>NC_137180.1:51834776-53062276 GCF_951804945.1 Podarcis cretensis
GTTTATTTTATTTTTGCGCTAAGATTCCTTACCAACCCATCACCATAAGGTCCCAGGGCATATATTACAACAATAGAATGAATATTAAATGTAAGGGGGGTGGGGAGGAATGAAGGTGAAAATGAGGGTACAAAGAAGGAGAAGAGACATGGGAATGTGGTTGAAAAAGGGAAGCAGAGGCGTGAAAGGGTATGAAGAACAGGAGAAGATGGTGGCTTCTCAACTGGGTGGGAAATGAAGAAGAAGAAGAGTTTGGATTTGACATCCTGCTTTATCACTACCCGAAGGAGTCTCAAAGTGGCTAACATTCTCCTTTCCCTTCCTCCCCCACAACAAACACTCTGTGAGGTGAGTGGGGCTGAGAGGCTTCAAAGAAGTGTGACTAGCCCAAGGTCAGCCAGCAGCTGCATGTGGAGGAGCGGGGAAGCGAACCCGGTTCACCAGATTACGAGTCCACCGCTCTTAACCACTACACCACACCATGAAAATGGTGCTTCGTAGTTGCAATGTGTGGGAGGAGGGAGATGCAGAAAGTTACTATGAGGGTGGCACAGTTACTATGCAGGCGACATGGACATAGGGGGTGGGGTGTGAAGGTGAAAATGGGTGAGGCTGCAGAATAGAAGAGAGAAGTGGTTTCAGAAATGGAGTCGGGATGGTGAAAAGCAAGCTTAGTAGCTTCCAGAAGTTGATTTAAGTCAGGAGTGGACAACCTGTGGCCTCAGGGCCATTTGAGGCCTTTGCACCAATTTAATGTGGGTGGCAAAAAGTGGGGAAGCAAGAGGAAAAGGGGGCGGGGAGAGATACACAGAGATATACACACAGAAAGAAGGGCATGTCCACTTTGGACTTTGGGACTCCCTCCAGCACATGCTGCCTCTGAGAGATTACCCATGGGGGATTGCAGCTTCTCAACATTTCCTGTTCCTAATTTAAATGATAGATTTCATTGGGACAATATCACTTCAAGGTAACATTGCTTGTGGCACCACCCATCCATTTCTTTCAGATACGGCTGCCATGAGTCTATATACTGATGCATCTCTACCATCTCTTTCCTTGGCCAGGAAACGTACACCTCCTGATGTCCAACTTCCAAGGTCCAAACGTACCTTTTAATGAGCACTAAATTAATTTTAAATGAGCTGCAACAAAATGCAGCCTTCCCCTCCACCCCTGCTAGGACTCCATTTCTCTAGATACTGTCTGCTTCAGTCATCCTGCAGCAAAAACTGCCTGGATCAGTAACAAAAAAAAATATTCTCTTCTCTTCCTTCAAGTATTGATCATCTTTGTTCATTCCCACTCCAACGCCGCCCCCCGTTTCTCCACTTTCTGTTTTTCTCCTTTATCCCCATTTTTTTTTTTTGGGGGGGCATATCTTCCTTGCAAGCTTCTTCTTCTTAAAGCCCCCACCCCCAGTTCTGTAACTAAACCCTGCTACATGCCATATAATACCGCCCTTTCCATCTCTCTTTGTTTGTGTACTCTGCAGCCTCCCCATTTTCTAGCCATTTTGACCTGTTCCCCCAAAAACTATGCCAATTACCCTCAAACAATGGAATTGCACGCTGACCAACAATTCTCTTGACAATTCTCTCCAAGTCAATTCTCCCTGTCTCAGCAAAGCTGAAATCCCTGCCCATATCTCTTTTCTCTCTCATGTATCTACTGTAGAGCGTGCCGATTGTGCTTTGAGATCTCCTTTGTGTTCATCTCAGTCCCTTTATATAAGACACATTTTCTACTCCTTTTGTCCTTTTTTTCCACATATATATATGTATTGTACTTCTCTGCCCAGTATTTCTTATCCTTCGAGCGATCTGTTTCAGGAGTTGGGCTCAAGCTTCAAGGTAAGGCAATAGGGCAAGGACAGCCTGCCAGATGTTTGCAAACTACAACTCATCAGCCCCTGCCAATGCTGCCAATCGTCAGAAGTAAAGGGAGCTGTCATAGGCAGACACCAATATATTGGCCATCTCCCCATGTAAATATAATGGGTAACTAAGGTATGTATCTCCATCTCTTCATGTGTGCAACATCAAGTGTTGACTTGCACTCGAGCTGGCTGAAAATCCAACCCCTGGTTTCCCCAAAACATTCATCCGCTGTAGAAACAGGGGCTAATTTTATTCTGTTTTCTTGGGGTGCATATGAGAAATTTATCTGAAAATTTCAGTTGTCGTTTACTGTTAACTTCACTGGGTCTCACCAGGAAGTGTGGCCAGTGGGAAGCTATGGAGGAGATGCTCATGTTTCTTACCAGCTATATTTCCCAGAATGCCTTGGGAACAACTTGATGTGATGTCACATGGCAGCACTCCCAAGGCATTCTGGTTGGTGGGAAACTTTGGACAGGGAGTCTGGCACCGCTGTGAGTGGCATGGTGCTATTTTTTATAGTTAAAAAGCAATAGAAAAACAAAAACTCCATGTTGTGAAGTTAACTGAGGTAGCATGGTAGCCACCTTCCCCAAATGCCAGAGAAATATCTTCACCTGATCTATCGAGAGGGTTCTGTTTCAACCCCCACCTTCCCAACAAAGTAGTGAAAGAAGGGTTTGTTTTGGCACAACAGAAAAATACTCCCCCCAATATCTCCTACCTGGAACATGGAAGTGTTCAATGTATACAAGCAAAAAATCGGGAATCCAGTTCTTGAGTGCAACAAGACAGTAGCTGTCCTGCAAGTATGTATGGTTAGGAAGTGGGTAGGGATGGCACTGTGACTTCTCATCCTGCCACTGATCTTCATGCATTCAATGGTCAATTTGCCTAGACCTCAAACACGTACACCCAGGCTCTCTTATGCATGGTCTCTGCTTCCATTTCCCCCAGTAATACCCAAGGCAACACGATGACCAAATACAATGATACGATATCAATATACACTCTTTATATAATATGAAATAAATGATATCACATAAACAGAAAACTTACAAATCTCTGAAAGTCACAAAATATGCACTCTTAATGGATTCTCTTGAAAACATAAAACCAAATAAACATAAGACTTATAAGTCTCTGAAGGTCTTTGAAGACTATGCAAGTCTCTGAAAGAAGCAATGTATCAGATTCTTATCTGGTGCAAACAGACTGTAAAGCTTTTGCTGCACTGGCTCCCGGTGGAGTACAGGGTCAGATTTAAGGTGCTGTTTTTGACCTTTAAAGCCCTTCACGGCCTAGGACCCTCGTACCTACGGGACCGCCTCTCCTGGTATGCCCCACAGAGAGCCTCAAGGTCCATAAATAACAACATCCTAGTGGTCCCGGGCCCTAAGGAAGTTAGATTGGCTTCGACCAGAGCCAGGGCCTTTTCAACTCTGGCTCCGGCCTGGTGGAACGCTCTGCCTCATGAGACCAGGGCCCTGCAGGATCTGATTTCTTTCCGCAGGGCCTGTAAGACAGAGTTGTTCTACCTGGCCTTTGGCTTGGAGCCAATTTGATTCCCTCTCTTTCTTTTTTCTTTTCCTTCTCCTCCTGCGATGAGGCTACATTTTAATATTTTAATGTTCCATTATTTTAATGTTGTATTTTATTTTTGTTTTTAAGTTGTAATCATTCATCTTGTTTTTATTATTGCTTGTAAGCCGCTCTGAGCCCGGCCTTGGCTGGGGAGGGCGGGGTATAAATAAAAAAATATTATTATTATTATTATTATTATTATTATTATTATTATGGCGTCCGACACTGCCGAAGTAGTTCGCAAACAGACGTTGTGAACAGTGATTCCTGATATACCCACTGTTTTGTGGAATTCTATTTTTCCCAGGGCATGGATCACGCACATGAGTACACGTGTATAGGTTCTAATGCCCACAGGACCCATGAATTCAGAAATGGGGGACCATCTATATCAGGCCATTGCCCCATGGGGGTAGGGAATGATTGGGGTCCATGCAACCAACCAACCAACCAACCAACCAACCAACCAACCGGGTTCCTGCTTTCCCCCTATGGATCCATAGCCAGAGGGATGTCTCTAGAAGCCGCAATCAGGTTGGCTGTCAGCTGAACCGATTCTGCATTTTTAGTACTCTGGTCAGATGGGAAGCTGTAAAAAGGATCAGGCGAGCTGTGGGACAGATGAAATGAAGCAATGGGCAGATCCACGTGAGGATCGGGAGCAGGGCCAGCAGGTGGGATCCCCGACCCATCCTCCGTTCCTTCATTTCTTGCCAGCTGAATGCCTGGAGAGGGCTTGTGTAGCGGGAAGCAAGCAATGGCATGTTAAGCTCCCACATTACATGCATTCTGCCCAGAACAGAGGGAGGGAGACGCCTCTTAAATAAATTCGCCTGGAGGGGGGTTGGGGTTGGAATGCTTTTCTGTCAATTACACTGTGTACACCCTCAGCCATGTTCATTTTTGCCATACTAATGACCCCTTTTATGTATTTTCAAGCACCCCTGTAATGCTGGGCAGTGTTGCCTCGTGGCTCTTTCTGTTATTTGCTGCTATTTTTCAGCTATTGATGTGTTCGGTCCGGAATGCAGCATTCCAGTTATAGTCTCCCAAGAGCAGCCTAGAGTGGAACTGCCACTTCCCCAACACAGCACATGACAGCATATAAATCACCCCAGCTATTTTTTATTATTATTATTTTTTGCCGACATGCCATATTTCAAGCTCAGATGCCGCCTGCACTATACTCTCATCCCAGAGTTTCCTATCACATCCTTGCTATCTCCTTTACAACTACCTGTGATTTATCTGCCCACGAACTGACACCTATTGTACTTTTCTAATCCTCTCTTCTATAATTCCTCTTTGGTGCATTTCCTTAATTACCCTTCTTCTGACCTTCTCCTTTGCCTCCTTGTCCTTCGCATCGCCTTACTTTGGGGAGTTTTCTGTCCACCGCAGCTACATTTTCTTTATTTATGGTGACGTATATTCCTCACACCCCCAACTCCTTTTCCAGGCTCTTGTTCAACAAGACACTTAAGCATTAAGTGCTGAGCTTAATTCAGATCCAAATGCCCCCCCCCCCGGACACTGTCTCCCAAATAATGAATGGCTAATTTGGAAAAACCATCTGTTCGGCATATATAACTAATAATGAACTCTTTAACTGTATGTAGCCAAAACAGCACCATCCTCACACAAGATGGGGAGCTGCAGATTTTGCAGAAGTACCAAAAAGTTTTAATAACACTGCTCTCACAGCTCTCCCCACTCCACCCCTCGCAATCACAGCTCCCCTCCCCTTCCCCTCACACCTCTCCCCAACCCCTCCCTCTTCTCGCACAGTTCACCACAAGCCCCTCTGAACCACAGCTCTCCACACCCCAACCCCTTTTAAATGAGGGTGGGAGGCGCTTCAGAGAGCCGTTTGCCAAACTGCTCTCAGAAGCTCCTCCTACTCTGATTTTAACAGCCCTGGAGGGCTGCCTCCCACCCTGTTGGTGGCGGCCCCAGAAACTGCAGTGTGACAACAGCCTTACAATTTATCCCAGCCCAATGTAGACTGAGCATACTCAATGGGCACAGAATGCTGACTGTTGATGTTCTGTGCACATCCACAGCAATGACCCAAAGGGAACTTGTTTGGTGTCGGCATGTACAACACAGACAGACAACTTTTTTGGGGGATAAGCACATGACAAATTGTGGGAGGGACTTAAGCTGGTGGTGGGTTAAGCCAGAGGCCAGTGTATGTGTGGTCACTCCCTTCTCTCTCTTTCTACCACCTTCCTTCTCTCTCTCTCTCTCTCTCTCTCTCTCTCTCTCTCTCTCTCCATTCCCCCATCTCCCTCTTTCTTTCTGTGATTCCCTTTTCTTTTCCTGCCACCTCCTTCTCTCTCAACCTCCCTTCCTTCTGTATCCAGAGGGCTGCTGAGGATCACTTCGCCATAGCTCTGAACTGACTTCTTACAGAGGGCTTTTGAAATCAGGCTGAGAGCCACAGATTTCCCACTCCTGGTATAAAGGTTTCTTAAGCTCACCCATGGCCACGCAGGTGGCGCTGTGGGTTAAAGCCTCAGCGCCTAGGGCTTGCCGATTGAAAGGTCGGCGGTTCGAATCCCTGCGGCGGGGTGCGCTCCCGCTGCTCGGTCCCAGCGCCTGCCAACCTAGCAGTTCGAAAGCACCTCCGGGTGCAAGTAGATAAATAGGGACCGCTTACCAGCGGGAAGGTAAACGGCGTTTCCGTGTGCGGCTCTGGCTCTGGCTCTGGCTCTGGCCAGAGCAGCGATGTCACGCTGGCCACGTGACCCGGAAGTGTCTCCGGACAGCGCTGGCCCCTGGCCTCTTAAGTGAGATGGGCGCACAACCCCAGAGTCTGTCAAGACTGGCCCGTACGGGCAGGGGTACCTTTACCTTTACCTTTAAGCTGACCCATTCCATCCACATGCCATGAATTCCAGTTTAGACATTGCAGGTGACATTCATAAAATGGAAGCCAGAGGCGCCATCTCCATCCATTGGCTGGGATGCCACTTAATGTCCAAAAGTGGTTTTATGCATTGGTGAACAGAGCATGTTTCCCCATTCTCTCGTTTTGCTTTTTTTATTTTTAAAGTGAAAGTTCACATTTTGAATGGGAAGTTTTGTGGGATATGATATATAAGTAGCAGTCAAGTACAACATTCCTTGTTTCCCTAGAGTGGACATGCGTGGGAATGTTTGGTCCAGTCACTCAAAAACTTCCTGTTTCCTCCTGACTGGGACATACTTCCATTGCATGTGACTAGAGGTGGGTGTGACCTTACTTGTCCAGGTAGCAAAAAGACAAGGCACACAGCACACCCTCTCTCTTTGACTTCCTCCATCGTTGGAGCAGCTTTTAGCTAGAATTGCTCTTTTGGCTCTCAGCCAACAGAGGACACTAGGACTATCTCCATATGGAATAGATCCACATGTATATACTTTGTAACTAAGACTGCCTTCAGGGCTCCAACTGTGAACTGATGATGTGAGTAAACCTCTTTTATATATTTTACACAGGATTGTGGCGTGTTTATTCTTTTAAGAGGGATAGTGGCGCTGTGGGTTAAAGCCTCAGCGCCTAGGACTTGCCGATCGAAAGGTCGGCGGTTCGAATCCCTGCGGCGGGGTGCGCTCCCGCTGCTCGGTCCCAGCGCCTGCCAACCTAGCAGTTCGAAAGCACCTCCGGGTGCAAGTAGATAAATAGGGACCGCTTACCAGCGGGAAGGTAAACGGCGTTTCCGTGTGCGGCTCTGGCTCGCCAGAGCAGTGATGTCACGCTGGCCACGTGACCCGGAAGTGTCTCCGGACAGCGCTGGCCCCTGGCCTCTTAAGTGAGATGGGCGCACAACCCCAGAGTCTGTCAAGACTGGCCCGTACGGGCAGGGGTACCTTTACCTTTACCTTTAAGGGAACTTAGCAGGAATCTAATATTGAGAGGCTTAAGCAAACCTGCAACCAGCTTCTGTGGTGTGTTTAAAAGGCAAATGTAAAACTCTACTAAGTTATAGAACTTGCCAGAGCAAGTTAGAAAGGATATTAATAAACAATATATCCTATCCTGCCTCCCTGAACATTCCCACAAGTTTCACCTCAAAAGGTGAGTGCTTTAGACTTCTTGACATCTCTTGATAATCTTGGCAGGGATCAAAGTTCAAACACTGTCAGATGCTGCCAATCCATGCTACCTATCAAATACTGTCTGAAACTAAACAGCATTGCATGTCAGCTGCTAAAATCCTGTAGCACAGTAATGCTGTTATATATCAAGTATGATATACCGTCAAATATTGCATCCCATGCCCGTGCACTTATATGTATGCTGCTGGTGGAAAATGAGAGAAATCTGGAGAGTGCATTCCACATGCCAATTTTAAACTGTCAATAAGCCTTCAGACCAAACACACTTACCCAGCTCTGCTCTCAAAATCAAAATTTCAGCACCACGAACAGCTCCCTCACAACAGCAGCCTAGAGGTTTTTGTTGCCTCCTTCCCCTTAGGGAAGGAGACTGGTTACTCTTACAGCATCTCTCATCTCCCCCTACAAGCAATGCAGCTACATAACCAAAATGAAAGAGTCCGAAAGCATAAAGAAGGTAGGTACTTTTCTAGACAGGGAAGCTCACACGCAGGAATAGCTTATTGGGGTGCAGTATCTGGGAGACTGGGAGGGACGCGGGTGGCACTGTGGGTTAAACCACAGAGCCTAGGACTTGCTGATCAGAAGGTCGGTGGTTCAAATCCCCGCAATGGGGTGAGCTCCCGTTGCTCAGTCCCTGCTCCTGCCAACCTAGCAGTTCGAAAGCACGTCAAAGTGCAAGTAGATAAATAAGTACTGCTCCGGCGGGAAGGTAAACAGCGTTTCCATGTGCTGCTCTGGTTCGCCAGAAGTGGCTTAGTCATGCTGACCACGTGACCCGGAAGCTGTACGCCGGCTCCCTCAGCCAATAAAGCGAGATGAGCACCGCAACCCCAGAGTCGGCTATGACTGGACCTAATGGTCAGGGGTCCCTTTACCCTTTACCTTTATCTGGGAGAAGGGCAACTACTTGATACATCACGAGAACTAGTGGAAACCATAAAGCAGAGAAGGGTAAGAAGGCTCATACTGAACAAACAGCACACTCCTCTCTCCTACTGCCCATGAGGCACTGAACAGCCAACATGGGGCTTAACAGTTCCCAGGAATAGCTCTCATGTGCCTGGTCTCGATTAATGGATGCTTTGAGGGTTGCCATGCCATGGGTTGATGTGCTGCTGAATACCTGGCCTGGTGGGAGCATTCACATCTTGACCTTCATGCTGGGTAACCAGGATCACAGCTGCTGTGGGCAGTCCTGTATACCTTCTGCCCCACTGACAGAACAATGGTCTAGGTCAGCCTTTCTCAACCTGTGGGTCCCCAGATGTTGTTGTACTACAACTCCCATCACCCCTAGCTAGCAAGACCAGAGCTCAGGGATGATGGGAGTTGTAGTCCTACAAAATCTGGGGACCCACAGGTTGAGAACCGCTGGTCTAGGTGATAGGTGGTCTTAATTCCAGGTGGGACTCATGCGGTGCTTTCTAGCAAATGGCTAGAGAATATGGATGGCCGTAGTTTAGGGGCAGAGCACATGATTTGCATGCAGGGAGGTCCCAGGTCAAGCCTCTCTAGCTAGGTCAGCAAAAGTTACCTGTCTTAACCACAGAGAGCTGCTGCCAGCAGTGTAGGCGACAGCACCGAACTAGTATAAGGGGGCTTCCTATGCAACTGAGCTTGGCCAATGCAGCTTCCCTGTCCTGGCCAAGCGAAAAAGAGCTGCTTCTTCATCCAAATATCACATTCCACACTCATTCCAGATTTGTAAGAAACAGCTTTTAGCGGGGCAGCACTTACGCGTCGGAACTCCCCGCCTATTGACACCAGGATAGCACCTTCATTGTTTTCTTTTTGGTGTCTGCTTAAAACATTTTTGTTCAGGCAAGTCTATCCACATGTGTTTTATCTCTCTTTACTCTCATATTCTTTTGGCTGTTTTTAAATATCTGTTTTAACTGTTCTTAAATTGAGAATGCTAATGTTTTGTTTTATAGTTTTGCAAACTACTTAGAGGGTGTGTGTTGCGTGTGTTTTGCTTTTTTTTTAAAAAAAAAAACCACAAAGTGATATACAGTCATACTTCTTGTTATGTTTGCTTCAGGTTGAGCATTTTCAGGTTGCATCCTGTGGCAATCCGGAAGTTACTTCCGGGTTTCTTTCTTTCTTTTTTATAATTTTTTATTAGTTTTTTTTTAACATATCATTTTCAATAGCAATTAAACATACTTTTACATCTTATTCAAATTGTTGACTTCCATCAATCCTGTCTGATTACTTGCATCAATCCTGTCTGGTTACTTCCAGGTTTCATTGCTTGCGCATGCGCAGACGCGCAAAATGACATCACACGTATGCACAGAAGCAGCAAATTGCGACCTATACATGCACAGATGCAGGTTGCATTCTGATCATGTTGCGAACAGGCCTCTGGAACAGATCCCGTTCGCAACCAGAGGTACCACTGTATAACTTTTTGTTAAATAAATAAATGAGTTGCATTTCTCTTGAGCCAACAACCTTCTAGACTCTGCCTCGCTTCCTCTTTCCCCCCAGCATTACCTATTTTGGCAGGGGAATGCCATAGGATGGACATTAGGCACCCTGGCTCCCAATGTTTCTACAGCTCCTTTGTGCCTGGGATGCTACCATGGCGGGGAGAGTGGAATGCAATCTGAACCATCGAAGATCTTCAGGTGGATTGTAATCAGTTCATAATACAACTGAGCACTGCGAGCTGGACAAATCCATATAATACGAATTTCAGCAACATCATTAAAGAGATGCTGATCCCCATGGCAAGAATATTGTCTAGACCATCTCTTCCTATGGCCTTTACAGACACAACCTTTTAAAAAGGTCCATGGCTCACTGGTATCCTTAGATAAGTGGCTAGTATAGAGAGGACTGATTATCAGATGCTTAGTTTGGACTGCATGGAGCTCGCCAAACAGAGTCAAGAGAAAGCAGAGCAACACACCCAAAGGATGAAAAATGAAGGGAAAAGAATGAAATAAGGGGAAAAAACATTTCAAAGCAACATCAATACAGAGTGGGGGTCTTCCACTGAGATTTGATTGCCTTCAAATGGAATTGGCTACGAACAGTCCAAGAGAAAACCTCAATATGCTGTAATAAATTTTTGAGGAGATGGATGGCTCCAGTGCAAGTTATTGCAGAGAGAAGGGAGTTGCTAATGATTTGCTGAAATCACTGCAGCCTGGGCAGCTGCACCAGAGGGCTGAGAGAGATAGCAACAGCAACAGAAATAACAACAGCAGCAACAACAAATAAAAACGAGGCTTCACCTATACTTGAGAATTTAGAAATGGAACAAGTTTCAGAATTTGGAAGGGAAATAAATTCAGATTCATTCCAGAGAGGAAACAGAAGAAAGAAATGCATCTAGAGGAAAATATTTCTTGCTGCAGTTTTTCCCACAGTATTCTTTCACCTGAGGAAAAAAAATCATTTTTTTTCGTTCCCTCGCCCTGATCCAGCTAAGGGCTCAACGCGAGCAGAATCAGGTTTCCGTGTGAGTATTTCTAGCTGCCAGGGGAATTTGTGTAGACCCAAGCCACTGTACACCACCACACACACATGATCCCCATAGCCTTTTCCAGTGGACTAGGATTGTACATGCATTAGCCGTGTAAAAGAAGCTGGAATTACACTGATCAGGTACTTGGAAGAGGGAAAACAGGGGCTCAATTCAGTTCCCCCACTCCTTCCCTTCCACCAAACAGCTCGCAATAATAATTCTGCTTTCTGTTAGAGTGCCAAGCAATGGCTCCTGCCTGCCAGCATGAATGCAATGAGGATTTCGTCTTTTTCCTTCTGCAAACATACATGCAGGTGATAGTGCAGGTGCACAACATACATTTAAAGCACATCCAGTGCTTCCGCCCTAGAATCCTGAGAAATGGCATTTGTTAAGGGTATTGGGAATTGTAGGTCTATAAGAAAATTACAGTTCCTGGGATTTCTTTGTATGCACTTTAAATGTATGGTGTGGAACTGACCTCACACCTGTAAGCTGATTTCGGGCAGGATGTTGACCCCAGTGCTTCACTCAGGATAAATATGTCATCTTATTGGATTATACTGGTGCTGCTGTTGTTGTGCTGCTACCTTAATTTTTCTAGGTCCTGCACAGAGTTTAAGATTTCAACAGAGTCCCTGCTCATAAGCTGTGATGTGATGCAAAAGGAAATAAGGGATGGTGAGAGAAGAGAAGCATAGATTTGTCATATACCGTACTTTTCTGTGTATAAGACGAGGATTTTTTTTACTCTAAATTAATGTTAAAAAACAGGGGTTGTCTTATACACGGATAGTGCATAGGGGTAACTGGTGATTGGTTGCAGCTTGTCAGCAGTGATTTGGTGGGTGATTGGTGGCTGTGGAAAGAGCGGCTTTGGATTGGCTGCTGCTGCGTTAATTGGGTGGGTGATTGGTTGCTGCAGCAATGGCTGCTGTGGATTGGCTGCCACTGTGACAATTGGGCATGCAATTGCCGGCTGCTGTTGGCGAGCGGGCAGATGCTTGTTTCCTTTTGCAATGCGATCGATTGTCGGGTTAGTGATTTTCTGCAATTCCCCTCAACAAGCTTGGTCACCCCCCTGAAAGCTCCACAACTCTGAGCAATCCTCCCCCCAAAAAAGTTCAATGACTTTGTCCATTTTCTTAAATTTGAGTCCCCCCAAAAATGGGGCGTCTTATACATGGGGGCGTCTTATACACGGAAAAATACGGTAGTTTCATCAATGTTCTATGACCAGGTGGAGTGGCCACAAAGGGAGACACTTCCAGGGGGGTAAGAGCCAAAGAGCTTGTGGTCACAGCCTGGCTGTGTGGACCATGTTGTCTCACTTCTCAGTTAGGTACTGCCAGGTAGGATGGCTATTGATAGTTTTGGGAGATGAACCACCAAATAGCACTTAGCCCCAGCTGATCCAACAGAGCCAATATGGAGGTCCCTGTTCTTTCTGCCAGTCTCCAGTCTTCAGGGAGGACCATAAAACATCTGTCTTGTATGCAGGAGGACACAGACTCAAATCTTGGCATCTCCAGGTAGTGGTGGGAGATACATCCTGCCTGAAACCCTGGAGAGCTGTTTCTTCACCCCAATATCCATAGGTCTTTTAATGTTTCTGTCTCCTGCATAATCCTTTCTCCATCCTTTTAGATTCCCTCTACACAATTTCCCAACAAACAAACAGATATCCATGTCACTCACAATAAGAATATACTTTGCAAAATCTGAATGATGTTGCAAATGGCCTTAATTCGGGGCTGAAAAATCAAGGAGATGCAGTGCATTCTTACTCTGTGTGCCTGATAGGAAGGGAGATGTGTTCTATTCCTCAAAAATTTCAAAGTATGTGCTGTTTCTGACAGTGCGATTACGATCTGTGTCGGGAAGAGCAATTCAGTCTGCATTCCTAATCTCACTTACTGGCGGCAACCTTCATTGTAAAGAGTAAACATGCATTGGATTGAACTGTGTGTCATCCTCAGACACTCTGGAAAACAATAAGAACATAATAATTGTCTTGGTAGATCAGACTAAGGTCTATCTAATCCAGCATTCTGCCTACAACAGAGACCATCCACATGCCCTGGCACTCACAAACCTGGGTATGCATGAGAAAATAAATGGATCAAAGCTACTCACAAGGTTCTATGCATAACTCACCATCACAGACTTTGATGCCATGCTGTTTATTCCTTACACTACTTAGCCCCAGAAGCCTAGACACAAACCATTTAGAAACATTTTGCACAGACCTCCCCCATTCTTTCTTCCCATTTTCATAGCTGCTCTTATCATGCTCCAGAAGGTCAGTGAATAATTCGGCAATGCAGCTCATTTGCAACTTATCACAAGGAGAAGATGTATTTAGCAGACCCATTCGTGCATAATCACGGTCCATTCCTAGAAAGCTACTTCTGAACTATCCTGCTGTTTCCACAGGCCATATACCAAACACATTCCCTGAATTGCTGAACCGAAACAGCATCACCCACATGGAAGCTGGAGGTATCAAAATATTTGGTGGCACTACTCTGCAGAAGTACAAGACCACTTTAGGGAAAAAAAACATAATACAAGGAGGGTCCTCCTCAAACAGCCTAGTATAGGCGTGAACTGTATAGGGCTGAGGTGTCTTCAGTCCCCCCCCATGTCTGTTGAGACAGGGCTGAGCCCCCCAATCTTGAGGGGGCAGAGGAGGCTGAGCCCTTCCTTGCCTACCCCCTTCCCCCTCCTACCTTTGTCCCCTGTCCTCTGCCACCTTGGGAGATGCCACGCAGCCTGGAGCAACTTGGATAACTTAAAGACTAAAACTAGCTAATCTGAGCTTAATAATGATGATGATGATGATGATGATGATAATATAATAATATATTTGTACCCTGCCCATCTGGCTGGGTTTCCCCAGCCACTCTGGGTGGCTTCAAACAAAGATTAAAAATAGATTAAAATGTCACACATTAAAAACATCCCTGAACAGGGCTGCCTTCAGATGTCTTCTAAATGCCAGGTAGTTGTTTATCTCTTTGACATCTGATGGGAGGGCGTTCCACAGGGCGGGCGCCACTACCGAGAAGGCCCTCTGTCTGGTTCCCTGTAGCTTTGCTTCTCAAAGTGAGGGAACTGCCAGAAGGCCCTCGGCACTGGACCTCAGTGTCCGGGCAGAACAATGGGGGTGGAGATGTTCCTTCAGGTATATTGGGCTGAGGCTGTTGAGGGCTTTAAAGGTCCACACCAACACTTTGAATTGTGCTCGGAAACATACTGGGAGCCAATGTAGGTTAAGATGCAAAGGAATGGGAAATGTGAAGGGGGAGGGGAATAATATCTGCTAAATATATCCTCTCCTAGAATCTATTCACATCTCAACATAAAGCCCAGTATTCAATGCCTGGCTTCTCCTGTTGAAGGGTTTCAAATATAGCAGGGCTGGGGTGGGTTTCTGCTTGAGAGCTTGGAGAGCTACTGCCAGGATTGACACCGTTGGGCTAGGATGACTGTAGCTCAGTGGTAGAGCATCTGCCTTGCATGCAGAAGGACCGAGGTTCAATCCTCTGCATCTCCAGGTAGGGCTGCAAATGTCCCCTGCCTGAAACACCGGAGAGACACTGCAAGTCAGAGTAGCACTACTGAACTAGATGGTCTGACTCAATAGAACAATATATGTTTGGGGGCACAATAGTGGATGGACCCTCTTTGTGATGCCATACATTTCCCCCCTGTTCATTCATGGGAGATTCAAGACCTTAGTTCTCGAATGGTTCAATTTGGGAAATGAGAATTATGCCACGTAATTTGACATGAGATGGTGGGTGGATAATCCCACAGGGACATTGAGCTTGATGACTTTTGATAAGTGCAAACTCTTTAAAGGTCCGTCTGCATAGCCCCTTCCTCCACCAAGAGTCAGCTGTGCTGCGCCTGGAGGTTCTGAAGGTACAAGGAACATAGGAAATTGACGTGAATGCCTTTGACACCCTCCTCTGCTAAAGTACAAAATATTCATAAGACTTGCCAAGTTCCCATCTGTAGTTCTGAAACATATAGGAGTTGCTCCCTCTTGTCTCTTTGAGTTGGTGGTTTTTCAAGGCTTTGCTGTTCCTGCTCATCTCCTCTTGCAAATATTAACTTATTCTAATCAAGTGGATCTTATCCTGATGACTCACCAAGAAATCTTCCCACTCTTGATCTGCTTCCTCGCTTACTGCATTTATTTATAAATGCGTGGAGTGACTGCTTTTTGAATACAGCCCTTGGGGCATCGTCGTTCTTTGATGACCTCTCCCCTTCGCCTCAGCTGTGAAGTGAGAATCTCTGCTGTTCAGCTTCATATGTAAAGCTTATCATTTCATCAAGTGCTGATGTGATGGGTTATGGATAAGGTAGAAAAAATTATTAAAAGAATTTACAAAGCAATGCAACAATTACGATAGGTGGCGCTGTGGGTTAAAGCCTCAGCGCCTAGGGCTTGCCGATCGAAAGGTCGGCGGTTCGAATCCCTGCGGCGGGGTGCGCTCCCGCTGCTCGGTCCCAGCGCCTGCCAACCTAGCAGTTCGAAAGCACCTCCGGGTGCAAGTAGATAAATAGGGACCGCTTACCAGCGGGAAGGTAAACGGCGTTTCCGTGTGCGGCTCTGGCTCTGGCTCTGGCTCTGGCCAGAGCAGCGATGTCACGCTGGCCACGTGACCTGGAAGCATCTCCGGACAGCGCTGGCCCCTGGCCTCTTAAGTGAGATGGGTGCACAACCCCAGAGTCTGTCAAGACTGGCCCGTACGGGCAGGGGTACCTTTACCTTTACCTTTATACAGGCATTTCAGTTTGTAGAGATGAATTTACAGGTCTCTTCTTGCATCCCCCTCTAAATTAATTGGGGTCAAAATTCCCTGGCTGGTGAAAGCATTAGAGGGAGACCCATCTCAACCAACCATAAGAAATAACCAAAAGCAACAGCAACAGCAGCAGAGACAGAGTTAAAAACATTGTCAGCAAAGTGCACCTCCTGCACTCCGAACAGAGGGCCTTGAAACCAAAGAAGCATTTTCCTTTTTACCTCTCTGCCACTGTTGGATGTGCAGATGGTGGATGGCCCACTGCGAGCATGAAATTAGCTATTTTGAGGGCTATTATGAACTGTGGAGTTTCTCAGTGGCTCAGCTCAGAGTTCTGCAGCACAGGTGTCCCTGTAATTGTAATACACTTTGAAAATTAATAGCATTCAGCCACCCAGAGTTTCATACTGCTCCTCCATGGTGTACCCAGTTTACCATTAAACTGCAATATCTAACTCATCAGAATATTTGCTGGCTTCACATCGACTGAAGATTTTTTTGTTATTATTATTTCCTACGGTGCCTTTTTGGGCTTCCTTGTTAACCAAGAGGAGTTCCTCCTTTCACTTTGTCTTTACACATCTCAAAGCTGCAGGGAGAGAATTGCTTTTCATAAAGCATAGGAACAGCAATATTGGGAGGGAGGAAGGAAAGACCTGGAAGCTGAATCTTAGGGCAGTTTTCCCTCTCATGGTGAAGTTGACTCTTCCAAGTTGGCATGCTAGAAAAGCCAGGAACTTTCTGCAAAATCTGTTGACATTTCCATTTTATTTTGGAAGGGGTTGTGGCATATACTCAGAACCAGGTATTTTTGTTCAAGTTGAGCAAAAGATTTAAAACAGAAAGAAAAAACACAACTTCAAACCTTTTCCCTGTCATATAATTACAGTGTTAAAGAAACAAGCCAAATGATAAAATGATAAGCCCATCTTGGAAGCCAAGAGCCTCCCACAAGGACTGCTATTGCTCTCTTAGCACGACTTAGATTTATACAACAACAAGAAGAAAAAGATAAGCCCATAATGAGGCTGAAATGAATGGGAGTTTTGTTATCAACTCTACAGGGAGCAGGGGCAGGGACTATATATTTATCTAGGGGCAGAGCCCATATATTTATCTCTGTGTGCATCTGTATTTACCCCAGGGATGAGCAAACCAGTTTAAGTTAAATGCACAATGACCTGATCCTTTGAACAAACAAAAAGCCAAACTGAGCCCCAAATTTGAGGTTCAGAAATCTTATAAGCATCCCCTCTTGCTTGTCTTCCTCTCTGTTGTTGTTGCTGCTGCTTCTTACTTTGGTGTGTTGAAGGCAAGAATGCAAAGGTCTGTAATACCAGGTCATCACTCATCCATGCTTTGCTTGTGGAAAAAGATGCTGAACTGGTATTCATCACCAAGACCTGGGAGAATGAGCTGGGTGGTCTATATATATATGGACCTGGACACTTGGTTCAACACCAGTTTAGGTTGGAGGATGCAGGGGTGAGGAGTTCCTGTCACCCATAGGTGTCAGGTGGTGGTGTGGTTGCTTGAGAGCAAACAGGCAGGACTCCAACCTGTCTTTTCCAGGCTTTATTATCTGTACAAACTATCTTACGGTGCAGAGCATCACAAGTCCATGTCTGCTCAGTCACTAGCAGAATCTGGGAGTGGGCGGTCCTTATACCTTCCCCAGCATAACAGTCGTGTGACCCCCATCCTTCTCCTCCTCTCTCTGCGCGCAAACCTGCACAACGTGGGCGTTGGCAAAGGGGGACTTGCCTCCCCTCCCCTTTGCTCAGGCTCAGTGTTGAGGCTCTCCCTAGTATCTTCTGATCCCTGCACCCCTTCTCCACTGGAGGCGGGGCTTCCCTCCTTGCCAGAGGAAGAACTGCTTCACAAGATCTTCGGAGGCTCCCTGTAACACAACTGCCCTTCCACCTCTCGCCTCTGAGCTGATGGCAGTTCCCTGACAATAGGGATTTGATCTCCCTTGCTAGGAGACCAGGGTGCTTGGGATCCTGATCCAGATCAGAGGGTTTTTACTTGGCCTTCAGTCAAGAAGCAAGGTGAGGATTCTGTTGAATATGGTTCAAAAGTGTCCCAGAGAGATGGTCTCTGGGGAAGTGTTAGAAAGCTGGGGTGGTGATAGTCCTGGAGAATTTCAATATTCATTCTTAGGCCACCTTGGTAGAATCAACTTGGTAGAATCAACTGAGGACTTTCTGGCCACCTCAACAGACATGGGGCTGTCCTCATGAGGCAGACTCCCAATCTCTGTTTGTTTTTTAATTGGATACCTTGCTGATGGATCTGCCGGTAGGGCAGTTATTGCACCAGTGTCATGGAGAGGGTCATAACTCAGTGGGAGAGCATCTGCTTTGCATGCAGAAGGTCTAAGTACAATTGCTGGCATCTCCAGGTAGGGATGGGAAGATGTCAAACCCTGAAGAGTCCCTGAAAGTCAGTGAGGACAGTGCTGCGCTAGATGAACCAGTGGTCTGACTTGATTTAAAGCAGCCTCATGGGTTGCTATGTTCATTTCTTGGGAAGATTTGATATGATAGTAGGATAACCCCCTTCAGGGATTGGACCAGTTAAGGTGTGCACCCAGAGATTTATGGAAATCATTTATGGAGTGAATGCTCTGGAGAATTTTCCAGCTAGGCCCTAGACCAGATGAAGCTGAGGTCCATGTGCAAAAGATGGCGTATTTGTGGGGACTTGGGCAGAGGTGCAGACAGCCAGAGAAAGCTGCAGTTTGGGTTGCATGGCCCAATGCAACCCATGGCTATCAACAGGCAAGGCATCAGGCAGGAAGGAGAGGCAGGCGGGGCAGGAAATCTGTACAAAGAGGCTGAGACCTACTTGATTGACTGCTATATCATTCCAAGAGGAAGAAGTAGGCACAATGCCACTGCTCTCACTCCTGCCTGATTCCCCCTCTGTGGGATCAATGCTGTTGGGCAGAGGCACCAATCTTGTGGGGCACAAGTGCTGTTTCGCCAGTTTCCTCAATTTGCAAAGTTAGGCTGGCAGTCTTCAGAGCTTAACCTGTCAGGCTGTTTGGAGCAAAACCATGCCCCCAAAGTGCACAGGACCTGATCCTCCCACTTCCCAGCTTTGAAATGAAGGGATCCAATCCTGAGGGGTGCTAGTCACTGCTCCTTTGCAAGCATATTGCTTCCCTTGCCTTCAGGGAAGCAACTTGCAAAGGAGAGGCCCCACACAGGATCAGATCATGTAGCTTACCAGTGCTCCTCCCAAATGTATTTTAAAGTCTAAAATAGGGTTTTCAAAAAGCCTTAGCCCTGCCCGGATACATTCTTTGGAACAGACCCAGGGTGGAATAAGGGGTCCTTGCAGGTGGGTGGTCCCTGATCTGCCTCAACCTGGGTACACAAATTGGACCTCTGGAACAAATAAGGGCAGCGGCTGTGCACCCCCCCCCCAGTAATTGGCTGGCAGATGTAGGGGAATAAATAGAAGCTGAATGAGACAGAGGTACTGTGGTTTGATGGTTCCCCATTCCCAGAAATAGGAAGGTGGCCTGATCTAAGTAGGGTTGAACTTCATCTGAAAGAGCAGGTGTATACAGTGGTACCCCAGGTTACATACGCTTCAGGTTACATACGCTTCAGGTTACAGACTCCGCTAACCCAGAAATAGTACCTTGGGTTAAGAATTTTGCTTCAGGATGAGAACAGAAATCGTGCTCCAGCGGCGCGGCGGCAGCAGGAGGCCCCATCAGTTAAAGTGGTGCTTCAGGTTAAGAACAGTTTCAGGTTAAGAACAGACCTCTGGAACGAATTAAGTACTTAACCCGAGGTACCACTGAAGTCTGGTGAAAGTCTTGGAGGCCCAGGTGGCATCAGTAGCATTGAGTGTCATTTTCTAGCTCTGGATGATTCACCAACTATCATCATTCCTGGACAATAGTAACCTCCTGACTGGATTACTGTAACTCACTCAACATGGGGCTGCCCTTGAGGATGAGCCGTAGACTTCAGATTACTAGCCCCATGCGCAGCATCTTGCTAGAGTTGTGAAATGCACTTCTGAATAGTGACTAAGAGTCACAGTCCTTGTGGAGAGTCGTGGAGCTGGCTGAGGACAGCTCTGCTACCCAGCCAAATTTTCTGCTGAATAACTTGGAAAGTTAAGGCAGGGAGCAAGCTCCCTGACCTTGAATAGATGCCCAGGGTACAAGCAGCCTTTGGGCTTCTGTGTTTTGTTTTTTAAGGTTAGTATTGTTATTATTCTGCTGAATAAGGTTCTTGATTTCAGCTGCTTCTAATGCTAAAAGGCCAGTATTTCCCTCAGTGGGGGGGGGGGGAAGCTTGTGCCCTTCAACCTAAGTCATGAATCTAAGCCATTTTATGTCTTTTTGCATTTTGCATTCTGTATGCTATTACAGCTGCCAGCCACTTCAAGAGATTTTAAATGGTGAATAAATGCAAATAATGATAATAATACATTTTCAGCTATTCCTTAAATTGATTTTAGGAAATGTTAAAAACCAACTTCCAGCAGGAGAGATTAATTAATTAATTAATTAATGATTTAAATATCTATTAATCTTCTTCTTCTTCTTCTTCTTCTTCTTCTTCTTCTTCTTCTTCTTCACTTGTCATTCGCCATAAAATATCTACTAATTCAGACATTTTCTATATATTACCTTTTCTACTCATCCTTCACTGTAAGATGCTATGTCAGGTCACATCTTTAAAAGATAATACAACAAAACAAAACAAACCCATCCCCAAATACCATACAATATATACACATCAACAAACCAGATGGGGGACACTGACAATGATAGTCAATTGTCAAATTGCCAAAGACCAAGGATAAGAGGTGCATCTTCAGTGACTGGTTGGTTTGTTGGTTCTCGTTAGTATCATGTATTTTGTGCTTTTATATTGTATTTTTATGTTGTGAACCAACCTGAGATCTGTGGACGAAGCACGGTATGCCAGTAATACTAATACTAATAATACTGAGATGATGCATGATGCAGCCCTCTAGGGAGGGAGTTTTGTCATTTGGGGGCCACAACAGAGAAGGTCTTCTTGTGGGTCTTCAGCCCTTGCATATCCAAGGGAAATGGAACCATAAGAAGAGCCTGTTCCACTAGCAGCTGGAGAGAAGGAACAGGTGGGGCCTTGTTGCTCCCCTGACTTCCCAACACAGTGAGCCTTGCAATAAGTGCCAGAGACCTACTAGGCTAGGAAGCCTTGAGAGCAGTGGAGTCCCACCTGTGCCATCTCACCATCTGCTACAGCCTGAAGGTAGATGAGGCATCACTTGGGACATCTCTGTATGGTCTTTTAAGCCTTGTGGTTCATGCTCTAGTTATCTCTCACTTGGACTACTGCAATGCACTCTGCGTGGGGTTACCTTTGAAGGTGACCTGGAAACTACAATTAATCCAGAATGTGGCAGCTAGACTGGTGACTGGGAGCAGCCATCAAGACCATATAACACCGCTCCTGAAAGGCCTACATTGGTTCGCAGTACGTTTCAAAGCATAATTCAAAGTGTTGGTGCTGACCTTTAAAGCCCTAAACGGCCTTGGTCCAGTATATCTGAAGGAACATCTGGACCCCCATTGTTCAGCCCGGACACTGATGTCTAAGTGCTGAGGGCCTTCTGGCGGTTCCCTCACTGTGAGAAGTGAGGTTACAGGGAACCAGGCAGAGGGCCTTCTCGGTAGTGGCGCCCGCCCTGTTGAACGCTCTCTCACCTGATGTCTAGGAAATAAACAACTATCTGACTTTTAGATGACATCTGAAGGCAGCCCTGTTTAGGGAAGTTTTTAATGTTTGTTGTTTTATTGTGTTTTTAATATCCTGTTTGAAGCCACCCAGAGTGGCTGGGGTGGCCCAGCCTAATGGGCAGGGTATAAGTAATAAGTTGTTGTTGTTGTTGTTGTTGTTGTTGTTGTCTCAGAGCCTTGTGCTTCTCCAGAACTATGGACCAGCCCTGTCCCTCTGTCTCTCCCTGCATATACAGTGGTACCTCAGGTTAAGTACTTAATTCGTTCCGGAGGTCTGTTCTTAACCTGAAGCTGTTCTTTTTTTTTTATAAATGTTTATTAAAAATTTTTGAATACAAATGCAAAAATAATCAACAATATAGCATATATCATGACATATTTTCAAAACCTCTTTGGACTCCCTCACATCTCCCGCTCCCACTTACATCTTCTTAAATTTTAACCAGCAAATTATCATCTTATTTATATTCCTAGGTCCCATTCTTTTAAACATAGTCTAATCGTTCTCCAAATGGTTTATATTTTCCTCGATCTACTTATCATCCTAATTCCATCTAATTTAGTGGTGGTCAATTATTTATGATCTAGCATCCTTCTTAACATTCAACCAAATTACAATACTTTTTAAAATAAATCTTAAATTTCTTCCAGTCTTCTTCAACCTTTTCTTCTCCCAGGTCTTGGATTCTGCCAGTCATCTCGGCTAATTCCATATAGTCTATCAGCTGCATCTGCCACTCTTCCAGTGTGGGTAGATCTTGGGTTTTCCAGTGTTTAGCGATAAGTATCCTTGCTGCTGTTGTTGTATACATAAAAAATGTTTGGTCCTTCCTTAACACCTTCTGGCCGACAATACCCAAAAGGAAGGCCTCTGGTTTCTTAGTGAAGGTATTCTTAAATACCTTTTTCAGCTCATTATATATCATTTCCCAGAAAGCCTTCACTCTAGGGCAAGTCCACCAGAGGTGAAAGAATGTTCCTTCATTTTCTTTACATTTCCAACATTTATTATCAGACAAATGGTATATTTTGGCAAGTTTAACTGGGGTCATGTACCATCTATATATCATTTTCATTACATTTTCCTTCAAAGCATTACATGCAGTGAAGTTCAACCCAATGGTCCACAACCTTTCCCAGTCCTCAAACATAATGTTGTGCCCAATGTCCTGTGCCCACTTTATCATAGCCGATTTAACCATTTCATCTTGTGTATTCCATTTTAACAGCAAGTTGTACATTCTTGAGAGTATCTTAGTCTTAGGTTCTAACAGTTCTGTTTCCAATTTCGATTTCTCCACCCGGAACCCTAACTTTTTGTCATTTTTAAAAACTTCGTTAATCTGAGCGTAATGTAACCAGTCTCGCACTTTGTCTTTAATTTTCTCCAAACTCTGCAATTTCCAATTGAAGCTGTTCTTAACCTGAAGCACCACTTTAGCTAATGAGGCCTCCCGCTGCTGCCGCGCAGCCGGAGCACGATTTCTGTTCTCATCCTGAAGCAAAGTTCTTAACCTGAGGTACTATTTCTGCATTAGTGGAGTCTGTAACCTGAAGTGTATGTAACCTGAAGCGTATGTAACCCGAGGTACCACTGTACCCTGTTGGACTGTACCCCCTCACTTACAAAACAGCCTGCTGACTGGAAGGAGGCAAATCCAGGGGAGAGACTCACCCAGAGAGACGGCGGGCAGCCTCCTCTGTGGACGGATGCTTTGCGCTCACCAGTGCAAAATAAATTAACAAATTAATCATGTCTCAGGAAACAGTGTGGGGATTTATGACATCACGGGAATACAGCATATATTTCCACATGGAAATTAATTATGGTATATTACATAAGCATGCACCAAGCAGTAGATTTTCCCAGGCAGTCAATTAATCAGGCCTTAAAAAAAAAAAGTGGCTCTGACTGAAGATCCTCTTGCTGACCACATTTAAAACAGAGAAACTTTAATAGACCTCCTATAAATTACTAATAGTTCCAGCTTCCTTTTGGAGCAGGAGCTTGAGGAGGGGGTTGCTAATACAGACGGAGGCAGGTGGGGCAAGAAGGTTGAGGGCTATCAGGATAGTTAACTTAAAGAACCCCCCCCCCCCAGAACATCTTCTTCATAATTAATAAATGAAAAATGTTGCTGCAGCTAATCAATAAAGTTGTTAGAGGGAATTGATCGGATGAGGAAACTCTTTTTGTGGGTACAATTTTTCACCTCTTTGGAACAAAAGACTCCCTCGGGTGCTATCAAACGGATAGACGTTTAGGCGTCTGACCCAAACAGGGATAAAAATAGAATGTCAATTAATTAAAAACAGGCTGTGGGGTGGCGGTGGAATATCTCCACTTTGATTTCTGGGGCAACGAAGCCGATTCAGGCACGGAGAGAGTTAAAAATGCTGCTTTCAGGATTTAGCAGCCTAAAAGGGGATGGCAAGCTCCAGAGCAGATTCCCCCATCGCTGACGCCTAACTGTGGTTTCTCTCTCTCCCCCCTTTCTTTCATCAAGTTCTGATAGACAAAAGACCCGTCCTGATGGAGCTTTTTCCTTGCACTCTGCGTGGCGCTGCAGTGCGCAGCCAAGACTGTGGGATGGGCTTGTAGAAAGGGCAAGTACCATTTTCTACAGTGCTTGTTACAAAAAGCCATGCACAGCTTCTTGTTTGTTCCTGCCAGGTACGTGGGGTGGCAGAAAGAAAAATGCACAGGAGCACTCAAAGAGCACCAATCCAATTTCTGCATTTGGCAGAATCAAGTGTGCACCTGTTGAGACATATCCGGAGGGTGGGCAATGATAGAGCGGGACTTTTCTGTGGTATGATGGAATGCTCTCCCCAGGAAACCTCACCTGGCACAGACATTGTCATCTTTACAGCTTTCCTTACACCCATGTACAGCCCACATCTTCAGCTCCTGCATGGGCTGGGTGTCGGGAGCACCTTCTCTGACCTTCTGATCACAGGAACGCAGGAACAGCAGCACAGCATTCCCAAGGAACAGGTCCTGGTGCAGTGGACTCACATTAGCTGATGTGAGCACCTCAAAAGCAGCAGAGTAACGGAAGCAAAACTGTGGAGGTTTTGTTGCATACCTAATGTATTTCTACTGATAAAACAAATAAAAGAACATAACAAACATGTACGAGATATACAGCTCTCTCATACTGCCATCTTGTCTTTAGACGGATCAAAGAAAAACCAACACAGTACTAGGGACGGAAGTCTGGAAGAGTAGTTCCGCCCCCTCCTTTCTCACAGACAGAAAGTGAAAAACAAAACCATGATCTGGTGATCCTTGCAATGGGAGGGATGAAAATACTGACAACAGCTCCAGGTGAAGACATGTTTATTTTGCTTACTTATTTACCATATTTATAGGGTGCCCTTCACCTGAAAGCCCAAGCATGGACATATACAAAATCAAACGATACTGCTAAAACCAGCTAAAACCAACTCCACCCAAATAAAATGGTTTGGTTTTTTATTTTCTGTTGTGTAAATTGCTTTGGGACCTCTGCCAGTTGTGGGAAGTGATTGAGAAATCTGATAAGCATTAATAATAGTAATAAAAAAAAAACTAGAGGAATTTGCCAATCTTGATATGAACTGAACTGATCATCACTAACTAATTTGCAGATCAGGGCATAGTTATGCTTCAGATTCTGTACTGTCTGAGAATACAGATAAAAATAAATAAAT
This sequence comes from Podarcis cretensis, assembly GCF_951804945.1. Lineage (NCBI taxonomy): Eukaryota > Metazoa > Chordata > Lepidosauria > Squamata > Lacertidae > Podarcis > Podarcis cretensis. The sequence goes on from NC_137180.1 coordinate 51,860,106, forward strand.
GATTATGAGTTTTGAGACAAGATTAATTTTGAAATGTTTGTTTCGAGATACTTTTCAAAATTGTATTTTGATGCCATTTTTATTTTACCCACTATTCTCGTCTGAATGCCACTACATGCTGACATGTGTGTGTGGAAATTGGCAGGAGACCTGCCACCACTGCCATTGTATGCTCTCCATTTCACCACCCTGCCAAAAATAATGTCAAAAAACAGCTGATGATTTTACCACCTGTGACAGGTGAGGAGATATGAGGAGAGCATTTTAGGAGGACCCTGCTGATGTGAAGAGGAGGCCTGCTTCTCCCTGAGGTACCAAACCTGTCTGGCCTCTACACTACAGACTATTCAGGTGGGCTCCTGAAATGCAATGCTGAATAATAATATTATTATAAAGCATTGGTTGCATTTAAACAATGCCTTCCTACCAATGTACCCACCAAGGTTTACAACGTTAAAATACTGAAACAGATAAATAATATGAAATCCAAAGTTGGATGGGGTGGCAGGGGGAAAACCCCACCCAAAATGTGTTGCCCAGCTGAGTCTGTTTTACTCACGAGAAAACCAAGAGAATTACCATCGGAAAGATTTATTTCAAACACGGATGAGAAAGGTGCAGCATAGATCAGAAGGTGAACCCCCAATTACATTCGGAAGCAGAATCATAGAATCATAGAGTTGGAAGAGACCACAAGGGCCATCGAGTCCAACCCCCTGCCAAGCAGGAAACACCATCAGAGCACTCCTGACATATGGTTGTCAAGCCTCTGCTTAAAGACCTCCAAAGAAGGAGACTCCACCACACTCCTTGGCAGCAAATTCCACTGTCGAACAGCTCTTACTGTCAGGAAGTTCTTCCTAATGTTTAGGTGGAATCTTCTTTCTTGTAGTTTGGATCCATTGCTCCGTGTCCGCTTCTCTGGGGCAGCAGAAAACAACCTTTCTCCCTCCTCTATGTGACATCCTTTTATATATTTGAACATGGCTATCATATCACCCCTTAACCTCCTCTTCTCCAGGCTAAACATGCCCAGCTCCCTTAGCCGTTCCTCATAAGGCATCGTTTCCAGGCCTTTGACCATTTTGGTTGCCCTCCTCTGGACACGTTCCAATTTGTCAGTGTCCTTCTTGAACTGTGGTGCCCAGAACTGGACACAGTACTCCAGGTGAGGTCTGACCAGAGCAGAATACAGTGGCACTATTACTTCCCTTGATCTAGATGCTATACTCCTATTGATGCAGCCCAGAATTGCATTGGCTTTTTTAGCTGCCGCGTCACACTGTTGGCTCATGTCAAGTTTGTGGTCAACCAAGACTCCTAGATCCTTTTCACATGTACTGCTCTCAAGCTAGGTGTCACCCATCTTGTATTTGTGCCTCTCATTTTTTTTGCCCAAGTGCAATACTTTACATTTCTCCCTGTTAAAATTCATCTTGTTTGTTTTGGCCCAGTTCTCTAATCTGTCAAGGTCGTTTTGAAGTGTGATCCTGTCCTCTGGGGTGTTAGCCACCCCTCCCAGTTTGGTGTCATCTGCAAATTTGATCAGGATGCCCTTGAGTCCATCATCCAAGTCGTTGATAAAGATGTTGAATAAGACCGGGCCCAAGACAGAACCCTGTGGCACCCCACTAGTCACTCTTCTCCAGGATGAAGAGGAACCATTGATGAGCACCCTTTGGGTTCGGTCAGTCAGCCAGTTACAAATCCACTGAGTGGTAGCATAGTCAAGACCGCATTTTACCAGCTTCTTTACAAGAATATCATGGGGCACCTTGTCAAATGCCTTGCTGAAATCAAGGTAGGCTACATCTACTGTGTTCCCTTCATCTACCAGGCTTGTAATTCTGTCAAAAAACGAGATCAGGTTAGTCTGACATGACTTATTTTTCAGAAATCCATGCTGACTATTGGTGATCACAGCATTCCTTTCTAGGTGCTCACAGACTGTTTGCTTAATGATCTGCTCCAGAATCTTCCCTGGTATTGATGTCAGACTGACTGGGCGGTAATTATTTGGGTCCTCTCTTTTCCCCTTTTTGAAAATAGGGACAACATTTGCCCTCCTCCAGTCTGCCGGGACTTCGCCTGTTCTCCAGGAATTCTCAAAGATGACTGCCAGTGGTTCTGAGATCACATCTGCCAGTTCTTTTAATACTCTTGGATGCAGTTCATCTGGCCCTGGAGACTTGAATACATCTAAACTAGCCAAGTATTCTTGTACCATCTCCTTAGTTATTCTGGGCTGTGTTTCCTCTGCTGAATCATTTGCTCCAAATTCTTCAGGTCGGGCATTGTTTTCTTGATCGGAGAAGACTGAGGCAAAGAAGGCATTGAGGAGTTCAGCCCTTTCTGTGTCCCCTGTTTGCATTTCACCATCTTCTCCTCTGAGTGACCCCACTGTTTCTTTGTTCTTCCTTTTGCTACGAACATACCCATAAAAGCCTTTTTTGTTGCTTTTAACCTCTCTAGCAAGCCTGAGTTCATTCTGTGCTTTAGCTTTTCTGACTTTGTGTCTACACGTGCTGGCTATTTGTTTGAATTCCTCTTTGGTGGTTCCCCCCTTTTCCATTTTTTGTACACATCCTTTTTTAATCTTAACTCAGTTAAAAGTTCTTTAGATAGCCACCCTGGCTTCTTTAGGCACCTTCCATGTTTCCGTCTCATTGGTATTGCCTGAAGTTGTGCTTTTACTATCTCCCTCTTAACAAACTCCCAGCCATCATGAACTCCCTTTCCTTTTAGTATTACTGTCCATGGGATCTCACCCAGCACTTCCCTAAGTTTTATGAAGTCGGCTTTCTTAAAGTCAAGAAATTGAGTCCTAGTATGCTTGGCTGCTCCTTTCCGCTGTATAGTAAACTTCAGAAGAGCATGATCACTCGCGCCTAATGATCCTTCCACTTCTACCCCACTAACCAGGTCATCAACATTGGTTAGGACCAGATCTAAAATGGCTGTTCCTCTTGTTGCTTCTCCCACTTTCTGGACAATGAACTTGTCTGCAAGGCCAGTGAGGAATCTGTTTGACCTTATGCTCTTGGCTGAGTTTGACATCCAACAAATAATTGAAGTCCCCCATTACTACTATCTCCCTTCCTTTTGCATGCTTGGCCATCTGTTCCAGGAAGGCATCATCTATGTCCTCCGTTTGGCTTGGGGATCTATAGTAAACTCCCACAATGAGGTCCTTGTTATTCTTCTCTCCCTTAATTTTGACCCAAATGCTCTCACTTTGGCTTTGAGGTTCTAAATCTTGGATCTCTTCACAGGTATACACATCCCTGAAATATAACGCCACTCCTCCTCCTTTCTGACATATAACGCCACTTTCTTCTCCTTTCAGACTTTTATACCACTGAGTAAACAACATAAATTAAACCCCAGGTGAACAGGACCGTAGCTGCCAGCCCTAACTGCCATAGAAACCACAATACCTATGTGCAAAGGTCACATTAACCACAATGTATATTTCTTTATCTAAAGGTTATCTAAGTCCCCCTCCCTTTTTGCTGCTTAACTTTGCAAACAGCTTTGTCTTGCTCATGCTTTAAGTGTGCATTCATTGCATAGGTAAAGGTAAAGGGACCCCTGACCGTTAGGTCCAGTCATGGCCGACTCTGGGGTTGCGGCACTCATCTCGCTTTACTGGCCGAGGGAGCTGGTGTACAGCTTCCAGGTCATGTGGCCAGCATGACTAAGCCGCTTCTGGCGAACCAGAGCAGCGTACGGAAATGCTGTTTACCTTCGCGCCGGAGCAGTACCTACTTACACTTTGACGTGCTTTCGAACTGCTAGGTTGGCAGGAGCAGGGACCGAGCAATGGAAGCACACCCCGTCGCGGGGATTCGAACCGCCAACCTTCTGATCGGCAAGTCCTAGGCTCTGCGGTTTAACCCACAGCGCCACCCGTGTCCTGCATTCACTGCATAGTTACATACAAATGTGGTTAGTCCTAAACCAAAATGGAGTCAGTGTTGCTTCTTTCCTACATCAAGTCCAAATGGAGGAGGTCCCATTGTTATGCCTGCCTGCCTGCCTGCCTGCCTGCCTCCCTCTCTTTGTCCTTCTGACAAGGCAAGATGGTGTCCATTAGTACTGCAGACGGGAGGGGGCAGACTGTCTGGGGCAGGCCCAGTGTTTTCTTTGCCTGCCTTCTTCAGTCTAACCATGATCGTCTTCATAGATTCCTATGCCATGGAGGAAACTAGGCCAAAGTCTCTGTTCTGGGTTTCATGAGAGCCATTGACCGTATGAGCCTACACCTGGAGTCTGGAAGGTTGCTAGGCCTTCAACCCTTTCAAGCCAATCTTTCTCCACAGAGCTTCCAAACCTACACAGACCGAGGGAAGAAGGAAAGGTGGCGGGGGGAGGGGGGAGGAAATATTGGATTCAGCACAAGCATTAATTATAACCATAATGAATTATTTCAATATCCACTAACTCAAGACATAATAATGAGATGATATTTTCATGCCGAATAAAAAAAAAGAGCAGTCTATATTTTTCCCAGACAGTCAATTAATCAGGCTATTTTTATATGGTTCAGAATGAAGACATTCACTCCTTTGAACTTAAAAATGGAGAAACTTTAATAGACCACCTATAAATTATAAATACTGCGGCTGCCTTCATTGAGAACCGGCCAGACTTAAGCCTGGCGGAGCTTTTTCCTCCTCAGAAGAATCAAGGCGTTGCCACAGCGGAGGGGAGATGCTGGCTCTGAAAGCAATCTTTAGCCTGTCCCCTGAGGTAAATCCAGATTCTGCCTGCAACTTCTGAAGTCTCACGCACCCCCAGTAATCCCAGAAGCAGCGAAAGGGGCATACCCCAGCTCAGTTTGTAACAGACTCTCCTCAACTGAAGTAATTTCACCTCGACTCGGTTCAGGCTCAGATGAATTCCTGTTACCTGATTCTGCCTCTCAGCGGTGCCATCACCACTCCGGGCTTTGCATTCCTTGGGATGGATTGCTTGTTCTGATTCACTCTCTGAAGCTGTCCAGAGATCTTGCTAAGAAGAGCGCTGCTGGTTTATTTATGTTTATTTATTCGTGATTACGTTCATATCTCCAAGGAGCCCAAGGTGCAATATGTGGATGCTGTTAAATAAACAAATAATAGAAGCTATCATTCCTTTGTCATTTGCATTTCTACCCTGCTTCTTGTCCAGAATGTGTCAGCTAAAATTACTGTTATCCACGCTGACACTCAATATATGCACAATGACATTTCAATATAAAATTATTAAATAGTTAATCAATAATGCTTGATGACAGTAATAGACTATATGAGGGCTGACAAGCTAAAGCTAAATCTGGACAAGACAGAGGTTTTTCTGATCAGTGGGAAGACTTTCAGTTTGGATGTTCCCCGGGTGTTAGAAGGGGCTGCGCTACTTCTGATAACTAATAACACAATTTTAGTTTTCCTACGACCTCTTGGATCTGGCCTTAAACCTGGATCTTCAGGAGCACCTTTGCAGGATTAAGCTGAAACTTTCTGATCCAGTAACAATGATCCAGACTGACACTGCAACTTATCTTGATTACTGTAATGTGCTTGATGTGGGGCAGCCCTTGAAGATGGCTTGGAGGGCTACTCACACAGCAGCCAGGCTTTTCACAGGGGTGGGATACAGTGGCGTCACAATGGGGAAGTGTGGGGGGCTGTATGCATCGGGTTCCATGTTTGCGGGGGTGACAAGAAGTCACCCTGCGGGGGCTCGCGGCAGTGCGAGCAGCCATCGCGCCGCCACAGCTGCCTTTGGAGGATCCTCTGTTTGCAGCTGTAGCCGCGAGCAGAGGATCCTGGTGCCGACAGCAATCCGCTAAGTACAGGGCATGTGCAGCGTCACATGCATGCACTGTACATAGCGACACTGCACATGCGCTGTGTAGTGGTTTGCCACCGGCGCCGCTCCAGCGCTATACGGATGGTGCCGGGATCCCTCCGTTTGGTGCTGGGGCAGCACCGGTGGCAAACCGCTATACAGTGCACGTGCGGTGTCACTACGTACGGCGCATGTGCTGTATGTAGTGACGTCGCACATGGGCCCTATGTCATGACGCCTGCCCCGGGTGTCACGATGCCTTCCTTTGCCCCCGGTGGGATATAGGGCTCGTATTATCCCTTTTTGTACAAGCTGCCCTGGGTGCCTTTTCATTTTGAGTGCAATTCAAAGTGCTAGTTTTGATCTATAAAAGCAATCATTTGTTGCCGAAAGACTCTCCAGTCCTTCCAGTGGCTGCATGCCAGGGGGTAGATGTGGCCCATAAGTGGGCATGGCCAACACACAGCCGGCATGCACATGAATACACACCCATGACATACACACAGGAGAACACACTCACAATTATATACATACCAATCGCTATAGTGGTGCTGAGGTGGGAGGAGAGGTTTCGACCTCCCACCACCCCACCATCAGGATCAAGACAAGCCTTGTTGCCTTTCCACACACACCAGATGATAGCGGGAGAATCTTAGTTCCAGATTCAGCATGTCAACTTTTCTGCTTATCTGTGCACCACAACTGGTTGGAACATGCAGAAGACCAGCAGGGAATGGCATGGGACAAAAGTAGTAGGTGACAGATGAGGGGTGTGTATCTTGTGGGAAACTTCTCTGGGGGCCAGATAGTGTGTGCCCATCTGCCTGTGTGAAGTTGTGTCTAGAAGTGCCACCTTCCCCCTGTTATTGTGGGGGCTAACGTCTGGCATCAGGCACCACATCGTGGGACGCACAGATGTAGCGTGCATGATGTCGTTGCTCGATACTGAGGGGCTCCAGCTCCATCCTTAAGAACTTGGAGGGGTGGCAAAGTGCCTCGGGCCCCCCTAGCTGGTGCACCTGGTTGTGGCCATTCCAACAGCTTGTGGGTGCTAATGCCATAGCTTAACTTTAGAATTCTAGCATTGGAAGAGACCCTGAGGATCATCTAGTTCAACGTGATGGAACAGGAACATGAAGATGTCCCATATGGGGATCGAACCTGCAACCTTGGCATTATCAGCACCATGCTCTTACCAACTGAGCTATCCCAGTCCACATTCTGCTGTGTGAAGAAGTACTTCTTTTTCCCCCCTCTCCTGAATCTCCGGCTTCTTTGGATGACCCTACTGGGTTCTAGTACAGTGGTACCTCGGGTTAAGTACTTAATTCGTTCCGGAGGTCTGTTCTTAAGCTGAAACTGTTCTTAACCTGAAGCACCACTTTATCTAATGGGGACTCCTGCTGCCGCCGCGCCGCAGGTGCACGATTTCTGTTCTCATCCTGAAGCAAAGTTCTTAACCCGCTCGGTCCCTGCTCCTGCCAACCTAGCAGTTCGAAAGCTCGTCAAAGTGCAAGTAGATCAATAGGTACCACTCTGGCGGGAAGGTAAATGGCGTTTCCATGCACTGCTCTGGTTCGCCAGAAGCGGCTTAGTCATGCTGGCCACATGACCCGGAAGCTGTACGCCGGCTCCCTTGGCCAGTAAAGCGAGATGAACGCCGCAACCCCAGAGTCGGCCACGACTGGGCCTAAAGGTCAGGGGTCCCTTTACCTTTACCTACTCTTTCTGGGTTAGTGGAGTCTGTAACCTGAAGCGTATGTAACCTGAAGCGTATGTAACCCGAGGTACCACTGTATTTGAGGTAGGGAGAAATAATGGCCTCTCTTCCCTTCGCCTGCTCCCTGCATTATTTTGTCTGCCTGTTTATCGCTGTCTGGAAGCAGAAATGAAAGAGCTGGTTTTCATTAACTGGCCGTTTCATTTCATTTGCTGGCCATCGGCAGCTTTCTTTAAAAAAACCCAAACCAAACCAGGATCTCTTTTCTTTCGGCAGTTGGACTTTTGCCGCCTGCCTTTTGCCAAATGCCACTGATGACTAAGCTTGCAAGTTTGCACATTAGCAGACTCACTTTTAGAAGTCCCTGCTCATGCATTCAGGTCACAGCACAACTCTTTGTCAAATGTGACCTACATCCTACCACACTAAAAACTGCATCCACTGAACAAGAAAAGTCCATCAGAGATAAAGGCCATATAATGGAAGGGGGGTGGGTGGGAAACCTGGCCTCAGAGAAGCCATTTGAATTATATATATATATATATATTTAAAAATCCCTCTGCAGTCTCCAACTCCTAGGACTGTATTTTATGCTTTTAGCAACCTGGGAGTTGCTACACTGTTCTTCCTTCCCTCTCTGATTTATAGAATCAGACATCCACAGCTGCATGGGAAGAGTCTCCTCTATGACTCCTTTAGTTGTGGAGTTGTCCCATTTTCTGGAAGCAGCAACACTGGCTAAGAGTGGCTCGGAGAACCCAGTCAGATGGGCAGGGTATAAATATATTATTATTATTATTAACATTCCTATTTTCATTGGGGAAATGCTTTAGAGTATGCAAGCCCAAATCCTTCCATCCAGGGCATTTGTGCATTGGCGACAGCCCTTTGTAAAGTTCTGCTGCAGTACACTGTGGTGTAGTGGTTAAGAGTGGTGGACTCGTAATCTGGTGAACTGAGTTCGCTTCCCCGCTCCTCCACATGCAGCTGCTGGGTAACCTTGGGCCAGTCACACTTCTCTGAAGTCCCTCAGCCTCACTCACCTCACGGAGTGTTTGTTGTGGGGGAGGAAGGGAAAGGAGAATGTGAGCCGCTTTGAGACTCCTTTGGGTAGTGATAAAGCAGGATATCAAATCCAAACTCTTCTTCTCTATGTGCTTAGAACTGTTTTCCTGTTCACTTTCTCTAAACTTGGTGGTGGAGGGACTGTGTGTGTGTGTGTTGTGTGTGTGTTTCCAAACCGCAAGGAATCGACGGGCGTATAATCTTCTAGCTAGTTGCTTGTCAGCTCCCACATTTAAAAGATGTTTAGCTTTCTGTACCTTCCCAATCCTTCCAGCGATTGCACCTGCCTATAACCTCCTCAACTGCCGAGCGGGGATAAAATGACATCAGGATTGCTGAAACTACAGCAATCATAGAAGATGGTTTAAGAGCTCTGTTTCCGTGACTCCCATGACAATGTGGTCTGGCTGCAGCCCGACTTGTGTGGTTCCACAAAGCTTGTCTCTTCAGAGTTCCTTACATGTTCCCTAACTTAATTACTTGTACAGACATAAAAGCATGATATAAAATTAATGTTGTGGGAAAGGATGCACAATTCTAAAATCTTCTTTATTACGATTTTGGGCTGCCCATTAACCCTAATTTAATTACACAAACATGGCCTCTACTGGTATCTTGAAGATAAGAAGCGGTATTGGGAGGTTGCAGGGCAGCGGGAGGGAGAGAAAGAAAAAGGGGGAGAAAGAAGCATGTTCATTTTCTATGACAAAGAAATGAAATTGGTACTCTGACTCCATCCCCCAGCCTGTTCCAGCTGATCTGGTGAAATACAATATTGCCCCAAGCATATCTTGATGAAAAACTGAAGTGACACCAAGAATATGTTGTGGGTTGTATATATCGGCACACCCCCTTCTCCTTTTCTCAAATTCCTTAGAAAATTTAAAGCAAAAGTTACAGGAGGAGTGAATTAATGAAATCCCATTCACATCAGCTTAAAACCAGCCACTGATACGCCTTCTAATCCTTGAGAATGACGAATTCACATGTACAGGGAACAAGGGAGTTTGAAAGGGAAATAGCAAGTCTATTCAGTCCGGCTTCCCATTCCCGGATGCCAGAGGCACTCACTCACTACTCTGGAGACAGTATGGTACAGTGGTTGGAGTGCTTCCTGTGCTTAGGCAATACTTAGAAAGGACACTCACAAACACACCTTTGCTGCTTCAGGAGCAAGGCAAAGAAAAAAGCCACCAGGACAGTTTTTAAGCACAACACTAACTTCAACATCAGGATGTGGGTGGCGCTGTGGGTTAAATAGAGACTAGGACTTGCCAATCAGAAGGTTGGCGGTTCGAATCCCTGTGACGGGGTGAGCTCCCATTGCTCGGTCCCTGCTCCTGCCAACTTAGCAGTTCGAAGGCACGTCAAAGTGCAAGTAGATAAATAGGTACCGCTCTGGCGGGAAGGTAAATGGCATTTCCGTGCACTGCTCTGGTTCTCCAGAAGCGGCTTAGTCATGCTGGCCACATGACCCAGAAGCTGTACACCAGCTCCCTCGGCCAATAAAGCGAGATGAGCACCGCAACCCCAGAGTCGGCCACGACTGGACCTAATGGTCAGGGGCCGCTTTACCTTTACCTTTAACTTCAACATCAGACGTGGGTCTGCCTTGTAAGTTTGCAATTCAGGTCCAGCTCTATCATTAGGGAAAGCAGATACCCCTGGGTCAAGTGAGGTAGCCAGCTCACCCCATAAGCTAGCCATGCAGCCCTCAAGTGCAGTGGAATATGTTGCCCTATCCCCATTGCTGAAGTAAGATCCATCTGCTCTGTACATGAAATTGGGCAAAATGTTGGAAAATTCTATTCCACCTTTAGTTACAGACATGGAACTGTTGCGTGTCACATGTCTGTTTACATCCCAGCACAGTTTGCTAGGAACTTCCGGTTGTGTATAGCTTTTGCTTTTGACTCTCTCTCTGATGAGACGAAAGAGAGACGACATGTTTTCTTTGTCCTGATTTATGCTCAGTAAATCTGTAGCTTGTTAGTAAGCAAGCTTCACGCCACTTCTGTTTGCGCAGTATGCTCTGCTAATATAGTGTGCTCAGGGATCGTCACAGCTTGGAAGGGCATGATCCAGCTGAGGGCTAGCCAGTTGGCATCTCGACCCCTGAAGGATGCCGACACAGGTGACGACGGTCACCTCCAGGCTTGACTACTGTAATTCGCTCTATGTAGGGCTGCCCTTGAAACTGTCCCAGAAACTCCGGCGGGTGCAGAATGCTGCATTGAGGCTCCTCACAGGGTCTCTGCCATGGGAGCATATTCACCCAGTGCTTTTCCAGCTGCACTGGCTCCCGGTGGAGTACAGGGTCAGATTTAAGGTGCTGGTTTTGACCTTTAAAGCCCTTCACGGCCTAGGACCCTCATATCTACGGGACCGCCTCTCCTGGTATGCCCCACGGAGGACCTTAAGGTCCATATATAGCAACACCCTAGAGGTCCTGGGCCCTAAGGAAGTTAGATTAGCCTCAACCAGAGACAGGGCCTTCTCAACACTGGCTCCGGCCTGGTGGAATGCTCTGTCTCATGAGACCAGGGCCCTGCGGGATCTGATTTCTTTCCGCAGGGCCTGTAAGACAGAGTTGTTCCACCGGGCCTTTGGCTTAGAATCAGTTTGATTCCCTCCCCCTTTTTCTCTTTCTTTTTCTTTTCTCCTCCTGTGAAGAGACTGCACCCTAATGTTTTAATGTTGTATTTTAATCTTTTTTTAAAATTGTATTTTAATCAACTTGTTTGTATTATTGGTTGTTAGCCGCCCTGAGCCCGGTCTTGGCTGGGGAGGGCAGGGTATAAATGAAAAAAAAATTATTATTTATTATTATTATCTTGTTCTTCGCTTCAGGTAGCAAAATGTCTTGAGCTGGTCTTGAAATTATTGCGTCTCTCCTCCTTCTCCTTGTAACACTCCATCAGAATTATATGCATAGGTTCCTCATGTTTCTCTGTCCCCGTCAACAGCAAATAATTATGTGATTTTGCCTACTGATCGATTTACTAGTGCAGTCTATAGATCAAAATTAGGAACATTATGGACAATTACTATATAAATTATACAGTTATACAATTACTATATAGAATTATACTATATAGAATTATACAATTACTATATAGAAGAGCAGCATACAAATAAATTACAATAGTAAGTAACCACAAAACTTATGCCTCCTCCATCCCAAGGACACTACCTGGAACAATAAAACCAGGTTATCCTTTCTGCTTGATGGTTTCCCTCTCTGCCTCAATTTTCTGATTTCAATTTTTCCGCCACAAATGAAACTCCAGGAACTTTGTCTGACAAGAAGTAAGTTACCCCTAAACTTGCTGACCTACCTAGCAAAGAGGAAAAAAAGAGAAGAATAATGGGGTTGCAAATTCCAGAATGAAAAGTTGTAAAAATAAGAATCCAGACACGACTAGGTACAGTGGTACCTCGGGTTACAGACGCTTCAGGTTACAGACTCCGCTAACCCAGAAATAGTACCTCGGGTTAAGAACTTTGCTTCAGGAAGCACATGTAACCTGAGGTACCACTGTAATAATACTACAGTAGATGCTCGGGTTGTGAACGTGATCTGAGCAGGATGCACATTCGCAACCCGCAGCCATCGCAACCCGCACGTGCAGGTTGTGATTCGGCACTTCTGCACATGCGCAAAGCATGATTTAGCGCTTCTGTGCATGCGCGACCACCGAAACCTGGAAGTAACCCGTTCTGGTACTTCCGGGTATTGGCGGTCCACAACCTGAAAAAACACAACCTGAAGTGGCTGTAACCCGAGGTATGACTGTAATAATAAATGCATCCCCAAATCTAGCTTTACCTTTATGACCTGGCGGTTTCTCTTTCAGATATTTGAAGAACAGATAGGACGCGAGGACAAGTCAGCTGCCAAATTTGAAGGCGGCTGATATCCTCACTGGGGCCCTGACAACGCATTGTTCTCTCCGAGGTCTTCTTTTGATGGAAAGTACCCAAGGGACGGTGGCAGAACAGCAGAAGCAGAGGTTGTGCCCTTCGCATTCAAGCTTGCTTAATGAACTGGAACATCCTGAAGTGACTAGGAGAATGAGGTCCATATCGGTGGCTTCAGCCAAGTTTCTTTCTTATTATCCTTTTCTTCTTTCCCATTATATCTGACATTTCTGCGGCGGGACAGAGCGAGCCTATCAAGCCATGTTGCGAATGCCCAAGAATACCTGAGCAGAGAATGCCTATATATATATATAAAAGCCCTCGCAAGAGAACACACCTTGCATTCACGGCACTTGAACTGTATAGGTGTCTGATGGCCAATCCATCAGGGCCTGTAGCTGTTGTGTACGACCCTAACACATTCTGAGTACAAAACTTGCGCATCCGCACACAAGGGGTATGTGCAGGGCCATAGCTAGGGGGTGGAGAGGTGGGCCCCCACCAGGGGTGCAGGCAAGGGGGGGGTGCAAAATCAGCTAAAAATATGTCCATAAATATGTCTATAAAAAAAATTGATTATTGCCTCATAAGAAAAGGTTTTAAATAGAGGGTGGATTGAATGGGTGGAAGGTGGGGTTGGAGGAGAGGTGGAAAAAAGAGCTAATCTGTCCATGGTTAGGGAGCGCAATCTGGACAGTTCTGGCAGGGGCGCAAGATCACCTAGCTACAGCTCTGGGTATGTGACCAGCCTGTTGTGTGCAGATATCACTGTATCCACAATCAAGGTTGTTGCCTCGGTCCAGAAGGAGCGTCTCCATCCCTATCGTTCTGCCCGGACACTGAGGTCCAGCGCCGAGGGTCTTCTGGCGGTTCCCTCTCTGCGAGAAGGCAAGTTACAGGGAACCAGGCAGAGGGCCTTCTCGGTACTGGCACCCGCCCTGTGGAACGCCCTCCCACCAGATGTCAAAGAGAACAACAACTACCAGACTTTTAGAAGACATCTGAAGGCAGCCCTGTTTAGGGAAGCTTTTAATGTTTAATAGACTATTGTATTTTAATATTCTGTTGGAAGCCACCCAGAGTGGCTGGGGAAACCCAGCCAGATGGGGGGGGGGTATAAATAAATTATTATTATTATTATTATTATTATTATTATTATTATTATTATTGCTAGTAAACCCTCAGAAATACATGCAGAAATAAAAACTGACTTCCTGGCTCCCACTAGCATCCAAAGAATCACATGTAGGGCTGGGCGATATATTGATATAGTGTCCAAAAGCGATTTGAAATCCATAACATGATATCAGTTTTATTAAATTTAGACCTGGAAATTTTTCACAAATCATGATATGTTGATGTGTGTGTTAGGACTGGGTGATATATCATCCAAAACCAGTTTGAAGTCCATATCATGATACCGGTTTCATAATTTTTGACCTGGCAATGTATCGTGAATCATGGCATGTGTGTGTGCTATGCAAAAATCACCATGTGGGGAAAGCTGTGAAGCCAGCCAATGCCTCTACATAGTTCCATCCTTATTTCAGACATTGCCATATGTCAGTAGGTCACAATGTTTAGCTGGCAAAATAACACGATGTTGAAAACCAGGTATTGCCCAGTCCTAGTCACAAGTTTCACTGAATGAATCATACTGAAAATGCTTCATGGTAAACTGTGGTAAGAATTTAGTTTTAAGGAATGATGGAGAACATTATACAATGCAGTTGGACAAGAATAACTATGGAACCCATGAAGGGATGGAGGAAAATCTAGGGATTCAGAGAAACCTATGTGTATATGATTATGATTTACATGTGAATGCAAATGTTAAATGTAAAACCGAATAAAAATATTTTTTTTAAAGTGGGGGGGGGTGGAGAAGCAAATGCTTTACGGTAGCCAAGCTTGTGTGTTATCGGTGTATGAATAACTAAAGCCCGGTCTGACAGGGACATAGTTTGGTAAAAAGGCATTTTTGGCCTCCGACAACCATTCTGAAGGGCATTTTCTCACAGAGATAAAGGATTTCATCACAGAAAATCACAGGTCAACTGAGCACAGTTCACATGGACTGGGAAGGGCGCACAGAACCACAGGTTGTGCATGGTTCACATAGGGAGGGGGTACCCTGCAGGCGACGATTCAATTCCCTGGGGGTGCCAAGCAGAAGATTTGCCACCATATCACGACTTTATCACCATCCACTCAGCCTTCCGCCTTCCCTCCTCATCCCAGCTGGTTAGAAGATTTATAGGCACCATAAATTGACTTTATTAAATTGACAGAGTAAGGCCTTTGACACTGTTTCACATGACTTACTCCAATACAAATAAAAAGGAAACGTGGGGTGGATTTTGCCACCGCAAGACTGGTGCGCCACTACTTGGGAACTATCCTAAAAGAGATGTTCAGTTTCTCTCTACCTACCTAAAGGTAAAGGGACCCCTGACCATTAGGTCCAGTCGTGGCCGACTCTGGGGTTGCGGCGCTCATCTCGCTTTATTGGCCGAGGGAGCTGGCGTACAGCTTCCGGGTCATGTGGCCAGCATGATTAAGCCGCTTCTGGCCAACCAGAACAGCGCACGGAAATGCCGTTTACCTTCCCGCCAGAGCGGTACCTATTTATCTACTTGCACTTTGACGTGCTTTCGAACTGCTAGGTTGGCAGGAGCAGGGACCGAGCAATGGGAGCTCACCCCGTCACGGGGATTCAAACCACTGACCTTCTGATCGGCAAGTCCTAGGCTCTGTGGTTTAACCCACAGCCCCACCCGCGTCCCTCTCTACCTACTACCATGGTGTAAAAAATGAGGGATCGTGTCGTTCTCTTCTGCTGCCTCTGGTCCTCTTTGTCTCTTGAGATGGACGGGTGCCAACAACAACTCCGATCTGCAAGGCATTGTGTGGGTTACCCCTGTTTTAAACAACATTTACCTGGCTTGGGCAGTGGCAGCAGTGAGAAGAGGGAAGCAGGAAAACATTCTCTCTCCCTCTCCCCATCTCTCTGGCACACTGGTAGCACACAAAGCCTTATTGTGAAATTTGAAGCAAATTTTGGATAAACACATCCAACAAATTTGAAAAGGAAGCCAAACAAAAGCCGAGTAAGTCTGAAATAAGGTCAGGGTGTGTGTGCTTGTGTATGCATGTAGCCATTGGGGTCTGATGAAAACAAAACTCAGAGCAAACTCTGGAGATTGTTTCTCAGATGAACGTGCTGAAGAGTTCCAAGGGAGGTCATGGCAGTCTTGATAAGAGTAACATTTCTCAGAAGGGCTTTGCATGTTCCTGGTTAGATAAAGTGTCGTTCCTGACAACTGCTGGAGCAACTCTCATTGCTTCATGTTACAGCAATAACCTAGAAAAGCTATTCAAGGAAAGGCTATACCCAGCTTTCCCTCAGTAATAATGTACAGACCTGACCACAGCTTTCCCTTTTAGAAAGTACAGAAGTTTGGCTTTCCCTCGTGCTTCTGAACAAGAGAGCTCAAAATAGTTCCACTGGAAAGGTAGATGATTTTTTTTTATATACATAAACACACACACACAAAAACAGATGGATTGTTTTAGACCATTTTACTTACCCGCTTCACTCTGATTCAGTTTTCCCATAACATTTCAGTCATTTCTGGTGGCAAGTGGCCTCTAATTTTGGCTTATTCAGTGGAAATTAGCAGTAATAACATAATGGACACACTGGTATGTGCCCTCAGGAGCCCTTCTGAAGGCAAATTTAATTGTTAAGTGAAAATAGATTGATAGTCTCAGCTCCTCCTAAAAATACGTATAAGAGCTGTGGCGAGTTGCTCAAGCCATTCTTACTGCCTCGCTGCAGTATATGACACAAGCAATAAAATAACTTTATTTCAGGAATTAGGCATGGTTTTTGAAGATGGCAGTTTGGCCATTTGGCCATTCCACCTGTAGCAGCTGGTGAGGTTGGCAGGATGGGGGGGTCGGTTGTGTTCTTGGCTTCCCAGCCCAGAAGGCAACCCAGAGGGAGAGCAGACGGTCCAAGAATCAGCGTGTTTTCACATGAGTAGAATGTGTCCTTCTATTTAAAATACATCTCTGGGTTATTTGTGGAGCCTGCCTGGTGTTTTTATGTGAGTACAATGTGTGCTTTTATTTAAAATTCATCTCTGGGTTACAGTGGTGCCCCGCAAGATGAACGCCTCACGAGACAGAAAACCCACTAGACGAAAGGGTTTTCCGTTTTGGAGGCGCTTCGCAAAACGAATTTCCCTATGGGCTTGCTTCGCAAGACAAAAATGTCTTGCGAGTTCCTGCGGGGTTTTTTCCCCTTCCCCCCCCTTTTCCTAAGCCCTAAGCCGCTTATCAGCTGATCCGCTAAAAGCTGCTAAACCGCTAATAGCGCTAATCCGCTAAGCTGTCAATGGGCTTGCTTCGCAAGACGAAAAAACCGCTATACGAAGAGCCTCACAGAACGGATTAATTTCATCTTGCGAGGCACCACTGTATTTGTGGGGCACAGGAATTCATTCATATTTTTCCCCCAAGATCTAGTCCGGCCCTCCATATGGTCTGAGGGATGGTGGACTGGTCCCTGGGCTAAAAAGGGCCAGGAGAAATGTTTGTAATTGTTGTCAGCCACCCCTGAAAATCCCCCAAATGCCCCCTTTTTCCGACTGTGATTGGACTGCAAAATTGAGAAGGAGGGATTTTGGCCCAGCACCAAACATATCCTAAATCAATAAAGTGTTCAAACCACAGAATATCCTCATGGGACTCTCTGTGCCTGGAGAGAGAAGGATTGTAGCCTTGGGTATATATATATATATATACACATATATTTGGCAATACCTGCAATGACTCTGCTTGTGAATCTTGCCAAGGAAAAAAGAGAGCATCACCGGAGATATATTGAGGATGTCAACATGCAGTGATCTTGTTTTTGCTGATCTCCTTTAGCTGCATGGGCACAAAGCAAGTGCCAGAAGGTGGCAGTGCCAGGGGCTTGCTAGCGTCCCCAGACTGAAAATGGAAATCAGAGAGCAGCGTGACATAATTCTTCGTGTGCACATCTCTACTCTCCTAGGTTAAGGGGGCTTAACGTTTAAGAGGTTTCCTGCTGGAAGACCCCCATAGCCCTAGAACCATTAACCCATGGATGCCCAGCATTTGTGATTCTTGTGATTCACGGTCGTTCCATTTACAGTGAACTCCTATGAAGTTTCTCCCCTCTTGCCCACCTCCCCCAGAAGGTTGGAGGAGACTGGAACATGGAAAAATAGCATGTCAGGAAGAAGGTTTCCAGCCTAACCTTGAGTGGAGGAGTCAACATCACACATGCTTCCTGTATTAAATTAATTTCCACATATAATAATAGAATTATAGAGTTGGAAGATACCCTGAGGATCATATAGTCCAACTCTTTCAATGTAGGAATATGCAGCTGTCCCATACGGGGATCGAACCTGCAACCTTGGCATTATCAGCACCACGCTCCAACCAGCTCATATTTATGTAGGTTCTCCTGTGCAGGTTCTCCCATTTTGCTTCCTTCCTCTGGGAAACTTTGGGAAACCCTACACACAGAAAACTCGCATGTCAGGAAACATAACCTTGACATTGGCCCATGAAGGACCAACATCAAACATGATTCCTCTATTTATTTAAATTCTAGTTTAAAGGTAAAGGACCCAGATGACTCTGGGGTTGCAGCGCTCATCTCGCTTTACACACCGAGGGAGCTGGCGTTTGTCCACAGACAGTTTTTCCGGATCATGTGGCCAGCATGACTAAGCTGCTTCTGGTGAACCAGAGCAGTGCATGGAAACACGATTTACCTTCCCGCTGCAGCGGTACCTATTTATCTACTTGCACTGGTGTGCTTTCGAACTGCTAGGTTGTCAGGAGCTGGGACTGAGCAACAGGAGCTCACTCCGTCGTGAGGATTCGAACTGCCAACCTTCCGATCGGCAAGCCCAAGAGGCTCAGTGGTTTAGACCACAGCGCCACCCGCGTCCCTAACAAAATTCTAGTTAGAGTTCTCTTTTAAGCAGGTTCTCTCTTTTCACTCCCCTCCCCCAGGAGATTTTGAGGAACCCCACACATGGAAGAAAGGTTCTACCCTTGACATTCACCATAGGAGCCAACTCCTACGGGCCGAGGTCCCTTTGGCCCCTCCATAAAATATTTGAGGGGGCTCCCCCCCCCAGTTCATGAGTATTCATCAAATGGCGAGTGAACACCGTATCTTGTGATTGATTATGTGGGGCAGGGCTTACCTGGCCCCCCGCCCCTCAATATTTTATACAAGTTGGCATCCCTGACATTCACCCGTGGAGAATCAGCATCAAACATGCTTCCTGCGTTTAATTAAATTCCATTTAGAATGATCTCCTGTGCAAAGTCTCTCCCCCCCCCCCCCAAGAAACTTTGGGAGCCAGAAACATCCTTGCCAGGCATGCTCACCTCTATCTACAAATGGGAAAGGCGCAGAAGCAGCTGAGCAGACCTCACGTCAGCCTATGGGAATCAATGAACAATTAATTACTATCATCAAGTGGTACTCTACTCCGGGAAGACAGCGCACTTATATTTATCAATTACTAATTAGTAGCTCTTGCCCAGCTGACAGTTGTCTGTCAGCCAGGAGAAAAGCCGCAGTGTGTGGCTCTCCAAAGTGGTCGGTTCTTAGCGGTAATTAGTGGAGCTCTACTATGGCTCTGGGTCTTGTTTTGTTTTGAAATCCTTTCCTAACAAGGCTGGGACTTCCAAAGGGGTCCTCAGGCATCTCGGTGCCATTCTCCTGATTAATTTCAGGGTGTGTTTGTGCATGCGCTGGGCCTTCAACATCTGCTTTCCTTTGCAAGTCCTTCCCTGAATCTTAGAAATCCTTCCCAGAACCTTCATTGTGGGGGATGAAACACATGCATAGTTTTTCAGATTAATTTGGCTCGGATATAGGGATGCACAGACCTGCCAATTTCAGCTTCTCTTTCCCCCAGTGTTCAGTTCAGTTCTCCCCATTTCTGTAGCGATTGCCAATGTGTTTGTTTTGAGACATCCTCGTGAAAATCTGTCGGCGTTTGAGTGCAAATTTCTTCTAACTAACACATAGTTGCATGCGGTTTGGAATGACAGACCCATCCCTGAAAGCAATTTTCTCTGATATAATGCTTTTTGTGTAAGTTATTTTCACTAAGCGCTCAGCTAGACTGGTAAAGAAAAAGCGATTTATATGCATTGTATGTACGGTGCAACATTGTGCCACCAGATGGCAATGTGGAGTTCTGCTTTTCTCTACCGGTTTTCCCTGTTTAAATTTACAACGCTTTGAACTGAAATGCTTCTTTGATGTGTCTAGATGAGGCCTAAGATGTGTGTTTTCCCGCAATATGTGCATATTGTTTGGTGGGAGGACTGCATTGGAGAAGTGCGAATTTTGAAGGATACCTGTGTTCTGGTTCTCGAGAAGTACAAATTAAATCATATGTCAGTGGTTGGCCCTGTCTCCCTCCCTATTTCTCTCCAGTAGACCTGGAGATGGTCGAGTAGGTTTCCTCAAGGAGTATGGTGGCAGAAAAGAGCATGTTTCTACAGGGCATTGTATGAGTAATGGCAGCTGCCTGATACTCATTGATGCATCAGGCTAATAAAATAATAATAATAATAATAATAATAATAATAATAATAATAATAATAATAATTTATTTAAACCCTGCCCATCTGGCTGGGTTGCCCCCTAGAGGTGTGAGCAGTGTGGAGGCTGCCACTGTGATTGAGAGCAGTGCTTTTACCTTACAGGATTGTGCTGAGAAAATGTATCTGAAGATTCTTCATCACTTTAAGCCAATGGTGGGAAACCTCAGGTCTGGGGGCCACATGCAGCTCCCCCCAGGCCACTCTGTCTGGCCCTTGAGACTCTTCCCAGACCACCCACTCACTAGCCCAACTTTGAACCCTTCTTGAGAGTTTTTGCCTGGCTGCAATGTCTCCTTGAACTCAACGCTTCCTGCTGGTCTGCATGACAAATATAAAGAGGTTTGTGTGTGTGCAGAAACTAGCCTAGGGTACAGGTAAAAATTACATTTGTTGCTCCAATCATTTCCCCCTCTAGCTTCCCACACCCCTCTTCTCCTAAGCACAAATAGAAATGAATATTGTCATTATTCTTAACTTACATGAAATGTAATAGTGGCCTGCTGATAGTTTACTGTCAAGGGATGACTAAAAGCTTATTGCTTCTTCAGTAGCTTTTTGTATAGCTTAACCCAGGGGTGGGGAACCTGTAGCCCTCTAGAAATTGCTGGACTACAACTCCCATCATTCCTGAACATTGATCAGACTGATGGGAGTTGTAGTCCAGCAACATCTGGAAAGCTACTGGCTCCCCTGCTTTCAACATAGACATGATGAATGTGAAGGAACTCATCAGAAATAATGCGTGCCAAACTCCATCAGCTTTGTAACCACAAGCAGAAGATACTTAATTTCAAAACTCAACAAGTCAGCCGCTGGAGTTTAGAACCTCAGAAATCTCATCAAATCCTGAAGCCCACGGAGAAAATTCTTCCTGAGATCATGGTTGCATAGCGATTCCCTCCCCCCCCCCCAGTTTAAACAACAGTTTAAATATTAGACTTTCCCAGGAAGGGAAATATCTCTTCTCACCTGACATTGCTAAAACCCCTGGCTCCTTGCTGAGTAGATTATTAATGGCAGGGACCATTTAATCTCTCCTGGGTAAGGCATCCAAAAGAGTCACACTGTTGATCCAGACGCAAGTCAACATGTTATCGCTGCCGTGACGTTATCACTGCCCCTAACAGTAAGCGGGTTGGGGGTGGGGGTGGGCAGGAGGAGGTAAGTAACCTAGTTCCTTCACATTGTAATGTGTGCATCCCAAGTTGCCGTTTGCAATTAACTTGCTCAAACAAAACTCATATAAATCAATCATGCCTGGGCTAATAAATAAATCTTTGATCAGTGACTATCTGGTAAATGTGTAGACATGGGTCAGTACCTCAGATTTACAGCACTTCCTTGCTGGGCAGAAGGATTAAAACAAAGACTAATGTCAGAGGCTGGGTTGTCATGTCTTCTTATTTAAAACTTGTGCAGCAATGCCATTGTCGGGGCCCCTGTATCATTTTATTTGCAGTCATGTAGCTGTCCCTCCAAGTTGGGGGCTTTCAGTTATTTACTTTTCATTATTTTTTTAAGATAATATTTATTGAAATTTTACAAAATCAAAAATACAAAAATGCATAATAAAATCAAAAATACAAAAATGCATAATAAAACAAGAAACAGGAGAAACTCTCAAACAAAAATAAAAGATACAAAAAACAAGAAAAGTAGAAAAATAGAAAATAGAAAATTAAAACAACTCCATTTTTGATAATTTTGAGCTCATTAACTTGTTTCTTTGACTTCTTCACACCTCCCCTTTTTGTATTCCCATTAAAATCAGCAAATCCTTATCCTCTTTCATTTATCTTAACTCTAAATCTTAACATATTGTAACCCTATAATTTCACCAAATTTTTAATTCATTTTTGCATACTCTTTTTACCTTTTATTGCTAGTACCACTTATTTTCAGTCTAACATCATTTTAACATTCATTAATTTTACAGTGTTTCTGCAAATAGTCTTTAAATTACTTTTCAGTCTCCCCCCTCAATGCTTACAACAACAACAACAACAACAACAACAACAACAACAACAACAACAACAACAACATATATTTGAAAGATTAACAAGAGTAAGCAATGGAAGCAGCTATAAATTCTTGGAATGTGGCACACATTTTTTCCTAGATTCAAATCAGAGGCACATTTTGGTCTTCAGTTTTGTTTGTTTCAAAGCATATATTTTCTCAATCAGATTCCAAACTTTTGGGCATGCATCGTCATTATGATGAGAAAGGTAGGTAAAATTCCCCTACTCAGATTGGCCTAGGTATGTGCTTTTGGAGCAAAGGTGATGCTTCTGGGATCTCCCTGCTATGTGGGTTTTGCACCAGAGAATTCTACTGTGCCTCACATAGGAAGGGACCTTATCTGTGGCCCATAAGAGAAACTCAAGGACTGCCCCGTCAACCTTAGCCTGACCTCAGCCAGCTCCCACCTGCCTGTCTAACTTAGCTGGGAACTGCATTCCAAAATTCAAAGAAATTGAATTTTGCACAAACAAAAAAGGATAACAATCTTTCATTCTGCATGTTAGGTACAGATCAAGTCAGCTCATGTTGGAATTCATGGGGATCACCTCCCTTAAAGGTAAAGGGACCCCTGACCATTAGATTCAGTCGTGGCCGACTCTGGGGTTGCGGCACTCATCTCGCTTTATTGGCCAAGGGAGCTGGTGTACAGCTTCCAAGTCATGTGGCCAGCATGACTAAGCCGCTTCTGGCGAACCAGAGCAGCGCACGGAAACACCGTTTACCTTCCCACCAAAGCGGTACTTATTTATCTACTTGCACTTTGACGTCCTTTCGAACTGCTAGGTTGGCAGGAGCAGGGACCAAGCAACGGGAGCTCACCCCGTCGCGGGGATTCAAACCGCCGACCTTCTGATTGGCAAGTCCTAGGCTCTGTGGTTTAACCCACAGCGCCACCCGCGTCCCTTAAGCATTCCTAAATCAGAGTTGGGGTGTGTGTGTGTGAAGGCTTCAAAACAGCACCAGAGCCTTGGCTTCGGAAATGGAACTTCCACGTAAGAACCGAGCTGAGGTTGGGAAGGAAAGTTCTGACACAGGGATGTACAGATTCAGAACACATCGGCAAATGAAATCCATGATAAAAGAAGAGAATGTGTTTGGCAGTTTCCAGCTAACTTGCCACTTGACCAGGCAGCTGGGGTGTGCTGGGGGGGGTGGCCTTTTGCAGATAAAATCTGGTTATATAGAGCTGATTCTCATCAATATACCCTTTAGAAGACAGAGTCCTCTCCCATCTAAAAGCCTGCCTCAACATTTGAGTGCTCACAATTAATCCAGACAGTTCCATGCTCTTGTTTTAATGGCATACAGACGCTTAGTCATTTCCTCTGTCTTGTTTTCGCTTGATGCTCCAGGGAGTAATTACCCTGATATTTTGTCCCTTACCTTGGCATCGTTAGACATTTCTGCTAATTCCAGAGTTGCATTTCTTAATCTAACTACTACTAATTCCAGGAATCTAACCCTGCACTTTAATGGGCCTTTGCCATCAGAGACTCTCCAAACACTTTGCAGTTTTCATGATATGCCAGGCACATCATGGCACAACAACAGAGCATGCTTCTCTCAGGGGAGGATATTTAGGCCTGTAAGCAGTAAAGGGGTGAGGGAGATAAAACAAACATCTGCCCAGAATTTCTGACCAAATGTTTGCTATATCCTTTCGGTTCAGAAATCGTAGGTAAAAGAAGGGGGACTGCAGCAAAATGTTGCAGTGCAGAGTGCTCCTTCTCAGTGTCTCAGTCAGGTTTTTTTTAAAAAAGCACAATTCCATTCCATCAACTAAGCATGCTCAGATCTCACTGGGTAATTTGTTGAGGTTCACACTTTTTTTTTTTAAAAAAAGAAAAGTTTGTATCCCTGACCTTGAGGTTCCCATGAGTCTTCAGATGGTTCTTTCCTGTGCACTGGGTCTGTGTGCAGTTTTATTTACAGAAGCTTTCACAACCTGAACATCAGATACAAAGGGAATGAAAAGACTCTGTCTTTCATATTTCCCTTTTAATTCCATATTACAGTAACACACCAGACCCAAGGTAGCCTCAGAAAATAAGCAGGTTTGCAATTAGCTCCTCCCTGCCCTTGCTCAGTTAGAACTGGGCCACAAAGATTAGTCAACTCTCAGAGCCAAGTATGGACGGTTCTGTGACCCTGATATAATTGGCATTCCAAGCACCACCCACTCATTTTCAGGAAAAGAATTTAGTTCATTGTCTTTACCCTGAATAAACATTACCATTGGCATATCTTAAAGTTTCCAAGCATTGTGATGTGCACAGGTGCATTCTTTTATCTTACAGGGAAACAGTTAATGTGCAAGAAAAAAAAATGTGTGCAAAGTGCAAACATTGTGATGTGCAAGAAAAACATTGTGTGCAAAGTCACCTTTAGACCCATACTTGGGCCAGAGCTCAAAATGCAAGGGCCATCTTAGAAGATAAATCTGAGAAGTGACAAATTCTGGTCTCATGGGTTCTGAATGTGAGATGAAGCAATCCATTTCTCCCATCCTTTCATGCAACTGTATGTTAAAGAGTAGATTGACAAGCCTTAATCGGGTAGCTGATGCAGTGGCAAAGAACTGAGAAGTACGAGGTTCAAATCTTGCTCCATCCATGAATTTACATAGCCATTATCTCTCAACCTCCAACTTAGGCTGCATAAATGTCACATATTTAAAGCACATGACTTCCCCCCAAAGAATCTTGGGAGCTGTAGTTTGCTGAGAGTGCTGGGAATTGCAGATCTGTGGAGGGTAACCTAAAGTCCCCAGGATTCTTTTGAGAAAGTCCTGAGCTTTATAGATGTGCTATAAATGTACAGGGCATGCACAGGCTTAAGGACCTGGGCCAGCACTGTTGACTTCAGCACCTTGGACAGCTGCCAGGGTCATGAGCCCCAGCAAGACCCACCTTGGTGGTGGATAGTACAAACCACCATTTAAAATGTACCAACATACAATTGTTGCCAGAAGGGGAGGGGGAATTTCTTCAGGACTCTCCCTGAGTTACTCCCCACACCCCTGCTGGGCCTTTTTTTTTTTTTTTGCCTGGGTGGGGTGTATCCTTGAACTCTGTAGCTCTCAGTTGCCACTACGGAGCACAGAGAGGGGGGTGTCCATGGGTGTGAAACTAGCCTGCAGTAGAAATGCAAAATGTGCATTCATTGCTCTGATCACTTTTCCTTCTGACACCATCCAGAGCTGCCATGTGGTCTGGGGAAGGTTACCCAAGGGAATTCTCTGCTCTGGGGCATTCTGGGAAATTAAATTAGCAGCCCTGACCAGCTCTGATCAGAAGAGGAGAACTGCTTTGCAAAACTATCCAAGGAGCCTACTGTGGAGCCCTGGGCTGAAGACTTGCTGTTTTTGTTGGGTTCAATTGCATCTTGTTATTCCAGTTGTCAGTGTCCTTGGGACCAGTGGGATATTCAAACAAGCCTGCAAGCCAAGACCCAGCCTTGTGTACAAATAGGGAGCCAACCCCTAATATACCTTGAGTAACTTTCCCCAGCCTTGACTCCTCAGCTAGTGTTGGACTACAAATCCCCAACCAGCACAACCAGTGACCAAGGGTGATTGTATTTCTAATCAAGCATCATCTGAAGACCTCAGGGTGGGGAAGGCTGCCCTAGAGAAAGTGGAAAAGTACCAAGAAGCTGAGGCCTGGACTACAGCAGGGATTGCCCATTTGAAAAGCAGCCAAGCTCCTAGTCCTCATGCCAGGACTGGCCAGTACAGGGGTTTCGCACTGCCTTCCAGGGGTAGAGGCTAATTTTGCACACCCTGTTCACTTCCATTGGTGCTGGAGGAGACTCTTGAGAGTCCCATAGACTGCAAGAAGATCAAACCTTTCCATTCTTAAGGAAATCAGTCCTGAGTGCTCACTGGAAGGACAGATCCTGAAGCTGAGGCTCCAGTACTTTGGCCACCTCATGGAAAAGACCCTGATGTTGGGAAAGATGGAGGGCACAAGGAGAAGGGGACGGCAGAGGACGAGATGGTTGGATAGTGTTCTCGAAGCTACCAGCATGAGTTTGACCAAACTGCGAGAGGCAATGGAAGACAGGAGTGCCTGGCGTGTTCTGGTCCATGGGGTCACGAAGAGTCGGACATGACTAAATGACTAAACAACAACATTCACTTCCATGTTTAGAGAGAACCCTGAGGTTCATGTACACACACTCCTAGACAACTCATCAAGCTACTTCTGAGCCTCTAACGAGGAGTTCCTGCATTTCCTGGAGGTGAACGGAATACTGATCTGCCTTGCCAGACTGTTGTGAAGATTACTCCAGAATGAGCTCTACCAATGTAGTTATAATCATCAACACAAAATGTGCATCCCTCCATCTCTCAAGAGGTATAGCCTTACTGCTGAAAGATAGAAAATAGACATCAACTAAATGTTACTATCCATTGCAGAGGCTTCTAGCTCCCTCAAAGGCTGTTTGATCATGCTTAAATCATTCCGATGTGGAATATGAATGACCGAGCCAAAGGAACAACGCCCCCCCCACTTTCTCTCCTGCTCAAGCGTGACAACAAATCAAGTCAAATGGATTCATTTCCCCCCCTTTAAAAGAAACACATGCTCAAACACAAATTAAATGTCCGCATTCCCTTAGGTTTCATTAATACTTTTATTAGTCTTATCTGACTCATTCCTATTCGGCCCTCCGCTTTGTCACCAAAACCCTGTGGGATGGTAAACACATCTTTGTACTTTATCTTTTAACCTCCGAGTAACCTTTGTCCTTGGACTCCTAGCAACTTTCAGGACCTAAAAGCATTACAAATGGGGAAAGTACTTATAATGATTAATCTTGTTGGCTGGAGTCATTATGAATAGATGCTCCCTCAGAACTACAGGGAAGGGGGCTGGGCCCCTGACATCACCACGGACTTGCACCTAAGCGTTTCTTGTTAGCGGGCTGTCCTCAGGCGGCAGGGGGCTGGTGGTCTCTGAAGATGGCTGCCAACCATGTTCTACTCAGGGCAGTCCCTTGGGAATGAATAACAAAACCACAGAATTATAGAGATGGAAAAGATGTTGAGGGCTATCTAGCCCAACCCTATGCAAATGGATTTAAGCTAGTCATGTCCAGGGAATGCAATGGGTCTACTCTGACTAACATTGGAGGAGGAGGAGGAGGAGGAAGAAAATAGGATAATAATATACACTGGTACCTCGGGTTAAGTACTTAATTTGTTCCAGAGGTCCGTTCTTAACCTGAAACTGTTCTTAACCTGAAGCACCACTTTAGCTAATGGGGCCTCCTGCTGGCGCTGCACCACCAGAGCACAACTTCTGTTCTCATCCTGAAGCAAAGTTATTAACCAGAGATACTGTTTCTGAGTTAGCGGAGTCTGTAACCTGAAGCGTATGTAACCTGAAGTGTAGGTAACCTGAGGTACAACTGTATTAAGGATGGAATAACAAATAAAGTGAATAAAGCAAGTGTAACAAAAAAAATAGGGACGTGGGTGGTGCTGTGGGTTAAACCACTGAGCCTAGGGCTTGCCGATCAGAAGGTCAGCGGTTCAAATCCCCGCGACGGGGTGAGCTCCCGTTGCTCAGTCCCTGCTCCTGCCAACTTAGCAGTTTGAAAGCAAGTAGATAAACAGGTACCACTCCAGCAGGAAGGTAAATGGTGTTTCCGTGCGCTGCTCTGGTTTGCCAGAAGCGGCTTAGTCTTGCTGGCCACATGACCCGGAAGCTGTACGCTGACTCCCTCGGCCAATAAAGCGAGATGAGCGCCGCAACCCCAGAGTCGGCCACGACTGGACCTAATGGTCAGGGGTCCCTTTACCTTTTAACAAAAATAATAGGAGGTAAAGAAGATCGCACATGGGTTGGATGGAAGTACTGGGCTGTGGGGGAGGGAGGTGAAGGTGTTAACTGAAATTGTTAAAGATTGGTATAAGATTTAAGAAATTTAAATTTTTATAAAGATTCTATAAGGAAAGCAGAAAGCAGCAAGAAATATCAAGTAAAAGTATCGGAAAGGAGATCAGTGTAAATGAAAACATGAGACTTATGGTTTTGTTACATATGATTTTATTTTGGAGTTGTCTGCTGTAAAGAATGTATATTATGTGAATAAAATAATAAAGGATTTGACAAATTTTTTTTTTAAAAAAAGAAAGAATAAGATATACAGAGGAAGGAATTATTTACAGAGGAAGGTGTCAGGGAACTGCCATCGGAAAGGCAGGAGGTGGAGGGTCTCTCAGAAGTCAGGAGAGACTCAGCAGCGGAGGAAGGCACCAGCAGGGGGAGAGAGAGAGAAACGAAGGAATGGCTCAGGAAGTCTTCCAGCGATAACAGCGGAGAAGTCTCAGGTCCTCCCATAGGTAAACCCACTCCTCGCCGGAAACTGTCGCGCCGAGAATCCAGACGACGCGTGTCAGAGCTGCCTCCAGGTCCCAGCTCACAGAGGACCAACGCTAGGCTGTAGTTATGTACAAAAGTCTTTATTGAGATTCAGTTTCCATTTTAAAGCCGCAGCGTGCAGCTCTACATCTCGACCTTAGATCGGCGAAGTCCCGTCTGAGTCTCCTCCCCTTCCACACCAGTTTAAGACCCTCGCCTTGCTCCACCTCTTCCTAAGTTCCTTTCTCCTCTGGGCCCTCCTGCCCGCTAGGGTCTCATCTTTCCTGGACTCCTCTGACGCTGACCCTGACGATTCTTGCCCCTCCTTCCGGCGGGCTTTAGGACCTGGTTCCCTATCCGGGCTACCTTCTGTGCCGCTCGCCTGTACCTTTGAACTTGGCGCGCGCGCCCAGCCTGCAACTTTCCTCTTGACCGTTAACTCGCTCTCCGATGGAGGCGTGGCCAACCCTGATTCATCTTCTCTCGCTGGTGGTGCATATGTGGGCTCTGACACCTGGAACTCCTCCCCCCCACTGCGCTCTGGTGGGGAAGCTGTTCCTGATTTCCAACTGCTGCTCTGGGAGTCCCCGCTGGCCCCTTGCTTCTGGGGTGTCCCCCTTGGCTCGCCCCTTGCCCTGCCCATCGGCGCCCCCTTCTGTGAATCTTCCGATTCGCTGGAGAGGCTCATGGAATCTCTCGAACTGCTGTCATATTCTCCTACGCTGCCCTCGGATTGCTCCCCCTCGCTCTCCATCTCTTCTCCTCCCTGCGCTCCCGCTGAGTCCCTGACAACGCGTTTCCGTCAAGGAGCTTTTATGCTGGAGTAGATTCCGTAAACGCCCACTGTCGGATTCTGCCAGCGATTGAGGGAGCCACGCTTAAGGGCTCCGCTAAAGACAGAGTCTTGCTAAGCTGAGCAAACTCTGAGGGACTAAGCTTTTACGCACAAGCAGCTCATCATCCCATCACAGCAATCCGACAGTCTCTGAAAGCCGCTTGTGCAAGGAGAGGCATCATGAGCAACCCAGCCGGAGCCGGAGACGCAGGAGGAGCTGGAGCTGGTCCAAGCCTGGAAGAAAGGTACAGGATGTTGGAGGTCCAGCTAGCGCTGCAAATGGCTAGGCTCGAGGAGAGGAGGGCTCAGGATGCAGAAAAGGGGAAAGCCACCCCACTCATGAGGAAGGTGCCAGGATTGGTGCAGAAGTTTGGGGGGGATCCCAGGAACTATCAAGCCTTTAGAACAGAGATGCAATATGCCCTCAATCTGCAGTTTGATGACTTTCCTGATGAGGAATCGAGGGTAGCGTTTGTGATTGGCCATCTCGAAGGGGGGGGGAGGACTGGGTGAGACCCCTGATGGCAGCTAATAATGACGCCCTAAAGGACTCGAGGAAGTTTTTTCGCGCCATGGATCTGATGTTTTCCAGCAAGATTGAACAGGGAGTGGTGCGCAGACAGTTAATGGGGTGTAAACAGGGGAGCCGATCTGTACGTGAGTACTGGACTGAGTTCACCATGTTGATCCATAAATTGGGATGGCAATTGTCGGCGGAACCCATAAAAATGCTCTTCGAAGAAGGGCTATCTTCGGCGGTGAAGGACTAACTTTCCCGGGCGCCCAGGGTGGAGTCTATGGACCAGCTGACTAAATCAGCACTGGCCATAGGAGCACGCCAGGAGGCGAGAGCTTTGGAGAGGCGGGAAGGGAAGAGGGAACGTTGGAGGGATTTCCGCATTCCAGAGATTCCTGAGCAGCATTCCCCGCCAGTAGAGCCGATGGAAATTGGAACAGCGCGTGCGCGCGCAGTTTCAAACCCTAGTGAAGGGCGGAAGAAGGAGGGAAAGAGCGCCAAGAAATGTTTTCTCTGCCAACAGCCAGGTCACTTTGCCAGAGTCTGCCCACAAAGAAAGGAATGGCAAGGGATGGCGGGAGCTGTTGGGGGGGAGGAGGAGGGAGTTAAGGAGCAAGTAAAAGCCAACGCCTGGCTGCCACCATCGGGGCACAGCAGCCAGGCCAAAGAGCAGTGAATGTGCCCACGCCGGAACCACCAAGACCAGCGCTTGTAATAGAGGTGTCGCTAGAGCTGCCAAACGGACACCCACTAAAGATAAAGGCGCTATTGGACTCAGGCAGCTCCTGTAATTTTATGAGTAAGGAGTTTGCAGCCGAACACCAGATACAGACTATCCCTTTAAGTAACCCTTTGCAGGTGACCACGATTGATGGGAGGGCGCTGTTGGGAGGGGAAGTTAACCAGCAGACTGTCCCAATGATAATGAGGGTGGCAAGACACACAGAACTGATAGCGTTTAATGTGGCCACCTTGGGAGGAGCGCCCATTATTTTGGGAATGAGCTGGCTAGCGCTGCATGATCCGCTAGTGGGATGGCACCAGCGGGTAGTTTCCTTTGGGTCAGCGCATTGCCTGGCACACTGCAAGGAAGGGGAAGCCCAAGTAAGAACCCAGGCTACGCTAGCAGGGATGGAAATAACAGATAAAGGGAAGGTACCACGACAATACGCCGACCTGGTTAACGTCTTCAGCGAAAGAGAAGCAGATAAACTGCCCCCGCACAGACCCTTTGACTGTCAAATTAACTTACTCCCAGGAGCACAATTGCCAGTGGGCAAGCTGTATGCAATGTCAGACAGTGAGATGCAGGAGTTAAGGGAGTTCATTGACAAGAATCTCAAGCGAGGTTTCATCAGAGAGTCACGAGCGGTGGGGGGCAGCCCAGTGTTCTTTGTGGACAAAAAAAATACTAATAAACCCAGATTGGTCATGGACTTCCGGGCCCTAAATGCAGTGTCAGAACCAGTGACTTTCCCCATGCCCAGAATCGATGACATTTTGACCCGGGTGAGGAAAGGGAAAAATTTTACCAAGCTGGACCTAAGGGGGGCGTATAACCTGATACGTATGAGAAAGGAAGATGAGTGGAAAACCACTATGTTCACCCCCTTGGGAGCCTTTGAGTACCTCGTTATGCCCTTCGGTCTACAGGCAGGCTCGGCCTGTTTTCATGATTCGTTCATGATTCACGTCCTGGGACCATTGCTCTACAAGAACTGTGTAGCGTTCTTAGATGACGTCCTGGTGTACTCAGAGAATGAGGAGCAGCATGTGCGAGACGTAAGAGAGGTACTGAGCAGACTGCAAGAAAACCAGCTGTGGGTGAAGCTGGAGAAATGTCAGTTTCATACCAGAGAGGTGGAATTCCTGGGGTACCGGTTGTCAGACACGGGATTGGCCATGGATCCTAGCAAGGTTCAAGCGGTACTGGAATGGAAGACACCGAAAACTAAGAAGGACGTGCAAAGGTTCCTGGGCTTCGGAAACTTCTATCGGAAGTTCATCAAGAACTTTGCCCACTTAACGGCGCCCATCACTGATTGTCTCAGCAGCAAGAAGAAATTTGTCTGGACGGAAGAGGCGCAGCGAGCGTTCGAAAGGTTAAAGAAGGCGTTTGCGTCGGAAGAACAACTTTTGCACGTGGATCTACAGCAACCAATGAGAGTGGAGACTGACGCCTCAGACCGAGCGGTGGGGGCCATGCTTCTACAGCCGGGAAAAGATACGTCGGAATGGAGACCGTGTGCCTTCTTCTCGCGGAAGTTGAACAAATCTGAGAGGAACTACACCGTATACGACCGAGAACTGCTCGCCATTCATGAAGTGTTTCGGAGATGGCGACACTTGCTGATTGGGGCGCAGCACAAGGTCCAAGTGCGGACTGACCACAAAAATCTGGAATACTGGAGAACTGCCCGAGTACTGAACCAGAGACAAGTGAGATGGGTCCAGGAGTTCTCCAAATTTCATTTTGAAATTCGTTACGTACCAGGACCGGAGAACGTCAGGGCGGACGCTCTCTCTCGAAAACCTGAGTATTTAGAGGGGGAGGGAGCGCCTGAGGAAAGGCATATCATCCCCGAGGACCACTGGGTGTGTGGGGCGGCATTGGTGGGGCAAAGAGAACTGGTAGAGGGTACCGAGAACGATGAATACGCCCAAGAGAAACTCAGAGAACTCAGGGGGACAGGGGAGAACACAGGGGGGTTTGAGGAAAAGAACGGGGCATTGTACTACAAAGGGGCACTGTACATACCCGATGGGGAACTGAGTGGCAGAGTGCTTAAGCAGTTACACGACAGCCCCACAGCGGGGCACTTCGGGCAGCACAAAACCATGTGGTTGGTTACCAGGGAGTTTTGGTGGCCCAAGGTGAGGGAAGACGTATGGGAATATGTTAGGGGGTGCGACAGGTGCCAGCGAGCGAAAGGGGAGAGGCTGGCACCAGTGGGGCTATTGGAACCCTTACCCACACCGGAAAGGCCATGGGAGGCAGTATCCATAGATTTTATGACGGATCTGCCCAAATCCAAAGGGAAAACAGCTGTCATGGTGGTGGTGGACCTATTAACTAAGATGTGCCATTTTATAGCCTGTTCACACGCGGTCACAGCGGAAGAAACCGCCAAGTTGTTTGTAAAGCATATTTTCAGGTTGCATGGTGTCCCCTTGAGGGTGGTCTCCGACAGAGGGAAACAATTTACTTCCAGGTTCTGGAGGAAGCTCATGAGCTTACTGCACGTAGAAGTCAATTTTTCAACTGCCCGGCACCCAGAAACAAATGGGCAGGCGGAAAGGGCAAACAGGATTTTACAACAATACCTGAGGTGTTATGTAAATGACAGAGAAAATGATTGGGTAGATAAGTTGGCCCTGGCAGAATTTGCCTACAACAACGCGGAGAATGTGTCCACAGGGATAAGTCCCTTCCTGGCCAATTATGGGTGTCATCCCAGGGCATTTCCAGGAGAAGGAGGGGAGAGATGGAGTGTCCCGGCTGCGGAACACTTTGTTGAAGAGATGGAAGCGATCCACTGGCAACTCCAACTTAACTTAGAGAGGGCCAAGGAAGAATACAAGAAGCAAGCAGACAGAAGCAGAAGGGAAGGTGAAACCATAAGGGTGGGGGACAGGGTGTGGCTATCCACCCAAGGACTGCCGTTCAAGGGAGGGTGTAAGAAATTGAGACCCAAACGGCTGGGACCCTTTGAGGTCATACAACAGGTCAACCCGGTAGCATTCAAACTCAGATTTCCCAACCACATGAAACTGCACCCAGTATTTCACAGGTCTCTACTGTCGCCATACCGAGAGGGGCGAGAGTGGGGGGAACGTGAGAGGGGGGTTACTCAAACACCGGTCATAGAAGAAAGGGAACGCAACATGCATGTGGCAGAAATCATTGATTCCAGGTGGAAAGGGAATCAGGTGGAGTATTTGGTAGAATGGGAAGGGGAAGCGGAGTCGGAAAACACATGGGTGCCGGCAGAGGAGGTCAAGGACGAGGTTTTAATAGAAACGTTTCATCAACGGTTTCCAAGGAAACCTCAGCCCGTGGGACGGTTCAGGAGGGAACACTTCGGCACCACCGATGAGGAAGAGGAGTTTGAAGGGTTCCCAGAATCAGGGCTGGAAGAGGGAATAGACTCCGACGAGGAAGAGGACACAGGGAGAAGAGACGGGAGGCAGTGGAGAGAAGTGTTTGAGTCCTCTGATGATGAGGAGTGTTCTTTCCGGGGTTTTCCATCCTCACCGCCAGCAGGGGAAGGGGCGGGAGGGGGTGAAGGGGGTCCTGGAGGGGAGGTGGATGTCAGGGAACTGCCATCGGAAAGGCAGTAGGTGGAGGGTCTCTCAGAAGTCAGGAGAGACTCAGCAGCGGAGGAAGGCACCAGCAGGGGGAGAGAGAGAGAA
This sequence comes from Podarcis cretensis, assembly GCF_951804945.1. Taxonomy (NCBI): domain Eukaryota; kingdom Metazoa; phylum Chordata; class Lepidosauria; order Squamata; family Lacertidae; genus Podarcis; species Podarcis cretensis. The sequence continues at coordinate 51,894,482 of NC_137180.1, forward strand.
ACGAAGGAATGGCTCAGGGAGTCTTCCAGCGATAACAGCGGGGAAGTCTCAGGTCCTCCCATAGGTACACCCACTCCTCGCCGGAAACTGTCGCGCCAAGAATCCAGACGACGCGTTTCCGTCAAGGAGCTTTTATGCTGGAGTAGATTCCGTAAACGCCCACTGTCGGAATCTGCCAGCGATTGAGGGAGCCACGCTTAAGGGCTCCGCTAAAGACAGAGTCTTGCTAAGCTGAGCAAACTCTGAGGGACTAAGCTTTTACGCACAAGCAGCTCATCATCCCATCACAGAAGGATTGCTATTTTTAACCACCATTCATCCAAAAAGATCCCAGGGTGGTTTACACATCTGTCCAGTTAAGTAGTTGAGTACAGTTACGCAGTGACAGCCACTAGGATGCTGGTAGTCCAGAGGTGGGATGACAACAAGGTCCCTACCAGAGTAGAATGGCAGAACAAATTGCTGGACTCTGTAGAAATGGCAAAAATGACCGTGGAAATCAGGAAGATCAAAACTTCAATAAAGATTGGGAGAAATTTATATTATATTTGAAAGACCACTGTCAACACTTGAACTCTTTAGCTGGTTTGAAATAACTCTTGCAAGGTAACAAAGACTTTGGCGTATGATATGCAGTAGAAAAGGGCAAACAAAGAACCCATGGAAGGAAGTCAAAAGATTTGGAAGAATCTTGTTCATTTGTTGTTGTTTTTTATCTATGATTGTGAATGTAAACATTAATTTGTAAAATCCAATAAAATTATATATATATATATATATATATATATATATATATATATATATATATACACACACCTCCCCAGTTAAAACAGCAAAACACACAACCAAGCATTAAAACATAAGCTAAAAAATCAAGTAAAAATTCCTGCTAGTAAAGTATTGGATTTGTACCGCTGGCTTTCTTCCGAAGATCTCAGGGGAGCAGCACAACGTATTTCCGCAATACCTCCCCCCCCCCATGGTACATAACCACCATTATATATTCACAACATCCCTGACAGGTAGATTAGGCCAAGTGAGACTGACAGCACAAAGCCTCATAGTGAACCTCCTGGTGAAGTGGGAATTGGAACCCAGGGCTCCTCATTTCAATTTCGGCACACTGCCTGTAACATGTGCCTGATCTCAGATATTAAGGTTGTTCTCATATATAATGTTACCGGAAAAATCCGAGGGCTCCCTTGGACAAAAAGTAAAGACACCAACCAGAGTAAATTGGAGCAAATCAGCAGCCTGTAGGCTTGGCCTTTATTGACTGTTGCAACAGGGTGCTCCCCTCACTTGCAGGTGAGAGGAAAGACACAGAAAAATGGTGTGCCAGACCTTATAAAAACTTTTGAAATTCCCCTCCTCTAGGTCAAGCCCACCCCCAGAAACATCATGCATACATTACAGAAAGGAGGGGTTGAGGGAGGAGTTGTGGTGGTAACCTGAGTGTCCTGTCACCTGGCTGGTTCCCTTCTCTCCTCCTCCCCATGAGTCATTTTCTGAAGACAAAAGGTAGTTGCAGTTTCCTGCCCCCTGAGGGAAGATCTGATCGTTGTCCTTTGTTCCAGTCCATGCTGAATCCATTCCCATATGCAAGTTCTTTGTGATCGTGATTGTCTTCTGTCTAGGACCATCAGGGTTGGCATAGCAACTGGGCAGGGCTTCTGTGGATGTGCTGGGATGGTGAAGGGATTATGGTGCCCTGTATCAAACCTTCCCCATTTCGTAGTCCTTCATTCATGGAGTAAAATAAAAGTAAGGTAAAGGTAAAGATAAAGGTACCCCTGCCCGTACGGGCCAGTCTTGACAGACTCTGGGGTTGTGCGCCCATCTCACTTAAGAGGCCAGGGGCCAGCGCTGTCCGGAGACACTTCCGGGTCACGTGGCCAGCGTGACATCGCTGCTCTGGCGAGCCAGAGCCGCACACGGAAACGCCGTTTACCTTCCCGCTGGTAAGCGGTCCCTATTTATCTACTTGCACCCGGAGGTGCTTTCGAACTGCTAGGTTGGCAGGCGCTGGGACCGAGCAGCGGGAGCGCACCCCGCCGCAGGGATTCGAACCGCCGACCTTTCGATCGGCAAGTCCTAGGCGCTGAGGCTTTAACCCACAGCGCCACCTGCGTCCCCGAAAATAAAAGTAGAACAGTGCAAATCCGATGCATGATTGATTTTCTATGAATTTATAACAGAAGCATAGCGTATGTAGTGTGTGAGTGTGAGTGTGTGTGAAGTTTGTACAAACTGAATGATGGGGGGGTTTCCTGCTACAATAATTTGGTGGTGGTGCAGTTTCCTTCCAAATTAATATGAGAATGCATTTGGGTATTATTTGGGAGAGGGAAACATGATACAGAATCACAGAATTGTAGGGTAGGAGAGGAGGAGGAGGAAGAAGAAGAAGAAGAAGAAGAAGAAGAAGAAGAAGAAGAAGAAGAAGAAGAAGAGGAAGAGGAAGAAGAAGAAGAAGGGGAGGAGGAGGAGGAGTTTGGATTTGATATCCCACTTTATCACTACCTGAAGGAGTCTCAAAACGGCTAACAATCTCCTTTCCCTTCCTCCCTCATAACAAACACTTTGTGAGGTGAGTGAGGCTGAGAGACTTCAGAGAAGTGTGACTAGCCCAAGGTCACCCAGCAGCTGCATGTGGAGGAGCGGGGAAGCGAACCTGGTTCACTAGATTACGAGTCCACCACTCTTAGCCACTACACCACACTGGTCATCTAGTCCAACTCCCTTGCAATGCAGAAATCACAGCTTTGCAGTATGTATGTACTCTCCATAAATTATTTGAGGCATGCACATTTTATGTTTGAGGGCAACAACTGGAGTACAGCATTTCAGATAAGAGGAGCTCTTGAAATTTCATTTGCAAAACACCCTAGAGAATATTGTGGGGCTGGGGCTGGGTGGGAGAGAAGCCCTATTACATATTACTGTCGTCTCCAGGCCGGGATGAAAATTCCACACCGATATTGCCTGCCCTGGAGATTCCCCTCTAGACAACCTATTTAGGAGTCTCTGTTTGTTTGCCTTTCTCTCTCTCCTTTCTTTTCTGCAACAACAGGATCGCTTTGAAGCCTGCAGCTGCACCTGACCACCAAATGCTCAGCAGACCAGCAAGACAGGCCTTCGAGAATCCCTAAATAGTTATGGATCTTGTCCTGAACGGTGGAAAACCACACATTAAAAATTGAAGCTTCGAGTCCTTGCAAACAGCAGCGAACGATGTGGCAAACCTAGCTCCAGACTGTACCACATCCTTTAGGTTGCAGACTGGAGCTAATGGGGTGGAATGCTCACCGGTCCCTGCTTATAGAAAGCCAGCAGGCAGTGTGTGTGTGTGTGTGTGTGTGTGTGTGTGTGTAAAGGCTATGCTAAAATCCTTTGCCCTGATAAGTTTGCTTTTGCATGCATGCAGAATATATTTATTTTTGCATGGAAGAGCATCAAGTGAAACTCTTTGAAGATTGCACACACCATTTGAGAATGTGAGTGAAGGACATTGTTGCAGCACCTACTTTGCAATGGAAAATGGTTTCCAGGATGAATCCTGAAACCAGAAGTGGGGAACATTTTTCATTCTGAGGGCCACATTCTCTTATGAGCAGCCTTCCAATGCCAATGCTGAGTGAGGCAAAATAGAGTGGAGCTCTTTGCACTGGGGCTAGTTTCTACATACAAACACTATTCTTTCTCCACTACCTAGCCAGGAAAGAACATTCTGATGTTGGAAGAAGGACCAGTGTGGGGTGTGGCCTCAGAAGAGTGGGCGTGGCCTGGGGAGAGTCCTGAGGACCAGGCAGAGGGGCATAAATAGCCACACTCCATACCCTCCAACATTTCTCCTATGAAAATAGGAACATCCTATTCAACAACACAACAATAATAATATTATTATTTATACCTCGCCCATCTGACTGGGTTGCTCCAGCCACTCTGGGCGGCTTCGAACACATATAAAAACATAGTAAAACATTCAACAATAAAAAAAATCCCTATACAGTGGTACCTCAGGTTACAGACGCTTTAGGTTACAGATGCTTCATGTTACAGACTCCGCTAACCCAGAAATAGTACACACACACACACACACACACACACACACACACAGTATATGTATTGGGTTACATACGCTTCAGGTTACATACGCTTCAGGTTACAGACTCCGCTAACCCAGAAATAGTACCTCAGGTTAAGAACTTTGCTTCAGGATGAGAACAGAAATCGTGTGGCAGCAGCGGGAGGCCCCATTAGCTAAAGTGGTACCTCAGGTTATGAACAGTTTCAGGTTAAGAACGGACCTCTACAACGAATTAAGTTCTTAACCCGAGGTACCACTGTACAGGGCTGCCTTCAGATGTCTTCTAAAGGTTGTATAGTTGCTTATCTCCTTGGTTCGGGGGTCTCATAACTCCATTCTGTCCGATGAAAATAGGGGAGTCCTAAGGGACATTCTGGGATCAAATCAGAACCCCGGGTGGCTTCTGTAAATCTGGACCTATCCCTGGGAAATAAGGACACTTGCAGGGTCTGACATACAGACACCCCACTCTGGATGTATGCAATGCTGAGATACATAGGTCTGAAGGCCACATTCACACAATAGATGTGATGCACTATGATACCACTTTAAACAGTTGTGGAATTCTGGGAACTATAGCTTTTTAAGGGTGCTGAGAATTGTTAGGAGACCTCTATTCCTATCCCAGAGACACAGTTCCCAGGGTGGTTTAACAATAGGGAGCTCTGGGAATTGCAACCCTGTGCAGAGCGTAGGGGCAAACGGCAGCTCCCGGAATTCTTCGGGGCGGCGGGGGGGGGGGGGGGAAAGCTTTGACTTTTTGAAGTGGCATCAAAGCGCTTCAAATGTATGATGCAAACATGACTTCGGTTTCCTGTGTTCCTCTAAAGCCAGAGTCTCACAACTGTACAGGGTTAAGGCTCACCGTAAGATCTTCTTTGAAAGCAGCTCTGGAGCCCGGAGCAAACGGCCAGCAATCTCACCGGGGCAGGAGGGGGGGGGGGGAGGCCCAAACCAGACTTCCATCGCCTGCTCCTTTTTTCCTTTCCTTTTTCCTCCTCTTCCTACCCCCAAGCAATACGGCTCTGCTTCATATATTTTTCATTCCGACTGAGGGTCCGCAGCAGCAGCTGATGACCTCTGTCACACGCCACTGCTTCCCTCAATGTAAATGCGGCCTGTGCTCGCTTCCCTCCAACCCTGTTCCACCTCTCTCTCTTTCTCTCTGCCTAGCCAGAGAGGCAAGTGTATTTATTTTATATATTCTCGAACTGGATCTATTTATTTTAAACCTGCGGTGGCTCTCAGGAGGCAGCTAAAGATAACAGTGACATTAAACGCTGAGAGCGTTTTGTTAAAGAAAATGGAAAGGGGTAGATATATGAAAAAAAAATAAAAATAAAACCACGACCACCAGCAGCACAGCACCACCCAACCTCGCTCAAGTATTCAGAAGTCTCCGAGTCAGATAACATCAGTCTAAAAGGACTGCTCTGCTGAGAGCAGGACTTGGAAAGCAGTGCCCACTGCTTCTCCCTGGGAATATTGATTTTTTTTAAGGTTGGAGGGGATCAAATTCAAATCTCTGGCACAAAAGAGCAGCAGTTTCTCCTCGACACTGTGCCTTTTGACAGAGAACAAAGTCATGAAGTGGGGTGGGTGGGTGGGAGGGAGAGGGAGAGGGAGAGGGAGAGAGAGGAGGGGAAGAACAGAAGATGAAGGGAAAAGATTGAGACTCACATCTCCACACAGGCAGAGAAATGCCGTTCTCTTGGGAGAACTTGCAACTAGGGTCACATCCATGCCATACATTTAAAGCAAGTGCCCTCCCCTCCAAAGAATCCTGGAAAAGAGTAGCTTACACCTCGCCGAACTACAGTTCCCAGCACCCCAAAGAAATGACAGTTCCCATGTTTATCTGGGGGAACGCTAGGTGCTCTCAGTGTGCTTCCTTCATACAACGTTCAACTAGGGTCACACCCATTAGTACACATATGAAGTGCCTGGCTCCCCCCCCCCATGAGGAATCATGGGAACTGTAGTTTGCCCACCACAAAACGACAATTCCCAACACCCTGAAGAAACTACATTTCCCAGGATTCATTGGGGGAAGACATGGGTCCTACATTACAGAGGGACAGTCAGCCACTAGGAGGGCTGTTTGGTCCGAGAAACAAAACCAGGAACCTTGAAACTGGCCGGCAATTGTCCGCACCTGAGCAGGCAGGAAGGTTTGCTTCAGTTGTCTATGTTCTGGTCACCTCTCGGCTGGGTTACTGCAATGGGGCTGCCTTAGCAGTTTGGGAAGTTCAGTGAGTGCAAAAGGTGGACGTCCGACTTTTAGAAAAGACAGGAAAGTGTGGGGCAGATAATACCAGTTCTGCTCCATCTATCTACACTGGCTGCCCATTAGTGTCTCTGGGCTCAATTCGGTGTGCTGGCATCGACCTTGAAAACTCTGTATGGTTCAGCACCCCACTACCTAAAGAAACCTGCCCAAGTCCTGTGTTCAGCAATTGAGGCTCACCTCTGTGCCACACCTCCAGAAGAAGCAACAAGGCTGGTGAGCATACCTTTGTCATACCTTTGGAACTCTCTCCCTAGGGAGCACACTTGACACCAGTTTTACTATCACTTCAGCACCAGGTGAAAACATTATCATTAAAGCAGATGGCCAGCTTGTGTGTGTGTGTGTGTGTGTGTGTTTACAATGGTGGTTGTGCTAATAATGTGCATTGCTTTATTATGCTTTATTGTATTATATACACTGGGGGGGGGGGAATTAGCAGAAAGTGATATACAGTGGTACCTTGGTTCTCAAACTTAATCCGTTCCAGAACTCCGTTCCAAAACCAAAGCTTTCTGAAACCAAGGTGTGCTTTCCCATAGAGAGTAATGCAAAATGGATTAATCCATTCTGGACTTCTAAAAACAACCCCCAAAAAAGCAATTTAACATGAATTTTACTATCTAACAGGACCGTTGATCCATAAAATGAAAGCAATAATGTACTGCAGTCACACAATCAATCAATCAATCAGTAGCTGAACTGGATTCCACACAGTCACAAAAACAAAACAAAAAAGTTGCAAAAACAAAAACGCAAAGTAAATAACAAAAACAGGCAGACTTCAGTGGAACACTCAAAACGGAAGTGTGGCACTCAAAATGGAGCATGTTTGGCTTCTGAAAACAGTTTGCAAACCAGAGCACTTACTTCTGGGCTTGCAGTGTTTGGGTTCCAAGTTTTTTGAGTACCAAGGCGTTTGAGAACCAAGGTACCACTGTACAAGTCTAAGAAATTGGTCAAATCAATCAAACCATTTAGAGGTCACCTGGACGCACAGTCTTCCCCACGATGCGCTGGATTTCTAGTTAAACCATGGTAATTCTAATCTTGCATCTATACATATAACTTTGTACTTGCACATTTTATGCAGTTCTGTGTCTTTTGCCATGCATAAGCAGTCGCCCGAACTGCTCTTCTCATCCCTTCAGGACATATCTATTGCAAAATCCTATATTGGCTTTATAATATGCTCTGGCAGTTCTTGTTGACCCAGGATAGTCTCCGTTCCTGGTGCATAGCCTTGATTAACAATGTCCTTATTTTGCCTTTTGGATGGGATTAAAACAAAAACAAAAAACCCCACTGTGTGCAGACATGTCTATTATTTCCCCAGCCACCCTCCTCTTCCTAATAAGCACTTATCCGGACAGTAAATGCTGTAAATGTGTTTTGAGTTGCAGCTATTCTATAACAGGCACCACCGGATCAATTGTGTAATTAAACATTCTCGACAGCAGGGTCCTATGCATGTTTACTTGGAAATAATCCCCACTGTGTTCAATTGGACTCATTCCCAGGTTAGTGTGCAGAGTGCTGCACTCTTCCTAAAACTGACATGATAGAAAGCAATGCAAGGCCTGTGATTGTTATCACAGCAGAGAGCAGGCAAAGAAGAGCTTCAACGTAGACTCCAAATGTCACCATATTATCCAGGGACAATCCTTATTTCTCACATATGTCTCTAGTAAATCACTTTCCCTATCTAGACACACACCCCTTCCACACTCCCCTCCCCCTTTGTTTTCTGCTTTTCAGGAATATTTAAGTTTGTGGCTGACACCCTATCAGTTTTTAGCAGATTTTGGCCTCTTCTCAAACTAGAAAAGTTCTCCACATGGCCCTCCAGCCAGTGTGTAGGGGTTAGAGTTTTTGGATTAGGAACTGGAAGACCAGGGTTCAAATCCGTACTCGGCCATGAAGCCCACTGTGCAACTTAGGGACAGTCGCTGTCTCTCAGTCTAACCTACCTCACAGGGTTGTTGTGGGGATTAAATAAGGATGGAGGGAGAAACAGGTATACCAACCTGAGCTCCCTGGTGAAGAAAAGTGGGATATAGATTGTGAGCTTTCTTAAATCTTTTTAAAAATAAAAATACAGTGGTACCTCAGGTTAAGAACTTAATTCGTTCCGGAGGTCCGTTCTTAACCTGAAACTGTTCTTAACCTGAGGTACCACTTTAGCTAATGGGGCCTCCTGCTGCTGCCGCACCGCCGGAGCACGATTTCTGTTCTCATCCTGAAGCAAAGTTCTTAACCTGAGGTACTATTTCTGGGTTAGCGGAGTCTGTAACCTGAAGCGTATGTAACCTGAAGCATCTGTAACCTGAGGTACCACTGTACTACCCAGATTGAACTGCTGTGAGAAAGTGATAGATCGTTCCTGTTCCGGGGTCACTCTTGCATCTGAAGGGAAGGTGCAATGTCACTACAGGTGCATTGTGGGAAGGAAACATGGCTGCCCCTACTCCTGTATGCAGGGGTGGAGCAAGCTGATCGGGCACCTGGGGCGGCGTGCTAGCCCTGTGCCCATGGGGGCAGGGCCAGCCACCCGCGGGGTGAGGCGAGTCGGGGCAGGACGCTCCGTGGGGCCTCCGAGGAGTCTGCCTGCCTTCTCCCACTCAGGCACCCTACAGCTGAGGGGGAGGCAGTGGGCAGACCATTTGGGGCAGCGCGGAGCCTGCAGGCGCCCAAGCCACCGTGTCACTCTCAGGAGAGACACATGGATCGGGCGTGCTTCAGGCCCCGCGGTGAGTGCCACCTGGCATTTTCTCACCCCCCTCAGTGGTGACACCCGGGGCGGACCACCCCTACCACACACCCCTTCCTCCGCCCCTGCCTGTATGGCAGTGAGGGCATCCAGGTTTCCCCTCATGGAGGCTGCATCCCGATGCAAAAGTCCTGTGGGGCAAAAGTCACTGCAACCACTTTCCTAGACCAGCAAAAAGGAGCTAAGCCTTTACAACTGATTCATTGCCTGCTAAACTTTACCACAGAAATGGCATCTTCTTCAGCCTGCCCCTCTATGAGCAGAAATGCCTTCCCAGCTCACGACCTAAGAATGGGGCCGCAGAGGGCGAGGAAACATTTGCTGATGAAGCTCTGCATAAAAGTCTTCCTGTTCTCAGCTTCTTGAGCCCCGCCATTTTCCTCTACAGTGGTACCTCAGGTTACAGACGCTTCAGGTTACAGGCTAACCCAGAAATAGTACCACGGGTTAAGAACTTTGCTTCAGGATGGGAACAGAAATCATGCAGTGGCAGCAGGAGGCCCCATTAGCTAAAGTGGCACCTCAGATTAAGAACAGTTTCAGGTTGAGAACGGACCTCCAGAATGAATTAAGTTCTTAACCCGAGGTACCACTGCATACCTAGAGTGGGGAAGTGAACTCATCTGAAGGGCCAGATTCAAATGTGGGCAGGCCACTTTGGCACTGAGGCAGGGCTGCCCAGGTGCCAATCACTTGGCAGCACATGATGTCAGGAGATTGACACTTCAGGCTGCAGCTCCAAATAAAAAGGTTTTCTTTTGCAACCCTGGCCTGAATTTGTTGCCTTTTTCGTGTGAGTTTCTTCTGTCCATATTCTTCCTTTGCAGTTCGAGTTTCTATTTTGAGCTTCCCTGCACCTGGTGTCAAATGATGTCAGGTACAGGAAAGGAGATGTAGTTCACCCCAAACAGCATGTCATGCCAGTATCAGAGGATGTGAAGATGTATTTAGGCCTGTGGGCTAGAGATTCTCCACCACAGCTCTATTATTTGGTCCTGATGTCTGCCTTGTTCCTTGCTCCTGTCTTCCCCTTTGACTTCTAGTCTTGGCTTATTCTTTGGTAAGTCCTGTGGTTCACCCCATGGTTGTCTCTATTGAGGTGAGGGCTTGATCCACACTATAAAGACCACAACCGTTGCAGAAGCCTTCTGGCCACCAGCAGCATGCCCCAGCAATGTCCTGCTGGTATCCCAAGGCCTGTTGAGATCCTCTTTGGCTGTATATCTTGTCTGCCTCTTGTATTGAGCTCACACAAGCAGACAGTGCAGAGCACAGCCCTTGGCTTTCTGTTCCTGCAAAGATGCCGACGCTGTTGTCAGAGTTGCCAGTCTCCTCCAGCATCTTAAAAACTGTGCAAATGGCATATTACAAACACCACTCTCCAGGAAGTCTCCCATATCCTAGGAAACAATGAAATCATTATACACTGGGAGGCATGCACACTGCTGACATAGGGAGAACAAGCCACAGTGCCAGACCTAGCAATAGCAGCTTCAAAGGTAACAATCCTGGGCCTATTGGCCACCTTCTGCTGCATCAGGCATGTAAAAAGGTAAAGGTACCCCTGCCCGTACGGGCCAGTCTTGACAGACTCTGGGGTTGTGCGCCCATCTCACTTAAGAGGCCAGGGGCCAGCGCTGTCCGGAGACACTTCCGGGTCACGTGGCCAGCGTGACATCACTGCTCTGGCGAGCCAGAGTCGCACACGGAAACGCCGTTTACCTTCCCGCTGGTAAGCAGTCCCTATTTATCTACTTGCACCCGGAGGTGCTTTCGAACTGCTAGGTTGGCAGGCGCTGGGACCGAGCAGCGGGAGCGCACCCCGCCGCAGGGATTCGAACCGCCGACCTTTCGATCGGCAAGCCCTAGGCGCTGAGGCTTTAACCCACAGCGCCACCTGCGTCCCTATCAGGCATGTAGTTCTGTGGAAATCAGTATGTACTTCTTCCAGACTTCTCTGACCACAAGTCAACACACATACACCAGTCTGGAGAATGGTGCAAATAAAGGCACACACATAGCTTTCCTTAAGGCGGCGGAATCCTTAACTCTCCCAAGTAGAACCTCGCAACGCAATTTGCCGGCATAGAATTAAACTCTCCCATCCACAGTCACAGCCTCCTGCCTTAATTAGCTGGCATTATCCGGTCCACGAGAGAGGAGCGAGACAGGTAAATTGGTCGGGCAACAAGACAAACACACAATTGAGCTGCGTTACATGGAAAGCTTCAGTGATCAGGAGAAAGTGCACGGGTTAAAGAAGGTAATGCATGTGACCAGCGTGCTATAGACAGTTAGCAAAGTGATCTTAATTTTCTGGCCCTAATGGTTTCAATATGTCAATTTGCTGCACTGGCTGCATTGCTAGAGAAAAGCTCACTGCGGGCTGGTTAATAAACCTGGTTAGGAAAAGTGAATTCCTACTAAGAGGAAGTGGAAGCAGGGGAAAGCTAGGAGGGAGAGAAAATGTTTCCAAGTTTTGAGCCTGATAAGAACACACACACTCATCAAGGTAATCAATAGGTGTTCTCGAGGTGGGAGAGAGAGAGGGTGTGGCCTGTGGGTGTTCTGAGGGCCACACAGAGAGACCTGAAGGGCCATGTTCATTCCCTACTCCTCGCCTCCCCTAAATTTCAAAGGAACAGACAAAGGGAAGCATTTCTTTGCTCAAGGCATCATCAGATGATGTATGTTAACACTACTGATCAATGAGTTTTTTAAACACTCATAGAAATTGTACCTGCCAATATTGTGATGGCCTGGGACTCGGGCTCGGGCTCAGAACCAGAGGAGTCTCAGTCCGCACCAGATCCTTTGCCTCAGGCAGCATCTAAACCAGGTCTGGGGCCTGATTCTGAAGAGCCTCAGTCTGCACAGGTTCCCCTGCAACAAGCACCAGCTGGGCCGAGTCAGGGGCCTGAGCCTGCCCTGGCTCCAGATGCGGGCATTACCTTGTTGCCTTCAGCTGGGCAATCACTTACAGCTGCTTCACTACCAGTTGGGTTGTAAGAAGCTGAGGCGGCCTCTGGGTCTAGTAACCCACTGACATCTCCCGAACTGCAGAGACCAAGGTCTGAGAAAAGGAGAGACCTGAGTACTCACAGGAGGAGTGCTCGCCTTTGGGCAAGACAGGGAGGTCAGTCACCGGGGGATCAGGACGGGCCATTACCCTGACAAAGATAAAAGGCTGTCGGACCACCACCCCAGGTTGCAGGAGCAACATTGCTGTTTGCTAGAACCTGCCTGAGACCCTGTGCCTGACCTAGCCTGGTTTCCTGCCTTGGCCCTGTTGGACTGACTCCTCGTGGAATCCTTGGATTCAGGACCAGATCTGGACCACGTTGCTCGGGTTAACCCCTGGGCTCAGCACAAATATCCACTGAAAGTTAGACTTGTTGCTGGCTATTAGACACTGCCAGATGAATAATAATAATAATAATAATAATAATAATAATAATAATAATAAAAAATTATATTTATACCCCGCCCTCCCCAGCCAAGGCTGGGCTCAGGGCGGCTAACAACCAATAATAAAAACAAGTTGAATGAATACAACTTAAAAACAAGATTAAAATACAACATCAAAACATTAAAATGCAGCCTCATCACAGGAGGAGAAAAGAAAAGAAAGAGGGGGAGGGAATCAAATTGACTCCCAGCCAAAGGCCAGGCGGAACAACTCTGTCTTACAGGCCCTGCAGAAAGAAATCAGATCCTGCAGGGATCATGAGACAGAGTGTTCCACCAGGCCGGAGCCAGTGTTGAAAAAGCCCTGGCTCTGGTTGAGGCTAATCTAACTTCCTTAGGGCCTGGGACCTCTAGGGTGTTGCTATTTATGGACATTAAGGTCCTCCATGGGGCATACCGGGAGAGGCTTCCACATGTTAGAGGCAGTGTACCTTGACCTTTTTCATCCAACAGGTGGCAGGTGGCTATCACACTGTGTCAACGCTCCTAATCTTCCAAAGGCAACTTGCTGAGAAGGCATCAAACCCTGGGATGCCCCACTCACTTTCCCCGCAAGCAGGCCAGCAATCAGCTGGGCAGTGTGCATGTGGAATTGCTGCTGGGGTTGTGCTTGCTTCAGCCTGGTCCCTTGAAAGCATCATAGGACCAGAGGAAGCTGCCTTATACTGAGTCAGGCTATCACTCCATCTCACTCAGTACTGCCTACTCTGACCACCAGCAGTTCACCGGGGTTTTAAGGTAAAGGTAAAGGTACCCCTGCCCGTACGGGCCAGTCTTGACAGACTCTGGGGTTGTGCGCCCATCTCACTTAAGAGGCCAGGGGCCAGCGCTGTCCGGAGACACTTCCGGGTCACGTGGCCAGCGTGACATCGCTGCTCTGGCGAGCCAGAGCCAGAGCCGCACACGGAAACGCCGTTTACCTTCCCACTGGTAAGCGGTCCCTATTTATCTACTTGCACCCGGAGGTGCTTTCGAACTGCTAGGTTGGCAGGCGCTGGGACCGAGCAGCGGGAGCGCACCCCGCCGCAGGGATTCGAACCGCCGACCTTTCGATCGGCAAGCCCTAGGCGCTGAGGCTTTAACCCACAGCGCCACCTGCGTCCCCACCGGGGTTTTAGGAAGGGGATATTCCAAGCCATACCTGGAGATTCTGAAGATTGAACCTGGTGACCTTGTGCATGCAATCCAGGTGCTCTGCTACTGAGCAATGGGCGTCCCACCACAGTTCTTGAACGAGGTCCAATTCTTTGTGAGAAGAAAGCATCTACTTTGCAAGAAGGTGAGCCAAGTCTCGGGAACATCAAGCAAGCAAATTGGATCACCAAGCTATTTAAAAAACAACAACCCAGCAGCCTTAAGACAGATGTTCATCAACTTGTTTTGTACAACAGAACAGCATCTACTATAAGTTGATTACAAGAGGCCCATCCTTGGAACTGATCGAGGCCCATAGAAAGCAACAAGGCTGCATCCTCCAGGCTGCAACTGCAAAGCCCAAGAAAGAGTTAAGAATCTGAGACAAGCAACCTTTTTCTTGCTGCAGGACAGCTAGCTGAGCCCACACAGCACAAAAGAGATATAAGACACTCTGTTCTCTTGTTCTATGTGGGAGCACATGCTGCTATCTCAGCTACAAAGGAAAACTTTCAAGCAATTCTCTTCTTCCTTTGCTGCACAGACAGCACAAATCTCTTGTCATTGCACAGACAGCAGATAGCTTTGGGTAGTCTAAGATGCTGCAGTCTGTTATCAACTCTCATCTTATGCAGGCATGACAATCCATGGCTGAACAAAAATCAGGAGCTTTAAAATTATGCAGCTGGGTCCTTTTATTCACGTCTTGAATTGAATCTTGAATTGCATCCATTCTATTATTATTATTATTATTATTATTATTATTATTATTATTATTATTATTCCTTTGCAACTATGATAGCAGGAAACAAGGGCCAAACTCGCTGTTCCCTAAGAATATTTTTGACACTGTTGAAAAAATATCTTTGGGTGTTAGTCCATGAAATCCTTGCCCCAGTGCCACAGGATTTCACCCCTCGCCCCCTCCTGTGTACAAATCTGCTCTGTAGGATTGGGGGAACCCCCCAGAGCAGAACAGATATGTTATTGCCTCCATCTTAGCTCTGGGTGAGTGCTGGGGTTTTTTTAAGGAGGGCACAAGAAGAGGAGAGGCTAAGATGGAGGCAATAACATATCTGCTTTTATTTTATTTATAAAAAGCAATGAAATTCTCCAGGATGATCAAGGGAACCTGGAGGTTTGCAGAAGCAGAAAACGTCTGCATTTCAATGATGACTAAGTGGCCATGAACTGCTGAGTAATGTAAAATCAGAGGGGACGTGGACTTCAATGGAGTAACATAAAAAGGGCATGGCTGGCTGGAACACTGAACAGAAGCACACTAGGATGCATGCAACATTTTCCCAATTCTACTACTATGGGATGGTTGAGATTTAAGCTAGGCATGAATATGTTATGAGAGATACAGAGAGAATTTGGAGAACAAAATTTTATCTAGTCTTGCATTGGTAGTTAGAGGTATCTCAGCAGAGCAAAAAGAATACCAGCCTGGAGGGTCTTGCAGCACTTATTTCATAATGTCAGTTGTGGAAATTCACCATCCAAGCTATTGTCCCACAGGAATGCCTTGAAATTGTTTCCTAGACGCAGCCTAGCAGGAAACAAAAGCAGTGGAAAATAAAATGCAAAAGTGGAAAACACATAGAAAGCTGAAGTAAAGCAAATAAAATAAAATCTTCCATAGCAAGGTATCATTGCTTATTAGCTTTTACTATATACCGATTTTTGCTTATTGAAAGACGCAGGCATGCAATCAGGAGCCAGAGTACAGTATTGAAATCTTATACCGAGCCATCTGTCTTTGTTGGATGTGACTTGTGACATTGAAATTGCTGAGCAATGTGATGTCAAAACTTGCATCTGCTTGAGTTAAATACAGTGGTACCTCGGGTTAAGTACTTAATTCATTCCGGAGGTCCGTTCTTAACCTGAAACTGTTCTTAACCTGAAGCACCACTTTAGCTAATGGGGCCTCCTGCTGCCGCGCCACCGGAGCACGATTTCTGTTCTCATCCTGAAGCAAAGTTCTTAACCCAAGGCACTATTTCTGGGTTAGCGGAGTCTGTAACCTGAAGTGTATGTAACCTGAAGCGTATGTAACCCAAGGTACCACTGTACTGGGGGGAGATGCAGAGAGGGAATGAGGAGAGGATACCAACCCCCAAGCTTAAAGCAATGTATATTCAGCCCCTCATAAACAGTGATTTGTCTGAGTTACTCAGTGAGACTCATGACCGAGCAGATCTTTGAAGCTGGGTTTCCCAGGCCCAAACCAGACATGGACACCTGAGGCGTCACACTGAACAGTCATGACTTCAAGTCCTCAGGTAAGAAGAAAGCTCTCCTGCATTTGGGGGTGCTCCTTAAATTTGGACATTTCACAAAATCCAAAAAAACAACAACATGAAGGGTGTGGGGAAACCAGGAGCTTTACAAAACAGCTGAGCATTTGGGCTTTCCATCCCAATTACATTCCGAATGTGTTTAAGGGCTCCTCCAGATTACCTGTTTAGTGAGCATTCATCTTGATTTGCTTGCAAGGAAGTTAGACTAGGTCTAGTTTTTAGGAAGCATTTGGTCTGATTTGTTTGCTGGGCATATATATATATATATATATATATATATATATATATATATATATATGACAATGAATATTCACTTGCAATTCACTTGCAAGGTTCTTCCTATCGGTCATATGTTCATTCCACAATTTGTACCTTTCCTTGTCAGTTTCCTAACAGCAAACAGTCTTCTTTTTTTATAGTGGGATAAGGTGCTAGAGCCCTTTGATCTGCTTTAATTTGTGCAAGCCAAAATTTCTGGAATCTCTTTTGCAAAAACTATGATAGTTTTAAAGGGCCACCCTGAAATACGGAGAAATTCTGGCAACCGTGAAACCTGCACCATGGAAACCCAGCACTTTTGTACCCAATGCTCTCACTTTTTGCCAGCGGCCAGCAAAAGCAGGACCCCGTCTAGCACGCATGGCTGAGCATCCCCCTTAGATATACTTTCCATGCGAGAAGCAAAATGTACAGCAGAGATTTCCTGTACACCAGCAGGACAGTCACATTTAATAATAAAGCAGCGAATTTACGACCTGGGCCCATTGTGGTACATCCATTCCCATCAATTGAGACCTCATGCACCATAAAAGTAAAATGGAAGGCGCACACTCAGTAAGTGCAAGCAGGGCAGCGTTATTAGATCATTTAAAGCTAAATACATTACTATGTTGTTGCCTTCCTCTTGACAGATATATCAGCAAAGGGAGGCGGGGGAGGAGAAACCAGAGGGATGTCAACTTACCTGCCTCTATAGAACTCTGGCCTTTTAAATTCAGCCTTGTAATTTGCTGAGAGAGCAAAGCCACTGCTACAGGTGGCCCCATGTGTTAATTTCCCTTTCCTCCCAGCTTTGCATTCCCTCCCAAGTCTTAAGTTCAGTTTGCATTTTTTTTAAAAATCATCATGAAAATTCACCAGTGTTTTAGGGCGAATTTCGCCTCATACAGTGGTACCTCGAGTTAAGAATTTAATTTGTTCCTGAGGTCCGCTCTTAACCTGAAACTGTTCTTAACCTGAAGCACCACTTTAGCTAATGGGGACTCCCGCTGCCACCGCACGATTTCTGTTCTCATCCTGAAGCAAAGTTCTTAACCAGGAAGGTATTACTTCTGGGTTAGCGGAGTCTGTAACCTGAAGTGTCTGTAACCCGAGGTACCACTGTATATACATTTTAGTCTACAAGAGCCAGTGCTCTAGCACCAGGGCAGGAGCAGAGGAAGGGGGGTGGTTGGGGTGGTCCGCCCCAGGTGTCACTACTGAGGGGAGTGACAAAATGCTGGACGGTACTCACCACGGGGCCTGCAGTGCGCCCAAACAATGCGTTTATCCTGGGAGTGAAGTGGTGGCTTGGGCGCCTGCAGGCTCCGTGCTGCCCAAATGGTCCGCCCACTGCCTCCTCCTCAGCTGTAGGGCAGCTGAGTGGGAGGAGGCAGGCAGACTCCTCGGAGGCCCCGTGGAGCGTCCTGCCCCAGCTGGCCCCACTCCACAGAGCATGTGTGCCACCCTAGGCGCCCGATAGACTTGCTCCACTGCTGCACCAGGGTTCAAATCTCACTTGCCCATAGAGCGCAATGTGTGTGGACTTGGTTCAGTCACTGCCTCTTAGCCTAACCTACCTTATAGGATCGTTGTGGAGAAAAAAGTAGGATATGAATGCAAGATTATAATGGTGATTTATAACTTGTACCTCACAAGTGAACACCTAGGGGTCAACAGTCACCCTCCACACCACTTCCTGGACATGACCCAAGAGGAAGGAGCAGGGACACTGCATAACAGTGCCCCTGACTTCCAACCCCCCCTTTAGATTAAATAAATAAATTGTTTGCAATCTTTCCTTGTATAGAGAGAGCCAGTGTGGTGTAGTGGTTAAGAGCGGTAGTCACGTAATCTGGGGAACCGGGTTTGCGTCTCCGCTCCTCCACATGCAGCTGCTGGGTGACCTTGGGCCAGTCACACTTCTTTGAAGTCTCTCAGCCCCACTCACCTCACAGAGTGTTTGTTGTGGGGGAGGAAGGGAAAGGAGATTGTTAGCCGCTTTGAGACTCCTGAAGGGGAGTGAAAGGCGGGATATCAAATCCAAACTCTTCTTCTTCTTCTTGTATACAGATTTCTGCAAAGCAATTTTCCCAAATGTGATGCAATTCAGTATGTTACTTTCAATAATATATGCACAGACACTCACAATTTGTCCACAGTACTTGGCCGAAGAACTGCACTGCAAAATTCAGAGAAGTGCAAAATTCCGAAGGTTGGTTGTGTTTCAGTTTGCATATTGCTTTGGTAAGTTTAAATGCAAACTGAGTGATGTTTCTGCCCCTTCATCTCTAGTCGCTGTCGGATGTCAGAGACTCTGGCTTCCCCCAGAAGCTCCTAAGCAGATGCTTTTACTGGTTATCCACAGAAGGAATTTGTGAGGTTTCTTAATTTTTTGAGAAAACATAATAATAGCTATTTCTCCCATGCAATTAAATTTAACTGGAGGGACTGGAAATGAAAATGGACTTCCATTTATAGAGACAGGATAGTGAAAGAGCACACAGTTTGATAACAAAAATCCTGACTGGAGCCCATTTAGGCGGCTGGGAGAACCATTTATTCAGTGTATTGATCAACTTTTTAAATGCAAGTAATTAAGACACATTGGTCAAGCCCAGTACTTAGCTTGAAAATACTCCCTTTTATAAAATAGTTCCCGGCCCCTTACGACATGGAGGAAACAATTCAAGATAAGGAGATGCAAGCAATTCCGAAGGCAAATGATAAGAAGGCTCAAAGGAAAACGCAAAAAAAGAGGGGGGCAACAGAAGCTTCAGATTTCCTTCCCAATACCATATATTTTGGGACGCGGGTGGCGCTGTGGGTTAAACCACAGAGCCTAGGACTTGCCGATCAGAAGGTCAGCAGTTTGAATCCCCACGACGGGGTGAGCTCCCGTTGCTCAGTCCCTGCTCCTGCCAACCTAGCAGTTTAAAAGCACGTCAACGTGCAAGTAGATAAATAGGTACCACTCCGGCAGGAAGGTAAACGGCGTTTCCATGCACTGCTCTGGTTGTTCAGAAGCGGCTTAGTCATGCTGGCCACATGACCCGGAAGCTGTGCGCCGGCTCCCTCGGCCAATAAAGCGAGATGAGCGCCGCAACCACAGAGTCGGCTACGACTGGACCTAATGGTCAGGGGTCCCTTTACCTTTACCTACCATATATTTTACATCTTATTTCCCTGGCCAAAAGCCATCACAGTGGAGTCTGCTCCATTAGGCGACACTGCCTTTCCCACAACGTCAGTCTGCCCTCGGGCCACACTGACCAGTTGCGGGGATACAACTGGCTGCCAACCTCCTCCTTAGACGCAGGCTGCGCACACGCCACACATTAAAAGCAGACAGACATCTCCCCCCAAAGAATCCTGGGACTGTAGTTTGTTAAGTGTGCTGGGACTTGTCGTTCTCTGAGTGGCAAACTATAGTTCCCATGATCCTTTGGGGAAGTCATGTGCTTTAAAGTCAGAGTTGCTATTAATCATTTCTTATTTCTTCTTCTTGAATGTTGTTGCTACAATTATGATTATGTTTTATATACTGCCCTGTATCAAAAGATCCCAGAGATACCATTTTTGGGGGTGGGAAGAAGAGGCTTCCAACCACATGGGTAGGCTAGATTGAATGCTGTTGAACTTCTAGTGCTATTTTTGTGGTTGCCACTGGACCTGAAAAAAGCCTGGAATTAAATTGGAAATATATAGTGGTACCTCGGGTTAAGTACTTAATTCATTCCAGAGGTCCGTTTTTAACCTGAAACTGTTCTTAACCTGAAGCACCGCTTTAGCTAATGGAGCCTCCCACTGCACGATTTCTGTTCTCATCCTGAAGCAAAGTTCTTAACCCAAGGTACTATTTCTGGGTTAGCAGAGTCTGTAACCTGAAGCGTATGTAACCTGAAGCGTATGTAACCCAATACATATACTGTGTGTGTGTGTGTGTGTGTGTGTGTGTGTGTGTATCCCCCGCCCATCTGGCTGGGTTTCACCAGCCACTCTGGGCAGCTCCCAACAGAATATTAAAACAGAATAAAATATCAAACATTAACAACTCCTCTAAACAGGGCTGCTTTCAGATGTCTTCTAAAAGCCAGATAGTTGTTTATTTCCTTGACATCTGATGGGAGGGCATTCCACAGGGCGGGCGCCACCATCGAGAAGGCCTTCTGCCTGGTTGCCTGTAACCTCACTTCTCACAGTGAGGGAACCACCAGGAGGCCCTCGGAGCTGGACCTCAGTATCTGGGCTGGACAATGGGGCTGGAGATGCTCCTTCGGGTATATGGACCAAGGCTCAGCTCCCCACATCCAGCTTTTAGGGATTTTAGAGACTTGACTGAAGGGGAATTTGCATATCACTACTTCACATGATTACCCTGAATCCTGAAACTTTTTCATCCTCCCTTTTTAAAAATTTGTGGTTGATTTCTTTCTCGCACCCTCCTTCCACTCACCCCTCTTACCTTGAGGTTGCCCTCTTCTCCTTGTGTTACCTCTTGCCTCTATCGTATTTGCTATCACATGTTGCCACTGGATAAACGTAATCCTTCCCGTGACACATCCCAGATCATATCACATTACAGCAACCGTACAGCCACCTCTATCCCATTTGCTGAACGCAAAGTGTGCTTGATTGGATCATAAACACATAATGTGAAATACGCCTTATTGCTGCGAAGGGTTTGGCAGCTGCCTCCTGTCAACATTCGCGCAAGGGCAACAGGTTTGGAGCCACAGGCGTGCGTCTAAAGGGCAGCACAGAAAATAAAGGAAGGGACTACAGGATGGGAAGCGCACAGGAAACCTTTCCCACACACTCTGCAGAGGCAAAGCCCTAAGGGACAGTGTGGCGTAATGCTTAGGAGGTTGGATTTAAATGCTTTCTTTGACCTTTATGGAGGAAGGATGAAATAATAATTAAAATAACTTGGGCTACCTGTCAAGAGTGACTATATGATACTCATTTGTGCAAGTGTATATAGTACTCACATACTACATTTTTGTGCCACTGATACAACAAAAGTCTGGCATTGTTGTTAGAAGAAGAAGAAGAAGAAGAAGAAGAAGAAGAAGAACAACAACAACAACAACAACAACAACAACAACAACAACAACAATTTTATTCTTTATACCACACCCATCTGACAGGGCAGCTTCCAATACATATAAAAACATTTTTTAAAAAATCAAACATGAAAAACTTCCCATTACAGCGCTGCCTTCAGATGTATTCTAAATGTTGTATAGTTATTTAAGTCCTTGGCTTCTAATGGGAGGGTGTTCCACAGGGAGGGCACCGCTACTGAAAAGGCCCTCTGCCTGGTTCCCTGCAACCTTGCAATGACAGAGTGTCAGAAGGCCCTCGGAGCTAGATCTCAGTGTCTGGGTTAACAACAGGGGTGGAGACACTCCTTCAAATATACTGGACTGAGGCCGTTTAGGGCTTTGAAGGTCAGCACCAACACTTTGAATTGTGGATTCCAGGTCCACTTCAGGGAATGTGTACCCTCCAACCCTTTGGAGCCCAAATCCAGAGCTCCATATTCCCGTTTTTTATCGCAAGAGCACAGCAGCCATTTTGGTTGTCATGATCTCCCCATGTTTATCCTGGATAAGAAAAGAGCGAAAGGAGATGATGATAGCCATCTTCAAATATCTAAAGGTCTGTCACACGAGGAACAGAAAATGGAAG
The DNA here is from genome assembly GCF_951804945.1 of Podarcis cretensis. NCBI lineage: Eukaryota > Metazoa > Chordata > Lepidosauria > Squamata > Lacertidae > Podarcis > Podarcis cretensis. The sequence continues at coordinate 51,916,489 of NC_137180.1, forward strand.
ATGGAGCAAGCTTGCTTTCTCCTGCTCTGGAGGGTAGGACCCGAATCAATGGATTCAAGTTTCAAGAAAAGAGATTCCGACAAAACACCAGGAAGAAATTCCTGAAAGTATGAGCTGTTCAAATATGGCATGGACTTCCTTGAGAGGTTGTGGACTCTCCTTCTTTGGAGGTTTTAAAGCAGATGTTGGATGGCCATCTGTCATGGATGCTTTAGTTGAGATTCCTGCATTTCAGGAGGTTGGACTAGATCGGGGGTCCCCAAACTAAGGCCCGTGGGCCGGATAAGGCCCGAGGGACTCGTTTAAACAGCCCACGGCGACCCCCACCACCCGCTGCCACTGCCCGCTCTTACCTGCGCTGCACTGGGCAGCTGCCCACTTCCGGTTCAGAGGAGCACTGAAAATAGCTTGTGCGCATGCACATGCATTATTTCCAGTGCACATCCGGGTCGGAGGAGGCCTGTGCACATGCGCACAAGCTATTTCTGGTGCTCCTCTGACCCGGAAGTGCGCTGGAAATATTTTTTTTTTATATAATAATTTTTATTAATTTTCCACACAAATAATAAAGAACAATATAAAACAGTATAACTTCAAGCTCATCGGTTCATGCCCTTTTTTCTTTGACTTCCCCATACCTCCCCAACCCTGCATCCTTATTTAATAATTCTTTAGCAACCCTTAGGTCCATTGTCTTAATTCCCTTTCATCAAAAATTTCTTAAGTTTTTTATTTACTGCTGCAATTCTTTACTTCTTACCCCCTGACATCTTAACATTCCTCAATTTTACAATTATTTTTAAGATATATTTTGAATTTCTTCCAGTCCTCTTCCATTGTCTCTTTCCCCTGGTCCCGGATTCTGCCCGTCATCTCGGCCAGTCCCATAAAGTCGATCACCTTTGTTTGCCATTCTTCCAGAGTAGGTAGTTCTTGCGTCTTCCAATACTTTGCCAGTAGAATTCTTGCTGCTGTAGTGGCATACATAAAGAAAATCCTATCCTTCCTTGGCACCATTTGGCCCACCATGCCCAAGAGGAAAGCCTCTGGTTTCTTAGGAAAAGTCCACTTAAGGACCTTCTTAATTTCATTATAGATCATTTCCCAGAAAGCTTTAACCTTTGGGCAGGTCCACCAAAGGTGGTAGAAAGTGCCTTCAGTCTCATTACATTTCCAACACTTATTATTAGGCAAATGATATATTTTTGCAAGCTTGACTGGGGTCATGTACCATCGGTAGATCATTTTCATAATATTTTCTTTTAAGGCATTACATGCAGTAAATTTAATACCGGTGGTCCATAACTGTTCCCAGTCAGCAAACATAATATCATGACCGATATCTTGTGCCCATTTAATCATAGCTGATTTCACCATTTCATCCTGTGTATTCCATTTTAACAGCAAGTTATACATTTTTGATAAGTTCTTAGTATTGGGTTCCAACAATTCTGTTTCTAGTTTTGACTTCTCTTTCTGAAATCCTATTTTCCTGTCCTGTTTAAACGTCTCATTTATCTGATGGTAATGCAACCAGTCTCGAACCTTAGGCTTTAGTTTCTCATAACTCTGAAGTTTCACCCTTTCGCCATCGTATTCTAAAATCTCTTGATATTTTGGCCATTTAGAATCCATATTAAGTTTTTTTACTTCCCTAGCTTCCATTGGTGACACCCACCTAGGGGTTTTACTTTCCAACAAATCTTTGTATCTAATCCAAACGTTATACAATGCTTTCCTTACAATATGGTTTTTAAAGCTTTTATACACCTTTACCTTGTCGTACCATAAGTATGCATGCCAACCAAAACTATTGTCGTACCCTTCCAGATCCAAAATGTCAGTGTTCTCAAGAAGTAGCCAGTGTTTCAACCAGCAAAAAGCTGCTGATTCATAATAAAGTCTTAAGTCCGGCAGGGCAAACCCCCCTCTATCCTTTGCATCAGTTAAAATCTTAAATTTAATTCTGGGCTTTTTGCCCTGCCAGACAAATTTTGATATATCTTTCTGCCACTTCTTGAAACAGTCCATCTTGTCCACAATCTGCAACGTCTGGAATAAGAACAGCATTCTAGGCAATACATTCATCTTAATAGTAGCAATTCGGCCTAACAAGGAAAGTTTCAACCTTGACCATATTTCCAGATCCTTTTTAACTTCTGACCAACATTTTTCATAATTATCCTTAAATAAGTTCACATTCTTGGATGTTAAGTTTACCCCCAGGTATTTTACCCTTTTTGTTATTTCCAAGCCTGTTTCATTCTGAAAACTCTCTCTTTCTTCCATTGTTAAATTTTTTTCCAACACTTTCGTTTTTTGTCTATTCAATTTAAAACCTGCTACTCGACCAAATATATCAATTAGTTCTAATACTCTTTTAGTACTAGTGTCTGGCTGTTGCAAAGTCAATACCAGATCGTCTGCAAATGCTCTTAATTTGTAATGTCTAACTCCGACCTGAACTCCTTTAACCAACTGGTCCTTTCTGATCATGTTTAACAAAACCTCCAGGACTGATATAAAAAGCAAAGGGGATATTGGGCAACCCTGTCGTGTACCTTTTTCTATAGGTATTTCTTCTGTTACCACGTTATTTACAATTAATTTGGCCTTTTGTTGAGAATATATTGCACCTATACCGTTTTCAAAACCTTGGCCTACCCCCATCCCTTGGAGATTCTTTTTCATAAAGGTCCAACAAATGTTGTCAAAGGCTTTCTCCGCGTCCACAAAAATCAAAACTGCTTTCCTGTTAATATCAACGTCCAGCAGCTCCAAAATGTCTATAATGTTTCTCACATTGTCTGACATATGTCTACCTGGGAGAAAGCCTGTTTGGTCCTTATGAATCTCTTCTGCTAACACTCTTTTCAATCTTTTTGCCAAAATGTCTGCAAAAATTTTGTAATCCACATTGAGTAAAGATATAGGGCGGTAGTTTTTAACCTGGTTCTTCTCAGTCTCTGTTTTCGGTATAAGTGAGATGAAAGCCTCTTTCCACGATTCAGGTGCCTTTTTCCCCTTCAAAATTTCATTGCAAACTTCCTTCAATGGTTGTATCAGCCATTCTTTCAGCATTTTGTAGTATTTGGCCGTCAGGCCATCTGGTCCTGGTGATTTTCCCAATTTCATGTTTTGAATGGCACCCTCTATTTCTTGTTCTGTTATTTCCTCATTTAAGATCCTTTTACTTTGTTCTGAAATTTTTGGTAGACCGTATTTTCTGATGAATTCTTCTATTTCTTGTTCGTTGATTGGCCCTTGTGCATACAATTTCTTAAAAAAACTTTGAAAACAATTGTTGATCTCATTGGGTTTGTGGATAATTTTTCCATCCATTTCTAGACTTGTTACAGTATTCATTTTCTGCCTTTTTTTCAGTTGCCATGACAGAAGTTTCCCACATTTATCCGCTGATTCAAAAGTTCTTTGTCTCATTTGCTTTATCTTCCATTCTATTTGTTGGTTCATAAGCTCCATGTACTGCATCTGATAAAACTTTATTTCTCTCAAAATCTCATGGGACTTTGGTTTAGACCTCAACTTCTTCTCTCCTTCTTTTATTTTTTCTAAAATTTTTTCCTTCTTCTCATTTTGTTGCTTCCTCTTTATAGAATTTTGTTGAATTAGGAAACCTCGCATCACGGCTTTGCTTGCGTCCCAGATTATTCTTTTTTCCACATCTGTTTTCCTGTTGATCTCAAAGTAATCTTTTAATGTTTTAAGGGCCTTCTTGTGGATCTCTTCATCCTTAAATAGGGTGTCATTCATTCTCCATCTAAAGGATCCAGTTGTTGTTAGTTTCATCTCCATCTTCACCGCGTTATGGTCGGAGCACGTTTTTGGACATATTTCTACTTTTTTTGTTCTTGGTGCCAGACTGCTAGAAATCCAAATTTGGTCTATTCTTGTCCATGTCATTTTTGCTTCAGAGAAGAAAGTTCCCTCCCTCTCTAGAGGATTCTTTGTTCTCCAAATATCAATCAAGTCCATTGTTTCAGTCATTTCGAAAAAGATCTTTGGTAATCTCCCTTCTTTTGAAATCACTTGTCTCTGTGCTTTGTCCATATTTGTTGAGACAACTCCATTCATATCTCCCATCATTAGGATTTTATAATCTAAAAAGTCAACTAATGTCTCATGCAACTTCCTGAAGAATTCGGCCTTCCCTTCATTTGGGGCATAAACTCCCACAATTAGTATCTTTTCTCCTTGGATTTGTATTTCAATTGCCAGGTATCTTCCTTGTTCATCTTTAAATATCAATTTTGGAACCAACTTTTCCTTTGCATAGATCACCACACCTCTTTTCTTTACTTTGTCTGATGAGATAAATTCTTGACCAAGTCTCTTATTTATCAGTAATTTCCTGTGTATCCTGGCAATATGGGTTTCTTGCAAACATATTATATCTAATTGTTCTTTCTTCAAAATGTGAAAAACCTGTCGTCTTTTCCGAGGAAGGTTCAAACCGTTACAGTTCCAACTAAGGAGTTGCAGAGACATTTTGTATTTAAGTATTTAAGTAGCTGTTCCTCCAACTGCTCCAAGCTTCTGCTCTTCCTCCGATGGTGGTGGTAAAAGTCCAAATGACAAATTTGCTATATCAGGCGGTTCCCTCTCCTCCACGGTTCCTTTCTGCAAATCCTCCAGGTATCTCTCCAGAAATTGTTCTTTGTCCTGAATTGTTTTTATTTTAATCTTCCTTCCTTTAAAGTTAAAGGACAATCCTTGTGGAAACTCCCATCTGAATGGTATGGTGTTTTTCTTCAGCAGATCTGCTAGGCTTTTATAATATGTTCTCACCTCTAAAATGTATTTGGGGATGTCCTTAAAAATCTGTATCTGACAATTTTGGATCACCAATGCCTTCTGATAATGCAGATTCAATATTTTATCTCTTTCTTCTTTTGATCTCAGTGTAATTAAACAATCCCTTGGTTTTTTATCCTGCTTTCTACCCAATCGAAAAGCTGATGTTATCTCAAATTCATCCTCTTCCTCCCATTCCTCCTGCCAAAAAGTTATAATGTTCTCTGTAAGAAATTTCACAAGGTTGTCCCCTTCCCCTTCAGGCACCAATCTAAGTTTTAAATTCTTCTCTTTACGTTGAAGTTCCAGTAAGGAGAGGGCTGCATCATGCTCATTCACTTTTTTAATAATAGGCCCAAACTTTTCCCTTGTCTCTTCAGCCGTTATTTTTGCACTTTCTGCAATCTTTCGTGTTTCTGAATTTTCCTGAATTAATCTATTTATAGAATCTGTGTTAGATTTAACACTAGCTGTATTCACATCCAATCTTGTTGTCAACTCAGTTAGTTTTTTAGAGTTCTCTGTCGATAGCTTTGTCAGTGCTTCCAGGGATTGATTTATTTTAAGTAGTGCCTGAGTCATAGAATCCATGGAAGCTGGTGTTTTTTCCTGTGCAGCTGAGACAGTTCCTGATATAGAGCCCCTTTTCTTGTGAGATTGTTTTGCTTTCAGCCTTGTTACTATCTCTTCTGTAGGGGCACTCATATCCTCAAGGTCGTTTTCACAGAGTTGATTTCCAAGTGGAAAATCCCACTGTTACTTTTCCCAGTGCAACAGTTTCACTTGAGACCCTCTAGAGGGAGCATTCAATTGTATCCAAGTGGCAAGGATAAAGAGAAACAAAGAAGCAAGGAAGTATAACAGTAGCCAAAAGTTTTCAATATCCAAGCTGTAACGTCTCTATCTTCTATGTGGCCAAAATGCAACAGAATAATTCTAAGGTCCGGTAACTTTGTTACAAGCAAACCCCCGCTTCTCAAAGTTTGACAGTCCACGTCCCGGTGCCTTATTTGGGCAGCCCGACCCAGGGGGATTTGGCAATGGAAGATCTTAATTTTCCAATAATTTTCCAGCAGGTTAACAGCGTTCCAGTCCCTTCCCCCCTCCTCCTGCCAATCTGGGGGGAAGTTTTAAGTCCGATGTCAGTTTGACAGCTTAAAAAAATAGAAAGGTTCCCTTTAAATGCAGCTTGATTTTCGTTGCTTTATCTCTTCTGCAGTTCCGGGGAGGCAGACTTCCTTAATTTATGCCTTTCCCGTTTTCAGCCGAATTTCTTATTTAATGTCCCGCTACTTTTCCAATCTTACTCACGGGTGCTGTGGTCAAATTCCAATTGCAGGAAGGAATCGGCGCTCTCCGCTCATGGCGACGCGGCTTCACTCCGCTAGCTGGGTGACGACTCTCAGCACCGCGCTTACCCCGATGCCGCTCAGAAGCCTTTAAAAAGGCTCCCTCACAGTGCCGGGGGGCGCAAAAGGTGCCCACCGAATCTCCTTTGTTCACAGGCTCCGCGCCTGTGATTTTAGGGGTCCCCCGCTTGCCGTAGCGGGTAAGACCCGAACTAACGAAGCAGTCCTGCCTCGGAGCTCGAGGCTCGGACCGCCATTAAGCGCTGGCGCCGACCGGAAGTCCGGAAGTGCGCTGGAAATAGTGTGTGTGTGCACGTGTATGGGCACGCACTCCCCTGCCCTCTGGCACGCCGCGCAATCGGTGCTGGAGACACCGGCCTCAGGCATGATAAGTTTGCTGACCCCTGGACTAGATGATCCTTACAGTTTTATGGTTCTATGCTCACTGTTCTTCAAGTCCTTATGCTATTATTGGCCATTCGGCTCACCTCTCACCTCTTTGCTTTTGTACAGCGCCTTGCACATTCAAAGCCGCTCTGTTCCATGTGAAGTGATGAGGATAGCTGTGTGTCACATCCTGCTAATCCAAAGTATCATTTTTAACATGAAAAATCAGGGGGAGGAAACAAAAGAGGTAAGAATAACCCCCCTGCAGGCTTTACAATCTAACTGTGGGTTGCATGGAATCAGTGGCGTAGCGTGGGTTGTCAGCACCCAGGGCAAGGCAAGTAATTTGCGCCCCCTAACCCGTGGATTTGCGCCCCCTAACCCTAACCCCCAGATGTTGCGCCCGGTGCGGCCAGCCCCCCCTGCACCCCCCACGCTACGCCACTGCATGGAATTCCATCTACTGTAAACAGCATCTGCAACCAAGCCGGTATTCAGCCTTTTAAAAATCTATCTCCGGGACTCATTTATATGCAGGCCAATTTTTCATTCATCTCAAATCTGCAGCCAGCATTCTAATGTATGAAGCTTCCCCGCTCCATCTCTTCCCCCTGAAGAAAAATAGCTTAATTTCTGCAGCTGATAGATTTTCCTGATCCTTCAAACAGCAGAAAAAGACTCTTGAAAATCGGTCGTTGAACTATCCACAGGCATTTTATAATGGCCGTAAATAGGACTATACTGAATAGCTCTCCAGGCAGCATCCAGAATAGTGTCCTTGACACGGTTATTATTATTATCCTTACTGCAAAAAAATAAAAAATAAATAAAAATATATCTCTGGGCCTCGCAGCTTCGCAGCTTGCCGTTGGGCCTTCAAGGGTGTTCAGAAAATAGCAACAATCCATTGCACCCTGCCCAGCATACGTATCATTAACCAAGGCTCACCCAAGAAGGCACTATTTTCACTTTGTCCCTTTATTATAATTTATACAATGCTAAAGGGCTGAATGAAAGCCATTCACCTTTCCCCAAAATTTTTTTTGAAAAGTGTTGAAAAACGCCCCCTCCTTTCTCCCTCCTTTGTTGATCTCCCCCCCCCCCGCCCCGCTGCTTGCAAAAAGGTTCACCTGTTGGCTGAGTTTGCTCGTCTTTTGCTCACTCCAGCTCCGCCTTCCCCATGATGTCATAACAGAGCCAGATTTCATGAGCCACTTCTCTCCATCCTGGCAAACGTGCAACCGCTGGTTGGCTAATTCAACCAGTCCCCGCCCCTCCCAGTCATGTCATTAGTGACATCACACATACAACTCTGATTAGCTGTACAGCCTAGTTAGCAGCAGAAGCCTGTTGAGCATGTGATCTCTGGTTAGCTAATTCTGAAAGTTGTCAAGGTGTGTTTGTGTGTGATTTAACACCATTGAAGTAGCAGCACATGGGAGCGTAGGAGCAATAAAAAAAGATGGGCATACAGGGTTTTGTTTTCTTTTGAGGAAGGAGGAAGTGCTTCAAACAGCAACCCCATCATTTTTTTCTGGCCTGAAAATGGAAAGTTGGAAATGTTCCATACCACATGCCTAAATGCTCCATTGCAAAAAGACATGGTGGTACAAAACACGGCCCTTAATGCTCTTTTTTGTGGCCCTCAGCAACATTTGACGCCCCCCACTGGCAGCCCTCGTGCTGCTTTTCCAAAGCTGGGAAAGTGAGGTGCTGGGTTTGGGAGGGATGTGGGAGAAATCTGAGAGTGCCCTTAGGTCTTATGGCCTTCTTCCCAAACACATCTTCCCTTAATTCCCCAAAATGTCATACTCCAGCTTCAAGAAATTTTGAAAATAGAATTTGAACCTCAAATGCCGAATGTTGAATTTGACTTTGATGTTTGATTTGGGGGGGGGGGTACATGTTGGCACCTCTTGGTGAATTTTATTTGGGCAGGTGTCAAATACAAAATCTCACAAACAGTTAGCTATCAAAAACACATCTGTATGTTGTCAAATACCAATACTATTGCATGTCAGCTACGAAATACAGCCCAGGTGAAAAATGACGTATCAGTTTTAAACATTATTGGATGTCAAATACCAACATAAGGTACTTGGAGATATTCACTGAATAGTCACAAAATATCCTGTTATATCTTAAGCAGACAATTTCCAGGTGGGCCTTTGGAAGTTCCAATGTATTTCACTTATTTAGTTAGTTAGTTAGTTAGTTAGTTAGTTAGTTGGTTATATTTCCAATAAATTAAAACACAGTGAAACATCAAACATTAAAAACTTTCCTATACAGGGGCTGCCTTCAGATGTCTTCTAAAAGTCAGATAGTTGTTATTTCCTTGACATCTGATGGGAGGGTGTTCCACAGGGTGGGCACCACTACCAAGAAGGCCTTCTGCCTTGTTCCATGTAACCTCACTTCTCACAGGGAGGGAACTGTCAGAAGGCCCTCAGCGCTGGACCTCAGTGTCCAGGCTGAACGATGGGGGTGGAGATGCTCCTTCAGGACCGAGGCTGTTTGGAGCTTTGAAGGTCAGCACCAAAACTTTGAGTTGTGTTCTGAAGAATGCTGGGAGCCAATGTAGGTTCTTTAGGTTCAGAGTTATATGGTCCCAGTGACGATTCCCAGTCAAACTACTAGGTAAAGGTAAAGGAACCCTGACCGTTAGGTCCAGTCGCGGATGACTCTGGGGTTGAGGCACTCATCTCACTTTATTGGCCTAGGGAGCCAATACGTACAGCTTCTGGGTCATGTGGCCAGCATGACTAAGCTACTTCTGGCGAACCAGAGCAGCACACGGAAACGCCGTTTACCTTCCCGCCAGAGGGGTACCTATTTATCTACTTGCACTGCGTGCTTTCGAACTGCTAGGTTGGCAGGAGCAGGGACTGAGCAACAGGAGCTCACCCCATCATGGGGATTCGAACCGTTGACCTGATTGGCAAGCCCTAGGCTCTGTGGTTTAACGCACAGCGCCACCCACGTCCCTTTGTCAAACTATTAGGCTAAATATTTTTTTTATTAAAAAAAAAAAATCATTGCATTTTGTTCATTTGCAAGTGAAATACACATAGAAATGAGTTCAGGAGTTATGGCAGAAGCAGAAATTCCAGAAGGATGATAACAACCTGGGCAGTGAGTCCTGGAAGAAGAAGAAGAAGAAGAAGAAGAAGAAGAAGAAGAAGAAGAAGAAGAAGAAGAAGAATAGTAGTAGTAGTAGTAGTAGTAGTAGTAGTAGTTTGGATTTGATATCCCACCTTTCACTCCCTTTAAGGAGTCTCAAAGCAGCTAACATTCTCCTTTCCCTTCCTCCCCCACAACAAACACAGGGCTTTTCCCACCTGGCTTGGGAGGGTGAGGCCCTGACTGACTCCAGTTACAAAAGCTGAGGCTGCTGAAGAGGCCAGAGACTATCTTGGCTGTCTCTTAGAGTAAAGGTAAAGGTAAAGGTACCCCTGCCCATACGGGCCAGTCTTGACAGACTCTGGGGTTGTGCGCCCATCTCACTTAAGAGGCCAGGGGCCAGCGCTGTCCGGAGACACTTCCGGGTCACGTGACCAGCGTGACATCGCTGCTCTGGCCAGAGCCAGAGCCAGAGCCAGAGCCGCACACGGAAACGCCGTTTACCTTCCCGCTGGTAAGCGGTCCCTATTTATCTACTTGCACCCGGAGGTGCTTTCGAACTGCTAGGTTGGCAGGCGCTGGGACCGAGCAGCGGGAGCGCACCCCGCCGCAGGGATTCGAACCGCCGACCTTTCGATCGGCAAGCCCTAGGCGCTGAGGCTTTAACCCACAGCGCCACCTGCGTCCCTCTCTTAGAGTAGGCCCAAGTAATTGAGCTTGAGCTTCCACAGCCACCACCAGCCATGAACCACCATTGGCAAGACTGATAGCAACAGCAACAGATATGATCTATGTTTATGATGACATGTTATTCTCTTGCTAATTATTCAGATTTAAAAGTCCATCTTTTTGTTAACTTTGCTCCATTCAACATGCAATCTGTAGCTGACCTCCTTTGTAATGTTTTAGTTTGAATTTTCAAAGACAGTATTTTAGTTTCCTATTAATTACGTTGTTTAGAATGCATATTTTATATTTCATTTTCTTCAGTAATGTTTTGTTCTGGATTCTTTTATTACATGTTTTAATGTAGGTTGTAAACTGCTTTTAGATCCCCCCTCCTTAAAAATATAAAGTGGTATACAAATGGAATTATTAATAATAATTTAAAAAAATTCCCAGAGTATTTTTTTATTTTTAAGGTAATGATAAGAATGGATTATATAGCTGTAAAAGAGTTATAAGTCTGTATGTTGTCCATAATTCTATCATTCCAAAAGTTAACGAAAAGGATCCATCTTTGTATAAATTTATCTTCATGGTTTTTCTCTATTATTCTTTGTTAAGACGTTAACTTGATTAGTACAGTGGTACCTCGCAAGACGAAATTAATTCATTCTGCGATTTTTTTCGTCTTGCGAAGCACGGATTTTGGAAAAGCTTCAAAAATCACCAAAGTCTTCAAAAACCTCAAAAAAGGCTACCACACCGCGTGCTATGAGAGTCAAGTCGCAACTGCACCCCCTGAATGCACGGTTTCAAGAAAAAGGAAACAAACTTGCAAAACAAAGGAAACAAACTTTCCGTCTTGCGAAGCAAGCCCATAGGGAAATCCGTCTTGCGAAGCAACTCAAAAAACGAAAAACTCTTTCGTCTTGGGAATTTTTCATCTTACGAGGCATTCATCTTGCGAGGTACCACTGTATAGCTGTTTTCTTTTTTGTTTAACCAGCTAATCTGTGTTCCTTATTTTGGGCTTTAGGATACAGACAAACAGTGTTTTGGTTTTTGTGATAAGTTATGTAGAGTGATTTACTGTATTTTGTTAAACACCATAGGTAGTTTCTATTGCTGTTCTTATATTGAGTATACCCTGTGATGTTAATGGGCATGGCTAACAGAGGTTAATTAATCTCATTGGGTCTACACTGAGTAGAATTTATTTGAACACAATCCTACGTCCTAAAATTGTCTTTGTATGTTTGCAATCTGTATATTCCTCTTGGCTGCAGTGCAAATAACATTTCAGACGCTTCCAAAATCCAGCACTCGCTGCAGAATTTTACAACCTTGGTGTGTGTGTGTGTGTGTGTGTGTATCCTGTGTACGAATCATTTCAGAACAAAACAAGAAGGCAAAACACAAATCAATTCAATTGTCCTAGAATGTGACAGGCCAGCTTGCGACCTGTCTCATCTGGTACATGACAATGTTGTTTGCATTCTATTAAAGTGGGTGACTGCTGGCCCATTTATACAGAGCAGAGGTTTCTTTTGACGACAGTTTGTTTGAATCATGTCTCTCGCTCCATCGTGCAATTCACAGCAAAGAGAGAGAGAGAAGCAACCGCGTCACCCTTCACCAATTGACACTGTAACACAAGTGTCACCATACAAAGCAGTTTATCCTTCAACACCAACCATGTGCCATTGTAATCCTCCCCCCCGCCCCCGCCCCGTCCTGCTCGCCGATCTTTTTAAGAGCAACATTTCACAGTTGCAGACAGTTCATTATTTTCTTTTGCCAGCTGTGTATGGCTGGTTCCCTTCCTCCTCCTCCTCCTCCTCCTCCTCCTCCTCCTCCTCCTCTTCTTCTTCTTTTTCTTCTGCCTTCCCCTTAGTCACTTGGAGTGGATCAGGATCTTTTCCCTCTTCTTCTTCTTCTGCAAAGTTTCAAGAGCTCTTGAGAAAACTCTTCTGTTAACTCCAGCAGGGCTGCATATATCTTAACCTTTCTCAGTATTGAAGTTGCTTAGGTCCAAGGCAATGAAAACACAAGCAGCGGTGCTTGCAAGAAAACAGGCAGCTAAAGTTGGGAGAAAGGCAGGCATGCCTTTCTCCCAATATATCATGCCCTGGTATATTTCAGAGGTAGACCAAAGCCGTCACAATGGACACAAGGAAGCGAGGGCTCAGGCTCACTTGTGCTGCCTCTGCTCCAAAACACAGACCATTGCTCAGTGGTTAGAGCTCTTGACTTGCATGCAGAAGGTCCCAGATTCAACCCCAACATCTCCTGCCAAGTGTTTAACCCTCGGCCTACGGGCTGATTCCCCAGTGCAAATCCTCCCCTGCCCCGCCCAAAAAAACCTTCCAGAGGACCAAAGAGAAAGATTCAATACAGAGACATGGGGCGGATCCACACAATGCAGGATTCTAAGTTCAATCCGCAGTTCGCAAACCGAACAGCCAATTCGATGTTGTTCCTTTAAGTCCTAAGAGACCCAAACAGTTCCTTTGTGTTGACATTGGCAGCCCAATCAGTCCACCAGGTTTAACAAGGCTTAAGGTAGCCATCAAAATAAAACACATACACACACACACCATCTCTCAGCCTGATAATGTTTTTATGTTGTTTGTCTCTTTCTCTGTTTTGCATGGTGGTGCCTGTCAGCATTTCACTCCTCCGTTGCTGGATGTGTGATCGCTATATCGCATGTCTGTGTTTACTTTCCAGGCTTGGAAAGTGTGAGAACGGAAGCCAGTCTTATCTCTTCCGCTTGTACTGTACTCTTCTTTACTCTCTCTCTCTCTCTCTCTCTCTCTCTCTCTCTCTCTCTGAAGAAGAAGAGGTGAGAGGGTGCCATGATTGCTTTGTCCTGTATATTTTGCTTGATAAATACTTAGAATGCACACACCTACGCTCCATGCCGTTTCTGCTATACTCTACTGATTGAGCGTGCACATAATGTTCTGATATGTGTCGCTACAGCACACCGGGACTGAAGATTAGAGAACGTCCCAGGGCTGCACTTCATCAGGAAGATGCCCAGAGAGGTCTGTCTCATCCTGGGGCTGCGTGTGCCCCCAGGCGTGTTCCGGCAGTGCCCAGATAAAGGACTGGGTTTTAGATACAACTCAGCACCATTTTGAATCTAGGTGGTGGGCTGATTCTTTCAAAACTGCACTGACTTCAACCACTGATTTCAAAACCCCACTGATTTTTGTGCTTTCTTGCAATTCCAAAGCACGGCCGGATGCTTTCCACTAGTATCACCCAAAATGAGACTGTCACTCTTCTTTGTACATCTTCCATCTCTTTTCTTTCATATCGTACATATGAGGCTGTTCGTGCAAAGGTAAAGGTAAAGGGACCCCTGACCATTACGTCTAGTTGTGACCGACTCTGGGATTGCGGCGCTCATCTCGCTTTATTGGCCGAGGGAGCCGGCGTACATCTTCCGGGTCATGTGGCCAGCATGACTAAGCCGCTTCTGGCTAACCAGAGTAGCCCACGGAAATGCCATTTACCTTCCCGCCGGAGCGGTACCTATTTATCTACTTGCACTTTGACATGCTTTCGAAATGCTAGGTGGACAGGAGCAGGGACCGAGCAACGGGAGCTCACCCTGTCACAGGGATTCAAACCACCAACCTTCTGATCAGCAAGTCCTAGGCTCTGTGGTTTAACCCACAGCGCCCCCCGCGTCCCTGTTCACGCCAAAGATGGGCCTTTAAACTGCCATCTTCCCATGTCTTGTGAAGATGGCATTCTAGGAAAACAAAATTGGACTTGGCTACATTTCATGTGCTTTCACATCCACTATGTCACTGCCTTTGCTGCGAGTCAAAATGTAGGGCACCCTGCTACTGAAATCAGAAAGTTTTTTGCTTAGGAATGACCTTGGAAAGCATCCTGGCTGAACACAACCCACAGAGTGGGATACAAGATGGAAGCCAGCCTCTTGCCTAACCGAGTTAACAGACCACGGAGGGCTTTAGAGGTCAGCACTTAAACAGTATGCTTTTGGGAGCAGAGACGATGATGTGTGCACAGGAGTTTATCTAATGCAAGTCACTTTGAATCTTAACTGATACTCTTCCTGATGCTAAAGCTACTCTGAAAAAGGAAGGGGACAAGAAGACTAGCAAGAGCTGCTGTGATCTAATGGTCAGAGCAGAGCTTTCCAAACTGTGTGTCACGACACATTAGTGTGCCGGCGTGTTGCGCGAATATTCCCCGTGCTTCTCCCAGGGCTGGAAATGGGTTAGTTTAACCTCCAGTTTGCCGGTAAAACTGAATTACTGTGTTGCAAAATGAGGCATGTCTAAAAAGTGTGTCACCAACATGAAAAGTTTGGAAAGCTCTGGGTTAGAGCAACAATGGGCAACCCAGTGGCTTCCCATGTGCTACCAGGCCAAGCTGACAATTACTGTGCATAGATAAAGCCCTGATCTGCCAACCTAGCAGTTTGAAAGCATGCTACCAGTACAAGTAGATAAATAGGTACCACTATGGCGGGAAGGTAAATGGTGTTTCCATGCACTCTGGTTTCCTTCACGCCAGAAGTGGTTTAGTCATTGCTGGCCACATGAAATGGAAAGCTGTCTGTGGACAAACACCGGCTCCCTGGGCCTGAAAGCAAGATGAGCGCTGCAAGCCCATAGTTGCCTTTGACTGGATGATTAGAAATGCACACATTAAGATAATATGCTTATCATGCGATAAACTGTGCATTTAACTATGCATGCCAGTGCAAATGTCATTCTGATTTCTTTAAGTAAATGAATAAATTGCAGATTAATGTGGAAGCAGAATGGAGAACAGATTTAGGAATGAACATGCGAGAACAAAATGGACACAAATTGGAAGCAGATTGATTCCTCAAACCTTACTTAGAAGTTCCCTTTTGATATTTTCCCCTTTCCTATGATTCTGTGGGAATATATTTATTCCCTCCATTCATTCCCTGCTTTGTTGCATGCGTGTGTGTCTTCCTTTGTAAAGGAATATACACCACTGAGTATTTTCTCCTCCAAAGGAAAGTGACCCCACAAAGGCAACCCTGGACTTCTCTGCCTCGCTTGGGGACAGAGAAACAAACCAGTACTATTAATGCAGGTTTTGATCTTTGAAAATCCTTCAACCCCTGATTTAGCCTAGCTATGAAGAACGCCCATCTCCCAGGGAGCCACATGGAGTTAACAGTCCTGGAACTATAATCTCTGCATTCGGCTAAAGTTATCCGGCCAGATTCTCTCTCTCCCTTTGCCTCTTCCCTCCCCTCTTTCTTTATGTACTGTTGGCCTCTGCTTTCATCTTCCCTGTATGATTCTGCTGTAATTCCATTTTTTCCTGTCTTTTTAAACTGCCTGGCTCAATTTTTCTTTCATTGGCTTATTTTTAAAATTCTCTCTTTCTTTCTTTCTCTTTCTTTCTCTCCCCTTTTCGAGGTCTCTTGTAATTTGTTGCCACCTGGTCCCCAACGTTGCTTTGGTCGCAGGACTAGAACACCTCCCATCTCCCTCATGTTTCCCTGGTTATTGTTGGTTTTTAATTATTATTATATACTTTGCTTTCCTTTGATGTCTGTCTACCCCTGGAAACTGCCATGGGAATGTTGCATAATGGGGTGCCTATAAAAATCTAAGTGATGTTTTCCAATATTGTCATAATCAGAGCAGACCCATTGAATTTAATAGACTTGGCTCACTTGGGTCCATTAATTTAAATGGGTCTACTGTGAGTAGACTATAGTCACAGATAGCCTGAGGAAGGCTCTGCTTTGCAAGATGTTGCCCCAACAGAGAAGCCTGAAAGGCAGATGTTTAAATACTGCAAGTTATGAAATATATTTAAATATTAATCACATCTCTACAAGCTCTTTTTTTATAAAATATTTCAGCTATGCCTCTCAAAATTCCGTTCCTTACTCTAAAGTATTCTCATTCATTTCAAGGCCCTGCAACCACATTCCTTGCATGTGTCTTAGGACTGTAGTTAATGTAAAACGGGAAATCCACAAATAGCATCTCTTGTGGTGTTAGTGTAAGCCCCCCCCCCCCGTGTGATCAGAGTCAGCGTGCTTGGTGGTGGTGGGCTAGAACAATGAAGAGAAGCACTTCACACTGCAATGTTTTGTTGCAGGACCACACTTGTAACAATTAAAGAGCAAATCTGTCTTAAACCGAGAGTGCTTTTTCTGGCACATGGAAACTTTCGAATTTTACCTTCCCAGAAATGTTTCACTTCTCCGCTTTCCTGTACTGGCAGCTTTCCTAAGAGCTGAGACATTTTCTCCTTGCTTGAGCCAAATGGGAATCATTCTGCAGTGTTCCCTTGCAACTCCCGTGACCCGTTAACAGGTTCTTTAGTTCCTGCACAATGCCCCTGGTGCCCCGGCAAATAATTATATTCGCTGCAATTTTAATGATCAGAGAAATTACGGCAGGAAACCATAGTACAGTGTAGGCATGGGGGGGACGAGGAGATGGAGTCTTCATCCACAATGAAGTCAATTACTTCATTTGTGTTCTTTTAAGCTGTCACCGTAACCAGCTGTGGTTACGCAAATTGTTAATACAAATGGATCTGCGTGATCATTTAACCTTAGATAATCCTTGTCGCGCACCAAAATTTGATACAGTCCTGTATTCTAAGGGGTGAATCAACAGCAAATTGAATAGAAGGAAGAAAACTCCCAATACAAACTGGGGAGTGTTGGCTAATCTTTCATTAAGCCATAATAAAGTAATCTCTGTATGTATCTGTACTTATATAAAGGTAAAGGTACCCCTGCCCGTACGGGCCAGTCTTGACAGACTCTGGGGTTGTGCGCCCATCTCACTTAAGAGGCCAGGGGCCAGCGCTGTCCGGAGACACTTCCGGGTCACGTGGCCAGCGTGACATCGCTGCTCTGGCGAGCCAGAGCCGCACACGGAAACACCATTTACCTTCCCGCTGGTAAGCGGTCCCTATTTATCTACTTGGACCCGGAGGTGCTTTCGAACTGCTAGGTTGGCAGGCGCTGGGACCAAGCAACGGGAGCGCACCCCGCCGCAGGGATTCGAACCGCCGACCTTTCGATCGGCAAGTCCTAGGCGCTGAGGCTTTAACCCACAGCGCCACCTGCGTCCCTGTACTTATATAGGGATCTATTTATTAGACGTTATCCTTCCTTACATTTGTGAGTTCAGCAGAATGCCATCCCTTTGCAGCTGAAAAGGGAAGCTTAGACAGGCTAGTTTTAGCCTTTAATTTTAAGTAATCCAGGATGCTGTAAGGCAGACGAGATTCACCTGGTACAGTGGTACCTCAGGTTAAGAACTTAATTTATTAACCTGAAACTGTTCTTAATCTGAGGTACCACTTTAGCTAATGGGGCCTCGGGCTGCCAACGCGCGATTTATGTTCTCATCCTGAGGTAAAGTTCTTAACCCGAGGTACTATTTCTGGGTTAACAGAATCTGTAACCTAAAGCGTCTGTAATCCGAGGTATTTCTCCCTTTTCTCCCTCCCCCTAAAGCAGTAATCACAGAAGCAGCCTTGTAAAAGGCAAACATACCGTTTACTCACTCAGAATACTTGTTGAAGGGTACCAGCCACAGCAGCTTTGTCCAGGCAGTTTAAAATGGTAATTCAGTTACAAAGACATACTTTAATCTAATTTAAAATGGTGTCTGAGCACTGGAGCTCAGACACGGCAGATGTTCTTCATATTTCTGGCTTGACGGAAAATGGCAAAAAAGTGGATGTGCCCAGGCAGGTAAGATTATCCATATCTATATCCTGCATATATCTACACCCTCCCCCTGGCAGTGGGAGTGTCTGTCACAGAGTTCTCTAGTAAGTTTACAGGAAAACTACTTGAGCTTCAGCCCCTATCATGTGCCTATTTAGCAAAACATGAATTGTTGGTTCGGTTGAATATTTAATATCCCACATGCAAGAGGAGAACCTCAGTAGTCAGGATCGTTTCCAACTACATCATCATCATTTTTAATTTGTATACCGTCTTTCTATCTTACAATACTCAAGGCAGTTTACAAGCTGAAGAAACAAAAAATGTACATCTTATAACAATCTAACGCAATACAAAAATGTGCTAATAAAACATAACTTTTAAATAGGCAACCTACATCAAAAAGTAACATTCAACAATCATTAGAGTAGTATAAAATAATAATATCAACATATAAAAGTTAAACAGAAAGCCACTCAACAGTTACAATAAATAATATCTGAACTATAGACAACGGCAAGCCACAGTACATAAAATAACACAATACAAATTGAGAAGCAGGGACTAGAGGGTAGAGGAAGGCAGGTGGAAGGAGGTCTTGCCTGATGGAGTCTCCCCCCTCACAGTTCTTCCTCCAGGCACAGCTTCCTTATGAGGAGACCCAGGGCCGGAGGGTGGGGCAAGGCAGGTGGAAGGAGGCCTTGCCTGATGGAGTCTCTGCCCTCACAGTTCTTCCTCCAGGCACAGCTTCCTTATGAGGAGACCCAGGACCGGAGGGTGGGGCAAGGCAGGTGGAAGGAGGCCTTGCCTGATGGAGTCTCTCCCCTCACAGTTCTTCCTCCAGGCACAGCTTCCTTATGAGGAGACCCAGGGCTGGAGGGTGGGGCAAGGCAGGTGGAAGGAGGCCTTGCCTGATGGAGTCTCTGCCCTCACAGTTCTTCCTCCAGGCACAGCTTCCTTATGAGGAGACCCAGGACCGGAGGGTGGGGCAAGGCAGGTGGAAGGAGGCCTTGCCTGATGGAGTCTCTCCCCTCACA
Source organism: Podarcis cretensis (assembly GCF_951804945.1). Lineage (NCBI taxonomy): Eukaryota > Metazoa > Chordata > Lepidosauria > Squamata > Lacertidae > Podarcis > Podarcis cretensis. Next base: position 51,935,601 of record NC_137180.1, read on the forward strand.
GTTCTTCCTCCAGGCACAGCTTCCTTATGAGGAGACCCAGGGCTGGAGGGTGGGGCAAGGCAGGTGGAAGGAGGCCTTGCCTGATGGAGTCTCTGCCCTCACAGTTCTTCCTCCAGGCACAGCTTCCTTATGAGGAGACCCAGGGCCGGAGGGTGGGGCAAGGCAGGTGGAAGGAGGCCTTGGCACAAGAAGGTGCTTGCCCTTCTCTGCGAACTCCAAACACTCCGCCTCTAAACCTCTAAACCTTCAGCCAAAGAGGAGACCACCCCGTTAACCTATGGAACTCATTCCCCGAGGAGGCAGCGATGGCCACCAAGTTGGGTGGCTTCCAAAGAGGACTGGGCAAATTCAAGGAGGAAAGGGCTAGCAATAGCTACTAGCCATGATGGCTATGCTCTGCCTCTGCCTCTGCCTCAGAGGCAACAAGGCTTCTGAATACCATGCTGGAAACCACAGGAGGGGAGAGCGCTCTTGCGCATGGGTCCTGCTTGCAAGTTTCCTACAGGCACCCAGGTGACCACTTTGAGAACAGGAGCTGGATTAGATGGGCCTTTGGCCTGATCCAGCAGTGCTCTTCTTATGTTCTCATGCAAGCTGCATTGGAGCCAGTATTTGAAGAATCCAGCACGGCCCCTTTAGGTCCAGATAGCTTACCCAGAGGGGTCAGAGGCAGAAACACAGGCCTGCTTACAGCCCTGTTTAAACTCTGAGCAAGCTACAAACACCTGCTGAAATGGCATTCTAGTCTGCTGCTCTCTGGTGCCTGTGTCTAGTTCTGTGCTAACAATTTCTCTTGCTTTTTTTTTTTAACCAATCTCCATCAATTTCTTTGCTTGCTTACTTGCTTACTTGTTTACCACTTTTCCCCCAAACCGGGACTCATGGTAAAGGTAAAGGTAAAGGTAAAAAGGTAAAGGTAAAGGTAAAGGGACCCCTGACCATTAGGTCCAGTCATGGCCGACTCTGGGGTTGCGGCACTCATCTCACTTTATTGGCCATAGGGAGCCGGCATACAGCTTCTGGGTCATGTGGCCAGCATGACTAAACCGCTTCTGGCGAACCAGAGCAGTGCACGGAAATGCCATTTACCTTCCCGCTGGAGCAGTACCTATTTATCTACTTGCACTTTGAGGTGCTTTCGAACTGCTAGGTTGGCAGGAGCAGGTACCGAGCAACGGGAGCTCACCCCGTCACGGGGATTCGAACTGCTGACGTTCTGATCGGCAAGTCCTAGGCTCTGTGGTTTAACCCACAGTGCCACCCACATCCCTTAGGACTCATGGTATCTTGCACAAATTAAAAGGACAAAGATAAAATGCAAAAAAGCTAAACTCATATAAAATATAATAAGCAATAAGCAATTAAACTCTAATAGAATTTTTAAACACACACACACACACACACACACACACACACAGAGAGAGAGAGAAATACAGACAATGAAAGCAGCACATTACTATTGAAAGCCATTTCCATAAAACAATCCATTCCCCAAAGCCTATCAGAATAAAACAGCCTTAACCTGCTGATGGAAGAGCAACAAGGTGGGAGCCAGTTTTGCTTCTCCAGAAGGGGAGTTCCAGAGTCTGGGAACTACCATCAAGAAGAGAAAGATTATCAAAGAGGGAGGAACATTTCAGGAAATTGGAGAACATGCTTTGGTGCAGAACTAACCTAATCGGTAGTTGGAATTTCTTCCAGCACTACCAGGCACTGTCCATGGTTCTGTTTCCGTGTCTGAAGTCTTTTCTCTGCTGCCTTCCCTTTTTAACCCAAGGTCACAACATGTTAAAATGACATCTGAAAGGGCTGCAAGAGGTGAGGAATCAAGTGAGGCACATGCAGGTATAAACTGGGCCTGGCTGAGCAGGCAGAAGGGGATGTCTGAAAGACACGCACTGGAATGCTTTTTCTGCGGAGACCCAGGTTCAAATCTGCAGTAAGCCACAAAACACCACAGGTAAACTTGGTAAGATGGTAGACAGCATCTTAAAAAGCAGAGACATCACCTTACCAACAAAGGTCTGTATAGTTAAAGCTATGGTTTCCCCAGTAGCGATGTATGGAAGTGAGAGCTGGACCATAAAGAAGGCTGATCGCCGAAGAATGGGTGCTTTTGAATTATGGTGCTGGAGGAGACTCTTGAGAGTCCCATGGACTGCAAGAAGATCAAACCTCTCCATTCTGAAGGAAATCAGCCCTGAGTGCTCACTGGAAGGACAGATCCTGAAGCTGAGGCTCCAATACTTTGGCCACCTCATGAGAAGAGAAGACTCCCTGGAAAAGACCCTGATGCTGGGAAAGATGGAGGGCACAAGGAGAAGGGGATGACAGAGGATGAGATGGTTGGACAGTGTTCTCAAAGCTACTAACACAAGTTTGACTAAACTGCGGGAGGCAGTGGAAGACAGGAGTGCCTGGCATGCTCTGGTCCATGGGGTCACGAAGAGTCAGACACGACTAAACGACTAAACAACAACAACAAAACTTCGTTCTGCCACCGCCTCTCTGCCCAACATACCTCACAGGGTTGTTTTGAGGATAAAACGAGAGAGGACTGTGTGTGCTGCACTGAGTTCATTGGAGAAAAGGCAGGATAGAAAATGTAGCTGATAAATAAATACACAAAAGTTGTTGGAGAAACAAAAATGAAACTTAGAACTGGGTGGGGGCAGTTCTTAGCCTCAGGGTAGAGAACCTCAGGCCTGCTTGAAAACTCTGGCCCTCCAAACCTCTCTATCTGTCCAGAGGGCCACTCCCCAGTGATGGGTGGAATAACTAAGGTAAATGTTACCTTTGTACAGTAGCCTAGTTTCTCCCCACATTCAGAGCCTCCTCCATCCAGGAATGGAAGAGGCATTCTGAAAGTTTGAGGCTGCAAGGAGGGTGTGAAGCAAACACCCCACTGAGGGGTGGGGCCTGGGGAGAGGGGGAGTGACGTGGGGAGAGTTCTGAGGGCCAGATACGTGTGGCCTTCTGGCCTTAGGCTCCCCAACTACGCATAAGGAAAACAACACAGGGAAAAGTACTGAGGCATTCTCCCTGCTGTGCCATACTTTTGCTCCAGATTGCATCCTCCTCTTGTGACAGCTGTAAAAAAATAAAATTAAATTAAAGCACCTCCATTGTCACAACTAGTTCAGCCTTTAGCTGCTCTGCTACACCATCAAGGGATAGCTCAATTGGTAGAGACGGCCGTGAGTTCAAGCCCCACGTTGGGTGAAAGATTGCAGAGGGTTGGAAGACATGATCCTTGTGGTCCATTCCAAGTCTATAATTTTATACATACCGTATTTTTTGCTCTATAAGACTCACTTTTTCCCTCCTAAAAAGTAAGGGGAAATGTGTGTGCGTCTTATGGAGTCAATGCAGGCTGTGCAGCTATCCCAGAAGCCAGAACAGCTAGAGGGATCACTGCTTTCACTGCGCAGCGATCCCTCTTGCTGTTCTGGCTTCTGGGATTCAAAATATTTTTTTTCTTGTTTTCCTCCTCAAAAACTAGGCACGTCTTATGGTCTGGTGCGTCTTACAGAGCGAAAAATACGGTATCTCCAGAAGCACTCCAACCCTATAGCAGCACAGGCCAGCGGAGCGCATTGCCCTCTGTGAAGCCCTCAGCATCCAAGTGTGCCATGGGTGATGCCACAGATGCTACCCAATACCTACCTGCTAAACTCATGTTGTCCAATTCCACACGGCCCTTAAAATAGCAAGAGTCGCCTTAAGTGGAATGAAAGAAGGATTTCCTCAGCAGCCAAATATTGAGACTTGAAAGCCGGGGTGGGGGCGCGGGCGATGTAACATCGCTGCCGCAGAAGCACTTTATATTGAAGAGCCGTCTGGGTTCCCACAACAAAAGGAGTCACAATTGTGCCTGGAATGGTCTGTAAACTGATGTTCTTGACAGAGCCTCTCTTCTATAGGAGCTTACTGGCAATCTGAAGCGGTCAGTCAGTCAAGGGTCAATTGTGCCATTTTGAAAATTGCTCCTGGCTCCTTTCATGATGAAAGAGGTTTGCAGCAGCTCTGTCTCCACAGAGCACCCCTTTTGCCAGCATTCTGCTCCTGAAGTGATTCTCCACCCCCACCCCCCACCCCCAGTTTCACCTGCCTCTACAGTAATGCAATAATTCTAACAGATTCCTCTTCTGTGCTCCTTGTATCAGATAGAGAGCCTGCACACACGGCTAGGAAAGCTTTCAGCTTTGCCTGCCAGGCATATCTCTCTCTCTCTCTCTCTCTCTCTCTCACACACACACACACACACACACACACACACACACACACACTCCTGGCAACTAACAGCTTCCTATTCCTCCAGGGGAAACCCCTTCAAGAGACAGCCTCTCATCCGTGCATTTCTTCAAGGTGAAGACTCTTTCATGTAAGAAATGACATATACACTCGCCTGCCTTTAAAAAGTCAGGAGGCATTATTTAGCCGGAGCCTGACAGGGAGCCGAGATTATAGCTCAGTTATAAATTACACATGCAATAATTGTATATGGCTGTGTAATGCAACACCTATGTTTCATTTCCTGAACATTGCACATAGGTTAAAAGGCAGGACGGGCTTTACATAATCTAACAGGCACTGTGCAAAAGGAAAAAGGGACAGGGAGGGAAGCAGAAGAGGCTTAGCTCAGCGGCAGAGCAACTGCTTGGCATTCGGAACACCCTGGGTTCAATCCCCAAGGTTTCCAGGGAATGTCGGCTGCCTGAAACCTTGGACAGCCACTGCCAATCCATGTAGGCAGTATGGAACTAAGGGTAGGATTCAGTATAAGGCTGGTTCCTATGTTTCCTAGAAAGGTGCACTTTCACATGCCAATGGATAGGGCACAGTTGTAGGTCTGGTAAAGAGCAATAAAAATGATCGATGGGATGGTGGGAAAGGATGCAATATTTTAGACTTTCAAGTTTAGGGAGAAAGCGAGAAAGGGGAGAGATTATTGTTTAAAACAATGTACGGCATGTTTGCACTACTCAGAGTCGCTTGCAGGAACGGTGGGATACACCTGTAATGAACAGTCATAAACACTACAGCCTCTATATTTACTTCTCTATAATTCTCAGCAACAACTCATTCCACTTGTTTTGTGGGGGCAGAAAAATATTCTCTCTCTCTAAATAGAGGGCATGTATTTATTTTGTAATAGATATTGAAAACGGGAAGAAACAGGTTCAGTGTCAAAGCACGTGTCCATAAGGACTTGGGAAGCGATCTTAAACTGAGTCAAACCATCAAGCTCCATATTGTCTAGAAGAAGGAGGTTTGGATTTGATATCCCGCTTTGTTACTACCCGAAGGAGTCTCAAAGCGGCCAACATTCTCCTTTCCCTCCCTCCCCCACAACAAACACTCTGTGAGGTGAGTGAGGCTGAGGGACTTCAGAGAAGTGTGACTAGCCCAAGGTCACCCAGCAGCTGCATGTGGAGGAGCGGGGAATCGAACCCGGTTCCCCAGATTACGAGTCACCGCTCTTAACCACTACACCACACTGGCAGGCATCTGCTCTCTAGGATTTAAGCAGGGGACATTCCCAGCTCCACCACTAATCTACAACCCTCCCTCTGAGAGTTCGCTGAGGAAAGAGACTGGTTGTTAAACCAGTCTGGGAATTGTAGCTCTGTGAGGGGAATGAGGGTTTCCCAGCAACTCCCAGCATCTTTAACAACTTGCAGTTCCCAGAATTCCTTGGGGGAAGCCATGACTGTTTAAAGTGCTATGGTACAGCTTTAAATAAATAGTGCTCAAGGCATCCCCACTGTCTTATGAGAGGCCAGTAATGAGGATTTCCTTGTGGTGGTGCCCTTGATATTGAACAGCTTCTCCAGGGACATTAGACTGCCCCATTTCATCTTATCTTTAAAGGTAAAGGTAAAGGTACCCCTGCCCGTACGGGCCAGTCTTGACAGACTCTGGGGTTGTGCGCCCATCTCACTTAAGAGGCCAGGGGCCAGCGCTGTCCGGAGACACTTTCGGGTCACGTGGCCAGCGTGACATCGCTGCTCTTGCAAGCCAGAGCCGCACACGGAAACGCCGTTTACCTTCCCGCTGGTAAGCGGTCCCTATTTATCTACTTGCACCCGGAGGTGCTTTCGAACTGCTAGGTTGGCAGGTGCTGGGACCGAGCAGCGGGAGAGCACCCCGCCGCAGAGATTCGAACCACTGACCTTTCGATCGGCAAGCCCTAGGCGCTAAGGCTTTAACCCACAGCGCCACCTGCGTCCCCATCTTATCTTTAGGTGCCTTGAAAAACCACCTTGTTCTAATTATCAATCGGATGATTACCTGGCTTTGCTGAGCTAAAAACGGAACATGGATGGTTAGGGAAGCGTCGAGGAAATGGAATAAACTGCCTTGTGAATGCAGCCACATTGACCCTCCCTGTCAGTCTTCCCTGTGACTGAGTAGAGATTCGAACCTGCGGCTCTCTGGTCTCAAACTGACACTGTAGTCACCACCACAGCACACTTCTGTTCTTTGTTCTTTATCCCTGTTTTGTTTTGTTTTCCTGTTGTACTTTGAGGGTTTGTTTCATTATTGCTATTTGAGCGTGTGGTTGCTTTTCTTAGCTGGCTTTACATTAGCTAATGTTTTCCATTTGTTGTTCGCTGCCTTGTGCACACTTAAAGTTGAAGGGCAGGAGATTTTATTTTTTTTAAATCAACCAATTACCAAAAGAGAAAGGAACATGTGCCTTTCATAGACAATATGAATGGCATTTGACAATTTCAGGTTATTAACTGAACTGAAGGGGGAAAGCTGCATTTTAGTAGGTGGGGTCGCCTGTCTTTCTTCTCCCTTTAATTTACCTTAATTGCTTTGGAATAGAATTCATTCTCTTTCTCTCTCCCTCTCTCTCTCTCTGTTGCTTTAGAGGAAGAGAAAAATGCTAGAGACCCCAAGAAGGAGAAATGTTGGCAGTGGGATTTTGTGGTTACAGGATTGCAGCTGGTGCGTTTCTAATTCAGCAATGTCCTCGGCATGTTAATGGGACAGCATGGAACAAGCCCCTGGCTAGGAAATTCACAGTTGGCAGCCTTGTCTGAAGGTTGCAAGTGCTCTGGCTTTCTCCCTCTGGAAAGCATAAACAGCCCAACTGGGCAGGCTGTGCTGTTAGAGGGCATGTCCATTAGCCTTAAGACTACTGCTTTATTAATCAGTACAGTCACCTAATATTTACGCCATTTGTTTATATATATATTTATGGCATTTTACATCAACACTGGCTGCTCTAGCAACCTCATAAGAGGGGAAAATACCTCCATTTCCGATGAAGGTGGTGTCTTTGAAAAACACTTACAGTGGATGCTCGGGTTGCGAACGTGATCCGTGTGGGATGCATGTTCGCAACCCGCATCGTTCACAACCCGCGTCTGCGCATGTGCGGGTTGCGATTTGGCACTTCTGCGCATGTGCAACCACTGAAACCCAGAAGTAACCTGTTCCGGTACTTCTGGGTTTTGGCAGTCCATAGCCCAAAGAAACACAACCTGAAGCGACTGTAACCCGAGGTATGACTGTATTTTGCAGTTCTGACATGCACAAGGTGCAGAATGTAGCATCCAGAAAAGATTCTGGAGAATCTTGAGAGTGATATCACACATGACATTTGCACCTATCTCCCATATGTAAACGACAGAAATGCAGGGTTGTCGTTCCTTTAAAATCACTTGCAATTTGTGGATGGAATTTGCACTGTAGGATGTGGCAGTGACCAATACCTGCCATTCACCTTTGAGGTGGAAAGTAGAAGGATCCCCCACAGGGCTAGGGCAGAAGCGGGGAAACGGTTTCATCTCCAGGGCCACATTATCTTCTTTGCAACCTTCCAAGGGCCACACGCCAGGAGAGGGTGGGGCCAGAGACCTAAGTGGTTAGAGCAACAAATATAAATTTTACCTTTGTGCAGTAGGCCAGTTTCAAGACACGCTTCTGTATCCTTGGGGTGAGAAGCAAGGCCAGTGAGGGGGTGTGGCCTAAGGAGAGAAGGTGTGGCCCAGGGATAGTTCTGAGGGCCAGATAAAACCACCTGAGGTGTCACAGTTGACTTCCAGACCTGCGGTTACTCATCCCTGGGATAAACCAACTACCTGTCCCAGGCGATTTCAGTGTCCAACATTCTGTGTTACACAAGTGGCACCTACAACAAAAAGCAGTGGCATGGAGTGGTCCCGTTTAGTCTTACAGATAGGTCAGCCATGACCTCCTGCAGGATACTCCATTACAATATCCCTCCCAGTCATTCCCCCTCCCACTGCAACACACAGTCAGCATTGGGGAAGTTCCCCACTATTCAGGTTTTTACCTTAAAAATAAAAAAGAACTTGGGCAAACCTCCTTTCACATCTGCTGAACCCAATACATCTCTTTTGCCCACGAGCGGCACCATTTTCGGCTGCATAACAAATGGCAGTTGCAGCCTGAGCGCAGCAAATGGGTATTCAAGTCCTTGGGCTTGAAACCTAAGAAGTGCTGGAGCCAGTGGTAGAACCGAAATGAAGGTTTAATTCACCATATGATGTTCTGGAAAAGGCCAGATTAATTTGCTCACTAGTAAAAACAAACAGTGGACTTAGAAGGTTAACCACTTAACTCGCAGTTTTAACCAGACAGCCTCATTCAGCAAGATAGATCAGTTTGCCTTTCAGCTCCGAGGAAGCAATGATTATGCTAAGCGCCTGCTTTTTCACTTTTTTCCCCCACAGAGCATCTCAAACTGTGGGAAGCATCTTGCAGTCAGGAGAACTGCAAAGAAGAAGATGCAGACACAGTCCTGAAATGATTCTGGACACAGTCCAGCACAGCACAGCCACCCCCTCCCCGCTTTTAAGTTTGTGCTGAATTGTGACTTCTCTTTCTAGCAAAAGTTGAAGAGAATAGCCAGAAAAAAATGTCCACTTGGCATCTTCTGAAGGCTCGAGAAGCAGAACGCAGCCTGCTTGTGTGAATAAAAAGCAGAAAAAGTATGCTTCCCATGCATCTCATTCCCAATGTATATTATGGAAATCGAAGCTCTGGTTGGCTGCGCAAGCTATAGGACTTATAGCAGACAATGAAGGCCACCGACTTGGGTGGCTTTAAAAGAGGATTAGACAAATTCCCAGAGGTTAAGGCTATTGGTGGCTACTAGGCATGATGGTTATGCTCTCTGTCCATGGACAGGAGCAGATTTGCTTCTGAATACCGGTTCGGGGAAACCACAGGAGCAGAGTTTCAGGTTTGCCACAGGCATCTGGTTGGCCACTGTGAGAACAGGAATGTGGACCAGATGGGCCATCTGGAATGTGGACCAGATATGCCCCATGGAGGACCTTAAGGTCCATAAATAGCAACACCCTAGAGGTTCCGGGCCCTAAGGAAGTCATATTAGCCTCAGCCAGAGCCAGGGTCTTTTCAACACTGGCTCCGACCTGGTGGAACACTCTGTCTCATGAGACCAGGGCCCCGCAGGATCTGATTTCTTTCCGCAGGGCCTGTAAGACAGAGTTGTTCTGCCTGTCCTTTGGCTTGGAATCCACTTGATCCCCTTCCCCTCTTTCCTTTTTCCTTTCTCCTTCTGTGATGGAACTCCTATTTGGGGACTTCCCTGGCTTTTTTCTGGCCCATGTAGGACCAGTCTGGATAGTTGGCCTTGGTGAAGATTTGACTTTTTCATCCCCAAAAAGTTTTTGATTTGAGTTGGTACTGAAATGAGGCTGCATTTTAATGTTGTATTTTAATCTTGTTTTTAAGTTGCATTTTAATCAATTGTTTTTATACCTGGTGTTAGCCGCCCTGAACCCGGTCTTGGTTGGGGAGGGCGGGGTATAAATAAAATGTACTACTATTATTATTATTATTATTATTATTATTATTATTATTATTATTATTATCCTGATTCATCAGCAAGGCTCTTCTTATGTTCTTAATCAACCTGATCAGGTCATGAGGGGAATGAGACTCTGTGCTGACCACCAGGCAATGGTTTTTTCCATCTGCCAGGACCCACCAGCCCTAGGAGTCTTCAGAATGGAGTTGTTGCCACGGGCATTTTGTGTATGTGTCTTTTGATGAACTGAGTGCAAGGCTGTGATTCATGGGAGTGAGGAGAGGGTGAATTCAACAGTGCTTTGTTGTTTTTGGTTGGTCTCTAATGTTGTTAATATTGTTTTGAGGATTATGAGTGCTGTAATACTTTGTGAGCGGGACGCGGGTGGCGCTGTGGGTTAAACCACAAAGCCTAGGGCTTGCCGATCAGAAGGTTGGCGGTTCGAATCCCCGTGACGGGGTGAGCTCCCGTTGCTCGGTCCCTGCTGCTGCCAACCTAGCAGTTCAAAAGCACGTCAAAGTGCAAGTGGATAAATAGGTACCGCACTGGCAGGAAGGTAAACGGTGTTTCCATGCGCTGCTCTGGTTCGCCAGAAGTGGCTTAGTCATGCTGCCACATGACCCAGAAGCTGTACGCCGGCTCCCTCGGCCAATAAAGTGAGATGAGCGCCGCAACCTATTTAAAGACAATTATGAAAAATGCTGGTCAGAAGTGAAAAGAGATTTAGAAATATGGTCAAATTTGAAGCTTTCCTTGTTGGGCCGAATTGCAGTTATAAAAATGAATGTATTGCCTAGAATGCTATTTCTGTTCCAAACATTGCAAATTGTGGACAAGATGGATTGTTTCAAGAAGTGGCAGAAAGATATCTCTAAATTTGTCTGGCAGGGCAAAAAGCCCAGAATAAAATTTAAGATTTTAACTGATGTAAAGGAAAGGGGGGGCTTTGCCCTGCCGGACTTCAAACTCTATTACGAATCAGCAGCTTTTTGCTGGTTGAAAGACTGGCTGCTTCTTGAGAACACAGACATTTTGGACCTGGAAGGTTTTAATAATGCTTTTGGGTGGCATGCATATTTATGGTATGACAAGGTTAAGGTTCATAAAGCGTTTAAAAATCATATTGTCAGGAAAGCATTGTTTAATGTTTGGATAAGATACAAAGACTTATTGGAAAATAAAACTCCAAGGTGGTTGTCACCAATGGAAGCGAAAGCTGTCAAAAGACTCAATATGGAGTCCAAATGGCCAAAATACTGGGAAATTTTGGAGCAAGAGGGAGACAAATGGAAATTGCAGAGCTTTGAAAAATTAAAAGATAAAGTGCGAGACTGGCTTCATTATCATCAGATAATGGAGGCTTATAAACTAGACAAGAAAATTGGATTCCAGGTGGAAAAATCGAAATTAGAAACAGAATTGTTAGAACCTAAAACTAAGATTTTGTCAAAGATGTATAATTTGCTGCTGAAATGGAACACGCAGGATGAAACGGTAAAATCTGCAATGATTAAATGGGCACAGGATGTTGGACATAACATTATGTTTGCTGACTGGGAACAGTTGTGGACCACCGGTTTGAAGTTTACGGCATGTAATGCCTTAAGAGAGAATATAATGAAAATGATGTATAGGTGGTACATGACCCCAGTCAAGCTTGCAAAAATTTATCATTTGCCCGATAATAAATGTTGGAAATGCAAAGAAACTGAAGGTACATTCTTTCACCTTTGGTGGACGTGCCCAAGGATTAAGGCTTTTTGGGAAATGATCTATAATGAAATGAAAAAGGTGTTTAAGTACACCTTCTTGAAGAAACCAGAGGCCTTTCTCCTGGGCATGGTTGGCCAATTGGTGCCAAAGAAGGATAGAACTTTTTTAATGTATGCAACAACAGCAGCAAGAATACTCATCGCAAAATACTGGAAGACACAAGATTTACCCACTCTGGAAGAATGGCAGATGAAGATGATCGACTATAGGGGACTGGCAGAAATGACCGGCAGAATCCGAGACCAGGGAAAAGAGGCGGTGGAAGAAGACTGGAAGAAGTTTAAAGATTATTTGCAGAAATATTGTAAAATTAAGGAATGTTGAAATGATGTTGGACAGAAATTAAGTGGTTACCAGCTGTAATGCAAAGGATGAGCAATAAGTTAAATAAGTAATAATAAGTTATAATAAGGATTTGCTGAGTTAAGAATTTGAACTGGAATACAAAAGGGGGAGGTGAGAGGAGGTCTGGGAAATAAGGTAATGGAAATAAGTAATGGAAATCATATTTGTTTTGTTTTTTCTTTTTTCTTAATTGTGTATTCTTGTATTTTTGTTATCTTTTGTGTATTGCTTTTTTCTGTTGGTTTTTTGTATTAAATTGGAAATTCTAATGAATATTTTAAAAAAAAAGAGAGAGATGAGCGCCGCAACCCCAGAGTTGGCCATGAATGGACCTAACGGTCAGGGGTCCCTTTACCTTTAGTACTTTGTGAATCTTACACCGTATTGGCCCAAATATAAGCCACACCTTTAAAATGGGAGGGGGTAGGAATGGAAAAAAGGGAAAGTACCCAAATATAAGCTGCTCCATCCTTGCTGCTCCTGGCTGCATACTGGGCGGAGGGGGAGAGAGCCACGCTGTGTTGCTGGCGGCTTCCCCTTCCTTGCTCTCTCCCTTCCCAGCCTTGGGGGAGAGGATGGGGGACTATGCACAGGGCAGGCATCACTTTTGCCATGCTTCTGGCGCTGTTTGCCCCACGCTCCTGGCTGCATACCATACGGTCACGAATATAAGTTGCACTTTAACTTTTCACAGTTGGAATTTGATGAAAAAGTGAGGCTTATATTCAGGCCAATACAGTAATACAACTTTTGTTGTGGTTGTGCTGTTCGGCTTATTTTTTAGCTGTTCTGTTAATAGAGCTTTATAGAAGGTGGTTGTTTCGCTAATGCTTTGTTAATTATTCTATATGATTGATGTAATTGTGATGGTCTGTTCTATTACTGTTATTTATTGTTTGTAAGCTGCTTTGACAAACCTATACAGTATCTTAAAAAGCAGAGACATCACCTTGCCAACAAAGGTCCATATAGTTAAAGTGATGGTTTTCCCAGTAGTGATGTATGGAAGTGAGAGCTGGACCATAAAGAAGGCTGATCGCCGAAGAATTGATGCTTTTGAATTAAGGTGCTGAAGGAGACTCTTGAGAGTCCCATGGACAGCAAGAAGATCAAACGTATCCATTCTGAAGGAAATCAGCCCTGAGTGCTCACTGGAAGGACAGATCGTGAAGCTGAGGCTCCAATACTTTGGCCACCTCATGAGAAGAGAAGACTCCCTGGAAAAGACCCTGATGTTGGGAAGGATTGAGGGCACAAGGAGAAGGGGACGACAGAGGACAAGATGGTTGGACAGTGTTCTCGAAGCTACCAGCATGAGTTTGACCAAAGTGTTGGAGGCAGTGGCAGACAGGAGTGCCTGGTGTGCTCTGGCCCAGGGGGTCACGAAGAGTCAGACACAACTAAATGACTAAACAACAACAACAAGCTGCTTTGTGACTTGTGTGAATGAAAAGTGGCCTAGAAATATAATAAATGAGATGAAATTCTCTGTGGAGTGCTCTTCTCTGTAGGAGGACAGTCCTATTCATTTCAGTGAAAAAAGCAAAGATACCTATGTACTAACGAAGGGGCAGAGTGTGGTTTCTCAGCCTCTGGGGGCGCTTCAGAGCTCACAAGTTGTTCTAGATCAGGTGTAGTCCACATGGCGCTGCAACATGGTGCTGCACAACTACAACTCCCATCATCCCCCAGCCAACATTGTCAATAGTCAAGGATGATGGGAGTTGCAGTCCAACAACATCTGGAGGGCATCAGCCTTGAGAAGGTTGCGCTAGTTCAAGGAGGTTTTAGCAAATCTCCAGCCTCTTTCCTTCATAGATTCACGAGGCCACCATCAATGGCTGGAATGAGCAAGTAAACCACAAAATTAAGCCCAGCAAACCACAGTTGGTCTAATTCAATTCTAATTTGCCTAAAGAATATGAGAAGATGAAAGTCGATTAATGCGAAAGTATTAATAAATGATTTTATCCACCTGATAAATATTTAATATTTTAATAGGCTTCTGGTTAGCAGAATGAGATGAACACTCTTTTATTTTTTTTAAAAAAAATATATCCCAAAGTGTCATTAACATTTTAGAAGATTATATTCAATCGAGCTGCTTTTATTACTATTTGTGCTTTCATCTTTTGGAGGATTTAAAAAATAAAAATAAATTATTTGCCTAGAGTGAATTTTATTATTTATGTACTGTATGTATTATTATTTTTTCCTGTGTAAGCCTACAGTTTCAGTGGCAACGTGTTAACAAAAAGAACAGATAAGTAGATGCAATAGAAAAGATAGCAACCTAGGCTGGTAGAAGAAAATGCTGTTGTTTCTTGTTAACATTTTGTGGTGCGCCATGCCACCAAAACAACAACACACAAGAGCCACCACAAGAGCAGAGATGTTTTGCCAAATATTCAGGGGGGGAGGGCTGAAATGATCCAACAGAAGAGAGCTTCCCAAGGAAGGTTAATAGTGATTGACACCCTGACCCAGGAATTTGTATCAAAAAGGGACCCGTGTCCCTTGATGAAACCCCTGCTCCCAATCTTCAGCATCAACTTTGGGGCTAAAGGAGAAGAGATGAAAACACACTCATTTTGACAGAGGAGGGGGGTTTCAGGGAGCCTGACTGGTTCACACCTGCATTGGGTGGTGAGCTGAGGGCACAACAATGACTTGGCATGGAAGGTGAGAGGCAGGAGGTGCCCAATGTTGTTTCGGTGGCAGAATGAAAACCCAGCACTCACCCTGAAACCTAGCACTAGAACTGCACTGCCCATTTGGCAGCCTCTGCCCTCTCTTTCCTCAGCCCTAGGAACAGAGGAAACTGCTCTCTACTAAGTCAGACTACTGGTCCACATAGCTCAACATTACCTACACTGACTGGCAGAAGATCTCCAGGCTCTCAGATGGGGCTGGGAATGACTCCCCATGGAGAGATGTTGGGGATCAAACCAGGGACCTTCTGCTTGCAGAGAATGTGCTGTACCACTGAGTTATGTCCTTCCCCAGGTTAGGTCATTGGTCTCCCAGTGGTGCAGCAAAGCTAAACAGGGTCTGGTCTGGTTTCAGATTGGATGGGCAACCGCGTATTGAGATTCCTGCATTGTAGGGGGCTAGACGAGATGATCCTCAGGGTCCTTTCCAACTCTACAATTCTATGATTCAAAAGACGCCTGCTTCTTGGGAGAAAAGCAATGACAAACCTAGACAGCATCTTAAAAAGCAGAGACATCACCTTGCCAACAAAGGTCCGTATAGTTAAAGCTATGATTTTCCCAGTAGTGGTGTATGGAAGTGAGAGCTGGACCATAAAGAAGGCTGGTCGCCGAAGAATTGATGCTTTTGAATTATGGTGCTGGAGGAGACTCTTGAGAGTCCCATGGACTGCAAGAAGATGAAACCTCTCCATTCTGAAGGAAATCAGCCCTGAGTGCTCACTGGAAGGACAGATCCTGAAGCTGAGGCTCCAATACTTTGGCCACTTCATGAGAAGAGAAGACTCCCTGGAAAAGACCCTGATGTTGGGAAAGAGTGAGGGCACAAGGAGAAGGGGACGATAGAGGGCGAGATGGTTGGACAGTGTTCTTGAAACTACCAGCATGAGTTTGACCAAACTGCGGGAGGCAGTGGAAGACAGGAGTGCCTGGCATGCTCTGGTCTAGGGGGTCACAAAGAGTCAGACACGACTAAATGACTAAACAACAACAAAATGACCAGGAGACAAGCACCAACATGTGCTTCCAAACAGCAACCTGTTAAACTACAGAAAGAGGCAGGACTATGAAGCACCTCACCTCACCTAGCTCTGGACTTTGCTGGACAGCTCCCAGACTGGTCCAGGCACCCTAGCAAAACCACAGCTCTTGTGGGAATGTTAAGGATAGGAGGAAAGGATATATTGAATAAGTATTATCCTGCCTTCACTCATGCTAATGAGTAATGTAGCAGAACAGATTCCCCTCAATATAGCAGGAAGCTAGTTTGCAGATTCGTTTGACTCTCTTTAAGTAAAGTAAACTCT
This sequence comes from Podarcis cretensis, assembly GCF_951804945.1. Lineage (NCBI taxonomy): Eukaryota > Metazoa > Chordata > Lepidosauria > Squamata > Lacertidae > Podarcis > Podarcis cretensis. The sequence goes on from NC_137180.1 coordinate 51,951,554, forward strand.
CTTTAAGTAAAGTAATCCAATCTGGCTTCCCGATGTCCCCTTTTATCCCTCTTAAAGGAATAAAGACACAAGAGTCTTTCCTTAAAAATAACAAGAAGTTTACTCACATTTCAGTTCACGGTTTGATCCCTGAAAGGCAGGCTTTACACAACAATCTGTGAGTTCATCTCACATGGAGACTGAACTCATGTGCTGCTGGCAGACAGCAGACAGTGAAATTACAAATTACAAATTACATTAAGAGAACAAAATGGCTGCAGGAGAGCAGCAAGCAAGAGATGAGAGCAAGAGAGAGATCAAGAGAGAGATTGGCTGTGTGACTCAACTCTTTTATGGAGTCAACCAGGGCCATGCCCATCTCCCAGATCACATGCAGGAGGAGGATGCTCCAGACCAGTGAAACAGGAAGTTACACTGACTGGAGTAACATCCCACTCCCTGTGCCCATTTCTAGGGAAATAAGGAATGTTGTACTTGACTGTTCCAAAGGATTACATCCCACAGCTCTCACATTTCATTCTTTGCTGGACAGCTCCCTAGCTGCTTCAGCCTCTGGATCTGTCCTTGCTCTCTCCTCTGGTGACCTCATACCAGCTCAGGGTTGGAGGTTGGTTTCACTGGAATTGTGGGTGACAGCAATGAAGAAACTCATGGGAATCCTCCAGGGTTTCAGACAGGGGACAGTCCCAGCCCTAACTGGACATGGTGGGGATTGAACTTGAGACTTCTGGCTTGCAAAGCAGATGCACCACCACCCTTCCCCATATTTAAACCCAGGCTGTTGGAGGAGCCAGGTGAGGGGAATAGGTGTGTGTGGGTCTCCAAACAAATCTCAGCACTCTTAACAAACTACAGCTCCCAGAATTCTTTGCAGGAAGCCATGACTGTCTTAAATGTATGTCATGAAAGTGTCCTCAGACAATTTGCCCATCTTGGTCCTGGGCGAGGAACAAGATAAAAGTGTTTGTTTTCGTCCCCAACCCTTTTTCCTTTGGCCTCACCACCACTGGCCCACTGGAAACCTTGGGTGCAAGTTAAATTACATTTCCCCCTGTTCACATGAACTTCTCACTGAATATTTGGTGGAGACTGATGCAGCTCCCAAAACTAAGTGGATACCCTGGTTAAGAAAATGAAACAAGTTGACTCCTTTGTCAACAAAACCAAAGCTTCCTTAGGAGGAAATGAGGTAGTAAATAATGCTAATTCCCTTTGCTTCATCTTCCTTTCTTATAGGTGTAATAGGGACGGATGTTCCAGAGAAAATCTTCATTATGCATGTGACAACAGCAGCTAGAATATTACATGCACAGAAATGGAAAGAAGGGAAGGTTCCAACAAAGGAGGAGCGGCTTTTGAAAGCAATGCAGAAATGGCAAAACTGAAAGCAAAACTGAGAGACTGAACTTTTCATAGAAGAATGGAAGCCATTCATGGGCTATTAATTTTTTTTACAGTCAAATGAAATCGCGAGCAGGACTTGAGATAAAAGCAGCAGAAGAAAAATGACAAAACATTCAGGCCCTGGGCCTGAATGAGGTCCCCCACCCCTGACCCAGGCCAATATCGCTAGCTCTCACTGGCAGAAGTTCTTCTGGACCTCAGACAGGCTACCTGATGTCAGGGGTTGGATCTGCAACCTTGTCTATGCAAAGTTCTGGAATCATAGAGTCGAAAGGCACCACGAAGATCATGCAGCCCAACCCACTACAATAAAGGAATCTTTTGCCCAACGTGGGGCTCAAACCCACAACCCTGGGATTAAGAGTCTCGTGCTCTACTGACTTTCTACTGCTGTTGGCCACAGTCCCCTAGACTTGGGCTTGTCACACCTCAAGTCAGAGCCAGAGTTGCAGCAATTCTCAAACCATCATTGTAACTCCATTAAGTCTTCCTGGTGACTCATAACTCCTATCACAGGACACTGATGGACCTCCGATGAAAGTTCAGTACAGCAACAGTTAACAATGATTTGGTTTTTATCTTGGGCTAGAGCAACCCAACCTGGAGAGCTGTTTTGTTAGATAATTCACACCACAGGGATGCAGTGGAGTGTGACTAATCCTTGAAGGATGTGATTATCTCTTCAGAAGTGCATCCCAGGAAGCCCCTTGTTTTGTTATGCGAAATCTTTAGAACAGCTACATTTGATGCAACAGACAAACACACACAGACACCCCTCCAAAATTTAAATGGGTTCAGAAAAAGGCTGAAATTTAACTTCACCCTCAGTTGAACTCATAGCTCATCATATTTACCAATGTAAGGTATATTTGTTACATCATGTATATATACAGTGCTTTTTTCTAAAAAAGAAAAATGTTTAGGGGGTACTCTCATTTTCCTACTCATATTGAAATACTGCCCCTCAATGAGGCCAAACCTAAATTCACAAAATGTTTAGGGGTATGCGTACCCACGCGTTCTCCCAGAAAAAAGCAGTACACACATACACACACACAATGTCAGAATAAGCAGAGTTCCTTCGGTTGTCTTTCATGCATTCCCACAGGGGATTGTAAAAATAATTAGAAAAACACACACACACACTCCAATGATAAGTAAACAAATAAATAAAATGCTTTTTAAAAAGATTGCGTATTTGATTGGGGGGAAAGGTGGAAATTGGATGGGCTAGTAGTCTCCTTAAAAAGGCATGTTTGCAGTCTAGGGTACCTGTGGAACCAACCTATGGCAGCACTTAATTTCATTTCGCCAGCATGTCATTGCCTAATAGTATTAGCCTTTTATGTGATCTTTCATATGCCATCAGGGTGTCAACTCCAAGGGACAGAGCATTTTTGGCTTCTGAGCACAAGAGCATTCGGTGTGAGTGCCTGGAGGCAGTTGGAGGATGGATGGCAGCTAACAGATTGAGGTTGAATCCTGACAAGACAGAAGTACTGTTTTTGGGGGACAGGAGGTGGGCAGGTGTGGAGGACTTCCTGGTCCTGAATGGGGTAACTATGCCCCTGAAGGACCAGGTGCGCAGCCTGGGAGTCATTTTGGACTCGCAGCTGTCCATGGAGGTGCAGGTCAATTCTGTGTCCAGCCCCATCTGGTACGCAGGCTAAGACCCTATTTGCCTGTGGACTGCCTCACCAGAGTGGTGCATACTCTGGTTATCTCTTGCTTGGACTACTGCAATGCGCTCTACTTGGGGCTACCTTTGAAGGTGACCTGGAAACTACAACTAATCCAGAATGCGGCAGCTAGACTCATGCCTGGGAGTGGCGCCCAGACCACATCATACCGGTCTTGAAAGACCTACATTGGCTCCCAGTACGTTTCCAAGCACAATTCAAAGTGTTGGTGTTGACCTTGAAAGCCCTAAACGCCCTCTGTCCAGTATATCTGAAGGACCGTCTCCACCCCCATCGTTCTACCTGGACACTGAGGTCCAGCTCTGAGGGCCTTCTGGCAGTTTCCTCACTGAGAGAAGCCAAGTTACAGGGAACCAGGCAGAGAGCCTTCTCAGTAGTGGCACCCGCCCTGTGGAACGCCCTCCCACCAGATGTCAAAGAGAACAACAACTACCAGACTTTTAGAAGACATCTGAAGGCAGCCCTGTTTAGGGAAGCGTTTAATGTTTGGTGCATTACTGTATTTTAATATTTTGTTGGAAGCTGCCCAGAGTGGCTGGGGAAGCCCAGCCAGATGGGCGGGGTATAAATTATTATTATTATTATTATTATTATTATTATTATTATTACCTCCTATGGTTTCCAGCAACTGGTATTCAGAAGCATTGCTGCCTCCAACTGTGGAGGTGGGGGACAGCCATCATGGTTAATAGCCATTGATACTCCTCTCCTCTACGAATTTGTCTAATCCTCTTTTATAGCCATCCAAGTTGATGGTCTTCACTGCCTTGCTGGAGGAATGAATCACATAGCTCACAGTTTAGCAACATAGCTAGGGAGGGCTCACTATCTTACCTGCATTCAGGCTAGCAGCAACTCTATTTGTTAAGATGGAGGCTCAACTCTGTTGGGCAGCACTGAAGGGAGACTCTGTCCGGATCTTGCCCAGATGAAGACAGCCATCTCCACCCACTTTTGCTTGCTCCCTATTGCCAGAGAGGATGAGCTTTCCAGCTAAGTAGAAAAGCCAAGAGCTTTCTTCCATAAAAAGGTAGGATTGGCTTAACCAGGTCAAGCCATAATGTGTGTTTTCCAAGAAAATACACAAACCTTCATAACGATGCACAGGACCCACACAGATATACATGTATGCACATGAACACACACACACAAACACACATTGAAGCCACTAGCCAGGTCTGCTGTCGTCCTCCTGAGAAATGTGGGTCCCTCTTGGGATTTAGTGTTCTTGTGAATTCTCTCATTCTCTGAGAAACTTTGCTCACTTCCCATCCACCCCATGCTATTTGTGAGGGTTGCCATAGTGATGGCTTGAGCATGGCTTCACCTTTTCCACCTCTATGTATTCTTGATGAAGGTCACGGCTGGGATATGCAACCTGAGGTCAGAGGTCTAACAGAGAGTGATAACTCATCAGGAGGTAGATGAGCTTACGGCAGAGTTTTACTTCCCTGGGAGATCTAGCATTGTCAGGACAGAAGCAATGCAATCAGAGGCTGGAATATCTGAGAACATCTCCCTAAACTTCAAGCCCCAAATATTCTGACCACTGCATGGCTTGGACTGCCATGCACATGCGTCACTCAAGCATGCGTAAACAACAACAAGCATTTATTTAGCGCCCTTCAAGCATTCACGTATGTCTTCTCCAAAATCCTTATATCAGCTTTGCAAAGTAGAAATACTATTATTATTTCTGTAATGCAGATGGGGTGGGGAGGGCCAATAAAATAGCAGCAAGCCTAATATAGAGTCACTCAGTGAATTTCCATCTGGAGTAAGCAGTGAACCAGGGATTGCTGTGCTTGCAGATCACAGTCCTAGGCATTAATGGCCAGTGGCAATGTAGAATCACCACACCCATTCTCAAACCATAGGCCCCTTCTGAATTTGCATTTAGCATCAGTGCTGCATAGGGCGCTACAGAATAGAAATACAAGGCATCAGTTGGGAGGCAGAGAAGCCAGGGTCTGGCAAATGAGTTGTCGGGCAAAGGAAGCTGCCTTATACCAACTCAGACCATTGGTGCATCCTATCTCAGCATTGAGGGACACGGGTGGCGCTGTGGGTTAAACCAGAGAGCCTAGGACTTACTGATCAGAAGGTCGGCGGTTTGAATGCCCGCAATGGGGTGAGCTCCCATTGCTCGGTCCCAGCTCCTGCCAACCTAGCAGTTTGAAAGCATGTCAAAGTGCAAGTAGATAAATAGCTACCACTCCGGCGGGAAGGTAAATGGCGTTTCCATGTGCTGCTCTGGTTCACCAGAAGCAGCTTAGTCATGCTGGCCACATGACCCGGCAGCTGTATGCCGGCTCCCTCGGCCAATAAAGCGAGATGAGCGCCGCAACCCCAGAGTCGTTCATGACTGGACCTCATGGTCAGGGGTCCCTTTACCTTTTACCTTTATCTCAGCATTGTCTACCCTACACTGACAAGTTTCGGGCAAAGATCCGAAGCTGCCAGGGAATGAAGCTAGGACCTTTTGCATGTAAAGCAGATATGCTTTACCACTGAACTACGCCCCCTTCCCCACGAAGAATCAGTCCCAGTTATCTGTTGCTACCCCCAAGCTGGCCTGCTAAGGTTACCTTTTTTTTTTAGGTACACTCACCAATATTGCACAGGCTCTGGAAACAGGGACATGCTTGTGTATTTGAAATGAGCCAATTTTCACACTGCGCCTGCTGCTTGAGGTCCTTGCCCGGCTGCACACAATGTTGTGCACTGCTGCTGTGTCGTACATTGCAGAAGACTCATGTCAGTCCATTGTTCATTTGCCCTGAAATAGCTCGCCCTGCAAGAGTATTGCTAGCCCAGAAATGGAAGCAAGAAGAAATTCTGATGAAAGACTAATGGCAGACAAAATTAATGGACTATGCAGAATTAGATAAAATGACAGGAAGGATTCGAAACCTGCGGGACCAGAGATTTACAGAAGATTGGAAGAAATATATGAACTATTTGAAGAGCAACTGTAATCAACAAATTACGCTAGTAGGACTACAAGAAGTTTTGTAAGGAGAAATGTATGAAGCATTGCAAAGTAGAGAACGAATAGAGATATTAGTTATGAGTTAAATGTAATTGTGGAAGTAAGAAATGTTTATTTAGTGAATAGATTGGAAATTTTTCAGATGTGATTGATGGAAGTAAAAAAAAATGGTATAAGATATGAAAGTATGTTTAATTACTGTTGAAAATGATACGTTGAAAAACTAATGAAAAAAATATATATAAATAGCTCACCCTGGCACGGGCTTTCTGGAGCAGGAAACAACAGAACCATAGAATTGTAGAATTGCAAGAGACCCCGTGGGACATGCAGTTCAACCGAGCAGCAATGCACGAATCACAGCAAAAATCAGTCGCTCTCCTAGCTCCAACAGGACAGAACTTACCCAGTGTTCCTAAGGAATCAGCACCCACCCTAAGGACAGAGACTCTTGAAATTGAAGGGGGTGGCATCCAAAATACAAAACACGATCAGAGTGTGAAGGAGATGCAGTTGGCGCACCAACCACAGCTGGAGAAAAGTGCTTGATGCCAAAGAGGCTACTAGAGCGCAGGAGTGGAACACAGAACAGTCCCAAGCTGGGAATCTGGTGCTTTAGGGTGGCTGATGTGTTCTCCGCCTTGCTTCCAGATTAAAAAAACATGGCACTTCACCTAAGGACAGAATTTGCCGTCTGAAACAAGGTAGTATCACTTGCCCTGCAGTGATTCCAGTACAAGCAATTTTTTGCTTTTGTTTTTATTGTCCATGGAAGAAGTACCGTATTTTTCGCTCTATAAGACGCACCAGACCATGAGACGCACCTAGTTTTTGGAAGAGGAAAACAAGAAAAAAAATATTCTGAATCTCAGAATCCAGAACAATAGGGATTGCTGTGAAGCGAAAGCAGCGATCCCTCTTGCTGTTCTGGCTTCTGGGATAGCTGTGCAGCCTGCATTCGCTACATAAGACGCACACACATTTCCTCTTACTTTTTAGGAGGGAAAAAGTGAGTCTTATAGAGCAAAAAATACGGTAACTCCATCCCTACAAAGGAGTACTTGCTTCGCTTCGTTTATGACAATAAATAAGGAAATAATTTGCAGCTAAGGAGTTCTCTATGTGTATTCTCTCTAGGCAGTTATAGAGGGAAAGGTGGGGAATCTGTGTCCACGCAAAAGCATCTACCTGTGTGCACAGGAAAGTCAAGATTTGGGAAGGATGGAAACCTTGACAACTCTAGTGTGTTGGCCACTGGCATGCAGACCCTGCAGGGGACCCCAGAGGGCAATGCAGTCTTCAGGATGAAAAGGCTTACCTAGCCATGCTTTCTATCAGACTTCCTCATTGGCCATGCTGGCTGGGGCTGGTGGGAATTGTCGTTCAAAACATCTGGAGGGGGAACCAGGTCAGCAAAAGCTACTGTAATGCATGATGGTCTTTGTAACATGGTTGTATTGATCACAGCTGTAGACCAGATCCCATGCACAATTCTCACTTCAAGGCTGGCTTGGTGGGGGACACACACCACACACTGACTTAAGCTTCTTTTAAAGTACAGAAATTATTGCAACGATGCAAATTACCTTGGGTGCAATTCCCCAGGAATATTTTTCTGCAGAAGCCACAGAGAAATTAATGGGAGCCACGCAAGGGCCTGGAATGAGGGATATCCCTCCTTCACTGTTGCCAAATGTGCTAAGGGCAAACACACACTAAAATAATTTCAGCTGTGGGAGCCCTTTTTCAGTCTGTTGCAATGATGCTGCTGTATATATATTTTGAAGTGGCCAATTAAAATTAGATTTTAAACATGGATTATAGAAATACAGTGGTACCTCGGGTTAAGAACTTAATTCATTCCAGAGGTCCGTTCTTAACCTGAAACTGGTCTTAACCTGAGGTACCACTTTAGCTAATGGTGCCTCCCACTGCCACTGCACCATCAGAGCACTTTTGCACATTTTGTTATTCTGAAACAACCTGTTTTCTTCTTCTTCTAACCTCCGGGTTGTGTTTTACTGAGCAGGAGATGTTGGAAATATTAGCACATGTAGAGGGAAAATAATTCAAAGCCTTTATGTTTGGGGACCAATTAATTATCAAAACCTCCAGTTTTGAGAAGAAAGATATTTAATCTCCTCTAATCCCTTGTGACTCTGACCTTTGACCTCTGCATCCTGACCTCTGGGTTCGGGGCTCCCATCCCGCAGGACACGACTAAATATAGACCCATTGTTTTACAAACAATAGTTTCATAAATCTTTGCAAGTGTAACACTGGAGCCCTTCGCCATCAGCATCATCTCCATCTTCCCCTCTGGACGCTGAATATATTTCTGTGGGCATGAGCTACGAATTCTGCTTCTTTGTCTTCTAGCAATTCTGATCTGATCTAACGCATTGTTCCTGCTACCATATTAATTACTGGGAAAGTATACATAGGGTTCTGTGTGCGAGAGAAAGAAAGAGAGTGTTTGTGTGTTGTCCTGTTTTTTTGCCTTCACACTCGCTGGAGCCAGTTCCCGCTTCTGATCTGACAGCCGAAGAGCTTGGGAGGTAATTATACAGCTCTGCACGTGCCTTGCTTGCGGCATATGACACACCACATTATTGACACCAATTTTAATTACTTCTATTTATCTCTCCCTTCTACCTAATCCAAAGTTGACATTAGTTACTTCAGCACAGGAGTTGTTGAATGGAGTGCAGTTCCCCTCAACCTACCGAGTGCCCCTTTCCCTAAATAAACCACTGGGTTTTTTTTGAAACAAGAGGAAATCCTGTCTTCTTTTTTTGTTTTCATGGAATGATGTGAAGAAGGTAGGGTGTGCATTTATGGTAGCCACCTAGTGGAATTTATTTTCTTCTGCATGACTTCCTGAGAATAGAGCACAGATACCTTGTGTGCATATGCTAGTCTGGGAATTTGTATGTCCCAGAGCTTTGTACAGGCTCTGGTGCATGCCTGGAATTCATCCTCATCTTGAGGAAGATGGGGCAGCTCAGTGCTGAAATCCCTCTATGATGGAGAAGTGGGAGGGATTTGTGGCTCTGAACTCCAGCTCCCATAATTCATGACGCTGGCTTGGGCTGTTGAGGATCAGATCTTCCAGTCTCAAATCTTCCATTCTTGGGCAAGGTGATTGAGCGAGTGGTTGCTGAACAACTCCAGGCACGCCTGGAAGAAGCGGACCATTTGGATCCCTTCCAGTCGGGATTCAGGCCTCATCATGGGACTGAAACTGCCTTGGTCGCACTGGTTGATGATCTCCGGCGGGCTAGGGACAAAGGTGAGAGCTGTTTCCTAGTTCTGCTGGATCTCTCAGCGGCGTTTGATACCATCGACCATAACATCCTTCTGGACCGTCTTGAGGGGCTGGGAGCTGGGGGCACTGTCCTACAGTGGTTCCGCTCCTTCCTCCTGGGCCGTGTTCAGAAAGTGGTGGTGGGGGATGAGTGTTCAGACCCCTGGGCTCTCACTTGTGGGGTGCCTCAGGGTTCTGTCCTCTCCCCCATGCTTTTCAACATTTACATGCAGCCGCTGGGAGAGATCATCAGGGGGTTTGGGCTGGGTGTTCATCAGTATGCGGATGATACCCAGCTCTACCTCTCTTTCAAATCAGAACCAGTGAAGGCGGTGAAGGTCCTGTGTGAGTGTCTGGAGGCGGTTGGAGGATGGATGGCGGCTAACAGATTGAGATTGAATCCTGACAAGACAGAAGTACTGTTTCTGGGGGACAGGAGGCGGGCAGGTGTGGAGGACTCCCTGGTCCTGAATGGGGTAACCGTGCCCCTGAAGGACCAGGTGCGCAGCCTGGGAGTCATTTTGGACTCACAGCTGTCCATGGAGGCACAGGTTAAATCCGTGTCCAGGGCAGCTGTGTACCAGCTCCATCTGGTACGCAGGCTGAGACCCTATCTGCCTGTGGACTGCCTCGCCAGAGTGGTGCATGCTCTGGTTATCTCCCGCTTGGATTACTGCAATGCACTCTACGTGGGGCTACCTTTGAAGGTGACCCGGAAACTACAACTAATCCAGAACGCAGCAGCCAGACTGGTGACAGGGAGCGGCCACCGAGACCATATAACACCGGTCTTGAAAAACCTACATTGGCTCCCAGTACGTTTCCGAGCACAATTCAAAGTGTTGGTGCTGACCTTTAAAGCCCTAAACGGCCTCGGTCCAGTATACCTGAAGGAGCGTCTCCACCCCCATCGTTCTACCCGGACACTGAGGTCCAGCACCAAGGGCCTTCTGGCGGTTCCCTCACTGCGAGAAGCCAAGTTACAGGGAACCAGGCAGAGGGCCTTTTCGGTAGTGGCGCCCTCCTTGTGGAATGCCCTCCCACCAGATGTCAAAGAGAACAACAACTACCAGACTTTTAGAAGACATCTGAAGGCAGCCCTGTTCAGGGATGCTTTTAATGTTTGATGTATCATAGTATTTTAATATTCTTTGGAAGCCGCCCAGAGTGGCTGGGGAGGCCCAGCCAGATGGGCGGGGTATAAATAATAAATTATTATTATTATTATTATTAAACTTGCTTTTGGAGCATGGTGTTGCCTCCTTCCCCACTGAAAGGTAGTAGGGAAGGTTTTGTTTCCATGATGGAATCCTCACACCCACAAATGGCCTCCTGTATCTCACCCCGTGTATGTCCCCGTTCAAAATGTTGCAATTCCACACCGAAACAGAAAGCACCCTCTCTCTCCACTTCCTGTTCCCCTCCCAATTCTGAAGCGCTGTAGCCCCTCTACTGAATTTTGTGTCTTCTTTTAGGTAAGGTGAAGGGACCCCTGACCATCAGGTCTAGTCGTGGCCAACTCTGGGGTTGCGGCACTCATCTCACTTTACTGGCTGAGGGAGCCGGCGTACAGCTTCCGGGTCTTGTGGCCAGCATGACTAAGCTGCTTCTGGCGAACCAGAGCAGCACACGGAAACGTCATTTACCTTCCCACTGGAGCGGTACCTATTTATCTACTTGCACTTTGGCGTGCTTTCGAACTGCTAGGTTGGCAGGAGCAGGGACCGAGCAACGGCAGCTCACCCCGTCGCAGGGATTCGAATCAGCAAACCCTAGGCTCTGTGGTTTAAACCACAATGCCACCCGTGTCCCTTGTGGCTTCTTTTAGGTGCTACAAAAACCATTTTGAGCACGTCTCTGCCTAAGCTCTGAGGTGTGAATAGGTGAGCAGGCATTGAAAACCAGGCTCCTTCCCTATCCACACAAAGGTATCACTTGCAGGGGAAAAGCAAGGTGAGACGTTTCCCCACTTTACCCCTTTCCACAGATTAAGACTCCTATTAGTAGAGGCTACCTGGTGCCGAACCCAAGGAGAAGTGATCCAGGAGCAAGGATCATCCTCGCCCAGCACATGCAAGTGTAAAAATGAATTACCGCAATGCAAGGAGCAAGGAGGAGAATATCAAGCTTTGCTTTAATTTAATATAGCACTGGATATTTCTATGCACTCCTTATTAACCACTGGATGAAACATTCTCTGTGGCTGAGACTGCACTGACATTAATAATTCATCTTCAGTTTGTTCCGGACTGCAGAGTTCCTTCTTTGCCACTCCAGAAGCAACTGGATATTTTAAGTAAATGCAGGGGGAGATTGTATATATGTACACACAGACACATAGAGACACACACAGAAACAGAAACACACACACACACACACACAGAGAGAGAGAGAGAGAGAGAGAGAGAGAGAGAGAGAGAGAGAAATATACCTACAAAATAAATAATCATAATAGCAGTATTCCAAAGCTCTCTTTTGCTTTTAGTTTTCCATAGCAAGCAAGGATTCCCTCGAGAACATATATGCCTGACCCTAAACTTTCCCCATTTTCCAAGTCAGTGCACTTGATGGGAACCTATCAGGCTTCCTCTCTTTGATTACATACCCTTTAGATCTTTAGTTGTGGAACCGTTGCCAATTTAGGGTTGCATGAATTCATTTCATTGATGGAGCTTTTAAGATATTTGGTCCCTCATTCTCTCCGCCTGCCCCATGCATCTTAAGTGGCTTGCAAAAGAATCGAGACCACGCACGCAAGGTGTTGGGTCTAGGGGGCAGTCCACCATTCATCTTTCTAAATATGCAAACACATTAGATTTCCTTCTGACCAAGTTGTGGCGGGGGAGTGGAATTGTCCCTTTGGAAACAAAGCTCGAGTTCCAAGCTCTTCAAGTTCCCTCCCCCACCTTCAATTTTTAGCAAGCTAGTAAAAATCAATAGCCTTGTGTTCCCATCTGTAAGCCACCTGACATTCTATGAATGATCAATGGAGCTTACACAGGGACTCTCAAGAAAGCAGGCCAGAACACCACAACATTACAGTTTTTATCTTCTGTTGCTTCAGAATCATCCCTTCCATGATTGCATGGTTTCTTCTTCATTTAGAGAGCATTAATGAATTCCAGGATGTAGCAGAGTGATTATCGTCAGAAAGTAGCTTTCGTAGCATTCAGGGAATTTGTGGGAAAGTATTTATTTTTTAATGCAATGAAACTTTATGCTGTGGAATCCATTCTCTTAAGCAGAAAACAGTGCAGCTTGCTCCATATTGCATTGCTAAATATCAGCTTGAAAATATCAGTTTACATTGCTAAAGATCAAGTCCTGTGGAGGCTGGACAATACCTGAAATTTACCAGTCTGGTATGGAATTGGAGTGGATTGTAGAGAATTCAGGTCATAACAATGTAACAAAATGCTTGTGTGTGTTTTACCAATGGACATCCAGGGCACTCAGTGATTTCCATTTGCCACAACTTTACCAACTCAACTTTATGCATGCAAACAAAGCAGTTCTTGGCTATGGGAAAGTCATTTTTGTAGCTCATTGCAACAAAGCAATCAGCGGTGCAAAGGTTTCAACAGAGTAATTGAGCAAGGAAATAGCAAAAAGCTGGCCTCTTTAAGAGAAGGCTGAAGGAAATGGAACCTTTTCAAAGCCCCCAAAGCGAACCTTTATTATTGTCACTTCCTCAAGCCATGTTAAACTCTGAAAGGGGTCTTTTCAAGATGCGCAAAAGCACCAGAGATCACTCCTCTTCTTCTTTTTAGCTATAAGCACACTGCCATCTGCCACCACAATCCTCAACCCATAATCTCTGAGCCAGACCAAGCTTTCTTTCACATTGACTCAAGCTGAGCTCGCTGCAGAATGAGCGTGAGGGGAAGGAACACAAAGCCTGACGTGTCACAGAGGGGCACAACTTAACTTGTCTGCCTCGTCCTTTGCCAAAATCATTTCCTTCCACTGTGCATGCCTGGTATGGTTCAGTGTAGAAACAGTACATAAATACTTGTGTATGCACGGGTGGGTGGAGGGGACGGCGCACATGCATCACATGACAGACAGACAGACAGATCGTGCAATAAAAAGGTAAAATTAGTATTACGATTATATTTATTTCTCGCTTTTACCCCAGGCTGGGACTCAAGGTGACTTAAACCAATTGAAACAATAGAGATAAAATACAAAAAAATAATAATTTAAAAGATAATTGCTGAAAAGTAAGTAATAGAATTAAAAACAATATAAACAACAAATCTATTAAAATACAGATAAGAAAAATAGCACAGCACTATAAACAAACCCTTTCCTTGTCAACAAAAAACAAAAGCAAAAGTCAGTTCCCCAACGTTGGTTGGAATAAAACAGTCTTCACCTAGAAAATGACATGGAATTATCAGGATGTGGCCAATGGCCATGATGACTATGTGTGGATACAGAAATGTTTCTGAATACTAGCTGCTGAAAACTACAGGAGGAGAGAGGGCTCTTGTGCTTGGATCCTGTTTGCAGGTTTCCCACAAGCATCTGAATGGCCACTGAATGGGCCATTGGCCTCATCCAGCAGGCTTTTCTTATGTCCTTATGTCCTTATCTGTTTTCACATTGGTTCAAGGACTCAAGGAGAAAGGAAGAAAAATATACAGTGGCACTTTGGGGCACCCATTGACCGCACATTTGACACATGGCCAGCCCATAGAATTTGTCTCTTCCCTTAATCCTCCTCTCACCCTATAAATGGGAATTGCTGTATTCACCACCCGTGCCAAGAACAGCTGCTAAACTCTGTGCCTTTGATGAACGCTGTGCATTTGCTGCTCCCTCCTTGGGCTCAGGGAACATGGGAAGTATGCAAAAAGAGAATTTACTTTGAGCTATTTCTTGGGAGCCATCCCCACTCCTCTCCCCCACCCCCAATTAAAGAAACATGTTTAGAACACATTACTTGTTGGGTGTTTGCTACTTCCTTTTATTTTTCAATGAGAAGGAAATCGTCATCCCCATATCCTTTGGAGGGAGCCAAGTGCATAAACCAGTGTTTGGGGGGGATTTGCACCTGCTCAGAAAGGGAAAAAAGGGCACACAGTGGAGCAAATCTGGTTTCATGCCATGAACCTTTAATTTGCTGCATCCCTAGAAGGATGGCAGAATGCCAAGGAGCAGCGTTCTGAAAATAAGCCTTACCCTGAGATCAGAGGAAAACCTTCAGATCTTCACCGCAGACTCCCAAAATGGCATTTCTCATGCTTTTAAGATGCGAGGACGTCCCGGACATCCAATTTCACCTCGCCAATATGGTGCTCCCGTGAAAAACAGAAAACACACAAAAGCTATTGACTTCTGTGGAACGGAGCCAATTTAAGCTAGCTGAGGAGTTGACTCGGAGCCTCATCTTAGAGGTGGATCCAAAAATAGGAGCGGGGAGGAGGGGGTAAGATATAGGGGGTAAGAGGGCAGGGGATGTCACACACATCCCCCAAAAAAGTGAGGAGCGGCTGATTATTCCTATTTTATGACACAGCTGAAGGAAGGCATGTTGAGGGGGACAAACAGACGGAGCCTAGTGCTTCTGAAATGAACGCTGCGTATTTTCAGCACCTATTGAATACGTTCCCTTTTCTGTCTGTATTCAAATTCAATCCGAACATTGTTTTTATATGTGAAAAACATTTTGCATGTGTTTTTATTGTTGATGCTTTCGTCGCTGAATCACTTCGAGGCACTTCATGGGAAACAACATCAACAAAATCAATCAATAGAAATGGATAGAGACAATGAGATGCCCACAGAATGTTCCCTGGTACCCACAGGATCTCCTCCCACATGAAATCGGGCTTTATGGTACCCAATAAAGTAGGTTGATGGGTGGATGGGTGGGGGAGTCCCTGATTTGCAGATGGGCCCAAAGAGGTTAGCAATCATGGGCGCAGAGGCATGGGCATTGGCCCACACCCCAACATGTCTGGCTGTGCCAAGTCAGCCTTAGGAGGTGGTAGACCACGGGTAGGCAACCTAAGGCCCGTGGGCCGGATGCGGCCCAATTGCCTTGTCAATCCAGCCCACGGATGGTCTAGGAATCAGTGTGTTTTTACATGGGTAGAATGTGTGCCTTTATTTAAAATGCATCTCTGGGTTATTTGTGGGGCATAGGAATTCTTTCATTTTCCCCCCTCCCCAAATATAGTCTGGCCCACCACATGGTCTGAGGGATGGTAGACTGGCCCACGACTGAAAAAGGTTGCTGATCCCTGTCAGGTAGACTCTCCTTCCTTGGAGGTTTCTACAATTCTATGATTCACATGTTTAGTGTGAAGGTCGGCTAAAAAGTTCCAAGCATGTTTCCTTGAATGTTCTCATATGCCTCCTTGCAGCTGGGAATCTGCTAACCAACGTTTACTCAAAAGATTGTGCTACCAGCTTCAGTGGGACTTACTTCAAAGTAAGGTACGTAGGATTGTAGCCTAAAAGCCTAAGAAGCAACACACACACACACACACACACACACACACACACACACACACACACACATTGAATAGTCATCCGTAAAAGGAAAATTTGCTAAGGGCAGCTCCCACAAATACAGAATACTTCTAAAATACCAAACATTAATAAACCCATCAATAATAAATGCACCCATCTCAAATAAGTTATGACCAAAACATAACAGAACCAAACAGAAAAATGGCCCAAGCCATCTGCGGCATTGTAAATGTTTGTGCAAACCTGTGCTAGAATTCCTCACTTGCTCGTGGTCACAAATTTCCTCATCCCCTGCCAGGGGTGCCAACTTACCCCTTACGTTGAGGGGGCACAGTCACATGACGCATCACAAGATGTTGCCTGGCATGTGCCAGGCGGGAGAAGACACACGGAGGGCGATCTCCATGCTTGTTCATCCCAGCCGCAGCCCAAGGGGCCAGGTTACGACTGGGACAAGTGAAGCAAAGATGGCCTGCGCTTGTCCCAGTTGCATGGAGTCTGGGACGAGAGCAGGCAATCTTTGTTTTACTGGGGCTGGGGCGCACGGTGGGTGGCAGCCTTCTCAATATTGGGGGGTGCTGCCCCCTGCCAAAAATATTCGGGGAGCTGAAGCCCCCCTGCCCCTGTCCCCTGCCCCATAAAGTCTATATGGATTTTGCATTCCAGTGGAACATTCTTTTTCTCATGGATTCATTCATTAGCAATACTTAGCAATGTCCATCAAAGAACTGGCCGAAAGGCAAGGATGGATCAGAGATATGTCTGATGTACATGGGTTCTCCCAGAACATCTATTCTCTGCCTGTATTGGCTGCTTTGTTCCATGTACCCTGTTTTGGGTATTTACAGAAAGCTCAGCAGAGCTTTCCCAATCTCATAGGCACGTTTTATGATGGGGGAAGCTTGCAATCACCCAGAAGGCATAAATCCACATTCACACAGACGGGTCATTTGAAGCCATCAAGCACACCAAGGAAAAGAGAGAAACCATTTAAGAGACAAAAGGGGACTTTCAGAGTCTTGATGGCTCGGCCATCTGCACACAAAAGGCAGAAGCTGCCTGAAACTGCGATCTACTATTCACAGTCGAAGCTCAATCTTACAAGATGACAAAGCGAAGGGACTGTTTTTGCCACGTGGTATATTTGTAGCTCCAGCAAGCAAAGGTCTCATATAGACTGACAGATATTACCTTGGTGGCTTGTATTTGGCTTTCTGGTGGTGCAAAGCTCTCTGCATCTCCTTGCCCTGATCTCAGCAACACCGGTGGAAGTGTCAGGGTTTGTTGTTGTTGGCATACGTCTGTCTCGAGAAACATCACCTCCAGAGGTGAAGGCAAACTGCTGGGGAAACACAGCACCTGCTGTGGTTGCAGGGGCTGGGTACTCGTATCTGCTGCCTCCTCTGCTGTTTTTGCTTCATCAGCTGCACTGCAGTGACCTCTCCAGGGTGCAAGCATGGGCAGTGTGCCTGGACGTCCTGGGCTGCCCAGACAACAAGACCCCCTCTTGGCCTGACTGATGTGGTCCAAAGGAAAGTAGAGCAATACACTTAGCACCAGCTTGGCTGCAGGAGTTGCCGGAATAACAGTGATGATGATGATGATGATACAGTGATACCTCGGGTTACATACGCTTCAGGTTACAGACTCCGCTAACCCAGAAATATTACTTCAGGTTAAGAACTTTGCTTCAGGATGGAAACAGAAATCGTGCCCCGGCGGTGCAGCGGCATCAGGAGGCCCCAATAGCTAAAGTGGTGCTTCAGGTTAAGAACAGTTTCAGGTTAAAAACGGACCTCCAGAATGAATTAAGTTCTTAACCCGATGTACCACTGTAATGTTATTTATTTATATGCCACCCATCTGACTGGACTGGACAAATTCCAACAAATCAAAACCCAACTATCTTAGGAACTCCACTCCAGATTTGTGTAGGGTCTACTCCTTAGCATTTTCCTCTCCTGAATATGTTCTGCAAGGCAGAGGGGATGGACTTTTTCTTGGGACTTATTCCTGAAGCTGGGTTTACTCTCGCAAAGCATCAGAAGTTTAGGACCTTCTCCTAGATGACTACCTTCCAGGTTGACCTAACTCCATCTGTCCCTCATTTCCCTTTAAGGCATAAGCAGAAACTGCGTTCTTGGCTATTGGACCCATTATTTGTCTCATCCACTCATGGGAAGAGCCAGCTCCTGGGGTTCAAGGTCCCTTCAGCCCCCAGTCAAATATCTGAGGGGGCTGCCTTCCTGAAGTTGATGGGCATTGCCATTCAAATAGTGTGTGTACACTGTGTCTTGTGGTCTATTATGTGGGATGGGGCTTACCTGCTGTGATGTTAACATATGAGAGTGCTGGAGGTGAAATAGTTAAACAGGTTACCCAATCAGAACCCAGGGGGTGGAGTCAGTGGGACTATAAAACCAGCTCTGGGAGGGGGTGAAGGAAGAAGTTTGTTGGGAGTTGGGTGGGTGGGTGGAGTGGGAGTGAATTGGGATAGAGTCTGTGGGTAGGTTGAGTTAGTGTAGCAAAATAAGCTGAGTCAGGAACAGTTAGGGGCTAGGAAGACAAGTAAATATCTGAGAGGTGGTTGAGTGAGTGAGAGCAGGTAGCGGAAGTTATAGGTCTGGATAGGCACCCCATGATTGTAATTGACCGATACCGTTTATGAAACCACACGCTTGTTAAACCGCAAGAAACAAACAGAAGTTTTTGTTCCAATTTAACCCTGACTGGACTCAGTATTGTACCAGGTAGGGCCTGGGTGGTGGCAGTGAGAAATAAAGTGGTGGCACAGGGACCAATAGACGGTGAAACGTCCGGGGACCCTGTGTGATCGCCACACCTGCCTCCCAAAGGTTTTATTCAAGTTGGCACCCCTGAAACAAAGGATCGCCTGCTTTCACCCTCTGCTCTGATACCATACTCTTGCGCTTGCTTTCTGTGGGAAGGGAGATTTCAGACAAATGGCTGCCCCACCAGCAACTCTTCCAGGTACTGTCCTGGAAGAGTCTGGCCACTCGACACCAAGGGCAAGGCCTAAGCTGAGGTGTGAGAGAGAGCAACCTGTAACCTGAGAGCAAGCATGTTTTCTAAAATGCCAACCTTGTTTTATCATGTGTTCGCTTTCCATTCGTCCTCTCTCTCTCTCTCTTTCGCTCTCTCAATACGCTCAAGAGCTTTTTGCTTACTGACATTTTTAAAAGTGATGACACACAGGAGGGAGACCAAGACAACCCTTTCAAAAGAGCATCAGCTGTGAGCTTTACCTGTCCAGCAGAAACACATTGCCCCTTGGAGACGATCGTCTCTCTCTCTCTCTCTCTCTGACTGCTGGAGAGAGGAAGTCGGGCAATGACACATCCTTGTATAAATACCTTCCAGATTCAGTAAGAAGAAAACAATGTGGCCTGTCGTACATATGGGTATAAGACAGGCTAGCAAAATGGCTGTTGCAACAGGAAAGTCTCTCCATTTTAGCAGTTCCCTTGTGTTTCTCATTCCCCACTTCCCCCAAATCAGGTCACATCTAACACACATATAAAGCACATGGCTCCCCGTAAATAATCCCAGGAACTGTATTTTGTTAAGGATACTGGGAATTGTAGCTTTTTGATACATAAGCTGAAGTTTCCAGGATTGTCTGGAGGAAGCCAGATGCTCTGCATATATAGTATGGATGCAATCTTGGTTCTCCACCTTTGCACATCAGTTCAACTTCATTTTGATGTGAACTGCTCCTAGTGAAACTATTTTTAGATGAGATTTTGCCTGACATAATCATTTCTGCAAAGCAATTTCCCCCACGTAATGTATTTTTATGGGGATGCGGATGGCGCTGTGGGTTAAACCACAGAGCCTAGGACTTGCCAATTGGAAGGTCGGCAGTTCGAATCCCTGCGACAGGGTGAGCTCCCGTTGCTCGGTCCCTGCTCCTGCCAACCTAGCAGTTTGAAAGCACATAGAAGTGCAAGTAGATAAATAGGTACGGCTCTGGCAGGAAGGTAAATGGCGTTTCCATGCACTGCTCTGGTTTGCCAGAAGCGGCTTAGTCATGCTGGCCACATGATCCGGAAGCTGTACGCCGGCTCCCTCGGCCAATAAAGTGAGATGAGCGCCACAACCCCAGAGTCAGCCACAACTGGACCTAACGGTCAGGGGTCCCTTTACCTTTACCTAATGTATTTTTGCATGTTATTTTCTACGAACTTATGCACACTTTACCCTAATGTATACATTTTGCGTACGTCACTTGACTGAAGAACTGAATTCAGAGAGGTGTAAACCTTTCACACTGCAGACCTTTCACGTTTCAAATCCTTTTCCTTTGTTTGTTTTTAAAGGTGAGAGAAATGCCAAATACATTGTAAGGCAATCTCTGACTATCTGTTTTACTAGTTTATTTTCCAAGACTATAGTGGTTCTGGTGCGATATCCTAACTGGGAATGAAGGTTCTCTCTCTCTCTCTCTCTCTCTCTCTCTCTCTCTCTCTCTCTCTCTGTGTGTGTGTGTGTGTGTACATAGACTTATACTTGAGGCCACTTCCTTCTCACAGTGGGTGACAGTGATTGCTTACTAAGAAGCAATCCTGTGCACACCTATCTTGAAAGTAAGCCTCATTGAACACAGTGAGAATGGCTTCTGGAGTAAACAGACACAGGTTTGCTGGTTTGTCTGTTTGTTTAGGACACAACTTACACACACTTGCCTAGAAGTAAGTCCCGCTGAACTCATTCTGCCTTATTTCTCAGTAAACATTTACAGGACTGCATTGCGTTCTCTGTTTCATACATATCTGTGCAGTGTAGCATAGTGGTTAGGGAACACCCTAACCACTATGCTACACTGCACAGATATGGGACTAGGGCCTAGAAGGCCGGAGTTTAAATCACCACTCAGCTTTGGATAGGGTTGCCAAACATCCGGAATTTCCCGGACATAGCCAGAGTATGCTAGTCGAAAGCACTGTCTGCTGAAATGTCCAGGAAAATTAGGACAACCCATATCGAAAGTCTAGATTTTAGTGAATTTCCTTAAAAATAGCTCAAAAACTTTGCATCCCACTCCAAAAAAGCAGCTCAACAACTTTGCCCAAAAAACCTCAACAACAACCATTGGGTACAGCTTTTCACTTTTTGAAATATGGCAACCCTAGCTTTGGAACTCATTAGGTGTAATTTACAAAAAGAATGTACTAAAATTCATGGTGCTTGGTCCTCAGTAGTTCAGAAGAACATCTGCTCTGAGGTGTTGACTCAGTCAGGGGAAAAGGCAGGGTATAAATATATTATTATTATTATTATTAGGTGCACGTTTATGTCAGTTTGGACAATTAATCAACTGGTGTAGTTCTTACTCAGAAAATTATTACTAATAATTGAGTAAGTTGACAGTCCTAAGAATATTTTTAAAATCAGAGGACTCCCGCACACCTTTCTCCTGCCTTCTCTCACATTCCCTGTTCCTTTTTCGAGATGTGAAATAACTAGGCAGGAAATGGGAGAAATAGTAAAAAAAAGTTCTAGGCAATGGGTGTGGAGGGAATAGTTGCCTTCACTTCGGGAAAGATGCAGATTTCAATCAATGAAATCAATCAATAGCATTTGCTGGCTGCAAAGATGGCTCAGAGCTTCCTGGTGAGTGGCTGTATGATGAACGACCAGTTGTGCGGGACTTGAGGGAAGGCCAAAGGTCACTATCACCTTGAAATCTAATCTGCTGCCGTGCCGGCCACTTGCTGGAGGCCGGAAGCCATTTGAGTCAACTACATTACAATGGAGCTGCACACAGATCCCCATTGAAATCCATGTAATCAAAAGGTGGCTGGAAGAAGTGCGACTAACCTAGTCTGGATCTGGCCCAATCTTTCTTTGCTTGATCAGCTCATTGGCCAAAGTACAGTGGTACCTCGGGTTAAGAACTTAATTTGTTCCGGAGGTCCGTTCTTAACCTGAAACTGTTCTTAACCTGAAGCACCAATTTAGCTAATGGGGCCTCCCACTGCCGCCACCACGCAATTTCTGTTCTCATTCTGAAGCAAAGTTCTTAACCTGAAGCACCATTTCTGGGTTAGCGGAGTCTGTAACCTGAAGTGTATGTAACCTGAGGTACCACTGTATTCAGAATCCTCCAAAATGTCCCACTTACACACCACTGTCCTCTTACACACTTACACACATCTGGCCTTACCTCCTTCATCCAAGAGAAATAGGTGCTGTATTTTCTTGTGTCGCCACGATTCTTTTTAACAGCCGTGCAACGCAGAAACATCTCCCTTCCAGGCTGGATCAGTTCTCCTCTGAGTGGAGGCAAATCTTTGGTCTCAACACTCCAACCCATCCTCACCCACTATCTCTGGGGCCTAACCTGAACATGTTAAGCACTTGTTCTGTCATTTCAGAAGTGCCATAAAAGCAATCATTCACAAATGATAAAAAGAGGTATTTATAGGAGCCAACATTCTAATGAGAACTGAGTTAATGTAATTTAGGCACTCATTGGGATCACATGGGCTGCCGGTGAACCTTTGATCCTTGAATGAAAACTACATCTGAAATGAATCATTCACATTATTCCTCCATTCGAATTTATCAATCATCTCCTCCCTTTCCATGTAATTACAGCAGCTGAGGCTTTGGCCCTGGATGCCAAATGATTTTAAAGTGCCATTGTTTAATTAGAGATGTAATATTTCAGCATGCACAGTGCAGGAGTGAAGAAAATTCCCTCCTGGTCTCCTTTGATCCCTCTTAGCCTCCGTATTAATGTCAGGCGCGAGCAAAGCAAGTTGGACAAAATAAAAGTTATGTCTTCATTTAGAGACAGGTATAAATTAGCAGTGGGTGAGATCATTAATTTCATTGATTTGGGATTCAGTGCTTAAAGATTCATGCGGTAGATTTGGAGAGGGAGATTATATCTGAGGCTATACTGGGTCCCAGCGGGATCAAACTCCTCCAGCCTGTTGAGGTAGCTTCATTTGCTGAACACAAATGCAGTGAAAGACTTAAGCTGCTCTCGGTAGAAGTTCAGCCAGTGATTTGCATTGACCTTGGCAACCACGCTGGAGAATGAGGTGGAGGAAAGGCAGAAATGGCTGAATTAAAGGAAATGGAAGCTGTGCAGCTATTTGGATGGTGGGGGTGAATGGCATCAAGGATACTGTTTGGTGCCTAAAGCTGTATACCGTTTATAAGGGGAAATATTCATATCAGTGTCAAATACTTCCACTTCCTGTTTTCAAGCAGAAACTACACACACACACACACACACACACACACACACACACACACTATTGTTCTGGAGACAGCAGTGCTTTTGAACACCAGGGTGCTGAAAACAACAGGAAGAGAAGGTGCGCTTGTGTGTGCTTGGACGTTTCCCACAGGGATCTGGTTAGCCACTGTGAGAACAGAATGCTGGTCTAGATGGGCAACTGGTTTGATCCAGCAGGCTCTTCTTACATTCTTTAAAAAAACCAAACCTTTCTAAACATACAGTGGTACCTCTGGTTGCGAACGGGATCCGTTCCGGAGCCCCTTTCGCAACATGAGCAAAACGCAACCCGCGTCTGCGCGGGTCACGATTCGCCGCTTCTGCGCATTTTGTGCATCTGCACATGCGCGAGCGGTGAAACCTGGAAGTAACCCTTTCCGGTACTTCCGGGTCGTTGCGGGACACAACCTGAAAACGCGCAACATGAAGCAAACGTAACAAGAGGTATGACTGTAATTCAAAGTGCTGGTGCTGACCTTTAAAGCCCTAAATGGCCTTGGCCCTGTTATACCTGAAGGGGCGTCTCCACCCCCGTCGCTCCGAGGGCCTTCTGGCAGTTCTGTCACTGCAAGAAGTGAAGTTACAGGGAACCAGGCAGAGGGCCTTCTCTGGTAGTGGCGCCCGCCCTGTGGAACGCCCTCCCACCAGATGTCAAGGAAATAAACAACTATATGCCTTTTTAGAAGACATCTGAAGGCAGCCCTGTTAAGGGAAGTTTTTAATACTTTTACTGAGTTTTTAATTCTTTGTTGGGAGCCGCCCAGAGCGGCTGAGGGAATCCTGTCAGGTAGGTGGCATATAAATAATAAAATTGTTGTTGTTAAACTTGCCCACAGTCTTAAATTGTGCAAATATTTGCTTTTCTGTCAGTCCTGCTCATAGCTGTCAACCGTCCCTTATTTGGCGGGAAAGTCCCTTATCCCAGCGCCATGTCCCGCTGCTGTCCTTTATTGATGATGTCCCTTAAATTTCCCGGGTTTCAAAGGAAGCAGCCAGGGAGGAAGGAGGCTCCAACTGTGTTGCTTGGCTGCGTTGCTCACCCAATAAGGAGTCTAAGAAAGACTGGGGGGTGGAGCTTGCATGCCTTGTGCCGATCAAATCAGCTGCGTTGCCTGAGGACTCCCCTTTGCTCAGCGCTTCCCAGCGGAGAGGTGACGGTGGTTTTCTTTGCTGCATCCCCTTTGCCGGGTTGCTGCACTGTGGGAACCACCGCTTGAGGCTTCGTTTGGCTGCTGGCTGGGCTTTCTGCCTATGGCTTGGAGGGGCTCAGAAGTTGAACATACATGTGCTTTGAAAATCCCTTATTTTGGCTGCTGATCCCTTATTTTCGAGGCTGCAGGTCCCTTATTTTCAAATCTGTAAGTTGACAGCTATGATCCTGCTTGTTGCCAGCAGAGCTTCCTTAAGTTCAAATACCAGATGCATACTTACCAATACCAGATGAATAAAGATGGGAAATGCACTCCATCTGAAAAGGATCAAAGCAACCTACTGTCCTCAAGCTATTAACAGAAGAAGATCTTGGCCCTTCTAGTCCAGCACTCTGTTCTCACAGCAGCCAAGCCATGGAAGGCCCACAAGCAGAGCCTGAGTGCAGGGCAGAGTTGTTCCCAGCAGCAAATGGTATTCAGAGGCCTTCTCTCTCTCTCTCTCTCTCTCTCTCTCTCTCTCTGACACACACACACAATTAGTTTTCACATTTTTGTATATCTTTACATTAACCATTTCACACATCCAAAAAATAAATAAAAGGTTCCTTAGAACCATCAGACTTTCCTCCCTCCCTCCCTGGGTCCTTTCTATAATACAAAGTTATCTGCATCCTTTTAAATTATACAATTACTAATTTTTCCATTAAAAAAAAATGACAAGAATTTCACATTACAAGCATCTTCACATTCCTGCCAGTGATTTTAGATCAGGCTTCCTCAACCTTGGCCCTCCAGATGTTTTTGGGACTACAATTCCCAGCATCCCTGACCACTGGTCCTGCTAGCTAGGGATCATGGGAGTTGTAGGCCAGAAACATCTGGAGGGCTGATGTTGAAGAAGTCTGTTTTAGATGTTCACAATGGTCTTTAAGTAATATAAAATTTTATTCCAGTCTTTTTTCAAATACTTGATCTTCCTGGTTTCAGATCTTCCCTGTCAATTTTGCCATCTCCACATAGTCCATCAGTTTCGTCTGCCATTCTTCTTTTGATGGTGCTGGTATCCAGAGGCCTACTGCCTCTCCCAGTGGTCATGGAACATAGCCATCATGGCCAGCTGATCATCTCATCATCCACGACTTCATCTCATCCTGTTTTAGACTCAAAGCTGGTGGCCATTGCTGCCTTTTGTGGGAATGAATTCTATAATTTACTACACTCTGTGCAAATAAGTCCTTTTTTTTGGTCTTCCACCATTCAACTTCCTTGGATAGCCCCAGACTTTTGTACAATGGGGAAAAAACAAACTTTTCTCTGTCTGCTTTTTTCCACACCATGCAGAATCTTACACACCTCTATCATGTCTCCCCTTACTTGCCTGCCCTCTAAACTAAGGAACCCCAAACCTTTTTTCATAGGGGGGAGTTGCTCCAACACCCCTGGATTATTTTTGTGGCTCTATAAGCACACTATCCCTGTCCATTGGCTATTCTGTTTTGGACTGAGAGACGTTGTGCTCCAGTCTGGGGAAGGCGGGTTTAGAACATGCAAATAAACACCACCCATGTTCCTGCATGAATCACTAATTTCTGCCTCTTTCCCATGTTTGCTCTGTGGCATCTCCAGCTAAAAGGGTCAGGCAGCAGGTGGCAGGAAGAATCTCTGCCTGAGTCACTGGAGAGTCCCTTCCAGTTAGTAGGCTAATACTAGGCTAATTGGGCAAACTATCTGACCGGGTACAAAGCAGCCTCCTTTTGCTGTCTCACCTGGGAATAATTAAGGCAGCCATCATCTACACACTGACATGGGATTCAGTCCAATTGAACTCACAGCACATTAGTTTGCCGCTGCACAGTTTGGGATGTACAGACTTAAGACAGTTATACCCTTGCTTCTTTTAAAATTTTATTTTGGAGTGTGTGTGTGTGTGGAGGGGGTGCTTTTAGGTGGTCAGCCCTGCCTGGTTCATAGCTGTCAACGTTTTCCTTTTGTAAAGGGAAATTCCCTTATTCCGAATAGGATTCCTCGCAAGAAAAGGGAAAAGTTGACAGCTATGGCCCGGTTATCTCTTAAGGCCTTCCAGTAAGTCAAAACCAGCCATTTCTATAATGTCACCACCACCACTGCTCTTGCATTGCAGAGCAGAATCGGCTTACTGTATTTCATGCACGTTTTCCTGGACTAATTTGTCCTGCCGTTGTGTAATTATGAGTATAAGCATTTCTAAAGATAGCTGTTTTGCTGCATTAGCCAGGACACTGAGGGGCCAGGATACCAACTTTATCAATATATTGTTTTAATGTCATCCCATCACTCAGATTTTACTGATTTGCCATCCGTATTGAGAGACCTCCTCCGAGATCACGTCCCTCATTCCTAACTGAGCAGAAGTACCTTGAGATTTATTTATTTTTAATGGATTAAAACAAGGCACACAAGTTTAGGACAGGGAGCGTTAACACTACAGACAATGCATTTGCCCTCTTCATCAGCTCCCGGGCAAGAAATGTGCCTAAGAAGAGTCTCTTGGATCAGGCCAACGTCCCATCAAGTCCAGCATCCTCTTCTGAAAGTGGCCAACTGGATGCCTGTCGGAAACCCATAAGCAGGAACCAAATGCAAGAGCACTCTCCCCTCCCCCATGGCTAGGGTAAGGCCACTGCTTCAGGGGGCAGAAGCTGCCTGGAATTCCCTGCCCAGCTCTGCCAGCAATGGAGACACACAGCAGCCATCAGTGCCAATTTGGGGCAAGATGGCATCCATTTGGGAAACAGCCCTACTAGAAAAATTAACCAATAAACTAAAACTGACACCGGGACAAATAGAAGAAGACACCTTCACCCCCCATATGGCTCCCCTTTATCACATACACAGCCCAACAAGACAATGACAAAAATCCACCAACAGCATACAAATCAGTATGGCCAACCTGATCCAAAACACCCACCCACCCCACTCACACATGAAAACAAAGACCACCACAGCCAACCACAAATGAATAACCACACCCTAGGCCAACCCTAGACAAACCTAGACAACATCTTAAAAAAAGCAGAGACATCACCTTGCCAACAAAAGCCCGTATAGTTAAAGCTATGGTTTTCCCAGTAGTGATATATGGAAGTGAGAGCTGGACCATAAAGAAGGCTGATCGCCAAAGAATTGATGCTTTTGAATTATGGTGCTGGAGGAGACTCTTGAGAGTCCCATGGACTGCAAGAAGATCAAACCTATCCATTCTGAAGGAAATCAGCCCTGAGTGCTCACTGGAAGGACAGATCCTGAAGCTGAGGCTCTAATACTTTGGCCACCTCATGAGAAGAGAAGACTCCCTGGAAAAGACCCTGATGTTGGGAAAGATGGAGGGCACAAGGAGAAGGGGACGACAGAGGACGAGATGGTTGGACAGTGTTCTCGAAGCTACCAGCATGAGTTTGACCAAACTGCAGGAGGCAGTAGTGGAACACAGGAGTGCCTGGCGTGCTCTGCTCCATGGGATCATGAAGAGTCGGACACGACTAAACGACTAAACAACAACAAGGCCAACCCCAACCTCTCTCACCACCAAAGGAACACAAGCGAACAGCAAAGAACCTGCACAAGCAACACTGACACCAAACCCTACATATAGTAAGTAAAATAGAAACATCGCCATCCGACCCCACCCCCACCCATCTTCCCCCCCTCCACCTCTTTCCCACTTTTCTTCCTAATGTCTCAACAAATGAAACTGATTTGTAAAAATGTTACATGGGGGGGGGGATACAAGAGAGAGAGAGACATTGCAAACACTTTTGTAAATCAAGAAAATCTTTAATAAAAAATAATAATAATGGGGGGGGGGGAAATTGCATCCATTTGGGGCAAGATTTCACCCAAAATCAGCACTGGTGAGAGTGTCGCTTCTCCTCTAGGCAGTGGATGTGACAGAGCAGGTGGCGGCGACAGGAACAGGTAGGTTGTGGCAGCAGCAGTGGTGGTGGCGGCAGGGCTAAGCGGCCCTTCCTGTTTAAACCTCTAGTGGCAAAACGGGACACGCCTCCCCAGCAGTGCCGCTACATTAAGCTCTTAAAAATATAAACTTCATCCTTCCAATGGAGAAGGCAGAGGGGAATGCCTCCAATTATATCAATTCTCATTTGACATTAAGAAAAATCAATCCAGATTTTTACACAAATCTGTATTTTCATTTAGAATGATCAGTTCTTTCCTTCAGTCTTCACATTAATATACAATCAACTGCCGGCAAGAGAGAGAGAGAGCCGAGCTGCCGAGCCACTCCAGAGGAAAGTTTCACCTTTTAATTTTTCATAGCAGATTAATTTTTAATCCGCCGACATCAGGGATCAGGGAAGGTGTCCTATGAAGCTGCATCTTCAAAGGCCTTTTCCTTGGGTGGAGGCATCGCTCCTGTTCAATGAGTTACCCTTGAAGCCTCTGACTGTTCGTCAAACTCCCCTTCTTTCCCTTTGCCCTAGCCAGAAACGTGGGGCCTATTTTACAAAGGGGGGAACCCTGGAAATCAGGACGGACAAG
Source organism: Podarcis cretensis (assembly GCF_951804945.1). NCBI lineage: Eukaryota > Metazoa > Chordata > Lepidosauria > Squamata > Lacertidae > Podarcis > Podarcis cretensis. The sequence continues at coordinate 51,980,400 of NC_137180.1, forward strand.
AGTACTGGTTGCACTACAACATCCCAGTGCATTTGGCAGCTGCACTGCTCGGCTTTCAGAAAAAGAAATGGGCTTATAATACGCACACAGAGAAATAAAGACATTTGACATCACTTCTCAGCCAGGGATGATACATCTCTGTGTGTGTGTGTGTGTGTGTGTGTGTGTGTGCGCGCGCGCGCATAAGGAGGATGCAGGACTAGCGGCACTTAATTTAGTTTACAAACTAAGCTCAAAATTTTTATATAGCTGCAGTGCAAACACCAGCTGTGCTTGCTGGCCAGACAGGCTTTCGGAACCTTTGAAGTGAAACTCCAATGAAATTAATCGCAATATATCTTTGGAAGAACCATTTTACACCCCACCCCACCCCCCCAAAAAACTTTTTTTCAATTTATTTGGGTTTGCTTTACCTTTACCTTTTTACATTTCCTATGGCCTGTCTCTTTCCTTTATACATAGACACACACAAACATTCAAACCCAGCTATTTAAAGGTCAAAACAGGTATGGTATTTGCCATTCACTTTACCCTTGCATAGTTGATTTTTAAAAATTACATAACAACAACAAGGGCCAAGGGTTAAAGCAAGGACTGAGAATCTGGGGGCTGTTTTGATGTTGTTGGAGTCCAATTCCCTCAGTTCCCACCTTCATGGCCAATGAAGAAGGAGGACGGAAGCTACCGTATTTTTGGCTCTATAAGACTCACTTTTTCCCTCTTAAAAAGTAAGGGGGGACTGTGTGTGCGTCTTATGGAGCGAATGCAGGCTGCACAGCTATCCCAGAAGCCAGAATAGCAAGAGGGATTGCTGCTTTCACTGTGCAACGATCCCTCTTGCTGTTCTGGCTTCTGAGATTCAGATTTTTTTTTTTCTTCTTGTTTTCCTCCTCCAAAAACTAGGTGCGTCTTGTGGTCTGGTGCGTCTTATAGAGTGAACAATACGGTATATTCCAACAGCAGCTGGAGAACCACAGTTTCCCATCCCTGGCCTAAAGCCTCACTGCCTGACACTGCTACCCCAATCTGCCCCAATTCTTGAGCTGACTATGCTACATGTAGTTCAGTCCTAAAAGGCTGAATTCGAAGCTACAAACATGAAGCTACAAACATGAGTCTGACCAAACTGCGGGAGGCAGTGGAAGACAGGAGGGCCTGGCGTGCTCTGGTCCATGGGGTCACGAAGAGTCGGACACGACTACACGACTAAACAACAACAACAAAAGGCTGAATGGACAAGTTTCGATAGGTCCACATTGCAGGTAGATTAGATTTCGACCACTTTGCCATACCTTCTTCTAAAGAATCGTGGGAACTGTAGATTGACAGGCAGATGCTGAGAGAAAACATCTGCTCATCATCCCCCACCCCAAGGACTGCGATTCCCAGTGCCAAGGGAATAGTCTATTAAGCGCAAACAGACCATTATTTATCCCAGCTTGTTAACAAATGCAAAGTACCAATTACAGAAGGACTTAAGAATCCATATTTTATGAGCACAAAAACCAAAACCAACATGCAGTATCCACAATTATTGGTGGTCTTCTGAGCAAATCAACATTTCCTTCATCAAACACATAGTCACGTATAAGAAATTCCATCAGCTTCGGCCAGTGCCCCAGCTGTGCCCTATCTAGCCTAACTAGTGTTGCCTATGCTCTGATAACCTCTGGGTTAGATTATTGCAACACGTTATATATTATACATAGGGCTGCCTCTGAAGACGGTTTGGAAACTTCAGCTGGTGCAAAATTTGGCAGCCAGGTTGCTCACCGGCGCAGGACGGTTTGAGCATATTATACGGATCCTGGCCCAACTTCACAGGCTGCCAATTAGTTTCTGGGCCCAATTCCAAGTGCTGGACCACCTCTCTCCGTGTGAATAAACCTGGACCCTGAGATCATTTTCTGACACCCTTTTTCATGTGCCTCTTCCGCCAGAGGTTCAGAGGATGGCAACACGAGTTGCAGCGGCTTCCTATTTGTGGAATGCTCTCCCCAGGGATGTTTGGCTGGTGCCTTCATTTAGGCACCAAGTGAAAGCTTTCCTCTTCAATCAAGCCTTTGGCTGATTAACATCTGATGCCCTTTTAAATGTGTTTGTGGGATCGGGAGGGTATGATGATGATGATGATGATGTATTGCGTGTTTTTATCTTTTTATTTTGTGAACTGTCCTGAGATCTACAGCTGAAGGGTGGTATGCCAATGTTGATGGTGGTGGTGGTGGTGATGATATCAATCAACTGTTCTGGTTTTCTTCAGTGGTGTAATCAGACACCACTGTAATCAGACCGTGTTGGATCAGACCAAAGGCTCATCTAATCCTGCTTCCTGTCTTCACAGTGGCTAAAAAGATGCCGACGGGAATCCTGAAAGCAAGATCTGAGTGTAACAGCATTCAGGAATGAAACTATCAAGGGAAACTTCCTCCATTGGTGGAGATAGTACAGACCCATCATGGCCAGTAGCCACAGATAGTCTTATCCTCTATACATTTGCCTAACACTCTTTCAAAGCCATCAGAATTGATGACCATCAGTACATCTTGCAGAAGCAAATTCCACAGTTTAAGCCATTTCCACTAACCTGTATTTTTTGTACACCACTTTCACTAATATATACATTTTTAGGCACATGCTGTATCCTAGCACACAATATTTTTTTTTTTTTTGTGCACGTTCCTTGGAGAACTGCATTGCAAATTTCAGAGAAGCGAGAATTTTTCGGAGTCTGGCTAGCTGTGTGTTTCGGGTGAGATATTGTTTCGGAAAGTGCGAGAGGAAGGAAGGATGGGAGAGACCTGAAGGTGCCAGGGGCCCTCTCTTGAGGGTCAACAAAGAAATGGGTGGAGAGTGGTTGGCTGATGTTTCTGCCGCCAAAATGAGCAGGGCTTCTTGAGTCTGAAGGAAAGCCCAAGGGTGGTCTACTAGTGAAGGGAGCAAGGAACAGCTGCCCCAAGCTCTGATGGACTGTGGCAACCCCATGGGAGGAGGGAAGAAGAAGAGTTTGGATTTAATATCCCACTTTATCACTACCCGAAGGAGTCTCAAAGTGGCTAACATTCTCCTTTCCCTTCCTCCCCCACAACAAACACTCTGTGAGGTGAGTGGGGCTGAGAGACTTCAGAGAAGTGTGACTAGCCCAAGGTCAGCCAGCAGCTGCAGGTGGAGGAGTGGAGACGCGAACCCGGTTCACCAGATTACGAGTCTACCGCTCTTAACCACTACACCACACTGGCTCCCATCATGCTTTTTCTTGGGCTTTCCTTGAGGTGTGAGAAGCTGGAAAAGTCAGGTTACCGAGCCCCTGACATCAGCACATTTGCTAATTTTGCTTTTCTATGAGAACTTCTTCCCACTGAAATTCTTTCTGCGCCGATTTCTCTAAAAGTAAACAAAAACAAAAAGCACAGCACAGCAGTGGTGTGTATAATTCTAAAGAACAAACACAGCATGTGCGTATAATTTTAAAGAACACCCACTGTTCTTCTTGGCTGCTGGAAACCCCACCCAGAGCGCCCTCTAGTGTCACAGCCTTTAGAGGAGTTTGCTTTATACCTCATGAAGGTTTTGTTCTCAACCATGAGGGCTAGAAGCAGGAGTGATGCCCAGTGAGTTTCAGTGAAGTTACCCGGCGATAGGGTTAATGCAAAGGATGCTCCTCTAACAGTGAGGATTTAAACCATCCCCGCACCCCCTTGAAAGGATAAGAATGAATCTGTTCTCTTGAACTGGCTTTTCAGTAAACCACCAGGAGCGGCCGCATCTCCTAAGAAATATGCAGCGTATAAAACACTAACAATAATAAGAGCACCATTATTAGAGGCTCGGCAAAAATATTCGATCAATACTTGCTGTTTTGCTTATACTCGCAGCTAAACCTCTGCATTTCGAAACAGAACTCGCTTCCACTTATGAGTGGTGTACCTTGAAAATGACACTCAATTAAAACATACAGGGAATGTATAATTTGCAAGGCCTTGAGACAAGGAGCAGGTACTATGCTTTGGGGGAAAAACACTCTCAGAAAAACACCATTGTGCTGACGGTTAGAAACCCTGTAATGCTCAAAAGCCCTGTTTCCTGCAACAAAAGAGCAGACAGTTGTAATTTCCTGTAATAATATTTTCCCTATAGATCTCAAGTGCCTCCCTCTCATCGCAGGTATCTTTTTCCGAGTGGAGGTTGCAGAGCTTACAAGTGAAGGATCATCTGTGATATTGAAGTAATTAGCCAGTAGGTGGCCATAGCCATTAAGCAATTTGCACCAGTTCAGATTCATTGCTGTGCTACAGTTTGGAGAGACGCCTCTCCTGTTGCTAAGAATGCGTCACTCCTATTCTCAACCTCTTATTTGTCTTTTTTTTTTGCCGTTATTTCAGCCTTTTCTCTGGGTGTGCACAGAAAATCCCCTGCAACTACTTCTGATAAATGGGTGGTGGAGGTGGGAGGGAGGAGAGGAAATGGCAGGAAGAAAAATATCCAGCTGTCTCCTTTGTTGTGCTATCCCAAAATTCTGATCTCAGTGCTACTGGGCTGGCCTTTAATATTTTGAGTTTTTATTTTTTTAAAGGTCTTCAAAGCAGTCCACAAGCTTAACATGGAAAATGTCAAAACAGCAACAAATTTTAAATAAACGATCAATCAGCAGCCATCATCTCCCTTGCCTATATATCCTTACCTTCCATTTGTTGAATTCTCTGCTGTGTTGAATTTCAGGACTGTAAGCCTTATGGGGCAGGGATCTGTCTTCTTGTATTTTCAAAGGCACCTTTATGGCAATAATAACATTCTCCCATTTATTTAGAAATATTTTAGGTCACCTTTAAAACCCCTCTTGAGGTAGCTTCTAACACACAAAAGAAAACAAATGCAGGAACAAAATAATCATTATAAGCCTTCAAATAATAACGTCGTCATCAAGCCTAAACACACTCAGGATAATAACAAATGAAAACATGGGGTTCTTTTAGAACTTTTTCGAACACCAGAAATCATGGAGCCTGTCACAGTGCAGGTGGCAATGTGTTCTAGAGATGTGGGGTCATGGCTGAAAAGATTCTTTCCTTTGGACATGTCAACTGATTGCAGATGATCAGTGGGTACATGCTTACTTTTCACAATATTGGCTGGCTTCCAGAGACTGTGGTTATGCTAATGGAGGGGGCATTTATCTGTTTTACTGGATTTGAATGGGCTACTCTCATGTAATTTTGAGAAACAGCCATAAGGGTATTAATGGTACAGAACATGGATGCAGAAAGTTCAAGGGTCAATCCCTGGCATCTCTGAGTTGACTCAGCAAAGACTCTGGAGAGCCACTGCTGGTGTAGACAATGCCGTGTGAGATGGACCAATGAGTATAAGGCAGCTTCCTAGATTACCTTGCAGCAGGTAAAAGTGAACAATTGCATGTGAAATGAAAAGCAATGGAAGCGTTGCTCTACTACAGTAGCTGCTGTCATAGTGAGCATGACAGAACAATGGCCTTCCATCAAGACTATATAAACTGCTGGACTTGGTGAGGATTGCATGGAGACACCCCTAACACGAATTGCTGCCTCTGTACCAGTTATGTACACACGGCCGATGCTCTTTATGTGATTGCAGCTGTCATACAGATGTTGATGGTTCCAACATGAACTCTACTGGGCTGGTGATATCAAGGAGACTGCCTAGGGTGTGAACCAGGCCATGGTTGGAAACCCCAAGTTGTAACTTCATGGTAAGACCTCAAAGCTGCAATCCCAGGTACGCTCACTTGGGGGGCATTCCACTGAATCCAGAATTCAGAGTAGACGTACGTAGGGGCTGAGCTGCCCAGGTGAAGCTTATCTTTCTGCAAGACCAGCATGACTGTAATTTTTTCTGAATTTGACTGTTTTATCTTTTGTAACCTGCTTTGAGGGTGTTGTTGTTTTGTTTTTTTACCATCAAGCACTGTATAAATTTTATGAAATAAATAGCTAGGTAAGTAAACCAGCCAACTTACTGACTTGGGATAATAATAGTAATAATAATAATAATAATAATAATAATAATGCCGATCTCTGGACGCAGAATCTGAGAGAGCTAATCTAAGGTCTGTCTCACACGTGAATATTCATCACTTGATGACTGCAAAGCTAGGTGATGACTTTATGTGCGGGAGTCAGATACAGGCACACAGAATTCTCACATGGTGTGTGTCAGTGTTGGGTCTGTTCACATTTCCAGTTCTGGCAGTGGTCAGCATGCATGCAGAATGGGCTCCAACAGTTCCCATCTGCTTTGGTACGTATATGTGACAGTAGCTCCCATTTCACAAAGAAGATGCTCAACAACTCACTAGATAATATTATAAGCAATTACTGCAAGGAAGTGCCAGGATAGAGCGGAGAGCGGAGGCAGACGTGCTACACAATGGAATTGCTGCAGGCAGAACACCGATGCCTTTAATCCCCCACTCGTGCCACTCCCCACAAATGGGGAGAATTCATGGAATCACATAATTCTTTAATGTCCGTGTACATGTATCTGGTAATCAAAGCTTGGCTGCAATCTTGTTATTTGGTAAAGCCATAGAAAGAAAGACAATGCATGTAATTTCTGAAATTCTCCCCTGCTTTTCTTTTTTGACCTTTGGTATTTGTACGTTATCGATGCTTTCTCTAAACCATTGTACAAAAACACCTTGAAGTGTCAAGCTTTAAAAATGAGTCTTCTTTTCTCTTTCTCCTCTGCAGCTTGGATTATCTTGGCCTTGTCAAAATACATTCTCTAGTTAGAGGTTGGAAATATTTCCCTCCTGGCTCCTAAGTATTGATTTTTTTCAACACTCGGCTCTGTCTGTCAGCTGAAGAGGTGAAAGGTGAAAGTTCATCCAGCACTGCCTGGCTTTACCTTCCTATTAATGTCGTGCCCTTTCTGCGTTTGATCAGTTTATGTGATCAGCAACAGAACAGTTACTGAGCAGATTCTACCTATAGGAAAAAAAAATATTTAAGCCATCAATTATTGTAACAGAGGAACACACCTTGAGAATCAAGAGGTTCTTGAAGTGTTGCAATTATGAAGGCTTGTGGTTATCTGATGTCCCCCACCCTCTCCTCTGTTACATAATGACCACCTCAATCCATACTCTTCTGCTTTTCCAAAGGAACCCCCCCCCACCAACCCAAAGGACCGAATTAATTATTGGTTATGATCCTCTCTGAAGAATAATTAGCCTAGTGATACCACAGGTATGTAGATCCAAGTGAAAAACTGCTGGATGAAGGAGACACAGCACATTCTGAAGCATTCCCAGTGGGAAGCTGCCCTTGTCTTAATGTCTCGGCAAATAACTTCGTTCAATTTCTCGGGAGAGGGGGAGAAGAAAAAAAGACCTCCTATTTTCCTGTACTATGGAGGGTACTAATTAAATTCCTGCCTTCCTTTCTGGATGTAATCACATCATCCCTAAAATTAAAATAACAAGCCTGAGTATTTCCCCCATTGATTACTTTCCCTAATTCCTTTTGCCTTACGAATAAATCGGATCTTTCTGAAGCTGAGTCTCTACCTACCAAAATGAAATGTCCCTGACACCAAAAGGAAACACAGACTGTCTCTCTCTACACACATACACAAAACTAAGGGCCAAACTAGGTAATATGGTAAGCACAGCGTCTGATGCTAAACATGGCTGTCCTGTGAAATACGTCACATGTACTCCCTGCCTAACATCTTAAGTATCATGACATTACAACATTTTGCATTTCCCTATCCTCGTTTCACATCGCTAACTGAGGGTCACAGTGCCCACAGAATGTTATAACATTACTACTGCTAGTTTCTCGGTGTTATAGAGCGTGGGTAGCTGAAACTACAATTGTGGTATATATTTCCAAACGCAGCTATAACATGACTGTCGCGTCCAGCCAGGCTTAGTGCAACCGCCTGGCGTTGTTGAGTGTGGCAATCAACGCGATGATTGTAATATAGGGAAAGCACTCTCTGGTCCAATTTAGCATTTATTTCACAGACATTATCTACACAGGGCCATTGGGTACATGCAGCAGCCAATAAGTGGAATCGCCCAGTTGTTTCTTGAGGCAGACATTTTAATCAGTTACCGTACACCGCGACTTTAGTCATGACAACATTTTCATACAGGTGTCTCATCATGTCATCTTTTGCTTGTAAACTGCCAATGAAGCCACGTACGTCTCTACATTTACAAAGACAAATCCAAATACAGTACTAAACAAATCAATAAAACACTAAAAGCTTACACTGGAATGACAATACAAATTTTACTGCAGTGCTGAAAGGTCTAAGCCATGATGAAGTTTGCAGTGAGGCCTGAGAAAGTCACTCAAGCGCTGATTTGCATGTGAGGGAAATTAAGACTTCTAGGCCAAAAATCCACTGAACGCTGCCTGCTGTAGCACAGTCTCCATTTATTTCAGTGAGAGGGTTATGTGGGTTCCCATTCAAAGCCTAGCGGATTGTTGTAGCTGCTAGCACATAAATATTGATTCTCATGTTTAAATTACTCTCTTTTTTTGCAGGCTAGCTTCCCCTATTGGTTTAAAAGTACCCTTTTTAAAATTTAAATAGACATAATGCACCACGTGTTAGATATCTGCAGAATACATAATTTTAAGAAGGTACAGCATTTAAACTTCTTAGATCTTTCACAACACTGAACTACTTCCTAGTGATAAAAGCATGTAGCGTGCTTTTCCATGGTTTTATTTAAAGCGGCTGGAATTTAGGAAATACATGTTAAGCATTTAAAATAAAAATAAAAATGGGGCAGTGCAGTTGCTCCACATTCTGCACTTGAAATAAATAAGTGGGGGCTTCACACAGGTCCCACTGAAATGAACATAAATTGTGTAGCACCACTTGGCAGATTTGCTCTCATTCAGCATAATGTAACAGGTCTGGTAGACACCCAGAGTGAAACTCCATGTTGCAACACACACAGAAGCTGCAGGCATGTGAAATCAGCAGCCACTTTTTGGGTTCTGAATGCCCCCCTTGTAGTTTGAAGTAAATCTTATGTGCATTTGTATTTCCTTGGCTGGCTATGTCAATGTCGGGACATGGATGTTGTTGCAACATATTAAGAAGGGGAGAGGAGAGGAACTCTGTACAGAGGTGCCATTTTGGGTATCAGCCCTCTGCTTATAGTAATATAAAGTTCTGATCACAGTGGGTCTGTGGAGCTTTCTGCAAGCAGAGGCTCCTTCCATTTTCTGCAGCGATGGGGAACAATCTTTGCACCAAGTCCCACTGCCTGCAAGAAGCATTTAGCCACTGCTGACGAGACAAGGCAGCTTCCATGCAGAGCTCCATGTGAGCAAGGGAGCCTTGTGGAGTTTTGAAGGATGGATGAACAACAAAGAAGTCTGTCTAAGAGAAGTAAATATGACTCTGGAATGCCCCAGGGGAAATGCACAAATGGTCCATTTCTGTTTATGTCATACTAACGTTCTGATTCGGTAGAAAAGAGTGTACATATTTTGTGTACACTTTCTTGCCTTTTCCAAATCCTGGTACCTATTGCATGAGTTCACTTCAAAAACACGGAAGATCCACAACAGAATTTCACCACCATTAGATAAACTCCATTTAAGCTTTGCCATAGTTAAAAAGGATATAAACTCACAACAACTATGCGATAAACATTCCTAATGGTCTTTAATTTCTTTCTCTGCTTTTAAAATCTCATGTAGATAGATATGTTGATTGCAGCCTGTGTAATCCTACTTACATGTACAGTGTATTGAACAGACCACCGAGATGTTTAACAAAAAAATAATCAATGTATGCAAACTACTAGGAACTGCTTCAGCACAGGCCCCGCTGAAACGTATGAGATGAGAGCAAGACTACTGGATTACTCTTGTGCAATTCTCATTCATATCCATGGGGACTGCATGCAAGCAGTGCTTAAAAGAAAGTACTCAGTAGTTTTTCAACTCAGAAGTCATCATTTTTTTTATCTATTCATTCAAAATCTACTTTTGGATCTGACAGGCTCAATTTCTGTTGAATGTGTTAGCAGACACTAAGAGCATTCTCTCTGCATATTCCCCAGATTTAAGGCAAAGAGAATGGAAGCTAGAAAAGCACATGTCTATATGCACCACCATTTAAACAAAACATTCTCCAGAATGTTTTCCCTGCCGTACTAGGAACAAAACTCCAGGTGCATTCGCACAGTAATAAATACAGGCGATATGTGAACATCTTACACTGCTCACTTATTGAAAATGTTTAAAAATATAGTAGCAATTTCCTGCACCAATGACCAGTGATGCATTCCACCAAATACTTCCACCTCTTAAAACCCCTGTCCTTTAATGAAATCTAAATGTTGAAAATGTGTTGCATCATGATTAAGCTGACATCAGAACAAAATTCACTGGGGTCATATTTTTGTTGGGTCCAGTTCAAGAGAAATCTGGGAAAGAGAACCCTCGTGGACACAAATATCCATATTATCAGCAAAGGAAATGCTAACAGCCACCCTCTTTCTCCAGTAGCCTTGCAAATTTTCATTTTTTTTCAAATAAAAAAAATTAACATCACAGTCAATATTATTCTCTCTTCCCTGACATATGAAACATAAAATTGCCTCTTTGCTCATTAAAGCACGCCATCATTTCCAAATCAATCAAGAATGTATATAAGGAAGCGTCGCCGGTTTGAAGGAAGTGGAAAATTCTCTTTCCCATATATTTTGCCGTGAAATCCTGAGCCTGACAGGTACAATAAACCTTTAATGCTGTGAACCAGCATCTCTAGTGGACGCAGGGGAGTTCCTATGCACATGGGAGCCATATGACCCTGTCCTGTAAGTTAAGAAGTGCCATGAGAATGCATGTGAAGACCTGTGTGTGGATGCTACAAGCCCACCTCTCTGCCACCACCCATTTTAGGCTAGGAGCACAGCTGGAGGAGCATCCATGTAAACAAACATACTTTCAGTAAACATCAGGATTCTAAATACTTCAAAAGGAAGAAGAAGCAAAGTTTTAACTTAAAACCCTGTGAATCATTTCAGCCACTCTCAAAGCGATTAGATTAAGCCCGGTTTAAATGCTGTGATTTGATTCCCTCCCCCCCCCCTTTTAACTTAATAAAATCAAGATCTTCCAGAGAGTCTTACTGAAGCAGTTGCAACCCGAAGAAGCACAGCTGCGTTCTCATGGTTCTTATTCTCCCTACGGATAAAGGGGGAAACCCTACAACGCTGGCATAACTGCTGCAGGCTGCTGAGTTTGGTACATGTGCCTCTAAGTCAACAGCAAGGCTTCTGCTGTAGGGAAGCAATTTCCCCTGGCCAATCTCGCTGCGTTACTGGTGCGGACCCTGGCGTGGACCACCTGGTGTCAAGATCGCAATGAGGGAGATGAGATTTACAGGGGGTTTCCAAACAAAACTGTATTGAGAGCAAGAAACAAAAGCAGAACGCCTGACTCTACACCACAAATCGGTGCTCTTTGCCGTCGTGGGCCATGAGAATGACATTGCGATTGGAAGTCCAGATGAGCCTGGCCAGTCTGAGGGCATTGTGGGAGCCTGGCGATGCAGGTTGGACGGGGGGAACCTGATATGTTTTAATGCAGCGGAGCTGTGGTGCAGAATTCAGCATCCCGATACTTCCCAGAAGAGAGGTGTTCATCTGCCATTAGGGGATAAAAAAAGAGGACCAGTCAATCAGTATCGAAATCCAAAAATTTGTTTATGGAGAGCACAGCAGTGTAAAATGTGCAGAGCACCCTGTAAGAGCTTAGAGAAGTTGTTTGATTATACTTCCTGGTGATAGCAATATGGCTTTAATTGGAGTTTCTTTCCATTCATTCTGAACCAATAGCCACTGAGAATCCATAAAAACGTTGTGAGCATCCCTGATGAAGTTGCATTATGAGTACCATGAGGAACATGGCCGATCCTTCATTTTTGCTTTTTTAAAGAGAGGTTCATAAAGGCTATTTAATTAGAGCTCCCGGGTGGCGCTGTGGGTTAAACCACAGAGCCTAGGACTTGCCGATTGGAAGGTCGGCGGTTCGAATCCCCGCAACGGGGTGAGCTCCCATTGCTCGGTCCCAGCTCTTGCCAACCTAGCAGTTTGAAAGCACATCAAAGTGCAAGTAGATAAATAGGTACCGCTTCAGCGGGAAGGTAAACGGCGTTTCCGTATGCTGCTCTGGTTCACCAGAAGCGGCTTAGTCATGCTGGCCACATGACCCAGAAGCTGTACGCCGGCTCCCTCGGCCAATAAAGCGAGATGAGCGCTGCAACCCCAGAGTCGGCCATGACTAGACCTAATGGTCAGGGGTCCCTTTACCTTTAATACATCATTTTAAGGGCAATTTTAAAGATATATCTAGAATTTTACACTTGAAAATGTTGGAGGCAACTTGAAAGAAACACTTCTATATGGAAGAGAACAAACCCAAAGCCTGTCTGTGTTCTATGCCAATTTTCTTTTTTGCAAAGTTCAGCAGTCAAAATGGAACGGTGGCAATTCACAACTTGCCCTGCATCCTAATTCTGAATTCAGTGCAAAGCTACCTCCCTCCAATGATGCAAAGAGGGAAGTTTTTTGTAGACAGGGAAGTTGCATATACTTACTGGAACCTCCATGCCTAACAACGGACAGGGTCAATAGTATTTTGCTGGAAAAATCCACCCCCCCCCCCCATTTCCAGAGAGAACTGCTGACTCAAACTTTGTTTTAAAATGCTAGTTTTTGAAGATGAGCAATTGCAATATTAACTGAGCTCAGACCATCTTCTGTGACTGTGTGCATTTTAAACTGTTGCAGCTGCACAGCCTAGTGATGGGAACAATCCTCTCTGCCGAATGCAGCTTCTTGAATTAAAAAAAGTTGCATTTTTGACCCTATATATTTTGATTAGGGGTGGGGGGGAAAGCAATAACAGGCAACAGCTTCTTTGTAGCTCCATCCATTCCATGGGCAAAATATAAAGGGAACAAACCTTTAAACATTGGAGCTTCTAATTCACATGAAAACTGGTCAATTTGCATTGCTTTGTTTCACCTGTGATGTGCTTTAAAAACAAGGAAATAAAGCAAAAGCCCTGTATCGGTGAAATCTGCTAAACCCATTAGAAACTTTGAATCTGCATAGAACAGGTGAGATGGCGGCCTCAGCTGCGTGTCTGAGACTTTGACATATGAAAACCTTGGCACATCCTAGGACGTTTTTAAGATGTGCTATTGCCGATACCATGTTCTGAATTCTGATCAGCGCAACATAGAAGCCATTACTTTTTCCCTGGACCTTCTCAGCAGCAGAATGGTGTCAGAGAGTGTAAATCATGGCATCTGTAGCAGGGAGCATGCAAGCCCCACTGACATTTTCACAATTTAAATCATCTTGAGTAATAACCCTTTTAAGATGACTAATGTTACTGATTTTCCTGCATTAATAGTAGTACTGAATAGACCACTGGGGGTGGGGGAGGAATCACTAGTGGACGAGGTCACATTTTAAAATGCAACGTGTTGGCTCATCTTAACTCTTTATGTTAAAGCTGTCTTTTTGTAAAAAAGAAAGAAAGGAAGAAACAAGGGGTGGGGTGGGAATTAAACAGAGCAGTTTATATGTCGAAGCACGTGCCTGTATAGGAATATTGTCCCTGCCACCCCCTGCAATCTCAAATGATCATGTAAAACATCTCAATCAATACGTCTGATTGCTTTCTAGATCTTCCCATGCAACTCAACTAAATATATGCAAGTGATGGAAGAGCGTTTTTACGGTTCTCATTCACTGCTTCAGAAATCGCACACTGTATGATGATGGAGAATAATTCAATACTCTTTAATGACACATACAGTTATCATTGAATGACATGCAGAAAGCCATGGTAGATTAAAAATATATACTAATAGCTGATAGTTACAGGAATTTTACAAGGCAAGGAAGCAATCATTCTGCTGTCAGAGCTTTGTGCAGCTCTCTTTTTCCCCTGCACAGATATCTGCATACGTAGGCGGCAGTTCTAAACAAAAGGCACTATCTACCAGAAAGATGTCACTCTTGAACACCACTCAAATGAACAGGACCTGCTCAACTGTGCAGCTCCTATTCATTTCAAAGGGGGGGGGGTGTGTGCAGGAGAACTTTCCGGCAGGCTGTGCCCAAACCTACTTGCAGGAAAGTAGACTCATTCAACATTCACAATACTTTTTGACCATGGGTGCATTGGAAACATAAGGGAATGTGGTGTCATGGCTCCTCTCTGCTGAGACAGATGGAGGCTGCAGGTCAATGGCTGCTTCCTAGGCTGAATCTACAGCTCTAGTGGACCCCAAAGTCTGCCTCATCTGTTGAAGTGAATGGGGAACCCCCACACCCTTTGCACTTTCTGTTTACACAGCGGCTCTGGATCAGAAGGATGGATTGAAAGACTGCACCAGGCAATTTTGCAAACAGCGTGTTTGAATTGGTTTTCTTCTTTAATAAGGAAGAGCATATATATCTTTAAATAAATATTGTTAACTTGGAAACTACACATTCCCATGGAATTGCCTCTGTTCCTGCATTTTCCGGATTAAAATGGGGGAGTTGGTTTTATCCAATTCTGAGTGTCACAACCAAAAGTTGAGGAGGCAAAAGAAGATACGTTCGTTGGCTGTCAAGCTGTTACAGAATATTCTCCATGTGGAAGCTAAGCAAAAGTTTTGAGTTATCTTTTTTTAAAAAAACCTCAAGTGTCTGAAGCTCAGCTGATTCTTGGAGGCACATGAGACTATCAGAAGAGGCTTTCCTGGTATTTACTCTTGGAATTTGATGGTTGTGGTGTTCTTTGGATGTTTCATTACAGAGGTCTAAGAAGCTCTCTTTACTGACTTGTCTGCTGAGGAACCTCTTGCTTGTGTGCTATTGAACCCGTGTGCATTGAAGAAGGTTCTCAGACATATTATAGGGTGTACTAAGTTCACACAGAGCTCTTGAAAGGCCTTTTGAACCTCCCCCCTGCACTGTATGAACTGAGAGTGTACTCTTGAAAATATCCAACGTCCCCTTGTGGCTATAACACTGGAAGGGAATATTGGTCCTTGCAGACTGCCTGTCTGATAAGAAGCCTCATCTGCCATTACTAATGTTCTCACTGGGGAACACCTGATAGGCTTCCAAGCAACACTAGGTTTTCCCAGACTGCAAGCTTTAAAACCCCTGGGGTTTTGTTTTTTTTTAATAGCAAACAATGGGGAACTTCAGACTATGTCTGCAGTACCCACTTATGAGACTGGCAGACTCAGAATATAACAGTTTTGAAAAACAGCCCTACTCAAATATGAGACAAAGAAGTGTCACACGCATGAAACATACCTGCCAGAAGGAAATGTGACTGTCTGTGTTGGAGTAAGTGGCAAGATAGCGTCCATCGGGAGCAAAAGCCACGGCTGTTATGGCTCCTTTATGGCCGTGGATGGTCTATAAAGAACAAAAAGAACCATGATATACAAAATTAGTAAGCCGGCACCAACTATAGTAACATTTGGATTAAAAGAGGATTTCAAATATACACCAAACATATAGATCAGACACAGGCAAACTTGGCCCTCCAAATGTTTTGAGACTACAACTCCCATCATCCCTAGTTAACAGGACCAGTGGTCAGGGATGATGGGAGTTGTAGCCCCAAAACATCTGGAGGGCCGAGTTTGCCTATGCCTGATGTAGATTGAAGGCCATTATAACTTCGGATTTCCAAGGGAGGTTGCTCTTATGAAGACCAAACTAATAGTTGTGATGTGCAACGATAGCACTTTCCCATGGAAAGAATCTGTTAGCATTTCACTCCTCTGTTGCTGGATGTGTGGTTGTTACATCACATGTCAGTGTTTACTTTCTAGGTTGGTGTGCACTGGGACTGATTTGTGAACGTTTCATCAGTGCTTCATCAGGAAGACGCCTGGAGAGGTCTGTCTCATTCCGGGGGCTACGTATGCCCCCCAGGCGTGTTTTGACAGAATCAGACCCATTTCCTTTTCTGAAATAAAATTAAGCTGGAAGAGCTAGCTAGGCAAAGTGTTCCTGTATAACTAGGCCTCTGGCTGGTTAAAGAATCCACGGCCTTCTGTGTTCAACTCTTACCCTAAGAGAGAGCATAGCTGCCCATCATTATCTCTTTGAGAGCACTCCACACTTCCCACCTCACTGCTGCAAAGCAAAACCACCATCAGCAGCATTCCACAACAGAACAGGGTGAATTATCCAATGTTGTCACTGGGGGTGGTGATGTCTGGCTCCAAGTAAGACAGGGCAAGATATTCTGAGCTCTGTGCAGCACTACATGCTCCTCTTCCAAGCTCATTAGAGCTCTGAATGCACCACACATCCCTCTCTCATGCACGTACCCGCTATACTCTCCTCCTTAAAAAACGAAATTAAAGATTGGCTCTGCTCATGCACTGCTGAGGGGAAGTCCCCTTGCTTCTTTTGCAGCACACATTAAGCAGGGCACAGGGATGATTCGGGCTAACATGTCGGGAAGCAATATATGCATGATGGTGTCTTCCCTCGACGCACAGAGGGTTCTTTTGACCTATTCTGCAGGCTGACCTTTCTGCCGAGTGGGTCAACTGGCTGTGGAGAGAATATCCGTGTAGGGCTCTTAGCAGACGGCGTGATTCAAAGAGCTAGTTATATTCCTACGGCGATCCCGCTCTTAACCCACAATGAATACCTAGAGTTTCCTAGGCTACTTAAACAAGTGCGACGCCAGGAAGAAAATTTATGCAAACGCTAAAAACGAAACGGAACAGAGCCGAAAGGGACTGTACTTCATGAAAGTTGCACCCTCAGGTGTGGGCCTGTGCAACTGACGTTCGGTTTAATCTATGCCGATGCATGTGGGGAATGAGTGGCAAGGAATAAAGAAACAGAGCAATTCTCCCCAATGTTCAAAGCACTTGCACATATTTCCCCTCAATAATTCTTACAGCAAGGCTGTAAGGTAGGTCAGCATTTTGATCTCTTTATCCCATATAAAGAGCCGAGGAAGAAAGAGAGAAAGAGAGAGAGGACTCTTTGCCTTAGGATATTCAATGAGCGTGTGGCTGAAGGGAGAGCCAAACACATTCCAGCTCATTATCTTATCTATCACACAATACTGGAAATTAGTTTGTATCCAACTTATTATCTTTCAAGGAGCTTCTGGTGGTAAACGTTAACTCTCATCTCCTCTTGTTTTATTTTCAACAACAACCCTGTGGAGTAGTTTAGCCTGAGAAACGGAATGGAGACTTGAACCAGGATCTCCCTACTTTGCCGGTACTACTACTACTACTACTACTACTACCACTTCTTCCTCTTCTGCTGCTTAAAATTTGTATACCATCCTATACCCACGGGCCTGAGGGTGGTTACAACATAAAATCTCAATATAAAAACACAAACACATAACAAAAACAAAAACAACCCAATACAGTGGTACCTCGGGTTACATATGCTTCAGGTTACAGACTCTGCTAACCCAGAAATATTACCTCGGGTTAAGAACTTTGCTTCAGGATGAGAACAGAAATCGTGCAGCGGTGGCGCAGCGGCAGCAGGAGGTCCCATTGGCTAAAGTGGTGCTTCAGGTTAAGAACAGTTTCAGGTTAAGAACAGACCTCCAGAACGTATTAAGTTCTTAACCCGAGGTACCACTGTAACTCCCTGCTCCCCAACACATTTTTGAAGGCCGCTGGATGTCCATCTGCCAAAGGCCTGGTGAAAGAGGAACATTTCTGCCAGGTGCCTAAAGGTGCATAATGAAAGACAGCAGGGAATGTGGATATGGCCAGACGCAAGCCACATGTGCACAAACATTGGAGACACATTGGGGAGGCTTCACAACATGGGCATCTCAACGGACCACTTGTGTGTCTCCTTGCATGCATTTTGAAAAATGCAGCAACGGGTTCTGGTGTGCAGGGTGCACCTATGTGGAAGTGTATCCCCACATTTCATCAAGGAAACAGAGGTGCTACACCAGGGGCCAGCAAACTTTTTCAGCAGGGGGCCGGTCCACTGTCCCTCAGACCTTGTGGGGGGCCGGACTATATGTTGCCATGATTATGATCCACATTTTTGGTAAAAACCCTTATTGGGACTAACCCCAACATTGCCCAAATGTGATTTTTTTTGGGGGGGGGTGTTCCCCCATACACCCACGCTGCTTCCTTTGCGTTTTACGCATTGACAGTTATTATTTTTCTTGTAAGGTGGGGTGGGGGGCTGAGGTAAATGTGCCATTCCTGTCAGCACTGGAAAGCGTGTGCGCATGCGTGGGTGAAGGGAAAAGCCGTTGGCCATGCTAAGTCAGGCTGGCGCCGCTCAAGCAAAAACGTTCTTTTCCGCGTGTGAGGGAAGACGAGGCAGCAGCGGCTATTTACCTTTCCATGGCTTACACCGTGTAGCTAACAAGTGGCCTCCCCAGAGAGTGCATAACTGCTTTGGAGTGCAGCTGCCCAGGCGTTCCCCGCTTCCTCTGGTGGGGAGCACCACCAACACAGACAACGGCGGGTGTCGCTCCTGAGGCACCTTTGAGCCCCTGCCGCAGCAAGGGGTGATATGATAGCCATGTTCAAATATATAAAAGGATGTCACATAGAGGAGGGAGAAAGGTTGTTTTCTGCTGCTCCAGAGAAGCGGACACAGAGCAATGGTTCCAAACTACAAGAAAGAAGATTCCACCTAAACATTAGGAAGAACTTCCTGACAGTAAGAGCTGTTCGACAGTGGAATTTGCTGCCAAGGAGTGTGGTGGAGTCTCCTTCTTTGGAGGTCTTTAAGCAGAGGCTTGACAACCATATGTCAGGAGTGCTCTGATGGTGTTTCCTGCTTGGCAGGGGGTTGGACTCGATGGCCCTTGTGGTCTCTTCCAACTCTATGATTCTATGATTCTATGAACTCCCCTTCCTGAGATCAGTTGCCTGCAGCTCCATGGTGGAAATCCGAACTCTGGCTCCTTTCCCCTACTCCCCACCCCGGAAGAAAAGATTGCTGCATACGCACGATGGATGGAGAAGGGGCTTGTCTTGAGCAGCCACCCGCCTCACTTTTGACCCCCAAACCTGGCTGAGTCGCATCGTGCGTGTGCGCTATGCTGGCTGCCTGGATTCCCAGACCGTCCGTGGGCTGGATCTAGAAGGCAACTGGACCTGATCCGGCCCGTGGGCCTTAGTTTGCTGACCCATGTGCTACACAGACATAAGAATCTGCCTTATTCGAAGCCGAACCATTGGCTCATCTACTGTAGATTGTCCCCCAGCAGTTCCTCGAGTTGCCAGGATCCAGCCCATACACAGGCAACTCCTGTGCTGGAGTACTGAGAGACAGCCTTCCCTCTAAAGCAGCTTTTCTCAACCTGTTGGTCCCCAGAATTTGTTGAACTACAACTCCCATCACCCCTAGCTAGCAAGACCAGAGCTAAGGGATGATGGGAGTTGTAGTCCAACCACATCTGGGGACCCACAGGTTGAGAACCGCTGCAAAGCTACATTAGCACTGCTGCAACTTAGTTATCATTGTTTTGACAGACACCACCATCCTATGGCTTGTTTCAGGAATTTGTGCCTAACAGCCAGACCGCAGAATTGATTAGGGCTGTCACATTCACAAGCCTTGTGCTGTTACGTTTTATTAGAACTTTAGGTAAAGGGGAGATTTCTGCTGCTTATGACTGATTTAGGAAGAAGCCTTCATATACTTTGAGACTTCCCCTTCCCCACCCCGTTATGCAAATTTGTTGCAAACCACTTTGAAGATTGGCATAAGAGAGAATATGTAACTAATCTCTTTCCTGCTGCCTAGAAAACTGTCCTGCCCATCTATATTTTTGTCTGTAGAGTTTGTTTTGCAAGCTTTTATCCTTACTTGCCCCTTTGACAGCAGAAAAGCTCTTGGAACGAATGCTGCCAGTTCACAACATTCTACGTAGATTTTTAATTCCAGGGCTGTGGGTTCGAGCCTCACGTTGGGTGAAAGATTCCTTCACTCCTTCCAACTCTACAATTCTATGATTTCAAGTTCACTCAATATAAGCTGCAGCACTTTTACCCAACCCTGGTGCCCTTCAGATGTTTTGGATGACAATTGCTGGCATCCCTGGTCACTGGTCTTTCTGGCTAAGGCTGATCTGATCAGAGCTGTGCCAGCTTGGGAGAGGCTAACCTGTGGCACATAATTAGAACCACTGCCATACATACCATATTTTCCGCTCCATAAGACACACTTTTTTCCTCCTAAAAAGTAAGGGGAAATGTGAGTGCGTCTTATGGAGTGAATGGCGCTGCGCAGAGAGGGAGAGCTGCGCAGCGCCCCTTCGGCGACATGCCTGTACTGAGAAGCCGGAGGAGGAACACAAGGGACTCCTTCTGCTCCTTCTCTAGCTTTGCTGAAGGAGCGCTGCACAGTTCTCCCTCTTTGCGCAGCGCCCCTTCAGCGATGCGCCTGTCCTGGAAGCCGGAGGAGGAACAGAAGGGTCTCCTTCTGTTCCTTCTCCAACTTCACTTGAAGGGGCGCTGTGCAGAGAGGGAGAACTGCACAGTGTCCCTTCAGCGACATGCCTGTCCTGGCTTCTGCCTTAGCTGCACGCAGCCTCTTCGGGCAGGGGGAGCCTTCATCCCGCTGCCCGCCCTGAAGTGGCTTGGCGCGGTTATCCCAGAAGCCAGATCCCTCTTGCTGTTCTGGCTTCTGGGATTCAAAAATATTTTTTTTCTTGTTTTCCTCCCCCCAAAACTAGGTGCGTCTTATCATCTGGTGCGTCCTATAGAGCGAAAAATACGGTAATGATAATAAATAACGATAATGCAACCGACTCATGTTGCCTAATGCCGGCGCGTGCATAGTTTTGGAACAGCAAACTTAACTGCACAGTATGTCCCTGACAAAAAAAAAAAGGTTTATAAAATAATAAAATGCAGTTCCCATTGTGTTATCGAAGATCTAGGGAGGAGACATGGAAGCGCAGAAGCCCTCTGAGCTGTCTCTGAGCACAGACTCTATCAGTGCAGCCATATTATGTGTCCTGAGCTCACGGAGCTTTGACAACAAAACTCCCATGATTTGAGATAGCTGGAAAATAAGCCTGCAAGGCGGCAGCTGGGACCCAGATCCATAAGTCCCTGCCTCACACAGAATGGTTGTTTAAAAAAGCCCAAGGAAGCATCATGAGAATTGGCCTCTACTTGCAAACACCAGGGGAGCCTCAGCATTATGTTTGTAGCGAAGACTTGAACTTGATTAAGTCTGACATCAATTCACTTCTCCAGAAACCCCACCACTATGTGCTATCCAAATAGGTGCAGGAGGATACAGTGGAAAAACAGTTTTTCTTGGATGGCTTGTCTACAACCTACGATTTTGAGAATTGTGGGTTTACGCATATCTCATATCATAGGAAAACAATGCTCCCTGCAAAAGATTTCAGAAACATGGTCCTGCCAGACTCTCAGATCTTTCAGGGCCAGGTTTAATACCCTGAAATCCCTTAAACCAAAAGGGTAAATCTTCAGTTTAAAGTACTCCCCAAGGCTGACTGCCAGAGAGCAAAGCTGCACTAAAATAGGAAAAAGGAGACAATGATAACCAATTGCAGTATCTGCCCACAGTACTTCACAAGTGCCTTATGTAATCTCCACTATGTAATGATAAGGAAAACTAAAAGGCCGATTAGTTATGGGGTTCAATATTTTGGCCATCATATTCCTCAGCACTTAACAAGCAATTAATATTTGCCAATGAAAAATGTTTGGGTAATTCAAAGGTGAAAATCAATACTGCTAGCAAACTTGTTGCACTCTTGGCCACTGACAATTTCTCCAAATAACTACAATCCTTAAGGGAGCCAAATCGCTTTGATGTTTTAATTTATGTGCTTTCCTTGCAGATGCTAATCCTTTAAAAACAGATTTCCCTCTCCTCGGTGTAATTCAGGGTGCACTTTGCAGGGCTCACTCTTATTTATTCATCAAATAAACAAGTATGTGCATGCATCCACGCAAAGCCTTGCATTTGAATCAAAAGCATTTCTATATACTGGGTTTTGGTGGGCAAAGGGCAGCGCATTTCTGAAATAAAACCTGTCCGGGAGGATGTATTTAGCAGCAGCTTACAAGACGTATGATTGGCACTTAGCATCTGTGAAAGGTTTGTGTTTATTAATGCAGAAAATAAAAAAAAATCAGTAGCAGCAGAGAAGAAAATATAGGGAAAACAAACATTTTGCTCTGCCAATTGCTCTACAGTGGGGGGACGGGACCCAAAGTTCCTTATTGTTATTTAGTTATGTTTAATCTGAAAGCCTCCCTAACAAAAGGTTCTCTGAGCAACTCTCGGAATAAAAAATAAGTAATAAAAAATATAACAATATGATAAAAACACCGTAAGGTGAGGGGGGGAAATCGCCTTGAAAGATGACAGAATTAAAAAACCAACAGAGCTAGAATAAAGTTTAAAAGCTACAACATGATTGTAAAAGGCTTGAGACGATAAAAACGGAATTTGCTTGGCACTGAAAAGATACTAAGGAGAGCACTAGGCGGGCCTTTCTGGAGACGGCATGCTACAACTGGGGTGCCAACACTGAAGAGGCCATTTGATACCTCATTTGGCAGCTGTACTCTAAGGAGGGCTTAAGAAAAAAAGATGTCAGAGTCTAGGTGGGAAGAGGTGATCCTTCAAGTTGTGACTTCTATACTGGGAGTCCAAGGTAGGCTAGTGCATTGAGGCAGATAGGGCTCTGCCCCACCAATCTCAGTCTGCCCAGGATGTGTTACTGCCTGTCAGTTTCCTTCTCCTTTGCCCCTGCAATTTGGCAGGGAGGATGGCGACGAGAATTAGTTGACTCTGCCTGTTGCTAGTGTCAATTTCACCTGCCACCTGTCTCCTGCCTTCTTAACAGGCACCAGACAGCACCGTCATCAGGTATGGATAATCCATTGCCAAGGCAAATCTTTACTTGCATTCTTAGTATTTTGTTGGAAGCTGCCCAGAGTGACTGGTGAAACCCAGGCAGATGGGTGGGGTATAAATAATAATAATAATAATAATAATAATAATAATAATAATTGCATACCAAGCGCTATGCTGAGTCAAACCATTGAACTGTCTCACAATGATTTTAAAATAGAGATGTATCATGATATCACATGGGACCCCAGGGCATTTGTGCCACTGAGACAACATATGTAAGATGAGATCTGGAATAAATGGCAAAATGTTATGTACAATGAACAATTAGATATAATAATAAGGCTGGGGTGTGAGATTAGGGCACCCTTGGAGCAAAGAAATCAGGACTTGACTCCTACAACAGAAATAATTTATGGAATTCGTTGCCGTGAGATGTAATGGTGGCCACTAGCTTAAGAAGGGATTAGACAAATTCTTGGAGGATAAATCTATCAATGGCTATTGGTCACAATAGCTGTATGGAAGATCCATGTTCGCAGGCAATTTGCCACTGGATACCAGTGGGAGAGGGTTGTCAGACATGTTAGTTGTGCTTTTTGAAAAGCACAGTTAACAAGGGCACTTTTATTTTTAAGGAAAGGCGTGGACTGATCCTGTACTGCGCTCCTGATTATTTGTTTATTAACTGGATTTATATGGCACCCAGTAACCCGGTTCTCTGCTGCATTGACAACCCCATAACATGATACACAAGTCTTTAAGGTGCTACAGACTTTCTTTTGTGGGGTTCATCAAGGCTGCATTTCATCAAGTAGCTCCAATTAACATCTAATAAGATCCAAGTATATGGCAACTGACAAGCAATCTCCACCGCACCAATTCCATCAAGCCATTACAGACCTTTCAAAATGAACTGGAAAACCACGCTAACCATTTGCGGACATCAAGGAGATCTGCACAGCTAATGTAATTCCGTGTATACACAGAGCTGTCCTGATTTTCCTCTATGGCTACATCCCCATGTGTTGTGTCAGAGAGGCCTCAATATTCATGCATGCATTTGTAGAGCATGTAAAAAAACAACAGCGATGAAAGACAACTAAGGAAGGACACAGTAGAGTTTTAGAAAATGCCCAGTAGCCAAAGTGGCACCCCCCATCCCAAAGCTTTGGACTGCAACTCCCATAATCCTTGTCAGGAGCTTGTCCTACTCTCGAGTAGGACCCTGGCAGAGACACATGCCCGACTGGCATGTTCTCTCCCTCCTGGTCGATCGTTCAGGAGCTTCAAAAGCTCTCTTCAGCCCGAACATCACAGCGACCGATGCCAACAGACACTGGCACACTCAGGGATCCGCAGAGTCTTCACAGCTTGCGTAACAGACCTCAGCAACTCAGCATTTTGACTAATCTACTTTATTTACATATACAGTGGTACTTCGGGTTACACATGCTTCAGGTTACAGACTCCACTAACCCAGAAATAGTACCTCGGGTTAAGAGCTTTGCTTCAGGATGAGAACAGAAATCATGCTCTGGTGGCGCGGCAGCAGCGGGAGGCCCCATTAGCTAAAGCAGTGCTTCAGGTTAAGAACAGTTTCAGGTTAAGAACGGACCTCTGGAACGAATTAAGTTCTTAACACGAGGTACCACTGTAACCACACACAGAACACTGCAACATGGCTCCCTCTCTCTCTAGCATCAGACAGCAAAGAGAAAAAGAACAAAGGACAATAGTCCCACTTCACGGAACACAGTAACACAAACATCCTGTCTCCGTCACTTCCCACTCTGTGGAGTCAAAACATACACCGTCATGTGATAGACAACAATCCCATGACTGCAATCATGCAGCAGGAATTCTGATTTTCCTCTATGGCTACAACTCCATGTGTTGTGTCAGAGAGGCCCCAATAGTCATGCATGCATTTGTAGAGCATGTAAAAAAACACACAATGAAAGACAACTAAGAAGGGATACAGTAGAGTTTTAGAAAATGCACAGTGCAGAGCCCAGCAGCCAAAGTGGAACCCCCCCACCCCGAAGCTTCGGATTGCAACTCCCATAATCCTGACCACTGGCCAAGCTAGCTGAGAATGATGGGAGAGGTGGCCCAACAACATTTGAAAGGCACCATGTTGGCTAAACCTGATGTAGAGAGTGGACCCTGTTTTCAGCGTCCTTTAAATTTACCAGAACCAGATCCAGGATAAGACAAAACGAAGTACTTCTTCAGGTAACACATAACTTAAGGAACTGACTGCCGCAATATGTGGCAATTGGTCACTATCTCAAGAGGATAGGTCCAGCAACAGTGGTTAGCTATTCCATGTTCAGAGGTAATAACACTTCTGAGTACAAGATGAGGAGGTCTAACAATAGGGCAATACTGTCATTTTCATATCCTGCTTCTGTGTTTCACAGAACCATCTGGCGACTGCGGGAAGCAGAATGCTGAACCAGAGAGGCCTCTTAAGTATGACCCAGCAAGCCTTTCTTAATAGTCTTATGCTAAGAGTGGTGTCCAAAAGGTAAGGAATATCTCAGGGGAGCCAAGAAGGAAAGACTGAATCAAAGTAATTAAGTTATATATGGTTTCATTCTGACCTGAAGGCAAAATTCGTTCCTGATCACTAGTAGGAGGAATTGTTTGGAGCACAGCTTGAATCATCAACATCAATGGCTCAATCCTGCCTTTGAATGGTTTGTTTTCTTCAAAATATTTTCAGCACTTCACCCCCAAATCCCTTCCTGAGTTGTGAGAGTCCATCAGTTTCTTTAATGTAAACAAGACATTCCCACCTGTAATTCCTGGTTAAAAGTTATCCTGAAGTAATGTTGTCAGAGCTGCTCCTAGGTCCCAGCTCACAGAGGACCAACGCTAGGCTGTCGTTATGTACAAAAGTCTTTATTGAGGTTCAGTTTCCATTTCAAAGCCACAGCGCGCAGCTCTACGTCTTAAACCCTAGACCGGCGAAGTCCCGTCTGAGTCTCCTCCCCTATGACACCAGTTTAAGATCCTAGCCCTGCTCCACCTTTTACGCTGCTCTCTCCTCCTCTGGGTCCTCCTGCCCGCTGGGGCATTGCCCTTTCTGGACTCTTCCGATGCTGAGTCGCTTAGCTCCTCCCCCTCCCTCCGGCGGGCTTTAGGACCCGGTTCCCAATCCTCATTCTCTGCTGTCCCGCGCTCCTGTACATTTGAACTTGCCTCTCGTGCCAACCCAGTGACCTTCCTCCTGACCGTTACACTACTTCTGTCACTGCTTCCCTCTTCCGGGATACTGGCCGGATCTGACCTCCCCTCCGTTGTCTGACTCTCCGATGGAGGTGTGGTCAGCCCTGCCTTATCTTCTCTCCCTGGTGGGGAATGCACTGGCCCCGATCCTTGGGACTCTTCCCCCCCCCACTCTGCTCTGGTGGGGAAGCTGGTCCTGATTTCCAACTACTGCTCTGGGAGTCCCTGCTGCCCCCTTGCTCCTGGGGCGTTCCCCTTGGGAACCCCCTACCCCTGGCCACTGGCGCCCCCTTCTGTGAATCTTCCGATTCGCTGGAGAGGCTCATGGAATCCCTCGGTCCACTGTCCTCTTCTCCTACGCTCCCCTCGGATTCTTCCCCTTCGCTCTCCATCTCCTCTCTTCCCTGTGCCTCTGCTCCTGAGCCCCTGACAAATGTTATTAGCAATTTGTTCATGCAAGGACCACTTTCTCAAACCTTCTCTCCATGGAATCTAAAAACACGACCTCCAGAACTAGGGTTCTTTTACTTTAGGGTTAACAGAAGAATTGAACTGGAACTCAGTCTTTGATCTTTGATCTAAATAAGATTATACTGACGACCATTGGCAGAGACAGGATACTGAGCAATATGGACCACTGATCTGACACCATTAGGTCGTCATGCAGCTTTCACGTCAAAACATGTTTACATGCATCTTTAAAACACATTCCATGCTGCAGGACACAATTGCTTTTGTTCAGCGTGTGCCTGGCCATCTCCATACTTCGCATGATCACTAAGGCATTCCACAGATTATGTGGTTTGGGAGAAGTACGCAGAAGACAGGAAACTGCAGCCAATCATGTATTTGCTATATGTGTAGTTAATAATTTTAGAGGTACGTAAAAAACAAACAAACCCTTATGTATGAGCCAGTAACTCTGAGACTTTTTCATGTACTCAGGCATATGTCCTTCAATTCAAATTGCATGCTTATGTGAGGTATTCACATTAGAAGCCAGCATCTACCTATCCTCTAAGATAATTTTACATTTAAGATAGAATCACAATGGCTTTACACTTTTCACAAAGATCTGCTGCAAGAGGCTTCTCCCAGTGTAAGTGAATATTATGAAAATTCAAAGTACACACCACTCCCCAAAGTGCCATTTTGCTCCTGAAGGGGAAAAAATACACATTGCTCCTACATGCATTTACTACAAGTAAATCTCTTTTATTTCAGCTGAACTTCCTTTCCCATTGTGTTTCACATTGCTGCCTCAGTATTAAGCTTTGAAAGGGTGGTAATGGTGGAAATCACATGCTTATGTTTTGAAATTAGTTTTCAACCTTCCCCACCCCCCTCAAAATGTCTCTCCATAAAAGCTAGATTCACACTAGATACATTTTTTAATGCGGACATACATCTTAATTTTATAATTTCCTAATGCTGTTATTTTGCATCAGCCACCACAAATTACTTTGTATTAAAACATAAAACTGCATGATTTGACAGCCAGCATACAAACAGAGCAGAAAGTGACCTTGAACAGCAGTGTATAAAAATACATTTATCACTGAAATGGCATGCTGGCTGTCAGTCAATATATGCCTCTCATTTGTTCAGAGGTTCTCCTGCTGTGAGTCCCTCATTACAATTTGCTTTTACTTCCTGGGCAAATGACAAGCTGAAAATGAGGCAGCGTCTTTCTTGACCAAACTTAATCCAGAAAAAATTAGACAACAGCTGCAGCCATCCAAGTGTTACCGTGTGTTCCACAAAACGTTATCTAAAACATACTGTTTTATATACATCCTCGGTGTTACGCGATGCTAAACAGGAGAACCACCAAATGTGTCCCATATCCTCTAAACCCATCACATTTTATTAAGTTATTTACGCTGATCTCTTAAAAAAAAAAAAAATCAATGCAGCCTATTTTTCAAGCACGCCAGACATTTACAAAGATTTGATTTACATTCGCAGTTTAAGAGGCTCACGCTTCTTTTCTGTTTCAGATATTTCAAGATGACACTGCCAAAAATTAATATGGCAGTAAAGTCAACAGCACATTTTGAACAGTTATTCCTAATTAGGAGCACTCACCTCTAAGTGGATGTAGTTAAGGCCTGCCTCACAGATTACAGTAAGGGGCATAAAATACTTCATTGGAACAAGGGCAGCTGATATCCCTCTATGTGTAAACATGCAGGAGTGTATGGCTGGTGCTTATAAACTGATGCAGCATCCTTTTCTGTAACATCTCTTTGCTCCCCTAAAAGGCTAGCAATGCGTAAATAAGTAGGGGGGGTGAATCTGTCAGTTTCCCTTTCTCATTTCCCCAATCATTATTTCCGTTCTCCCCATTTCTGTCTAAATTTGAGATTTCTTCTTTTTATGATGGGGGGGGGGGAACCTTCATGAAAATTCACACACACATTCATGTGTATTTCTAATATTAACCTTTCTGCATGTGATTTTTACACAGTGCGTGCATTTTTAAAAATAGTGGCCCCCCAACAAATAATATATTTCTGCAAATTATTTTTGTGAATATATACAGTTTTCTACGCACCTCTCACTAATATACACATTTTTTTGGTACATATTCTCTAGTTGGAGAACTAAACGGCAAAATTCGGAAATGTTTACATTTCAGAGAAGAGCTGTGTGTTGCCGTTCCTGTGCACATTTTGGGAGAAGCAAATCTGGAACGTTCACACAAAAATGTGAGATATATCCCCCCTCTATGCCTAATAAGTAACCTTAATACAGAGAAAAGTAAAAAGAGATCAGTCTGCTTAAAGTAGCAGACATGGTGAGGCATAACACACAACTATTTCGTTACCAAAGAAGTAAGACTGCAGTACTAGTTCATTCCACACATTTTAAAATGAAGAAATATAATTATTATTTGCAAGCATGAGATATGAATCTACCAAGGAGTATAATTATTATTTGTAAGCATGAAACATTAATCTATCCAGGGGAAATTTTAAACTATTTATAATTGTTATATTATTGCTTAATATTAAATTTTATGAAGAATTAACAACCGGCTAATGTGATGTTTTCCAAACTTTTTTTTTTTTTAAACAAAAAACTGTTTTGAAATATTACTCAGCAGGCACTTAAAACAGAAGCAAACAGAGAACCATGAAAACATGTGCACATCTTTAACTTTTTAGGAAGCGTTCTGTGCACTGCAAAATATAATACTGAGAATTGGCAAAACACCACCATCACCATTATGAATGCCCACACAATTTACTAGCAAAATGCATCCTATTCACCTAATCAGACAGATAATGATCTTGAATTTACATGCCCTAGCTGTTGTAAATCACCAAAGACTCCTTTTTCTTGAACCACCAATCCCACAAAATTGATGTTCAGTGGAATGAATAGCTCAAGAGCATTTTATTCTTTTCTTTTTTTAAAATAAATAAATAAACATGGAACAGAAACATGGTAATATACATGCTTATATGAGGCTTCATAATTCAAGCACATTATTCTTTATTGGAAACAGATGCCAGATAGGAAAAAATAATGTTAACCCACTTAAGCAACCAAGTGTATTGCACATAAAATCGTATTTCAGAAGCAGTAAGATTTTTAGTTTTGTGTCTGCACACTAGTCCATAAGCCTAGTTTATTATTGTCCATTTCTTATATAAGAGTCAAAAAGAATATAAACCAATGTGATTTACAGGACTGGAGAATGCTCTATATAAATTTGAACCACGGTTTAACTTACTTGAAGAGCATATCTGGATAATTTGTTGCTATCTTTACCTTGATCTTTTGATGGAGTTCAAGAAGGCTATAGGCATTTTATATTGTGAATTATACTGTATATTTTGAGTATTCTGTGGAAGTAATGGTATGTAAGAAATAACAGTAAACAGAAAAAGCATGTCAGTAAGTTGAAAATACAACTATTTCCTGAAATCAAGATCTTCTGCATTATAAGGACTTCAACAGCCTCACTATGGCCTTTGAGGACTGCGAAATATTTTTTTTTATTAGGATCGCCGAAGAATTGATCCTTTTGAATTATGGTGCTGGAGGAGACTCCTGAGAGTCCCATGGACAGCAAGAAGATCAAACGTATCCACTCTTAAGGAAATCAGCCCTGAGTGCTCACTGGAAGGACAGATCGTGAAGCTGAGGCTCCAATACTTTGGCCACCTCATGAGAAGAGAAGACTCCCTGGAAAAGACCCTGATGCTGGGAAAGATGGAGGGCGCAAGGAGAAGGGAACGATGGAGGACGAGATGGTTGGACAGTGTTCTCGAAGCTACCAACATGAGTTTGACTAAACTGTTGGAGGCAGTGGAAGACAGGAGTGCCTGGCGTGCTCTGGTCCATGGGGTCACGAAGAGTCGGACACGACTAAACGACTAAACAACATATATATTTGATATGCATTGTTACAATAAAATAATTTCATGGTTTATTTTTAAAGCCACATTTCCAACACAAAAGCCAGACGTTAGTTTCTGCTTAATTAGAATAGGCTTTGGGACTGCAAGGACCTTAAGAGTAGAAACCTCCAAAAAAGTAAAACAGAAGCTGTAGAGAATTGTTTAACGAAGAACTAAAACAAAATAAAAATGTTTCGGATGCAAAGAACAATCCAGCTACTATCACACGCTCAAGGCTTTGGGCAGTTAACTCCAGCTTGCATGGTAAACTGCTTTTGAAACTGATGAGACTTTCAAAAGCAACTTGTGATGAGGCATGGGAATCTGTCATTAAAAAAATCAAAGCATTCTGGTGGACACATGGGAAACTCTTGTGTGCCCTGAAACTGCTCTTTCATCCTTATCCACAATTGTGCATGTTCAAAGAAGCCTGCTGTCCAGTGCAGGTAATTCTAAAGCCAGTTATTTAGAAATTCTGCAAGTTTATAAAGCTCTCCATTTCAATTTGCCAATCTTTAATGGGAGGGGTTGAGGGGCCGGCACTGTGTTGAAGTGAGGAACATTGCTGCACAAGCAATTTATGCAGTTAATCTTTATATTAATGATGCGGCCAAAGATTAAAGTTATGATCTCCCAAGAAGTAAGAAGAGATAAGGTAAATGACCAGTCCTCAGCATCTAAGTGCCAAATGTCTCTCCAAACGTCCGCTTGTGGACATTATTCTGGAAACAAACAAACAAACGAAAAGGAAATCACTTGTGCATCTGCTTGTACCATCCAAGCATTTCTGGGAACTTCTTTTGCAAGGATCAAGTTTGCAGATTGTCATGTTTCATGAAGACACTGCTCACGGCATAAGAGAAAGAGGTATTTGGCTGTAAATGTTCAGCACCACTTAACCCATAAGCTCTGGTCAAGTGTTTTCCCATAAAGCAGAATGCCATTTTATTTAGACAGCAATTCCAACAGTTTGCAATTAATCTCTTAGAGCAAATCAGTTTTCAAAGAGATATTCCAATAAATTTCGCCCTTAAAAAAAATCAATCTTATTTGTTTCCAACTCATCTTGGGGGAAGGAAGCATTTTAATTGAGGTCTCTTCTGAGCTCTAGAGGCAAGGATCAAACTAGGGCACTAGGATGTATCACTTGAATAAGCCAAGGCAAAGAGGCTGTTCTCGCTAAATTATTTTTGGCTGAACTAAGGTTTTCTCTACTTTACATTGCAGGGTGTGTGTTTTTTAATGAATTATATGAACTGACCATGGGCTAAAATGGTTGGATATTTAAAATGGGAACTCTTAACCTTTGATGTCACGGACTCCAGGGTACCAAATGTGCAGAAATCTATTAATTCCAAAATAAGAAGAAATTTGCAATAATATTGAATTTACCGAACAATATGGAACTGCCAGAAAACCAGTGCCCACTTACTACCCACCCTCTTTAACATCCTTTGCCTGGTGCAAATGTGCCTCTATACCAGGGGTCACCAGGAGAACATATGGACCAGACTCTGGTGCTTACAGGGTCTCCTTCAGCACTGAAAATAAATTGCTAAGTTTGCTTGTTGTGTGTGTGTTTGTGTATATGTGGTGCCTACAGCAGTTTCTCCATCTTGCATATGTGTCCATGAGCCCCGAAAGGCTAGTGATCCCTACATTGGGAGATCTCTGTTTAATTACTATCATTCAAATAGAAATACATCTTGTCATATTGAAAACTGTGAAAAGGTTACTTTTGTTTGCTCTTGCAGGTGCTGGTAATGGTCAGTTTCAAGGACCTTTCTGGTTTCCTCTTCCTTATAGTTCTTAATCTTTGAGAGTCACTCTTGGACTGGAAAGCAGTTCCCCTCAAACAGATAACTGTCCTCTGCAAAGTAGGGCATATGACCACCCTACTTCTAATAACAACTATTAGGGCTTTTCTAACTCTATAGGAAGCTCTGAGTTTTGCCCTAGGGGCAGGGGCAGGGGGAGAAACCAGATGTTTAGCGGCTTGTTATGGGTCGATCAATTTAGTCTGAAAGTTGAGACACAGAATCTTTGAATGTCAGTGGAGAGTATGGGAAAGGACTGAAGAGAGTTAGAATTGGTCCGCTCAAGCCCAGATCAGCTAAGGGAATGCATGCCATGATGAAAAAGACCACTTTGAAGGAGGAAGAAAAGAAAAAATGGACACTATCCTCCTTCACTGCTCTCCAGTCACCCACTCCCTGGCATTATAGCAATAAAATGTTAAGGTTTTGGACTGAGCCCTCTAATGCTATACAGTGGTACCTCTGGTTACGAACTTAATTCGTTCCAGAGGTCCGTTCTTAACCTGAAACCGTTCTTAACCTGAGGTACCACTTTAGCTAATGGGGCCTCCTGTTTCCACCACCGCGCAATTTCTGTTCTCATCCTGAGGTAAAGTTCTTAACCAGAGGTACTACTTCCGGGTTAGCGGAGTCTGTAACCCGAGGTGTTTGTAACCCGAGGTACCACTGTATACTAGCACAGCTGGGGAAGGCCTTGGGGGTGCAGATTTTTTTTTTAAAAAAGAGGTGTCCTTCCTCCCGGAACGTAAGGCTATAAAAATCAGTAATAGCAGCCAGACCAATCGCCACAATTCACTGAAAAGCAACAGCAAATGACTGGGTGTTTTTCGTTTGTTTGTTTGCTTTTAAACCTTTTAAAATTGACCTCATGCAAACACATCGGTGAAGGGAGTTTCATCACTGTGGTAACATCACAGAAAAGGCCCCATCCCTGTTCATTGCCAGCTTTTTTCTCTTATGCCTGGAAAAAGACCTCTGAAGAAGATCTTAATGACCAGGCAGAATCGTATGGAGACAGACAGCCCAGTACCTCCTGTCACTCGCACCCCAACTGGAAACCACATTCATAACAGTCCCTTTGCTATTGCAGCCACCAGCTTGTGGATCTTCCTCTCTGGAAAAGCTTGCTTGGTTTAATAATAATAATAATAATAATAATAATAATAATAATAATAATAATACTTACACCTTGCCCATCAGACTGAGCTGCCCCAGTGACTCTGGGTGGCTCCCAACATAATAAAACCACACCAAAACATAAGCTTCAGGTGATCTGCCAAGAAATTCTTATTTTGCTGGGGTCAGTGTTTGCACAGGTCAATATCCTGTCTCCCCATTTTGGTGCCGGATTGTTTTCTCCTGCTCTTGGCTTTATTGCACACATGGGATTTTGGAAATTTTGACTTTCCACCCTGTGTTTTAATATTATGTTATGTTTTTGGTCACTTTGAGCTTATTTTAGAAAGAAACAGAGTTATCCAAATAATTATAATTTATGGGTGACAATCCCGCATGGATTAGGATAGCAGCTACAAGTACAGCTTTTGTGAAACTTTTGTTCATTTATTTTAAATGTAAGTTACATTGTAGTGCTATGCCAACATCTTTAAAAATCGCACATAGTAGAGGAGATGGTAGCTATTCTTTTATCATTACATATGACACAAGTGGCAAGCTTCCTAGTTTGGGGGGGAAAGATCAGGATATTTCATTTCATTTCTTTTAATGATCTTTTAATGCATCCAATACAAATAAGTCATGATAAAAATGACTTAAAACAAACAACTGATATCAAATAAAGTAATAATTCAGTAGAACATAATAATACAAAATTAAAATTAACTCTCAAAATATCAACAAATAATAATTAAACGTAAATTCGCTCTCAACCATTACAATAAATCATTATCAAATTATAAATAAAAATAACAACAGAGTCACAATATATAAAAGACCACAATACATTTAAAAACCCCCATGGAAAATGAGAACCACGTTGGCTGGGGGGGATGAGAGTTGGGATCCAACAATTTCAGGAAGGTCACAGGTTCCTCATCTCTATTTTAGTGGAGATCCTTAAAGACACCCAGTCCTTAAAACCACTAATATTACCATGCTGTTTTCTCTGCTTCAGGGTTTTTTTCTTCAAGCATACGGGGATGAACTGCACTCTTT
Source organism: Podarcis cretensis (assembly GCF_951804945.1). Classification (NCBI taxonomy): domain Eukaryota; kingdom Metazoa; phylum Chordata; class Lepidosauria; order Squamata; family Lacertidae; genus Podarcis; species Podarcis cretensis. The sequence goes on from NC_137180.1 coordinate 52,014,959, forward strand.
CAATGTTGCCCTGGTACTTTCTGGATTGAAGATGGAAGCAATGGTGGTACCCATGACGGCAGCCCAACTGACTGCCCCAGAGAACAACAGCAGTGCAGGTTTCTCACCTATCATATTGTTGTACCTGGCTTTTTTTAGAGGCTTCTTTTGGTGCAGCACTTGTACATTCTAGAGATGCACCCTTAAACGCTACCCCACCCCCCAAGAAGCTATTCGCATAATGGCTGTTTCTTTCCCTAAAGCCATCAATTAAGAGATTGCCACCCAATTACCACTAAAAGCTGCTTCAAAAATATTCGCTCAGGAATCTGCTCCTGGAAATAAATAAGGTAGTCCGCTCCCCCCCCCCCATGCATAGCTGCCCATTGGACTGATAAGATTGAAATTGGCACCTCCTAGCTTGCTATGCTGCTTGTGTAGCTCAGTTCCAACCCAGACACACTCTGCAAACAGCAGCTACATGAATAAGGAATTAGAAGTGTCAAACCAGAGTTAACTATTTAATTGAATCTTGCTACCTCGAAACGAAAACAATATGGAAGAGCCTGCCCCGAGTCGGTCTCCCACCGACCACATACATGGAAGACAAGGCTCTCTCCAACATGGAGTCCATTGGCAGGAAGAGGAGACGCAAAGCTGGCTTTGTTTCAGAAGTCACAAGGCCGTTTACACTCCCCATTTCAAAATGTGGAAATGTTAACGTAGGGCCTCCCTTGTGGTAGTAAGCAAATGCTAGTGGCTCCTTACAGAATCGGGCCCCAGGCTGCTTAGAGCACATGGAGAGCCAGGCATGACAGAAAGAGAAGCCAATAAGGTTTTTGGGGTCTAAGATAAAGGTGCTCTCCAACATCTAATGATCTCCATTGGGACAGCGCGCCACTGTGTTGCTGGAAGAGGAGCACAGTAAATACTGACATCAAGTTTTAAGCCTGGAATGATGATATTTGCAGCTTGTTGCTTTCTTTCTTTCTCTCCCTCTTTAAAAAAAAAACTTCCTTTGTCTGAAGCTTGTCTTTCGAATTTCTCACAGTTTAACCACTGCAGCACCTTTGAGGACAGCTGTGCATCTTCTGGTTATTTAAAGTACTGCACACACTGACGACAATAGACTACTTTTTAAAAGTATGCTTAAAAATCAATTATGGATAATTAATGCTAGCCTTCTTTTTCGGTGCTTGCTCTCTTGAAATGCTACATATGCCTTTACTGGGGGCGGGGAGAAGAGCTGGAAGCAAACTTTGCTCTACCAAGCTGAATTTTTGGCAGGGTGGGAATTAGGGTGCTATGCTTTAACAATCTATGCTCTCTCTAATCATCCCCCGAATTGATGTGATCACACGCCGCCAACCTCAGCTTGTCTGCACTGCTAGCCCCTCCAACAGCTGTGTCATAAGGCACATCCACATTCCCGCATTGCCGGTCAATACCATGCAATCTGCTCTTGCGTTGCGCAGTTCACGTACAGTAACGTGTCCCAAGGCATTTTGACAATCCATACAAGATAGCCCCAAAAGGCAAAACCTCAAATGAACTGGATAAAGCAAAGGAGAGAGGAAGGCGGGAGGGGGAAACAACAACTGTTTCAACCCCTCACATTAAAAGAGGAACTAAAGCATTGAGCGGGGGGAGAAACAGAGTCAGACCAACACCACCCTGCTCTCTCCTGGCAGGAATGCTGTGCATTTTGAAAGGAAATGCCATTAAAAACAGTTAATACATGAAGATGACGCTTAGCATTAGTTATTTGTTCAAGCAGCAAAAGGCATCCACACATTTCTACTTTCATGCTACCAAAATGTTTCAAATGGGATTTTTCTTGCATGCTGTAAATTACTTGGATTAATGTTTATCGTTTGATATGGGGATTAAAAAGGTTTAGTTCCATTGCAGCCTTCAAATGACCCTATATCCTCTCTTGAAAGGCCATTTTGTAAGACCCCCACAGCAAGACCCTAAGGGAATTCACGAACATATACCTAAGGGTCTTGGTGTGTTTATGAGTGTGTAAGGTAGTTCTTCACCCAACACTTCCTTGCATTGTTAGAAATAATCAATTCCCAGAAGCGTACAAGTTTATTCATAGCAGTTTCTCTTGAGGTCTGTGCACATCTGCTCCCCAACTCCCCATGTTCACACACACATACTGTGGCGTTATAATTAATTTAACCCACATCACATGCCACTCTAATATACATTCAGAGGAGCTTACAGAGAGAGAAATGTAAATTAAAAAAAAAGATAAAACCAATTTTATAAAATTACACAATGTAATGATGTGTTTGATCTAGATTTAATGGACGGAAAACTTCCTTCTCTCTACAGAAGGCTTTTGATTAAACAGTGTGATCCAGCCTTTGGGGGTGGGGAGGTATCTTTTGACCCGAACGGAGGGCTTCAAGTTACAAGACAGAAGATTACAACTAAACATCAGAAAGAACTTCCTTATGGTAGGAGCTGTTCAACAGTGGAACGGACTCCTTCGGATGGTGGTGGACTGTCCTTCACTGGAGGTTTTTAAGCAGAGGTTGGATGGCCATCGGTCAGGGATGCTTCAGTTCAGATTCCTGCACTGCAGGGGGTTGGACCAGATGACACTTCCAATTAGGTCCCAACTTTACCATTCTATGATTCTCCCTCCTCCCATTGTTCATTCTGTTTGCAACACTCCAAATCAATCAAAACCACAACCAGCGCCTTTGAAATCTTTGCGCTAGCAGAAGCTCTGGAACATCTGGTCCATTTCAAAACAACTGGGCAAGTGCAACCTAAAATGGGGAAGCACCAAAGCTCAGTGGTAGATCATCTGCTCTGAATGCAGGTGATTCCAGGTACAATTGCCAGCATCTCCAGGTAGGGATGGGAAAGACCTGTTTCTGGAAATTCTGGAGGCAATACTGAGCTGGACAGACCAACAATCTAGCTCATTCTATAAAGCATCTTCCTATGGTCCAGGTAGAAGGCAAAACTTTTTTTAAAAAAATCCATGCAGTTGCTTTGCCTTAAGAGAAGACAAGCCCCTTGGAAACAATGTTGTAACTTGCAAAGGTCACGTCTAGACTAGGAATATAGGTCATCCTTGGAAAGATTAAGGAATATGTTTATCTGACGCTGTTTTTAAAGCACAAGAAATTTGAGGAAAATCAAATGGAGAAAATAATGCTTAAAACAACCGGCCATAAGGGAGAAACCCATGTTAATCGAGACATTTCTTTTTGAAAATGTGAACCCCACATTGGCTGCAAGGATACACTTTAGGAACATAGGAAATGGCCTTATACCAAGTTCATCCATCTCACTTGGCGTTTCTGACCCTCATTGGTAGTGGCTCACTGGGGTTTTGCATAGAGGTCTTTTCCCTTGGGAGTTGCTGCGGATTGGACCTGGGATCTTCTACATGCAATCTTGCAGTTGAGCTATAGTCCTAATCTTGTAGGAATACCAGTGAACTTCTGCTAATGTGTTTCTGCTGTACAGTTTTTCCACACCAGACTAGACTTTGGTTATAAAAAGATTAGGTGCTGCCCAGGCCTGAGTGTGTTGAAAGACATCATCTGCATTTGTTCCCTTTCTCTCGCTGATACTAGTCCACAAGGTTACATGGACCTCTACTCAACCCAGTTTACTTTTCAACAGAAAAGTAAGCATTAATTGCCCACTATAAACAGAAACTACTATAAAGACGTATCTTTATGCCTAGGCTTATACTGACCCCCATTAGTATCCGATTCCTGTTTTTCCAATATTGTTTTACTGGGTTTTATAATGTTATTTCTGCTTTTATTATACTGCTTTATTGTTCTTATGTTGCTGTTTTCATGCAATCTTTAGAGATCTGTAAATATTAAGCACTTTAGAAATGGTGCGCCAACACTTTTCATGTGTTGTGTGATTGACTGCTGTAATGATGACTAAGTATGTCGGCTGTTTCTGTACGCCATCTGGTTTTATAGAACAGTGAAATAACAATAGTTTGTTTTTACCTGTTAAGATCTATGATCTTGACAATAAACCCTAAACTCTCAACTTGTTGCTTCTGGTCACACTGTTGCTGGTATTGCAAAAGGTTTCACCGATTCTAACTATCAACTATTCTAAACCACTTCCAAATTCCTGACTCCTTAGAATTTGGTTCACCATCTTTGCTCTTTCTCCCTCATGCACACCCTCTTCCTAGTTATGGTTTTCACCACAAAAGGAATAAGCAGGAGCAGGAGCCACTATTATTCATCTCTGGCTGCCACTGGTGAATCCTCCCTTAATATACTCCACATCAGGCATAGGCAAACTCAGCCCTCCAGATGTTTTGGGACTACAACTCCCATCATCCCTAGCTAACAGGACCAGTGGTCAGGGATGATGGGAGCTGTAGTCCCAAAACATCTGGAGGGCCGAGTTTGCCTATGCCTGCTCCATACACTACAAACAAACACATTTTTACAGACATTCCCTCTTCTGAGGGATTCTGGGAACTGCAAGTCTCTCTCTCTCTCTCTCTCTCTCTCTCTCTCTCTCTCTCTGTGTGTGTGTGCGTGCGCATGTGTGTGTCTATATGGTGTGTGCGTAGACAGTGCAATTTTTCTAGAAAAAGAGGCTCACCCTGAACACATCCCTTGTTCTCTTAGAATGGCAATGGTGCCCACCTGAGGAGTGCAGGAACTGAAAAAAAGCCCTGGGTATGGACCTCTTTCACATGAGTTCTCAGCATACTTCCCAAGCTACAATTCTCAGCATTCTTTAGGGGAAGCCATATCAATTGAAGTGGTAAGTGCTCTTAAGTTGCCTCAAAGTTAGCGATATGGCAAAAGTGTTGCAAAATGGGAACACCTCAAAAATGAAATTTGGTTTGCATGAAACAATGGTGAATTTTTTAAATTAAAACATTAGCATGTATTTTGCCTGAGAAGTTCCTATTTGTTTCAATGCAACCCAATGGAATTTCTGATCCCACCCAGAACTCAGTGGGACTTACTACCTGGTAAATATGTTTTGACTTGAAAAGTTAGTGACTATGAAATGTAGAACATCTATTTTGCTGCAAGGACTCAGAACCATGTACTTGTGGTGATTTTTCTACCTGCAGAAATAATGTCATGTATGATGAGGCTTTAACCGAATGTGGCTGACAATTCAAAACATTTCCTCACTTTAGCCAAACAACAGACCAATTTTTAATACCCACCCAGGTAATCAAATAAAGGTTTATGGTGGATCTTACCAAGTACTGTTCTACCTCCACATTCTAAGCCATGGCATTAAAAAAACACACACAACAAAAACAATGGATATGTATTGTGCTCTGTTCTGAAGGCTCAGTGAATTGAGAGCATTTTTTATGTTTCCGAAAATCAGAGAAAAATATCTGCAAATCCCACAATATTCAGATTGTAGGATCTACCCCAGTTCCAGCAGTAATTCTGGTCAATCAAATAAAACACTGTTACAGCTGGCAACAGTGTAAATTTCTAACCATGATTAGCCTAATGTTTACTATTGTCCAATTGACGAATCTTTTAGAAACCCTATCTTGTACTGTGATACCCTATGAAGTAGGCTGCCCATTGAAGGTAAAGAATACCTCAGTATTACATCAGCCTGCTCTCTGGCATTCAAGCTGCCTCATTTTTATGTCTTAACTTTACCTTTAAAAAGCCAAGGTTTTCCCTTGCGTTTTCCCTTCTGAATTTAATTCTAAAACTTTCAACGTTTAGTGCCAACGTGGCTTTTCACATCCTGCCTCTGCACAGTCCTGCTGACCAATTATTGCTTTTATATATGCACAATAAGAAGGAAAAAAATGGGTGAAAATGTTGAGACTCAGTACCAATATGAGTGGCACAAGCGGACTGCAATAATATCAATGAGCTGTGATGCTGTATGTTTATCATGAGATAATCACACCCCTGGAGGATTAAAGGCACTCAGCTGAACCTTGCGCCTTCTAACACACTTGGGGTGTCATTATCTGATGATAACCCTACTCCCTGTCAAGCCTTATTGCTTAATTAGGGGTTATGAAGGTGATAACAAGACTAAAAGAAATCGGATGAACAGCATCTAAGATGAGCGATACCTTAATCAACTTAAATCTAGCAGCTGAAAACAGACATGGCCAACAAAAGGCATATAATCACTTAACAGTAATTACGTGCTATACAAGAATGCGTCAGCTGATATGTGGAGTGGAAATTCCCACACTTAATCGTCGGTTCTGTCAATGGTTTTGTGAAAGGAAAGGAAATTTAATGTGTGCTTAGGAAAACATTATATTCAGCCGGCACCTAAAGGCAGCCTGATCCGGCAAAAAGGAGTCTCATAATCCAGTACTTAATTAAAAGGAGTACAAGGGAAGAAGTGGATGGTTGGGTACATCCCCCTATATATTTTCTTGCTGTCTGAAATGCAGTCAGTGATTGAAAAATAGGCAAATGCTTTTAAAGCGCACAGAACATGGTCTGTCAAAATCCAGGTCTTTTGTTCTGTTCTGTAAACACTTGGCCTATTTGCAGATAGAACACGCTTGCGGACCTGGTAAATTCGGAACTGCTTTCCAATTCACAGTGAAACATCAATTATCTTTATCAAACAACAATATCTCATCTCAGTCCATTATCAAGATGGAGTCTTATTTTAGCTGGACTGCAGCCCTATCTGTATATCAAGGCGGGCCGCAGTGGCAGAGAGTGAGTGAAAGGCTGTGAAATAATCAATAATAATCATCAAATTGTGGCCGACAGGTTGTGAGGATGGAAGTTTTTGATGAAACCTCAACCTTTTTGTGTGTGTGTCTGTGTGTGTGTGTGCACAGATGATAAGGTTTAACCTTTACAATACCTGATAACTATGACTCAGAAGAAGCAGACCAGCATACACATAAGACATTTGGCCATTCAAAATAAGGTTGCAACGACATATCACCTTCTTATTAGAGAACACCCTTTATTCAGGAAGGACAAGAAATGGCTCCATGAGCATATGACATGGTGCATTGCAATGTACTACAGGGTAGCTGTAATTCAAATATTTAGCAGAATCGTTAACATGTGAAGACACTGTTTGCATAAGCACGAGCAGAAGAATACATGACCACATTTTGTGGTCAATAGAAACCCTAAAGGCTTTTATAGGGTTACAATAATTGCTGGTGTGATTTTGGGCAGAATCCAGGCTGCTCATTCTCATTTGACGATACAGATTTTGTTGTTGTTGTTGTTGTTGTTCAGGCTTATTTTAAATGTAAATTCACAGGAACCTGAGATTGCTAACTCCTTACCAACTGGACTTGGAATGCAAATATTTGCAATAAGTGCTTTCGAAAACACACAGGGATAATCAAAGTAGACAAGCGTTTAGGAGGGAAGTGTGGACACTCAAAAGTCCATTTAACTCATTTACTTGCCTCTTTATTGCTTTAGTTGGAAAATACTGAGCAACCCGTATTACTGATGAGGTTGTGAATTCAGAAGAGGGGGTAGTATTTCGTTAAAACCTCTGGCTTTAGTGCTGCTTCTTTATGGTGTAGAGTCTACATGCATATACCACATGTGAAGCAATAACGTTGTCTATAGGTAATGTCAAAAACACAGGACACCACAGAATTCTTGAATAATAAAGTGTAAAAACAGTTCACACTGTGGTCTGTGTAAAAGATCAAATCCATAAGGTCTTGTACTCCTCTCTTGTGTACATATTCCCTGCTCCCTTTACCATTTGGAGTCAATGGTGGCACATTATATCTGGACTCATGTTAATGTTATCCATTGTTAGGTCAACACAAGAGTTTACAAACCTACATTAGGTCTGCATATGTAGTGTAGAAGTCCATTTAATTGTTTATCACAGTCTCTCAGTGGCTGCACTTGGAAGATAACATCTTGGCTTAATATGAAGTAGCCTTGCGCCACCCACTCCCCAATTTACAACCTCTCCTTCCATAAGCTGGCAAAGAAAACAATACATCTTGGATTAACTATAGTTTCTAGTTATGGCCAAATCAGGATACTATGGTTAACAGCTTTGGAAAAAGCAAGAATATAAAACTATGGTTTGAGATTGGCTTTGTAGCCTGGCTTGTTCCAAAGCTAATGCTAGCCATAGTTTCTAGGTTCAGACTGAATACTTTCGTGTTTTGTTGGCTCATTTGCACAAAACAGCTGCATCTGGCAAACGAGTCTTATTCGTTTCTTGGTTTATTAAGCCAAGGCGTGATGTTCTGCACACACCCAAAAGAAAGTACCAGTGATCTGATGAAAAATACCAGTGCTCCTGAGGAATAGTAAGACATGGTTTAGAATGCATCAGAAATCATCCATAAACTGCATAAGGATCCATAAGCACACAAGGTTCCCACTTTCTCATTCCCACTTGTGGAGAGATTTTACTATGCTGCAAATCTTGAGTAGACTCGAAAAGCCAGCTGAAATAAGAGCATAAGAGCAGCAGCCCTGCTGGATCAGTGAAAAGGTCCACCTAACTCAGCATCCTATATTCACTGTGGCCAACCAGCTACTCATGAGAAGCCTGTAAGCAGAACATGAGGGCAAAAGACCTCTCCTGGCTTGCGATCCTGGTAATCAGAAGCATATTGCCTCCAATACTGGAAACCATTGGTAGACAAATTCATAGTGGATAAGGCTAAGCATGTTATGCATTTAGGGAAGGAATACATGATTTAAGCAGTGCTCAAACCACAATGCTGTAAAAGCAATTTTACAATGCTGTAAAAGAACAAAATTATGACCGCGTTTGAAGGCCATAATTTTAAACCATATTTTTCTAGAATGTATAAGTAAATTAATATGACAGCAGTAACTCTGTTAAAAGATCTGTAGGCCTAGTGTGGCTTCGAATGCATTGCCAATAAACAACAGGAATAGCACAGTGCACTATTACACTCACCTACTTAAAAAAAAGCACCTCAACATTTTAAGGAGGGTATCCCAAACAAATAAACTGAAATGCTTTTGCCATGGTGTAAATTAAACCATGGGCCACAGTGATCGATTAAAGTGCTAAACAGGCATGCCCATCAAACCATGTCCTGTACTCCTAACATATTCCTATATACATCTACGGGATCATCCCAGTTTAAAATGAGTAAGGATAGGAGTCTAATGCTGTTTCGTCACAAATCACTGAATAAAGTAGGAGGCAAACCTTTTTATTTCTTTTTTTAAGCAGAGCCCAACAGCCAATTAGTGAAAGGCAAAACACTGCCACTGAAGTGACTATCATCTTGCAAATAACGCCAGGCTGAGTACCGTGTGTTTTCAGCTCTTATGAAGTGCCTGTTGATTTAGCGATATTGTGCAATCAGTTGCAATAATCACACAGTTCATTTTCATTTTCAGCGACACAACTCGTAAGCTCGCCTCTTCAAAACCACGACAATATTTTTCTTCCAAAGTGTGGAAATCTGCTAAAATCTAACACACAATGTCCAGCCTTAAAGCAGCTATAGGTCTCTGTCCAACATATAATAAATGTTATCCAGAAATGCAGCAGTTGTACTAAAGCTACATCACTTGCTTTCCAGAGCCGAGTAGCAATAAGATAGTATGTTTTATTATGAGTGTCATGGAGACGGTGTGAAAAATCAAGAGCCACAGGCAGTAAGCAGCAATGGGTCAATAATGTTCACAGAGACATTGTGTAGATAATCAACAACAAGGCCTTAGGTTCTCTATGCACTGCAAACAGCTGAAGGGCAAATCAATACAGCCATGGGAAGGACACTGCCTTGTTCCACTTCCCACAATACACTACCCACCACTACAGGAAAGCACCCTAAAAATGAAATGAATTCTAACTTCATCTGCAGCAAAGCACAAGGCAACTGCCATTAAAAGCATTTTATGCACCAACGTTTGTAGCAGAAAAGAAAAGAAATCTAAGGTACAGAACATGAAAGTCCAATGGAAACAGATCTAAACAGTGAGCGATGACTGTAAGACAGGAAATGGTATGTACTCTGAATACTTATTGTGCAATACCAAAAGGAATGCAGCTGAACTCTTAAGAGAGAGATCTTTTAAAGATCCCTCCCCCCAGCTGCTACCTGGATTCCAACCAGGCAATCACAATATTAAGTTTTTGAAGTTGCCCATTTAGAAAACAACACTTAACGATCAATTGCCTTTAAAATTAAGTAGGGAGTAACAGTCTTAGGTTAATAGATTTATATGTACAGATTGTTACAAAACTAATGAATCAACGTAACAGGATAATATTGCAATGCAGATCATTGTTGCCAGAGGCAATATTTTGCACACAGTATTAATAAATGACTACTTTTTTAAGTATGTGGTGCTAATTTTACGAAACCGTTCAGTAAAACGAAACAAAAAATGTATTGGAAATAAATGTTGATTTATTATTTCTCAAGGAAAAGGCGATTCTCTGCATCCATCATGGCATTAATCACTAGATGCAATCTCCAAGTTTGCAATATAGAGCCATCATTGCTTGGGACCTGATTAAAAATGTGCTGAAAAAGGAGAAGAATGCATACAAAAACAACTGGTCTGCTTCTAAAAAATCCAAGCTAAAGTAACCTTTTGTCTCCCTTTGTTCAGACAACAGAAGTTTGTTTCTTCACACACCAGAAATAATTCATTGCATTTTGGAGGGATATGTATACAAAGTAAAGAACATGAAAACAACCTAACAAACCCAAGGCGATGTGAATAATTAAAACAACAACAACAACAACACACATGTACTGTCAGCTTACTGCCGGATATGATTTAGAGGGTTGTATATGAAAAATTGATAGAAGAATTGATGCATACACAGTCCAAAAATGTATGGAGAACTGAGTGTTAACTGAAGCTATGTCTAATAGGCAAAGCCCACCAGACTCTTTTCACTACATGCCATTAAATTATATCACTAAAATATGAAGCAAAAAGCATAATGATTTGGGGCATTGCCTGCCTTTTTACAGAATCATAAAAAAACTAAAAGAAGTCCTATAGAGCAGGTACATCCCTCATGGAGGTGAGAGAAAGGATACACAGTATGTTTATTTTAATGCAGAATAAATTTAATTAATTGTATCAACAGAATATCATGCTAAACAAAAGTATCTTGAGACATGCAATGGTATTTTATTAGTATAGGGCAGTATACAAATTTAATAAATAATAACGATAACAATAAAATGTTCCGTTTGTAACAACAGCCTTGTGCTATTGTAAAGCTGCAATCTTGAGCACGCTTACCCAGGAGTTCACCCCAATAATAATAATAATAAACCCCAGTGGGCTTTGCTTCTGAATTCATACACTGTGTGCCAGCAGAATTTTCTATGGAATATATAATGGATTTCCAGGCAGTTGATTATAGCCTAGGGCTTGCCAATCAGAAGGTTGGCAGTTCGAATCCCCACGACGGGGTGAGCTCCCGTTGCTCGGTCCCTGCTCCTGCCAACCTAGCAGTTCGAAAGCACGTCAAAGTGCAAGTAGATAAATAGGTACTGCTCTGGTGGGAAGGTAAACAGCGTTTCTGTGTGCTGCTCTGGTTCGCCAGAAGCGGCTTAGTCATGCTGGCCACATGACCCGGAAGCTGTACGCTGGCTCCCTTGGCCAATAAAGCGAGATGAGCGCCGCATTTGACTTCCGAGGACTACCCTCCCTGCAGATAACTTTCCAATGTTTTAAAACAAGAAAGCCAGATTTTCAATCAAGTGCCTTCCTTCCCTCATCCATCCATGACTCACCCATCTGTAAATATCCCCAAGTGACCTACCCGTTCAACACTCACAAAGTCCATCCATTCCCTGATGACAGGGCAAGCATTAAGGATAGGCATGGCTGGACACTTGCTCAGACCCACATTCCTGTAGCCTCATGGCCCTGCTATTACCCCCCTGCCTCCTTGCTGTCACTACCTTTTCCCTTGCCCACCATCTCAAAGTATTCTCATTCTCTAAAATTTAGAGAACATGAAAAGGGTACAGCCTAAATCAGCATTGGCTATTTTCACCTACATTTCTAATTACTGTATTTTTCTGTGTTTTTTCCAAAAAAATAATGTTGAAAATTAGGGGGCGTCTTATACACGGGGACATCTCTCCTCATTTTCTTAAATCTGAGTCCCCCAAAATAGGGGGTATTTTATAGACAGAAAAATACGGTATATTCTCCAATAATATCCGGGGGAATGGGTATACAATACTGAGACTTCTTTGGGATAAGAGGAGAAATTGAAACAGTGGTCTTTCCTATGCAGACTTTTGGGACGCAATATGAATAATTGGCTTTACACTTTTGGTTGCAATGAAAGAAAGCAACACATTTGGAGACTGAAGAACATGAGACATAGGGCTCCAAGAGGAATGGCAAGTTTTTAGGAGATGATAATTCTGTTCAATGGGGCTTCAATAACAGCAAGGGGATGCCATTCCAGGACTGACTGCAGATTTGAAGAGGCCCATGGCACAGGATTCTCTGTAGTTCAGCAAAATCTAGAGGGACACAGGTTCTCATCCCCTGCTGTAAATTAAGATTTTTAATTTAACACTGCAGTATCCAAACATTTGCACCATGATGCAAAGCTTACTGAAAACACAGTGACTCTAGGTTTAGAATCAGTGTAATTTAGCCCACATACAAGCTTTCATGTAGGCTTGTTTCCTCTGCATGATTTCCCATGCAGACGTAGCATTGGCTTTACAATCTGCATAGGGCTGAACACGAACACTTCAGAAGGCCTTTTACGGCATCACTTGTAGAACATAAGAAGTTTATCTGCCAAGGACTTCTCTGACATAAATAGTGATGGAAAGCACAACGGTTCTATAGGCTACAACAAGTCTGATGCATATGTTTTGTTACTTGAGTCTAATGCATGTAATTTGTTTCTACGTATTGCAGTAGACTGACATCTACTGGCACAACACAAGCATTACACAGTATTACAATTCCATTTGAGGGCTACAAACCAGAGGAGGAAGCATGGTTATAAACTGGATCCCAATTTGTCTGCTTCCAAACCCAGTGTAGCTGCACAAATTGATCGTATAGCTTCACCTTAAGGCATGTGTGTACAGCAAGCCGGCAACTTACGCCCATTTAACTTGAGCGCAGTCAGTTCTACATGTGTGGCAAAATTAATTAATTAATTAAAGGGGGTGGGGGAAATGACTTTGGCAATCCCACCTGCCATTGAACCCAATGTGTTTTGACTCTGTGCAGGTATGGCTTTAGGCACGATCCCTGGAACGTAACCCCTGCGTAAGTTGCGGGCTTACTGTATGCACTGCAGACAAGTTGTTCTCCCTTGCACTCTGGCGTCAGGGTAAGGCAAGAAGTTTAAAATCTTGAAATCTAGTATCAGCAAAGGGACTAAAACTCTTCGCTTGCAACAAAGATGTGTCATATTTATAAGAGGAAGTGTTGGATTCTTTGGGGACCTGTGAATTACACATTTCATTTGGGGCAGTTGCCAGCTTCGCCACTGACATCTGCACTACATTAGGTGCAAACAGACACCCAATGTGGCCACTGGGAGCCACAACATTTCAAAAGCGACTACAAGAACAGGAGCAGGAGAACCACATGCTTCCTGAGAGCAACAGCTAACAAGTTCTCCAACGGGCTCCTATAATTGCCAGCTTACTAAATAATTAACAACAAACTTATTGAAATCATTTGTCAAATGGAAGCAGCTAGAACTCCCTTCTTGAAACTGAACCTTATTTACAGGAAGGGATGCATCCCATATTCCAGTGTGGATAAGCAGTTAAGTTTACAGTGATACTAAGGTTTCCAGCAGCAAAAGCATTAAGTTAAAGGGACCTAGCTTACAACAGATGCTGCAAATACCATTTCCCAGAAAATGAAGATTATGATACATGTTTGTCACATCTCTTTGTGTTATTGTTTCTAATAATAAAAAAATGCCCTATTGGACCATGCAGAGGCTAATCTAGCCCTGCATTCTGTTTCCAACAGGATCATGCCAGGAACTCACAAGCTGCGCATGAAGACAAGAGCTCTCTAGATTGGTCCCCAAACAGTAGATCAGGGCTGGGGGAACCTGTGACCAACTACAGGCCAACCTGTGATCAATGACCATGCTGGCTGAGGTTGATGTATATCAGAACCCAGCAACATCTGGAGGACCAAAGGATCCCCACTGCTGCAGTAGATCTTTAGTGGTGTCCTGCCTCTGAATATAAGTGGGTTGCATTTAACTTTCATAGCTGTTAGTCATTTTGAGAAAATGTTGAGTGAACCAGGTAGATAAACCCAACAGGTAAATTTACAACAACAAGAAGAAAATAGAAGAAAATAGCACCTGCTAGATCTATCCTCCATGAATTTGCCTAATGTTTTGTTAAAGGCACCATGAAGTCATTTGGCTGTAGGGAATTCCTAAAGTTCGGGGATTTCTGGTAGTTACGCTTGCCATACGTCAGGAAAATTCTTGACATGTCATGGTTTCGGGTGTAAAAATGGTGTCGGGGGGGGTGGGTTTCCCAAATTAGCAAAATGTCAGGGAAAACCTGGATGTAGGGCAACACGATGGGGAAAAAGCAGTGGCAATATGGCAGCCCTAATGGTAGTTAGCCATTATTTGTGGCCACCACTCTCACACATTCATCCAAGCCTTCTTGCACAAGCAGAGGACTTAGGGGAGGCAAGACGTCAACCCCTCACTTCATGAGGTAATTTATTGCTGCTTCTGAGAGTCTCCAAAGCCTGGGGAGCAGTGAAAGATCCACCCAAGTGCCTGGGGTGCCAGAGAAATCAGGGAAGGATAGGGGTCTTTCTCCCCCATCCAGCACAAAATAAGACATGTTGCTTCCATGTTTTCTGTGAAGTACAGAAAGTCTGGACGGAGAAATCTCATTCTGTTCCAAGCAGCAAGATCACGAGGAGCCTCACTTGACACTTTCATTCTATCTAGTAGGATCTGCTAGTGTTGCCCACAACCCTCCTGTTTGCCACAGACTCAAAAGCAAATCTAGTGCACCCTAAATCTCTTACATAGCAACCAGAAGTTTTCCTGGTCAATGGCAAAAGGAGAACGTTGGATACGCATTTTTGAAAAATGGAAAGAAAACTACCACTTATTCTGTTGTATAATTTGTTGTCTTCCTATGTACATGAGGACCTGTGCCTTGGATCCATGTTTTTGTAGTGCTGTCAATCACCGGATGATTTTTACACTGAAAGCTATCAACGAAAGCTTTAAAAGTTTTGGGTTGGACCTTATGTAAAAACAAACTAATTCAAGAGGGCCCATTTCAGTTGTACTGAACTCTACCCCCCGGAAAATGTTTTTTGGGGGGGAATGGAGTAGGACTTTGGGGGGGGGGAGCGATCAGATGGAGTGGTTCCCACAGCATTCCCTCCAAGCCCATTTGTGCCTACACAACCCCAGACCATAATAATAGTGTGGATCAGCCTGTCCTTGAGTGTACTTCTAATGAGATTTCCTCACTCAAACATCCATTTCCCGTGAATATAACTAAACTGGCTGATGGAGCTGTTCATACGAATTACCTAAAAAGGCTTGGATTTAGTTGTAGTCATTTAAAAGATGGTGCCATGTCAAACAACAACAAAAAACCCAAAACACTTCTGGATAAAGGTACAAATATAAGCCAGTTATTTGCCTTTTTCAAGCTTCCCGTTGCCGAAACACAGAATGCATCCTAAAAGGTTGCTGGGAGGAAAGGGGGAAAAAGTCAGGAAGATAAGATACTCCAGCATGTCTACTGAACCAAGGGCAAACCAAGCCAGAGGGAAGATTTTCATTGCAGATTCAGCCATTCATACAGAGATGTAGCTGTAAGCACTTGCCCAGCCTGTCCATCAACACCTCTGACCTTTGTTAGCTACTTTAGACTCACAGACACATTTTTAAAAGCACATTTTAGAATCCATAATGTGGAGCCATGCTTTCTAGAACTAGTGGTGGAAATAAAACTCAGTGTATTTACCCTGCAGACATGTTAGCAAACTAACTGTGGGAGGGAGGGAGGGACACAGGATAAACTCTTCTTTGTGCTATTGTTTGAAATAAAGGGGGAAGGCACAGAGAGTAAAACAAATGAGAATAGAAACATCATTTGCTAGCCAGTCTTAAACAATGGTTGGTTGTTGGATTACAGGTTGTGGCTTGTTTGGGAGTAACAAACCACTGTTCCCAAGCATCTTGGTTTGTTTACTTGTCAGCACAAGGTGAGGACTGAAGTGGAAGCAATTGTGTTGTATGTATGTACCAGCTTGTTTTATAAAGTGAAGAATTTTTGGCTCACTGTTATCATAGAATCATAGAATCATAGAGTTGGAAGAGACCACAAGGGCCATCGAGTCCAACCCCCTGCCAAGCAGGAAACACCATCAGAGCACTCCTGACATATGGTTGTCAAGCCTCTGCTTAAAGACCTCCAAAGAAGGAGACTCCACCACACTCCTTGGCAGCAAATTCCACTGTCGAACAGCTCTTACTGTCAGGAAGTTCTTCCTAATGTTTAGGTGGAATCTTCTTTCTTCTTTGTTATGTGAGAACATGACCATGTGTGAGGGTTCCTCTGGACCACTGAGGTCATTCATGCTTGAAAAGCCTTCGTTCAAGATGGATCAATCAGGTGTATCCCCTGATAAGAGAATAAAATCCCTTCTTTTGCCTAACAAAACAGGAGCTGAGACACCAAAAGACGACCAGCTATTTGTGTTTCCTCTGATATTCATTGTCAGATGTGAAAATTGTCTCTTAAGAGGTCAGCCATATTGGAATGTTAAATTGCATTTCAGTTTATTGCCAGTCCACGGGTTTTCTTTCAGTGAAGGACGCATGGGAGTAAGATGCTCTTCTTACGAGATGTGCGTTTTATAACACATAGACAAATAAACTAGAGCAGCAGTTGGGAGTCTCCAGCCTGCAGGCAAATTTGGCCCAAGCGAGGCTCTTTCCCCCAAGCCACGCTCACCTGCCCTCAACTTGACATCATATATGCTGTCAGGTGTGGAGCAGGTAAAGATGGAACTCCCTGCTGAAAGCGGGGTTTGCAGGCATCGCCTTTGCAAGTGCTGACAATCACCTGGCTGGTGGTGCTAACCAAGATCTGTCCTGTCAGGGTACTGCCATCGGAACAGGGTAAGGAAGCAGAGGAGCAGTTGGGTTACAGGGAACCTCCAAAAATCTTGCGAAGCAGTTCCTCTTCCTGTGGTGAGGAAAGGCACACCTCCAGTGGGGAAGAGAGGAAAGGACCAGAGGATGCTGCTGGGAGCCTCAGCACCGCTCCTGGCCAAGCCGACCAGGAGGGAAGCACACCCTTTCCATTGCCCACCCTGCGCAGAGGTGTAAAACGCAAAGAAGGAAGGAAAAGGCTGGGGGTGACGAAGCTTTTATGTTGGGGGAGGTCCCAGAAACAACCACTCCCAGATTCTGCTAGCGACTGAGGCAGACATGAACTTGTGGCTCTGCACTGTAAATAGTTTTGCACCAAAATAAAACCTGTAAAAGACAGGTCAGACTCCTGACTGCTTACTCACAAGCAACCACCATTGCCATCTGACATCTCCCTTTGCCTGCATGATAAAGGGGGAAATGCTTCCACTGACGTCAGGGTGAGGTCGAATGATTGGCAGGTGGGAGGCGTTGCTGACCTGCCAAAATGATCTGTGGAGGTCACAGGACCTAAGCGCCACTGACTGGAAACAGTTCCCTGCACCTCCCCCCCCGCCCCGGTCACTGGGATCTGAAGAAATCAGCACTACAACTATGGCACTTTGGTGAAAACTAGAGGCTCATGTTCTACAATAAATAGGGTATTTTTAAAAAATTAAGAAAAAACCCCTGAAGATTTAGCCCGTAATTTTTTTAATGCAGCTGAGATCAAACTGGAATAGATTGTCTCTTCCCTAAGTAACTGGGATATATAGAGAGGGAGGGTGTGAAGGTAAGGTTTGTATGTGTGTGTCTTGAGAACACAAGGAAAAATAAGTATCAGAGGATCCTGACTTATGGCCCCTAGCAATGTGAGAATGCTGGTATCTTTCTCTTAAGATTAGACACTTTTGTTTTTTCTGCCTTGGTAGAAGAACCTGGTGTGTTTTGACCCAGTGGAATAAATTTACAGTTTGATCTTAAGTACCTTTACTGTGTGATTAACTTAGTAGTAATTGTGCTTACAGTAGCAGGTTAATTTCAACTACATTCTTGTGATGATTACTTGTATGTTTTTAATCTATCGTGCTTGCTTTAAAAAGCCTTGAATATATATATATATATGAGAGAGAAATATGGGCTTGTATATATTTAATGATCTCACTAAAACAGCTCTACTTCAAACAGAAGAATTAACAGGGTGGGGTGGGAACGGTATCTGAAGTAAGCAAAACACTCAAGATACCCTTTGAGAAGTTACGGCTTTTTTTCGGACAGCTATTATTAACCCATCTGTGCTCGCCATTCAGTTACAGCAAATGAAAACAGTAAGACTCTATATACATTGAGTCCTTCATTAAACTATTGATCCCCCTTAGCATTATCCATAATGTTCCAGCGACTCAGCATGTCAACTGGTGCAGAGCTAGTCTCTTTCCTTTCAATAACTTCCACAGTTTACAGAGAGGAGATCACAATGATTTATTTACCTGACATTTTCCAGTCCGGATGTCGTAGAGGGCCACTGAACCATGGCGAGATCCAACTGCTATTCTGTGGCTCCGCTCATAATAGCTGACCATGTAGAACCTGAATTGAACATTAGAGCAAGGAACGAGTGAGATTTGATCAGACGGTGTGGGATGCAAGACTTCTTTTTTACTACATTCTGGTAATTAATAGCACTGCTAGTATCAACGTTTTATTTCACAGCCTAGTTCTGCAAATCCACTTTAGCCAGGGATATGCAAACGGCTTTTCTAATGGCCCTGGCACCCTTGTCTTGCGGCTCTGGACCTTACTAGATGAATGCACCTATCCAGCTTCCTATGCAACAATTTAAACTGAATAAAGACTCTTGGCAGAACATAGAAACTTCTCTGAATAGACCTGATTGGAGCTCTCTCTCTCTTTTAAAGACTATAGGATATTTATTCAATCTGCCCAGATAAGATTTTTCTTGAAACACATATAGTACAGTGGTGCCTCACAAGACGAAATTAATCCGCTCCGCGAGTCTCTTTGTCTTCCGTTTTTTTCGTCTTGCGAAGCACGGCTATTAGTGGCTTAGCGGCTTAGCGCTATTAGCGGTTTAGTGGCTTAGCGGCTTAGAAAAAGGGGGGGAAAGGAAAAAAACTTGCGAGAACTCGCAAGACGTTTCGTCTTGTGAAGCAAGCCCATAGGGAAATTCGTCTTGCAAAGCACCTCAAAAGACGGGGGGGGGGGGGAGGGGGGGGAGGGGGAAAACTCTTTCATCTAGCGAGTTTTTCGTCTTGCGAGGCATTCGTCTTGCGGGGCACCACTGTATTTAATTCTGGGGAATTTATTTCTTCATCCCACACTGCTCCTAACAATCCCATTTTTATTTTATTTTAGCCCGGCTGTTCTTTTTTTATTTTTTAAAAATATTTCATATATATATAAACACACAGAGTATGCAAAAAAGGAGAGAAAAAAACCACATACATGAAAAGAAAAAGGAAAAAAGAAAAAGACAAGTACCCCCAAAACAAATATTTTCAATTACACTTGTACGTAAGGAGTACAAGTTGTCTTTTTACTGTTAACTGGCTTGACTCCTTGATTCATAACATGACTTCCTGCTATTCTTGAATGTACTTAGTAGTTCCTTATTCTAAATATCTGTAATCAGTTGTTAAATCTGTGGAGAAACATTCTGGTTGTCAGTGGGATTTTAATCTAAGCTAAGCCTAGTGATGGTCTGGGAGCCTCCTTTTTTCATGTAATTTATAAAAACATCCCATTCTTATTCTCTCCTTTGAGTGATTTCTTATTGAGTCAATAAGTTTAGCTAATTCTAGATATTCACTTAATTTTAAGAGCCATTCTTCCTTTGTTGGTATTGTATTACATTTCCAGTGTTTCACTATCACGATCCTAGCGGCCGTGATTGCGTATAAAAAGACTCTTTTGTTATCTTTTGGGATGTCCGTAGTGAAAATTCCTAAATAAAAAAGTTCTGTATGTGTGTGTGTCTAATCCTTTTTAAAATTTCTTCATAGATCATGTCCCAGAATGTTTTTATTCTGGGGCACGTCCACCACATGTGGAAAAAATTCCCCTCTTTTTGATTACACTTCCAGCATTTATTACTGTTTTCTTTTTTTAGCCAATTTTGCTGGTGTCATATACCCCCGGTACATCATCTTTAGGAGGTTTTCTTTAATCGTATGCCGTGAATCTAATATCGTGTTTCCAAAGGTTTTCCCGTTTTTCTAGCTCTATATTGTATCCAAAATCCTGTGCCCATTTTACCATTACATCTTTGACCTCTTCATCTTTTAGATGGCTATTTAATAATAATTTATACATTTTAGACAGATTTTATATTATTATTTGAGAGGAGTTCTTTATCTAGTTCAGAAATTATCTTGTAAAATCCATTTTCCCTTACATCAGGTTTGAAAATTCCATTGAGTTGATGATATTGTAGCCAACTTACGCTGATATGTTTTAATGTGTCACAGTCCTTTAGTCTTAGTTGGTTATCTTGTTCTTCTAATAATTTTTTATATGTCAGCCAATTGCTACTCATGTTTTTCCTTTTAACCGCCATTGCCTCCATTGGTGATATCCACCACGGGTTTTTTGGCTCTAACAATTTTTTATTTCTCTCCCACACCTCAAATATTGCCTTTCTAACAATATGGTCTTTGAAACCCTTTTTTTTTTCACTTTTTCATAACCCAGATAACCATGCCATCCTACTACGTTATCCCTTCCTTCTATATCTAACAGGTTGGCATTCTTTAAAAGCATCCAGTCTTTTAACCATACTAAATATGCAGCTTCAAAGTATAACCTAAAGTCTGGCAATGCAAATCCACCCCTTTCTTTTAAGTCCGTTAATAATTTGAATTTGATGCTGGGTTTCTTGTCTTGCCATATGTACCTCTCCAGGAACCTATGCCATTCTTTAAAGCAACTAATTCCATTTATAATCGGGATGGTTTGGGGAAAAAACAAAACATATTTGGGAGGACTACCATTTTAACTGTCAATATTCTCCCAGTTTAACAATCCCATTTTATCCTACCAACAACCCTTTAAGGCACATGAGGTTGAAAGTGCAATATAATAACAACAACAACAACAACAATTATTATTATTATTATTTATTTATACCCTGCCCATCTGGCTGGGTTTCCCCAGCCACTCTGGGCAGCTTCCAACAAAATATTAAAAATACAATAAAACATCAGACATTTAAAAACTTCCCTAAACAGGGATGCCTTCAGGTGTTTTCTAAACGTCAGACAGTTGTTTATTTCCTTGACATCTGATGGAAGGGCATTCCACAGGGTGGGCACCACAACTGAGAAGGCCCTCTGCCTGGTTCCCTGTAACTTTTGCTTCTCGGTGTGAGGGAACTGCCAGAAGGCCCTCGGCGCTGAACCTCAGTGTCTGGGCAGAACGATGCGGATGGAGACGCTCCTTCAGGTATACTGGGCTGAGGCCATTTAGGGCTTTCAAGGTCTGTACCAACACTCTGAATTGTGCTTGGAAGCATACTGGGAGCCAATGACGCCAAGACAGGTGTTATGTGGTCTTGGCGGCCGCTCCCAGTTACCAGTCTAGCTGCCACATTCTGGAATAATTCGCCTAAGATCACCTAACAAGTTTTGTGGCTAGGCAGGTATTTGAACCCAGGTCTCTTTGGTCAAACTCTGCAAGCTGCACTGCAATGGCAACCATTAGGAGCAGTGCTATTTTTCTAGAAAAAGAGGTGCCGGAACTAACCATGAACACCTCCCTCGTTCTCTTAGAATGGCAATGGCACCTACTCTAAGAGGTGCTGGAACTGAGTTCCTGTGAGTTCTGGCTAAAAAAACCCGTGTGCTTTTGTTTTTCTGTGATACACTCCTTTTGCAAGGGTAAGCCCATTCGAATGTGGATATATGCACAACTCTGGCTACAATCGAGGAATAACAAGCATATGCAGCACCAAAGATACAAGCAAGCGAAAAAAACATTATTCGTGTCAGCACACAGTTCCATACTTCTGACTTCACTGTGAGAGGAAATGGGAGCTAGGATACAGCATCCATATGGAGGTTAGATACAATATTTTTTGCCTCCCTCATTCTTTTCACATGCAACTGATAACAGCTGGATTACTGCTGATGGTTTAACTAGGTGGTGATCTGGTGATCAAATGCTGATCATTGGTTTATTGATTGCCTGCTACAGTTTTCTGCACTGAAGGCCTGATTTGCCGCTATATGAAGGGATTTCCCCTCCTGCCACCACAGCACAGAAGCAGGTAGGGTGATTTCTGTCTGTTCCTGCATGGCACTGTGTAGGCGATGCTAACATTAACTGCACCTGCTTACATTGGAATTCCAAAATCTCTTCTCTTGGAAGAGGGATAGATAGATATAGAAGAGTACAGTGGTACCTCGGGTTAAGTACTTAATTTGTTCCAGAGGTCCGTTCCTAACCTGAAACTGTTCTTAACCTGAAGCACCACTTTAGCTAATGGGGCCTCCCGCTGCTGCCACACCGCCAGAGCACAATTTCTGTTCTCATCCTGAAGCAAAGTTCTTAACCTGAAGCACTATTTCTGGGTTAGCGTAGTCTGTAACCTGAAGCGTATGTAACCTGAAGCGTATGTAACTCGAGGTACCACAGTATTGCAAACAGCCCCAACCAACCTTCTTTCCAGGAAAGATGGTACGAGGGAGAAACAAATTCCTGATGAAAACAAGAATATGATGAGGAAAGAATAGATTATAATGCAAATATTGGCATCTTTTATTTTTCAGCTGCAGTGGGGGACAAAACACAATGCAGTACTGAAAAGGCGATTCTGAAGAGCAAGGAGGTTTTAGTCTAAGGAATTCTGATGCCTGAGGCACAGAAGGATGTCCATAATTATTTAATACGGCTGAACAAAACACAGGCAACAAAAATGAAAAGGATTCTAAGATGTTGCTTTGCTGCAGTTTGTTTTTTTGTACAACAATAGATTAGGGAGAAAGCAACAGGTGGCTCTGTGCTTTCTTGATTGGGATTGAGTAGAATTTGGGGAGCATAATTTCATACACAGTTTGCACCAGCAAAGACTTCTGTGCACAGGAATGCAGTTTCACTCTAATGCAGCCTTGCACAATTTGTGACACTACCAAGCTAAATGCAACGAAGAGTAACCTATAAGGGAATATAAAGCTGGGAGCAATTTTGTAGGGCTGTGTTAACAGTTAACCTTGCATTCTGGACATTTGCAATTTCTCTCGCAAAAAGGCAGTGGGTTGTTAATGATGACACGACAAAGTGACACCCAAGAACCACTGAGGTTCTTGATTTCTGATCCTTCTTCATGGCAATGGTCCAGCACACAGAGATCTACTTGGGATATATCAGCACTATAAGTTTCTACCAGTTTCATACTCGTTTAATTTGAGGAGAGTGTCTTTTAATGGTGCTAGTTTTTTAATCTGTTGTTTTCTTTCTGTGTGTATCTGTAGGTCTTAAGATTTTATAATTCTCTGTTTTGTTCTGAGCCAGGCTTCCTTAACCTTGGCCCTCCAGATGTTTTGAGACTACAATTCCCATCATCCCTGACCACTGGTCCTGCTAACTAGTGATCATGGGAGTTGTAGGCCAAAAATATCTGGAGGGCCGAGGTTGAGGAAGCCTGTTCTAAACCATCCTGGAAATATTTATACTGAAGGATAGAATATCAATTCATGCAGTTGAAATAAACACCCCTTAAAGATTTTGCTACTTGCATTGGATTTCCAAAACAGTATGGCAATATTCACATGCAATACTAAGCCAAACATCCTGGCATAATAAGCAAAGCATGCACCAGCATGCAGCCCCATGGCTCCTCCCTCCATGTGCATGGCTAAACATGCTGGGATCCAGCACTTAACCATATCTTCCTATTACGTGTGAACTTGAAAACTATGGTTTGTGACTTCAGAATGAACCAGGATGGCAAGTCCTGATTTAAAGTTGGCTTGATATTCTGGCTTGGTTTGAACCAGGCTGGGTTTGCACGTAATAGAAAGCCATGGTTAAATGATAAATCCTAACTTTGTCAGTCACGTTCACGAAGGAAGAAGCAAAGTGGTTGCAAAGGACCTGCGTGCTGCTCAGGAATCTCCCAGCTTATTAAATCAGGATTTCTGGCTTAGTATGAATTCAGTCTGTGTTTCTGTGTGCACAATCCCCTGACAATTTGCAATAGCTGGTGCAGAGGCCTGTTCTTCTGCATCACCACCACTGAGGTCTTGCATGCTGGTATTTTTTTTTACTGGTGTTACTCTATATCAATATTTTTATTTTTTGTAAGAAAACAGTATAACTGAAAATGCTTCTTGACAGAATAATGTAGGGAAGGAAATGTGGCTTGCCCAACATCAGACAATCAAGATGGGAAACAGAATCGTTTACAACTACAACAACAAAAATATTAGTAGAGTCAATACAGAAGAATATTCCTCAGAGAACAGGAACAAAAATATTTTTCCAGCTGGTTTCCCAAAATTTCATTCTTACATATATATATATTTTTAAAGCTAGTTGACCACTAAATTTATAAGAACTTTTAAAATATAATACATAAATTAAAAACACACTGTCTTGAGAGTATTTAAAAATATTTGCTACAAGCATTCAGATGGTGTGCATGGAATGGTACTAATAATAGATGATCCATTTTCTTTGACATGCTTTTACTGAAATGTGGAATATCTATTTACGTTTTTGCCACTCTCCATCTTAAGTCTTCTTAAAGTATGATAGATTTTATCTCATAATGCCAACTTTCCAGTTATAGACATTCAGAGTAAGTTTATCTTAGCTAATTTCACTTATTCTAAACATGTCTATCTTGGACAAGATTTTATCTTAACATGAATGATTTTGATAGGTTTGATAGATTGCTGATTTGTCATATCAGTAATTGTAGTTAATGCAATTATTTGATTTAAATTATATCTGGAATTGCCAATTACGTTGTGAATGCTTGGTCATGTTCAGTCATTGGTGATCTAATTATTGCATTGTAATGGCCAATTGGCTAAGCAATAAATTTGAAATTCATACATCTATACTTAAGAGGTTCCATAGAATTTGTGTTTTGTGAACTGTCACAGTTTCAAAGTTGACATATGATATGACTGTTTGAGAAGGACAGGCCATGGCAAATAAATTCACATAGCGAAGTGCAATGTTTGCACTTGTTTTGAATAATCAACCTCAAGGTGATGTTGGGACACAGGCACTCTTTCCTTTGGTATAAATAAGCTGTTTGCTTAACACCTATTTTATCTGGAATAAAATAAGCCACGACTCAAGCCATTCTATGGTAATTCTTTCAAGTCATTGTCTATTTTTACAAATAAATAGAGGGGGAAACTAGGCAATGCTTATTTAAAGAGTGAATAAGATTGGATTCCAAATATTTACAATAACCCGAGTGCAACCATAAGTGAACACTTAGGTTCACACTTCTGTACTCCCTTGAGAAGCAGCCTTTTGTTGGCTACAGATGCTGCCAAGTGCTGGCAAGAGGAAATGGGGATGTGCAGAAATCAGTGCACACAGCTAAAGATGCCTAGGGAATCTCACACAGAAATCTCTCTTCTCACCACCCTGTGAAACTGGAGCTCTAAAACAGAGGTCAGAAGGAGGTCTCCATGGTGGTGGTGGTGGTGGGTATGCTGTGGACTTGCATTCTCCCTATCAGACTGGCTGCTGATGCTTTTGTTGACTCTAGGAGATGAGGTTTGGCAGCCTGACCGAACTCAGGTATTGGATCCTGGAGACCTAATCTGAAAGATTCAAGCAATAAGAACTGGGCATATAAGTGGAAACCTGAAGCACGCCTTCTGTTACGTTTGATTCACTGTGACCTGAGGCTGAATGGACAGCCTTTTTCACGATAACCTTTAAGGTCAGAATTCCTGGTGTTTTCCCTCTCCTCTGGCTTCCTCTCTGTCACCATGGGCATTCCCAATCCCCTCACTTCAGTTTCCTAGGAATCGACTTTCTCTCTTCATTGAGTTGCATTTTGTTTCCTGTTTCCTCTCCATCTGCCTCCCCCTCCCTGTCCCAAAACAACTATAGCGCTTGTATTTTTATTTAGTTAATATACAAATCATTTATAAGCCACTCTTTTAAAAAAACTCTAAGCGGTGTACAATATAAGAACAATGTCAACAAAACAAAAACACAACATGAAACCAAAGCAACAGTCAAAATAAAAAACCACACGGAACAAATAAACAACAGGAAATTGGGGGGTTCAGAAACATAAATCAAGGTCAGAGCTCAAGGAAAGTCTGGAGAAACCAAGGATGTACTGGAATAAACACCTCCACTGATACTCCATCAATATTGTTACCATTCTTTTCAATGATTCTTCAGTTGTAGCTCCTCACTGAATTTTAATCCCAAATATCAAACAACTACAGTTCAGTGATACCAGTCCTTTTAAAGGAAGGCTCATGGTAATGATTGTATTGAAGATTTTGCTGAATTAAGGCCTAAACAAGAGGAGGCCTTGCTACTCCTAACATTTTCAAAATGTCAAAAACTACATTACCCTATGCCTAACACAATTTCTACTACTATTCTATTGTTTCAGCTTGCAGGATCCCTGTCTGGCATTCTAATGGCACATACAGTAGTCAGAATACAAGATTAGCCAAAATATCAGAAGATATCGGTCTGAATAAAACACTGTCAACAGATACTGGATTTGACCCACAGAGTTCTGTGCAACAAATGGTTCAAGAAAGCTGATGAAGATGCATATCCCTATATGATTTACGTTACAGATTAAATGGGACATCCCCACTGCTACTTGTGGGAAAGCCGATGTGGATTACATTGGCTGACTGTCCTCTCGATGTGCACTGCAATCCTGAAGCGCAGTTAGATAATGATAGCAATTAATATGAAATATGAGGCTCACCACCACTGAAGCATGCATACATGAGTTACAAAAACAGAGTGAAAATGTAGATGCTCCAAATCAGGTCTGCAATGTGCAGACTTTTAAAACTATAAGGTGTAGGCCACAGTTTTAGCAAGGCGCCTAATTTATGCTTGCTAAAATGAGATGCTCGCCCTTATTAAGATCCAGGAATTGAGCTTCCTTGAGTTTAAACTAATTTACTTCTCAACGCGGCTGAACTGCTTTGCAATTTAACTTTTTTTGCTTTGATCTGCAAAGGATGCTCCAGGGCAGCCTTAGTTCTGGTAAACAACATTGCATGGGAATCTTCATTGAACATGAAGTTGACCAGAACAAAGGCAAAGTCTAAAAGATTATTAAAATTTCAAATAAAAGGAGGGGAGAAGATTAGTCTGCAAACCAGTAATTTCTTTGTGTGTGCAGGGTGGGGGGTTGGGAGGGCTACTTGGAAGGGAAGGGGTGGTGTCCCTTCCAAGTAGCCCCACCCCACCCCCAAACTACTTCTCCAACAGTTTGCCTTCCTCCAAGCCCAACTTGTAATAGAAGAATGGAAGTGGAAAGGCAAATTGTCAGGGTGGCTACAAATATCTGTTGATTTAATCTGTGAGTTCTAATATAACAGATGGATCTAACAAATCTGCACGTGAGAGTACCGCTGTATTGATCAAAGCATATTCTCTTTGTTTCTGGATTTTGTACATGGGTGACATTAGGCATCACTGTGGAAGAGACATTTCCTCCATGCACGAAGGAACACCTTTTCTAAGCCAATACTTTGGATCTGGTCATTGTGCTGGAGGTGGGAAGGTTTACCAGGATTGGATGAACCCTTTTTGGCTTCACTCAGGCCCAGGAAGTGGATCACAGCTTGCCTGCCTATTTGGCCAATGGCTGGCATGCTGCAATGCCGGTCCCGCCCCTTCGCTTAAAGAAGGTAGATTTCCAGGGGTTGCTGAGTATCCCCCCCCCCGAAAAGAGGGTGGTAGGCCAAATAAGTTTGGGAACCTCTGGTCTAAAAGATGTTTACTGATCTGCTTTAGCTGTGGCAGGAACCATGTGTGAAGGGAAAGAGTCTCTAAGATCTATGTTTCAACACAGGGATTGTCATGAGGGGTCTTCTCACAGAGAGAGGGGTCACAAGTAAGTGATGTCTGGGCATGACAGATGGGGAAGGGGATGTCAGGGTCTGCGAGCAGAGGAGAACGTGACCACCAACCTACTTTGAACATGAGGACCATGATAGGTCCCCTCCCCCCCAACTCATGCTAACATGAAGACTATAGGTCAGTCAAACACCATGACCCTCAACAGACCTTTGTGGCAGAAAGCAAAAAGGACAGTGAATCTTAACAACAAATCCTATTGGAATGGCTTTTGTTCTTATTGGAGTATTGCCTTTAGTGTTCTTGCCTCCAGCGCCCCTCCCTTGCTGAAAAGAAGACAATAGAATTGTCATTAGTCTCCACACTTTACTTAGGAGACAGCTGTTATCATGGCTTATAATAACAAAAAAAAAACAGCTCAGCTGGGGGGGGGGGGAATATGCCTTGATATTGTTCGAACTGACAGCACTATATGATCACAACAGGTATGCAATTGAACATTTAATCAGTATAGCAGGAAGATCATTATCATATTAAAATATTTAGTAAGAGGATCATGTCAAAAGTTTCCACTTGGATTCCTTCCAGAGTTACAAAGCAAAATCATATTAAAAAAAATCTCTCCTGGTCTGAAAGCTAATCTGTACTGTCATTAGCGCAATGCTGTATCATTTTTATAGGAGCCATAATTACGTACAATAAGATATAATACATGCTATTTAACACAATTTAAAAGGCAATGTGTCTCTATTAAACATGCCTCCAGGATAGAAAGTTTTCTCACATTAATTCCAACTTGTCCTTGCCTTTGCATTTCAAGTATGTAATGCAGAGCAGATTTTCAGTAGCGCACCCTGTAAGAATTGCCGTTCCTCTTTTTGCTTTCACAGCGTGCTACACTGAAATCACTACCTGTGCTCTTTTATTTAACAGATCTATAACCCACTGAAAATTAAAAAATCTTCCCAAAAGCAGCTTAGAAAATACACATCAAAACACAGACAATAATAGCCTAATCATCTGCTCTAAAATACTTCTCAAAAGCATGAGAACCCAGCATAGCCTAAATATTGTTGCATGATGCCCCAATCTCTGAGTGGTGTGAGATTCCAGGGGTTCTAGGCGCTTACCCAGGGTTCGTGTTTCCTTTTCGAATGACGGAGAAGAAGAAGAAGAAGAATTTGGATTTGATATCCCGCTTTATCACTACCCTAAGAAGTCTCAAAGCGGCTAACAATCACCTTCCTCCCCCACAACAAACACTCTGTGAGGTGAGTGAGGCTGAGAGACTTTAGAGAAGTGTGACTAGCCCAAGGTCACCCAGCAGCTGCATGTGGAGGAGCGGAGATGCGAACCCAGTTCACCAGATTATGAGTCCACCGCTCTTAACCACTACACCACACTGGCTCACTGGTTCATCTAATCCTGGTAAACCCTCCCACCTCCAGCACAACTGCCAGATCCAAAGTATTGGCTTAGAAAAGGAGTTCCTTCATGTATGGCGAAAATGCTGTATGTGGAGGAGCGGGGAATCGAACCCGGTTCACCAGATTACGAGTCCATTGCTCCTAACCACTACACCACACTGGCTCTCTGTCCACCACACTGGACAGTGGAGACTGTGGTGTCTTCATGATATGTGGTTTATTTACACATATATACAACTTGAGCCTCTGACGGAGGGATCCACAGCACTAATGCCCCAAGAAAGCCTTGTTCCCCCATAGCCACAGCCTTGGATTTAAACAAAAATCAAACATTGCTCTGTCTCTGTCTTTCCAGCTTGCTGCTTTGCTTCTAGCTCACATCAGTCCAACCTCTCTTCTCAACTCTGCCTTTTTCTTCTTCTAACTACCTGCCAGTTGAGGGAGGGCCACCCATTTTCTGGCTCGTACAAAGTCAATTCCTCTGCTCTCCTTAATGGCCCACCAGTTCACCAGGAAGGTAACAGGGCTGTTTGAAACTATCAAAGGATAAAGCCTGTCTGATTCTTCCTGCAATTGAGATCCATATCTGAGGGACCACAGCTCGAAAGACTCTATGTGCCCAACAGCCTGATAGTCTTAGCAAATGGGTACCTATCAAAACCTCTAAAGCAGATCTTCAGGAGCAACAGAACTTTAACACTGAAGATACACATGGCAGCATGGTTCTTACAATTGGATTTTCACATCAACTCTGGTTGGGCAGCAAACCTGCCATGGGCCCTATGGAGATCATAGCATGGGAAGGTACGGGCTGTATGGCCATGTATCAATGTCTCTTGTGGATGCGATCTTGAAGCCATTGCTTTTCCTGAAGATGCCAGAGTGAAGATAGAAAAACCTGCTTTCTTCTCCTGCACTCACTCCAATCTGGATTATGCCATGTGGAGGGCATAATAGCCACTGCTACCCAAACCATAAGAACAGGTAGTAGAAAAAGGAGGGCATGGTTTTCTGAAATGATCCTTCACCATGCCCAAAAGTTGTTGGGAATCTGAGGTGAGATACCCACTCAGCGGAAGTTGCCCCCAGTTCCAGTCACCACACAGAGGCAACTTAAGGTCCAAAATAGTTGACTACTGCAGAAGATAAGGCTTCAGTAATACTATTCTGGATGTGGATATATACATACAGCTTGTAGGCTTTGCAGATACACATACACACACACATATATACAAGTACAAAGTATTTCTGCTGCTCCAGCAGTTCCAAGATGTAACACAGACTTCAATTCACTTCACAAGATTCACTGACTGACTAATGAACTGACATGCCTTAATTATTTATATAGATGGCACTGAGCTGTTTCCATAGCAACTGCCTTGGCTGACCATGCACCTGTTGGCTTATCTCAGACATAGGATGATTTGTGCTCATGAAGGAAATTAACGCCTTTTTCCATGTCCCATTCCTCCAACAAAAGCCGGCACATTATGAGCTATTCCAAAGAATTTTCAACTTAGTATTAACCATGAGCTTCTGTCCATGATTTTGGTTTAGATAGGAGTCAATGTAAATTGATCCAAACCCTGTAACTTTCCTAGGGCAGACTATTCATTTGCCTAATGCCAATAAATTATAGTAACAGGAAGGACTAGGATTTATAACAGCTGCAAAATCTGCTCATCACCAGTCTCTGTGCCCACACGTTTTTCAATTTGTTACCCTACCTGCAGATAGCTGGAAAGCACTCTTGAAGTCCTTTTTTCTTGACTAATGAACCTTCAAGACAGTACATGATGATGTCCATAACCTATAAGCAAATTTTAAAACAAATGTTAAGTATACAAAAACAAAAACAAAAATGTAAGAATTTTTAATACTAAGCGTAGGAAGGATCAACTGACAAGCCGGAATGTGTGCAGAGGTGCGTGACCAAGATGATTAGGAGTCTGGAAACCAAGCCTTATGAGGAATGGTTGAGGGAATTGGGGATGTTTAGTCTGGAGAAGAAGAAACTGAGAGGAGGTATGATGGTCGTCTTCAAATGTCTGAAGGGCTATCACATAAAATATGGAGCAAGCTTGCTTTCTGCTGCTTCAGAGGGCATGACTTGAACCAATGGACAAGAAAGAGAGATTCCAACTTTTTAAAAGGAGCTCAGCTCAACCCCACTACCCACAACACTAGAAAGGGCTGGTCTGGTTGGCAGGATGGCCCCTTTCCTCTTTGGGGAGATAATCTGAAGAAAGGCTTTCACCTGCACAGCTAACGGGAGGTGCCAGCCCATAAATGCCCTCCAGGAATCTCTGCAGAACAATAAAACCCCCCAAACCAAAAATACAGCAGCATATTTTGAAACATCTTTAGAATCAGGAATACCGTCCCTCTTCAGTCTCCCTCTTGCGAAGGCACTCTCTTGACTCACAAAATACTATGTGTCACATCCAGATTCTGCCTTACGCAATCATACAAAACCTACTACTCATTCAGCATCACTCATTCCATTCTACTGCCACACATCCACTCAATCGCTCCAACATCTCCCACTCAGTCACCAACAGCTATAACCAGTCACTCCTTCCACTCAACAAAAATGAGCTACAAAGTTACCTGCCGCCTCCTGCATGCCCCACTGCATAACCTTTCTGTGGCTTGAGTTCATTGATTATCTTCATCTACTGTCCCCTCTTCTCCACCACCTCTCCTTTCTGCCATCTCCCCTTTTCTTGAGTTGATTCTACTCTGGACACCCCTTACCATCTTCTGAACTAGTTCATGAAGTGTATGCAAAACGACCTGTGTACATTGCTATGGGTAACACAAGGAGGCCAGGTTGAAGAAGCCTCCAGGAAATGACTTGTCCCACCTCTCTAGCTCATTATCTTGTTTTTCCAAACTGTTTGGGGGACAGTGGTATGTGTTTTGTATCAAGCGCTGTGATGACTGCCAAAGAAACGTGGCTTCGCCAGACTGATGCTAGAAGTACTGCAAGGTGAATGGGCTCACCACGCTATAGCAGTAGTAAGTACAAGTTATCAAGTGGAGTCTTCATGTGATAGGCATACAGTCAACATTAGGCCAGTATTTTGGCTGGGGCTGAATTTTTTGACTGAGTCTTTCCCAACCCCCCATCCAGAGATTGAATCAGGGATCTTTTAAATGCAAAGCACCTTCTCTATCATGAACTACCTCTTCGAAGTGCTTTGCAAAGGCTTTGATTTATTTTACCAGCTGGTGAGCCAATAAAAACGTACTTGTCTTTTCTTCTAAAAAAATAACCAGGTCAAACATAGGCACAAACGCCTTCAGTACCTTGAAAGGCCTGCACAAATGTCATTGAATTGCGCAACAAGAAACACAAACGTGGCTCATAGAAGATGGCCTTACCTCTACAAGGAGATCCACAACATCCATAGGCATTTTTTCAATAAGTATTTCTATAACTCTCAGAATTTCTCCTTTGGCCCGAGCCAACGTACTGGTATGGATATTCTGCTGAGACTGAGTATTTGCTTGGAGAGCAGTGTGCCTGTGCACCTGTAAAAAACAGTAGGATTGTTAGGGATGCTTACATTCAAAATTTTCCCTGGATTTTTGGCTTCCACATTGCTGGTCCTTGTGTGCTAAGGGGCACCAATGTCTTCCCTTTTTGATATCCATCCTTGGCCCTGCCTGCTACTCACAGGGCATTTGCTGAAGTCTTCAGTTTGTCTCTCTCTTACAGGTTAGCAAAGCACATAGATCTAAAACACTATGCAAAAAGAAATCTCAATGGGATTGCATGTGCTGGTAGCTGGGGGAGAGCTACCCTGCTGGCAGCTGGGGGAGAGGGGACGGGGGGAATGATCTAGAAGCCATGGCAAACACAGTATTCTCTAATTCAGTAACTATATCTCTCTCTATAAAACTATCGGAGTTAAAATGGAAAGCAGGTGTAACAGAACGAAGGACAGAGTCACCCCACTGAACACTAATGAAAGAGAATGGGGGATGAAGAACATCTGCTCATATTTGTAGATTATATGTATGATGTCTATGAAACTCAAGCAATTAATACATTTAACCCTTTCCACTGGATTCTCACTTTATTTCCTGGCAATAAAGTCACAGCTATGTTTACTAGCACAGGACTTTACTGATTTTCTTTCTTAAAGAAAAAAGTACTAGGAAAGCTCTAATTGGTAGTGATTATTTCTCCTAAGTGCTCATAATGAGTATCAGTGGGTTCTTCCTTATGACTTCCTCCTTTGCAAAGTACATGGGGCGCATGAGGATGTTCACAATGCTAACAGTCCTGACTCTGGATAAACTGATCAGGAATAAGTCTCATGCTTGGTGCATAATTGGCAACCAGGTCAAAATGACAGCTCGCAACTCAGGATGAATTCTCAAGCTGAGTCAGTATGGATTAGTAAACACCGTACTTTTATGTGTATAAGACTACCTTTTTTTTTTACTGTAAAATAATGTTGAAAATCAGGGCTCGTCTTGTACACGGATAGTGCAGAGGGGGGACAGGCAAATGGTTGCAGCCGCGTGCAGGAGGTTGTCAGCGGCGATTGGGTGTGTGATTGTTAGCTGCGGCAAGGGCTGCTTTGGATTGGCTGCTGCTGCGGCAACTGTGTTGGTGATTGGTGGCTGCGGCAAGGGCTGCTTTGGATTGGCTGCTACTTCGTTCAATGGATTGGTGATTGGTGGCTGTGGCAAGGGCTGCTGTGGATTGGCTTCCACTGCGTCAATTGTGCTTGCGCTTGCCAACTATTGGTGGCTATCGGGCAGACGCTTTGTCACGTCTGGTGAGCTCCACAACTCTGGGCCATCTCCCCCATTTTATCAAATTGGAGTCCCCCAAAATATACATGGGGGCATCTTATAGACGGAAAAATACAGTACTTTGCGTGTGCTGGCAAGCTTTCTCACACAGACAGGGTGGCTCTGAGAATATGTACAGAGGGACATTGAGTGATGGAGTGGCAAATGCCACTGGGAAGGCAGTGTGCTGGGAAGGAGAGTTTATCCCTTCACTCCCAATAGGGACATTCCTTCTTCTATTTTTATTGAAAATTTTCAAAAGAAAATACAAATCCTGGTTTCGGGACGGAGACGGCTCTGGTTGCCCTAACAGATGATCTCCGTAGACAACTGGATCGAGGCGGGTCAGGACTGCTGATCCTTTTAGATTTGTCAGCAGCCTTTGACATGGTCGATCATGATCTTCTGGACCACCGCCTCGCAGACGTGGGGATACAGGGCATAGCCCGTAACTGGTTATGCTCTTTTATCTCTGGTTGGGGACAGAGGGTGGCACTAGGGAGGGAAATGTCGTCGCGCCACTCCTTGGTGTGTGGAGTGCCGCAGGGCGCAATTCTCTCCCCGATGCTTTTTAACATCTTTATGCGCCCCCTTGCCCAGATTATCCGGAGCTTTGGGCTGGGCTGTCACCAATATGCTGATGACACTCAGCTCTATCTGCTGATGGATGGCCACACCGACTCGACCCCGAACACACTGACCAGATGCTTGGAAGCTGTGGCTGGATGGTTTCGTGGGAGCCGATTGAAACTAAATCCTTCGAAGACAGAGGTCCTATGGCTAGGTCGGGATAGCATGGGGATGAGGGACCAACTCCCTTCTCTTGCGGGGGCCCAATTAGTGCCATTGCCTTCCGTTAAGAGTTTGAGTGTAATCCTTGACGCCTCCCTTTCCATGGAGGCGCAGGTTACAGCAACAGCCAAGGCGACATTTTTCCACCTTCGCCGCATCAAGCAGTTGGTCCCTTACCTTTCCCGCCCTGACTTGGCCACAGTGATTCATGTGACGGTCATCTCCAGGCTTGACTACTGTAATTCGCTCTACGCGGGGCTGCCCTTAAAGCTGTCCCAGAAACTCCAGAGGGTGCAGAATGCTGCAGCGAGACTCCTCACGGGGTCTCTGCCATGGGAGCATATTCACCCAGTGCTTTTCAAGCTGCACTGGCTCCCGGTGGAGTACAGGGTCAGATTTAAGGTGCTGCTTTTGACCTTTAAAGCCCTTCACGGCCTAGGACCCTCGTACCTACGGGACCGCCTCTCCTGGTATGCCCCACGGAGAGCCTCAAGGTCCATAAATAACAACACCCTAGTGGTCCCGGGCCCTAAGGAAGTTAGATTGGCTTCGACCAGAGCCAGGGCCTTTTCAACTCTGGCTCCGGCCTGGTGGAACGCTCTGCCTCATGAGACCAGGGCCCTGCAGGATCTGATTTCTTTCCGCAGGGCCTGTAAGACAGAGTTGTTCCACCTGGCCTTTGGCTTGCAGCCAATTTGATTCCCTCCCTCCCTCTCTCTCTCTCTCTCTCTCTCTCTCTCTCTTCTTTCTTTCTTTTCCTTCTCCTCCTGCGATGAGGCTACATTTTAATATTTTAATGTTCCATTATTTTAATGTTGTATTTTATTTTTGTTTTTAAGTTTGTAATCATTCATTTGTTTTTATTATTGCTTGTAAGCTGCTCTGAGCCCGGCCTTGGCTGGGGAGGGCGGGGTATAAATAAAAAATTATTATTATTATTATTATTATTATTATTATTATTATTATTATTAATAAAAGTCAAACCAGTCTAAAAACAAAGAATAACAAAAAAACCAAAATAAGATGAAAGAAAAATCAAGAAACAGAGAGACAGAAAAGATAAAGGAAGAAAAAGAATATATACAAAGGGCCTTCATCCCATTTATATCATATCCTTCATCCATACTCAGAAAGGTGGACCCTCCCAGCTCCCACCTGAGAGCCTGTTTCTTCTTAATAGGGACTTGTCTTCTAAGGCTTTGACCCAAGCAAGGGATGGCGGCGGGGGGGGGGGGGCTTTCCATTCCAACTGCAGTTGGGGGGGCCCTAAAGCATCCTCCCCCCCTGCATGATGCCTGCAAGTAAAAAATGCCTCCCCCCACATTTTCACCAGTGCAGGGTGGGGAAGTAGATATGAAACTGCATGCTATGTACTAAGCAAATGTGTAGTTTGGCTCTAAGTCACAGTGCAGTGTTACAAAGCAATGATTAAATATATGACAGTGTTCTGTTTCTGAGTACAGTTGACAATATTGTCATCAGCTCAGAGCCCGAGGCCCAAATAAATATACACATGAAATTACTCTGCAGATTACTTTATGGATTCGGAGCCTGACTGAAGGACTGTCTGGTTGTTTTCCACCCCTCTTTATACACATATATAATGTGTGTGTCCAAAACACGCACATGCAAAAACCCGTGTACGTATTGCACTTGTATGCCAATACACACAATAAAATATACTAACACTATATATATATATATATATATATATATATATATATATATATATATATATATATATGTGTGTGTGTATATATATATATATATATATATATATATATATATATATGGTGAATGCCCAGATGTTTCTTGTTGTTAAACAAGGAAGCGATTGTTCCTTCTGAAGTGGAGCACAGCGAGCCCTGGAAAAGTTCTTTTGCTCACCTCCTTGGCAATAGTTGTTATGAAGGCGGGTGGTCTGGCCGTGGCAATGAGCGAGAGAGCGTGTCGTGCAGAGCGGGCGGAGTCAGCTGCTGGACTCAGAGGCAGCCCCATTGTGATGCTAATCAGAGATCAGACAAAGAGAGAAGGGAGGGGGCAAAAGAGGAAGAAAAGAAGCATTAGAAATATAGAGTGAAAAGATTAGACACAGCTTATAATGTCAGTTCAAGGTCAACGGGAGCACTCAAACAGTTAGAATATAATGGACTTCCAACAATGAGGAGTGATTAGGAGTCAGGGTGTTCGAGCATCTAATACAAAATCAAATAATTAACCGTGAAGATTGAAAACAGTATGTGCATCTGTCCAAAGTGTTAAAAAGGCCTTGTTAACAAATTATCTAGCCGTAGTACTGAATACATATCAAGAACCCGGGCCAACACAAATGTACAGTGTCAAGCAAAAGAACTGTACAGTTTTATTTCTTGGCAAAAGTTTTAGAGGCAATATGCACATCACTCTGCAACAATTACTATTGCAATCAGCCAAGTACAGTTGGTGTCTCTCTCCCCGCCGCCCTGCCCTGTCTTATCCCGGCCAAAGAGCCCTGGAAATACTGACTTCCATTTCCATTTGGGCTTGCTGCATTAAACCAGCTTCTTCCAAACTTCAGTCATTCCAAAAGCAGACCAGCCACCGCCAAAAACATGGTGTTCAGGTGTGGAATTTCTTACATTGCTCTGGACAAAATTTATTCAAACACAAAATATCTGGTTGTTTGTTGCCAACAACACCACTGACTTTAGGATACTGGAAAGCACAGGTATCAGTATGCTATGATGAACAACCAGGAAGCAGCCAGTGAAAAATCAGTAATTTATGCAGCAGAAAAAACTTCAAATTTAGGTTGCTTTTGTTGGCCAACAACTGCGAAAAGAGCCTTCCTGCTAGTCTCACTGTAGGGCATTTGTAAACACCTCAACTGGGCTTGATGTATGGCTAATTCCTAGACATTTGAAAATATAGTTAATAGGTGTAGTAACCTGGAGAGCCAGCTTTGAGTAAGGTATTTGGAACAGTTAAAGTTAAGTATCAGCTTTCTTCATCCTCAGTATAGCACTTAACAATATTTCTCAACCTAAATCTACGTGGAGTAGAGAGCAATGTAGAGAAAACAGGAGCCAACTCCTGGGGGCTCTGGCCCCCACAATAAAATATTTGAGGGGGCTGGGCCCCCACAAAGTTGATAGGCATTCCCATTAAAATGGTATGTGTGCACTGCATCATGTGATCGACTATGTGGGGTGGTGTTTATCTGGCCCCCACAATATTTTATTCAAGTTGACACCCCTGACAGAGAGAGTGAACACAAACCTAAGCCAATTGTGGTTTGATACAGGGTACTTTGCAGTTTTGGTAGGCTCCCTTGTCAAGGGGGGAGATAATCTCCGTTTGGGAATTTCTGCTTTATCTATGTAATATTTGTAAAACTACCTGGACTCCATTAAGTAACTAGTACTTTATTATCTGCTGACAAGTAGATACTATATAATACAATGAAACAGGCCCAGTTAATGGCCTGGCCATCATGAGCAGGGCTCCGACTTGCATACTCGCTGCTTCCATTACACCAATTTTCCCTTGCTGCCACGGGATAAACTTGCAAAATGTTGTACTTATGAACCTTCTGAGTGCAGCCCTGGAAAGAGGCAGCTGTATTAAAAAGGTAACATGCAAAGTCCTAAGAATTTCTGTCCTAAGAAAGATCTGTATGTGTTTCTGCCAACAGCACTCTCCCTCCTCCTGTTGAGCAAAGCATGGATCCCCCCCCCGAAAAGCAACAGGCTCCTTGTTAATTCATTAACGACACTCTGTAGTGTTAGTATGTGGCCAGAGATTAACCTCTTCCTATAGCTGGGCCAGCTGGTCTGTCAGACCAAGAAATGTGCATGAAGGAACAGGCACACTGCACCAAGTCAGAAGACCAAAATAGAGGCAGATGCAAAGCTAAGATGGGCAAGGAAGAGCCAGGCTGGTCCCAGTGCTTAATATTTCATTGAGGAGTTTACTCTTCCACATCATTAACACTACGAGGGGGGCTGCCTACCACTCCCACCTACACACAGATTGCTGTTATGCAAGAAGCCATATTTATAAAATGCTATGGGTGTTACTGCTAGGTTGGCAGGAGCAGGGACCGAGCAACGGGAGCTCACCACGTTGCGGGGATTCAAACCACTAACCTTCTGATCGGCAAGTCCTAGGCTCTGTGGTTTAACCCACAGCGCCACCCACATCCTTTACCTTTATGGGTGTTACTGTTAAAAGAAACCTGTAGCATAAATAGGATATTGATTGGGGAGGGACTTGGCCAAAGCTTGGTGCGACAGGACACGCTTTGCAAAAGATCTTAGGTTCAGTTTTTTTGCATCTCCAGTTATGAAGACCAGGCAGCAAGTATGAGAACCTTCTCTGCTGGAGACTCTGGAGAGCCACTTCTGGTTATAGTAGACTATTGTGGGCTGTATGGATAAGTAGTAAAACAGCTCCCTATGTTTCTATGATATTGCTACTGGTGTTAATGCTATGATACTAGAACACTCAATTCCATAATATCTAACGGTTACAAAGATATTAGAATGCTTCACCATATAGAATAACTAAGAAAAGGGTGGTATCCAATGCATTCATTCCTTTAGCACAAGGATTTCCACTTGTGCAATGGAGCCACCCTTCTCACCATGAAGCCTAACCCAGATCTGTCCCAGAACAGATTTAAGGTGTGTAGGAAGAGGAGAGGGAAGGGAAGGGAAGGTCCATTGAACAGCCAAAATTCCTTGTGCTGATTGATTGATTGAATGAATGAGTTAGCTGAATACTGAAGATATTTAATGAAGAGGAAGAGAATGTTCCAGTTTAGATATTCAGCATATTCCCCTAACACGCATGCAACCTCTTTTTTTTCTTTTGAAAGAGTAAACTTTTAACAGATCTGGAGTGAACGGGACCTTGCTTTAATTGTCAAGCCTATAGAGCAGAGCTTTCCAAACTGTGTGTCACGACACAACAGTGTGTTGGCTGCAGTGATTAGGTGTGTCGCGCAAACGCTCCCCATGCTCCTCCTGGGGCTGGAAAGGGGTTAGTTTAACCTCTGGTTTGAAAGTAAAAGTGAATTACTGTGTCACGAAATGATGCGTGTCTAAAAAGTGTGTCACCAACATGAAAAGTTCGGAAAGCTCTAGTACAGAGCATGGGTGGCAAACCTGTGGCCCAACAGATGTTGCTGTACTACAACTCCTAGGATCCCTGACCATTGGCTGTGTAAGCTGGGGCTGATGAGAGTTGAGTCCAGCACTACCACAGGTTCCTCACGCCTGCAACAGAGCACTTGGTCAGCTTGTGATTCAGATCCACAAGTGAGACACATCCTGATGTAAGAGAGATCACACCAGTGATGCCAGCACCATTTAAAGAAAGGATTGTATAGAAAGAAATAAAAAGCAGAGGAGTGGTGTCCAAATGCAAAAAAAAGCCGGGGTTCCTTTATTGTTGCAAAGAATACAGGAGGCACAATTTCGCCGTCCTTCAGGGTGAGCTGCCGCCACCAAACTCTCTTTTGTACATCCATTATTTGTCTTTCAATGGAACATTTCCTAGCACTGAAAAAGCAAGACAGGAGATGGATAAATACATGCCAAATAATTCAAATGTGTCCCATATTGTAGGCTTAGGTTGACGAGTTCCGAGTGGGTTGGGAACTTCTGCTGAGGAGTATAGCACAGTCGAGCTTCCATAACAACATAGAAGAATAGCCTTCCAAGAGGAAGTGGATGCCGGTTTTTGATGCCTCCACATCAAAGGAAGGGGTGGAGGCTACTGCAATGAGCACTTTGTAGCTTTAAGACACCCTGCTAAAATGCCTGCCTTTGCACGGGTCCTGAAAGCACTGCACTGGCTGCTAGTGAGCTATCAGGACCAATTCAAGGTGTTAGCACTAGTATAAGGTAAAGGAAGGGACGCAGGTGGCGCTGTGGGTTAAAGCCTCAGCGCCTAGGACTTGCCGATCGAAAGGTCGGCTGTTCGAATCCCTGCGGCGGGGTGCGCTCCCGCTGCTCGGTCCCAGCGCCTGCCAACCTAGCAGTTCGAAAGCACCTCCGGGTGCAAGTAGATAAATAGGGACCGCTTACCAGCGGGAAGGTAAACGGCGTTTCCGTGTGCGGCTCTGGCTCGCCAGAGCAGCGATGTCACGCTGGCCACGTGACCCGGAAGTGTCTCCGGACAGCGCTGGCCCCTGGCCTCTTAAGTGAGATGGGCGCACAACCCCAGAGTCTGTCAAGACTGGCCCGTACGGGCAGGGGTACCTTTACCTTTTTACTTTTAAGGTAAAGGAAAAGGGAGCCCTGACCGTTAGGCCCAGTTGCGGACGACTCTGGGGTTGTGGTGCTCATCTTGCTTTATTGCTAGGTTGGCAGGAGCAGGGACCCAGCAACGGGAGCTCACCCCATCATGGGGATTCGAACTGCCGATCTTCTGATCAGCAAGCCCTAGGCTCTGTGGTTTAACCCACAGCGCCACTAGTCCCAGCACTAGTATATAAAGCCCTAAATCAGGCATAGGCAAAGTCTGGTTCTCCAGATGCTTTGGAACTACAATTCCCATCATCCCTGAACACTGGTCCTGTTAGCTAGGGATGATGGGAGTTGTGGTCCCAAAACATCTGGAGGGCCGGAGTTTGCCTATGTCTGCCCTAAATGGTTTGGAAGCTGAATACCGAAAAGAGCATTGCCCCCAATATCAACTACCCAGACCCTACAATCTGCAGGTGTGACAGGGTATTTTCAGTGGTGGCTCCCTGTTTTTCAAATGCCATTCCTATTCAGGTGTGTCTGTCGACATCAGGGCTCACTTTAAGGAGAAATCCGAAAACATTCCTATTTCCCTAGACATTTTGGTGGGCGAGGAACTCTGTTCGTTGCAACTCTAAGATCCCTGGGCGGAGTAATGGTTTTAATTGTAACTTTTTTCGAGAATGGTTTAAAATGCAATTGTTTTTAGACTGTTTGGCACCCTAGGGTGGGACATAAAGTCAGCAAATAGATAGATAGATAGATGATAGATGATAGATAGATAGTTAGATAGATAGATAGATAGATAGATAGATAGATAGATTAGATAGATAGATAGATAGATAGATGATAGATAGATAGATAGATAGATAGATAGATAGATAGATAGATGATAGATAGATGATAGATAAATAAATGGCATGTGTTGTCCTCTGCCCCAGCTCAATCAATGATGCTATAATCTCAACCTTTAACTTATTAGTATTTTTACACTGAAGTCCCCCCCCCCTCATTGCAACCAATATAGTTAACAAGTAGGTTACAGTACTTCAAGGGCACAAAGCTGGGGATTTTGGGGGATGGGGGATTCTTTCTTTTTTGTTGAAAAATATGAAAACAACTAAGACTTACAAACACTATGGCGAAAAGGGTTTTCATAAGGTCACTTCAAGATGATAAAAGGTTAGAAACATTCCTTTCAACCACCCTAAAAAACCACCCAGTGGCACAACCAAAGCATATGCACATTTGTCTCAACACACAAGATACTTAATTTGTAAACAACTTGTTCATAAGTATGTAAACACTTATGAATTTAAAATAACTCCAGTTCATATATTTCTGATGCTAGCAATTCAGAGGCACAAAGGCTGTAGCCCCACTTACCCAGGAGTAAGCCCCCTGACCTCGATACGGCTTATTTCTGAATACACGTGTAGGATGGCGCCATAACAGGCACAAACATTTTATTGCTGGGCAACTGGGTTGTAGAACTTTCTGTTTATTACAAGGAAATCACTAATTTCCCTCCCCCCCCCCAAAAAAAAATATTCAACTCAGAAGGACAAACGAGCCCTTCATGAATTCCTTGGGTAGAAGATATCTAAGCCTTGGTATCTGATGTTCATATCCTGCAATCTCTCCACTGGCTCCCAGGTTCTCACTCACAATCAGATATATTTTTCCTTATATATATTTTTTGTACAACCGGAGTCTATATGTTGCTTGCCATCATCGATTAATGCAGCCTGAAGATAGAAAAGGCTCTCACTGCCACCAAGGTCTGCTTCGATGCAATTTCCATCAAAATGGATGGGA
This sequence comes from Podarcis cretensis, assembly GCF_951804945.1. NCBI lineage: Eukaryota > Metazoa > Chordata > Lepidosauria > Squamata > Lacertidae > Podarcis > Podarcis cretensis. The sequence continues at coordinate 52,058,214 of NC_137180.1, forward strand.
GCTATGCAGGAACGGTACTGATAAATTGCACCCCCTCAAAAAACAACCAAAAAACAACAACCCACCACTTAAAAAAACCAAATTAAAAGCCGGCGCTTAATTATACAAAAGTGTGCAAGAACAAACTGTACAGAGTAATCTGAATCAAACTGCAGCTTATAATTCAAAGGAGGGAAATTATGGGCAACAAAGATCCCTACAGATGTCCAAGCCTAGAAATCAAAGCCTAATTAATGCTAGAAAAATACTCTTAATCCTCCTGTGCAGTTCCACTCAACATATCTTCCACAGTCTAATCTCTCTTTTTTTCGGGGGGTGTGGGGGGGAGGGAGGTGAGAGGCACAAGATGGCAGGGGGAGCGAGATGGGTTTAGACCTCGCGCAGGAGAAAATTCAAAGCTCGGCAGAATACTGCAGCTTCGGCGATGTATTTTATTCAGTGTGCACGCACACACAGATGCGCACCGAACACACAAAAAGATAAACACCGCGTGTGTTTTTCTTTGTCAATAAATGCGGAGTGGTTTCCCCCCTTCCCCCCCCACCCCCTCGGAACCACACGCTCGACATAAAAGCTCCTTTATAAACCATGCTTAACATCACAGACAGAAGCGAGACAGCTGTGCGCTCTTATTGTTGTGCACGGTAAATCAGGCACAAAAAAGGGGCAGCTCAGCAGGGCACCGGGAGGGTAAGATGCACACTTAACCCCCTGCACACTTTGTTGCTCCATTTCTTTCCATCTTAAGTCCTTCTGCAAGCCAGTACTGTACCTGTCACGGATGTAACAGGCCGTTTTCAATCTAAATCTTGTTATGGATTAATAAGCAAACACTTTCTCGCTTATTATGCAATTTATCATGATGAAAATTGCATTGGTCTCCTCAAGGCTACATGCTGATACATTCATTTATTCAGCAGCTCTGTATACAGGGAGCAATACTAATCTTTATGACAGCTAGAGATGCGCTAGGAAGCTGAAAATAGAATCCTTAATAATAATAATAACAATAACAACAGCAAAAACTATAAATGGTCTTCATGAAAGCTGTATTTAAAGATACAGACAGAAACATACCTACTCCCCAAAGAGACAAGAAGATTTTACTTAAAACATTTCAAGCTGGTACCAGCACTTTATATCCATTACCTCTTTCACTTTGCCAGAAAACGCACTGAAAAGGTTGCTCTGAATATTCATCTCTGCACTATGTACACAAAAAGTCCAAGTCATTTGATGACTCAGAATGATGACTAGGGATATAAGGCAAGCAATGGTGCAGGTCTGTTTCGTTGACATGGTAATCTACCTCAATCACATGATATTGAACAGGATTTTTTTATAAAGAAAAACTTAATGCAAGGAAAGTGTAGGTATTACTATTCTAACAGTAATATAATTAAAGAATTGAAGAAAAATTGTTGATTTCAAAATGATAGGAGAGATGGTGTGCATATGTGTGTGTGTGTGTGTGTGTGTGTGTGTGTGTGTGTGTAAAAAGAAATAGTTTAATGTAAACACAGTACCAACTGCATGGAAGGATCAGAATTAAACCTTATATCTTTCATGTTCATATAAATGATTTTTTAATAGAATGTGTAATAACAGTTTATTCCTGTTCAAAAGATGAAATTAAAGGCTTTTTGTGCAGTGATAATCTAAATTTAAAAGAAAAAGAAACAGCTAAATCGTTGAAACTTTGAAATCAGCTGGAATTACTGGAGACTTATTGAAGGATTCTACACATATGCTATAGAGTAAGTACTATCAGTTGTGTATGCTGCAAAACGATTCTGTGGGGTACACAAAGAAATCCCGATTTCTACCATGGCACATCTAAATTTCTTTTCATGGCAAACTGCAGTGCCAAGGCTGCAGGCAGAAATGCAGTTTTTTCAATCTTCTTCTTTTTGCCTGTTATCTGCTCTATAAATAATTAAAATGAATGCATGGAAAATTCATCCGCAGTATGAGAGGGGGAAAGTATACTGAGAGCTTGAGAGAAAACTGTGCAACTGTCGTTCTCATACGTGCAAGAGTGTGTTGTGTTGTCTCATCCATGACATTTATATTCTCAGATGCTTGAACATGCCTCAGAATATAATTTTTGAGCTAGGAGTGCACAGATCAAAACACATTCTTGTCACAGAGATGACTTTATTGTCTTTTTCTTTAGGCAAGGCACATGAATTGCTAACATTGCAGCAGAACTAGAGGGTAATACCGGATTGTTCTTTTCCCCAACCAAAATATAGTCTGCTACTTAACTTTTTTTTTTTAAATGATTTCTGCTTTTAGCAAGTTCTTTTTTTAAAATTATGTGGTTTATGTATTATACATTATTATTTATTGTATTATTTCCATTTTTGTAAGCTGCTCTGAGTACTCACCAAGCATAAGACAGAGGGGATAGGCATTAAATATTCTTAATAGTAATACTAATAAAAATATCGCTATCAGAAAGAATGGTGACATATTGTGCTACAAGCATCAAACAAAGGGATTAAAGAAAAAGTTTGCTGAACAGACTTTGCATCGGAAGCAAAAATTAACAAATGGTCAGCTCTGAACAAACTTTTCTTATAATTTTTAAATAGCAAGGAGCAACAGTAGGCTTACACCTACATGTTGTTATATTTTGTGATTTTAGAACACTTTGGTTCTATTAAGTGGCATAAATCTATTTGTGACTAGAGATCTGGCATGTTCTGCTTTAGTTGCTTATAAAAATCAGGGCAACTAAATCAAAGTTTGTAAGTTAAAATGATTAACCATGTATATACTGGAATGAAATGTAATTTTTTAAAATGCAAGTCTGTAGTTTGGTGTCATTTTTGTTGTTGTTCTGGCCTTCTGCCTAGAATAACAACAATTGCCTGGCAAACTTATGTTGTGCTAGGGGAGAAGTGAACACCCAAATGTGTTGATTTTTTTCAAGTTAAAGTACAATTTTAACTGGCCAACAAAACAGTAATCAGAGATCGTGCTTTTTCATCACGGAGGCTGTGAGAGGAAGAGCAATTATCAACGCTTTTTACAAAAGCAGGCATGTATCTATATAAGAGAATACAATCCTGCCCAATAGTGCAGGAAAATGTCCCTGTGGGTTTTAAGAGGCAGCTGAAAGCAGCTATGAATTAAAGCACTTGACCATCCTAATAGCTGAACAATATTTTTATATTTCATCTTACAAGGAAAGGTTGTGCTCACAATGAAAACACCCACTGCTGCTATATTCCCACCTCCCTTTTTCTTTAAAAAAAAGTACATGGTTATATTGATTGCCTTTACTCCAAGGATTTATCAGATACATCTGTTTATTATAAGATATAACTTGTTCACATATTTCCATGAAATAAACAAGTCTTAAGCAATGAAACTCAAAACATTTATACAGATGATCCGATATTATTTTAATTGACTGCATTTTCTATCTATTTGAACTGAAGAATTTGAGATTGAGCACAGCGTACATTTTAGGAATTTCCCCCACATCTATCTATCTATCTATCTATCTATGGAAAAAGGTTGTCTTGAAATATTTTTTACCTAGGCAAGGAAAAAAACAAACAAAAGCCACACACCCAAGAAGACTGCAAGCATATATATATATATATATATATATATATATATATATATATATGGCATTACTATACTTTAAAAACTACAGCAGGTGGATCCCCCTTTCCTAAAGTAATCTGGATACATAAAATAATAATCAAAACCTTGCTTTTGTTTTAGTTTTTAGAAAATATGGTGTACTTTTTAAAGGAAGTCATAAAGTACACCAAGTCATTTCCTTCAACCTGCACAACAAGACCGGGTTATCAGTTTTAGAACTGCTGCATGGAACTAGCTATTCATATTTATTTACTGTAATATTACGCTTGCCAGTCTGCCCTAGTACTAAATTAAAAGAGTAAAAGAGAATACAACCCTCTTCATGCATCTTACACGCGTGGAGAGGGCATGCACGTCACGCGAGTGGGATCCGGCCCACTAGCAATGCTCCTTTGATATCAATGCACACACCAGCTGCGTTCCCTGCTGGCCATGGATTCACTCCAATATGAATGCGGACAGAACACCCGGACAATCAACGTTGCTGTTCACACGGAAGAAACCATACATGCGTACAGATGTAGATGTGCAAGGCGGGCATGGGGCACGACTGGTGTGCACATGGGTGCGTGATTGTGACTGCATACCTAGCAGTCACAACCCAGCTTGGTCTCCCACACGTATCCTCTTCAAGTACTTGCCTGAAGAGGACTTTTGTCTTGGCGTAAGCAGATTGATTGGAGGAGGTTAACGAAAAGGCAAGGAAGCCTATACATGAATAAAAAGCATTGATTCTTTCCCATTTTACACGTAGTATGGAGCCATATTTGAAAGATGGGTGTCAGGCTTCGTAAGAGATCATACCTAATACGTCGAAAGTGCACAACAAAACATACTAATTTTGAACATGTGTTTGAACCATAAAAAGAGCAGGAGCTTTGATGTTGCCCATCAACATTGGGCACCACCTGGTCACTAGATGGGGCAGGCACACAAGGCCCCGGTGTCTTCCCCACTATGCTGAGACATAAGGTATTCCTATTAAAATCCTAATAATTGTAGCTAAATTTGCACCTATACATGTTGATTAAGGGCCTGGAAACCAAGTCCTGTGAGGAACGGTTGATGGAACTTGGAAGTTTAGCCTGGAAAAGAGGAGATATGGTAGCCATCAACAAATATCTAAAGGGCTGTTGCATGGAAGATGGAGTAAGCCAGGGTGAGAGCCAGTGTGGTGTAGTGGTTAAGACTTGTAATCTGGTGAACCGGGTTCGCTTCCCCGCTCTTCCACATGCAGCTGCTGGGTGACCTTGGGCCAGTCACACTTCTCTGAAGTCTCTCAGCCTCACTCACCTCACAGAGTGTTTGTTGTGGGGGAGGAAGGGAAAGGAGATTGTTAGCCGCTTTGAGACTCCTTAGGGTAATGATAAAGCGGGATATCAAATCCAAACTCTTCTTCTTCTTCTGCTCTGAAAGCTAGGACCTGAACCAATAGCTTCAAGTTACAGGAAAGGAGATTTCGACTGAACAATAAGACTGGTTAGACAGTTGGAACAGTTTCCCTTGGGAGATTGTGAACTTTCCTTCCTTGGAGGTTTTTAAGCAGAGGTTGGGTGGCCACCTGTCATGGATGCTTGAGCTGAGATTCCAGCATTGCAGGGAGTTGGGACTAGTTGGCGCTCAGGACCCCTTCCAACTATACAATTCTATGATTCTATATAAATTACCATATGCTGATTTTATGCAAATTGCTATCCTCTTTTTTTGTGTGTGAGTCTGTGTATGTGTGAATCAAACCCACTTTTCTGGCAATGTGTAACTGGGCCCCCTAGACCTTGGTGTTATTGGATATCTCAACCAAAGTCACGTGAAACGAAACCAATTACTACTACCACCTCACCCCCCGACAGGCCCCAAATTATTGGGTGAAGTACATACTTTGCAAGTTGCTTCTCAGCGTCAGCACAGAGCTCCAATAGGCCCATCAGCACTGCAGAGACATCCATATAAGGCTCCCATACCGTAAACCCTCGTCCTATGAGATCAATGGCAGTTCTTCTGATGGTGCTGTGTGGCGGAAGTTTTGGGCTGGGAGGCTGCAGCAGAAGATACGTCAAGGCCTTGCCTGCCACACAAGAAACATTAGAAAGCCAGAGTCAGGAAAAAGAGATCAAACACAGATTACTATGATCGAGAGAGGCCCTCCCCCAAGAGATCTACAATTCCCAGAGTCTTCTGGGAAGAGGGATTGACCATTAAACCATTCTGGGAATTGCAGCTTAACAACTTTCAGCATCCTTAACAATCAATGCATTTCTGAGCATGTTCAAGATGGCCAAGCCTTAAGGATGAAGCAGGTATGCACTCTCCTGTTCCCAGCAATCTCTCACCACCAGCTCCAACCCACCTCAGAAGGGTGTGTGTGTCAATGGGGGGTGAGGAGAGGCAGAGGGAAGACGGGGGCAAATTCCTTGAGGTTTCCTTTTCCCAAGCCCCCTCTTTCCCCAAACAAACAACTCCACCCTAAAATCACATACTCTGGAAGACCTGTGTTCTTGAGAATATCCGGTGAACGGTTGGAAAAACTAAAGATGAGGTGAGGGAAGGAACCTGTTGCTTGGTCGCCCAACACTACTCAAAACCCAACTTTAAAACAAGCAAACGAAACAGACAAAACAGCTCTTGCCATAATGTCTGCTGCTTTTTAATCAGCTTTCAACGCAGCGGTGGAGGAAGGGGGAGAAGGCAAGACTTTAATGAGAATACATGCACGGTCTTTAATGACTCCTTAACAACATGCCGGTGACATCATCCGAGAAACCACTAACAGTGCTTTCAATCTGCATGAATGGTGCAATCTGAGATTTAATTCTAGTGAGTAATGCCGCAGGAGTGGAATGAAGATGTCCTAGCAAGCCTTTAAATCTTAACCCCATGAATGTGTCTGCCCAGCCGCACACTTAATTTTCTTCAAAACACAACTTCTGACTCAGAGACGCTGCTTCCCCAATTCCTGCTTCAATGTCAGACAGATTAAGAGGTTTCCCTCTCAGTACAAATCCTTTTTTGTAAAATTTTATTAATTTTCCAACAATAACAAAAACAAACAAACAATAATAAAGATAAAACCAAAACCAAAATAGATTGACTCCCCCCTATTCCCTTCCTTGGTTCCTTGGTTCCATATGTCCATTATAAAGTTTTAACCATTTGAATTACATTGTCCATTCATAATAAAATTACAAGTATTCTCCCTCTCAGTACCTGACCTTATAATGAAAACTCAGAAGTGGAACATTCGTAGAAAGGATTTATGTAAATGTGTTTATGTTATTAATTTATAATATTTATGGGTCACCTTCCTGTCTAAAGCTTATTCAAGGTGGTTTACAAAGCAACAGATTAAAAACGCAATTCAAATGATAATAAAATAGAAAAGAATTAATTAATAAAGGCAGCAATAATAAATATGCTTGCAGATCGAAAAGAAAACCAGATACCTTTTTTTTTAAAAAAAATATTTAAAGTTTTGAAAGTTACAGAAAGAAAAAAGGAAAAAAATCAAACATAACAAACCCATACAATACAATATAAAAACAAAAATACCACATATACATAACAAAAATAAAACAAAAGTAGTTAAAAAAAGAAAAAAGAAACACAACCTATACCTTCAATGTTATTAACTTTCTTTTACTTGTTTCAGCGACCTCCTCACACCTCCCTTTTTTTGTATTCCACTTCGATTAATTGTTTCAGCAAATCCTTTCCATCTTCCTCAAACTTCTGTCCTATCATTTAACTTAACAAATTCTAACATTATTTTTTCCTTTAATCCAATTACAATCTATTATACTTAATTCTTTATAACATTTCTGTTAAAGCCATGTAACTTCATTCCAACATCTTTCTAACATTCCTTAATTTTACAATATTTCTGTAGATAATCTTTAAATTTCTTCCAATCTTCTTCCACCGACTCTTCTTCTTGGTCTCGGATTCTGCCAGTCATTTCTTCCAGTTCCCAGATACCTTTTTTGTTACATGACTATCAACCCAAAAGTTGAAATAGCAGAATTGAGAATAATGAACAAGCCAGTGAAAATAAGTAGGTCTTCAAGACCAGGTGTGTGGTGAATTATTAGGGAGGGGTGTCATCTGGCAGTGAATTCCAAGTCATCAGAGAAACCTCTCTCACACCAGTGCCTGTTAATTTCACTGAACTTAGTGCTGGGGGGGGGGGGAGAGACCTGATCTTGCTCTTTTTAACTGGTTTTGAACTCAGCTGCAAATTACATTTTTCTGCCTCTTCTAGGGAAATGTTTTGTGTTGTTTTTACTTCGTTGTTTTAATTATTGCATTCTGTATTTTAAATATTGCATATTCTTTGCTTTTATTTTACAAGCCGCCTAGAGAATTGTATTCATTCATGGTCACGCATACCTGACAATTAATATCACATTCATGGCTTATCCAACACAGGTTCATGTTGATGTTTTTAACCTTTAAATCCATGCCAACCTGCATGACTGAAGCTAGTCTTATTTTCCCGCCACTAAGTTCAATGAAACTGAACTGGCAATATATCGCTAATCATGATGTGTGTGTGATGCAAAAATCACAATGTGGGAAAAACTGTGAAACCAGCCAATGCTTCTCTCGATTCTTGCAACCCCTTTTAATTCTGTTGGCTCAGCTCTCCCCAGCCTCATGCAGGCGGCCGTGAGTCACAAGAACAGGCAAAAATCCTGATGCAGGAAAAACCGTGAAGCCAGCCAATGACTCTATGTGGCCCCATCCTTATTCCAGACATCATGATACATTGGCATATCATGATTTTTAGCTGGTGATATACCACAGTGCTGAAAACCAGATACAGTGGTACCGTGGTTGTCAAACACCTTGGTACTCAAACAACTTGGAACCCAAACACTGCAAATCCGGAAGTAAGTGTTCCGGTTTGCAAAGTTTTTTTGGAAGCCGAACGTGCTCCGATTTGAGTGTTACGCTTCCGATTTGAGTGCCATACTTCCGTTTTGAGTGTTACGTCTGTTTTTGCTATTTATTTTGCGTTTTTGTTTTTGCGGCTCTTTTTGTTTTGTTTTTGTGACGGTGTGGAACCCAGTTCAGCTACTGATGGATTGTGTGACTACAGTACATTGTTTATTGCTTTCATTTAATGGATCAATGGTCTCGTTAGATAGTAATTTTTTTGTTAAATTGCTGTTTTTAAAAGTCTGGAACAGATTAATCCATTTTGCATTATTTTCTATGGGAAAGCGCGCCTTGCTTTTGGAACACTTTGATTTTGGAACGGACTTCCGGAATGGATTAAGTTTGAGAACCAAGGTACCACTGTATTGCCCAGCCATAGTCTTCACCTGTGGGCCTTAATTTTTGCTACAATTTTGCAAAGCGCAGGGCTGGTTTAGAGAAACCTACAACACCTGATCTTTCTTCCTTATAACTCTTTTCTTCGCTGATCATACATGGTAGATCTTGGCTTTGGCTTGAAGGTGGGAGTGGCTCTTTTATGACCACACCGCCAAACCGATGCTGGACAAAAAGAATCTTCCGCCATACTGTGCGTACATGCACGAAAGAGCCAAGTGTAGATAAAGAAGAAACGGTTGCCAAAACGGCTGCTGACATCCTTGGATAAAGAGTCAAGCGAAGAAAAGAATGCCACATTAAAATAACGTTGCAATTAATTAGTAGCTCAATTATGGTTGCAACCTCTGGAGATTCCTTATTATAAGCACTTTAAAACCAAATTAGTTCACTAAGATTTATGTTATTACAAAGAATGCCAGATGAATTAATAATGACTGGCCACTTATTTTAAGTGTTGCTAAGTGAACAAAGCTCTCTCACCACTGCTGGGGTCAGACAGAATGGCCGGATTTTACGCTGCACAATTTGTCCACTGTCCACAAATTTACAGGAGAAGGAGCTCGTATTTTTTTTTAAAAAAAATAAATAAATTCCCATATTGCCCCTCATCCGAAGATCACGGGGCGGCTTACTTGGATGTGGGAAAGGTTCTCAGTTGTAGACATAAGCAGAAGTCATTTCTACCAAGGGATCCATAGCGCTGTCACATTTGGTGCCAACTGAGTGAACTTAATATCTTCTTCTTTTTAAATAGTTTTAATAATAATAATAACAATAACTTTTATTTATACCCCGCCCTCCCCAGCCACGACCGGGCTCAGGGCGGCTAACAACCAATAATAAAAACAAGTTGATTAAAATACAATTTTTAAAAAACAAGATTAAAATACAACATTAAAACATTAGGATGCAGCCTCTTCACAGGAGGAGAAAGGAAAAAGAAAGAGGGGGAGGGAATCAAACTGATTCTATTTTATTGAGCTTTACAATTTTATATTCAACACAATCATTGTTATCTCAAAGAAAATATATGGATTCCAATCCCCTCCCCCCCCTCCATGACTTCCCTCAGCTTCCTCTTCTGCTTCTTTAAATATTTGCTTCTCTTGCCCGTCTTATTCTACCTTAATTTCATTTTACCTTAATTTCATTTCATCTTTTAATTAAATATTGTTATATTCTTATTCTTTTTGTACCATTTGTTTTCCAAGTTACATCTTACCCTTTATTATTTCCCCATTGTTGCATCTTAACTTTGATACTTGTTTTCTTAATTGTAAGTTGTCAGGGAACTGCCATCGGAGCCAGAGGGAGAGGGAGGGCTCCAGAGGGATTATGGAGAGCGTCCCAGGAGGGAGAGAAGCAGCCCATCTTTTGGGGAAGGAAATCAGCGTAGCACCAGTGGAGAAGGGGGGCAGATGGGGGAATCAGCGAGGTGGCTCCATGACTCCTCGCCGGAGACCAGCGGGGAGAGCACAGGTCCTCTGCTGCCCACACCCTCCCTGCGCAGAAGGCTTCCGCGCAGGGAGAGTAGGCGGAGACTAGGCGTCAAAGAGCTTCTTTGCTGGAAGAAGTTCAAGAAACGCCCACTGATGGATTCTGCCAGCGACTGAGACAGCCACGGGTGAGTGGCTGTCCGGACAGAATAGGGTTCACCCAGGTAACTCAGCCAGGTGTGGCGACGACTTACGCATGAGCAACCCCTAGAACCATTACATAAGTGTTTAATCAAACCCTGCAAGTGAGTTGACTTCTTTACAATGTTTTCGTAAGTACAACATAAACGGTTCCCAATCTTTTTTGAAGTCTCTATTGTCCTTGTCTCTTAGTTTTCCAGTTAGTGAACATAACAACTCAACTCCCTGGCCCCTGTGCTCCTCCTTCCAAAATTTCAGGTTACATTCCTTCAGGAACCTCTACAATATATCCCATTTTCACAATAAAATTATTGCCCACATAATCACAGGGAGGGAAGCAAAACATTTTTTTTACTTCTGCCTCCAAAATCTGCACACACAAAAACCTGGACCGATTTGTCTGTAATTTGTCAAGTTTCTTAGCCACGGGCATCTCTCCCATGTACACTATTTTTATACAGATTTGCCACAAAAAATAATTAGGGGAAATTAAGTCAGTTGGTTAAAAAAAGGAATCACCCCAAAACTGGAAAGACAGTATTTGTATGAAAACCACTGAAATGTGTCAGGGTTTATCCTCCTCAGAAGTGGGTACCATATTTGCAAATTTCATAAACTTCTGTCAAAATGAGCTACAGATGTTCTTTAAAAAGGAAAGGAAAGGAAAGGGGAAAGGAAAGGGGAAAGGAAAGGGGAAAGGAAAGGGGAAAGGAAAGGGGAAAGGAAAGGAAAGGGGAAAGGAAAGGGGAAAGGGAAAGGGAAAGGGAAAGGGAAAGGGAAAGGGAAAGGAAAAGGAAAAGGAAAAGGAAAAGGAAAAGGAAAAGGAAAAGGAAAAGGAAAAGGAAAAGGAAAAGGAAAAGGAAAAGGAAAATTTAATGGTACCCAGTACAATAAAACCCCTGGACCTATTTATCTGAAATTTAGTAAACATTTTTTGCTACTATGCCTTCAAAGCTCACCCATCATAAGAATATTTTTTTTATGGCTATAACTTTTTTCTTATTTTCCCATGGTGAAGAGGGAAGTAAAAAAGCTTCTTTCTCACCCAAAGAAGGACATAAGCCAAACTAGGCAGCTTCCAGAGCAATGTTTCCCCAAAGTTCAGAAGCCTGAGCTGCTTTCTATTTAGACTGCCTTTTAAAGATTATGCTTAAATATCTGTGTGGCACTAACGTTTCCACATTTCTTTATTTTTAATCGGGACATTATATTCTGTGGCATTTTGCTGCTTTTCACTTTACGGGTGGGGCTTGCTGGCAGTCCAAATAGTCCATTTTTAAATAATAATAATAATAATAATAATAATAATAATAATAATAATAATAATTTCCTGATTTATCCATGACCTCACACAGTTTTACAACAGACGTCCACAACACACAGTCACCGTTTCAGTATATTGCCATTACGTCTGCCCTACGCTGGTGATCTCCTGCATTCTTGCAGCTTTATGGGCACCAATTGCTTTGGTTCCCCATCCCTAGGAAGGAGAGGGAGGTGAAAAGCACTCTGAGCGTTTATGGCTTTCTACAGATAACACAATAAACCCCACATTTTCATTTATGTTTACTGCACTGGAGTTAACAGCTACATTCAATTAGGAGAAGTGACTGGGAGCCTTCCGATCCATACTGTGCTACATCATCAGCTTCCAGCCTGTTAAATGCAAAATTAATATGGTCTCCTCTCTCACATCCCACCCCCCTTTATTTAAAACACAAGGGCAGCCTCAGGGCTTTTCCCCCCAAGGGGAATTCACGGGAACTCAGTTCCAGCACCTCTGAGGTGGGCGCAAATGCCATTCCTGTTGAATTCCAGCACCTCTTTTTCTAGAAAAATAACACAGGGCAGCCCGTATGTAACAAAAAAGGAAAAAGCCTCTGCCATAGTTATTTCCACGTCCAGATTATGCATACTGAAATTGTGATAATGAATCTTGTAATGGATTATTTTCCTTTTCAAATGAAGGACGCTGAAATAATGAACTACGGCAATCATCCATTAGTAAAATGTGAATGAGGGCTAAACAAGTAACTTTCCTAGATAAATGTAATTGATCATTACTGCGATGCTATTATACAGTAGCTCTTTTTAATATCATTCATTTAGCTACTTATTGCTGTGGTTGAGATAAAGTATTGATTTTTATGTTTTTTCCCCTCCTACAGGCAGTTCTCAAAACCCAGCTTCTTATTTTTGTTTATTGAACAAACTGCCTGCCATATTTAGCAGCTGAGAGGTTGCCGGCCAATCAGCACATCTTCCCAGGGACCCAAATTTAACCTATTGGAGGCCAGAGTTGTTTTCAAATGGCTCTTCCAGAGACCCATTAAGTGTGCGTTTTAATTTATTAAACATTCCGCTCTCAAATCATTTAAGCCTCTCCCCCCCCCTTATTTAAATAAAGCGCCTTGGCCCTTGAACACTAGCACATTAGTAAACACCTACAACCTGCAGACACTCTAAATATTTCTCTTGTCAACATTTATCTTGTTTAAATTGAGCTAAGGGGAGAGAGAGGGGGGAAAAAGATGAACTAAACAAAAGTCACTCTGCTGCCCACTTCTCAGTCTGGACATCTTTGTTTAAGCTTTGACTTGGCTTAAATGAACGAATTAATATTGACAAAAACATCAACTAAGCTAATGAGTTGTTAGTTAAGGCAATAAACATGTCACATTAGAGTCAGCGCAGTGAAGAGGTAATTAGCCCTAGAAAAGCTCCGCTGATCGGGGCTGTTGCGATCCTTTGCTCTTAACCTTTGAGTCCATTATCTAGTGCAGGATGAGCAGTGTCTATGCTAATGCAAATCTGCCAATACATTGGCCTTGGTACAGTAGCCAAGGACTGCATTAGCAAGGCCGTGTGATGGCTGGCGCCTTCCTATTTACCCAGTGTCTATTAACAAGTTTACATAATAGATCAAAGGATTACAATATGCTATATATGCCGATGAATCTGCAAAATAATGCAAACAATAATGGCGCAGCACAGAATAAAGCTGGTTAATTGGCAGCTGTTTACCGAATGAGCCGACTATCCTTGGGAACTTTTGGGCAATTTGAGTCTTCCTTGCTATGGTTTTTGATTACGTCCAAATAATACCCGAGTGTTCCTTTCTGAATGGAATTTGGAGGGGGAGGGGAGAGATGAATTTCCCCAGAACTAATAAATGTTTAGATTAAAAGATTTGTATATAGTCCCCTGGGACACAGGTGGCGCTGTGGGTTAAAGCCTCAGCGCCTAGGGCTTGCCGATCGAAAGGTCGGCGGTTCGAATCCCTGCGGCGGGGTGCGCTCCCGCTGCTCGGTCCCAGCGCCTGCCAACCTAGCAGTTCGAAAGCACCTCCGGGTGCAAGTAGATAAATAGGGACCGCTTACCAGCGGGAAGGTAAACGGCGTTTCCGTGTGCGGCTCTGGCTTGCCAGAGCAGCGATGTCACGCTGGCCACGTGACCCGGAAGTGTCTCCGGACAGCGCTGGCCCCTGGCCTCTTAAGTGAGATGGGCGCACAACCCCAGAGTCTGTCAAGACTGGCCCGTACGGGCAGGGGTACCTTTACCTTTACCTTTATATAGTCCCCAATTTAATTACAAATCCTGTAAAGTAAAAGGAAGCGTTAACCCCTATAGATTTAATCAGTGCAACTTCAAGAACATGGCATACAGATTTCAGTCATTATCTTCTTCAGTGAAATTATTAGCAACAATTCATTATGCCAAGCTTTTTTTTTTTTTAAAAAAAAAATATTTTTATTAGTAATTTCAACATAACATTCTATCAAAAAACATATCATCCTTAATCCCCCCCCCATTTCCCCCTCCCTCCTCCCCCAAATATAACCCCCCCTCCCCCCGACTTCCCTCAGCTCCTCTCTCTGGTTTATCAACATACAGTGGTACCTCGGGTTAAGAACTTAATTCGTTCTGGAGGTCCGTTCTTAACCTGAAACTGTTCTTAACCTGAAGCACCACTTTAGCTAATGGGGCCTCCCGCTGCCACCATGCCGCTGGCACACAATTTCTGTTCTCATCCTGAGGTAAAATTCTTAACGCGAGGTACTATTTCTGGGTTAGCAGAGTCTGTAAACTGAAGCATATGTAACATGAAGCATCTGTAACCCGAGGTACCACTATGTTATTTTCTGCATGTTACAAAACTGTACAGATCCTTAATTTATCTATCTAGATGTTATCAATGAGAAGTTTGTGAATGTTTATTCAAAACCTGCCAAAGAGTCCAGTTCATTTTGTTGTTTCTTTAAATACTTTGTAAAGGGTTCCCATTCATCTTTAAAATCACAGTTATCCTTGCGTGTCAAGGTCCCCAGGTCCACCCCAATAACTCACACATCACACAGAAATTTTTGTTTAAGATTTTTGGCATAATTTTGGCCACAACTTTATTAAAATACAAATTTGTGAGTGGTTGCGTAGGCATTGGTTGCGACTATCTGCCCCCACCATGGGGGACAGACTGACATTCCGCACGATGCGAAAGTCAGAATAGGGGAATACACTTGGGGGTTAAGCGGAGCAGGGAACCTGCCCTCACCCCAAATGCAACCAGGAGCTCATTGCTATGGCCCGAGCCCCCTTGACAGAGTAGACAAGCAATAGTTAGCCCCCAATTCCTTTAATGGAATCCCTTGCAGCAGCAGCATTAGAGGGGCAGGCACAGCCAATCCATGCCCCTCAACCAACCAAACCATAAACCAATGCCTAACCGCGAACCTTACAAGTTGTGACGATTTGCTACGCAGTAGGCAAAAACCAAATGGCCCCAGCCAATCAGCCAGATGGACAAAATTCCTACCAGGCCCCCGCTCCAAAGCAGACGACCCCATGACAGGCATAGCAAGGTCAAAGCGAACAACCCTATTCTAGGGAGGGAGGGACGGGCAATCCGATGCACGGGCGAAAAGAGGAAGCCCTAGCCTCGTGCAAGGAGTTTGAGTATTTCTGGCTGTCAATCAATAAATGGCAACATTAACTTCTTCCCAACAACAAGGGAAGCCCCAATCGCATCAGTGGCCAACAATCAATTAGCCCGCCCCCCAACTTTGGAGTGTCCTGGCGGCCCCCACCGCAACACGTGCTCTCCATGAAGGAGAACACGCTTTGTCACAGTGATCCTTGTCAATCACAGTTATCCTTGTATGCCAAGTTTTAATGAAGCAAAATATGGAGAGCAAGGTAAGTCTGCAACACCTCTGGATTTGGTACTTGACTACACAGTCTCTCTCTCTCTATAAACACCCACCGACATCTCAGTCATCTGAGGGTTGAAGTGCACAAGAAGGGTTTGCACGGTTACTTCTGAAAGCAAGAGCTGAAACATGGAATCTCCTCCCCTTTCATAAAATCCAGTAAACCACCAATTTGCTTAAATGACTTACGGATATTCCCAAGGTGGCTCGCCAAAAGTTAAAATTACAGCAAAACAAAAAACAGTAAGATAAAACAATTAAAGCCGGAACATTTTTAAAAGCTACAACAATAAAAACAACAATAGGCAGCACAAAAGCAGCACATATAGGAGCAAAGTAAAGCATGTGACCCAAGGGTTATGTCGCTGTTAAGTTTCTCACCCCTGTAAACAGCAGCCAGTAAACTGGAGTGGGGACACTGAAGATTGTCGCACAATGCCTCCACATCAAATGTTTTAGTTTGACACTATAGGGAAGGGAATTAGAAAGGAGACAAGGAGCTGCTGCTCTTGGCCCAGCCATATAACCTCTGTAATCATAGAAGCTTTATATAGAAACAATGCTGAGTCAAACTCTTCTCTGCTGACCCAAACTTTTATAGAAGGGATGGGAAATTTGTGGATCTCCAAAAGCTGTTGGACCACATCAGCCCTAACCAGCGCGGCCAATGGTCTGGAATGATGGGACTTGTGGTCCAACACTGGGAGTGTCACAGGTTTCTCCATCCGTGTCATATATACAGTGGTACCTCGGGTTTGCTTTTCAATTATGGTGCTGGAGGAGACTCTTGAGAGTCCCATGGACTGCAAGAAGATCAAACCTTTCCATTCTTAAGGAAATCAGCCCTGAGTGCTCACTGGAAGGACAGATTGTGAAGCTGAGGTTCCAATACTTCGACCACCTCATGAGAAGAGAAGACTCCCTGAAAAAGACCCTGATGTTGGGAAAGATGGAGGGCACAAGGAGAAGGGGACGGCAGAGGACGAGATGGTTGGACAGTGTTCTCGAAGCTACCAGCATGAGTTTGATCAAACTGCGAGAGGCAATGGAAGACAGGAGTGCCTGGCGTGCTCTGGTCCATAGGGTCACGAAGGGTCGGATACGACTAAACAACTAAACAACAACAACATCTCAGGTTAAGAACTTAATTCATTCTGGAGGTCCGTTCTTAACCTGAAACTGTTCTTAACCCGAAGCACCACTTTAGCTAATGGGGCCTCCCGCTGCTGCTGCGCCGCCAGAGCATGATTTCTGTTCTCATCTTGAAGCAAAGTTCTTAACTCAAGGTACTATTTCTGGGTTAGAGGAGTCTGTAACCTGAAGCGTCTGTAACCTGAAGTGTCTGTAACCCGAGGTACCACTGTACTCCATATATCAGATATCTTTCATACCAGCCTACACCAAACCACATCCTACTGACAAACTCTCCAGTTCAAATGCAGTTCAAAGCCTGGTTGTGTTAGCTTTAGTCATGGTGGAAAAGACCCTGATGTTGGGAAAGATGGAGGGCACAAGGAGAAGGGGACAACAGAGGATGAGATGGTTGGACAGTGTTCTCAAAGCTACCAGCATGAGTTTGACCAAACTGCAGGAGGCAGTGGAAGACAGGAGTGCCCGGCGTGCTCTGGTCCATGGGGTCACAAAGAGTCGGACACGACTAAACAACTAAACAACAACAACATCTCTCAGCCATGGGAACATCTGGTGAGAGGGTACTCAATCCAGGAAGAGGCTGTGGGAAACAAAGCTCACAATCCCAGTCTCTTTACTGCAGTTGAGAAGACCTCCCTCGCTTCGCTAAGCCCTAGCCAGCCTATTTCCTATAATCCTCTAGAAAAGTAGTTTTAACCTTTGCTGATTTTTGTCGCTATCACCTAAAATGAAACTTAAATATGTGCTCATAAGTGCAAATATACGAGATAAAATCTTGACGCTTTGAACCCCAGGGGAAGACTCCAATTGATTTCAAGATTTCACCCAAAGCCCTTTATGTTCTACCAATGAAATTAATAAAACAGTAAGAGATTACTTTATTACTTTAATTGTTTTATTAAAAGAGGCTTAAGATCCGTCTCTTTATTTGCCTGCCAGCTTTTTATGGCTTTACTGTAAAAAGGAGCAAGGGTATACGTTTTAAAGGTGGCTTATCCCATCTATGCTACAAGAGCATTACTGGGAAGGCTTGCAAATGAAGATTTCTGGTGCATTTTCCCCCTGAAATATTGTAAACAAATATTGGGGCTCAGTGAAGAATAAAATGAAGACAAATAGGATGCTAGCAATATGTTTTTCAAAATCCTGCTCCGTTAATCCTGCTCTTGTATCATGAATGGGTCCAAAAAACAATTGTTTGCTGTTACGGAAGGCCTGCGAAGGTTGAACTCCAATCACTACTGTAGTCAATTAGCTGTTAAAGAAGTCCTTTTATTTACAGAGCGGGGGGGGGGGGGACGACTCTGAATACATTTAGACCCAAACAAGGAGCCCAGATTTAGAACATTTTCCTCAAGGAGCGAAAGAAAATAAGCCACAAGCACTAGGGAACATTAACAAAGTTGTCAAGTATATGAATACTACGTTAGCCTTGGTTTTCTGTACTTTCTAATGGAGATCCTTGTAAATGGAACTGTGCAGGATGACCATTGCATCACTCAAACAATGACATATGCTGCTGACTCACTCCCCGCCCCCCTTTTCAGATTCTGGATACAGTGGTACCTCTGGTTACGTACTTAATTCGTTCCGGAGGTCCGTTCTTAACCTGAAACTGTTCTTAACCTTTAACTAATGGGGCCTCCTGCTGCTGTCGTGCTGCTGGAGCCCGATTTCTGTTCTTATCCTGAAGCAAAGTTCTTAACCTGAAGCACTATTTCTGGGTTAGCAGAGTCTGTAACCTGAAGCGTATGTAACCTGAAGCGTATGTAACCCGAGGTACCACTGTACTTTCAACTGGAGAGCAAAAGAAGGGGGGGGGTTAAGTTAGCTGGGGTTAAGGCTGAGAGGAGAGCTTTAAAGCAGAGCTAGGTATTATAAGAGAGTCAGAACTGTCAACAAAAATAGAAGACCAATGCCTCTTGTTGCATTTTGTGTGACCATGCAACCACTGAAGGGGAGAAGTTTGTGGAAACATGAAGTGAGATGTCAGATTATTGCCATGCTTCTTGTTTCACCCTTGAAGACAGTTGGTCACAATTCTTCTGTCTGCATGGTATTAACTTGTCTCCTTTAAATGCAATGGATCCAAGGCAATTAGTTATTTTCAGTCTGTTGTGGGATTCAATATGTATCCCCCCCCCACACACACCTCAGGTAGCACAGTACAGATCCTCAGCATTTTTTGCATAAGGAGTCATGCATTAGTTTATGTTGCCTGCCCTGCCTCCATACACCATTCCTTGGAATGTATCAATTCAGACAGTCTTCCCAAACACTAACTGGCCCAGCCTCTCAGAAAGAGAGCCAGATATTCAGGAGAGGTCAAAGATGAGCCCATGAATCAGCTATGCCATAAAAGAGGCCCAGTATCTACTTAGTGACTGCCAGGAGCAAGGAGTTGGAAATCACCTCTTTTCAAGAAGTCTGGGCAACTTCTTTTCCTTCTCCATTCTTGCCTTCTTTGCTTATGTTGACCAAGGATGTCAGAAAACAGGAAGTGGGCATCCCATTTTATTTATTTATTTATTTATTTATTTATTTATTTATTTAATCTCCAAGGAGATTCTGCAAATACTCGTGTCTGTGTTATATAAAGACATTAGCACATGGGAAGTTTTAGGTAGCTGGGAGTCATATTGGTCAGGGAAAGGGAACAGATATATTTGGCAAATTTATATGATTTTTATAGAGTGCAATTAGCATATGCAGTTCTGTAAGTAAGCTCCCAGAGGAGCTAATTTGCCTTCAGTGGTACAGAAATCAAGAGCAGAGAATGGGAACAAAGCAAAGAAAATGCCGGCAAGTCGAAGCCTATACACATTTTGGAGTCCGTCAACAATTCCTGGGAGAAGAGAATGGACTGCCCATTTAAACATATGGCCATGAAACATGGCAATGGAAATTTGTATTTACATATGAAATGAGTGCAGAGCCTCCAAATGCCCATATTTTCCAGGGACAGTCCCAGTTTTACAGAAGCCGTCCCAGTTTCTAATTTGATCCCAGACCCAGAATGTCCCACTTTTCCTTAGGACATCCCTATTTTCATTGGAGAAATGTTGGAGGGTATGGAGTTATGCCACCCCTGAGCCAAGGAGATAAATAACTGTGCAATATTTAGAAGACATCTGAAGGCAGCTCTGTATAGGGAAGTTTTTTAAAAAAAAAATATGTTTAATGTTTTATTATGTTTGTTATATATGTTGGAAGCCGCCCAGAATGGCTGGGGAAACTCAGTCAGATGGGTGGGGTATAATATTTTAGGACGTTCTTGCTTTCATTTGAGAATGTTGGAGGATATGCGAGTGCCGTTTTTTAGCTTTGAGAAAGCAAACACGCAAGCAGGGCATTACATCTTTGGATCTGCCTCTTCTCCCTGGCCAGCTGAAATTGTTGGTAAACACTCTGCCCAAGGTATCACCACTAAAGCAGATCAAGACATTGGCAGAAAGGATCAGGCCTCTTTCAGCAAAGACCCTGAGGCTTTGGAACAAGCCTGCCAGATGAGGCTCACTATTGTACTTCATTGTTTGACATACTATGATTTTAAAATATATATATCTTATCTGCCAGAGTTTGTAAATAAAGCTGGGTTTTTTTAAAGAAGAAAGAGTTAGAGCGATGAAAAGGAATATTCTGCCAATCAGTTCTGCCAAGAATTTTCATGGTTTTCAAAAACATGTTCCCAAATGTCTACCTGTGAACCTTTGAGTGAGCTGATGATCCATATGCATTTTTAGATAAAAACAGAGGTCAACGTCAGTGAGATCTCTCAATCACAGATGCTAAAAAGAAAATAATTCCAGCTATTTTTTAAAGAAAGAAAGAAATGCATTTGATCTCGGTAGATGGGAAATCAAGATATTCAGCAATTTAAGGCTAGCGACAAAGCATGTTGATGCAATGCTGCTGACCTAGACGGAGAGGGAATGAACACAGCTGCTTCATCAATAGTTGTACATGATAGCAATGGGAGGGCTCAACATGTAAGATGGCAGCAATCAACTTGTGTGTGTCATCTTTTATAGCATTAAGGTGCACATGGTTCCTTCAGACCTGTGGATGCCTTAATCAAATATACAAGGATGCAGAAAGCAGCAACATCACTCTCTGGGCAGGGATGGGAGAACAATACACGTGCACATTTATGTTATACAGGCAATAAAATGCATTTAAATCAGCCCAATCGCTAATAAAATTGCCCACAAAGAAAGAGAAAAGAATTAGAACAACGGGTTTGCCAATCTTCTCCGTCTAACTCTGGCCTAGTTAAACTGACCTAACAATGCTATTTTTCTTCCTCTCAAAATCTGCAGTGGGTGAATCAAATGTGAAAGCAAGATCAATTCCGTTCCAAGACAGTAAATGAGCTTTAGCTCAGTCTTGTTTCAATTTATGGAGAGAATCCAACTATACCAGCTTTAAGTGTATTCCTAGCCCAGCTATGAAACTATATTAAAGTGCTATGGAAACAGTAAACAATTGTTACTTTCCACCCATATTTGTTTATAATCTAGAAGTGTGCAACAGAAATAACTGCGACCCTCCCCCCCAAGCATGAATCAGATTTTATATCTGCATTTCTAGTTAAAATTAATTTCACAGGGCTATTAAAATGGTCATTTACCTCAATATTTAAAACAGTATATAATTAGAACTGCAGCAAAACCTGATAGCCTGTTAAAAATCAGGAATGTAGCATTTAGCATTTCCCCATGTGAATATTAACTTCAGTGTGCTGTAATTATCTTACCGTGTCAAATTAATATAAATGTTTGTACTGTAAGTTACAAACTGAAAAAATGGACCACTGAAATAAATAAATTAACTACTATTAACTTCAGCAGAATATGAACTGTACCACTTATATTTAACACCTATCAACCATATTCTATCTTACATTGAAACTAACATGTCTGAATCCTAAACCAGAGTTCTGTTCTCAATGCTATTGCACTTACAAGAAGAAACTCATATTCAGCAAACAATGTTATTAGCGTCTGTTTCAAGTGACAATGGAGTGCACCTCTGAGGGTGAAGTCAAACTAATGCGTCAGCAGCATCCAAGTGACTTCCCCGGGCCCGGCACAAGCCTGGGCAGTGTGTATGGAAGTCCTGGGCTGCCCAGATGGCAAGACCTCCCACTCAGCCTTGCTGATATGGTCCAAAGGAAAGCAGAGCAATATGTTGGGTACCAGCTTGGCTGCAGGAGTTGCTGGAAGGAGGCGTTCAAGGCACCGTTCAAACATCTAGGGCAACCAAAATGGTCAAAGGCCTGGAAACGATGCCTTATGAGGAACGGCTAAGGGAGCTGGGCATGTTTAGCCTGGAGAAGAGGAGGTTAAGGGGTGATCATAGAATCATAGAGTTGGAAGAGACCACAAGGGCCATCGAGTCCAACCCCCTGCCAAGCAGGAAACACCATCAGAGCACTCCTGACATATGGTTGTCAAGCCTCTGCTTAAAAACCTCCAAAGAAGGAGACTCCACTACACTCCTTGGCAGCAAATTCCACTGTCGAACAGCTCTTACTGTCAGGAAGTTCTTCCTAATGTTCAGGTGGAATCTTCTTTCTTGTAGTTTGAAACCATTGCTCCGTGTCCGCTTCTCTGGAGCAGCAGAAAACAACCTTTCTCCCTCCTCTATGTGACATCCTTTTATATATTTGAACATGGCTATCTTATCACCCCTTAACCTCCTCTTCTCCAGGCTAAACATGCCCAGCTCCCTTAGCCGTTCCTCATAAGGCATCGTTTCCAGGCCTTTGACCATTTTGGTTGCCCTCCTCTGGACACGACGTTCCAGTTTGTCAGTGTCCTTCTTGAACTGTGGTGCCCAGAACTGGACACAGTACTCCAGGTGAGGTCCGACCAGAGCAGAATACAGTGGCACTATTACTTCCCTTGATCTAGATGCTATACTCCTATTGATGCAGCCCAGAATTGAATTGGCTTTTTTAGCTGCCGCGTCACACTGTTGGCTCATGTCAAGTTTGTGGTCAACCAAGACTCCTAGATCCTTTTCACATGTACTGCTCTCAAGCCAGGTGTCACCCATCTTGTATTTGTGCCTCTCATTTTTTTTGCCCAAGTGCAATACTTTACATTTCTCCCTGTTAAAATTCATCTTGTTTGTTTTGGCCCAGTTCTCTAATCTGTCAAGGTCGTTTTGAAGTGTGATCCTGTCCTCTGGGGTGTTAGCCACCCCTCCCAGGGTGATAGCCATGTTCAAATATATAAAAGGATGTCACATAGAGGAGGGAGAAAGGTTGTTTTCTGCTGCTCCAGAGAAGCGGACACGGAGCAATGGCTCCAAACTACAAGAAAGAAGATTCCACCTAAACATTAGGAAGAACTTCCTGACAGTAAGAGCTGTTCGACAGTGGAATTTGCTGCCAAGGAGTGTGGTGGAGTCTCCTTCTTTGGAGGTCTTTAAGCAGAGGCTTGACAACCATATGTCAGGAGTGCTATGATGGTGTTTCCTGCTTGGCAAGGGGTTGGACTCGATGGCCCTTGTGGTCTCTTCCAACTCTATGATTCTATGATCTTAGGGACTCCACTCAGGATTTGTGTAGGGTTTACTCCTTAGGCTTTTCTTCTCCCAAAGATATCCCACAAGGCAGCGGAGGTTTAGCGTCAGAGTTTTCCTTCTCCTAGATAGCCTAGCTTCCCAGGTTGACAAGCTCCATCTGCCCCTAACTTTCCTCAACAGCACGTGCAGAAGGCAAACCTTTAAAATGGCTCTAATGCAGTTGCTTTGAACACAGTAGACAATGCTTATGCCCATAGTGTTGGAGAACCTGGTATAATAATAATAATAATAATAATAATAATAATAATAATAATAATAATAATACTTTATTATTTATTATTTATACCCCAGTTTATACCCAGAGTTTCCCCAGCCACTCTGGGCGGCTTCCAATCGAGTGTTAAAAACAATACAGCATTAAATATTAAAAACTTCCCTAAACAGGGCTGCCTTCAGATGTCTTTTAAAGATAAGATAGCTACTTATTTCCTTCACATCTGAAGGGAGGGCGTTCCACAGGGCGGGCGCTACTACCGAGAAGGCCCTCTGTCTGGTTCCCTGTAACCTCACTTCTTGCAATGAGGAAACTGCCAGAAGGCCCTCGGTGCTAGATCTCAGTATCTGGGCTGAACAATGGGGGTGGAGACACTCCTTCAGGTATACAGGATGGAAACACTGTTGGAGCATGCTCCTGTCAGTACAGCAAGCCCCCTTGAGGGAACACATCTAATTAATTTCAAAGCTGACCTTGAAGGTGGGACCAGGCACAATGACAAATAGGGGATCACTTCACAAAGTGGAAATACTGTTTGGAATCCCCCATCTTCACCATAATTTGTAATTATGGAAACACATGATGTAGCGCCATCACTTCACACGCTTGTCACCAACGCTATCCTAGCAGCTAACGTTGTGGATCTCCCTTGCAGATCTCTTGGGCTCCGTATGGCTCTATTCAATTTGCATGAGTCCAGTCCCTGATGTATGATGGTGTCAATTCCAAATTCTCTTTTAATCTGCCTTGGCCCCTGTCTTCTCAGCGCTTGCAGAGTATCTGGCTGTGATTGGGAAATGTATGATTGTTGATTGGGGCTTAATGCAGGCAAGTTGATTGGGGCTTAATGCAGACAGGCCTTTCCCATTGCTCAGAGACACCGCAAAGCTTTCACTGGGGCTTGGTCAGTTACCAGGGTTAAACCTTTAATGGGCGTGCCTGATTTGTTGCGTCCATTGTGTTTTAAACTGCATTACATGTGACTCAGGCATGTTAGAAATAAACAACACATTTGGAAAACGCTCAACATCCACACTACCCAATAATAAATTTTGAGACATGACACTGACTGAGTTGAAGTGCAAAATGCTCATCATTAATAGGTATATTGATGGCACATGGTTGGAAAAATACACTGCTTTAATGACCGAACAGAGTATTTTCATATTCAGGACAGAAGAGTCATTCAGATTTATCAGCCCATTAACTTTATAAACATAGCATTAGCTGCTGCTTAGGTGTGATGTGGTGAATTTGTAATGAGAAATTCTTTACGTGGCATTTTATAATTAAATATCTCATGAACCATTTGTAAGGTCAACAGAGATTAATGTGAGATGTCAGGCAAGGTCACTGCGTGAATTCCTAAAGAATCACATCCTTCCTTACAGAGCAGAAATATCACAATTAATTGGCATTAAAAACAACAGTAGCAAGCATGTGATAAGAGTTTTACATCTTATCATAGTAAATCAATGATACGTATCAAAATGAGCTACTTTCTAATTGTTATTGCAATTTAAACTGCTGGAGGGACAATACACAGTTCGGCTGCAGACTCTTTCCCCCCGCTCATTATTTTAGATCAGGCATCCTGCAACTTGATCATACTAAGGTTGTGTTTTCACTGAGGATGATCTGAATTTCCACAATATTTGTGTTTATTCCTCCTCCTAAGAGCTTAAAGTGGTTTGCATTTGGTCCTTGGGAGAGAGGACCAGCTCAGTGGAAGAGCTCATTTTTGGGGAGCAGGGTTCTACACGAGATCCTGGAAAGATGCTGCTGTTCAAAACAGGCAATACTGAGTTAGGAGGATCGATGATATGACTTCAGTTTCAGATGTTCTGTGTGATCTCCCAGCGTGGCCAGACTGGCTGAGAGAGGGGTCATCAAAGGACAAAATAGGTGGTGGCAGAGACATTACCCTGATGAAAGGTGGGACATTAAGCACCATACAAGAAGGGGGGTGGAGTTCCTCCCCCAGTGATGTGTTAGTTAGCAAAAGACAATAGCAGAGTTGGGAGGAAGAGGTTGCCAGGGGACATGATACAGAGGACTTCTTGAACCTTCAAGAGAAGGTACCCTCAAAATCAGCGTTCAGCACCTACCACCTTCTTGAAATTCCACCACCTGAGGTGTCTGTGGTGCTAAAACCTCTCTGAATAGGTCATATTGCCTTCTTCAGGCTCTGAAGACTTCAGCTAAGGTTCTAAAACAGGCAGGGACCCTTTATGAGTAGAGGCTCTACTCCCCAGGGGCGGGGCTAGCTGCCAATCTTACTGTTCATTCTGGGTTTCCTGGTTGCTGAAGTAAACCCATAGCCTGTTTTCACCTTTTGTTTTGCCTGACCTCACCTATCTGGACCTACTTTCTCCTTTATCTACTTAGCCTTACTGTAACTTCATCTCTGCTTGACCAGACCTTGTTTACTGGATCCTGGTGTGTCTCCTTTTATCCCTGGACTTTGTGTCTACTACATACACCCGCTCAGACTAGATGTTCACAATCAGCACTTAGGACAACCCTAGTATTGAAATTGTTCATAGGGAAGGATACCACGTTTTCTTCACTGCACATACCAAGGACAGATCTTCGTGGTTTGCCAAACAACTAAGTCAAGATGAAGCCAATTGTATGAGGGATCCCTTCACATGACTTGGTTGTGTACACGTGGCAAAAGAGAAGCAACACAATTTTGGGGATGGGGAGGAAAGGTCACCTGAATCCTCCTTTAATTAATTCTTCAAACAGGGGCTAATCACTACAAGTTTTTTTTTTTAACATCAAGCAATTATGAAGACCAGAATGACAATCCATCTTCTGAATTCTTAGCAGTACTCAGGGATAAGAATAAGCATTCAAGTATTTATGGTTTGCGTGCTGAAACTCGTTTACAGAATGAACATGGTCTACTACAAGTATTATCCAAAGTTCACATGAGATAAGGGACAGCCAATATTTTCAATCCCAAAGGGACTTGCGGTATCATATATTTGCAGTTGTGTTGGAGAGAGAGAGAACTTCTGCTCCTCCTTATGAGGGAGCAGCACTCGAGGGAAAAGGCAAAGGGGTCAACAAATGTGATTATAGAGAGGCAACACTCAGTCTCTCAGAGAACTACAATTAATGATAAGTAACCTCACTCTGTCAAGATGTTCTTTGTGCATTTCCATTGTGGAGGAAGAACTTGGATGGCAGTGTGTAAACCTCAACAAAGCAGACAATAAGCATGGAAATGCAGGAGGTGAAATGCAAATCTCTGAATTAAACCTCTACCGCCTCTTTTTTTCAGCAGAGATACTGTCAAAAAGACCTTTTTTGGGTGCTAATGGTGACATAAAGGTTCTGATATTGCAATGAAAGCACGTTAAGATACACTGGTGTTCAGATACAAAACATAAAACAAAGTAAAATAAAGTTTTTCCAAGAAGCCAAGCCGTATATTATATTTTGAAAATCGTAACAGGAAGTGCACCGATTTAAATTCCCACTTCAGATTTCAAAAAATATTAAAATTCATGGGATGAATGTGAGGGTGCACAGAATATGATGACAGAGCAGAATGAAGACTTTCCAGTGAAAGTTGTTCCCATCCTACCTTTCACCTTCACTTATTGACAATGGCAAGAAGGGAGGTGTGGCAGTCATGGGTACAGTGTGGCCCATACAAAGAACACAGAAGGATTATTAGAATTGTAAGGCTGGATTTAAACTCAGCTAAATGGTGTCTGCATTAAGAATTAAGCATGAGACAAAGGTATATCTGGAAAGAAAGTATACACAAGACCCAAGAGCACTCAGCCTTATTAGATTCAATGCAATGAAAGAGTATTACTGTAACCTTTAGGAATTCATCCAAGGCCACTGGTTTGTGGAACCATTCTGGTAATCACCTACAATATTCATAAACTAGGGGAATAAAAAAAATGAGTAACTTCTCAGAGGTTTGGATGGTCACCCAAAGCATTTTTTAATAATTAACTTTACATTTCAGTTTTGCTATTAAGACATCGCTAGTAAAAAAAAGTGGGATTGTAAATTCTTGATCCAGCTCCCCCGCAAAGATAAAAGGAGCAAAGTGAGAGCTGCAGAAAAAGGACACGAAAAAATCGCTGCAAAAAAGGACATGAAAGCATTCCATGAAAACATGGAAGGGGTAAATGAACAAAAAGAGGGGTAGTCCAAAAAAGACAGCGCTGCCTGAGCTAATGGCGACAAACTAGGGACAAATTTAGGGGGGGAACAAGTTGTTGTTGTTTTTTAAGGCATTTTAGAGTGGTCTTCCAGGATCAGTTCTAAGAGTACTAAGAGCATGTGAATAGATCCTGTGTTTGGGTAGCAAAGATAGGTTTTCAACAGCTCCCAGATATGCACACACATATATATGGGGCTATGATCATTAAAGGGACGTGGGTGGCACAGAGCCTTGGACTTGTCGATCAGAAGGTTGGCAGTTCGAATCCCCGTGACGGGGTGAGCTCCCGTTGCTCGGTCCCTGCTCCTGCCAACCTAGCAGTTCGAAAGCACATCAAGTGCAAGTAGATAAATAGGTACCGCTCCCGCAGGAAGGTAAATGGCGTTTCCGTGTGCTGCTCTGGTTCACCAGAAGCAGCTTAGTCATGCTGGCCACATGACCCGGAAGCTGTACGCTGGCTCCCTCGGCCAGTAAAGCGAGATGAGCGCTGCAACCCCAGAGTCGGCCACGACTGGACCTAATGTTTTACCTTTACCTTTATGATCATTAAACAGTGTCTTAGACCTGTGGCCCTTCAGAACCCTTGGAAGTTCCTTGGGATGAAATAGTCTAAAAGCAAAAGCTTCCGTTTTGGATTTCGTCCTCTGGTGCATGGAGGAAGAGAGGGGTGGTGGCGTGTGTGTGAACCAGTGGCTCTCTGCATCTTGGTTCTCATGGCAGGAAGCCAGGCTTTCCCATTGTTACTGAAATGGGCCATATAACAGAATACAATAGCAATACATATTTCGCTATACAGCTTGCATCAAGGGGGAGTGGGCAGAGAGAAACTTACATGTATGCCTCGCCAAAGAATAGTTGGATCCACCACTCGTTGAGCCAAACCCTTCGGGAATTTGGCTAGAGCTGCGCGGCCTGGTCAGCAACTTCGGAGGTTCAATTTCCGCTCCAAACTCTGCTCCAATTACTCCTAGCAGAACTATAGCAGTAGCTTGCTTTCGCCTCTCTTCGTACGACATAGATATTTTTTTCATTTGCGGAAATCCAGACAGAGAACCTGAAACACAACACAAAGAGCATTAGGACAGGTGGTTCATAAACTGTTCTAACTCCAGCAACTCTGGTGGTCCTTTCACTGTTCAAAGAATTTAAATACACGCCTTATGACTCCTTTTATTATTCTTTTTTTAAAAAAGTGGTGTAGTAGCTACTGCCTTGTTCTCCTAATACTTGCTGTGCAACCAATGAAACACATGGTATAGGTCTTTCTCTAGGGTGGTGCTCCAGCAGTTGTCTTAAGGCGATGTATAATAAAAACAACTGAAAACAGTTTTTTAAAAAACAGTAAATATTTTTAAAACAAAACTGAAACCATCCAAAATAGTAACTCGTGGCAAAGACTTATTTATCTACCTGGGAAAACCTGTCGGAACAAAAATATTTTCAACTGTTTCTGGAAGGTACAGATAGTGGACATCTCTCATATGCTAACAGGAATCCTAATCCAGAATGCAACAGTTAGACTGGTGCCTGAGAGTGGCTGCCAGGACCATATAAACACTGGTCCTAAAGGATCTACATTGGCTCCCAGTATGTCTCCAAGCACAGTTCAAAGTGTTGGTGCTGACCTTTAAAGCCCTAAATGGCCTCGGCCCAGTATACCTGAAGGAACGTCTCCATTGTTCAGCCCAGGCACTGAGGTCCAGCTCCAAAGGCCTTTTGGTGGTTTCCTCACTGTGACTGTGAGAAGTGAATTTACAGGGAACCAGGCAAAGGGTCTTTTTGGTAGTGGTACCCACCCTGTGGAACACCCTCCTACCAGAGTCAAGAAGATAAATAACTATATGACTTTTCAAAGACATCTGAAGGCAGCCCTGTATAGGGAATTTTTAAATGTATTGTGCTTTATTGTAGGGTACATATAATAAATTCATCATCATCATTATCATATTGCCCCAGTCACTCTGGGTGGCTCCCAACAAAATATTAAAAACATTTCCCTGGGCAGGGCTGCCTTCAGATGTCTTTGAAAAGCCAAATAGTTGTTTCACCAAATGAAATATATGGATTTATGTTTTCCTGCACTCCGTTATGGCAGTACATTATAAATGCTGGGACGTATTTATAACAAGAAAGGCTAGACAGTTACCCAACTGGAAAAGTTCCCTCTCCCTTGCATTAAGTTTCACTTTCTAGGTTACACTGGCCTAGGGGTCAAGGTCACAGAAGGGCTGGAGCATGCAATCCCTTGCTGCCTTAAAATACTTACTTTACATGGCTTCTGGGTCTTACTGTTAAGTCAAAGATGCAGACCCTAAAGCAGTTTACATTAGTGGATGAAATAATGCAAGAATGCGGTAGGCAAAGGAATATGAACAACGCAGCAATACTAGCAGGCTGTCTGCACCCCAGGTGGTCTTTACAAGAACTCTAACTTTAAGAAAGGATGGTCCAAGCGTGTTCTTCCCCCTTCCACCTCCCCATCACTTTTTCCTTCTGTTTCATGCCATTTAGACTGTACACCAGAAGAAGGCAGGGACTGTACTAGTTTTTCTAAGCTGCTTTGGGAGCCTTGTCAGCTAAAGAGAAGGACGGGAGATGACTTAAAGAAATAATAAATAATTATAAGCATGCAGGGCTGCATTTACAAAATTTAAGGACACTGCATGTTACCTATTTAAGTCATGCTCTGAAGAGATTCGCTGAAATTAATGGACAAGTCCACTGATTTTAATGGGTCTACTTGTGACTATGGCTCGCATATCACCCATGACTTCAACTGCATTTTGAGGTATAGCTATAACTTCTTCAATGCACCAGGAAACAGACTTGTGTATATTATAGCCAATGTACTAAAAGTCTCACTCTTCACTGCTACACTATCATGTTAAATCTCTTCTGAGAGAAATCAGAGGAGACCACTTGGTACTCACAGACAGAATTACAAGGTCTTGAGATTAACAAAGTGAGAATTAATAATAAAAAACGCTCTGCTACGGTATGCCCAAACTGCAGCAAATGAATTCTCTCTCTCTCTCTCTCTCTCTCTCTCTCTCTCTCTCTCTCTCTCTTTTAAAAGAAAAGGAAAAAAGAGCACTGGAACCTCTGTTAAGAAAACCGATTCCCAGTTCAGCTCTAGTTCTGATAGTTTTACACCCAAAGGAGTGGGTGGGGGTGATCTTTAACAATGAGAAGGAGAGGAGCTTTAAAAAAAATAAAAATCAATAGTCACCTTGTATGGAAAAAGAAAGATGAAAATGGACTCTACGCTAAGTGATACGTAACAATTTTAATCACCTGCAGTTTGTATATATATATAATCACTATCGTTAAACGCAACACAAACCGCAACCGGGGTCTGCCTAGGCAGATCCATTTTTTAATTCGCTTCCCTCAGAGCACAATGATCTGGAAGGAAACAACCACACTCCCCTCCCCTCCAGCCCCCACCCCACCCCAAGAAGCATGCTCCATAACAATAGTTCAAAGGAAAGCTCCATTCTGCAGTTGCACTGATTGTTCTGTCAGCTGACCTCTGCAGAAGGGAATTGCTAACCGCTGCCGAGCTCCTTAGCTGACAAATGAATGATCGCAGCTCCATCTATTTTCACTATGGCTGCCTCTAGCCCAGGTGCTCAGACAGAGAGCCCGGTGTGACATCTTAGATCAAGATGAATTGGCACAAACTCCTGATCCAAGATTGTTTTATACCATTTAATTTAGTTTCTTCCCCTGCTCGGATGAGCACAGCTCTGGTTATGGATTTCTATTCTAATGTACTGAAGCAAGCACTGAAAGAAGCCAATGAAGCAGATGCTGGAGCTGGGGGACTGCAGGGATACTGATCAATAGGCAAGGCATTGACCCCAACCACTCAGCCTCTGCAATGGTCACTGTTTAAAGAAAAGAACTGGGGTGGGGGAGAGAAAGCCCCACACATGTGCTGTTTCCAGTAGGAAATTAAACAACAGGGGCACTTGGCAAACTCCCCCCTCGAAAAACAAAAAGGGAGAGAGAGGAGCCCCCTCGTTGGCTCTTCCTTTTGTCTGATTAAAGCAAGCTCAAGTTAACCCTTCATTTTATCGGGATTCATTTAGGGCCAAATGCTTCTTTCTGGCGAGTCCAGGTTTAGCAAGGCAACCCTATGTTAAAACCTCAAGAAGCAAGGGGAAAACATATCAACGTGTTGACTGCCTTTTCCAGTTCTGCTCTAAGGATGCGTTTCTTTCACAAGAAGCGCCTGTCTGAAAGCACTTTGAGGCTCCTGACCCCCTTTTTCAAGAGATTTCAATGTTCTGCAGCCAGGCTTAAAAGCTGCAAGCGTTTTAGTGCCAGAAAGAGCAGAGGAAGTGGATTGGGACAAAGAGTTTTGGGGAGCTGATTAGCAACTCAGTTTACGTAAACTGAGCTATGTTAACTAGAGGACACTAGCTGACATTTTGTTCTGTGTAAGAGATTTAGGTGTGAAACTGGTCCCCCCCCCTTTACTGTCTTTTGAGTTATTAGGAGGAACATGCAATTAATGGCAACCCTTCCCAACAAATAAACTGACAGCCAAATGGGAGATTTTAAAATGAAATAATGTCTATAAAAGTTGTCCTCGCTACAAGTTTCATTTGTCTCGTGAAAATTTGGTATTTTCTCACAGCGATGTGCCTCCATTTAATCATGCTAAAGGGTGACACAGAGATCCATTTTCTTGACAGGACGGTTGATCACCCTATCACGGTGAGAAAATTAATAACCTCAAATAGCCCTATGTGGGGGGGAAAGACGCTACGCTGGGGAAGAAGGAAGGTTTCTGCATTTAAGTTGTAGAGATAGCACACTTTCTATGCACTAAGTAAATGGAAGTGACAGATTTCTTCATTATTTGCAAAATGGACATTTTGACTCCACATTTACAAAGGTTTCCAAGCACACTGACCGCGTACCAAAACCAAAAAGACAACAGCCCTACAGGAAATGGTCGACAACTGTAGCTGTATATTTTTCATCCCTAATCTGTTTAAATAAAATATAGGTAAAAAAATATCTGAAAAAAGTTTAAGCTGTTTAAAAGGTTGCAAGATATTGATTACTTCATTTAAAAAGCAGTCAGGGAGTGCAACCAAGAGGTCAGGATAAATTTAGCAGTTTGAAGCACTTTACTAAATAACTCTAAAGATCATGTTAATTGGCTTTGCACAGTCCTAGTGTAAAATTAATTTTATCCTATCTTACAATAAAAGGATTAAAAGACATATTAAGTTCTACAGGTTTAACTGGAACAGGAATCAATGGATTTGAATTAAGGCTAAAGGCTATTTTATGGGAGATGGACTACCCCCAGATACTTTATATCTGCTATTAGGCACATGATGGTACTCTTTTATTGTATTAGGTATTAAAAACTTGGAGGGGTAAATGCCATACCAATTTATTATTATAGAAATATGTCTTGGAATTCTGAGCAGGTGAGTTCTTTGGTTTCAGTCCACAGAATTTACTGATCCTCTGATCCTTTCATAACCCCTGGCACAACTGCAACCCTTACAGTGCTGTCCAAACTTTTTTCAAAAAGGGCCAGATTTGATGAAGTGAAGGACCATGAGGGCTGGCCAAGGGGCCAACCAAAGTTGTTCACCTTTTTTTAAGGATTGAAGCTGTTGATCTTTTTTATGATTTTACCCCCAAAATAAACTGCCACTGGGGCCGTTATTAAACCGACCGGAAGGCTAGATTAGGCCCCCGAAACGGACTTTGGACATGCCTGCCTTAATAGATAGACTGACCATATTATTCATGCTCTGATAACATCTTGTTTGGACTACTGTAATGCCTCATATATAGGGCTGCCTATAAAGTGTGCTGAGCAATGGAAAGCCCTTTCTAGAGAGGCTCATTTGGCACCTCTTAAGTTCACCTCTTAAGTTCAGCAGAGACATCACCTTGCCAACAAAGGTCCGTATAGTTAAAGCTATGGTTTTCCCAGTAGTGATGTATGGAAGTGAGAGCTGGACCATAAAGAAGGCTGATCACCGAAGAATTCATGCTTTTGAATTATGGTGCTGGAGGAGACTCTTGAGAGTCCCATGAACTGCAAGAAGATCAAACCTCTCCATTCTTAAGGAAATCAGCCCTGAGTGATCACCGGAAGGACAGATCCTGAAGCTGAGGCTCCAATACTTTGGCCACCTCATGAGAAGAGAAGACTCCCTGGAAAAGACCCTGATGTTGGGAAAGATGGAGGGCCCAAGGAGAAGGGGACGACAGAGGACGAGATTGTTGGACAGTGTTCTCGAAGCTACAAACGTGAGTCTGACCAAACTGCGGGAGGCAGAGGAAAACAGGAGTGCCTGGCATGCTCTGGTCCATGGGGTCACGAAGAGTTGGACACGACTAAATGACTAAACAACAACAAACAACAAGTTCTGGTGTAAAGACCATTTGCCTGGTTGACCAGTGTTTTGTCTTTTTACTCTCCTGGCTTTGGCTTTATGCAGCTACCACTGCTTGCTATGCTTTACTGTTTCAGCGTTTTATTATTTCTGTTTGGTGGTTTTAAGCAATGGTTCTTAACAGTCAACCAAGCTGGGAACACTCTGAATATTCTCTCCATGTTTTAATCCTAGTTAATTTATCTGGTTTCTTCCTATTCCTTGCAAAACTGGATGGACTTTCTGCTGGAACCCATATTTCTGTAAATTGGCGTCAATGTAAGTTTCGGTCCCTCAGAAAAAAATCCTTCTTCAGTCTCAATCATTGCTGAACTAGGAAGTAACAGACGAGGCGTTAAATGCAGAAAAGGTGTTGTCAGTGATGCGGTACATTAACTGTAATATTCAGGCACTGCTATTTGTCCTTTAATAATTCATGTAGATGTGGCACCATCTACTGACCTGAGCTATTGGAAGTTTACCGTGTTGTCATCTGTGAGGTGTTAAAATTCCTGTTGTGCCACTTTTGAGGCAGAGCTACACTTGGCCATCAGCTATATGTGCCTTGAATGAAGAGCACCAAACAGTACTTATAAAAATTTCAGATGCACCTCAGGATGTGCAAAACATTGATTGCAACTATGCCTCTCTTTCCCTGCCTGCTTCTCTCTCTCTCTCTCTCTCTCTGTGGCACAAACATTTCTGCTTTGCTGCATATCCCGTATTCCACCCACAAATCTCTTCTGTTGATATTAACTGCCTTAACATATTATATTTGTTCAAGAATTTCCACATGAGCTGAAAGAACTGACACAGCGCATCAAATGTTGAGCACAGTGAAGACTGTTAGGCAGTTTAGACTGTGAAGAAATTAAGTAGTAACGAACTTCCGTTTATTAAAAATGTGAAATCCCATGAGTTCTGATCCAATGACAGAACTTCCAGTGTGGCTCACAAAGCAAAGTGAGAGCACCACGGCATAAGAGAAAAGCAGCAATTAAAACAAAATGAAAGAAGTAGAGCAACAAGCAATTTAAGGGGAATGATTTGGTAAAAAGAATAACACTACCTTAACGTTTATCTAGCACATGTGTATGTACACACTCTTTACAACAACCTTGTAAGGTAGATGAGTATTATTATCATCATCATCTTGTCATTGTTGGCATCCATATGTCTCAAGAGACAATGGAGTGCACCTCTGAGGGTGAAGTTCGCAGCACTTAAGTGACCTCCCTAGTGTGCAAGCCTGGAAAGTGTTTACGGAGGGCCTGGGCTGCCCAGATGACAAGACCTCCCTCTTGGCCTTGCTGAAATGGTCAAAAGGAAAGCAGAGTAATATGTTTGGCACCAGCTGGTCTGCAGGACTTGCTGGAAGGAGGCATAGAAGATGCCATCCAACCGTCCTAGGGACTCTACTCCGGATTTGTGTAGGGTTTACTCCTTAATGCCTTAATAAATAATAATAATAATAATAATAATAATAATAATAATAAATTATATCCCGCCCTCCCCAGCCGAAGCCGGGCTCAGAGCGGCTAACAACAGTAAAATAATACAGCATTCTAAAATCAATTCATTATGAAATCAGTTCAAATCAAATTGATGGCAACCATTGGGCTAGAGTTCTGTGGAGATTGCCAAAGGAGGGGGTCTGGCTGTGCCCGGGTCAATGGCCTGGTGGAACAGCTCTGTCTTGCAGGCCCTGCGGAAAGATGTTAAGTCCCGCAGGGCCCTAGTCTCTTGTGGCCTTCTTCTCCTGAAGATGTCCCGCAAGGTAGCGGAGGTTTAGGATCAGAGTTTTCCTTTTCCTAGATATGCACTAAATGTCTTACTGCATTCAATGAAGTTTGCTGGAGTTCACCCTATACTGGAGTATTATGATTAGCATTGTGTCTGATCACCCTCCGTTTTTAAAATTTATATACAAACTTTAAGCTGAGCTGACAGCAAGCAGACTTCTGCTCTCAAATTTTATGGGGCTTAAAAATATTATTCATTCTCTACCTTCTTGGCCCCTAAACAGTTTCCCTGGGCACATCTTGTCCTGTTCCTAAGCCTTGACTACAAAAGCTGTCGACTTCCAACTGGGCATAATGAATATCCCACATCAGGAGTTGCAATGTTCGCAAAGATTCCATGTGAGCATTGAAGTCAATAGCTAGAAGGGGCTAACAAGAAATTGGTAGCTAATTTTAATACAATTCACACAGAATACTTAATTAAGAAAAATACCATAAATTATATATGTATTATTCTTATAGCACTAAAGATGTGTGAGCTTTTATAAAGCAACAAACTGACAAATCCTCAAGGAATTTACAGTCTAAAATTCAACGGAGGGGAAACAACAGCAAACAGGGAGAATAGGCACATCTGCAGGGTTACAGTTTAGTAGGGAATGTAGACTCAAAGGCTGCGCTAAATATTTATTAAGTTACCATATATGGTAGAAAGGATTGTAATGTTTTTTAAGTTCCCCTTTAATATGAAATTTTAAATATTTGTGTAATTCGCTCAGAGATCTTGGGATAGAGCAGAATATGCAACAGACAAATATGGGATTAAAACCATTTGCTCTTGGATGCAGTCAAAGAACAGTTGACCTCATCCGTTCCTTTTAATCACAGCACACAACACAGCACGGCCTTGCTTTAAACAAAGTTCAACATTCAAAGCTAAAAATTTGCTTCCATTTTTCAAGCAGCTGGAGCCAAATGTTTTCATAGTAGCTTACTAGTAATCGCAAGGATTAAGGTGCTGATTTTCTGCTGCATAGTTGGTGCTATTCTAAGCCAATGGCGTGTTTAAATCCACACCAATGAAATCAATACAGCACTGTTCTCTTCAAGGTGAGACCAAATAAACCTGTCTGAAGCTCTGAGAAATAGGCTTTGCAGCACACTTTGAGTGCTAAGTGCCTTTCAGTCCAGAGATCTGTCATTAAATAATCATTAGCCATCATTCATTCTTCCTAAAAAGCTTAACATCTAAACTTGTTCAGCATCCACTAAAGTATTAGTATAGACTACCAAGTATTCATTAGCTCGTAGGGATGTGGATACACTTAACTTTAACAATGTGCTGACATGCTATGGCACAAAGTGGAACAAGAGAGCCTAGCACACAATGCTCCTTGCTTATTGCTTTCAAGTTCCTTCAAATTGCTGTCATTACATGGAAGGGTTAAAAGAGCCAGCAAGCTTTTTTTTCTTTTTTTCTTTTTCCTTCCTTCCTTTATTTTTATTTTTTTGCTCACAGACATTCTTGTCAAGTTATAAAACTGCAAGTACGTCTATGGCTTTGCCATTTCGCATCCTGCCTTGTGGGTTGTTGTTGTTTTTCAAACCTTTCCTGGTTGGGGTTTTTCATTCATCTTTGGTGACAGCAGCAACATTTTCATAATTAATTAACATTTATCCGCACTGCTGTAATGGCAGTCACCTGTGTCAAGTTCCTTGCCGTGGGAGCAGACTTCTACACCTCTGGAAATTCATTGTAATTCACACAAAAAATAATCTAAGAATACTTCCGTTTCTAATTTCAATATATTGCGATTGCGGGATCCAGTCTTCGCATGATGCAGTGAACTCGACCAACATATAAATGTTATTGACACCACTACAGCCAATGCAGACAGCAGGCTTCTTATTCATTTTCTAGACACATACCTAATAATTTTATAGAAGTCAGGCTGTGCATAAGTGATAGAGTATTCACTTTTGAAAAGAAACATAACATGACTACTTGGTGGTCATATACAGTATCACAGCTAGCTACTGTAGATTTAAATCTATACAACAGCATCAGACAGCGGGGTAATAGGGAATTTATATAGCTTTCTATAATTTTTGTTAATGTATTAATGCCTATTAAAAACTGCTAAGATTTTGCAGTATTGGTTGGTGATTTGTAAGGAAAGTGTTCATTCATACTAGTAATGTAAATATAAAACAGATTTGATTATTAAATATCTTCTTTATAATATGCTAACAGGATTAAATTAATTACTATGACATGCTGCAGGAAGGTGGGGTGGGGTGGGGGAAGAGGCAGTATGAAAAAAAATCTAGCTCTGGTTGATTAAAGGGATCATCTATCAGCTCCGTACAAAACTGCAGAGAATCCATTTTGTCCTGAACTATTCCTCACTGCTCTTGCTGTATGTTAGGGAAATAGTTGCCTTCAACCATTTTAGGTTTCCCGTTCTCCAATACAGTGAAATGTTTGGTTCGCAGTGTAGAAAAAAGTCCTCAGATCAAGAAAAATGCATCACAGGCAATCTGCGTCAATATATACACCTTAAATATATGTGAAGCTTTGTGAAATAAAAGGACATGAACTTAACATTTATGCAAGAAGAGAATAAAGAATTTGATTACAGCCTTCAACTCAAAAATTGTCTTAATCTTCAGTATGAGAGAGTGACTCATATTTTTGCCTCTGAACTGAGCTAATTGCAATGAATTAAAATTTCATTTATGCAGTGAAACAGGACATG
This sequence comes from Podarcis cretensis, assembly GCF_951804945.1. Lineage (NCBI taxonomy): Eukaryota > Metazoa > Chordata > Lepidosauria > Squamata > Lacertidae > Podarcis > Podarcis cretensis. The sequence continues at coordinate 52,097,085 of NC_137180.1, forward strand.
TTCAGATCCACAAGCCTGCCCTATTATTTGTTGCTTTGCTTGCTGATGCAGAGGCACTGGTAAAAACAGTATAATAAAATAATGGCAATTTAAAAAATATTCAACCCTCCTAAAAATTAAATATTTCAAGCTCATCAGTTACCTTGCTAGATGCTGATGGCCAGCTTACAATGAGACAAAAATCAAAGTACATATGAAAATATTTTTCCAAATGACTCCTGCTTTTAAAGATATGCTAGATTACAAAAAAAAAACAAAACCCTGATCAATAAAAGCAATTCATTCTGGAGTATCAAACCTCACTGGGCATTGGTAAAACTTCAATAAAACCAGTATTCTGGATTCTACATTTTGAAACATGATTACTATTTTATTGAAAAGTATAAGAGTAACAAACTATTTTAAATTGCAATCATTTTGAAACCGAGTTGCAACTTATCATGATTCTTTATGAAGAGACCAGATTCTTATTGGAAATCAATGAGAAGGCAGGTAAAATTAGATAGCCATGATTTGCCAGGAAATCAATAAGAGATAGAGCAATATCAGAAACTAAAAATGGAATGTCTTACAGAAACTGAAAATATATTTTCCCCACAATTTTCCCCCCAAAGATCTGGCTGTTAAAAAAAAAAAAAATGCCACAAAATAACAAAGATCATGTAAACATTACATTCAGTTGCCTTTCTGTTATAAAAAAAAACAACCTTCATGCCTCATTTCTTTCTGTTTTCATGTAATGTCTGAAAGCGATTCATTAAATCCTTTTGAAAGAAAAATTATATTACGAAAGGTTTAAACAGGATGCTATGCCAAAACAAAGGTGTGCCTACAGAGGTATTTTAACAGCACTTTTAAGAATGCTTCTATAAAAAGAAAATGGTAAAAGAGGCAGTACCCAACACAGATAAGAAATGTTGCACAGCACAATTTTATCCCACAAAGCCACCAGCATCACAGAATAACAGTGGCAACAGGAGGCTTAGCAGGAATAATTGCACAGATACAATTAACAAGGCTTAGGGAAGTGGGAACTTGTGAGGTATTTAGATCCTTTCTGCTGTAATGTGCTTTGAAAGAGTTGGAAAACAGCACGATTACAGATGACAGAATCAGCAGCGCAACTTCCTGAAGGATTAGGAGGCAGGGCTCGGAGCCTCATTGGTATTCCTTGAGCCTATTATTATTCAGGTGAGTTCTGAATATGTAACAAGTGCAGACACAATGCTGGATTTTCCTTCCTGCGTAATTCTGAAGCTTCAACCGTTTGCAATTTTGCAGCACATCGTTCAGTAAATATTGAAACAGCTGTCTAAAACCACAGTTCTACAAAGTATGAGGCAAGCCTCGAGAAGGGAAGAGAGCGCGCTGCTAGGTAAAATATGCCCACAGACAAGCAATATATAGGGGATTAAAAAAAATGAGAAATATGAATATGAATTAAATTCAACGAAAGCCTGCATTCGCCCCATAGGACGCACACACATTTCCCCTACATTTTTGGAGGGGAAAAAGTGCATCCTATAGGGCGAACAACACGGTAATTCGTTCCGGAGGTCCGTTCTTAAGCTGAAACTGTTCTTAACCTGAAGCACCACTTTAGCTAATGGGGCCTCCCACTGCTGCCGCGCTGCCAAAGCACAATTTCTGTTCTCATCCAGAAGCAAAGTTCTTAACCCAAGGTAATATTTCTGGGTTAGTGGAGTCTGTAACCTGAAGCGTATGTAACCTGAAGTGTATGTAACCCGAGGTACCACTGTACAGTAAAAATATTACAACAGTTGTAAAAGGACAAAATGAAACAAATCGTCATATTATACAAAAAGGGCTCAGCTTAATAATCGCAGAACATCTGGGCAGTGAGGGGAGGGGGATGTGGGTCTTAAAAAGACCTCTCAAGCAAGCAATTGATGGTACTTCCAGTACAGTAGGGAGAAGACCTGTCCAAAGAATGGAGCAACAGCAGAAAATGCCACGTTTAAAAAAAGAAATAATCACTATATAATGGGTCTATAACATGTGGAGCTGCTGACAACATCTCAGCAATCTATTAGGTCTATGGAAGGACAGATTGTGAAGCTGAGGCTCCAGTACTTTGGCCACCTCATGAGAAGAGAAGACTCCCTGGAGAAGACCCTGATGTTGGGAAAGATGGAGGGCACAAGGAGAAGGGGGCGACAGAGGACGAGATGGTTGGATAGTGTTTTCGAGGTTACTAGCATGAGTCTGACCAAGCTGCGGGGGGCAGTGGAGGACAGGAGTGCCTGGCGTTCTCTGGTCCATGGGGTCACGAAGAGTCGGACACGACTAAACGACTAAACAACAACAACAGGGACAGGTATTCTTTCAGGTAAGCCGCAGGACCATACCAAAGGCCCATGCAGCCCAGTGCTCTGTTCTCGGAGTGCACATGGGAAGGTCTTTGTAACCAGATGCTCATGGGATTCCCATAAGCAGCACCTTAGCCCAACACTCTCCATGCCTGTGCTTCCAAGCAACTGATATGCAGAAGCATATAAGTGGGTGGAGGGAGAGATATGATGAGGGCCAAAAAGATTGGTTACATTATGCTCAGATTAAAGAGGCTTTTAAATTGGATAAAAAGTTAGGATTCCAGGTGGAAAAATCGAAACTGGAAACAGAACTGTTAGAACCTAAGACTAAGGTACTTTCAAGAATGTATAACTTGTTGCTGAGGTGGAATACACAGGATGAAACGGTTAAATCAGCTATGATAAAGTGGGCACAGGACATTGGCTATAACATCATGTTTGCTGACTGGGAAAAGTTATGGACCACCGGTACGAAGTTTACGGCATGTAATGCCTTGAAAGAAAACATTATGAAAATGATATACAGGTGGTACATGACCCCAGTCAAGCTAGCAAAAATATATCACCTGTCAGACAATAAGTGTTGGAAATGTAAGGAAACTGAAGGAACGTTCTTTCACCTCTGGTGGACTTGCCCTAGGGTTAAGGTCTTCTGGGAAATGATATATAATGAGTTGAAAAAGGTATTTAAGTATACCTTTCCTAAGAAACCAGAGGCCTTCTTTTTGGGCATTGTTGGCCAGAGGGTGTTAAAGAACGATCGAACATTTTTTATGTATGCAACTACAGCAGCAAGGATACTTGTAGCTAAATATTGGAAAACCCAAGATTTGCCCATGCTGGAAGAATGGCAGATGCAACTGATGGACTACATGGAGCTGGCAGAAATGACTGGCAGAATCCGAGACCTGGGAGAAGAAGCAGTGGAGGAGGATTGGAAGAAATTTAAGGACTATTTACAAAGACACTGTAAACTATATGAATGTTAAGAAGGATGAGAGATTCGAAAACAACAGGGTACCATAAAGTTAGTTGAAAAGATTATGAGAATGAGTGAATTCTATGAGAATAATAAATTTTGAATAAATACTATGTTAAAATTAGGTATTTAAGATTTAGATAAAATATTCAAAGTTAGGGACAAACTATTGAAAATGTGTATAATAAGAATGGAAACAAGGTGACGAATTGCTGGCTAAAGTTTTATTAATATGGAATGCAGGAGCGGGAGATGTGAGGAAGTCCAAAAATGAAGAAAAGTTGGTTATTACACGATGCCAAATATTATGTTTGTTCTTATTTTCTGTTTGTTATTTGCATATGCTGTTTTTTTCTTTCTATTGTATTTTTTTTAAAAAAACCTCTTAATAAAAATTTATATATATATAAAAAAAGATGAGGGCCAAAAAGAAGCATGTTCATATTACACAATCCCTCATCGTACAGTAAGTAGGATTGCAACAACACTGCCTGTATGGTGAAATACTGCAATCACAGAAGAGTATTAAGTGAGCAACGTGCAAACTAGAAACATCTCAAGTGCAAATAGACCCCAAAAGAGGAGCACAAGTGACATGTTATAACAACATGTCAGCTCTGCCATCTTGACAATGTCAGCCATGTAGATTCACAGCACTGATCCCACATACATTTAAACAAGCAAACACTCACATACACACACACACACAAACGAGGAAGGTACTAGGAAGCGCCGTGACACTGTGAACACCATGGCATTGCAAACGGGTGTTTGCCAACTGGGTACAGGATTAGCTTGCTCTTGGGCAGAATTAGCTTTGCAGGAGCTTTGTAGAACAGGTTACTCAAGCCCTTCCGCAGCACTAGGGGCTCCATAAGGACCACACCCACATTTCTATAGGTTCCACTCGTAATGCATTAGTGTGAAGCGAAAACAAGAAAGAAAAACCTTCCAGCTCTCTCTCTGTATCCTGCTTTCTAAGTCACACAATCACTTAACTAATTTCGTACAGTTTACGTGGCATATTCGGTGTACGCTGTGCTTTAGAAACAGGGTCTAACCAAGAGGGATGTGGACAGGGGAGTTTCTATTTCAAAGGGAGAGAATGTATAACCACCGAGATCTGCCAATGTTCATTTAAATACCACTGGTTGCCATGGCAGCACAAAACACTAAATGGTGGCGGACTGTGCTTATCACTTTCTCCCCCTAACAGTGTATGCATGTATAGCTTATTCTTTATGGGCAATTCTTAATACATCACATTGTATTTGACAGTTGTATTATGCAGTTCAATCTGCTAGTTTTTATTCACAAAGCCTTGACATATTCCAGGGTGGAACAGTCTAACCTTTAACCTCCTTCCACAAAAGGGAATAATAATAATAATAATAATAATAATAATAATAATAATAATAATAATAATAATTATTATTTATTATTTGTACCCCGCCCATCTGGCTGGGTTTCCCCAGCCACTCTGGGCGGCTTCCATAGAAACCAAAAATACACTAAAATATCACAGATTAAAAACTTCCCTGAACTAATAATAATAATAATAATAGTTGTTGTTTTAGATACCACCGTTTATCCAAAGATCCTAGTGCACTAAGAACATAATTTACACAGCATAATAATAAAAACATAATACAGAGCACAATAACACACAATAATCACAATAAAATGATCATAGCAACAGTGCCCTCCCTGCATTTAACAGGTCATATATTTAACATTTAACAAGCCATAGATTATTTAATAGCCAAAGGCCCAGGTAATGAGGAATGTTTTCGCCTGGTGCCTAAAGACGTGTAATGATGGTGGCCAGGCGATCCTCTCTGGGGAGAACATTCCACAGACGGAGAGCCACCACAGAAAAGGCCCGTTCTCATGTTGCCACCTTCCGAACCTTCTCACAACTGACAAAGAGCCAATTCTATTTTTCTGTCTCTCATATCAAAGCAAGTATGAATCAGTTCGTGTACTGGTTAGAGCCTTGGACTAGGACCTGGAAGACCAAGGGGCAGCAGGGTTGTTGTGAGGATAAAATGGAGACGGAGAGAACCATGCAGGCCATACAGAGATAAGTAGAAAAAGAAATAGTCGATGGATGCTCCATAATAATGGGATTCACTTCTTGCAAGCATCTATCAAAGGCAGGTGACCATTTATATATATATATATTTAATATTTCGATTCATGTTGGAGACTTTATTTAAGATGGTGGCAACTGGAGCTTGTCCCATAGAACTTTACTTTATACTTTGATTTTTTAATCTGCCTGCCCTAAATTATCAAGAAAGGGCTAAGCACTAAAATTGAAACCATAATTCTCCATTACACTACACTCAAGCAGCCAAGACAAGAACTGGGTGGTATTCAACCGATTATTATTCAACCTGATGATCGTCTTCCAAAGCAACTACTCTATTCCGAACTTAAAAATGGAAAGCGTAATGCTGGTGGTCAACAAAAGAGGTTTAAAGACTGTCTCAAAGCAAATATTTAAAAATGTAGTATAAATACTGACAACTGGGAAACACTTGCCTGCAAGTGCTCCAACTGGAGAACAGCCTTTACCAAAGGTGTCATGGGACTTTGAAGACATTCAAACTCAGGACGCAAGGGAGAAATGTGCTAAGAGGAAGGCACGCTTGGCAAATCCACACCGTGATCAACTCCCGCCCGGAAACCAGCGTCCCCGCTGTGGAAGGACGTGTGGATCCAGAACTGGCCTCCACAGTCACTTACGGACTCATTGTTAAAACTGTTTTAACAATCTTACTCAGTTATGAGTGATCGCCAAAGAAGAAGAAGAAGAAGAAGAAGAAGAAGAAGAAGAAGAAGAAGAAGAAAGTATTCAACTATGTTTTAAATTAATGGACCTAACTTGGTCATGCTCCGACTAACTTGAAATACACTATGCGGATAAAACTGCTCATATTCATTCCAACTTAAGATGCTTGTTTTGTTTCTTCTGCTTAGTGACTTAAGCACCTGCTTCAGATAGATAATTTTCAGTTTGTGCAACCTGAGGGTGTTGATATGGTTCTTAGACAATGCACTTTAGACATCTACCCAGCCTGGGTAATAAAAGCTGCCAGAGAGGGGCTGACTGAGCTACTGTTGTGGCTAATGCCTCTTTTCAGCAAGACGTGATGCCGTTAAACCTCAAGAATAAAAGCTAAGACTACTTCCTAAGGAAGCACTTGTTAGTCTCAAAGTGTTAGGTAATGATTGACCAAGCTCGAATATGCCTTTTAGGGGGGCAGAGTCTTGAAACAGCTGGTGGCATCTCAGCTCCAGGCATATATCCAGGTGGTGATACTGAGAAACATTTGTTTGATGCCAATGGCTTCTAGGCGGTTTCTGAATTTTGTCTTCCTTGCTTTTTAACACCTGCATGAAACCTCTACAAGAGGTCGCCTGGTACAGTGTCATTGCTATGCTGATTCAGCTCTCTCTCTCTCTCTCTCTCTCTCTCTCTCTCTCTCTCCAATGATCCTAAGGGGACTGTGAATATATTGTACAGGGCTCATATTACACCTCTCCCTTTTGTTTCAAGTGTGTTGGTTGCACAGTTACTTTCAAGAGCAATGGAAAGTGCTGGTTTGGCTCAGAACGAGGTTATCTGAAGAGCTGCCTTTCTCCATATTACCCTGCTCCAGAATTTAGATTTTCTGCAGGTTCAGCTTAACTCAGTTGGTTAGAACATGATAAAGCCAAGGTTGTTGGTTCGATCCCCGTATGGGACTGCTGCATATTCCTGCACTGCAGGGGGTTAGACTAGATCAGGCATGCCCAACAGGTAGATCATGACCTACCGGGAGATCACTGGATGTCTGTGGTAGATCATTGGCTCCCCCCAAAGTAGCTCAACAACTTTGGCTCCCCTAAAAAAAGCTCAACATTTTTGCCTTGCACCCCCCAAAAGGGGGTAGATCACTGCCAGTTTTTAACTGTGACAGTCTCTTGGGAGTTGGCCACCCCTGGACTAGATGATCCTCAGGGTCCCTTCTCAACTCTACAATTCTGTGATATTGCTGTCCCTTCAGAAATATGTGAGGTTGCAATGCACAGCAGGGCTGTTTCTGTGGTGGCCCCTTAAACCTGGAACTCGTACTCCTGGGAGATCTGGCTCCTTCACGGCTTACACTTTAAGAGCACAGATGAAACTTTTCTTTCTAATCAGGTTTTTGAGCTCTCCTAAATATCGTGGTGCCTGTGTCGTCTGTCTGTTTATATCGTCTCTCATATTTGACGGTTTTAAAAATTGTATGCGGAACTGTGAGAAATACATTATTTTAAAGTAAATTGTATTTTTCAGTGTATAAGACTAGGTTTTTTCCCCTTGAAAAATTAAGCTTAAAAACTGTGGTTGTCTTATACATGGATGGCGGTGAGGTTGGATGGGCGGTTGGTGGCTGCCGCGAGCCGGAGATTGTCAGCGGTGTTCTGGCGGATGATTGGTCGTTGCGGCAGGTTCCGCAGGCTATTGGCTGCCGCAGCAATTGGGCGGGCGATTGGCGTCTGCTGTCGGCAAGCAATCAGACGATTGGTCGCTTCGTCGATGTGCATGTGATTGGCTGTGTTGGCCCTGCGGGTGAGTGATTTTTGGTAATCCACTCCCTCCCCAAATAAAGCTCAACAACTCTGGGCAATCCCCCCCCCCCGTTTTTTCAATTTGGAGTCTCAAAAAAGTGGGGGTGTCTTATACATGGGGGCGGGGTTTATACACTGAAAAGTACGGTAAATAAATATGAGGAAAGCACTGGACCACAAAGTTTGCTTACAATGATGGAGGGGTAGGAGACAGGAACAGGCAATACAATAAGATACAAGCCAGTGTCAGATTTGTAAAAGACGGTATCCAAGAGACTCAATACTCTGAGATGCTTCTGCTGCTGGGGAAACTCCAGAGAGTTAACCTGGTGTGATAAAAGACTTGACAAAGCAATTCTGACTGTGCAGCAATGCTAAGTTGTGGGCTAATACGAGAACAGGGGCCCAATGGCTGTCTTTCAACATGTGCAATTTACACATGGCTTTATCAATAGCCCTAGTGCTGAATACAGAACACACTCTATTTGGCTTTCAGTCAATTAAGCTTTAAGCTGTCAGCAAACAAGACTTTTAAGTTAATTTTGAATCACCGTGAATCAAGCTGAAGGTTGGAAAAGGGCGCACTCACATGCCGGCATGAAAAAAGGCAGTTTAATTGCCTCTGAATAGCTATTATATGCTGCAATTGGCCTATTGAATCTTAGATGATCTATTTATTTATCAAAGCGCACAGCCAAAAATGGGTACAAGAATGAGCCGCATACATTAAACTTTTAAAACGTGGCATAAGAAGGTGGCAATATAGTGCTCTACATGCAAATTTTGCAGCTGCCAGATTATGGGTATTTGTAAATTAATTATGTTTTACTACATTAACATCTGAAGACCTGCCATGCTCTGAATAAGGAAAGAGATGCAAATATGGAACAGAGAACTTATACTCAACACTAAGATTATTTTCTACATCATCTATGTATAATGCATATTCTAAAATTTGGTGTTACAAATGATATCTTCTTATGCTTAAAAGAAAAATCCTTTGTTAAGATTAAGTAGTTTTAGTGCTCCCTCTAGATAAAATATTGGGAAGTTGATCAAGCAAATCTTACTCCATTTCTTGTGTGAATTTTAAAAATTGTTTTATAGCATTACATAGACAAGTTGCTTTTTTAAAAAAGCAAACCACTTTTACCACTTTCACTGATATTCCTATACAAGTCCTGGGTTGAATTTCTGTAATTTTAAAACAGGAAAGATGCACAAAAAGACCAGAAAGCTCAAGCACAATTACTTTTAGTTTTTTGAAAACTAAAGTAGGAGGTAATTCTTTTACATAAATATCGCAAAGGTATCTCAGTGGCTGGTATACAGCAATTCAGGATATTTCAGACCAAGTAAACTGGTATGTTTCTCCCAAGGGAAATGCTGCAAATTTTAATTGGTTCCGAGACATGTCAATCAATGCACCAGTGTTGACTTCAAAAGCAGTGAACTCTAATGCACCAAGAAGGATGCAAGACACATTTATTAGCTTCAAGTCTAAAATGGTTACTACCAACATTTATTAAATTTTTTATAATTTAAAATGTAAACTTTTTCAAAAGCGAGTTTTTTTTTTTTTAACATATTTGATTCTCATAAGTGCCTTAGGAAGGGATGTCAACAAACAGGTTTTATTTTTATTTTTTTCACTAGTTCCCGTAAGACTCTTTAGTGTTTAAATTTCTTTGTAGATATCAGATTTATCTTAAATGAAAGTGTTGATGGAGAAACACATATGCAAGGGAATCCAGGGAGCTCTACTCTGTTCAGTAAATACGTTCAAACAAACAAACAAAAAAAACAAAACAAAACAAAACAACTGGGTTTCCCCCACTGAAAGTCATCAAACCTTTTTACATTGTGTGTGTGTGGGGGGGGGGGGGGTTATACTAGTCAACGTCCTTGTTGTCAAGAACGAACAGATGCCAAATAATTACTAAGATTGTGTTATTTATTATATATCTTATTCATGTCTCACCTTTTAGAGCAAAGCCTCCCATTGCTAAAATAAGTACCATCATAGGTATATTGTAAATTTTGATTAGTTTATTAAAGGGGGGAAAGTGGACATTTATACTGTTTGTACTACCCAGCTTACACAATTTCTCTTGCATAACTTACATATTGCATTTGATTTTTATGTGCAATCTTTATTTAGAAAAGAAAATTTTTTTTAATAAAAAAGCATGATGTGGATGAAGACTCTTTGTTATTGAAATTAAAGCCTTTTCCCACTCTCAGATTTTTTTCTTTCTTTCTTTAAAGATATTCACAACTGCTGAGGAAGGAACAAGCCAAACAGCCACACATTCATTTAGATTGTGGTCAAAAGGCCAGAACATTATTAAATCAAACTTTAACAAGATAACCCCTAATGGCCATTAGGTTATGCTGGTGGCTTAAAACTGTGCAGAGACACTCAGCCACTTTGCTTTCAATACCCTCTTCTCCCACTCCTTGGGTATACAGTGTCCTGATTAATCAAACACAGAGCAACAAATCTATAACAAGTCTATAGCCACTAACAAGTAGCAGACTGAGCAGGGGAAAGTCCTCTGTTAAGAGGCAGGCAGCATCGCCACCTTCCCTAAGTATTTTATCACAAGATGGCATTTGGCGGTGTTAGCCGAGACATATTAGAATCATAGAATCATAGAGTTGGAAGAGACCACAAGGGCCATCGAGTCCAACCCTCTGCCAAGCAGGAAACACCATCAGAGCACTCCTGACATATAGTTGTCAAGCCTCTGCTTAAAGACCTCCAAAGAAGGAGACTCCACCACACTCCTTGGCAGCAAATTCCACTGTCGAACAGCTCTTACTGTCAGGAAGTTCTTCCTAATGTTTAGGTGGAATCTTCTTTCTTGTAGTTTGGAACCATTGCTCCGTGTCCGCTTCTCTGGAGCAGCAGAAAACAACCTTTCTCCCTCCTCTATGTGACATCCTTTTATATATTTGAACATGGCTATCATATCACCCCTTAACCTCCTCTTCTCCAGGCTAAACATGCCCAGCTCCCTTAGCCGTTCTTCATAAGGCATCGTTTCCAGGCCTTTGACCATTTTGGTTGCCCTCCTCTGGACACGACGTTCCAGTTTGTCAGTGTCCTTCTTGAACTGTGGTGCCCAGAACTGGACACAGTACTCCAGGTGAGGTCTGACCAGAGCAGAATACAGTGGCACTATTACTTCCCTTGATCTAGATGCAATACTCCTATTGATGCAGCCCAGAATTGCATTGGCTTTTTTAGCTGCCGCGTCACACTGTTGGCTCATGTCAAGTTTGTGGTCAACCAAGACTCCTAGATCCTTTTCACATGTACTGCTCTCAAGCCAGGTGTCACCCATCTTGTATTTGTGCCTCTCATTTTTTTTGCCCAAGTGCAATACTTTACATTTCTCCCTATTAAAATTCATCTTGTTTGTTTTGGCCCAGTTCTCTAATCTGTCAAGGTCGTTTTGAAGTGTGATCCTGTCCTCTGGCGTGTTAGCCACCCCTCCCAGTTTGGTGTCATCTGCAAATTTGATCAGGATGCCCTTGAGTCCATCATCCAAGTCATTGATAAAGATGTTGAATAAGACCGGGCCCAAGACAGAACCCTGTGGCACCCCACTAGTCACTCTTCTCCAGGATGAAGAGGAACCATTGATGAGCACCCTTTGGGTTCGGTCAGTCAGCCAGTTACAAATCCACTGAGTGGTAGCATAGTCAAGACTGCATTTTACCAGCTTCTTTACAAGAATATCATGGGGCACCTTGTCAAATGCCTTGCTGAAATCAAGGTAGGCTACATCCACTGTGTTGCCTTCATCTACCAGGCTTGTAATTCTGTCAAAAAACGAGATCAGGTTAGTCTGACACGACTTATTTTTCAGAAATCCATGCTGACTATTGGTGATCACAGTATTCCTTTCTAGGTGCTCACAAACTGTTTGCTTAATGATCTGCTCCAGAATCTTCCCTGGTATTGATGTCAGACTGACTGGGCGGTAATTATTTGGGTCCTCTCTTTTCCCCTTTTTGAAAATAGGGACAACATTTGCCCTCCTCCAGTCTGCCGGGACTTCTCCTGTTCTCCAGGAATTCTCAAAGATGACTGCCAGTGGTTCTGAGATCACATCTGCCAGTTCTTTTAATACTCTTGGATGCAGTTCATCTGGCCCTGGAGACTTGAATACATCTAGACTAGCCAAGTATTCTTGTACTATCTCCTTAGTTATTCTGGGCTGTGTTTCCTCTGCTGAATCATTTGCTCCAAATTTTTCAGGTCGGGCATTGTTTTCTTTATCGGAGAAGACTGAGGCAAAGAAGGCATTGAGGAGTTCAGCCCTTTCTGTGTCCCCTGTTTGCATTTCACCATCTTCTCCTCTGAGTGACCCCACTGTTTCTTTGTTCTTCCTTTTGCTACAAACATACCCATAAAAGCCTTTTTTGTTGCTTTTAACCTCTCTAGCAAGCCTGAGTTCATTCTGTGCTTTAGCTTTTCTGACTTTGTGTCTACACGTGCTGGCTATTTGTTTGAATTCCTCTTTGGTGGTTCCCCCCTTTTCCATTTTTTGTACACATCCTTTTTTAATCTTAACTCAGTTAAAAGCTCTTTAGATAGCCACCCTGGCTTCTTTAGGCACCTTCCATGTTTCCGTCTCATTGGTATTGCCTGAAGTTGTGCTTTTACTATCTCCCTCTTAACAAACTCCCAGCCATCATGAACTCCCTTTCCTTTTAGTATTACTGTCCATGGGATCTCACCCAGCACTTCCCTAAGTTTTATGAAGTTGGCTTTCTTAAAGTCAAGAAATTGAGTCCTAGTATGCTTGGCTGCTCCTTTCCGCTGTATAGTAAACTTCAGAAGAGCATGATCACTCGCGCCTAATGATCCTTCCACTTCTACCCCACTAACCAGGTCATCAACATTGGTTAGGACCAGATCTAAAATGGCTGTTCCTCTTGTTGCTTCTCCCACTTTCTGGACAATGAAGTTGTCTGCAAGGCCAGTGAGGAATCTGTTTGACCTTATGTCAAGGAGATAAATAACTACACAACTTTTAGAATACATCTGAAGGCAGCCCTTTATTGGGAAGTTTTTAACATTTGATGTTTCATTTGGCTTTTATCTTTGTTGGATAAACAACAACTCAGCGTGATTGGAGCAACCTAGTCACATGGGTGGGCTGCAAATAATAAAATTGTTAGTATTATTATTATTTAGTTACTACTGATTTACATCAAAATATGACACTATGAATGTCACAACAAGGCCAGTGCAGTTCACTTTTCTTTCCATTGCTTTTGTTGCATTTAGTCTTCATGACACCCTTTATTTTGAAACGAGGCCTCTTAATTTCAACTGTTACAGCTTCATATGGATTAACATACCCCACTCCCTTTTCCCCAATACACACTGTAGCTCCATAGATGTCTATTAGAAGTCAGTGCCACTCTTAATTCTGAAGTTCTGCATAACTTGCATATTTTGGCTTATGTTTAATCTAACATAGCTGGTTGGCATTTGAGCAGCAAAGCAGAAGAGCCCGAGGTGTAGTAAACCCTTTTCCACTTGCCCAAAGTTGTTGATTTCGTTATTTGATTGGAAACATTGCCCTGCCAAAACCTGGTGCTACAGACCAGAAAGCAGAAAGAACTACGGTCAATGTTTTCTTTTTCCCCTGCTGTCTTTTTTTAATCTATTGTGGGGGGAACGTTTAAAGCTGTGAGCCAGCTGCTGCTGAAACTGCTGCCGCCCTTAACAGGCCCCACCACTGTGACTGATAATTCCATTGTGCTGGAGGAGTGCATCTGGTGTGGAAGGTCATGGAATTTGAGAGAGAGATCCCCAAGGTATCCTGGCACCAGCCTGTATAAAAGACCTGAGAAATCAAGAACAAAACTTTGAATTTTTGTCTGCTGGAAGAAAAAAACAGAGCTCTGTTGCACAATGGACAGCTGCTGCAGTTTGGAAGAGCCCCTGAACCTTTTTGCATCCAGTCGCTTTTACTTCCTTATTTTCTTTCTAAAGATTTACACCCATGTCATGATGGGCTGGTAGGTAGCATAGTAAAGGTAAAGGGACCCCTGACCATTAGGTCCAGTCGTGACTGACTCTGGAGTTGCGGCACTCATCTCACTTTATTGGCCAAGGGAGCCGGTGTACAGCTTCCAGGTCATGTGGCCCGCATGACTAAGCCGCTTCTGGCGAACCAGAGCAGCGCACAGAAACGCCGTTTACCTTCCCGCCGGAGCGGTACCTATTGATCTACTTGTATTTTGACGTGCTTTCGAACTGCGAGGTTGGCAGGAGCAGGGACCGAGCAATGGGAGCTCACCCCATCCTGGGGATTTGAACCACCAACCTTCCAATCAGCAAGTCCTAGGCTCTGTGGTTTAACCCACAGCGCCACCTGCATCCCTGGTAGGTAGCATACCCATCTTCAAATCAGCTTCCAAACTTTGCCAGACATAGACTTGGGCTGGGAAATAGAACCCAGTGGATGTACCAAGGAAACGATTGCCTGTTTTTCTCATAGCCACGAGGTTCAGAAATTTGGTGAGGGTGTGATGCCGGAATAGTGCAGTGTTGCACCATTCACTAGACTCTCTGTGTGTGTGTGAAATGCCAGATAAATAGTAGCTCAATATAATATAATAGCCCTAATCTTCACCTGCTGCATGATATTCATTCTTCAAGGTTTGCAGTTCCCAGACCTCCTCTTTCCTCTGGACGAAAAATATAGTTCTGGACGAAGCCAAAGGGTGCTCATCAATGGTTCCTCTTCATCCTGGAGAAGAGTGACTAGTGGGGTGCCACAGGGTTCTGTCTTGGGCCCGGTCTTATTCAACATCTTTATCAATGACTTGGATGATGGACTCAAGGGCATCCTGATCAAATTTGCAGATGACACCAAACTGGGAGGGGTGGCTAACACGCCAGAGGACAGGATCACACTTCAAAACGACCTTGACAGATTAGAGAACTGGGCCAAAACAAACAAGATGAATTTTAATAGGGAGAAATGTAAAGTATTGCACTTGGGCAAAAAAAATGAGAGGCACAAATACAAGATGGGTGACACCTGGCTTGAGAGCAGTACATGTGAAAAGGATCTAGGAGTCTTGGTTGACCACAAACTTGACATGAGCCAACAGTGTGACGCGGCAGCTAAAAAAGCCAATGCAATTCTGGGCTGCATCAATAGGAGTATTGCATCTAGATCAAGGGAAGTAATAGTGCCACTGTATTCTGCTCTGGTCAGACCTCACCTGGAGTACTGTGTCCAGTTCTGGGCACCACAGTTCAAGAAGGACACTGACAAACTGGAACGTCGTGTCCAGAGGAGGGCAACCAAAATGGTCAAAGGCCTGGAAACGATGCCTTATGAAGAACGGCTAAGGGAGCTGGGCATGTTTAGCCTGGAGAAGAGGAGGTTAAGGGGTGATATGATAGCCATGTTCAAATATATAAAAGGATGTCACATAGAGGAGGGAGAAAGGTTGTTTTCTGCTGCTCCAGAGAAGCGGACACGGAGCAATGGTTCCAAACTACAAGAAAGAAGATTCCACCTAAACATTAGGAAGAACTTCCTGACAGTAAGAGCTGTTCGACAGTGGAATTTGCTGCCAAGGAATGTGGTGGAGTCTCCTTCTTTGGAGGTCTTTAAGCAGAGGCTTGACAACCATATGTCAGGAGTACTCTGATGGTGTTTCCTGCTTGGCAGGGGGTTGGACTCGATGGCCCTTGTGGTCTCTTCCAACTCTATGATTCTATGATTCTATGATGGGAGAGTGTTCCATGGGGTGGGTGCCACTATCAAGAAGGCCCTCTGCCTTGTTTCCTATAACTTCATATTTTGCAGTGAGGGAACTGCCAAAAGGTGCTCAGAGCTAGACTCAGTGTCCAGAATGAACGATGGGGGTAGAGATGCTCCTTCAGGTATATTGGGCTGAGGCTGTTTAGGGCTTTAAAGGTCAGCACCAACACTTTGAATTGTGCTCAGAAATATACTGGAAGCCAGTGTAGATCTTTAGGACCGGTGATATGTGGTCCCGTTGGCTGCCCCAGTCACTAGTCTAGCCACTGCATTCTGGATTAGTTGTGGCCTCATGAAGAGTGCATTGCAGTAGTACAAGCGGGAAATAACCAGAGCATGTACCACTCTGGCAAGACAGTGCACAACCAGAAAGGCCGGAACATAATTACATTATCTTTGGCAATAATTTTCTTCTAAAAGCATTAGCATTTTAAATTTTGTCAAATAAACAATAAATAATGGTATTTACACAAAGGGTAGGTTCAAAGAGTAATGGTTAGGCATCTCCAAAGACTGGGCAGCCCAAGTGGGATTTTTGACTCCTCTCCTCCTCCTGAGCAGCAGAACCCCATTACAAACTGCCTTGGAAACGTTCAGTTTCAGTAATAATTTGCCATGGGGCTGTTGGTTGATAAATGCAAGTCCAAACCCCCCTTGTATGTAGAAATATTTGTGTGCCTCTTTGGGACTTGACCAGCAGTGGGCCTTGTGTGGAAATCTATATGAAATCTATCAGCCTGAAAACTGATACGTGCAGGTCACAGCACAACATGGTGTTCCTGAGCTGCTCAGTTCAGCTGGTACTCTGTACAGTGGTACCTCGGGTTAAGTACTTAATTTATTCTGGAGGTCTGTACTTAACCTGAAACTGTTCTTAACCTGAAGCACCACTTTAGCTAATGGGACCTCCTGCTGCTGTCACGCCACGCCGCCGGAGCACGATTTCTGTTCTTATCCTGAAGCAAAGTTCTTAACCTGAAGCACTATTTCTGGCTTAGTGGAGTGTGTAACCTGAAGCGTATGTAACCTGAAGCGTATGTAACCCGAGGTACCACTGTGCATGCCGAGTTACCTGCCCTTCAAGTCCAAATATGGTTCGGACTTGAGCCACCTATGCACTAATTGGCCTTCTCTGCTTTTCAGCTGCCCCATCAGTCCATGTATTCTTCTTCTTGCAGGGGTTCAGCAAATTATTATTATTTTTTGTTTGATTTATCCCTTCCATCCAACTTCAGCCTTGATCTAATCACCTTTTGGGTGCATCCAAATGGGTCTTTTAGAGTGCATGCAGGATTATTTGTGTTCTTGATGCTCCGACATTTAAGATGATTTGCGCCCCCCCAAAATGGTCAGCAATATGCCAAAATAAGAATCTAGCCACTCCTATATACTTCCTGTTGTTGCTCATACCAGCATTCGTGTGGGGTTGTGTTGTGTTTTGTTTTTTTGCGGAAACAAAGGAATCAGAAAAATCATGAAGTGATTTGACAAAACCATCAGCAATTTTCAAGTAGTCTGTGGGGAGGAAGGTTTGGAAACCAGAGCTCAAGCAACATCATATGAATATTTGCAGTGTTTAATGTGAAACTCTGGACGTGAAAACAGAACGGAAGAAAACAGACAATAACCAGAAGTAGCCATCGCTATGGTCCACAGAAGCACGACCCCCAGGATTATATCTGCAATGGAAACAAGTTGGGGGAAACACCTCGGCCCTTTCACTCATCCCAAACATGGATTTCAAAAATAATTCTGGAAACACAGTTTGTCACTGAGACAGGCAAATCATTTTTAAAGCAGCATTAGAAAACCATTTTCCACAACAGACTGTCAACACTAAAAATAAGCTTTGTCAGAGTCACATAAACAAACCAAACTAAATTCAATCTACAATAAAACTTCCTTTTCTTGTGGTAGAGGGAAGTGGGGAGATTACAGATATTACTCCTTTCCCCCAGAATGAAACCAACTTGCCGTACCCTGATAGTTCAACTTTATAAGAAGTTGCAAATAAAGACCCCCTGAATGTGACTTGTAAACTGTTCCGAAATGTGGCAGCCAGATTACTGACTGGGGTTTCATTTAGAACTTGCATAACCATCATTTAAAAATTGCTGCATTCATTGCCAGCTAGTTTGTGGGTCAAGTTCAAGGTGCTCACATTTGTGTTTATAGCCCGATATGGCTATATATCTGGTAAATATCTGAAACGCCATACATAAAGTTGTAAATGTTTATTTAAATCCTGCCAACATGTCCATGCTTTTGTTGTTGTTTTTTTGTTTTTTTGTTTGTTGTTGTTTCTGCAAGTATGTTGTAAAGGGTTCCATTCTTTTCCAAAGTCACTATTGTCTTTTTCACGCAATTTGTCCGTTAATTTGGCCAATTCTGCATAGTTCATCAGTTTTTCTTGCCATTGTTCTTTAGATGGCATTTCTCCAGTCTTCCAGTTTTGTGCTATTAAGATTCTTGCTGCCACGTTACCGAGATGTTAACCCCGACATCAGGGGCGGGCTTTGGTATTTTTTCATAATACGGTACCCTCAAATGGATTGTCTCAATTCTGCACCGCCTTGGCTCAGTGCTCTGTGTGGAAAAACTGCCTGTATCGCCCTAAATCCAGGAAAAATCTGATTCCCTGAAACAGTATTCGTGTTTATTAAAATGGTTTTACGTTTTCTATAATACCCTAAATTAATACCCTCTAAGGCTTTTCACTCACAGAGAAGTGTGAGCCTCGTAAGGAGCTGAAGAACTGCTTTTCTATGTCTTCTCAAAGGGACAGATGTCCAAAGCTCTTTAAGATGTTCATCCTGCTTATCATATAACTGAATTCTTGTTTCACATTCATACTGTTATTATTTTCAAATGGCCTATTTTGATGGCCTATTAGTCCAATTATTAAAAAGTAAGTAACAGAATTTTGTGTAATAACCAGGAACTCCTGCTTTCCATAAAAAAATAAATAGTTGTATTTATGTGAACACCCTCAATCATTTGGCTGCAGAAACATTCCCTTTGGTAGCATGTTGTAAACTTTGCTGATTAAGCTGAATAGAAATAAGCTTTCATCATTAACTTTACGTTCTATACAGAACTAACCTTCATTATAGAAGTAAATTTCAGTACCTTAGCTTTGCATTCTAGCCTATACTGAAATGGAAAGGAGATAACACAACGTGTTGAAAACAGTGTTGGTTTTCTTATTTAGCATCTGAAAAGAGGCAACATTTGCTACGGGTAAGAAAAAAACTAACTACATCAAGTATTTGACATAATAGCCAGGGCAGGATATGGTGGATGGTTTTTCAAGGAGTGATTAAATACAAATTAAAAGCCTCTTTGATCTGTCTAGGACAGGCTTCTGCAAGAGCACATACCAAAATCTATGTTGACAGGATCTGTGGAAGGTTCTCAGGTTTGGTCTAACCTACTTAAATGAAACCCAGCAGGAACTTTGTCCAGAGGCTGACTCCTTTGGCACCATTATTGTCCTGAACAGTGGGGCTGTTGGGCTTGTTTGCTGGGGATGACAGATGGTTTCATTTGTTGCAAACTTCTATTCCTCACCAATTTTTAGGTAGTGGTCTTATGAGAGGGAAGTAATGCATGGTTGCACCTGCCATTTTTCACTTAAACAAAACCCAACTTCAACAGAGGGAGGGAGGGCAGGGCAAACTGTCAGGTCTGGGCGCAAATCATTAACTATACAATTTTTATGCAATGTCTAAAAATGCTAGGTGCTATACAAAAAGGGGGGGGGGAGACATGTCCTTTCCCTTGGACTTGGACTCAAAATCTTCTTCACTGCAAGCACCAATAAAATGGGCATTTACACAAGAAGATGAGGTTTTGCACAAATCAGTTACTACATTGTGAATGATGTGTTTGGGTACCCAATGATCTCCAAACATTAAAAAGGTAACTGGCAGTAAAAAATTTAAAAAAGACCCTCAACAGAATATTGCATTTTACTTCCCTGTAATCTTTTACTGCTTTTCCAGCTGAATTATGCAGATTCTTACGAGTCAAGACATTTCTGTGAAATATGTTGAAGAGGTGGTTTTTATTCACTGAGCGCAAATTATTTTAAATATTATGATGCAAATTCAGTTAGACTACTGAAGGTGCGTAAAGAACAGAGGAACTCCGGCATGCTAGCTATTATTTACAGGCAGATCCCATGATTCTGTTAAGCAGGCAGCTTCCAACACAGCCATGTCAGAAAAAGGTAGTCATGATCCTAGCTGCGACTCCCATCAGCAAGCAGAATGCAAAATGATATCATGAGGAACAAGAACTGATGTAGCGATGCTGACAGCTACCCCCACAGCAACCCTGCCAGCACTGTCACTACACATAGAATCAAAGAATTGCAGAGTTGGAAGGGACCCCAGGCCCAGGGGTCATTTAGTCCAACCCCCTACAATGCACGAATCTCAGCCAAGACGCTTCCCTAAAAATACCCTCACATTACTTGGAAGGCAACCAAGCAACACAGAACTGGGAAGCCAGGATGACATCACAGGAAATAAGAGCACGTGCTCTCCCACACACGGTGTACAAACGTTATCTGCCAAGAAAAGCTAACAGGGCCTCTGCCTTAAAAAACCCATTCAGAGGTTAGAAGGTTCCCATGTAAAATATTTATGGTCACAGGCTCTCAAGGAGACAGCAAGTTCCACTGCAGAAAGGACCCATGAACCCACAGAGAT
Source organism: Podarcis cretensis (assembly GCF_951804945.1). Taxonomy (NCBI): domain Eukaryota; kingdom Metazoa; phylum Chordata; class Lepidosauria; order Squamata; family Lacertidae; genus Podarcis; species Podarcis cretensis. Next base: position 52,117,522 of record NC_137180.1, read on the forward strand.
AATGCTTGTGAAAACTGCATGCAACATGTTTGTATCAGTGTTTGTGGGTGCAGACAAGCATTTTGCAAGAAAATGCAAGCCATGCACCCCAATTTGGTAGTGGGAAAACACATCGGAATGGGAAACAGGAAGTAAGGATTTGAACCTCTTCTAACCTCACCCTGGGAAGATGCAACTGGGGCTCAACAAGGCAAAGTCTATCTTTTGGGAGTCCTACCAATAAAAACACTTTTACATGGAAAAAAAGATGGGCAGCTGGAACCTGCAAGTCTCCCATCTCAGAAAGCAACAACCAAACCACCCATCCTGATGAGAAGCAGACAAAGGGCTTGTGATGGAGCCTTTGTAGACTTTTGGGTACCTAAGACTTTTATTCTGCAACACTCAGCCCTCACAGGGGTTCCGAAGCAGAAATAAGATATATTAAGCTTAATGCAAATATTTACCCAGTGAACATCACAGAAAGAAAAAGCTTTTGTTAGTTGGCTAAAGTTTGGCAGGTAGAAGGCCAAACTTATTTTCTAGGACAGCCATTCTCAACCTGTGGGTTTCCAGATGTTGTTGAACTACAACTCCCATCACCCTTAGCTAGCAAGGCCAGAGCTCAGGGGTGATGGGAGTTGTAGTCCAACAACATCTGGGGACCCACAGGTTGAGAACCGCTGTTCTAGGAAAAGAGACTTCCCAAGGCAGTTCCCAGTCCTCCCAGGGAGTGATGGAGAATACCATGGTAAGTGGTACTGAAATACAACACCAAGAGGTCGAAGAGATTCAACAGCACCACACATTGCATGCCTCACCTCTGCAAAGGTCAGCCAGAAGGATAGTCAATTCTGTCCCATAACCAGACTGAAAAACGTCTGGATCAGGGTGGGGAATCTCTCGCCCATAGGCTCAGCGATTTGGACCACAAAGCCCTTTTCCCCAAGCCATGCCAACTCACCGCACAACTCAATTCATAGAAGAATGGGGCGGGGGGAAAGGAGGACAGCATGGAAAATGTTGGAATGCAACCATTTTGCTACAGCTACTTTGTCTGGCTGGATTCCAATGAGAACGGTGAGTGAACAAAGGTGACAACTGCAGGCTAAACTGTAAGCAACCCTAGAGTATATATGGTTGGCCACAGAAGTAACCACCTTATCCACATCCTCAGGCTAAAGCAATTGAAATCATTGGAGTGGATAAGAGCAGGCAAAAACTCCATATATATTGCCACCACCACTAAAGGGGAGTCCAAGAACAGATGCGAGCGATTTTATCTACAAAGCACTTCACAAACATGTCACAGTGGGCTGCCAAGCAGTCCACTGTAGCCGTGTCTGGACTAAATCACCACCTAGGAAAACTCTCTGGGACAGCATTGAGTGGATGCAATAGTGGTAGTGAAGTAAGAATGATTTCTTGCCATCACCATCAGTGACTAGGTTTTAAAATGAGCTCTAATTCATGTTTGGGTAGATTGATCAGGAGTTTCTCTGTACTTGTGATCTCTCAGTTGTTGTTTCTTCTGCCCAGTTTCCTGAAGCATCATGTTATACAGGCAGCTCCCTAATTATGCAGAAGTTAGTTTTTTGGCGCCCTGCGTGCATAAGTGGAAAATTGCGTAAGCCCCCTCTTAACGTCCCCTCTGCCACTCTTTCTCCAATCCAGATCAAAAGTACTGTACCCAAAATATCCACAACTGGAACTGAAGCTCTGGGGCTGGGTGGAGGGTGCTTGGGAAACATCAGCTGTTAGGCGGGGAGGCTGAGCAGCTGAGAATGTCCAAGCCTACATCTTCAGCCAGTTCGAGCTGGTTGTATTGCTGGAAGAAAAGGTGCAGCAAATAGAAGGTCATCTATCCACACTTCAAGGTATCAGCCAAGATGAGGAATTTCTTGCTAGAGCAAAATGGGCTGTCCCGGATGCAGGGAAGGGGGTGCCCCTAGGAAGGATCACCCACTGCAGGAGATGAATCCATGGTGGAACATGACACCCAAAAGCAGGACTGTCTGGAGCCATGCTGTGTGTGCTTTCTTCCAAGTGCAAGGATTCATGATGTGCCAATTCTTATAAAGCCCACTGACCACAACCCCTTCCTTCTGATTCAGATGGGTATAAATGATACTGCCAGGCCCAGCTTATCCAGAGGACTATAAGATTCTGGGCAGGAAGCTGAAGGGCCTTGGGGGAATGGTGGTTTTTCCATCATTGCTTCCTGTTGAAGTTCATGGCCTAGGAAGAGGAAGATACTGGAAATAAACCACTGGCTGTGAGGGTGGTGTCGTCAGGAAAGACTGGGCTTCTTGAACCATGGTCTTTGCTTCTGGTGAAGAAGGATTTCTGGCTGCACCCAAGGGGACTAAAGGAGCTTGGGGGTGTAAATTTATTTTATGCACCGTTTATCTAGTCAACTTGCTTCAACAAGCACACCCGGAAAATATATACTGTGTATTTACCATTCTAAATTATTTGTACTGTGGGTCAGACATCATAGCCTTGAACAGAAACATGAAGAAATGAAGAAAATATAACTTGTTAGATGCCTTCTTCAACAACAAGACTCTTGCTCCGGTCCTAATTGCTTCCAGTCTGTTCTTATTCAGGTTCTGAATTAATCCAATTAAGGGACATAGCAAGCCCACATTAAAACATCAAATCAACATTTTAAAGAGTTAAACACCTCCCCTGAAATCAATGCAGCACTGTAACCTAGCCGACTAAAACAATCCCCATCAGCTCCATCAAAAAGGACAAGTCTCAGATTCTGCTTTTAGTATTAATGCCAACTCAAGAAACAAGATGTACAAAGTGCAAGCAATGTTCCTATCGACACTGCCAAGAAGTCCTGTGCTTTGAAAATTTTATACAGAAGAGATACAGCAATGTGTGCTCAGCACATTTGGAAATCAGCCTAAAATGGTCTTGGCATGGCAAACAGCTTTAAAAACTGTTTTTATATCTTCAGTGAGGATTTTTTATAACAGAGCTTCCAATATCGACTGTACCACCTTTGCACTAAGGTTGGAAAATAATCTCTATAGGTCCGCATTTATAAACAAACTTATCCAATGGACTACACAAACTGGAATGTAATTATTATAGGGATTGTATGCTTCTCTGAATTTTGTGACAGTTGTTTGTGAATAATAATAATAATACACGGAATGCATACACAGAGATGATATGTATTTAAGTACAAATAGTATGATAAAATGCATATTAAAATATATATTTTATGATAAGGCATGTATTAAGTACAAGCTAAGTATGTCTTTTCATATGGTTTTTAAAATTACAAATTCAGATTACTGCTGAATCAGGATGGAATAGACATATGAATGAAGTATGTCAAATCTGACACAGACAAGAAATAGACAGATTCATCCATCCCTACTTTGTACCAAAGTGACTCAAGTTCTATAGCTAGAATAAAATACAAGAGAATTTATATCCAATATTTTGTGTGTGTGTCAGAGATATAAATTGATTTAAAAGAGAATGTGAGGGATTATACTTAAGGGGATTGGGAATAAATGGGTTTCAAGGGCCAGGAAACAGTCATTTCATTTTTTTATACATATTATTAAATCATCTTTATGACTGAAAGGCAATCAAGACAAAGTACAACTTAAACAAAGCCATAAAGCTACAACTGCAACAACGATGACAAATAGAGGCCACGAGGAAAAGTCTAGCAGATTTCTGGGGGCCCAGTACCACTAGATCTGATCAGCAGCATGCACTTCTCAGATAGTGCTAATATAAAATGGCACATGGGCTCACTCATTTGAATGAGCATGCCACATTGGTTATTTCAACATAGCCAATGGTGGAGTTTGAGCTGCCATAGCATTTCCATACAAAGAAAAGGAACTATACATTTGCATGCACACAATGTAGCAATGTAGCAATGTAACAGAAGCAGAAGACATCAAGAAGAGGTGGCAAGAATACACAGAGGAATTATACCAGAAAGAAACGGATGTCTCATATACCCCAGGTAGTGTGGTTGCTGACCTTGAGCCAGACATCCTGGAGAGTGAAGTCAAATGGGCCTTAGAAAGCACTGCAAATAACAAGGCCAGTGGAAGTGATGGTATTCCAGCTGAACTATTTAAAATTTTAAAAGATGATGCTGTTAAGGTGCTACACTCAATATGCCAGCAAGTTTGGAAAACTCAGCAGTGGCCAGAAGATTGGAGAAGATCAGTCTACATCCCAATCCCAAAGAAGGGCAGTGCCAAAGAATGCTCCAACTATCGCACAATTGCACTAATTTCTCACGCTAGCAAGGTTATGCTTAAAATTCTACAAGGAAGGCTCAAGCAGTATGTGGACCGAGAACTCCCAGAAGTGCAAGCTGGATTTAGAAGAGGCAGAGGAACCAGAGATCAAATTGCAAACATGCGCTGGATTATGGAGAAAGCTAGAGAGTTCCAGAAAGACATTTACTTCTGCTTCATTGACTATGCAAAAGCCTTTGACTGTGTCGACCATGGCAAACTATGGCAAGTTCTTAAAGAAATGGGAGTGCCTGATCACCTCATCTGTCTCCTGAGAAATCTCTATGTGGGACAAGAAGCTACAGTTAGAACTGGATATGGAACAACTGACTGGTTCAAAATTGGGAAAGGAGTACGACAAGGCTGCATTTTGTCTCCCTGCTTATTTAACTTATATGCAGAATTCATCATGCGAAAGGCTGGGCTGGATGAATCCCTAGCCGGAATTAAGATTGCCGGAAGAAATATCAACAACCTCAGATATGCAGATGACACAACCTTGATGGCAGAAAGTGAGGAGGAATTAAAGAACCTTTTATTGAGGGTGAAAGAGGAGAGTGCAAAATATGGTCTGAAGCTCAACATCAAAAAAACGAAGATCATGGCTACTGGTCCCATCACTTCCTGGCAAATAGAAGGGGAAGAAATGGAGGCAGTGAGAGATTTTACTTTCTTGGGCTCCATGATCACTGCAGATGGTGACAGCAGCCACGAAATTAAAAGACGCCTGCTTCTTGGGAGAAGGGCAATGACAGGCCTAGACAGCATCTTGAGAAGTAGAGACATCACCTTGCCAACAAAGGTCCGTATAGTTAAAGCTATGGTTTTCCCAGTAGTGATGTATGGAAGTGAGAGCTGGACCATAAAGAAGGCTGATCGCCGAAGAATTGATGCTTTTGAATTATGGTGCTGGAGGAGACTCTTGAGAGTCCCATGGACTGCAAGAAGATCAAACCTCTCCATTCTGAAGGAAATCAGCCCTGAGTGCTCACCGGAAGGACAGATTGTGAAGCTGAGGCTCCAGTACTTTGGCCACCTCATGAGAAGAGAACACTCCCTGGAGAAGACCCTGATGTTGGGAAAGATGGAGGGCACAAGGAGAAGGGGGCGACAGAGGACGAGATGGTTGGATAGTGTTTTCGAGGTTACCAGCATGAGTCTGACCAAGCTGCGGGGGGCAGTGGAGGACAGGAGTGCCTGGCGTTCTCTGGTCCATGGGGTCACGAAGAGTCGGACACGACTAAACGACTAAACAACAACAACAATGTAGCATTATGCAGTCCGCCATTTTTTTGGGATGGGTAGCAATTTCCTCCAAGCAACCAGAAAGCCAGACCTACTGGCAATGTTTCACAGTTATATAAGCATGACTGCCCTGGCACATACGGAACATCAAAACTGTGACAGTAGGTCAGAATGAATATAAAGTTAAAGCCTTTGCCGATGATCTGGTTATAATGATGGAAGAACCAATGGAAAGTGTTAAAGAAGTATTGGAGGAGATTGAACAATTTGGAAATGTGGCCGGGTTTAGATTGAATAAGAAAAAAACTAAAATAATGGTTAAAAATATGGAGCATAACACGATAGAAACAATGCAACAACAGACAGAGATAGAGGTGGTGAAGAAAGTAAAATACTTGGGAATTTGGTTAACTCCTAAAAATATTGACCTGTTCCAGAATAATTATGTACAGGTGTGGAAAGGAATAAGGAATGACCTGGAGGTGTGGGGTAGAATGAAACTGTCCTTTTGGGGTAGAATCTCTACGATAAAGATGAACGTGCTTCCAAAGATGTTATTTTTATTTCAGACTATCCCCATTATCAAGGGGGTAGGGATTTTTAAGGATTGGCAAAGAGTGATTTCAAGGTATATATGGCAGGGTAAGAAGCCAAGAATAAAATATAAATTATTAACAGATGTGAAAGAAAGAGGAGGCTTCGCCCTGCCAGATATGAAACTATACTATGAAGCAGCATGCCTATGCTGGTCAAAGGAATGGATTAAATTAGAAAATATGGAATTATTAGACCTTGAAGGTTTCGATAACAGATTTGGTTGGCACGCTTACCTATGGTGTGACAAGAAGAAAGTTCATAAAGGATTTGGGAACCACATTTTCAGGAATTCGTTAATAGAAGTATGGGACAGGTATAAAAATCTTCTGGAACCAAGAGTTCCACATTGGTTATCTCCGTTAGAGGTTATGTGTGTAAAGAAAATTAATATGAGAGGGAAATGGGCTACTTACGGAGAATTAGTAACTAAAGAAGGAGGAAAATGGAAACTAAAACCATATGAACAAGTTAAAGATTACGTGTATGATTGGTTGCATTATTTTCAGGTAAATGAAATGTTTAAAAAAGATATAAAGGAAAGTGGTTATGCAGAAAAAGACTCTAAGTTCCAAACAGATATAATAAATAATGAATATAAAATTTTGTCAAAAATGTATAAGATACTGTTGGAATGGTGTACGAAAGATGAAGAGGTTAAATCGGTAATGATACAATGGGCCAAAGATTTTGGATATAATATTCAATTTGAAGTTTGGGAAAAATTATGGAAGGAAAATTTAAAATTTACTGCATGCATGGTGTTGAAGGAAAATGTTATGAAAATGTTTTATAGATGGTACATTACACCGGTAAAACTTGCAAAAATGTATAAAACATGTAATAAGTGTTGGAAATGTAAAGAAAAAGAGGGAACATTTTACCATATGTGGTGGGAATGTAAGAAAGTGAAGAGTTTCTGGGAAGCGATATACAATGAATTGAAAAAGATGTTAAAATATACTTTTGTCAAGAAACCAGAAGTTTTTCTTTTAGGGATCACAGGAAAAGAAATAAGAAGAAAAGACTGTAAATTATTCCAGTATGCAGTCACTGCAGCAAGAACTTTACTGGCCCAGAAATGGAAACAAGAGGAAATACCGACGATTCAAGAATGGAGAATGAAATTGATGGACTATGCGGAACTGGATAAATTGACTGGGGAGATAAGATATGTTTGAAACCAAAAGTTCATCGAAGATTGGGGAAAGTTTGTAGATTATCTGAAAAATGTATGTGACGTGCAAACAACGCTAGTGGGGTTTCAAGAAGCACTGTAAAAGTTTAAGAGGTATTGTCAAAAAGAAATAGAAAAGGGAGGGAAGACAAATGGCAATACAATGAAGGGAATGCGTATTGAAGAGTAATTACGGATGATTACCAGAGAAACTGAAGGAAGTCCAAAAAGAGTAATTTGTAAAATTTGGATAAAATTGTACAATTGTGTTGGAAAATTAAAAATATATATATATAAAAAAAACAAAACTGTGGCAAATAAAGCACCACAGACTCTTGTGCTGTTCTGATTACCACATACTGAATGAGAATGCACGCAGACACAAACAAAATGGGCAAGCTAGTTTACGTGGTGAGTTGGGTGTTCAGCCAATGTTATGCTATGCTAGTTCTAGGACTGTGGAATATGTTATCACAATGATCTCACAAAAAGACCCATTTTCAGCACCCAATATTGGGGCAGATGACCAGGCACAAGCAACCCTCTGTGGATGCTTACTCTGACCCTTTGAGTTTGTTTTGCTTTTTAGTAAGTTTTTTTTGGGGGGTGGGCGTGCACAGATTCAAGGCCAAGTTGCAACTTGAAGCTCTTTGACACCATTTTGATTTTGCATCCAATAAACTGGGTAATTTTGGGGAGGAGGGGAGATAAGGAAGAGATGGCTAGCACCACAAAATCACCGAGGGCGGTGTTCTCTAGAATGCTAAAAGATAAAAAAATAAAAAATGTATAACTGTATACTACATTCTGCCCTTGTTTATCCCTGCCACAATTTCCCTCCCCTTTTTCGATTTCCTTATGTCTTAATTTAAACTCCTTGAAGTACCAACTTGTTGGACATACAGTGGTACCTCAGGTTAAGTACTTAATTCGTTCCAGAGGTCCGTACTTAACCTGAAACTGTTCTTAACCTGAAGCACCACTTTAGCTAATGGGGCCTCCTGCTGCTGTTGCCGCCGCGCCGCCAGAGCACGATTTCTGTTCTCATCCTGAAGCAAAGTTCTTAACCCAAGGTACTATTTCTGGGTTAGCGGAGTCTGTAACCTGAAGCGTCTGTAACTTGAGGTACCACTGCATTCTTTATTGGATGTTTTGTACGCTGAAGAAAATAGATCAACAATGCTTATAACAAAAAATTACGAAGAGGGCAGGCAGAACTTTCCTGTAGAATCCCTCATTCCTGGATCAAGCTTTGCTCACATACAAGGAACAGGGCCCTTTGTTGCATAAATATAGAGGCAAGAAATAATATTGCCATTGTTTTGTTTTTTGCCATTTAGTTGTCAACTTCAGCTACCAACACCTTCTTAAAGACAGCTGTCTGGTTCATATAACAGCACTGTACAGTTGGCCTAGAGAGAGCTTCAGCATACACCTCTATGTTTACCAGCAAAGAATTATTCCTAGGTGCCTGTATATGCATTCAGAAAAAGCTAGTGCACTTCGCCTAATTTTTTTATTTTTTAAAAAAAGACAGAGCTGGCCAGCAGCCTGATTTTTAAAAATCCCTTTCCCCCCATTTTTATCAGAGTTTGCACATGGGTAGTCATAATTCACAGGTGTGATGTAAAACCCCTGAAATATGAGACATTGCTGTCATTACTCTTGTGAATTACAACTTTTTTCATATGGACTTGTGATCAATTATAAGGGCAATCCATGTAATATATAGAATATATAGAATAGTGTGCCACAGTCTAATGTAATTTATTTCCATCTGCGAGGTAGTATCATCCAGCACACCAGAGGCCAAACCTGAAAGTTCATTCTGAAGGTTATTTCTCCACAAAGGTCTGCTTTGTACCACAGTAATGCCTTCCCTTCCTGTACACATGTCAGAGGCAGGTGCTTTAGTTTTAATAACCAACTTTAGGGTTGCCATATTTCAAAAAGTAAAAACCAGGACACCCCGAAAGTTTTTTGTTTTTTTTACAAACCCCCCAAAACCACAATTTTTCAATTGACTTGCCTAAGATCCAGGACAAAGCACCAGCTTTCAGAAATTCCCCCCCGGATGTCAATTCCACCTTTGAAATCCCAGTAACATCCAGGAAAATCCAGACATATTCCAGTCCTAACCAACTTCATTACAGTGCTTGATTTAAGAAAATGAGACCCTCAAGTGGTTAAGAGAAAAGCTGCAGGCATGCGCAGGCAAGGACACCACAATTAAATCGATTTATTTCGGTCACTGACCAGAGTGCAAGGACAATCTGAAAAGACATTCTGTGGTGACATTTTAAAGACCACCACCACAACATCTGCAGCCCCACTGTAAGCTAAATCTGGGTAAATTATTTTCAGAATTATTTTAGGAAACCAGGAGGGCTTCACACTTTGTATTTTCCTTGGAAAAAATAAAAATAAAGCTGAATTTATCATCACTTTAACAGATGTTTATGGTCCATGTTGTGGGTTAGCACAAACTGTGGTAGGCATACTAATAGGTATGTGAAATTAACTTTGTTTACACGTCCAGCTTTGAGTTATTTAATACAATTTTTTTAAGCTTTCTAAGTAACTTTGCCATCTTTGAAAAGAAGAATTCTCTGTCTTCTTGCACTTCTTTTAGTTGAACAAAACTAAATGCACACACACAGTTCCAAAGTCATGGATCACTTACAAGTTTTCTGAATAAACCATGATTTTTAAAAAGTGAGATTTAGCTAGCCATGCTCCTTTAAGGAATGGTGAAATGTGTATAAATTATTAAAGACAATATCACTCGGCTTTCCATCTTTGCAAGTCCCTTTATTCAGCAATGCAAGCTGTCAGATGCAACGGTAATGCTGATGAAAGAAAAAGCCGGTGGTTTCTGACAGCAGCAGTGAACTCTGACCCTCGAGGACCATAAAGCAGCCAACTTGGGCCCATTTTACATGAATGGAGCAGAGTGATTTACGTAGACTAGTTTAAGTTTCAAGAGACAGATAACATCTTATGAAAAGCCACAGAAATTATGGGAAGAGCCTTCTAAGCAGAATTTTAAAAATGGCAACGCTTTACAGTGCGGGAGATTTTCAAGGATGTGTAACTGGATGTTAATGTGTGCACATAAATTTACTGCCTTGTTGTAGTGCTTGGAACTTGGCTCACCTTTTCCAGAATGAGAAGGGCTTTGGGAAGGTGAAGGATTTGTTTAACCCACTAACAGGCACTGGCGCAATATGCAGATACTATTCAACCCATCCAACCCTTTGGGGACAGTGCTACAAATTATATATGTAGGGCAGATTGCTGAAAATGCAAATCCCCAAGTCAACATGGTGCATACCCCCATGCAACGTATTACTCAAGACAAATGTCACAAAACTTACCATTTTCAATGCCTACCTTTGTAGGCATCCCTATGTTTCCTTTGTAAAGGTAAAGGTAAAGGGACCCCTGACCATTAGGTCCAGTCGTGGCCAACTCTGGGGTTGCCGCGCTCATCTCGCTTTATTGGCTGAGGGAGCCGGCGTTTGTCCACAGACAGCTTCCGGGTCATGTGGCCAGCATGACTACGCCACTTCTGGTGAACCAGAGCAGCGCACGGAAATGCCATTTACCTTCCCGCCGGAGCGGTACCTATTTATCTACTTGCACGTGCTTTCGAACTGCTAGGTTGACAGGAGCAGGAACCGAGCAACGGGAACTCACCCCGTCGTGGGGATTTGAACCGCCGACCTTCTGATCGGCAAGTCCTAGGCTCTGTGGTTTAACCCACAGCGCCACCCGCGTCCCCTATGTTTCCTTTGTAGGGATGAGCTAATCCCTCCCTCCTTTTTCCCCAGGCTCTGTAGTGCCTCTGTTTAGGCCAGAGAATCAATCCATATGCATAAAAAGATGCATAGTGTCTGCTTACCACACACCTTTATGCAAGGAACCCATACGGCAAGGTGTATATGTGAAGGTTTCGCCTGCAGATCCAGTGGTTTTTACACAACAGGGCGGGCAAGCAAGCAAGCAAGCAGAGAGATGGTTGCATAGGTATAGTAGAATCACTGGCCCCATGATTCCCAACAGAATTGTGTTTCAAGCAGGCATTATGCCATCGATTGTGTATGGAAATTGATCTAAGAAGAGAATAAGGAAAAAGTTGCCATTGTTTCCCCATCCCCAGAAGTAGGGTCTCCATTTTTGTTACTGAGCTTAACAGTACTAGTCAGACCAGACAATACTGAGCTAGATGCATAAGTAGGCTGACTTGTTATAGAACTACCTATGACCCTAAACAGCCACGCAATTAAAAGACGCCTGCTTCTTGGGAGAAAAGCAATGACAAACCTAGACAGCATCTTAAAAAGCAGAGACATCACCTTGCCAACAAAGGTCCGAATATTAAAAGCTATGGTTTTCCCAGTAGTGATGTATGGAAGTGAAAGCTGGACCATAAAGAAGGCTGATCGCTGAAGAATGGATGCTTTTGAATTAGAATTATGGTGTTGGAGGAGACTCTTGAGAGTCCCATGGACTGCAAGAAGATCAAACCTCTCCATTCTGCAGGAAATCAGCCTTGAGTGCTCACTGGAAGGACAGATCCTGAAGCTGAGGCTCCAATACTTTGGTCACCTCATGAGAAGAGAAGACTCCCTGGAAAAGACCCTGATGTTGGGAAAGATGGAGGGCCCAAGGAGAAGGGGACGACAGAGGATGAGATGGTTGGACAGTGTTCTCAAAGCTACCAGCATGAGTTTGACCAAACTGCGGGAGGCAGTGGGAGACAGAAGTGCCTGGCGTGGTCTGGTCCATGGTGTCACGAAGAGCCGGACATGACTAAACGACTAAACAACAACAACATGATCCCAAAAACAAAGCACTGAAGAAAGTATTGTGTTTAAATAAATGTTTTCACAAGTGAAGGGAAGAGAAGTAAGAAATCTGTCTTTGCTTGCAGGGTTGTCATAATAGGCACTGGTGCCAACTGTATAGGCTTTCAATGACATCTCTTACTTAAAAACATGCAAAGGTTCTACTGAAGTGAAAATAAACCTGGGCTCTTGAAACAGGGGCTCACATTATGAAAAGCACTTTACAAAACAGCACGATGCAGATTTGTGAAAGGCAAAGCAAGAGCTTTCTGGCCCATGCCAAACAAAATAATAATTTAATTGTAAAAAAAAATAGTCAGAGGCAGCAACGGCAGCTGAGGGCAGTAGAATTTAATGAACCTTGAGAGAAAGTCAAGAAGATAATGAAGGAGAACATTTGGTTCAGTTGGAAGGTTGCAGCATGCTGACTGTGAAAAAGTTTGGAGAGTTACTGAAAAAAGAGAGTTGCTGAAAAAGAGTCCCTAATGCCATCTCACCAATATTAACTGGTAGCAGAGTGGGTTATGCCACTGAAGGAACAGGGAATAAGACAGGCTTGGGGGCCTTTTGTTATTTATTGCAGGTTTCAGCCATGAGTATAAAATGGAAGCTATTCTGTTTCATTCACAATATTAACAGGGACAGTAATTTTTAGAGAGTGTCTGTTTAATACTAAACCAAACACGTCTTCAACTAGGTCAGCATTACTGTGCAACCGTAATAAGGCTCCATAAATGGGTAAACACAGCAAATAGTTCTGCTGCACACCATTCAGAATCTGCAGGTCTGGAGTCGTGATCCTAAAACCATAATTATGATAGGAAAATCTTGCTGTCACAAACACCCTTAAAAGCTACTCTTCTAAGTTTCTTTAGCAGCCTAAATTGAGATTCCTGCATTTCAGGTGGTTTGACTAGATGACGCTCCAAGGCTAAAATTCTAAGAAATGAGGACCCCAAGTCTGATGGGTCTTACATCACAAAATCACAACCCTATGTTCATTTATTTCTGAGTAGGTGTCACTGACCTCGGTGGAATTTAACTTTTTGAGACGGAATCTCCTGGGTGATTTGCAACTTCTACAAGTGCTATGCAGCTGAGAACCAGAAGTGAAATGTTTTGATTTTAACTCACATTAAGCTTCTGTACACTGCTTGTCCCTGTACACTGTTGGATGTATAAAAGTTCTAGAAAATATCTCTGCAGCAGACATAGGGAGAATAAACTGGTTTTTAAGCCAAGCATGTAGCAATGGCATGTATTTTCATAGTGGTTTCTATTTTTGCATTCTAGACTCAGTTCACCCTTCAATAAGGTGCAAAATTACCTCAACTCTGCCAGTCAGAAGGAATATACAGATGCGTTATTAGCAGGGAACCTCAGAAACCAGCAACAAACCCAAATCAATACTCAGTCTCACACTAAATCCTCCTTCAAACTATATCCCTGAACACTGGAAAAGGATACTTTTCAGCACTAGATGCATTAAAAAAAAGAGGATTCATTTGTATGGCATTTACATTCCTGAACTTATAGTGACAATGCACTTTTCCATATCTACGAAATATATTTGTAATAAGAGGTACTGGAGTGAAAGGAGTGAAGCAACGTGTTTCTTGCTTCTTGAGGTGAATGACTTAACATGGAAAAACCGACTACAATGAGGAACTATTTCAAGACGTGTTCATGTATTTCTCACTATCCCTCCATGTGTTCTGCTTGGTGCTAACAGGTCAGAATACAGAGCACCATAAACCAGATCTCCAAATTAAATTTCTGTTCACTGACAGAACCCACAAACTCTTTGAAGACTGCTTTGAAGTCTATTTCATATCACTGACAAGAATTATTCTAAATCAGCTGAACTTCAGTAAGTGGCAAAATTTATTTCACCGCACATCCAGAATAAGTCTACTGCTCTTTCTTCTGTTTGCATGTAGGAAACTGATGAAGCTTGGGTAAATCAATGGAAGGAATTATGCCATCTTATTCACAAAAAATAAGGTGTCTCAATATTTAAAAAATTTGTGTTTCTGTCACCTATTACACAGCATCAAAAAAGGAGATGCTGGAGCATTCTTGCTGAGATTTCAGGTGAACATGTATCATTTGGGGGGATTTTATGGAAAATTGGGAGTATTATTCCATGGATGTAACCATTAGTATACTACCATACGTAACGGAGTACAGTAGTACCTTGGGTTAAGAACTTAATTCGTTCTGGAGGTCCGTTCTTAACCTGAAACTGTTCTTAACCTGAGGTACCACTTTAGCTAACGGGGCCTCCCACTGCTGCCACTCCACTGCCGCACAATTTCTGTTCTCATCCTGAAGCAAAGTTCTTAACCCGAGGTACTATTTCTGGGTTAGTGGAGTCTGTATCTTGAAGCATCTGTAACCTGAGGTACCACTGTACATATAAAAGGGAATGCATCCCATTCTACTTCTCCTTAGAATTTAACAGTGAAAAGATTTAGATTGGGTTGATTGCATAGCCAGTGACAAAACCACATTTAACCCAACAGGAAGGAAAGCAATAGATTAGGTGCTTGGACAAACAGGGAGAACAGATGCCACCCAGGAAATGACTGGTGTAGCACAGAGGAGGGAGACGCACAATTACATGCTCCTTTTGCCATTCTGCACGAATGCGAAATGTGAAAGTCATGGGTCAGGGAGGGAAGAGTGCATTGTGCTCTGCGTTAAGGCTCTGGAATATTCAGCTGTTTTGTTCCTAGTATGACCATACTGCTTTGTACTTGGAGGTATGTAGTTCTATCTGTCAACAAGAAGTCATGATATAGTATCATATTCTCTGCTTTTGACAATGTCAGTGACATTTGACCTTTACTCCTATTATGTGGTCAGCTGTGCTGACCATGAGGAGGCGAAGACTATCGTCACAGACACTGACTGCAGTATTAACCCATGCAGCTCTATCCACTTAGCAGGGTTAATATTTACCATTAGAAATATAAAGGGTGTGCAGCACTTTCCTATTTAAATTTTCAAGCATCAAAACACATTTTAAAGAAGAGACCAGGAGTGCATCAAAATATGTATTTGTTTCTTCCTTAAAAATAAAAGGATGTATGGCTATGTTTTCCTCAAAGTGTCATGAAAGATCTTTTTTTTTTAAGTCAACTATTCTTGGGCTGGAATAATCCACATATTATTTTGCATTTCCCCAAATGTGTAACTTCCCAGTTGAATTCATTCAATGCAAAACAATTCCCTTTTGCTTTTAGCTTAACTAATATCCGAATCAGAAGCTGAGAATAACCAAACTGTGTAATTCATTTTAAGCAGAAATAATGCAACAATTCTTCTTCTTTTTCACTGTCCTCCAAGGAATATTTGAATTGGGAGTAATGTGGAAAGCTGTATCTGAAAGAGGCTTCAGCATTTTTAAATGCCCCCAATTGCCAAAAAGAAAAGAAAAAGAAAATATTAATCTCCCAAAGGATTGGTACGAAACCTTGGGTGCTGTTGTTGTTCTCTTTTAAAAATGATAAATAAAAAGTTTAGGTGAGTTGCTGAAAGCAATTCCTGGGGACAATGGCATGTGTGCGTGCACACACACTCACACACACACATATTATGAAGCAAATCAATAGGTATTAGCATTTAAAATACAGATACAGAAAGAAGCTGTATCATATTTTAAGATGTCAGGGTGAGATTTAAGTTGTCACAGTAACAACTTAATATTTCCTTATTTGAGTTTCCCAGTTGTCATTCTGCAACTAAGGGCTATTCTTTTCATATCATTTTTATAGTTGTAAATTGATTTGACTATTTCCAGCTTCATCTGTGTCCGTCAAAGGCAATCTTTACTTTGTGAAGAAAAACAGAACGCTTCAGCTATCAAGGCAGTCACTGAGTTACAGAATTTCTAGGCCGAGCAATCACCTTCATGTTAAGCAAATAAATTTAAATAAATGTTGTTTATGTCTAAAACCCCTAGTGCCAAAGCCTCTTTAACATATTCCTGGAAATGCGAGCTGATTTAGGATTTAAATTAACAAAACATGCATTGCTTGAAAATACTGAAGGAGCCTTTCCATCATTTTCTTTCCTTTTATTATAGTTAGGCTCCCCCTACATATAGCCTAAAATAATGTGCCCACAATTGTCAGTTCCACTGATTTATATAGATTAAATGAACTGATGGCTCAGTTGGTAGAGCATGAGGCTCTTAATCTCCATGTTGGGCAAAAGATTCCTGTACTGCAGGGAGTTGGACTAGATGACCCTCGTTGTCTCTGCCAACTCTATGATTCTATCATACTGTCTATCCAACTATGTTCTCTAGACAGTTCCCAGCATGTTAAAACCCACACAACAACTCCAGTGATACAACACCTTTAAAACAGTATGAAAGAGCAGCTAATAGTTCTGAACAGTGGAACAGAGTCCCTACAATGGTTGGGTGATGCCTTGTACACCTCCTTCTGGCAACTCCTGTAGCCAAGCTGTGCCAAACATATCGCTCTGCTTTCCCTTGGACCACATCAATGAGGCCATGAGCGATCTCTTGTTGTCTGGGCATCCCAGGACTGCCATATACAGTGGTACCTTGGTTCTCAAACCCCTTGGTATGCAAACAACTTGGAACCCAAACACTGCAAACCTGGAAGTAAGTGTTCCTGTTTGCAAACTTTTTTCGGAAGCCGAACATCCTCCGTTTTGAGTGTTACACTTGCAATTTGAGTGCCATACTTCCGTTTCGAGTGTTACGCTGAGGTCTCTCTGTTTTTGCTATTTCTTTTGCGTTTTTGTTTTTGCAGCTTTTTTGTTCTGTTTTTGTGACTGTATGGAACCCAGTTCAGCTACCGGTTGATTGACTGTGTGACTGCAGTACATGGTTTATTGCTTTCATTTTACGGATCAATGCTCTCATTAGATAATAAAATTCATGTTCAATTGCTGTTTTAGGGGTTGTTTTTAAAAGTCTGGAACAGATTAATCCATTTTGCATTACTTTCTATGGGAAAGAACGCCTTGTTTTGGAACGCTTTGGTTTTGGAACAGGCTTCCAGAATGGATTAAGTTTGAGAACCAAGGTACCACTGTACGCTGTCCAGGTTTGCACTCTAGGGAGGTCACTCTTGTACCTCTAACACATCAGTGACTTCAACCCCGGAACTGCAATCCAATGTCTCTCGAGTCAGATGGTCGCTGACAACCTAGCTTAATACAACATGGCTCACAATAGCAAAAGATAAAATATTAAAAACCATTCCACCCACCAAAGCATAAAATGAAAGCAAAAACTGCAATAAACAAACAAACAAATGTACAACTGTAAGTCTAATGAGCAGGAAACATTACTCAGAGTTTGCAAAATGCAAGAGATCTTCCAAAGCCCAAATTGATTTATTGCCCCATGCTGTTTCGTAGCATAAATGTTCAAGCTACTACCTAAATCTCAGCTCCCTTCTATTGCCACCAAAATAAAATTTACAGCTCCTGATGAGCGTTTTCACTCTTTGTATGCCTACCAGATTTTTTCATAATGTAATTTATATAGGCTTCCAGTCGATAGAAATAAATACAGTTTTCTTTTAAACTTGCGGAGAAATCTATATAGAGCTCAATCAAGTCGTAGAATCCAAGAGTAAGAGTGCACAATCTGGAAGTTTGCAACTTGTTAGCTGCTTTGCCAGTATGCTAAGAAAGTCTTTTAGTTATTTAAATTGTTTGGGTACAAAGAACTCTTCCGTCATAGTTTACATCATCTCTGTTAACAAGAATAAATCAATTCAAGAAAGAAGTATGGTTTATTTAACATATTTTTCTATGTAGCTGTTGCTGTAGAGTAATTTCACGTCAAAGTTCATTCACATTAGACTCTTCCTACCCTTTGTTAATATTTAGATTGTAAGCGGCTCAGGGCAGGGGCTTCTCTTTCTGGTTTCTTCTGCTTTGTCAGCCATTGCATATGTAGATGGCAATGTGCTAATTAATTCATTTTGCAGTAAGCAGCTCCAAGGAAGAATTATCTTTGAACCCTACCACTTAGAGGAATATACATTTCCAACATTAGATCCATGAAGATATTCTTAAATCAGGGGTTATCTTTGGCAAGCTAGATGTTGCTGGACTCCCAACCCCCTTCAACTCTGACTTATGAGCCTTGCTAGATGGGACTGATGGCAACTGGACTCCAACAACATCTGGAGGGCCACAGGACAGCTACCCCTGTTTTAAATCTTTACAACTGCCTAAAAGCCATATGCAACTACTTGAGACCATGGTCAGCACAAGACACATGGAAATAAAAGACTATCCATCGTCCATCACCTTCTGAATTACATAATGAATGCAAACTAAATACAAGCCAAACTGGAAGAATTAAGCCCTTGCCAAGAGAGCTTAGCTCCACTTTTTTATTATTAATTTTCAAGATTATATATGCATGCCACCTCTGAAGTTCATTGGTGAGGGCTAAGCATGCAATAAAATGACTGACTATTTGAAGTAATATGGCTTCTAAGCAAAATATATCCCAGGTTTTATTCCTGAAATGTCTTCAAAATGAGATTCGGGATACAATTTCACTAAAGCATAGTCGAAACTTCAAGCCACTTGCAGCACAAAGCATGAAGAGATCTGGCTCAGAATTATTAAACATACAAATGTTTACCTGCTGAGATGTCCTCATCAACAAGGTCATGTTCCTCTTCTGGAATTTTAGTTTCAGATACCATTTGTTCAGGAGCAGGAGTAGCGGTCTGAATTGCTTCCGTGGTCACTCCAGCTGAAATGTCAAAACACCACCATTCAATTCACAGAACAAAAGAAAATATGTTGATCTTTACATTATATTTACATCACATTTAAGTGGAGGGGAAAATACAGATCTCAGATCTTATAGGAATCAGATTATCAGGCTTTCCTTCTTCCAGAAGACTTGCCAACCCTGAACCGGGTTCATGAGATTCCCTGAAGATAAGTGTTGTGATAAAAGGCCAGTTCTTGGGAGATGACCCTTCCCAAGATGTTCTGAGTTTGGACCTCGTGAAGATCTGATCAGGGTACATACTCAAAGGAAACATCCTCACATAGTGCATTGTAGAGCTGGAAAAGGTCAGAAAGGAGCAACAAAAATGAGCAAGGGGCTGGAGCAAGTCTCCTACGAGGAAAAGTCACAACTGTTTGGGACTTTTAAGTTTATAAGGTTTGTATACAAGTTACACATGGTGTGGAGGCATTGGATAGAGAGAACTTCTCCCTCTCTCATAATTCCTGAACCTGGGACTGTCCATTGAGGGTGAATGTTGGTAGATTCAGGCCAGTGTAAAGAAAATAGTTCTTCATGAAGCACATAATGAAACTACAAGATTACAGTGGTACCTCAAGTTACAAACACCTCAGGTTACAAACGCTTCAGGTTACAAACTCCGCTAACCTGGAAGAGTTACCTCGAGTTGAGAATTCTGCTGCAGATTGAGAACGGAAATCGTGTGCCAGTGGCGCAGCAGCAGCCAGAGGCCCCATTAGCGAAAGCACACCAGTTGCAGGTTAAGAACGGATCTCCGGAACAAATTAAGTTCATAACTAGAGGTACCACTGTACCAGATGTAGTAATGGCCAGCAACGTGAAAAGCTTTAAAAGAAACTAAGCTCATTGGGGCAGAGACCTCCCATGTTTTGCTTATATTACCCTGCTGTTATGAAGACTGAATGATGATCCCAAGTCTTCCTTAATTATTTTTTTACTTTACAGCATACCTTGCTTAGGAGCCCAGAGAGGCTAGCAGCAATTTAGTGGCAGGTATGGGGTTTGTTCCCTTTCGAAAATGTTTCCTTTAAAAGAGAGACTGTACAATGTTATGATTCAGTGGCAGGCTTTGCTGCTATATCAACATAAATAAAAATGAGATGTGCTGCAACACCATGTAACAGAAAGCTCAAACCTGTCACCAGAAGTTGAGTCAAAAAAGAAACAACGGGAAGCTGGTCTTATAGTAGGACCATAAAGAAGGTTGGTCGCTGAAGAATTGATGCTTTTGAATTATGATGCTGGAGGAGACTCTTGAGAATCCCATGGACTGCAAAAAGAGCAAACCTCTCCATTCTTCAGGAAATCAGCCCTGAGTGCTCACTGGAAGGACAGATCCTGAAGCTGAGGCTCCAATACTTTGACCACCTCATGAGAAGAGAAGACTCCCTGGAAAAGACCCTGATGCTGGGAAAGATTAAGGGCACAAGGAAAAGAGGACGGCAGAGGACGAGATGGTTGGACAGTGTTCTCAAAGCTACTAACTTGAGTTTGACCAAACTGTGGGAGGCAGTGGAAGACAGGAGTTGCCTGGCGTGCTCTGGTCCATGCGGTCATGAAGAGTCGGAAACGACTAAATGACTAAACAACAACAACCACCGCCATTGGTCTACCTTGTTCAGTGCTATCTAGCTGGCACTGATTCTCCAGGATTTCCCAACTATCTATAGATGCCAGAGGCTTTTTTGCAGGCATAGCATGTGCCCAGTCATTTCCCCAAAGTCTTGTACTGGTCCCGAAAGGGGTTATTCCAGAAGAAAAGGACTCTCCATCACTCTTATCCATTCTTGCAGCCCTGTTATAGGTGCTAGGAAGCTCCAAGAGCTCACTCCAGAATTAAGCAGAGGAGGTGGAAGTAATGCATGTCCCAATTAGAACTTTTGGAATGTCCCCTTTTATTTTGCATGGAGTCATTTAAAAATCCAGACCAATGTAAAGACTGTATGAAGCCGTTCACACATTTGAAATCCGCACACACAATTCTCAAAGTGAATATAATGTAACAAGCAACACAGAGGTTCCTATGTTCAATTCCTACCATTCTTTCACAACACCCCCCCCCCCCCGTCCACAGAAGTAGAAAATCTGTTGTTGGCCACATTAAATTGCACAGCCTCGTTCCACAAAAGGAACTTATCAGCGAGACTATGTCATTAAATAAGCCTTTATTTATTGCAAAGCAATTATGAGCTGGAGGGGGACGCGGGTGGCGCTGTGGGTTAAACCACAGAGCCTAGGACTTGCCAATCAGAAGGTCAGTGGTTCGAATCCCCGCGACGGGGTGAGCTCCTGTTGCTCGGTCCCTGCTCCTGCCAACCTAGCAGTTCGAAAGCATGTCCAAGTGCAAGTAGATAAATAGGTACCGCTCCGGCGGGAAGGTAAACGGTGTTTCCATGCACTGCTCTGGTTCGCCAGAAGCGGCTTAGTCATGCTGGCCACATGACCCGGAAGCTGTATGCTGGCTCCTTCGGCCAGTAAAGCGAGATGAGCGCCGAAACCCCAGAGTCGGCCACGACTGGACCTAATGGTCAGGGGTCCCTTTACCTTTTAATTACGAGCTGAGCCATGGGCTTGGGGGCCAAATGCATCAACCCAGGTCTCTCTATCTGGCCCTTGTGACTCTTCCCTGGCCACATCCCTCACCAGTCCTATTTTTCACCCCTCTTGAGCGACTGCCTGGAGTGAAAGGTATTATGCTGTCTTGGATTTGCCTGGAGGAAGGGTGGAGAGGGCTATGGTAAGGGCTAGACTGCTGTACAAAATGTAAAATTCACAGTGGTTACTCTGGCCCCTCCACTCCCAGCATGTGGCTTCCAGGAGGATGCGCACAAGGGATTGTGGCCCTCAAGTACAAAAAGACTACCCACCCCTGTTCTAAACTAACAAGGAAGTGCTGGTGGCAAGTGCGAAAGTACTCTTTAGAAAGCATTCATAGCTTCCATTGAAACCACTGCTTAGCCGAGCTTATATTTAACATTCAAAAGCTGGGAGTAATATTTATTATTCACAAAACAAATCATCTGTGAGATTTCATCCGAATCTCCATGGAGGGGGGGGGGGAATTCATAAATAATAAAAAAAGAAGACAGCCGCAGCAACCCAGAGGGGGAAAAAAGGAGAAAAGAACAGAGAATGTGAAAAACAGAAATAAATCAGATGGAGACAGACTGTGAAATATGGCTTCTTTTTTGAAATAAAGTCAATGAACAAGAGCATGCATTACCAAGCCTGACCTTCCTATTCTCCGGTGCTTTCTAGATAACCAATAAAGAGCAAATCCAACAAATAAGTTTATTTTATATACGAAATAAGGAATAAATAATTGATGTCTAAAATACAGTGGATGTGACGCAAAGTGGTTACTTCAGTACAGGATGGGAGATGTCCTCCTCCGTTCCTCTTGTCCTCCAGACTAATAGTTTGCCTATATTTTCTATTCTTTTAAGTCGTTTGTTGCCATACCTGTTTCCTGAAGGCTGGAAGGAAACTTTAGTCCATTTGCAGATTAAGATCGGTAGATGAGGCCTAGCTCCAACTTCCTTTTAACTGTTGCTATACTAGTCAAGACCAGCAACGGGGCCTTAGTGGTGGTGATGGAATTCCATAATGGAATTCTCTTCCCAGAACAGTTAATCAGGCCAACTCTTTTATACTATTTTTTGAAATAAAATAGTAGAAATTATAATTCTGGAATTTTAAAACGTTGCCTTATTCTTTCAAACAAATTGATCAGCTGCTCAATAGTGAGATTACCGGTATTTTAGAGACATCATGGGGGGTGGGGTAGCAGCCATTCTTTATTTATTACATCTAGATACTGCCTTTTCCTCCAAGTAGCTCAAGGTGGTGCACATGATTTTCCTTTTCCCCACTTTATCGTCACAACAGCCCTGTGAGGTAGCTTTGGCTGAGAGTGAGAGACTAGCCTAAGGCCACGCACTCAGTGAGCTACTTCTGATGGTAGCCATTTTACAATGTTTTCTGACGTGATGTACACCACCACAAGAGCTCTATGGAGCTATGTGGCTGTGTAAAAGGGAGCCGGCGTTTGTCCACAGACAGTTTTCCGGGTCATGTGGCCAGCATGACTAAGCCGTTTCTGGCGCAACGGAACACCGAAACCAGAGCAGCGCACGGAAACGCCGTTTCCCTATTTATCTACTTGCACTTTTGACATGCTTTCGAACTGCTAGGTTGGCAGGAGCTAGGACCGAGCAATGGGGATTCCGTCACGGGGATTCGAACCGCCGACCTTCTGATCAGTAAGCCCAAGAGGCTCAGTGGTTTAGACCACAGCGATGTGGCTGCATAGAAATTGTCAAATAAATAAGCAGAACATCGGTGCTGGAGGCTCCATCTGTATCAGGTTGTAGCTGATGCTGGAAGGGCTCCACTACTGCAAGAACACAATGCTAATATGTTACCTCTTAACTATCAGAACTAGACACTGCTTCAATGGTATTTGATGCAGAAGGGCAATTTGGTTAAAGGAAGCCAAGGGCATGACACCAGTGCATAGGAGCAGCATTTAGCATCTTATTATTCAAATGGCACTCAGTGATCTAAGTATGAACTGCCTCCATTGAACAGTCCAATGCTTTACCCACATGATTTATCATTTCATGTCAGAGTGTTGAGTAGGTAGGCATGGAATCAACCTAAGATATGGTGCAAAGACTCATTCATGGACTATCAGGCATAATGCTTAAAAAAAAAATGTTTTAGGAGGCCAGCTTATATGTAAGATAAGCTTCCCACCATTATCACTGGACTCTTAGCCCCCACAAGGATTAAATGGGTTCGTCATTCAGAAGTGTTTTGGCTCAATTCAGCCAACTCCTCCGGCTTCCTGTTTAGAAGAAAATGTGTTGTAGCAAAAGTGGCAAAAAGAAAAGAAAAGAAAAGAAATCTTGCTTGCAGACCTAGCAAGGGATGGCGGGGTTCAGGTGCTGGCCAGAACTGCAGAAAACCTTTGTCAACATCACATGCATCTGAGACTGGAGGATGGGCAGCTGTCAGGATTAGAGACTCAGTGGAGATGGGAAGTGTAAACTAAATCAGAATCAGATGAAGCACGATATACCGTGGGCTAACAGATGCTGGATCAGAAATCTGGGCAAAGCAACTAGCCGAATGGTGGGTTCAGAAGAGAATCCACGAGTCAAGCACAAACCAATAGCAGAGAGTTTTGTTCATGAGATGAGGAGCAAAGGGGAATTCAGAAAATAAGGAGCTAAAATAGCAGGGATTAGGAACAGTAAGAAACAGCAAAGCGTAGTAAATAGCAAGATCAATGCAGGAAGGGAGCATGCAGAACTAAAGGCACATAAGTCAGTAGCCCAAGCAGAGGGACCTAATGATATTTACATGCACCAATCGGGATTCCAGAGGCTGGGGCTATCCAGGAACTCAGCAGAATGCCAAAGCCTTTCGCAAAACCTAGCAAGGAACAGCGGATGGCATTCAGCTAACTTGTTCCATCAGTATTTTTGCTTGCACAACAGAACACTCTGCCTCTTCCCATGATCACCCTGTGCCCTCCCCATATCTGCGCTAGAGGGTTGGGAGAAAACCCTCATTTAAGGGGTGTATGGCAAGAGTTCCGCTTTGCATGCACAAATCATTGCAGTGAAGGAATAAGGTAGGTGGATACTGTTCATTGACTCCTTTACCATTGACTCTAAGATCCCAAAGAGAGGGCTGGCCACCTGTAATGCAGGGCGCAGAAAAATTCCTCCACCCCCTTACCAGGACCCCCCCTTCTTTGTATCAACCACTTTTAAGAGCTTACATATCTGAATTGCATTCAGTTTTCTGAATTACAAAAAATTAGATCGTATTGGACTAACGTTTCGGATGTGACCTTTTCCATTTTGAATATTCACGACCCAATATTCAACTGAAAGCTCTGCGAAAATTTCAAAGTACAGCTCTGAATACGCCCTGCTGTAAGGCTTCATAATAATGCACAGCTGTAGGCTGAAATCCCAAGGACCGTTATGTGTACTTAAAGTCAATACGACTCATGCACATGTAGCTGTGCGCAGGATTGCAGCCTTAATTTGAAAGAAGCAGGTATTGATACATAGGACAGAATCATACTTGTTATAAAGAATTTATTGCTTTTTCTTTTGGAGTGCTAATGTGGATATACAGGATCATTTCAAAGGTGCAAAGCTCATTTCATATAAAGCATCCTGCAAATATTTTTCTTTTTTGGGATCTGTTTCGTTAGCGTATTCACAGTTTTTGTGAAAATACTATCTAAATAAATAAGAATTTAGCAGTATGGGAGGTGCAAGTTTGTCTATAGTTTATTTCCAGACAGAAGGTTTCAAATTTATTGGAAAGAGATTTCTGCAGTGACTGACCAGTACTGCCCCACATTCCCTGCAATCCTTATGACAGACAGACTGCCTGCCTCACATTAATTCACTTCACACTATTTCTATCGATCCACAGTCGGTTCCCTAGTCTCTTTGCACACATTGCCTGTCTGGCTGCCTACATCCACATCAGCACATATACACAAAGGCCACAGAAAGATAACCTTTTGCTTTCCATTAAAGACACAGTAGCCATTTTTTTCTATCTGCAGCACCATCAGACATATAAAATATATCAGAATTTCTATTGCCTGCTGGACAAATCGAGTGCTCAAAGATTTCAAGTACATCCAGTGTTATATTCTAGAAAACAATCATTTTCACATTTTAAGAAAAGATGTTGCTCTGACCGAAAAAGATGTGTCTGTGTGTGTGTGTGTGTGTGTGTGGTGCTGGGTGGGGGAAAGGAAACCTGGAATTATAGTGTGTGTGTGTGTGTGTGCGCGCGCGCATACACACACACACGGGGTGGGGGGAGTCCTTTCAAAATGCATTTCGATTTGAAGAACCAACATTACATACAGACCAATTTGACCCTCTTGTAGCTATAATGAAAATAGCATTTTCTAAGGTTCACACAGGACCCCAACATTTCACCACATCAATGATTAGGCAGAATACAATGGTGCAGTAACTTTAAGAACTGTGCGTACAAGGAAATTCAGATGGCATGAACAGATTAACATCCATGCTTAAAAATATCTCTTCTTGCAAAAACGAAAGAAAACAAAACACAAAACCCCTAACAAATGATAACAGGGGAAAATGATGATATATACACTTATTGCCCCTCCCCCTGACAACGCTGTGAATGCTGATTTTGGGTTTCAGGAGTAATATATATATATATCTGCCTTAAGAGACAGTGTCCAAATTCCTGAGTCAAAATCCATGAATTACCATCCCAGCCAGAAAACAAGACTGCCCTATGAAATACTATGGATGAAAATCTAGAAGGAACTGAATCAGCCAGTGTTCATGATGCAAATCACCAAATGTTCACAAGGGAGGATTTCCCCTTCCCCGAGGCTGACAAGTAACCTTCCCAGTCATTTCCAAGCCACTGGAACCATACAGATACTGCCGACGCAGCAGCTTAATTGGACTATTTGCAGAAAACAAATATGGTGCCAGCACGAAAGGCCACGGATGACACCGTCACAAGTAACAGCAGTAATAAGAACCAGGGGGATAGAAGAGGACACTGGGGCTATGCACAAGAAGACGGAGGTACCCAAATCTTACTCTGCTGCACTAGGCAGAGTCCTGCCAGAAATCCAGCTTGCCAGCAAGCTTTCATCTTTCTCCCCAACATGCTGCTTTCCTTGTGGACAGAGAAAGGCAGCTATCAAATGTGTAGAAGTAGAATAAGGATCTTTTGTCTGTCGGACACAAAGACATATCACCGTGCTATGTTGATGGTGACATACTGGAATAAGGGACGCAGGTGGCGCTGTGGTCTAAACCACTGAGCCTCTTGGGCTTGATGATCAGAATGTCGGCGGTTTGAATCCCCACGACGGGGTGAGCTCCTGTTGCTTGGTCCCAGCTCCTGCCAACCTAGCAGTTCAAAAGCACGCCAGTGCAAGTAGATAAATAGGTTCCACTGCGGCGGGAAGGTAAACGGCATATCCGTGCGTTCTGGTTTCCATTACAGTGTTCTGTCGCGCCAGGAGCAGTTTAGTCCTGCTGGCCACATGATCCGGAAAGCTGTCTACAGAAAATGCCGGCTCCCTCGGCCTGAAAGCAAGATGAGCGCTGTAACCCCATAGTTGCTTTTAACTGGACTTAACTGTCCACGGGTCCTTTGCCTTTTTTTACCTTACTGGAATATAGCAGCACTTTTTTAAAAAAGGGGGTACTCAAGGGCACACAGTGCCAGCGCCTGTTTTGTTTTTTGTTTAAAAGTGTGACACTTACTGTAACAACTTCATGGTGAGGGTACCTATTTTTCTAGAAAGAAAGCAATGCGTACATGCGTTTGCAAAGAAAAACCGATCATAACTGAACTAAAGCATAATCTAAATGCACAGATGAATTATCATAAAATTGCCACGTATTTGAACTGGGCACACCGAATAATATCTCACATCATCTGCTTATTGGAATTTAACATGATACTTTGCAAAGGGCACAACCCGAAGCGTGTCTACTCAGAAGGAAACCCCACTGAATTAAATGAGATTTACTCCCAGGAAACTGCACACAGAATTACAACTTATAACGTTTGGTTTTTGTTGAGCCGTGGAACCCTGCCAATAATTCATTATCAACTTTTATAAATGTATTTATTGCCTCCATTAAAAAAAAATCTTTTGTTTCATTCTATCCAGCAACATAGGGACGCAGGTGGCGCTGTGGGTTAAAGCCTCAGCGCCTAGGACTTGCCGATCGAAAGGTCGGCGGTTCGAATCCCTGCGGCGGGGTGCGCTCCCGCTGCTCGGTCCCAGCGCCTGCCAACCTAGCAGTTCGAAAGCACCTCCGGGTGCAAGTAGATAAATAGGGACCGCTTACCAGCGGGAAGGTAAACGGCGTTTCCGTGTGCGGCTCTGGCTCGCCAGAGCAGTGATGTCACGCTGGCCACGTGACCCGGAAGTGTCTCCGGACAGCGCTGGCCCCTGGCCTCTTAAGTGAGATGGGCGCACAACCCCAGAGTCTGTCAAGACTGGCCCGTATGGGCAGGGGTACCTTTACCTTTACCTATCCAGCAACATGGGCTTTCCATCTCTCTTCTCCCTCCCCCTCCCCCCCCCCGAGGTGCCCTTTTAATTCAAAAAGAGAATGGAATAATATATGGCATAATTCAATGATTTTGGAGTTGACTGCGCAAGAGGCGACTGCACACAATCTATGCCCATGATAAGCAGGATGCAAGAGTTGTACAGCTGTTTTGGAAGAGAGAGAAAATGTGTTTTAGGTGGAAGAGACGGATACTGCTCACCATCAGGACTAAAGCAGCTACAAAAAGCGTATCACCCTAGCTCCCACCCAAAGAACCTTTTAAAGAATTAAACCTTTAAAATAAAAACAAAGGAGAAGCAAAGAAAAACATGTTCAAGTCCCAAACCATCCCACTCGGTTTTTCCTGTATGTTCTGCTTATTACCAAAACGGTAGGGAAGGATTGGGAGTGCATTTCTATGAGAGCTCATCTGGCCCTGCTGTTCATCTTTCACCTAAAGTCATAATCCTCTCACTATGACATCACAGCAGGCTATACGAGAAGTTAAAAGGAAAGTATAAAATTATATACAATCCGAATTTCTCCTAAAGGGGATGACTGTAACTTCTCAATAGACTAATGTGCTTAGTTAGGGGCCGGGATCCAATTATTAATGTGATTACAATTCCTTCTATGCGGATCCACTCATCTGATTCAAAAGCAATATATTTCTGTGGTTTGACGGGGTGTCCAGATACCCACCCATTTCTCCTCTAAAGAGCTGGGGAAAATCTGCCCAAAACGTAGCAATTGTGCTACGAGGGAAGATGGAGCAGGTAAAGGTGATGTCGGCACCACATAAACAAAAAGCCTGTGTGGCGTAGTGGTTAGATAGGGCTGCCATATGTCTGGATTTCCCCAGACATCACCAGGATTTCAAGGGCGGAATTGACATCTAGGGGGGAATTCTGAAAGGCAGCGCTTTGTCCTGGGTTTCTGAAATATGGCAACTCTAGGTCAGGGCATTGGACTAGGATGGGAGGGGGCAGGATTCAAATCCCCACTCAGCACAAATATGGGGAATGCCCCATATTTGATCATCCATATTTGATCAGTCTTGAATCACAAGACAGAGAAACCAGTAGGAGAACACTTCAATCTCCCAGGACATTCTATACAAGATCTCAAAGTAGCTGTTCTATTACAAAGGAATTTCAGAAATAGACTGGAAAGAGAAGCTGCTGAATTGCAACTTATTACCAAACTTAAAACCATGGAGAGACCTGGTCTGAACAAAGACATTGGATTCTTATCTCATTATACATGACAAAGCCATTTTTCACCTTCTCACCCCTTGCTTTTTCCTGTAAGACCTATTGCAGTCGTTAAGAGTCGTCAACAGGCTCATCACAGCTATCTGCCAATCACCCAATCCCACCACCCTTCTGAGTAATACCCCTCCCCACCTTCTCACTATATAGAAGGGTCTGGTGACTTCTGTTTCAGTGTATCTGAAGGAGTGTGCATGCACACGAAAGCTCATACCAAGAACTAACTTAGTTGGTCTTTAAGGTGCTACTGGAAGGAATTTTTTTATTTTGTTTTGATCAGTCTTGATCATCCTTGCCATACTGATACAACCACTGACTTGCAAATAAGTCTTCACCAACATCATTAATGGGAGAAAGGGAAAACAGTATGAATTTAACCCTCTAGAAGTTGAAGAGGACACAAGGTATTTCATGCTGAAGAGCCTCAACCCTCTTTTCTGGTATCAGAAAATTTTCTGGTATCTGCAATTTCCTTCATTAAAGGCTGCCGTCTACCCCTCAAAACTTCCAAGGGAAGTTTTGCTCAGCATTTGAAATTCACTAGGTAACAGGCACATTTTGCACCTGGCTCTCGGCCACTTGAGACCAGTGGTTTCTCGCCCATCTGGAGGTGCATGCCTTGGGATCCATGGATCTTGGCTGTTTTCACACACCAGCAACACATCCTGCAGAATTCTCTCTGTTTATATTCATCTGCACAATCAGAATGAATGTCAGGAACCAAAAAGGTCGTATTTAAAAATACAGCTTTCGAGTGGTCTGGCCCCAACACTGCAACTCGGCATTCCGTTTTGGCGGCTGTAACCCTGGTTTAACACTGCCTATGCTGCTTGTTTTGTACCAGGAGAAGAACCTGAAGGGATATCAGAGACTGAAACTGCCCCCTTCCAGCTACAATAGTATACAGTGATACCTCGGATTACGTACTTAATTCATTTCAGAGGTCCGTTCTTAACATGAAACTGTTCTTAACCTGAAGCACCACTTTAGCTAATGGGGCCTCCTGCTGCTGCTGCGCCACCAGAGCACGATTTCTGTTCTTATCCTGAAGCAAAGTTCTTAACCTGAAGCACTATTTCTAGGTTAGCGGAGTCTGTAACCTGAAGCGTATGTAACCTGAAGCGTATGTAACCTGAGGTACAACTGTATTGCTCTTCCCCCCTAGTCATGTGTATTGCGAGCTTCTAAGCTGAAGAACATTCATAACCATAAACAGTCATTTTGATACTATACTATATTATTATACTACACTGAAATGTTTAAATGTTTCTTCAATTGTCCTTGAATCTTCCTGCAACACTTGTCATCTTCTCTTGCCACACCAGAGCGGTGTACCACACCCTTTGAGAACCACTGCTCTATGTAGTCATCTTCTTCAAGCTGTGGGGACACTACAGTCTGAAAAGAGACCTGGACTTTTTCTGTTTCTCAGCATTTCTAGAAATCTCCAAATCAATACTAAGTTTTGTACCAATTTTAAATGCTCATTTTCCTCTGTATTTTAATTTTCTGTAGCATCAAAATGTGTTCGTGTTATTTCATGTTGCCTTCCACCAGTGGTTCTTCTGTGTGTATGTATGCGCCTCCTCCAAATCCTATATTGTCTTGATATGGACATATCAAAGTTGACTTCCAACACTCATAGATGGAAAAAAACTAAATCTGGATCTCACTGCTCTGTCAATGCATGCATATATTTATGCCAGCGATGCCAATTATGATGGTTTGTTGGAAGAGAACCCATGAACTGCCACATGTTCTTTGCAGTCTTAAGACATATGGATTTGTAAAGGAGCTAAAAGATGACAAACTGCTCTTAAACTGCAGAAGAAACACAGTGATTACTGTATATGAAAATGTAATGCTTCTAAAAGCAAAATATAGTTACATCAGTACATTACACTGATTAAATCTCAGTGTTTGTTTTATATATTCATAGCCAACAAATGGATTTTAAAAGGTACAAGTGTTGAACTAATTGAAGAAGCAATCACTTCATACAGCCAGGGCTTTTAGAGAATTAAGTTGTAAACATAAACTATGAAAAATGTGAGTAAGAGAGCTTACTAGACCACAGAATTGCTACAATAAATGTTAAATGAGTAAGGTATTTGGCAGGTGAAAAATTGCAGGGAAAGGCAGGCAGGCGTACAAAGAACATAGCTGGATTTTACATTCCTTTATGAAAATCCTTAACAGCTCATCCAATATTTAAGATTTGTGTGCATCAGTAGATTTGCTGGAGAAACAAATGCACATATTAGCTCTGATTTCTAGTAGTATATTGAATGCTTTCAGTTAACAGTGCAAGCCTATAAGAGTCTACTCAGAAGTAAGCCTCGGTTTCCGTTATTCTCAGGTAAATTGGGTACAGGATTGTAGTCTGAAATATATAAAATCGCTAAGGTGCTAGATCAGTGGGATATGCACAGACTCCTTAAGGGTTGAGCTTTACAGCCTAATCCAACACAAGTGTTTCAGATGCAGCCCGTCATCTGTAATGCAACTCTATGCATATTCGCTTGGAAATAAATTGCACTGCGTACAACTAGATTAGGATTGCAGCCCTAACACTGCAGTTATTGAGTAATGATAATTACTACCAGGTGTGTAATCAACAGTATCATTATGTATTTATTTATATACCACTCGACGTCAACCTGAGCTTCCAAGAGCTTTACAAAGTACAAAATATACAGTGTATCATGAATAATAGGTAATTCATCCCGAGTGCCTAGATTTATAGCCAGCACCATTATCTCTAATAGTTAAGGGACTTGTAGTTTAGTAATGATACTAAGTTTTGACAATGGAATGGAAAAAAAACGAAATGACAGCTGCTCTTGCTTTGAACTCTGACCCTCCAGAGCTGCATCCGAAACTTCTCCAATTCAGGATCTAGACCCAGAAAGCAAGGAAGAAGAAACTTCCTCCATCAGAAAACATGGCTTAACTTGTTCCAGTGGGGGGGGGGGGGACTCCCCTTACAAAAACAGGACACAGTAATGAAAGTCAGAGCGGCAATCAACTACCATTGCACCAGGTCATCATTCCTTCCCTTCTTCACCTGCTTTAATCAGCAACAGACCAAGAGAAGAACCCTACTAATCTGGGAATGATTCTGTGCAAAACCTTAAATTATTCCTCTAGCGGCATCCATCCTGCATACCAAATAAGGCAAAAGAGTCGTTGGCAAAGGCAAGAATACAAAAAAGGGCGAGATCAGGATCCAGGAAAACCTGTGCAAAAGTACGTGAAAAGCACTTGCACCCAAATTGCTTCTCCACCAGACCCAAGGGAGTGCAGAAGAGGAGAAACTATTCCCTTTCAGCAGGACCTTTTCCATCTCGTTCGATGCTGCCCTACAAGGCTCCTCGGTATGCACAGGGTATGCACAGAGGGAACTCTGCATCACAGCCTTATAACACCGTCAAATTCTGACACACATATACACAAATTAAGCAAACTTGTGCAAAGTTGCCCAAACTGCATAACCTGGCTTTTAAAAAGTATCTTATTATTAATCAGTTGAAATCAGAAGCGAGAAAACATTACGTTACCCTAGAATCAGTCATCTTGATAATCACCCACCAAATTTTCTTTCATTTCCTACTTTAATAATAATAATAATAATTTACCGTTTAACCCATTGAATTCTTACAGCTGCATAAAGCATTTGTCCACTTTCAAAAGCCAGAGCACTTGGTCACAGGGAGGCAACAGGTCCACTTAGCATATTTGTTTGTATATATAAAACTGCTTCTTAAAAGAAGGACAAATGGTGGACATAGGAACTGCAGGATTCATTATAGCACATGTGCAAGGGAGTCTATATTCATAAGGACCAGGTAAGTAATTTGGGAGGTGCTAACTGATCCATCTAACCTATCCAAATCAAACCTCTCCATTCTTAAAAAAATCACTGGAAGGACAGATCCTGAAGCTGAGGCTCCAATACTTTGGCCACCTCGTGAGAAGAGAAGACTCCCTGAAAAGACCCTGATGCTGGGAAAGATGGAGGGTACAAGGAGAAAGGGATGACAGAGGACGAGATGGTTGGACAGTGTTTGCGAAGCTACCAGCATGAGTTTGATGAAACTGCGGGAAGCAGTGGAAGACAGGAGTGCCTGGCGTGCTCTGGTCCATGGGGCCACGAAGAGTCGGACACGACTAAATGACTAAACAACAACAACTGATCCATCCGTAACATCAGAGGAGTAAGTGGTTGGTAGCACCATTTTACCTGCTTAGGCAGGTGCATCGGCTGTGACTCTACATGCACAGGAAGAGAATGTCCTGGTAACCTTTTGTTTGGCAGTGCCTTTTACAGGGTATACTATCTTTGAAGATGGTCTGAAAAGTTAGAATACGGTTGCGTAATTGCCGCCTGAGGTCACATGTTACAATACTTGGCCACCTTTCCAGGTTGTTTCCAGGCTCAATCCGAAGTGCTGCCTCTGATCTTTAAAGCTCTACACAGCCAGAGACTGCGGTACCTGGAAGATGGCATCTTCCAACAAGCACAGACCTGGACCCTTCCATCCTTGTTGGAGTCAAGTCCTTGTTGGCCCCTAGGGTTGCCATAGTTCAAAAAGTGAAAAGCCAGGCACAAAAGTTGTTGAGTTTCCTGCTCCCCCCCCCCCCCAAAAAAAAAGTTGCTGAGCTTTCTTTGCAAGAAGAAAAAGATGAGGAAGTTGTTTTTGAGCCATGAGTGAAGAGTGTCCTTCCATCAGTGATATCCAAGTTATGGAATACTTTGTCCTAGGAAGGCCCACCCGGCAGCTACTCTGATGGCTTCCTGCACATCAGGTGAAGCCCCATTTACTTCCCCAGGGTCTTTTAAATCTTGCTGTAGCTTTGTAAGTTTGCTCTGAGCTATGCTGTTCTCATAATCTGTTCTGGCAATATGACCTTGTCTTGATTTTAATTTGGACTTGTTTTAATACCATGTTATATTTAATCAATGCTTATTTTATTATAATTGTTTTAACCTGTTTTTTATTTTAAATCTTTTAAATCTTTAAATCTTTTAAATCTTTAAAATCTTTAAAAAGAATTTGTGAGCTGACATGATAAATGTGTGCATATCCAGTTTTTAGTTGGTTGACTAGTTTCGTTCTGTTCAATTTTGCAATTCTGTTTGTCTATGATTTACATTGCATTGTGGATTTTAAGTTTTGATGCAGACTGCCCCGAAATCCACCTTTGGATGGTGGTGCAGTTTATAAATTCTTAAAATAAATAGTGTACCATAAATCAATGCCTAACACATGCTATATACATGGGCATAGTCTGCAGCAAACCAAACTTGGACAGATATATATTTTAAAAGCTTCCTAGACACTTGCTTTATTGCAGAAATGTGTTCCCGTATTCTTGCACTGTGTTTTGTAAAGCTCTTTATTTCCATTAGCATTAAAAAAAAACTCAGTTCTTCAGCAAATCAGAAAGAGACTAATGGCACAAATCAATACCATACTCTTCAGTACAACTAATATTAGGGCATTTTCTACAACAGCCCTCACTAATACTGCTAGCAATAAGGTGCTATCCACCTATTTTTTATTTGTAAGTGCAACAGGAAAAAAGAACAGTCAACAAAAACATGAACTCCCCCCCAAAAAAAAAAAATAATTAATGAACTTTCTTATGAGGCAAGCCTTGCCATGCAATGGCTTGGGTTTATTTCTTTATTTCTTTATTTTATTTTCTCAAAACACCATATTCTAGAATTCAACCTTGAATAACACAGATTTGGCAAATATCCTACTGAATTTTAATTGCAAACCAATTAAACCAGGCATGACCAAACTTGGCCCTCCAGCTATTTTGGGACTACAATTCCCATCATCCCTGACCACTGGTCCTGTTAGCTAGGGGTGATGGGAGTTGTAGTCCCAAAACAGCTGGAGGGCCAAGTTTGGCCATGCCTGAATTAAACAAAGCCAGTTATACCTTTTTAACTTGCACTTAAATTATCTCAAAAAAAAAGTAATGAGGAAAAAACATTTACATCTGGAAAAAGTTGTAAACACTGACAGTGAGAAACTTTTAGGCTCAACAGAGATGTCATGACTGTCACGTCCCTGTCCTAAAACACAATGACAAGCGGCTCTTCCTTGAGCATAAGGAAGAGAACTGGATTTGGGCTAATAATGGTGCAGCTCAGCATCAAGTAGTGGGCCGAGAAGTAATGACTCCAAGGTACACAAGAAGGACAAGAGATGTAGGACTGAAGAGGAGCAATGAAGATGTCCCAACAGTTACCGTACCTTGCTGCCCAAGCTTTTAAGGACAAGGCAGGGTGAGATCACTCGCAAGACACTCTTCACCTTCCAGGAGGGCTGCATGTTCAAACATGCTCTCCACCTGGGCAGAGGTGTCTAATTCTATCTACAGACATGGCACCTGCATCTTGACAACAGGACTGTGCCCTGCCCTGACTCCGCCCCCTACTCCTGCTCAGTCCCTCCCACTGGCTGGCTGAAGTCCCCGTCCCCACCCCACCTTGCTGGAGGAGCAATGGAGAGAGCTGGCAGATCTCCTCCAGAGTCACAGGGAGAGGACTTCCACACCTGGGTGCCAATCTTCAAGCCCCTGCTCTGCTTTTTCTCCTTCCTCCTCCTCTTCCACCTCGGGCTGCCAAACCATGCCAGATCCTGACAGAACCGAGGGACCAATGACAAATCAGGGAGCCATCAACAAATCATGTTTAAGGAAGCTTAACTCAGCAAACTGCCCCCTGTCATTTGAAACATCAGCCAAAAAACAGAATTCTGGGAATCTATCTATAATGAATTAAAAAAAATTCTCAAATATACGTTTGTTAAAAAACCTGAAACCTTCCTGCTGGGGATAATTGGCAAAGATATTAAAGAAGAAGATAGAACCCTTCTTCAATACGCAACAGCGGCCGCTAGAACCCTCATAGCACAGTATTGGAAAACAGCAAAAACCCCAACATTAAAGGAGTGGCAATTTAAATTAATGGATTACTTAGAATTGGCAAAATTGACACAGAAAATAAGAAATCAAAAAAGTACAAAATTTAGTAATGAATGGGATAAATTTAGAATATATATGGAAATAGAGACAAGGGGAAAATCAAAATGTTAATCAGAAATATAGATGTATTTAAAAAAAAAATCACAGTAGGCATGAGATAACGCTTACTACGTTATAAATTTTATTTTGGAATAGATACAGCAGAAAGATAATTAAGATAACATTATCCGAAATCGAGATAAAGGGAAGTCGATCAATGTTGTTGTAAAATTAATGTTGTGTTGTTTTAAGTTGTAAAATTAATGTTGTGTTGTTAAAGTTGTGTTGTTTATGTTGTACGTATTTTATGTTCTTTTTCTTTTCTTTTTTTCTTTTCTTTTTATGTTTATTTCATTTACTTTTGTCTGTTGTATGTCTGTGAAATATAGTTATGCAAAACTTAATAAATATATATATATAAAAAAAATGAAACATCAGCCAAAAAACAGAAATAATAGTTTGCTTGAAATGGTTTTTTCAAATCATACCTTGTGCTACCTATGGTTTGGTGTAATAATATCCCTCTACTTCCAGAGGGTGGGATGCAGATGGCACTGCGGTCTAAACCACTGAGCCTAGGGCTTGCCGATTGGAAGGTCAGCGGTTCGAATCCCCGCGATGGGGTGAGCTCCCGTTGCTAGGGTCCCAGCTCCTGCCAACCTAGCAGTTTGAAAATATGCCAAAAGGTGCAAGTAGATAAATAGGTACCGCTCCGGCGGGAAGGTAAACAGCGTTTCCGTGCGCTGCTCTGGTATCACCAGAAACGCCTTGGTCATGCTGGCCACATGACCCGGAAAAACTATCTGCAGACAAACGTCGGCTCCCTCAGCAAGTAAAGTGAGATGAGCGCTGCAACCCCAGAGTCGTTTGCGACTGGACTTAACTGTCAGGGGTCCTTTAGCTTTTTTTTTTTTTTTTTTACTTCCAGAGGCAGCTGTACGATGGCATAGTACATAGCATATTATTCCAAGATGGGCAAAAGCCCTTTTGCAAATATTGGCTGTGTTTGTTTTGGGTTGTATGATACTTTTTTTTCTATTAAAGAAGCAAACATAATGCACAGGATCTAGAAGGATGGAATAGAAATTGATATACAAAAAAGATGCCACTAATAGAGATTATGCAGGGGTTATTGAGTTTTTCATTCATGAAATATAATGCTATCTTTTTGGTTTCTTGGGCTCTCTCCTACTGCTGTATTTGATCACCTGTTTTCATGGCTCATGACAGGGCCTGCAGCGCACCTTAGGTATTGGCAGCTAATGTGGTGCCTTCCAGTTGTTGCTGGACTACAACTCCCATCATTCATGCTGCCTGGGGCCAATGAGAATTGTAACCCAACAACACCTGTGGAGAAAGCACCTTTAAAAATGTGTTTAGTAGAACAGTGTTTGATTTAGATGCAATTTATGTGTATGAGATTAATGGGTTAAAGTTGTAATAGGAAGCATCCTTCCTTGGTGGTTGAGAGTTGGCTGTTGTTTAGTGACATGGGCTTGGTCTGGGAAAACTGGGTTATTTTAAATACTGAGGTAGAGGATTGCAAAATTACACTTTTTATTAGTTTGTGGGTAGAAACTCTTGGTCACTCACAGAAAAAAATGTTCTGGGGGGGGGAGAGAGAGAATTCTGTATCGCATGTATGTGATTGGTTGAAGGACGGGCTAGCTTGGACATAAATAGGCATATTTTACTATTTTGGGGAAAAACCACAGAAAAGAAGATGAAGAAGACAAAGAAGGGGACCAGCTGAAAAGGAGAATCATTCCTATCTCGTAACCTAAATACCATAGTTTATTGCCACATTCAAACACCACCAAAGTATTGTCCATGTACCTTGTATGTAATTATTTAATACAAATAATGCTGGGGTTAAACTTAAGGCCAAAAGACTGAGTGTTATTTTTTTACTGACATTTGTTCTTGGAAACAGCACAGAGTATCTCCATGTAAATCTAGATTATATATCCCATTTAGATTTAACAAGATCATTATGTATCTTTCAAAAAAAAATCAATTGGCATTTAACACACAAAACACTCTCAACAAAAGGAAATTCAATTCCGTTGGGCAAAACGTTTCTCGTTGTCATCAAAATGTCTGCTATATTAGAAATAAGCAAATTCCTGCTCACCAATAAAATGAACTAAATGATCTAGCTTGGGTTGAAACTGCTGCACCAAAGAACAGACTTCATTATATTTGGATGAAATTTGACTGGTGCGATACAACCGGTCTGATATGGCAACCAATACAGCCCAATTCGAGGTAGATCAGGATGGTATATAAACAATATAAATTTGAAATATTGAATTAATTCAAGGACAAATGTCTTGTCATATTCGTACAGTTGTCACTGAAGGACTTGTTTACTTTGCCCCAGACTTTCAACATCCCTATATCCAATGCTGACATCTGAGAAAGAGATCTATGTCAAGACCTGAAATCTAGCTTCCCCTTTGAAATATACTGGTTTCCATTGTTCCTTGAAATGTCTTCTCTTAAATCCACATTTTTAAGCACATTTGGATTAGAAAGAAAATACTCACGTGAGATAACACTGTCCATGTACTGTGGCAAATATGGAGCCCACATGTCGATTGTCTCCTTCCTCCCTGCCTGCTCAATTCTTCTCAATTCTGCTAACAGCAAGGCCTGGGCAGCTTCTCGCACCTACAAACCCGAAGGAAGACACATGTTTGCAAAAGGACTCCATAATGTTCACGTAAAGGTACAGGTAAAGGGACCCCTGACCATTAGGTCCAGTCGTGGCCGACTCTAGGGTTGCGGCGCTCATCTTGCTTTATTGGCTGAGGGAGCCAGCATACAGCTTCCGGGTCATGTGGCCAGCATGACTAAGCCGCTTCTGGCGAACCAGAGCAGCGCACGGAAACGCCATTTACCTTCCCGCCCGAGCAGTACCTATTTATCTACTTGCACTTTGAGGTGCTTTCAAACTGCTAGGTTGGCAGGAGCAGGGACCGAGCAACGGGAGCTCACCCCATCGCAGGGATTCAAACTGCCGACCTTCTGATCAGCAAGCCCTAGGCTCTGTGGTTTAACCCACAGCACCACCCGCACAGACGTTAAGGAACCTTTTCTAGCACCCTCTCCCACACGAGGAATCACAGAGTGATTTTCAAAACACTGCAAAACAACTTATTGTATGAGAAAACAACCACGAAACTATTAAAATTATTCATCGATTATAAAACCATCATAGATATGGTTTATCACATTCTAAGTCCTTCCGTATTCTGGACTTCAATAATCAACTGGACAGGAAACAGCTGTTTTAACCTAGCACTGGAATTTTGTTAAGAGCTGGTGTGCTTTATCTCCCAGGGGAAAGAATTCAACGGTCAGGGTGCTATCACAGTGAAGACTTGATCCCATGGCACCTCCTGCCATGCAACAGCTGATGGTGGCAGGTCAAGAAGTTTCCCCCTAACCCAAGCTGGCCAATCTCAAAGTCCAAGTCAGATGATATGGGGGAGAGGGAACACTCCTACCGGTGAAAAAAGAAAAAAAGAAGAATGCTGGTACGCAAAATGAATTGGTTGCAGATCCTGCTTGTGAATGACATCTTACCAAAGCAAAGATAGTTGGCATGATAGATAGCATAAAAAACCTCTTTCCGCAGTCCGCCTACAAGGTCCCCAAATGCTTCCCATCAACCATTTAGGTACAACAGAATTTATAAAGGGACTATCTTTTCCAGACAGTTAAGTGATCAACAATGTCACGTTCATGCATAGGAACAATACTGTACAACTTCCTCATACTCTGATAGGGCACATGTGGATGGAAGAGCCATATGGGCAAAGCCAACAAATTATTCTCATGGAGACACTGGCCACACAAAACCCTGAGAGGGACCCACGGGATTCTAGCAGAACTGCTCTTTTACAACAGTGGTGCCTAACCTGTGGCCTTCCAGATGTTGTTGTGTTCCAATGACCATCAGTCCCAGTCAGCCAAAATGGTTACTAGTCAGGGGTAGAGTGAACTGTAGTTCAGTAACTTCTGGAGATCCACAGGTTTCCCACACCTCATTTACTGGTTCATCAAGAAAAGCCACCAATGGAAAATACCTCCCTCACCACTATGCCACAGTATGAGCTGGGTCCTAGCTGTGGTGTAAAAAAATCTCAGAAGTAACAGAGAACCTGGCACTGGTGGAATGATAGACCTGATTCGTAGAATTCACGATACTGCCTTAATACACTGCAAGAACACAGCATTGCTTAGGATTCCTCTTCAGGACCCTGCAATCTGAGGCACTTCATTGTGCGCCTCCTCTGCAGGAGGTTTGGAAGGTGGAAACAAGGAAACAGGGCCTTTTCTGCAGTGGCTCCGCATTTGAAGAATGTTGTCTCTAGGAAGGCTCTCCTACCAGCCTTTGGCTAATTAAACAACCTATGGCCTTTTAAACTGTGGGGGTATTGTTTTTGTTTGTTATTATGGTGCGTGTTATTGTGTTTCTATACTGTAAACCACCCTGTGATCTTTGGATGAAGTTCAGTATATAAATTATTACTATTATTATTATTATTATTATTAATCTACCTCTGTATACAAGAGAATTAAAGCTTAATATTCTTGAGAATAAAAGCTGAAATTCTTACATGTTTTGCTAGACATTCACCAGCAACACTAAAGAGTGTGTGTTCACACACAACTTGTCCTCCCTAAGCCTTTGGGATGAGGCAGGCTAGAAACTGAAATAAAAGACTAGCTTAGCACAGAGCAAGGTTTCATCTACCATGTGTGCATGAACTCTACCACTGCCACACAATCCTGGCAGCAGATTTTCAATTAAGCTTAGGAGCCAGCTCAAAACACTACTGTAAATGTCACAGTTCTGCTCCTCATATATTTCTTTTAAAGCTGCACAATCAACTTTTTCCTCTTCTTTTTTTTTCTTTTGGCCACAACAGCATAGATGTGATGTCAAGGCCAGATAGTCATTTATCAAAAATAGTAGACGCCAACCCCATTTGCCGACGAGTGGAGTTACGTTCAAACAACTCAGCAAGCTCTCTCTAGAAACTGACTTGCGAAACCTCTTAGCTGAACGCCCTTCTCCTTACTGGAACAAAAGACTGCTCCGAAAATTTGAGCAGAGTTGAATATTCATTGCAAATTTCAAAGACGTCTTTGTATTTTCTACCTGCCGTCGTCACCCACACCAAAAAGCAAATGATGGACCTCAGCATTGCTGAGGGGAAACTAATATTAATTGGAAGAGGCACCTCTCAGCATTTCATTTCAAATAACTACACATAGTGGAGGGAAAGAGTTTCCTGGACCGTGACTTACAAGGGTTCTTGCTCTGTAAGCATCCTCTTCCCTCCTGCTTTTTTAAAAAAATATGTATAGCACTGAAGAGGATTAAAAATGAATTTGCAGCAGTTATTGAACTGCTGATGCATGAGGAGTAAACAAACTGCATGCAGCTCCGTCGAAACATGTTGAAATGGTCTGTGGCTTATGGAAATGGAGGATTTTGGTATTCATAAGTGGTCCCACATGCTGTAATGGAACAACGATGACATCCAGTGGCCGGCAAGATTCATCATGTACTTTGGATTAACCGTGTTCTCTGAGGCCTAGCTTCCCATTTAACTACAATATACTGTTGTTATGAGGGGATGTTAACTCTCCATTTTACAAAACTGACCTGCAAATTGAATTGCATATACCTAGATATATAAATCCAACCTTTAAACCAGAATTATGGTACGCTTTTTCTTGGAACAATATATCCGACATAAAAATAATATCCTCATGTTGGCCAACAGATTCATTTCATTTGCACACACACACACACCCCGCCACCTTCAATAAAAACACAGTACCTCCAAGCATCGATCTTGCCATCTACGAGCTAACATTTCAAGGAGAGGTGGTCTAAATTTATCCAGGCCCAACAGGTCAGGAAGCATAACACAATGCATAGCGGCAAGTTGACTCCATCCTGTTGAAGACACAGGCAAAGCATTACAAAAACAGCCACCATCAAATGCCACTGGATTTATTAGCATCCACAACTACGTTTGTCAATCTGAAGTTATCATGACCTGCTTGCCCACAATGACGCCTTTTAAAAATATACTGCATCTTAAGCAACAGGAATGCAGTTGTACTGAATAGCTTAACTTGAAACTGATACGTGCGCACGCTAACCCCTCTTCCTGATCATTCAGGCAACTAGCATTATTTGAAGCTCCTATCATCTACATTTTAATTATTCACTGCTTTATTTTGTTGTCTCTGCCATTTGTTCCCTACACTTCATAACTTCGGATTTCAGAAAGCACAGCTTCCGGGCAAATAAGTTCATCCTAGTTCAAAGTTACATTGGGGCATTAACAGTGCAATCCTACACAGCCCCTCTCAGAAATAAGTCTACTGGGTTCAGAGGGGCTTACGCCCACCTAATAATTATCCTTCTATAACTATGCATTTGTAATCGCTCTAACCCAGGTATGACCAAACTTGGCACTCCACTTGGCACAACTCCCATCATCCCTAGCTAACAGGACCAGTGGTCAGGGATGATGGGAATTGTAGTCCCAAAACAGCTGGCGGGTCAAGTTTGGCCATGCCTGCGAGTCTAGTAAAGGACCCTCCTTTACTGAGATTAAAAAGAAAGCTAAGGCAATTGACAAACTAGCTATGTGAAGAGCCATCAGGTGGATAGCATTTCTTCCCTTCTTCCCCCTAATCTCCCCATGAGGGTCATGATCCGACATCACATGAAAGCTTAAGCTTGTTTGCTAGTCTTATGGAAGACTGGGTCTAAATATGCCCTTCTAACATGCTGAAAGTGTCTTTGATTCATAGAAAGGTAATTTTACACTTCATTCTCTAGCAATCAGTGAGAAAAATTAATTTCACTAATGTTCCCCTGCTCTCACTACCTGTTGCACAAGAGGAAGCATGAAAACATCAGTGAAATGCACATATGTCAGTGCTGCATAAATTCTTGGGCAATTATTTTCCTTCTACTCAAAGTTCTTTGGACCGAACACGTACTATCCAATTACTGACTAATTTGAAGAGTGTGTGCATACATGTATGCATGTGCGAGAGACAGACAGACAGATGGACAAGAGATAACATGTTTAAACCAACCAGTGCAGGACGTTTAATCAGACTGGGTATGAGACGCATGCTTTCACAAGCATCTTCTTCCACATAACATATAAAACCGATGAATTTGTTTTTCATGCTAGAGATTTATCACAACGTGATAAGGACAGTGCATGAGAACAGCAGCCACAATCCTGCCCTGAGGCCACAGGTGCCCTGGCGCCCTCTAGCAGAATCAGTTGGCAGGAAGTGACATATCCTGTGAGGTAGGAGGAAGGGCGAATGTGCTACCATGCACAACAGGGGGGAAAGGAAGCAGAGGGAAGGGATGGGAATACTTTAGCAGCTATGAAAGACTAACATGGATGCTCTAAACCAACTCCTGTTTTGGCTTTAGGGAAAGTTGCACCTGAGCCAGTGTTTTATGGGGCTAAATCAGGCACAGGCAAACTCGGCCCTCCAGATGTTTTTGGCCTACAACTCCCATGATCCCTAGCTAACAGGACCAGATGGGAATTGTAGTCCCTAAACATCTGGAGGGCCGAGTTTGCCTGTGCCTGGGCTACATGGAGGAACAGCAGAGGAAAATCATTAAGGTGCAGTAGTGCTGGTTCAGGTGTGTGGTAGCTTGCCTTCCATGCACAATAGCAAAAAGGCTGAAATACATTTCAAATTCCCAAGCACCAGAATTGGTTTTCTCTTGGGGCACATCTTTCTCTCTTTTTTAGGACTGCATCCATGAATAATAATAATAATAATAATAATAATAATAATAATAATGGAGGAGG
Organism: Podarcis cretensis; assembly: GCF_951804945.1. Taxonomy (NCBI): domain Eukaryota; kingdom Metazoa; phylum Chordata; class Lepidosauria; order Squamata; family Lacertidae; genus Podarcis; species Podarcis cretensis. The sequence goes on from NC_137180.1 coordinate 52,161,751, forward strand.
AGAAAGAAAGAAACAAGACTGTTAGGTATCAGACCAGTTTTTTGAGAATCTTGATGAACATGCTCCAAGGATTTTTCCCCCTCTTAAATCCCTGCTAAAAACCAAACTTAAACGGAAGCAAGATAGGTGTAGAATTGCAGCCAGTACATAAAGCCAGACATGGACAATCAGCCATCAAATACACAGAGGAACGAACACTAGCTTTAAAAAGCCATAAAACACACAAAACTCTTTCAAAGTTCTAAACAGCACAATACCAAAAAAGCATGGGTTCAAATGCTGGTTTTGATGCTCACCAATATGGACATTAAAATAAACAGAAAGCAATGGGTTTCACAGTGAAATCGCCACTGCCCAAGTGCAGAAGTGTAGGTGTTTTACACATAGTGTTAACTATAGGAAATAATTTCTCACAGGTTTTAATTTTTTTAAAAAAAATCAAAGTACACCTAGGTTAGCATCACCATCTAGCAGGCTCCAATAGCTAGAGCTGAAGCAAAACTATTTAGTTTTTGTTGTGTCGAAAAATGCACACCTTTTCATTTATGTAAAGCACTTTGAGGGTGCTGGGTTTTTTTGAAACAAGCAAGTGGTGTAGAACTTTTATTAAATAAATACATTTTCACCACCTTGCAATAATATTTGCTTAGTAAGTTGAATTGCCCTTATTTGATGTTATTCCCAATTACCCTCGCTGATGTCATCACATAGCTAAGTCTGATTGGCTATAGTATCATGATGTCATCTATAGGATCATCCATGTGACTACTCTAATAAGGAAAAACAGCAAAAACACCCCCCCAAAGGTGCATATGCTTGTAATTTAGATTTTATTTTCAGGAGAAGTTTCTTTCTTTTCTTTCTTTCTTTTTTTTGTATTCGGGAGAAATTTCAAACCTGGAAAAATCACAACTTTTACCCTCCAAACTTAGAAAAGGGGGAATTTCCGACACAACTTTAATACACCACGTCTAATCATTGCAGACGTAATCTGGATTGTTGCTGGTTTCTAATGAATTCTTCCAGTCACCACTTAGAGGAAGGCTTGTATCTACTTAGAGCTTAATGAAGCAATTCTCTCTTAGCATGACAACTAAGCCATCGGACACATAGATGTTACCTGCTGAACAGAGTCTCTATTTCTCGTGTAAAGGAAAAACTGGATACATTTAGTAGCACAATGAATGAGAACAATGTAGACAAATAATTGAAAACTGGTCCATAATTCATAAACAGTAGAACTTACGAAAACGCCTACAAGCAGAGGAATCTACAAATCATTTAAACTGACACATCGCCTTTTAGAAATCAGCTTAGTTCCACTGAAGTTAACAAGGTTAGGCAGATTTAATTGCTTATTTTTTTGCTCTTTGCTTTTTTATTTCTTTTATTTTTTTGCTGTTTGTAGGGTACTTTTATTTCTTTTTTTAAACAACAACAACACGATCTTTTCTAGGTGATCTTTTGAGAGAAAGAAATTACCTGCATATTACAAGACTGTGTTAGAAAACAAGTATTTACAAGATCTCGGATTTTGCCTTTTCCTTTACAGATAAAAGAATGGTAACAAAACCCTTACATATTGTCACTGAAAAGCACCCTCTATTTATAAGCAAACAAATTTTTATCAATAGGAAAGTTATCCACAAGGTAACCAACTTTCTCTAAGCCCCCCAAAATATCCCTTCAGTTGTGATTCAATTGCTTAAATCCTCATTCTGAAGCCACCGGAAAATTAAAAATATGTAATTGTTCTCTCCTTGTCCCTTCCCCCACAAGGTGAAAAAGGGTTGACAAATTGAATTTAAAGATCTTAATTCGTTAAATATAAATTTCTTTTTTCCAGTCAGATAAGCTAGCTGCTTAAGTGATGTACAACCATCACTTAAAGGCAGAGAAAAATGAATTAAAACTAATCATTAGTTGCAAACAAAGGTTGCTAAATGAAGCTTGTTTTCAAATTGAGAAAGTGAATGAATGTGCAGATTAGAAGAGGCATGTAACAACGAGAGAGCAAGTTAGTTTAAAGAAAAAGAAAAAGAAAAAGGCCAAGTAGATAGAAACGGAGGTGAGAATACCTTCATTTACTAAGAAACAGGTATGTAAAGGAGCAGGGTCAGAGCCAGAGAGATCAGCTTCAGTGCTAGCAGAAACAGCAGGAGCAACTTGAGCAGGAAAGAAGAAATAAAGAGGAAAATGAAGACAGACGTTTCAGAAAACGGTTCGTATTACTAAAGAATGGGGAAAGGGGGAGAACCATAACTCTCTGGGACTATATTAGCAATTACTATACAAGAACCCTTCAAGAAGCGTTCTAGTGAGAGAGAAACAAGTCAATTATAGAACACAGGGTGAGACTTTGGCTACTTGGGCTATACACCAAGAAATGTTAAATCAAGAAACTTGCATCAATCCCATTTTAAACAGCAGAGTGAGCACGTTAGGTAGGGAAATCCTGGTCACAGTTACACGTATGAACAGAAAGTCCACATTATGACAAGCAATATTGTGGCTTAAAATCACAAGTAATTATAAACCCAAAGAACCAGGATATAAATTATCATCCACATCACAACTGCACGAATAAAGCTTTACAATTAAGACAAGTCTAATTTTGGATGTTTTGACCTTTGCAGATTGTTTTAAGGCCCGGCCGAATAAAACACCTTGAAAACTAATCTCTTTAGTACCCACACTAAGATTGATTTAGTGTGTATTGTCAACTACTTTCAGTGAGGAAGCCACTTTAAAAAGTTAATTGCTCAGAATAGTTTTTGCCAAATTAAAATTTCTGCCGTTTTACGATGGCCGTTTTGTGAATTGTGGTCGGGTTCTTATTTTTTTTAATGTGAAGGCAGTCCAAAGGCAGCCATAAACTTTATAGTTTCGCTAATGCTCCATGAATCAAATTATCATATGAAAGGACAGGCAGACCTTATGGCACACACCATTCTACAACCAGAGGTCAATGTTAAGATTTAGAGGTCACTGGCTGACACTTCCTTCTCACAGAGAATTACCATATGTCATGCACAAGCATCTTCAAATTAATCCCTCTCCTTTATTCCATTGCAGAACAACAATGAGCTCAGGCTCCAGAACAGATTAAGCATTGTTTCCTGAATTGTATGTTTGGTTTTCATGCAGTGAACTTCTTTTGTCACTCTAAGACATCTGCATCAAAATTACTTCTTCTATGATTTCCACGCGAATGCATCACGATGGCACGCGCAACGCTGTAAACCAGCTAGCATGTATTACGTGTGAATTAAAAAATAATAATAACAGACAAGCAGGATTGGGAAAGATCTTGAACTGATAAAGGCACAAGCTTTCCAAAAATACACCCAGACTCCAATTGTCAGAGTTTACTGTTCGATATTTAAGCTTCACTCCTTTGTGATGAGGGTGGGAGAAAGAGAAGAGTCTCTCTGGCTGTCATTGTTTATATCAATCAGTGTAACTGAAAGTAACAACAGCTGGCTTGGTAGGCCAGCAGAACTGGGCGTTCGAGCAATCTGATAAAATACGCTGCATGAATTGATTGTGCTCAGCCACTGTCCATTGCATGTTAGATGCGCTGCAATTAAGAAAGTTAAACTCACAGAAATGCACAGCATGTCACAGGCACCAACTCAAGCGATAGATGAGAAAAACCTACAATGTGATAACTAGGAGAAAGGTGGAACAAAAATCTAACCATTTCATGAATAAAAATATTCTGGCTGTCACTGTTTATGATAAACTTTCCCCCATTTATTATCAGGGCAGAAGTAAGCAAATAACTGTAGATCTGATAGCATGAACTGTAAATATGACAATAGCATTATGAACCACATTAACAGATGACCAATGAGGATGGTAATACCTGAAGGAGCGTCTCCACCCCCATCGTTCAGCCCAGAGACTGAGGTCTAGCTCTGATGGCCTTCTGGTGGTTCCCTCACTGCGAGAAGTGAGGTTACAGGGCACCAGGCAGAGCGCCTTCTCGGTAGTGGCACCCGCCCTGTGGAACGCCCTCCCATCAAATGTCAAGGAAATAAACAACTATCTGACTTTTAGAAGACATCTGAAGGCAGCCCTGTTTAGGGAAGTTTTTTATGTTTGAAGTTTTATTCTGTTTTTAATGTTCTGTTGAAAGCCGCCCAGAGTGGCTGGCAAAACCCAGCCAGATGGGTGGGGTAGAAATAATTTATATATATATATATATATATATATATATATATATATATATATATAAAATTATTATTATTATTATTATTATTATTTTGAAAGGCCTCCCAGTGCACCATGGTTTAGATGACACTACACTGTGAACATTAAAAAATACCAACGTAAATGACATGCAACCTCACATTAGTGGACTTCTGCTTGCCTGACGTAACTCTTCTTCCCTGTTCCCTGTGCCATCCCCAAATCTGCTCTGGAGGGGCTGAGGGGAGAAGCAGGGGAAGGGGAAGTTTCACCATACCAGAAGAAGCCCTTTTTGCTGACTAGCAGCTACCAATGCATGTCAGCCATAATGATTTACACACTTTGCTGCACAGAAAAGTCAAACTTCACCACAGCGTCACATACAGTGAGATACTGAAATATTTGCTTTCACATCCATTCATTGCTCATTAAAAGCAAGTCTGAGAGCTTTCATTCACTTGATTGCTCAGCTATTAAATGCGGCTTTAAAGGAGGCAAAAGTTTTTTTCAGTTAATGAAATTTTATCTCTCCACTAAATTTCAAAAAAGGAAAAGAAACACTTAGGGTGAATTCATGGACACTTATTTGGGTTACTCTACAGACTTCCAGGGGGATTTGTATTGAATTTCTATCTTTCTTCTCTCGCAAATCATTCACAACCAAGCTACCTTCCGGGCAGGGGGAAGGGGGATTTATCTAATAATTGTATGTATGTATGTATGTACGTATGTATTTCCCACCCATTTGGCTGGGTTGCCCCAGCCACTCTGGGCGGTTTCCAACACATATGAAATCATCAAACATTAAAATGCTCCTGATACGGGGCTGCCTTCAGATGCCTTCTAAAAGATGTGTAGTCATTTACCTCCTTGACTTCCAATGGGGACATCTACACTTGAGTTCAACATAAAGCAATGTGCTTGATTTATCATGTTTTAAATATAGCGGCCATGAGAAGAGGATCAGATGCTAGGCAGGAGACCCCTCTGTCTTAGGTACAGTGCTATTAAGACACAGGGTGCTTTTCTTAACGGATTAACTACCTTCAAGAAATCAACACATTTTAAGAAGTGTAATGATCTACTCATCAGGGAAGAAACATTTAGTAGAGGAAGTTCTAGAAATTACACACTTGCAGCCCCAGTTCTGCCGTGATGCCCTTTGGTTAAGCCAAAGTCGCAAAAGGCTTCTACTGCAAGAGTGATATAGAAGACCGTGGGATCCAGTTAGGAAAACAAATTTATATCGCCCTGTTAACAAGACTATGTGCGGAACAAAGAGAGAGTAACAAAGGAGTTTTAGAAAGGTGATACCCTTTTTTGCCCAGATGTCAATGGACACACGTTTCCTTTTCCAGAAAGAAAATAAGGAGAATGTGGAATCCGATAGAAATATTTCTGCTTGCACAACAGAACTTTGTTCCCATCTCCTTTCCCATGTGTCCTCTAAATATGTCTTAGGGGGTTCCCCCAACCCTTCGGAGCAGGTTTGTGGAAGTGAGGCACACATGAGGAGAGGAGAGGTCAGGGAAGTCCCACTATGCAAGCAGACATCCTTGCACTGATGGGATGTGGTAGCTGAATACTGCCCCCAAGAGCCCAGATATTATTTCAGCCATACCCTTTCGCGGGCTCCCTTGAGTCACACACAGGTTAATCTATCCACCTCTGAATACCAGAGATATACAGGATCAGTAATGCCAAGCATTAAAGAGAGGGGAGTCAAACAGAGTGGATCTAGAGATTCCCTCCCTCAGAACAACCACTGGGATTAACCTGAGTTGTAATTATGCTGATCTGTCATTTTAGGAACAGATTGCAAAACTGGACTGCAAGGCTCATGGCAAGTGCAGGTTTCATATCAGTCCCTGGTGATGAACTGCCAGGAGATGAATCCAGGGTGAGTTCAAAAAATGGTGGATCAGATACATATGACCACCACCTTAACCTCCAGCAAGGTGCTTGGCTGTCAGCACGGGGTACCCGAAAAATATTGCTGCTATGAACTCAAAAGATCATATGCACACAGGAACCTTCCGTTTCATAAAACACCTGCAATTATCAGACCATTCTTTGCAATTATCAGACATTTCAGCTTAATCACTCAGACAAAAAGAGAGAAAAGAACGTATCATTAAGACAATTCCACAGTCTGAGTGATATCTCCATTATCTCAAGGGCCTAGAGGTTACCTTGTTTAATCAGCCCCTGAGCTGTCGGACTGGCAACTGGAGCAGGAGTCTTCACTCTAGCAAGCTCGGGAGTCCCTGGTCTAGGTGGTCTACAAATAAAAGAAATTCAAGAATTGGGTATGTAAAATCAGAAAATATTGCACACCATATAATATTTGGGCTTGGTGCCACATAAGAATAGCTTAAGAATGGGTTGCATCTTCTGTTAAACATGCACAGATCTCGGTACCCCTTTTTACCCAATTCATCATCATTGTCTTTCTCAGCCTCTCTTCTATCAATACCCTAGATATCCTCCATCCCTTTTATTTTCTGGAAAATATAGTTCCCTTCTTTCCTTCCAATGGCTGGTTTAGTATCTTCTGTGGATATGGTGGTCAAGGAAGATGGAGAGGCTTACCTCAATTCTCATATAAACTTCTTCTTAGCTTCTATTTTATCCATGAAGTTTTATTTTTAAAACCAGACAGGCAAAAATAGTTGTCAGGTGCTGTAACCTGTACTGAGTCTAGACAGCGGCAACAACAAATCAAACATCATTTTATGAACCACCTCCTTAACAACGTAACTTTCGCCTATTTGAAATGTAATAAAACATTTTAATCATTTGACGGAAACCTCACCAAAATGGTGTCCAGGTACAAATACCTAGAACCTCACTACTTTCAGCCAAGTTGGAATAACAATACAGGGTATAAGAAAGAATAGGAAAAGCAATCTGGCTTTGGGTTTATCTAGGCCAGGGTTTGCCAGATTTGGGTTTCCAGCTGCTTTTGGACTACAACTCCCATCATCCCTAGCTAGCAGGACCAGTGGTCAGGGGTGATGGGAAATGCAGACCAAAAACAGCTGGAGACCCAAGTCTGGGAATCCCTGATCCAGGATGAACTTCAACAAAACAATGATCTAGCAATAAAGAATGCACAACTGTGAACTAAAAAAAAGGTGGTTCGGAGCGAGACAGCAAAGGATGAAAGAGGTAAATTGAATAGGTTTGTTTATTTTTTTCTACAGGTACCTGACTGGTCCCTTCTTCATATGATCACCAATGAATGTTGCGTTCGTCATGCTCATCAAGGTGTTAGCCAAGGAGATAATGGAGAGGAGGTGCTGAGTAGTTACTGCGCGTGATATGCCGTATGTTCCTCTGATATGTCCCTCCGTGGGAGATACAGACTTCCCTACCTCCACATCAATGGAGGGCATCTTGCCTATGGGCTGATTGTATCCGGGAAGCATCAGCGACATGTGGCCTCCTCTCGAGAGCAGGCCAAAAGAGACGGAGCAGTGAGGTCTCAGCATCCCCAAGCGGTCGCTGCAAAGCTCATCTAGAACACCGTTCAAGCCCCAAGCATGAAGGCATGACATAAACAACTTGGCTGTGTCCATGGTTAGATTGTATTCTAAGAGGGTTAAGGGCTTAGATTTGCTGGACCGGTACTCGGGATCGCTGTCTTCTCTCCTCTGCCTGGCTTCTTCGTCGTCCTCGTCCTCATCAAGGAGATGTTCTTTTATGTTCTCTTTGATTGTTTCTTTGACCTGCTGGAACAGGACCGCTGCTCGTTTGCCAGCCAGGAAGGAGCTCCCTTTGTCAGAACTACCAGATGCTTTCTGCAAATTCTCTGGGGAAATAAGGGCTGTATTAGGCCTGGAGGCTTCTTCAGTTAGCAGTTGAATAATCAGAGCTTCTACATCAAAGAAGAGCACATGGACATCTGGGTCTGTTAAGTTAGTCTTCAGGGCCTGAACCATCAGAGAGTTGTGAGAGTACTTAGGCAAATTTCCCTGCAATAAAACATGCAATAGTTATTTCTCTGGCTTGTGCAGTACTCTGCAAAGAGTTTGCGCAAAACATAACCTGAGTATCTTGGATAGGAGAAGAGTTGTGGCATTTGAAAGCAAGCAAACAACAAACTTGAAATGTGAATGATTTAAGATTACTATATGATTCCTTTTTTAAAAAAAGTATAATTAAATGCGAAACACTCCAAAACAATATGTATAATGTATTTTTGAAAAATATGCTAAGCAGTTAATTGTATTTTCCCATCCTTTTAAAAAAAAAAAAAATAGGAACCAGTACGCATCTGTTGGGTTATCCATGTGGTTTTACGTGATAGTAGCACTTGTACAAACTGTGTCCAAGTCTATCAAGGATCCTAAGAGAAGGGATAAATTAATTCATCCAAGAGAAACAGATATGTGTATGAAAAAGACAAAGGCGCAGACTGTTCCCCACCTTTTTTGGACAGGTGTTGATACACAGGTGTTTGCAGGACTCCCTTCGCAGAAATAAAACACTGAAAAGCATTGTCTCCCACAGAGCCAATCTACACTGGGAAGTCTAAAGAAGACTTACAGCACATTCCCATATATGTCCACTCAGAAGTTGAGGCCCCACTGAGCTCACAGGTAAAGTGTGAAACCAGATTATAACCGTAACAAGGTTTCTCCTTCTTCCCCACTTTGGAATGCAAGATCACAGGGCAGTTGTTGAATTCATTGTTAAAATTACCAGTGCCACTTTGAGACAGTAAATAATGAATTAGCACGCACAAACACACGCCTCTTAAATACCCGCAGAGATTTATGTTTGGCACTAAATGGGATACGTAACTCTTTGTTGATTCTGTTCACACATTTTTGAGATCTGCTCCTCTGATGCTCTCTTCAGCCCCTAGAACAATATGCTGTCTTTGGCCATCAACCTGTACCTCTTCAAAGCCTCACCTTGCTAGTCAACAGCATGTGCATCCTTCCTTGGTCTGCCAAGGAAGTGAGGATGATGAAAGCAAACAAAACGCAAGAGTGCAAGCCGCATTCAACTTGTGCCAAATTAGACTGATTTCAATACCAATCCCATTTGCGGGGACTAAGTAGTGGAGGTCAGTTTCAATCTCTGTTTCCACCACCATGCAAAACACATTTTCAGGCAGAGAAGGGGCTCACACTGTATGGGAAACCAAGTTGGTCTCCAGTGGTTGGTTGGATTGGGGAGAAGAACACAACGCATCATCAGATTCTCCTAGCTATATTTTGTTTGATGAATTTCAATGTATCCTGCACAGAAATGTTGTGATGGTCTCTGTCAAGGTTATGAAGGAGCCTTGAAAATCCTCTCTGCACCAGCCCTGGAAGTCCATTCTAAAACCAAAGTGTTCCAAAACCAAAGCGCGCTTTCCCACAGAAAGTAATGCAAAATGGATTAATCCATTCCAGACTTTTATAACAACCCCTAAAACAGCAATTTAACATGAATTTTACTATATAATGAGACCATTGATCCATTAAATGAAAGCAATATACAATGTACTGCAGACACACAGTCACAAAAACAAAATAAAAAGAGCCACAAAAACGCAAAATAGTAAAAACAAGCAGACCTCAACGTAACACTCAAATCAGAAGCATAACACTCAAAGCATGTTTGCAGTGTTTGGGTTCCAAGTTGTTTGAGTACCAAGGTACCACTGCACTGCGTGATTTTAGCAAAACCTCTAAGCCGTTTAACAAGAAACCCAATGCTCTGCTCCTGACCTCAGCTGCACATTGCACGGCCAGTTCCTGTTTTCTAACAATTTATCTGCATGCGTGCGTTCCTCCTCCATCCCAAACAGTGGGTGTTTCCTGCTCCCCGTATGCTTAAATGTTCATGCATGCATCCACCTGCCCTGGCAAGTTCATCACTCACTGCATGTTATCTATTCCTCACGCAAAAGGCTGAAAAGTGCAGCTGTGAAAGTGACAAGTCCCCCTTACACACACACCTCCGCAGGGAGCCTGCCAAAGACTCTTCACAGTAAAGGTGAAATTGACAAAAGGCAAAACTCCTACAGAAGAAAAAAATTTTTTTGAAACCCCCTATAATGAAGTAGCCTCTCTGGCGATAGCGGTGATGGAGAAAGCTCATCAGTTTCACCACTTCGGTTTGCAGCCTTTGCAGGTAATTCTCTGAACTCGAGCAAGATTTCCACAGAACCTGCCAGAAAGATTTCAAAGAGCAGCAATGAAACTGACAATCTTGGAAGCTCGAGGCTGGAGAGGTGAAACTGACAAGAGGCTTCAACCCTCTTGTCAATTTCCCCTTTCACCTCCTCGCAGTGAAGGGACTTCTGGGAACTCGCCGAAAAGGCAAAGGGGTGTTTGTCAGCTATACCGCTCTTCTCTGCAAACCACACGAATCTAAGAGCTTGTAACAAGCCATTGATCGTCTCATCACATCTATTTTCATTTTTGTTTATTTTACACGCGACAATGACAAGTTTACGCACCAAAGCCAGCCACCAGAGAACTGCCATTATCAAACCTTACCATGAAATGGGCCATCAATGGCAACTATACCATCCCATTTCACCCAAAATTGGGAAACGGTGATTTTGATTGTTTTAAAATTATTTGTATGAAATTTTTGAAAGACAGGTGTCAGGGAACTGCCATCGGAGCCAGAGGGAGAGGGAGGGCTCCAGAGGGATTCCGGAGAGCGTACCGGGAGGGAGAGAAGCAGCCCATCTTCTGGGGAAGGAAATCAGTGTAACACTAGTGGAGAAGGGGGGCAGATGGGTGAATCGGCGAGGTGGCTCCATGACTCCTCGCCGGAGACCAGCAGGGAGAGCACGGGTCCTCCGCTGCCCACACCCTCCCTGCGCAGAAGGCTTCCGCGCAGGGAGAGTAGGCGAAGACTAGGCGTCAAAGAGCTTCTTTGCTGGAAGAAGTTCAAGAAACGCCCACTGACGGATTCTGCCAGCGATTGAGACAGCCACGGGTGAGTGGCTGTCCGGACAGAAAGGGTTCACCCAGGTAACTCAGCCAAGCGTGGCGCCGATTTACGCACGAGCAACCCCTAGAACCATTACAACAGGCAACTCCTGTTTTAGGTAAGAGCAATATGTGTGTGATTGTGCACGCACACACACACACACACACACACACACACAGCGCCAAACCAGAAGTGACTTGGAAACATAATAAAATATGCCACTAAAAGGGTGGGGGCAGGGATGGGGCAGGGGCAGCACGAGACACAGTGGAGGCAGAATGGGATGTTTCAATTGCACGCAATTTCACGCAAGCTCACAATGACCCGGGACACAACCCCCATGCAATTTGAGGGATGCCTGCATAACATTTGACAAACTACGATTAACGATTTTTGAATGAGGCAGTATATGAAGCTAGAGGCTGGAGCTGGATTCATATTCTTTATTAATTTTTTTATTATATTTATTATTATATTTGTATACCGCCCTTCATCCACAGACCTCAGAGCAGTTCCAAAGCAGTTAGCTAGTTCTGATTCATACAAAATGGGAGGCTATAGTTGACTCTGTGTGTGTGTGTGTTCACATGGCTCATACATAGATCAGTTTATCAAGACAAGACGCAATCATCCGAAACATTGATGAGAATTAGTTTCTTAAAGTTCTACTGCTTTAGTTTAATTATCATAAGTACGGAAGGAAATTAAAGTAAGATGGAAGGCATGAATGGCTCAAGAAGCTACTTTTCTCTTTAAAATGTTCATCCATACAACAATATTATTTGTACCTGTAGCAAATCAGCTCTAATATGTTTAAAGGCAAAGTGCACATACACATTCTCTGCCATTTGAATTTGTTACCCTATTAAAATCATTTTGACACAAGGAATAAGGCAGCAAACTGGAATGCTAGAATTGGAAATATGACGGATTAACCAAACCTGGTAGCAATCCTAGTACTGGTCAGTTTCACATGTGTGGACTCCCTGATTTTAAACAGGGATAAAATCTATATAAAACTGGGGGATTGCAAAAACACAGAACTGCCCTATTTTATGAATACCAACCATAAAATCCATGGGGGAAAATATGACTCTTAACAAAAAGTGGATCTCTGATGCCCTCTGCTGTCCTACTGTCAAACCTGATTAGAAAGCAAGGCAACCCTTTGTTCAAAAGAATACTACAGAACGTCTCAGTACAATTTCATAAATGGGCAACATAGTTCTAAAATGTTTGTGCCAGAATGCAATCACCACATCAGGTTATCATGAGCCTTAGCCCTTTGTTTGATAAAGTTAATATGAGTAGGAATTAGTATCACTACAAAAGATATCTATTAATTATTATCTTTTTAAATCTCTGTGGAAATGTCATCATGAAGCTAAATATTAGTATACATTCTTATTTGGGTATAGGAGACTGCTGGGGCTATTGTACATTGCGTGAAAAGGAAAAGGGAAATTCTTCATCAAAACAAAGACAAATACAAAATAAATGGATGTATGCATGTCCATGCACTTGTTCATTGTGAACACAAAGCACCAAAATCTTTCCCTGGGAAGCCTGATCCCTTGTGTCTATGAGATTTCCCCAGATATTGGCATAAACTATCAGGCCTACCTTCTTAACACTCAAGGACTACAACTTTTTATTAATAAATAAATAAAAATCCAAAACAGAGAAACCAAGAATAGGAATGCTGCACTCAATCCAACCAATCAGGGGAAACGAACAGGACCTCTGTCCAATTCTACCAGCCCTCACTGGATTCTGTGACCTTGCATTAGTCTAGCAGAGTAAGTAGGAAAGTGCTAGCACTGATTTGATTTTTTGAAAAAGGATAAGCCATGCTTTCATTGTTACTGGGCCAGTATACATGTAATGGCCCAATAACAATGAAAGCATGGCTTATCCTTTAAAAAAAAAAAAAAATGATAGTACGCGGGTGGCGCTGTGATCTAAACCACTGAGCCTCTTGGGCTTGCCGATCAGAAGGTTGGCAGTTCGAATCTCTGTGACGGAGTGAGCTCCCGTTGCTCGGTCCCAGCTCCTGCCAACCTAGTAGTTCGAAAGCACGCCCAAAAGTGCAAGTAGATAAATAGGTACCGCTCCGGCGGGAAGGTAAACGGTGTTTCCGTGCGCTGCTCTGGTTCGCCAGAAGTGACTTAGTCATGTTGGCCACATGACCCGGAAAAACTGTCTGTGGACAAACGCCAGCTCCCTCGGCCAGTAAAGCGAGATGAGCACCGCAACCCCAGAGTCGTCTGCGACTGGACTTAACTGTCAGGGGTCCTTTACCTTTGCCTTTTTTTATACATGTAATAATTTTAAAACTCACAATGCAATATGAAAAAAACAAAAGGAACTAAAAACACAGTAATTTTAAGTGCTTCTGCAGATCAAAAGGTTTTAACCCAGTGCTGAAAGGAATGTAGTGTTGTCACAGAGCATTCCAAGTTGCGCATTCCAAAGTTGGTGTGCCACCACAGAGAAGGCCCTCTGTTTGGTACGTGCGAAGTGTCAATAGATGAATCATGGAGAAGGGTTGCCTCTGATAATCTTAACGCTGAGGAAGATCAATATGGGAGACGACACTCCTTCATGAATCTAGACTTCAAGCCATTTAGGCTTAAAAGGTAAGCATCAACACCATAATGTGGTCATAGGCAGAACTGACGTACTGTGGTTCCGTCTGAATAAACCAGTTCAGGTTCTGGGCTAGTTGAAGTTTCTGAACAGTTTTCAAGGGCAGTCCTGAACAGAATGCATTACAGCTTTAATTTTCAGTTTAGTGAAAAAAGGTACTGGCTTTGGGGAGGGAAAATATCTATTGTTAGTAAAAATTCAAGGCGGAACTACAATAAACAGCCAGGTGACATTGGAATGTAGGATAATAAACAAGGGTAGAGGGGTGCGGGGAATGAGACAGGGAATTTGCTTGGTGCATTCTAAAGTATATAAAACTTCCTATAATACTTTAAAACAAGTAACTTTTTTATCTTAATATATCATCTACAAGCTGCCTTACTATTAAAAGCTTGCCTACGGCAGCATATCATATTACTTTCCAGTTTTATCTTCTCATCTTCTGTATTTTTACTCTCTCGTGTTAGGAAACCTTATTTAGAACACTGTAAAGATTTTGCCTGGGATTTTAACTTTTGGAGTTGCATGACATTGTGCCATGAAGTCAATTTCCCGCAAATAAATAAATAAATAAATAAATAAATAAATAAATTGTAATATTTATGAACAATTTTCTCACTTTAAAATTGCCCATAAAACTAGCTATTAGGATCCTCCATCTACTCCCATCTACAATTGCTCCTTTACTGTAGCCAAAAGCCAAAGCCATTAAGGGAAGTTCCTCTTGCCCAATTCCCCCCCCCCCCCGCCCAAGAGATGAGAAATTTCTACACCACAGTAGCAAGACAAATCCCCACTGCAAGGAAAGTGGCAAGGCTGATCCCTAGTGGCTCACTTGGAATGCATTTTTCATGAAGCTGTGATCCCTACATGCAAACCTCCTTCTGCAATTGTTTTCCTTGTGAACTAAGGAACATTAACAGTTGCAAGCCATATGTAGGACTCACTCTCGGATCCTGGCTTCAATCGCTATCACAAAGTACTTCTCAAAAGGGGCAGATGCAGCTGGAATATCACTTTCCATACTTGAAGAAGAGGAGTTTGGATTTGATATCCCGCCTTTCACTCCCTTTAAGGAATCTCAAAGCGGCTAACATTCTCCTTTCCCTTCCTCCCCCACAACAAACACTCTGAGGTGAGTGGGGCTGAGAGACTTCAAAGAAGTGTGACTGGCCCAAGGTCACCCAGCAGCTGCATGTGGAGGAGCGGAGACGCGAACCCGGTTCCCCAGATTACGAGACTACTGCTCTTAACCACTACACCACACTGGCTCTCAAGTTTTCACATTATAGAAAGGGAGAAAAACCCAGAAAACACCATATATCAGGTAAAACACTTTAACCACGGGGTGGTAGTGGGAAGATGGACTGGGTTTGAAAGCACCTAGTACATAATTTAGAGGCCCATGCTTACAGCATCCACCGTTTCAGGGTAGAAACATTAAGTATTGCCAAATGTCCTCTTTTTCCAGGACACATCCTCTTTTTAATTGGTTGAGTTGTCATAGTTTTCCACAGTTAAAAGTAGAAGTCAGTGAATGTGTCCTTTTTTGCTTTTCGAAATACAGCGATCCTAAAACACGAGCTGAGTACTGAACTAACTTCTCAAAACCTTAGTAGAAGTTTTTCATTTCACCATTTCCAGGATACTCCAAATCTTTAATCCACCAGACAAGAATGTTCAGTTATCACCTGCTTACTGGTCATTTCAGTGCTTGCTGTAACCATCAAGTTAACGATTGATGCTGGATTCACTTTGCGTACTGCATTTTTAAAATTTGTTTTGCTGCTTCTTTTATTGCTTTCATGGTTTATTTCCTGTTAGAAGGTGCCTTGAGCCTTGGAAAGCAAGGTACAAAAGATGGGGCCAAACAGAAGTGAGAACGTGCAGGCTCCTGGAGAAGAATTCACATGCCACACCGGGCTAAGCCAAAGTTTGGGCAAGTATGCTATCTGTACCCAGACTCATGGTTAAGCTCTCTCCCCACTAACCACAAGCATAGCCAAAGACGGTGTAGGCAACACTGGATCAATGGTCTGACTGAGTATATGGCAGCCTCCTTTGTTCCCAGAAAACATTCCTCCAAACACATCCAGATAGGGATTTATGACTACTACCATGCACAGAGGGCTATGTGCCCCTTCACTTCATCCCACATAAATGAATGGCAACCAGTGATGCTGTTATCGGTGGAGCTCTGGGCAGATGTTCAGAGCCCCACAACCACCTCAGGCCACTTTTCAAATCTCCTCCTCAGAGCTGCAGCTGGCCGAGGAGTCTGGCCATGGCAGCCGGCCACCACACATTCTGAAACTGCAAAGGAAGCACAAGCCAAGGACAATGAGGTCAGCAAGCCCAGATGGTCCCAGGCCGATTCTGTCTCCTCTTCTGTCACTTCACCTGAAGCCAAAGGAGTAGGATGTGGCTGGAATACTGCCAAGACCTTTGTGACCACCATCTTATGGATTCCTTGCAATACACAGGGCCTCCCTCAACACACAACCTGTCCTGACAACAGGCATTTTGCTAGCATGTGTATTAACAAGACGCAACCAAGGCTTACTTTGTCAGCTGAATCGGAGGCCAGGAGGTTTGTGGCAAGAGTCTGGAGCTTCTGATGGGCCATGTTTTTCAGTGCCGCAAGGCTACGGCGAGTCATGGCCTGCTTTAAGTTGACAGCAGGATGGCTGAGGGAATCGACTGCGGCTGGCACAGCCTCGTCACAGGCATTCAGGATCTCCACGGCTGTTATTCCCATAACGCAGCGATCAAGAGCACCTTAAGAAGATAGAAAGGGGCGAGGGGCGAACTGGCTGTAGTTAAAATGCATTCAAAACATTGCAAAGGTATATTGAAGTTAATGGAAAAGGAGCAGCTGGGCCATACTGAGCCAAAACTTCACAAGAGAAGGAAAGTTAGAGTTGTTAACTTTCCTTCTCTTGTGAAGTTTTGGCTCAGTATGGCCTAGCTGTTCAGCAATGCACTTCCTGTGATTTTCTTGCAAGACAGCATGCTTTGTAAACTACACTATGAAGAATGAGCTCTAGGCAATTTTGTGCTTCCTCAAAACTCGAGTTAGTATTACAATTCCTACAGAGCCAATTTTGGAGGGCACAGGGGCAAACTGGGGAGCAGAGGAGGAAGTCCCATTGCATAAGCAGAAACCCTTTGGGTGACAGAACTCATTAGTTGAATCCCACCCAAAATTACTAACAATTTATCTTCTATAATAAAAGCAGAAAGGCAAATAGGACAAGTCAGCCATTTCCCCTTTTATCATGCATTTCATAGCCAAATAACCCCTAATTCACTGCAGCTTTGCATATATGTTTCCCGAAGTAGATTTATTTGGAAGGATAATGCACAAATAATAACCTTTCCAAAATTTAAAATTGGATGGAGCTGCTGAGCTACCTTCTACATTGCTAAAGGATACGCCTGAAATTATTAAGTCCCTTCTTACACAGTTTCTCTTACCAGTATCCATCTGCCAGACATACACAGAGCCATCTGAACAGCCCACAACTAGGTAGTCATCTGATGGTCTCCACTTTATGACTTGAATAGGAAAGAGGTGCCGGGAAGCTAACATGATACACTTTTTCTCCCGTAAGCTCAGAAGTCCTACTGAGTGGTCACTGGCAACAGAGCAAACACAATGCTGGACTCTCGACTGAAAAGGAGGAAATAATATTTTTCAATTGGCACAGATCTTTTAGTTGCAAATCCACTGAATCTTAAAAACAATGTACTTGTCATTTATTTAGTCAGTAAGCCATCAGATGCAAGAAGCTGGATATCATGGGAACCCCATGAATGTTTGAGCAGGAGAGAGACGCACATGAATCCCAAATACTGTACAGTTGAAACCCAAACCACCTCTGTTTAAAAGCCATTGCACTGCGCACTGGCTTAAGCCAAAGTGGAAACAGCTGACGAGAAAACAGCAATGTCTGCCATTACAATTCATGCACGATCCTGTGCTTGGTTCTGACTCACTTTCTAGTGCGCTTTCCAGGAGTCTTTTCCAGGTCTACCTGGACATGCTGGGGACTGAACCTAGGGACTTCTGCTGGGGATTGAACCTGGAGACCAGCTGAGCTACCGCCCCTGAGTTTCCATCATATTCCCGAGAAGCTCCTATTCTGTTGCTTTGTTTTAGAAACATCTCATCTTCAAACATCTAAAAGGCTGTCAACATGGAAAATGGAGCACGCTTGTTTTCTCCTGCTCCAGAGGGTACGACCTGAACCAATGGATTTAAGTTACAATAAAGGAGATTCCAACTAAACATCAGGAAGAACTTTCTGACAGCAAGAGCTGTTTGACCGTGGAACATACTCCCACAAAAGGTAGTGGGTTCTCCTTCCTTGGAGGTTTTTACAGAGAGATTGGATGGCCACCTATCATGTATAATCTAGTTGAGATTCCTGCATTGCACAGGGCTGGGATAGATGACCATTGGAGCCCTTCCAACTCTACAGTTCTATGATTCTATATACCTACAGAGGCTGAATGGGAAAAACCGTGGAAGCTCAGCAGTGTTGAAGGATAAACACCTATGTCAAATTCTACGATTTTCTACCTACGCACAGCATTTGAAAGGATCACGCAATACAATGGATGCTCTCGGTTACCTTGAACTATTTATATAACTTTCTAAACGAATTTTAAGACGCGTTCACCTAGAACGCCCACAAGCATTTACCAACACAAAAAGCCATCACATGAACCAGAGCAAAGGCAATAACAGTTCTGTAATTTAAAAATACCAATTCTATATTAACCATAATACAAGAGGCCATAATCCAAGCAGGCTGTAGCGGGTCCACCGCTTACCAACAATTCATAGTGCGGTGGACTCACCCCGCTAACTGCCCCCAATTAATTATACTGCACACACCTCACTGCACACCAATTACACAAATTTCTACAATTTACCACAGTTTGAGGGAATACTTAAGTGATTAGAGTCTCAGGCAGAAAATGATGAAACAAACAAGAAAAGTTTCATTAAACCGAAAGAAGTTTGTGATACAAAGTGAGTCAGGAAATGCGTTCTTTCAGGTAGAAGTTAACTTATTTGCTTTAACTATAAGATGTCTCAGGCCCATGGCTGTCAACTTTTCCCTTTTCTTGCGAGGAATCCTATTCGGAATAAGGGAATTTCCCTTAAAAAAAGGGAAATGTTGACAGCTATGCTCAGGCCTAAACTCAGTGTTTACAGTCACAGCTTCTCTTAACCTCTCTGTTTACTCAAAATCGGTGGCTACACTTCAGTTTCTGTTACTTAGTTATGACAGTTAAATACTTTTTAACACCATACAGCTTCCTTCGCCAATTAATACAGTGGTGCCCTGCAAGATGAACGCCTCGCAAGACGGAAAACCCGCTAGACGAAAGGGTTTTCCGTTTTGGAGGCGCTTCGCAAAACGAATTTCCCTATGGGCTTGCTTCGCAAGATGAAATGTCTTGCGAGTTCCTGCGGGTTTTTTCCCCTTTTCCCCCCCTTTTCCTAAGCCGCTAAACCGCTTATCAGCTGATCCGCTGATAAGCCACTTATCAGCTGATCCACTAAACCGCTAATAGCGCTAATCCGCTAAGCTGTCAATGGGCTTGCTTCGCAAGACGAAAAAAACGCTATACGAAGAGCCTCACGGAACGGATTAATTTCGTCTTGCAAGGCACCACTGTACCTTGGTTCATGAGTGAGGGACACTTTTCCTCAAGTTACCCACTCTCTATGCCATGGGTAGGCAAACTAAGGCCCGGGGGCCAGATCCGGCCCAATCGCCTTCTAAATCCGGCCTGCGGACTGTCCAAGAATCAGCGTGTTTTTACATGAGTAAAATGTGTCCTTTTATTTAAAATGCATCTCTGGGTTATTTGTGGAGCCTGCCTGGTGTTTTTACATGAGTAGAATGTGTGCTTTTATTTAAAATGCATCTCTGGGTTATTTGTGGGGCATAGGAATTCGTTCATTTGTTACCCAAAATATAGTTCAGTCCCCCACAAGGTCTGAGGGACAGCGGACCGGTCCCCTGCTGAAAAAGTTTGCTGACCCCTGCCTATGCCATCCAACTCCTGAGGTTTTCCAAATGGTATAACAGACTCAGGGGATGACCTCACCCCTCACCCCTTGTTAGTGACTTGGGAGTCTTCTGTACCTAGAAGAACTCTCCCCTCCTGGCTAGTATGAGACCCAGGTAGCCTGAATTCCCACAGGTTCTACCTCTCCTGGCTCAGTCTCAGCCTTCCCAGGACACTCCAGTCTGTATAACCTTCCCAGACCCTCAACCTGGTCTCCCTTTCTAAGCTGCGAGGCTCTGTCCTCTCACAATGGATAGTAGATGTTTAACTTAACTCAGAACCAGTTCTCCCTCAGTCAAATCCTATCCTACTCCCTATCTCTCATCTCAAATCAAGTCCTCTCTCTTAACCTGAACCGTAGCCCTATCTAACTCTCTCCCTCAGAAACTGCCCCTTTTTATCCTCCCTCCCTAAGTGCTGCTCCTCCCCCTTCTGTGACTCGCTGACTTTGTAGTCAATCAGCAATGGGCTCCAGCGCTCTGGTGTAATTTTGGCGGGGCTGCGCCACCAGACTCTGGTCTGGCTCTGCTGTCCGTCACACAAGCATTCACCAACTTACACTGCAGTTTTCCGGAGGGACCAAAAGTTGTGTGATTTCCCCACCGTGCACACAGAAGATGTGTTTCATTTCTCCAGAAAAGATGTCCCAGATAATGACGGAAAAATCCACGCCGCCTGACACCAGGTATCTTTGGTCGTAACGAGTGGAGACCTGGTGGGGATACAGCAAGCAGGTGACTTTGTTCCGATGGCCACGCAGAGTTCTGTGGGGCGGCCAACCTAAAAAGTTAGGGAGGAGACACAAAAACCACAACATGCAATGGGTATGAATGTCATTTTAAGAATTTCAGTATCAGAAAAACAAATGCATAGCAGCAGACCCATGATAATTACTACTGATAACCCAAAACAAACTGTTGTCACATCCATTCAGTGAAATAGGTAAAGGTAAAGGTACCCCTACCCGTACGGGCCAGTCTTGACAGACTCTGGGGTTGTGCGCCCATCTCACTTAAGAGGCCAGGGGCCAGCGCTGTCCGGAGACACTTCCGGGTCACGTGGCCAGCGTGACATCGCTGCCCTGGCGAGCCAGAGCCGCACACGGAAACACCGTTTACCTTCCCGCTGGTAAGCGGTCCCTATTTATCTACTTGCACCCGGAGGTGCTTTCGAACTGCTAGGTTGGCAGGCGCTGGGACCGAGCAGCGGGAGCGCACCCCGCCGCAGGGATTCGAACCGCCGACCTTTCAATCGGCAAGCCCTAGGCGCTGAGGCTTTAACCCACAGCGCCACCTGCGTCCTATTCAGTGAAATACACACCCATAATAGACCTTTTTATGGTCCATGGGTGGTTTTACCAGCAGAGTTGCAAACTGCACTCCAACGCTCTGCATTTGTAAAAGCAACGTTTAGATCTTCCACTTTCTAGAGCACAATTAACATAATTCAGAAGTGGGATCAAAAGCACTCACATCTATCATTTGATTTTGAAAGTAAGTGCCTGTGTTTGTTTAACTATTTTAACAGATGCAGGAAGACACCCCTAAAAAAGAAGTACCACTACATTGCAATGCCCTCTTCAAATACCAGCAGAGCAAATAAAATGCTTCAACACCACATTTCAAGGCACTTTTAAACGATTGCTCACACACCCCTTCTGCGCACGTGCTCATCTTGCAGGAGCTGAACTATAGCGGTTTGAGTTGCTGGTACAATAATAATGCTTCCATCTTCACGGCCGCAAACCAGACGTCCATGCGCAGGGATATATACACTTGCCGTCACTTTAAGCGGCTCATCGCTATTGGGCATGAAGCTCAGCTGATCTATAATTCCAGCCGGACGAGGAGCAAGTTTGGTGAACGCTTCTTGCAGGGAAGTGGAAGTTGTCACTTTCAATCCTGCTTTTAAAAACAAAGGAATAAAACGAAATGCTCAGAATAAAGTGCTTTAGAAGTACAAGTTTTCTCAATGCTTTTCAGTTAAGCTAACCCTTACAAAACTGTGTTTGGAAACGGCCCATGCCTGGCTGTCCACAGTAAGTAAGGATCACATATTGGTGACAAATCTGGGAAATTATTCACGAACTGGAACTTCTTCCCTTCTTTGATGCTGCAGGTTACCAATATTGGTATGTAAAGGCAAGTGCCCTAGTAAAAATATTTCCGGGCTAGCCGTGTTGGTGGGATTATTTTGAAGATTTAGTAAAATCAAAACAAACAATATTGTAATACTCAGAGTGGACCTATTTGATAGTACCTAGAGATGGGAAGGACTGGAAAAAAACCCAGAAAAAATGGGGGGAAATCCAGATTTTTTCCATAGTCAAAATTGGAAAAGAAGTGTGTGGAATATTCAAACTATATCAAATTGTTTTTGTGTGTGTTTTTTTCTGGAAAAAAAACTTCATTGGGAAAAACTGGAAAAACCTGGGTCTCCCCCCCCCCCATTTTTTCAGTTTTCCCCCAGGCCTTTCTATCTCTAGTGTATCCAATGAAGTCCTTAGCACCAATGAAGTCCTTAGCACAAGGACTTCTGCCTGTGCAAGAGTTATTCCTTTCCCCTCCCAACACAACCCCCCTGCCCAATCTACTCCAGAGAGCTGTGGGGAAACCTGAAACACACACACACATATATATCACCCCCACCACACTTTAAAAGAGAGATGCTGGCTAGGGAAAGTAGGAGGCAGAACACTGTGATCTACGATTACAATTGTGCTCTGATTAAATAAATCTTAATCAATTCATCATTTGGAATTTAATCTATTAAATCTGCATACATTTGTACACGAAAAAACAACTGTGAAGAAAAAGGCACATTATTTTAGATAATGACTGCAAAAGTCATCGCGGACACTGTCCTCCTATATGCCTTCCCTTTCGCACAACATTAGAATGCTTCTTCCGATATGTTTTTGCAAAGAGCTCCCCTATTAAGACTAAGGTGGGTTTTCTAAAACAACTCCTCTATGGCCTGATTAATTGGAGTGACCTTTTTAAATCAAGCTATTCATCTATAACTTAATCTAACCTATAAAACAGGCTAAATATTGCAGACCCAAGTTCATACTAACATTAGATTACCATGAAAGAGAGGCTGATTTTTTAATCTTGAAAATTCAAAACTCATTGTTACACCTCAGAAAGGCTTATTAGAATAAAGTTTAATTACTTCTTCATCAACGTGCCTTTCTCGTGTATGCTACCCTTCATTTCAGGATGTGTTTCTATCCTTTATTCTCACCACGCCTGCCTGCATGTATTTCACCTGACAGATTTCTTACTTTGCACATCTGATGAAGAATACTTATTTTCAATAGGAGTGATTTTCAAATAACATCTCACAAGAGATTATGTTCATGCCAGAATCTTCCTTTTTTCAGGTCTTAAGTGTCACAAGACATTACAGTTACAGATAGGTAGCCGTGTTGGTCTGCCATAGTCAAGACAAAATAAAAAAATTCCTTCCAGTAGCACCTTAAAGACCAACTAAGTTAGTTCTAGGTATGAGCTTTCGTGTGCATGCACACTTCTTCAGATACTTCTTCTTCAGGTATCTGAAGAAGTGTGCATGCACACGAAAGCTCATACCTAGAACTAACTTAGTTGGTCTTTAAGGTGCTACTGGAAGGAATTTTTTTATTTTGTCTTGACAAGACATTACAACTGCCTAAACACAGCCATTCTTTTAGAGCTTGGTTTTTATGAATTGCTTTGTAACTGAAACAGAGAGGATGAGCAATTAAATTGTGAGCAGGGGAATCTAGCGACAGACTCCCACGGGGATGGCGACAATGCATGCCGAAGCTTTTCTGGGATTTTAAGAGACTTGCTAGATTTTACAGAAATGAGCACCATTCTTATACAGTGGTACCTCGGGTTACATACACTTCAGGTTACATACGCTTCATGTTACAGACTCCACTAACCCAGAAATAGTGCTTCAGGTTAAGAACTTTGCTTCAGGATGAGAACAGAAATCGTGCTCCGGCATGGCGGCAGCAGGAGGCCCCATTAGCTAAAATATTGCTTCAGGTTAAGAACAGTTTCAGGTTAAGAACGGACCTCCAGAACGAATTATGTACTTAACCCGAGGTACCACTGTAAAGGGAAATGTCTGCGCTGAAGATGCGTGCAAAAGTAAATTGCAAAGTAGCTACCTTCTGTCACACTTGGATGGTCAAGCGAATTTGGGATACTCCAAATGCTGAGCCTCCCTGAGGAGTCTCCCTGAATAAGCAGTTTGTGAAAGCACTCTCTGCGGCCGTAGAAGAACCGAGTCACAGGAGGGCAGATTAATAACTGCAAAAAGAAAAAGAAAAAAGAAAAGAAAGAGGCATCAGTGTGATCTCAGAGAAAAAGGAAGAACTAGAGGGCAACCTTGAGCATCAGAATCCCAGTTTTACACAGCTCTTGATGAATACATGGAGGTCTCAGGTATGATTCTCAGCATCTGCAGTTAAACAATTTAAGGTAGAATGGGTTGGGGAAAGCCACACCTGAGCGCTTAGATTGGAGTTTCCAAAACATCCGGTTCCAGTTGGTTTTCTGGACTACAACTCCCATCATCCTTAGCTAGCAGGACCAGTGGTCAGGGATGGGAATTGTAGTCCAAAAACAGTTTGGGGAAACCCTGGCTTAGACAGACCCTTCCAGTCAGCAGAGGCCATAAGGGACTTGAGGCTGGGAAAGTCAGTTTCAATATGTTCATTGCAAGACTGTCCACACAGCATTTAATTAACAAGCCCCCTTGCTGTGAATACTGAAGCAACCCAAAGAAAGTCTTACCTGTTTATCTGATTTCTCCACTGCTCTGTCCACAACACAGTGGAGTTGAGGGGGATTTAGATTTTCAACAACTTTTCCAACATCACTGCGAAATGAATCACTAGCTGGCAAGCAACTGCGGAGGAGAGCCACACATACGCATATAAAGACGGCAAAACATAACAAGCTTAATCTCACAGCTTCAGTGTACATGTATTGGTCGCAGGCTACACAGCTAGGTATGAGCTGAGGCTCCTCCATTTGCTTCAGGATCTAGTTTGACCTACTAGGTCGACATCAGTGGCTCAGAGGTGGAATGGTCTGTAGAACCTCCTCCAGGTTCTTACACTTATTTAACTGGCCAACTTCTCGCACAGAATGCTTGTCCCTGTCATTTTATGCCAAAAGAATCCACAGAGGCTAATCACATAGTGTTGCATCCAATCGTGTTCCCCCAGCAGAGGCTTCAAAGAGCTAAAAAGTGGTGGGTAGGGAGATGTATTTTTTACAAATTCCCCCCTCTCTCTTGCAGCCCTCCTTGCTAATTACTAAACAGTTCTCAAACAGTTACAGATAGGTAGCCGTGTTGGTCTGCCATAGTCAAAACAAAATTAAAAAAATCCTTCCAGTAGCACCTTAAAGACCAACTAAGTTAGTTCTTGGTATGAGCTTTTGTGTGCATGCACACTTCTTCAGATACACACAGTGTATTTAAGGTGCTACTGGTCTTTAAGGTGCTACTGGAAGGAATTTTTAAGGTGCTACTGGAAGGAATTTTTTTATTTAGTTCTCAAACAGTTCCCCCAACCCTTTAGAATACATGTAGTAAGGCATAGGGGAAAATCAGGAAAAATATCTCCTTCCCTACTTCTGTTAACAGAAGACTCCACTGAATCAGAAAGCCTTATCTTGGCTGTGGGGTATAACTGAGAGCAGTCCGTATGTTTCACTGAGCAAGGCAGAGCCTTCATGAATACAAACATATAGACAGTATGAACTTCTTGCGTCTTTCAGTCTTTTAATTGTAAATTCCATTTACATTCAACCTTCATTTAGCATTGCAGAGGAAAGCGTGCCCAATTACCCTACCCCTCCCGTCCCACATGCAACGAGTTCGAAACCTTCCGCTTTAGAACTAACCGCAGTTCCCCACAATTTCCAAAGTGAGGGAACTGTGGTATTTCCCAGCCACAATTTAGTTTAAAGAAGCCAAGATCCGACCATGCTTTGGTATTGCTTGTTAACATCACCCATTTTTGTTCTAAACCAACAGCATGGAGGAAAGTCTCTTTAAATCATGGGTAGGCAAACTAAGGCCTGGGGGCCGGATCCGGCCCAATCGCCTTCTAAATCTGGCCCGTGGGCAGTCTGGGAATCAGCGTGTTTTTACATGAATAGAATATGTCCTTTTATTTAAAATGCATCTCTGGGTTATTTGTGGGGCCTGCCTGGTGTTTTTACATGAGTAGAATGTGTGCTTTTATTTAAAATGCATCTCTGGGTTATTTGTGGGGCATAGGAATTCGTTCATTTATTTTTTTCAAAATATAGTCCGGCCCCCTGCTAAAAAAGCTTGCTGACCCCTGATTTAAATGAAACGTTTAAAAGTGAAACCCTTTGTCCCTGTGTACCTGGCTGGCAGTTTATAGATAAGACTTTGACCATCTTCTGTCCATATGATTACTTTGTCCGCTGATACAAAATCGCCACCTGTCCATGTCTGCCCATTCTCACTGGGGACTGAGCATAACAGGGAATAATCACCAGCATCAAACACCTAAAGAAAATAATCACATAACAAAAAACCCATCACTGTATCGTAAATTCTGCCCTGTAGTTGGATAGTTGAGAACTCAGCAACTCCCTGTACTTTTTAGATACAAAGGGAACAAATTAAAAATGCATCCCCTAAATATAGAATGAACTGTAATTGACTCCAGCTGATCTTACTAGTAACTAAAAGAAATATTTTGTTTATTAAAAGATCTATATCCCATCTTTCCATTTAAAGACAAACTGACCAAGACAGAACACATCTTTTAAGATACAAATTATCTTTAAAACACTAGATAAAAAAAGGTCACAGTCAATGGAGAGACATAAATAAAGGGATTTGTAAAACTTTTCGGCTCAGTGGGTCAAAAGCCTGGTGGAAAATGAATGTTTTAGCTTTGTGTCTGAAAGCCATCAGAGAAGGCACAAGAGGAACTCCCTACATAGTAGACAAAGGACTGCAAATATTGTATAATCCATACTAGAAGCAATTCTTTCCCCTTTTCCTTTTTGTAAGAAAAAAACCTGGGAAAGCAAAGGTCATACTGGGTATCTTAGTAATTTTATTAAAGTAGGGATGGCTAACTTTCTTTCAGCCTTAGGGTCGCATTCATGGTTAGGGAATCCTCTGAGGGATGCATGCCAGCACAACACACATTCCCTGTCCACCCCTGCCTGAGAGAGAGAAATAGAACTCTTTCTCTGTGTCCCAACTTAAGAACCCCACCCTCTTGAAATCACAAATGGTCACAGAGACAGCAGTTTTCCTCCCAATTGCAGCACACGGCAAAGAACGGAAGACTTCTCTTCCCAGCTCATCACTAAGAACAGCCTTATGCTTACTCTGGAAAGGCACTTTTTGTCCCTCTATTAAAGCACCACTGCTTTCTGAAAACTAAAACCTCCTAAAAATGGTGCTGGACCAGAGGGAGAAAGGGCACATTTCCAAAGTAAACAGATACCCAATTTTGCTGGTACTTGAAGCAGCCTGGTGGGCCGGATCCAAGCCATAGGTTTACCACTCCTGCATCAAAATTTACCTTAGCATTTGAATAAAGCCTGTAATATTATAAAACAAAGGCAACACATCAGCAACAGGGTGAGCTCACATGCACTGGAGAGATTATGTGTTTGATGAAATCAAAATCCAATTGATTTATAATCTGACTATCCTAAGCTTCCTTGCATACGTGTCTCACTGACAGTAGTTGTAGCTTGCAGAATAAAGAAAATCCAGCTTTTACTTAACTGGTTATCCTTACCCTCCAGTATTTAGAACAAACTACCAAAAGTGATCTTTGGGTAAATGCACAGAAAGAAATACTTTGGCAGTTTTGACAGTAAATTGGTTTAGACTCCTCTTCAAAGATTGGCTCTGTATCCTATAAAGAGAGAGAAAAGCATTTCAGTCACTCATGCAATGATCTCCAATACATTAAATTCCTCAACTCCTCCTTTGCACTCCTATAATTAATACAACTAATCAGATTGTTCTTTTTTTCTTATTGGTTTTTCCTGCCACACGAACTTTTTTGTAGCTTTAAAACTTAGCTTGAGAGGAACTGATTTTAAACTCATATTGGGCTGGATCCAGACCTTGCCTTCCATGGATTAAAAGTTCCTTCTGTCCACAGAAGGAATTTCATCCAGTGAAGTGATCCCACTGGCTTTGGGGGTACAGGACATGGGGAGTTTAGATAATTCTTTCTCCACCTGCAGGCCCCAGAACCACTTCTCACACTGTTTACCTGCAGAGACAAAGTCTGGATCCAACCATAACTTCCTTTCAAGA
Source organism: Podarcis cretensis (assembly GCF_951804945.1). Lineage (NCBI taxonomy): Eukaryota > Metazoa > Chordata > Lepidosauria > Squamata > Lacertidae > Podarcis > Podarcis cretensis. Next base: position 52,189,966 of record NC_137180.1, read on the forward strand.
ATTAGCTGGGGGACATACTCGCCTTCAGCTTCAGTAAGCAATTTTCATGTAGCATGATGGCTACATCTTGCATTCACTTGCTGAAGTAGTAAATTATGTTTGAGCCTTAGAAACAGAGATTCCCCTTTCTCAAAGTGGCTGAAATGCTAAACAAGCAACACTGGTGATAGGTCATGAAACTAAGGAAGAAATATGTATTAATCCACCTTTTCCAAAAGGAAGGAACAAAACCAGGAAAAGGTATATATTTGTTGTTGTTTAGTCGTTTAGTCGTGTCCGATTCTTCGTGACCCCATGGACCAGAGAACGCCAGGCACTCCTGTCCTCCACTGCCCCCCGCAGCTTGGTCAGACTCATGCTGGTAACCTCGAAAACACTATCCAACCATCTCGTCCTCTGTCGCCCCCTTCTCCTTGTGCCCTCCATCTTTCCCAACATCAGGGTCTTCTCCAGGGAGTCTTCTCTTCTCATGAGGTGGCCAAAGTACTGGAGCCTCAGCTTCACAATCTGTCCTTCCAGTGAGCACTCAGGGCTGATTTCCTTCAGAATGGAGAGGTTTGATCTTCTTGCAGTCCATGGGACTCTCAAGAGTCTCCTCCAGCACCATAATTCAAAAGCATCAATTCTTCGGCGATCAGCCTTCTTTATGGTCCAGCTCTCACTTCCATACATCACTACTGGGAAAACCATAGCTTTAACTATACGGACCTTTGTTGGCAAGGTGATGTCTCTACTTCTCAAGATGCTGTCTAGGCCTGTCATTGCCCTTCTCCCAAGAAGCAGGCGTCTTTTAACTTTATATATATATATATATATATATATATATATATATATATATATATATATTTGTGTGTGTGTGTGTTTATATGTTAAAAACTAGACATTCTCTATCTGCACGTACTGTATCAGACTAAGTCAAGGCATAGTAAACATGTCATAAGAAAAAGCCCTTAAGCAAGCAGATTTTAAACACCATCTGTCCAGAGCAGAAATAGAAGCATTTATGAAAATAAGTCTATATTTGTAATGGGAGCACAGCAAAAGTTACTGTTGATCATTTTTGGCGATAAGCCAGACTGACTAATAAAGCCAATTCTGGAAGAAGAAAGACTATCGGCATGAATCTGGGTCTGTTTCTCTTTACCTGCATGTGATTTACTTCAGAAGTTACGATCCACACTTTCAGAATGCCAGTCACTGAAACGGCCACAACAGTATCCTCTATGGAAAATAAAGACAGACCATCAAGACCTGTACACCAAACATTGTTTCTTAATGGTTGCAGAGAAAGTTCCTGAAAAGTAAGAATCAACCACGGGCTAACCTTGTGTTCTGTGAGATCGAATAACACTCATCGAGCTGATCCAGTCAGGAGAAATCTTTGACACCAAGGAATAAAGAACTTCAAGGCTGGTAGCATCTACGACAAGAATTTCTGGGTAGTGGCCGTGACACAACAGTCTCCCTTCGCGCTGGGTTCCAATTGTGAACTGATAGAACTGAATATTTAAAAATTGGGGGGAAAGAAAGATATCAGAAACTTTATAAATCTGGATGTGTGTGCTTGATCCACAATGCAGAATCTGCTTTCAGACCATAGGTGCAATCTATTTTTGTATAAGATCAGATTTTTATTTTTATTTTAAAAAGCATCCCATAATAAAAAACTATGGGTGGTAACCAATTGCAGTAGCCCACTCAAACAACAGTTGCTCTGCTAGTGGGAGCTTTGTTCTTAACAAAACCAGTGGGTGCATTGTGCTTGGGAAACACATTACACAATTCCCAGCAAAAATGCTATTATTATTATTATTATTATTAGCATTAGCATTCACCTCCCTGCTGACCATTAAGCTTGTGCACGGCTGCAGGTACTGCCACTTTCACAACAACTTCAACTCTGAAACGCTGTGTGCTAACATTACATTACATATAATTAAAAGAATACCAGAAATCAACGCTGAACAAGTTCTTCAAAGGTCAGCAATATAAGCTTGGTGCCGTGCACTTCACAGCAACAACCTGTGCTTATATGTTGCACTATATTACAGGAAGTGGGCATTTATTTAGCTTCGTAATTCCCGTATTACCATTCATTCTTGTTGCAAAATACCACACATCAACTAATAATGGAATTTACTAAACTAATAACAGACCACAGAAACATCTTGCCAATTATCATTTCTACACTCCAGCTGGTACTAAAAGGCAGAAAAACTGGTTCCAGTTACCCCTCACAGAATGTAAGTGTACTCAACTTATATTTTTGCCAGTTTTTCTAACACATCATTAACAGTGCACATGTTTCACAATGCAAAAAAACTCAACCCTCTGATGTGTTGTACTTGTATGAAAACTGGTAACTGAGTTCCTGTAAACTTTGTTAGCTTAAAAAGCAGTTATAGGAAAGCCTATATAGGCAGTATCACACAAAACCAGTTACGGCTTTTATTTATAAATCATTTACCTGTATACCAGTATGTGTGCAGGCTAATTTAGTAAATTCAATGCATCTTCCATCATTCACATCCCAGAGGCACATCTCCCTAAACAACACAGAAAGGACAATTAACCAATCATCCTCCTGCATTCACATGAACCAATGACTGTATCCAACTAATGTTGTTGTTGTTGTTGTTGTTGTTGTTGTTGTTGTTGTTGTTGTTATATTTATTGAATTTGCATTCTGCCCTATACCTGCAGGTCTGCACAGAATGACTTTAGCAAATGCAATAGCATGTTAGGGTTGTACCTCTGGTGGGGACACACCGTGGTCCTTCTGGGGCAGTTTGTCCACGTTTGGTCCCCACCTGTACTCAGCTCTCGCCTGTGGCTCCTAGAAGCTGTCAGCCGGTAACAGCGACCCCACCTTGGGATGGCCAGCTAAACCAGGTGAGGATATCTGATGGCTCTCAAACATACAGGAGAAGGATTTCCCCTGTATGTCTGGCAGATTGAGAGGACAGGCCCAATAGTGGGTCCAACAGTGAAGAAGGCAGTTTCTGCACATGCTGTAGAGGGAAATGAGTGGCAGATGGGGAACATCCACCTGGGAACAGAGTCCATATAGGAGAAGGAAAACTCTCATCTTAAACCTCCACTGCCTTACAGGATATCTTTGGGAAAAGAAAGGGCTCAGGAGTAAACCCTACACAAATTTGGAGTGGAGTCTCTATGACGGATGGATGGATGGAGTCTTGTATGCCTCCTTCCGGCAACTCCTGCAGCCAAGCTGGTGCCAAATGTATTGTTCTGCTTTCCTTTGGACCGTATCAGCAAGGCCGAGGGGGGGGGGGTCTTGTCGTCTGGGCAGCCCAGGACGTCCAGGCACACTGCCCAGGCTTGTGTCCTGGACTAACACAGCAGTTTGGACTTCACTCCCAGAGGTACACTCTTTCGTCTCTTGAGATAGAAGGATGCCAACCACCCTCCCTCTCCTCTTAGCGCAGCCTCAAATCTGCTCTGGGGTCTCCCAAAATCTCTGTAGTAGATTTTAGGGGTGCTGTGAGTGGGGACGGAAGGAAGCAAACCAGCGGAAACTTTGATGTGCCTTGGGAAGTTGTTCTGCGTGCACAAAGGGCTCAGTTGGCCACAACCTTGAATCTCTTAGTTGATCTCTTGACATCTCCTTCTGATGAAAGGAGAAGGAAGGGCAAAGGTTCAATGAGTGCTCATGACCCTTTGCACCATGGGTTGCAAGGAGGCTATGATGCTACACAACAGTGAATATTTCAAGAGAATGAAAAATTGAGAAATCAATCACATGGGTGGGAAGGAGCTATACTTACCCACTTTCTGATGCACTCACTATATACTGCTTCTCGGACGAAGCACTGGCCTTGGACAAACAAGTAACTGAAGCTGTGTGACCAAACAGCAGGGCTCTAGGATTTATCTGGGATCAGAGAAACAAATGTATTCAGAATTAACGAGAAAGCACCTGAATTGCCGAGCTTGATCACTGAATCAAAAGTTACCATAGGTATGGAGAAAGTACTTTGCCAACTGCTGGTCAGACAAGGTGGTGGCTCTCCGTAAAAGCCAAAGCCTTTACAATGCCTTGCACAAGAGTGTGCACAGGATACAAGCATTTTATTTTTTAAAAAAACATTATAATGCTGTAAAGCACAACTATTTTATTTGCAGTGAAGTAGCAAAAAGAAAACAAAGGTTCTTCTACTGCCTCCATCTCCCGGGTTAGATCACTCAATCTGTTGCGCAACCAGTTTCTGCTAGTGCAACTGCTGCATTGGATTCTTCTGTTACATAACATTAAAAGTCGCCCATCTGCTACTGCAGGACGCCTTGCGCCAGTGGACAGAGAACACTGGATACAGCCCAAAGTCTCAAATGACCTAGATGCACTACTGCTCCCCCATCCTTAACTCTGGGTTCTGATGGCCAAAGCAGAAGGTCCTGCAAGACTTCTGAAAGTTGCTCAGGCTGTGACTTTAGCAAGCTGGCAATAGGTGTTCTACAACATGAGGGCAGCCATTAAGACTGCTTCTTTGTGCACCCTTGTTGGTGCTCTTGGTGGTTCTCAGATTTTGTAATGAGACAAAGAAAGAGGCAGCCTCTTAAATTCTGTTATGCTTAAGCTGTTGAGTCTTAATGACACATTCAATGAAATGGAAGCCATTCTTTTAGATGAAAACAAGGAGGCTTTCAGTAGTTAAATCTAAGAATTTCTGTTCCTGGATTAATAATAATAATAATAATAATAATAATAATAATAATAATTTATTATTTATACCCCACCCATCTGGCTGGATTTCCCCAGCCACTCTGGGCGGCTTCCAACAAAGGATTAAAAATACATTAAAACATCAGTCATTAAAAACTTCCCTAAACAGGGGCTGCCTTCAGATGTCTTCTAAACGTCAGGTAGTTATTCCTGTAAGTGCCTGCTGTTCATAATACCAAACGATTGATCTCACACTTTGTGGCCAATGGCTTGCTTTCTCAGCAAGACCAGTCCACATTTAAGAGTTTTCTTTGCATACAGAACCAGTTTACAATTTATGCAAGTTGATGCCTTTTATCCAATTTGTATGGGAAAGTTTTTGCTGTTGCATTCCACAGCTTTGCTTCACATGCATAAGGTATCCCAGGTCAGGAGCACACACCTTTCACTGGCAGAGAACCATAAAATATTCCAGCACAAACACACTGCCTTGTATTGCTGCTTTCACTTCAGAATTGCCTAGCACTATTTGCTTTAAAACAGATCACTTAAAAGATGAAGGACTTGCTGAAATATTTAACTGAACTAGAATACATAGAGGGGAGGTGTGAGGAGGTCAAGGAAATAAGCTAAAGAAAGAAAGTTATGTAAAGGTTTGATTTGTTTTGTTTTTTGATTGTATGTATTTTTTCTCTCCTTTTTTATCTGTTTTTCTTTTTCATTTTTTCTTTGATGTGACTTGTTTTTATGCATTGTTTTCTTTTCTTTTTTTTTGTTTCTCTTTGTAACCTTTAAAATTTGAATAAATATCATTTTTTTAAAAAAACACAGATCACTTAAAAATGAGTGTCTCTGGTTTTAAATGGCACCCAGGAGCTGCAAGTGGTGTTACCTTGGCCAAATCAGCTGCTATGTGCCTTTCTAAACGTTTTATTTTAAAAGTTACTGGAACTTCACAGAGCAGATTGCTTGTTTAAGCTACCATTAATCATTCAAACAACTGAAAGTTCCATTGCTTCTGGTCTTTTTCTATGTATGTGCAACAGACATGCAATTAGCTTCGAAAGCTCACCCTCATAAAGAGAACAAAGAACATGGCATGACATACAGAAGATGTGAACTTCAGCTTCTAGTTTATTTATTTGGCATTCAAGCCTGCACGATCTTTAGAGGCTTACTGCAAATACCACCACCACCTAACTATACCACAAACCAAAAAAAAACACAAGCGGACGAGGAGTGCAGTTTTACAAGCAGAATTGTTTACAAGAGACAATGCATTCCCAGGTTCAGCATCTGCATTAGTTATTCATGTTAAATTGATCTAGCAGATTGACCTCCAAAAGGTCAGGGGGAAGGGAGAACCCGACAGAGCCGCTTTCCAGCAGAATTCATTGATTTTCCATGCTAATGATAAAAAAAAATCAACACTCTCTCCTACAAAAGCAACCCTATGAATATCAATAATATATATTGATTGTTATGCATCAGCTCAAGCAGCAAGGTTTTGCTTTGGAAGACACATGCATACCGTAACTATGCCTTATCTGTAGGTTACCAGACACACACTCAAATCTGATTATAAATGTTCAGAAATGTGTTTAAATTGTGTTTCTGCAAAACAGCATTAATTACATCTAAACAAACCTAGGCATCGTGAAAGACATCGTATAGTGCATAGTTAACTTACCTCCAGATCTGAAGAGAGGTCCCAGAGACATATCTGTCCATCATGGCATCCGGTTACAATCATTGACACATCATCCATTAGTAGGATGGCCGATACGCAGTGAGTGGGAGCTTTGCGTCCCCATAGCACAATTGGAAGGACCAAACTGTTGCCTGCCATTATGGTATCACACCTGTAAATGCAATATGCAAAATGATGGTGATTAACTGATATACTACTTTACATGCCAAAATGGCTTCTTATTTCGATTCCAAAAGTAAAGAACAACCCAACTAATTTTATTAGCATTGAGATAAGTAAGATATGTGATGCATTTAAACATCAAAGAGCGTTCTACAGAAATGCATCTCGATTCAATACCATTGCATGTGCCACCAAAAACACACACACACAAAAACCTGTTTGAAAGCTCTTTAACTTTTTTATTCACCCAGCAAAATTCCAAATGAGTTAAGGTTACCTAGAGACGGGCAGTGGAATACTCAACATTGAGTTTGTAATGAAGGGTTCTTCAATATTTAATTAAAGAAACTCGTGTGTTAATGTACTGATGCCTTGCTTCTCCACCAGTCATTTAGGGAAAAGCAAGTGCATGTTGTCTATTATCAGCTGTGGCCCAAGAGAAATCATCATTGGGAAATAAATATTTCAGAAGTTCTCGAGTCAAGTAAGATGATGTTCAGTTTCTTTCTCCAAACGATACCGAGCATACACAGAGGCCTCATCTGCACATCACACTAAGACTGAGCCATAGATACAGACCAACACAACTGTACGAACTGCATTTGTAGAGAGGAAGTCATGCATCCATTGCATTTTGCATTCTAAAATCAAAGAAAGACCCCGGCAGATATAGAGTAAAAATAAAAAATAAATCTTCAGGATATGAACCAAAAACAATTACCAAAAAATGACCATATACACATAGACTGGTTTTTTTTGTTACATCTGTTACAACTGAATGCTTTCTGAAGATTTTTTTTAAACAAATATTTGGATTCTATTTGATAAAAGTCTGCACACTATTTTAAAAATGGTTTTCTTACAATTAAATAAAAAATAGTCATAGGAAGTAGGAGGTAAGTGACGTCTTGCAATATTGGCATTTGTACTTTAAGTTTGTGGGGCAAATATTGGCCTCCCTTTTTGTGATTTTCTCTGGGTTTTTCGCAGTACACACAGAGCCTGTGCTTCAGGAAGAGAGACAACAGCTGGCTATTATTTCACCCTTCAATGCATCATCACTTCAATGGTAAACAGCGAATTTGGTATGCCATCAAAACAAAAAAACCTTTAAAAAATACTTTATTTGTGCTGCCATAGGAAAATTACACAGCAAAATGTGACCTTTCCAAGGGAAGATGAAGCAGCTTCCACCTACCTGTCTTTAAGATTACAGTGGTGCCTCGCAAGACGAAATTAATCCGTTCCGTGAGGCTCTTCGTATAGCGGTTTTTTCGTCTTGCGAAGCAAGCCCATTGACAGCTTCGCAGATTAGCGCTATCAGCGGTTTAGCGGCTTTTAGCGGATCAGCTGATAAGCGGCTTATCAGCGGATCAGCTGATAAGCAGCTTAGTGGCTTAGGAAAAGGGGGGGAAAGGGGGGAAAAACCCGCAGGAACTCGCAAGACATTTCGTCTTGCGAAGCAAGCCCATAGGGAAATTCGTTTTGCGAAGCGCCTCCAAAACGGAAAACCCTTTTGTCTAGCGGGTTTTCCTGTATCTCATTATTTAAGATTAACACCACAATGGTCCCTCTTACTCTAAATCATTACACAGAGTAATTCTTAATGCAGCCAACAATTATTATATAAGGGCACAGGACATCCAAGCAGATCAACACACACTGTACAAGTCAATACAAATTTGGCTTATATCACAGCGTCGTACCTATTGCTTTGGGCAGGCTGCACTATCAGATATGACCCTGTCTGACATAACTGACCATGCCATCAGGATCATCTGCCACAGACAAATAAGTAGCCGTCCTTCTCCCTATCAAAAGCCACAAGCTTCCTGGTGACCAAGAACATTTGCTGGCTCTTGGCAATGCTCAAAACTGCAACTGGTTCCTACCAGGGCTTGATTTAGGTTTGATGAGGCCCTACGCTACAGAAGGTAATGGGGCCCTTTATATGTCTAGCTGTCCTTTGTCAACAACAAATTGTCACTGTTTTTTGTGTTGAATGTATGCTGTATGGTAATTTATGGACCTAATAGGTATCTAAAGCCATTTGCGCATGTTGCCGTGCAACCAGTCCATTTAGAATGCAGGCACCCTATACAGTGGACGCTCGGCTTGCGAATGTGATCCGTGCGGGATGCACGTTTGCAACCGGCAGCGGCGCATCTGCGCACGCACGGGTTGCAATTCAGCACTTTGGCACATGTGCAAAGCACAATTTAGCGCTTCTGAGCATGCGTGACCCCCAAAACCCGGAAGTAACCCGTTTGTTCTGGTACTTCCGGGTTTCAGCGGGTCCATAACCCAAAAAAATGCAACCTGAAGGATCTGTAAACTGAGGTATGACTGCATATAGAAATGAGCAAACCAGTGGTATTTTAGGGAGCAGGCGAGCAGACAGGGCTCATGACTTACATCACAGGAGCCTACAGAACACAAAACACTGTTGCTGTATGTAGGTTTTATTTTATTTGTTTTTTATCTTATATTTTGGAAATGTACACCCAGTTGTTTTTTCTTTAATTTTTTTGGGGGCCCCCAAGAGAGTAGGGCCCTAAGCTATAGCTTGTTTAGCTTCTACGTAAATCCAGCACTGGTTTCCATCCTACATTTCCATCAATTTCCCCTCCCCAGCTATAATTTGCCCGTGCAAATTTCTCTGTCCCTGAAAGCCTCCCCCAGTTCCCAGTCTCCACCTGTCCCACTGCCTTTGTGGAACAGGCTTCAGTTTGGCTCCCCAGCCTTCACTTTCACCTTAATCCTCAGACAGATTCTGAAAAGACTATCTTTTCAGAAAAGGCTTTGCCTTCTGAGTCCTGACAGGGGCAGCCCATCCCATTTCGCAACCTGAAGAGAAACACGAAGATGCTGCCACACCACCCATTACCCGCCGAAACCTCGCTTACTTGGGTGATGCAGCAGGTGCTGCCTCTGAGGTTTCTGTCCCCCGAGGCAGCTGCCTCAACTTGCCTCACTGGAGGGCCGGCCCTGCCCTGTGACAATCTAGGTCCTCTTCCTAACCCTCACACGCCCTGACCCCACATACAAATCAGACACCCAAAGTTTATCACGCTAAACCACCTTCCAAAATTTTCGGTCACCTAAAGCCATTTATTTGTTAGTGTTACTGGCAGCTGGACTAAAATTTGCAAGAACAGGGTTTGTTAATCGCACCAAAGCACACTGCAATACCTCAGCCTCTCTATGAAGTAATTCAGACAAGACCTGAAAATGTCATGAGCCAGAAGACAAATATCCAACAAAATTCCAAGGGAATTTTTGTTACTTAAGTTGGTGGACTAGCTGGACTACCAAAATTATTTTCTGCTTCAAAATGGCCATGTTTTCTTCCTTCTGCAATACAAAAAGTTTTGTACCTCCTTCATGTGCTGTGCTGCAACTGCTCTGATAGTGTTTAAAGTCAATAAATTTTGAATATAGCTTATTCAAAGTTTGCCAGTTTATTTCAGTCCTCTGAACAACTTCTGTTTACATCAACCTCTGTTATCTAAACTACACATCTTCCCTTTGGCATAAAACATGTTTAAACCAATCACATACGAAGAACCACACAATCTGGACAGATAGCAGGGCAAAACACACAAAACAAGAATCAGCTTCAAGGCTGCAATCACACAGTATATTCACCTACATGGGACTCAATTGTGAGGAGATATGTAGAGTATTATACCGAAAGTGGGCAATGGTCCCAAAATGATGATCTGCAGGTATTATTTGTACAGAATAAAACACCAATACACTTAAGGTACTAGACATGCACAGAACTGAGCATATTTCTAATTTCATAGCACCCTGTTTTAGGGTGCTCAAGATATCTATGCACTACTGCAGCACTGAGTAAGTACACAACTGAAAAAGGTACACATTTCCTCAATTTATTTATTTATTTCTGCCTAATAAAATTACAATATATATTCATAAAAAAACAGATTACTTCTTTAAATTAAGAGGCAAACATCAATATATTCAGCTTTCCAAAAAATTAAAATACTGCCCTTCTGTGACTTTCCCAAAACACATTTAAGGTAATGAATTTAATATCACTCTTCCTTCATTCATACAACATTATAAACTTCATTACATCTGTCCATGTAGAACTCAGGATACATGGAAGTTATCAAACACATTTCGGCATAGAATTGCACAAAATTATGGAATACCATAATGAACAGGACCAATAAGCCACTGTAAACATCTGCATAAAAATCAACCAACACCAAGCTTTCAGAAAGGAAATATTAAATCTAGTCAAAGAAAGAATGTTGTTTCTACAACTACCTGTTTCCTTTCGTTTTTTTAGCACGGGACCTGAACGCTTTTAGTACTATCTTCATTTTCAAGAAGTGCAAGTTCATTTTGACAGAGGATAGGGCTGGTCGGTTGGAACAGTGCAGGCTTCTTTAACAGTACATTTAGAATACCAAATATATCTCAGTGAAAAAAATCAATATTTTCACATCAATGATGGAAAAGTACAGTCACAAACATATTAATCTGCTAACAAACAGTCCTGAAGCTTTCGGGCTATGAATAATTATACTCTGAAGCACATATTTTCTGCAGGACTGGTGCTGATCCCCAACCCTCGGCCTGGAGAATCTGAAAATATATCATTAAGAAATCATTTTCTCAGGACCTTCAGAAGGTCCGAACACTCTGTTCTGCTAAAAGAAAACTCGATCCAACTCTCACTGAGTCTGTAAAAAGCTTTAAGCCTTCCAAGCTTTTTTCAGCAGCATATTAGTCTTTTCATTGTTTTTATTTATAGTTTCCTCTGTAAATTTCCACAGACACAAAATAACACAGTCACGATCGCTCCAAACGACTTAGAGAAGACCCGCTGAAATTAAAAAACATGACTACGTTAGGTCAATTACCGTATTTTTCGCCCTATAGGACGCACCGTCCCATAAGGCGCACCTAGTTTTTTTGGGAGAAAATTTTTATTCCCCCCCCCCCCGGCACGGGGCTGGGGCGGGGGAAGCCCGAGCTTCCCCCGATCCCAGCCCCCAGAACAGGCAACTCTCCGCAAGCCGTGGGAGCCCGGCGCCGGGCTCCCGCACCTTGTGGAGAGCTGCGCGAAGCCTGGGTGCACTGAGCTCAGCGCGCCCAACTTTCGACATTCAAGCAACTCTCCGCAAGCTGCAGGAGCCCAGCGCAGGCTCCCATGGCTTGCGGAGATCTGCGCAAAGCCTGGAGAGTGAGAGGGGTCGGTGCGCACCGACCCCTCTTGCTCTCCAGGCTTCAGCGAAAGCCTGCTTTGTTTCTCATTTACACAATCAGTGTGCACTCCCTTACTTAATTCTTTCACTAAATATGACAACAGGAACTACAACTGTGAGCACTATGCCAAACCTTGTCGATAGGTTGCTTACTTCTTGAATGAGGGCAATTTGTCTCTCCCTAGAGCAGGGTGGGGGGGAAATGGTTTTAAGGAAAATTTTAATAAAGGAAGGTTAACGGTTATACAACAAAAAGGAAAGAAAACTATTTTTTATTATAAACAGATGGGGTAACTAAAAACATCCCTTTTTCCCGGAAATGCTATGTGGATCTTGCCCCTCTGACCTCTCACCAAAGTCTAATTACTATCAGTGTCATATAAACACATTTCTGCCCCTGCAAGTGAAAAGCTTTTTGTTCAGCCAGCTAACACACACACACACACACACACACACACACACACACACACACGTGTGTGTGTGTGTGTGTGTGTGTGTATATATATATATATATATATATATATATATAAACTAATACAATGCCTATCATTCTTGCAGATTACCAGGATTAGGGGGAGTGAGCAAAATTTCTCTGTGCTAAAGAGACACAGCACTCCAATGTGAATACCTTCAGCAGGGCTTGAAATACTGTATCAGGGAAATGTCACCCTCAAGTGAATGAATGGCAGCTATTCACTTTATATTGGAGGGGGGGAAGGATACACCTGGGAACACCATTCAAGTAAGTAGAAGCTTCAACTGGCCCTAGAGATTCCAACCTCTGAGATTTCAAGTGTACTCCTATCTAAGTAGCCCCACCCTGAATCCTCATGTCACAATATAACGTCACAGAGTTAGGGGGATTGTTGTAAGTAAAATTCTAGTGATGCATTTACCTCCCCAGTTCCTACAACAATCACCTCCAGTTTTATCCATGCGGGTGGCGCTGTGGTGCAAACCACTGAGCCTCTTGGGCTTGCCAATTGGAAGGTCGGCGATTCGAATCCCCGTGACGGAGTGAGCTCCCGTTGCTCTGTTCCAGCTCCTGCCAACCTAGCAGTTTAAAAGCACACCAGTGCAAGTAGATAAATAGGTACCGCTGCAGCAGGAAGGTAAATGGTGTTTCCTTGCGCTCTGGTGTCCTATTGCGCCAGAAGTGGTTTAGTCATGCTGGCCACATGATCCGGAAAGCTGTCTGTGGACAAATGTCGGCTCCCTCGGCCTGAAAGCGCGATGAGCGCCGCAACCCCATAGTCGCCTTTGACTGGACTTAACCGTCCAGGGGTCTTTTACCTTTTTTAAAAAACCTATAAGCCACTTTTACCCAGTCCCTGATTCCATATGTTATCCTCCTACCTGTGGAATGCATTCGCAGTACATAAAACTTGGACTTTAACAAAGCAAGAAAATAACTGTTCAGCCCTCCAGAAGTGTAACTAAAGGAAAGAAAGGTGGAGCATATATTCAACTCTAGGAACCACAAGCAAAGAAGAATCCAAGGACAAGAAGGAAAAGGACCAAATAGATTCACAGAGTGATTCAAAGTGCCTGGAATATTAAATATATATACAGTCATACCTCTAGTTGCGTTTGCTTCATGTTGCGGATTTTCAGGTTGCAAACGCAGCAACCCCAGAAGTATATACTTCCGGGTTTCGCCATGCGGCATGCGCAGAAGCGTTCTGCATGCTTCGCACATGCGTAAAAGTGCTCTATCGCGCTCCGTGCTTGTGCAGAAGCGCTGCTCTACAGGTGAAACTCAGAAAATTAGAATATTGTGGAAAAGTTCATTTATTTCAGTAATTCAACTTAAAAGGTGAAACTAATATATGAGATAGACTCATGACATGCAAAGCGAGATATGTCAAGCCTTTATTTGCATATATGCACATGTACTCAGCTTCCTGGTCTTCCATAACTCCTCAGTTGTGCCACAAGCTGATAACATCCATGCCACGCCGCATTGAGGCACTAATTGATGCAAAAGGGGCCCAAACCAAGTACTGAGTACATGTGCATGCTTCTACTTCTCAGAGGTCCAATATTGCTCTATTTGCAGTCCTTGTTTTGCTAATTTCATTTAATATTCTAATTTTCTGAGGTTGTTAATTTGGGGTTTTCATCAGCTGTACGCCATGAACATCACAATTACAACAAATAAAGGCTTGACATATCTCACTTTGCATGTCATGAGTCTATCTCATCTATTAGTTTCACCTTTTAAGTTGAATTACTGAAATAAATGAACTTTTCCACGATATTCTAATTTTCTGAGTTTCACTTGTAGTTGCGGACTTTTATGGGTGTGAACGGCACCCCAGAACAGATTGTGTCCACAACTAAAGGTACAGTGGTGCTTCGCAAGACGAAAGGAATCCGTTCCGCGAGTCTCTTCGTCTAGCGGTTTTTTCGTCTTGCGAAGCAAGTCCATTGACGGCTTAGCGGATTAGCGCTATTAGTGGTTTAGCGGCTTTTAGCGGCTTAGTGGATAAGCGGCTTAGAAAAGGGGGGGGGGAGGAAAAAAAACCCGCAGGAACTTGCAATACATTTTCGTCTTGCGAAGCAAGAACATAGGAAATTCGTTTTGCGAAGCACCTCCAAAACGGAAAACCCTTTCGTCTAGCGAGTTTTCCGTCTTGCGAGGCATTCGTCTTGCGGGGCACCACTGTAGCACTGTATAGCCCCTATTTATCATTCTTCTTGCTAATTTTTGTGCCTAATTAATCCTAGTTCCCAGCTTCAAGGGATGGCTCAGTCACTAGAGCATGAAACTCTTAATCTCAGGGTTGTAGCTTCGAGCCCTCCATTGAGCAAAAGATTCCAGCATTTCAGGGGGTTGGACCACATGACCTTTGCGGTCCCTTCCAACTCTATAATTCTATGGTTCTGGCCTGGTGACATGCGGCCTATGTAATTGCCAATGGGAAAGTTTAGATACCAAAAGGTTGAAAGGAAGGGAATGAAGAGCAAAACTGAGACTTTTTTAAATGAGATGAAATTAAGGGCAAAAGCCAGGTCTGAATACACTAAAAGCTACTTACATAAACTGTAATTTGATAGCATACAAAGGGGCAAAATAAATGTTAAAGCTTTATTCATTATTAATTTGTTTAAATGGTAATTGTTTAAAGCAAACAAGCCCTAGGTGGTGATTGGAGAAGACTAAATTATACCCCTGTATGCTCAAGCCATGACTCAAATCTGCATTTTGAAGTGTGATGCAAGGTTCAGCTCAGTTGATCCTAATGGACTGTACAGTGGTACCTCGGGTTACACGCGCTTCATGTTACATACGCTTCTGGTTACAGACTCCGCTAACCCAGAAATAGTACCTCGGGTTAAGAGCTTTGCTTCAGGATGAGAACAGAAATCGCATAGCGGTGGCACAGCAGCAGCAGGAGGCCCCATTAGCTAAAGTGGTGCTTCAGGTTAAGAACAGTTTCAGGTTAAGAACGGACCTCCAGAACGAATTAAGTTCTTAACCTGAGGTGCCACTGTATGTCACATAGCAGCCTTAAAACCAACGAGCCAACAAATAAAGGTTTTAGGATCTGAACACCCACTGCACTGCACCTCAAGAGTCGAGCCAAGGTATTTTGGGGCCTGGAAGGAGACTCAACTGCACCTTGACCTCAACTGATGAACCATAAGTACACACATAAAGCAAGTGATAAAAGTTTTAGAACAAGAGTGCAAATGGCACTCAGAATAGTAAGATTAATCTGGTACTTAAGCCCCACACAACACAGCTCCATGGGAACTTATCACATGGTGTTATCTACTACAAATAGTCATATCCTTGGAAATTAGGATAAATACACAATAATACCATCATCACAATAAATAATATCCAAGATTATAGCTTTATATTTGAGAGGAAATCTCAGTATCGCTTATATTTTCCTACAGGTAAAGGCTTGTATTAAAGTATGGAAAGAGAGAAAGAGAGAGAGAGAACTGTATTGAAAAATCAATAGCTGTAGAATTAAGCTTGGAATCCTGCAAAGCCCAAATGAGCTGGTGTGGAGACAAATGATTAGAGCCGGTTTTGCAGCAATTGTGCTCCATTCTGGTGGCAACAGGAGGATTCAGAAACATTCAGCTTTATTTATATCGCTATTGAAGATAATTGTTGTGTCCACTGTGCCCTTTATATTCAAAAAAGTTTAGGAGGAAAATGGTTGAGTTCTCTGGTAATTTTTAAGTACCAGAAGATTATCTGGGAAGAAATGCATGTTGACCAAAAAAAAATTTTTTTGCTGTATTTATTAGGAACTTCTGCTGGGCGAGCTGAGGAAAAAAGGGCCAAATTGAAGGCATGAATGCCCCACATACTCAATGCACTTGTATTTAATGGATTTGAACATTATTTGGTTTTGACAAAGTGCTGCAAATAAAAATCCAAATCACTATTCTGAGCCTGGTTGTTTGAGGGCTTTTAGGAAATTAAGGAGGCAGTTTCAGACCTAGTTGCCATGGAGACCAATCCACATCAACGATCAGTAATCAGGCTATCATTATCCGCAGGAGGGCCAAAGATTGAACTGACCTGGAAAATTAGCTATGCCACTACTTATAAGGGTAATCCCTCAACACAGCTGAGGGAAAGAACTCTGATAATGTGCCAATAAACACAAACATTAACTCATCTGTGCATTCATATGCCTTCCTTCTAGCAGGCTCATCAGCCTGCAGTATCTCAGGCTTCCAATAGTTGCAAACTTAATCTTTTTCAAACAATGCAAAAACTAAATTGCGAAGGATTTAAGACTTTCCAAACGTGCAAGAACTTAGATCTTTGCAAGTTATACAACTTATAATAAACATTAAAATAACTCCCTTTGTTTTCATTAGAAAGGCACACAGTGGAAACCTTGGATGTAAGTTAAATTACCGTATTTTTTGCTCTATAAGACTCACTTTTTCCCTCCTAAAAACTAAGGGGAAATGTGTGTGCGTCTTATGGAGTGAATGCAGGCTGTGCAGCTATCACAGAAGCCAGAACAGCAAGAGGGATTGATCCCTCTTGCTGTTCTGGCTTCTGAGATTCAGAATATTTTTTCTTGTTTTCCTCCTCCAAAAACTAGGTGCGTCTTATGGTCTGGTGCGTCTTATAGAGCGAAAAATACAGGTACACATGAACTTCTCACTGAATATATGGAAGTGGTGGGGACTGATGCAGCTCCCAAAACTAAGCGGATACCCTGGTTTAGAAAATGAAACCAGTTGACTCCTTTGTCAACAAAACCAAAGCTTCCTTAGGAGGAAATGAGATAGCAATAAATTTTAACTCGCTTTGCTTCATCTTCCTTTCCTTACAGGTGTAATAGGGACAGATGTTCCAAAGAAAATCCTCACTCTGCATATGACAACAGGAACTAGAACAGGCTTCCTCAACCTCTGCCCTCCAGATGTTTTTGGCCTACAACTCCCATGATCCCTAGCTAGCAGGACCAGTGGTCAGGGATGATGGGAATTGTAATCTCAAAACATGCACAGAAATGGAAAGAAGGGAAGGTTCCAACAAAGGAGGAGCGGCTTTTGAAAGCAATGCAGAAATGGCAAAACTGAAAGCAAAATTGAGAGACGACAAACTTTTCATAGAAGAATGGAGGCCTTTCATGGGCTATTAAAAATTTTTGCAGTGAAATGAAATTGCGGGCAGGACTCGAGATAAAAGCAGCAGAAGAAAAATGACAAAACAATTGCAATAGAGAAACTTTTTGTGATACATAAAGAAATAATGCAGTAGAAAATGTTTGAGTAAAAACACTGTGGAGGTGAGGCAGGGAAGTCAACTTATGAAACAATGTAGTTGATTTGAAGGTTATTGTGAAAACGTTTGAAAAAGTTTATTAAAAATTTACACACACAAAGTATAGCTGCAGCACTTTGCACAGCTTTTTGGTTTTTATATCGTCTGTTGTGTTCAATCTGTTCTCTCTGATTTCCATAGAGCATTACTGTGTGGTCAGCCCATACTATATATTCAGCGATGTCAGAGGCATATAAAAGGACAAAGGATGAGAGGAGGAGTGGGGCAAAAGACAAATGGAATCATGTTCATATCTGGCATTGTATTTATTAATTTATTGCATTTATAGATCACCTTTCTGCCAAAGCACCCAAGGTGGTTTACAGTTTTCAAGTGCTAAAGAAAATTACCGTATTTTTCCGTGTATAAGACGCCCCCAAGTATAAGATGACCCCTATTTTTTAAAAACCCAAAAATAAGAAATCAAGTTGTTTAGCTTTTGGGGGGGGGGTCACTTCCGCCAATTGCTCACCCACCTGATTGCCACTGCCAATCGCTTGCCACAGCCACTGCTGATTGCACACCCACTTGCCGCAGCCACCAATCGCCTGCCCAACTGCCGCAGCGACAGCTAATCACCGGCAGGCCTTTCCGCAGCCACCAATCGCCCGCTCAATCTCCTGCCTGCTGCTGCCATTAATCGCACGTCCCCCCTCTGCATTCACTATCCATGTATAAGACGGCACCCAATTTTTGCCTAATTTTTTAAAGCAAAAAGCATCGCCTTATACACGGAAAAATACAGCATATAAAATGTGAACTTGGCCAGGCGGGTGGAGGCAGTCCAAATGGAGCAAGCCCTGATAATGTCTTTGCCTCCCTCCCTCCCTTCGTTCTTCCTTTTCACGGTCAGCATTAGAAACTGATATATAAGCTAGGTGCCAAATAGCCCCTTTAACCAGGGTTACAGTCACCAAAACAGAATGCCTAGTTGTCGTATTTGGGACCAGACTTCTTGAAAGTTGTATTTTTTCAATACAACTTTTTGGGTTCCTGAAATTCATTCTGAATGTGTAGATGAAAAATAATGGATAGAATTCCACAGGATGGGGTGTTAGTGTGTGAAAACAGTCAAGATCCAAGGATCCCCAGGCATGCACCTCCACTTGCTTCTAAGAAAACAGGCACACATGCGCAAATATTTGCAAAATTCATCCCCAAGATGAATTTTTATCCTGCAGTGTTTTAAGCAATGTGTTGGTTTAAGATTACTATAAAAAGTGCATTACTGTTAAAATTATTCCCTCCACACACCCATTCAGGTACACTATTGGAAACATGCTTCATAGTTTCAAGCGAAAAAAAGAGACTATTTCAAGCTGTCACAACACAAATCACACTTATGAATTCAGAGCTCAAATCCATAAATTTTTGAAATAATCATTTATGTTTTCTAAAATCGTAAGTTCTGCACATGAAGACAGCTCCCATACCATTCATAATTTGTTTTACTAACCAAAGAATGAAAAAGGGAACTTCCCCCACAATCTTGAGCTATATCTCTGTTCGAAAGCAAGCTCACATTGCTTGTTCAAGAGGTCTTAAACGGATCTAGAATACTACCTTATAACACATATTCCTGGCACAAGTTACACAGAAAAATTTGTATTTCATGGCCCTAATGTATAAAGAGGTGTATTCCTAAGGAATCACAGGGATATTTTTCACCATGGCAAAATTACCGTATTTTTTGCTCCATAACACTCACTTTTTTCCTCCTAGAAAGTAAGGGGAAATGTCTGTGCGTGTTATGGAGCGAATGCCTACGGATGGCGGGGGGATCTGCTGCAGTTGTGAGCAGAGGATCCATGGTTCCCCTTCCTTCCCTCCTCCGTGGCTCGCTTTGCAACAGCAAAGCGGGAGAAGAGCCACTGAGTGGGGAGAAGAGAGGGACAGAGAGCCTGGTTACAAAGCATGGATCCACATGGATCCTCAGGATTTTTGCACTGGGTCACCCCAAATTCACCATCAGATCACATAGCATGTCCATGGCTACAGCTTGCACTAAAAAAACCCACGCACCCACTGTTGCCTGGGGCCGCAGTGGTGCAAAAACGTGGTTACAAAGCATGGATCCACATGGATCCTCAGGATTTTTGCATTGGGCTACCCCAAACTCACCGTCAGATCACATGTCTGTGGGCACAGCATGAACCACAAAAATCATACATCCACTGTTTTGTTTAGAATATTTTTTTTCTCGTTTTCCTCCTCTAAAAACTAGGTGCGTGTTATGGTCGGGTGCGTGTTATAGAGCTAAAAATACGGTAATCATCATAACCATCCCTGAAGTTTGTATTCAACACATACTTCCTCAAGAGTAAAAGGTAAAGGTAAAGGTACCCCTGCCCATCAGGGCCAGTCGTGACCAACTCTAGGGTTGCGCGCTCATCTCGCTCAAGAGGCCGGGAGCCGGCGCTGTCCGAAGACACTTCCGGGTCACGTGCCCAGCGTGACTAAGCTGCATCTGGCGAGCCAGCACCAGCGCCGCACACGGAAACGCCGTTTACCTTCCCACTAGAAAGCGGTCCCTATTTATCTACTTGCACTTAGGTGTGCTTTTGAACTGCTAGGTAGGCAGGAGCTGGGACCAAACGACGGGAGCTCACCCCGCCGCGGGGATTCGAACTGCCGACCTTTTGATCGGCAGGTCCTAGGCTCTGTGGTTTAACTCACAGCGCCACCCACGTCCCTTCCTCAAGAGTAAGTCCACTAGAATAAGCATTCTCAGCAACGCCATTCACTTGCAGTACAGATTCTGTGGCAGAGGCTAGGATAAAAGAATGAGCTTTATGGCTCAGACAGGATTTGGATCTGGGTAAAGGTAAAGGTAAAGGGACCCCTGACCATTAGGTCCAGTCGTGGCCGACTCTGGGGTTGCGGCGCTCATCTCGCTTTATTGGTCGAGGGAGCCGCCATACAGCTTCCAGGTCATGTGGCCAGCATGACTGAGCCGCTTCTGGTGAACCAGAGCAGCACACAGAAACACCGTTTACCTTCCCGCCAGAGCGGTACCTATTTATCTACTTGCACTTTGACGTGCTTTCGAACTGCTAGGTTGGCAGGAGCAGGGACCGAACAACGGGATCTCACCCCGTGACGGGGATTCGAACTGCCAACCTTCTGATCGGCAAGTCCTAGGCTCTGTGGTTTAACCCACAGTGCCACCCGCATCCCTATTCTACCACAATAGTTCTCAGTGTCTCAGTCTTTTCTTTATGTCTAGCATTACTTCAGTGTTTTCTGGCTTATGCTCACCAGAAGACAGAAACATGGCTGTGAAAGGAAATTACTAACTCCTGAAAGTACAACTTGCAACACTAAACTGATCTATCACTGGGTTGTCATAGGCCACCCCTCTGTGAACTGCACAACAAGCACACACAGTTGGCTTTATAGCTCAGTGGGATTTCCTGTGTTCAAGTGCAACACTCTAACCTCTACATATACCATGTTGGCTCTGTTAATATGTATATAGAATAACTGTTTGCAGAAATATGTACACAGTTAAAGGTTGTGTAGCAGGGTGATTTTTTTATATGCAGTTTGTATCAATACAGCACCGTATTTTTCGCTCTATAAGACGCACCAGACCACAAGACACACCTAGTTTTTGGAGGAGGAAAACAAGAAAAAAATATATTCTGAATCTCAGAAGCCAGAACAGCAAGAGGGATCGCTGCGCAGTGAAAGCAGCGATCCCTCTTGCTGTTCTGGCTTCTGGGATAGCTGCGCAGCCTGCATTCGCTCCATAAGGTGCACACACATTTCCCCTTACTTTTTAGGAGGGAAAAAGTGAGTCTTATAGAGCAAAAAATACAGTACTTTGCTCCATTATGTGTGTGCATGCTCTTGTTCCCCAATATCTCCAACACAGTTGAAACAGTTTTTCCAAACTTTTTGGAAATGTGCTCTCACTTGTAAAAGTAAATCAAGATTATCTCTTTTGGGGGGTGGGGATACACAACGAAATTTCAAGGTTGAACAGTTGGGAAATACCTCATGCTCGCCTAGCTCTTATGTCATTAGCAGCACTGATCCAGCACCTCCTCTGTTCCTCGAACCCTCACAACACCTCCATCACATTCACCTTCCTATCCAGCTGTACATACTATCCTCTCCACAAACACTCTACTTTACCGATGCAACTGAGCACTTCAGGAGTCAAGAGAGATGCAACTTTGCTTGAATTTTGTGGGTTGGAACTGGCATTTTGGGAAACCTTACAGAAGGGTGTGGGAAAACTGCTGCCATCAGCTCCCTTCAGCCCCAGCCAGTACCATCAGCAGTCAGGTATAATGGGAGTTGTAGCCCATCATAATCTGAACAGGGACATGTTTGTCTACCCCTGCCTTACCCCTTGATTATTCATGGGTTTCTTGTCAACAAAGCATGCAAAAATATTTGTGCTACATCTATTTGTCCTGGGGTGTGCCATCAACACACTGTTCTATAAGAAACTGACTTAAAGGCTTTGCCCGAAGCTTCTATTCCCAAAGAGATTATAGTATTGATCTGAAGTTTATTACACCTTTGTCATCCCATTTCCTCCAAGAATGACCTACAGAGCAATTCTATGCATGTTTACACAGATGTAAGCCCCACTATGCTTAGTGCGACTTTTGATGTATATTGTCTGCCTGTATTAATGACAGCGGTCTTACAGATGTTGGAAATATAAGAAATAAATTAGCTAATTCACCAACTGAATGTTTATACCATGCGTTTACTATACTTAAGTAACAGTTATGATAGCAGAAAGGTTATATACCAACACCTGAACCAATTCAAAACTCAGCGGGATGAAATATGAACTTATATTTAGATTAAAATGCTCAGACGTTACACAGCAACAATTAAAATCACACGCTATTCAGTGGCCATAGATCAAAAGGTTCTTCCAATGCACTTGTGTTAATTAACTCAAGCTAGTTTCTCAGCACATTTTGCTTCTTGCCAATTCCAGCTGGCTCGATAGGGAGAGAATAAGAAGCTGCTAAACTAGGGGTGTGCTAACCCTCAGTTCAGAGACCTCATCCCTGCCACCCAAACAAATATCCCCACTCCCAAAGAAGCCACTGATTTGACAGCAGAAGCAAACAGGGGGGAAATTCACTAGACACAGAACTGTGGAAGCAGCCCAGCACCCTAATAGCAATGCAAATTGGTCCTCCCCACACATCAGTTTAATTATTTTATCAGCAGACAGGTGTGGTAACTATCCCTAACTAATCTGCACAAATCTACTGAGGGGTGCAAGTGCACCTCCTGTTTCGAAGTAGATGGTGGCTACACACACCTAGCAGCTAGGCCATAGAACAGAAGACATGGATAAAACAGCTATTCATAAATGCAAGAAACATGCATTATGCCTCTGTCCCTCTTGCAATTTCTGTAAAACTTTGCTAAATCCCCTCCTGAGGCATCCTGCCTTCCTCTTGTCAGAACTTTCCTGCCACCTGGGATTTCCTCCTATATCATCTGAATAACAAAGCTGTCATCTTCACAGCATCTCACATACCTTCAACATAAAACAGCTGAATTTCTAATGTTTGTGCTCTCTCAAGCCATACACAGAGTAATTTACCCTGATATTTTATCCTTTTTCACATAAGCTCCTCGCATACCTCTCTTCCAGACATGCCATTTCTCTGTCTCATAATGGGATCAACAGCTAATATGTAAAGAAACAAGTTACAATGCATTATGATGGCCTCAAATCATAAGATTAAAGGTTTCAGTAACAATGTAGGTTGAAATTCTGCTACAGACCCACTTGAACAAGGAGAAAGGGAATGCCAGAATGCCAAGTTTAAGGTGACAACTACCAAAAACCAAGTTTCTAAGTGTATCAATTGTTTTTTATTTATCACTCACTTAAGCTGATCTTTGGGGAGTGAGGGAAATTTCAAACAACCAACAATTTTCTAGAGGTAAGAGTCACATTGTTTGCAGGGAAAAGAAACAGCTGGAAATGACTGATAAAGTCTGCCACCCTATCAGTGCCCAAGAAAGTTCAGCCACCCAACTGCATCACCCACAGAAAATAGATGCTTTTTTCTTGTACCAGTAAGAATGGAGTAACTCACTGCTCATGTTGCAGTGGAAACTCAGCCAACTAAGCCTGCCAGACCATGCCAAGCAAATGTTCAGTGGCTATCATCTCTGAAGAAGAGATTTCACACCACAAGGGCAACAGGGCACCAAACAGCCAAGGTAGCATTTACAAACAAAAGATCCTGATCTGGAGATGCAAGTCACAAGTCCACCAGAGAGAAGGGTTTTGTGAGGAGCCATTAAAGAAGAGGTATCTTCCCAGAAGTCCAGGAAGTATTCTAGGCATAACAGTGACACTGGTTGAACTCTATAATAGGTGTTTGTTTTGTATGTGGTACTCCACAGTCACCTGCTCTTCCTCACTTTCACCAACACATGGTACGAGTAAACAATGGGGTGCCATTCTAAGGCGCTAGAATAAAGGAGTTTCCACTCCAGGGCTGAGGATAGGCCTGGCAAAATCAGTCTCAAAGGAGACTGGGCAACAGGTGTCAGTTGCCATTACAGGCAAGGTGGGGGCAGAAGCAAGCAGAAAGCAGCTGATGGCTAAAAAGCAAGGATCTGAAGATGTGCTGGAGGGTATGAAAGGGGCACTCTTGCCCCCCAATGTCAAGTGAAGGGCAGCAGTGCACTTGGCACAGAGGGAATATTGGTGGCACCCTCCTGCTGAAGAAGAGGGCAAAAACTGTACCACAGCAAATCCAGCCATCATCAATGGCCAAAGCAGGAATGACACGCTTTAGACCACTTTTTGAGTGGTTTCAGGAATACGAAGGAGCTGGGCCCCCGATAAAAGCTTATCAGCCCCTTAGACTGTGACTTTTGGTGGCTTTTCTCTTTATTTTTAAAATGGCATTGCCCTTCCTAGCCTGGAAGCACCTCAGGCCGAGCAACTGGCAATGGAAGCGTTCCCACTTAGATATATAACAATCAAGAACGAAAAAATATACGAGGGGCAGGATAGGCGACACTAGGGAGGAAGGGGGCTAGAAGCACGAAATGGGTGGGTGGGGTGGATTTCACAAGAGGGGCATTGCCAGCCAAGCATGGGTTGGGGGGGGGGAGCCGAGGTTGGCAGAAAGGGGCACCTGCTTGAGAGGGTGCCCCTCTGTTACTTCTTTTTATATATAAAAAAGTGGGAACTTAGAAGAGATAGGAGGATGTCGCCTCTGAGCCCTGAAAACCAAAAGTACCAACCCACACACACAACGCGAGCTTCTTATAGTGGGGTGGGGGAAGGACCCAAAGGTAATACTAATAGAAAGCAGCATTTAAAAAAAAAACTAAAATAAAGAGGGGGGTGAGAACACTCTAAGGAAGGAAGGACGCTTCGGTCGACCTGCGAAGGAAGGGAGCAAAAAAGCCAAATTACTCCGCAATGGGGGAGGACAAGAGGGGGTTGGGGAGAGTCCTGCTGCGCCCAGCGCCCCAGGGAAGCACCTACCTGGGTCCTGGGTGTGGGCGGGGGCCGCCTCTCCGCCGGCAGAAGGGGCTCCCCGCTTGCCCCCCACCTTCCTCCGGGCTCGCCTGCCGCCCCTCGCCCTCCTTCCCTCCCTCTCTCTCTGCCTCAACGCCTGGCGCTGGAAATCAGCTGACGGGCTCCTCCAGCTGCCGCGACTCCCGCTGCAAGTGTCGCAAAAGGCCCGGGCGGCGCTTGGCGGCAGGAGGGGGAGGGAGGGAGGAAGGGGAGGGGGAAGCCTCGTTGCCCTGGAGACGGAGCAGCGACCCGGGCCCCCCCCCCCCGGCGCGCTTCCCTGCGGCCCTCGCCTGGCGCTGCGCGGGGAGATGCGCGCGGTGGGTGCAGAGGGTGCGGGGTTTAAGCAGGAGGGATGCATGGGGGGGGGGGGAAATGCGTGCAAATCACGCAGGAGGTATGCTAGTTTTGTTGCAAAAGGCGCTCAGTCGGGGGCCGCTTAACTCTTCCTCTGCCCAGGTAAACCTGCGAAGTGTTGCAGCCTTATCATCATCGTTATTTATTAAATGTATCTGTCGCCTTTCCCCCCCCCCCATTTGCAAAACTAACAAAAACACAATCATGGAATTGGAGAGTTGGAAAGGGACCCTGAGGGTCCTCTAGTCCACCCCCCTAAGAATTGGCCTCTGCTTGTGCCAAATGTACTGCAGTGACTACATTATTACATGAGCACTGTTCCACAGCGTTTGATATTTTCATTTACATACATTCATACGAAATAAGACGGGCTTGTGAAGCAATTCTATATCCTCCCACCACGCTGACGAAGAATTCTACGAAACAGTAGTCAATATCCGGAATCACTGTTCAGTGTTGGACATCGTATTTGCTGAATACACAAAGCTTCACAGCTTATCTTTCATTGTACAAAGTCTGGTACCTCGCTTCATTTAAAGATTTTCAGATTCTTTCATTAAAGATTTCATTTTAACTGTAGCAGGAACCCCCCACCCCAATCATTCAGTTTGTACAAACTTCACACACACTCACACTCATACACTACATACGCTATGCTTCTGTTATAAATTGATAGAAAATCAACCATACATCGGTTTTGCACTGTTCCACTTTTATTTTTCTCCATGAAGGAAGGACTACAAAATGGGGAAGGTTTGATACAGGGCAGCCATAATCCCTTCACCATCCCAGCACATCCACAGGAGCCCTGCCCAGTTGCTATGCTAACCCTGATGGTCCTAGACAGAAGACAATCAAGATCACAAAGAACTTGCATATGGGAGTGGATTCAGCATGGACTGAAACAAAGGACAATGATCAGATCTCCCCTCAGGGGGCAGGAAACTGCAAACTCCCCTTTGTCTCCTGGAAGTGACTCATGGGGAGGGGGAGAGAAGGGAACCAGCCAGGTGACAGGACACTCAGGTTACCACTGCAACTCCTCCCTCAACCTCTCCTTTCTGTAATGTATGCATGATGTTTCTGGGGGTGGGCTTGACCTAGAGGAGGGGAATTTCAAAAGTTTTTATAAGGTCTTGCACACCATTTTTCTGTGTCTTTTCTCTCACCTGCAAGTGAGGGGAACACCCTGTTGCAACAGTTCAATAAAGGCCAAGCCTACAGGCTGCTGATTTGCTCCAATTTACTCTGGTTGGTGTCTTTACTTTTTGTCCAAGGGAGCCCTCGGATTTTTCCGGTAACAGTACCTGTTATGGTTTGAAGGAATTCTATAAAGATTGTCTATTGCTTATGTACATGGTCATCATGTTGCCTGGACATTGCTGACGTTTTCTTTGCAACACAGGGGTTTGTTTGGTTACTTCCTGTGGATCACAGCAGCGAGGCCAAACAACTTGTCTGGCCAGCCCAGGACCTCCATGCACACAGGGTTGCACCCCAAGGAAGTCACTTACTTCACCCCCAAAGGCGCACTCATCCATTGTCTCCCAAAAGAGGGATGGTAGTTCAGGCAAAATACAGGACAGGGTGGGACAGTTGGGAGGGGCGATTTTTTTTCCCATCTGGTGCTGAAGTGACTTCAAAGCAATCCATTACAATCTATTGCAGATTAACAGGACAGCCCCTGTGGAATTCCTCTCTCACACACGTGGGCATAGCCAGGATTTTTGTTAGGAAGGGGTAGGCCTTTTGTTAGAGAGGGACAGAACCTCTGTTTGCTATGTATTTTTATTATTATTATTATTATTATTATTATTATTGATTGGGGGGGGGGCAGCTGCAGCTCCCTGCCCCCCACCCCCCTTGGCTATGCCCATGCACAGACACACACAAGCATGCAGACACACATACACATAAATTTGTAAATCTTGTCTGTGCTTTGCTCCCCAGACTTTAAATACATGACATTTCACACACCCTTTCAAATACATGTATTTGGAGAGGATCCCTAATTTGGCAGTGTGTGAGAGAGAAAGGCCTGAAATACAGGACTGCAGTTAAGTGGTAATCAGCTCTGTTCAAGTTCAGTAGGACATCTAAGTGATGCATAGGTTTGTGGCCCCTCCAGGTGTTCCACTTTATTTTGCGTTCATAATGATTTGTGTTTGTGATGCTATAGGGAGGTCACACTTTCTATACTGCCTACAGATGTTCTTGAGGCACTCCTACTCCTAACCCCACAAATGTTCAGCAGGCGTGGGTGGCTCACTGGAATGAATGGCGCTTAAGTCAATTACAACCGCCTTGGCCCATAGATTTCAGTGGGACCTTGGTGTCACTGCAACCCTATGTGCATTTACTTTGGATGACCTCAAGAAGCAAAGATTTAAAAACAAAAAAGCGCCACACAACAACACACAACTCTGCAAGGCTATGCTGCTGAATCAGTTAGATTCATAAATCCTCCAATTTGGCCAGCAGCCTATCCCTACACTGCAGGCAGTTGGGCTGGATGACCCTTAGGATTCCTTCCAACTCTGCAAATTATACGATTCTAGTTCATAATTTTCACGATGGGAGGTGAAATATACTTGGAGTCCAGTGTGGATTTCATGCTCTTTATTCAGCTCATAGTGGCGAGGAATGAATGTTCCCCCCAAATATTTGCATTATATACATTATTTACACAATGGGCAGCACATGATTGGCTAATTCTGGGATTCTCCTGTAGGCCAATTAGGTTGCAGATTCACTTCCACCTGGAGCTGGATTGGGTGGCTCCTGCGGACCAATCATACTGCTGCATTGTTCTAGAACCAATCAGACTGCTTTATTTTGGATCCTATTCAACTCAGTACATAACAGGAGGATGTCGGGTATGCACAGAACCGGAACCAATGCAGCCGCCCAAGCTTCCCCCACTTCCGCGAGCCCTGAACTACGACGGCTGCCCTGAGAAGCCAATCACTTCCGCCCGCAAAGGTCACCAAGCTGAAACGGCAAGGCTTGTCAACCAATAGCGCTCCTCCCCGAAGCCGGAGGTCGCACCTTGCCCTTCTCCAAGATGTCACCGGCGGAGTCAAGCGGGCAAACCCAGAGGTGGAACCACAACAAAAATGTCACCCACCGCCGCAAGCACTACTAACGGCGCAAAACCGCAATATTTTTGTTATTCCCAGTGCAAAAGATGAAGCAGCTTCGTGTGCGTTTGTAAGGGGGGAGGGGAGAGAGAGGTGAAGGTTTTACACCA
This sequence comes from Podarcis cretensis, assembly GCF_951804945.1. NCBI lineage: Eukaryota > Metazoa > Chordata > Lepidosauria > Squamata > Lacertidae > Podarcis > Podarcis cretensis. Next base: position 52,218,719 of record NC_137180.1, read on the forward strand.
TAGAGCCTAGAGCGAAGCCTAGAGCGCCCACCATAGAGCCTAGAGTCGAAGCCTAGAGCGCCCAACAGAGACTCGTGGCCGAAGCCTTAAGGGTGGATGTGGAGTTCAGCATCGAGACATCGCCTAGAGCGCCCACCAGAGACTCGCGACCAATGGCGGCTTTCGCCAGTTGGTTAAGTCTCTCAACCGGAAGTGTGAGCCGCCGACCCCTCCCCTCTCCCCCGGCGCGTGAACCTGGATGAACTCTCAGCTGAGGGTGCCTGAGAGGAGGAGGAGGAAGGCGGAAGAAAGGGATGGCCGGGGCCGTGTGCGCCTGCGCTGGAGCGGTGCATGCTGGGCGCGGCCGGCCAGCCTCTCGCCCCGCCCCGCCCGCGCTCCTTTTCTTCCCGCGGTGACTTTGCACTTACCGGGCGTGTTGCTGCCGCCGCCGCCGCCAGGATGGTCGGGGTGAAGGTGATCGCCAACGACGCGGACTTTCAGAGCGAGCTCAGCGCCGCCGGCTCCCGGCTAGTCGTGGCCAAGTTCACCATGAGGGGGTGAGTAGGCAGGGCCCCTTCGGGGACCCTTCGCGCGTTCACACGAGCGGACACGCACACGTGTACGGCTCCCTCTCTGAGGGAAACGGGGGGCTCTCCTCCCCTCACAAGGGGACGGGAAAGGCGTTATCCCCATTGTATCACCACGTTCAGGTTTTAGTTTAACGCAGAGCTGTATGGGTCCGAGGTTGTGCCTGTTTATGGGATGTTATTTGGATTTTTTTGGGGGGGGTGTTGTTGTTGCTGCTGCTGGTTTTCTGTAGCTTTATTTTAGGTTTCCCTGCGATTCCTGTAGGAAATTGCTCGGTTCGGTTTCGCATTTAAAAAAACCAACTTACAACGCAGCAAAAGTAGCCGGAAACAAAAAAGTAACTATGTATTTTATTCGTTTTAAGCCGCCTTGAACATGGTTTGATGGAGGCATACAAATAAATGTGTAGGCATGTATTTTTTTTAATTTGTTTTGTAAGGTGTGTACACAGCTTGATTAAAAAACAAAATTTCAAAGCGGTTTACGAGAAAGATAAGACGTTAAAACCCAGGGAATTGTTTTTTAACAACATACAAAAGTTAAAACACTGAAATAAATAACAGTTAATTTGACTTTCTAAGCTTGCTCATTCATATTATTTAAAAGGCAAATATGTTAACCAGTTGTGATGAATTCAGTGACATGGGCAGCTAACATGGCTCCCCCCTGGGATCTGAAGCAAAATTGTCTGAGGCTATATACTGTATATGGTTCCTTTTTCTTTGCATAGCAAATTATTTCTTCTCCTAAGCACACAAATCTTATAAGTAAGGCCCATTCAGGTCAGTGGGACTTACTCATAGGTAAGTTGGTCACAAAGTTGCAGCAGGAGGGTGTGACAGTAGAGAAAGCATATTGTCCATTACAAACGGTGAGAATAGATCTTGAGGTAGGGGGAGATGTACTTCATGGTTGTTGTTTGCGCTGTTTTGTTTTGTGACTAGGTGCACCAACTGGAGCTAAGTGCAAAATAGTGGCTGGGAGCGGCATAACATAGTTTAAGGCTCAAAGTGCCTTTCAGTGCATGTTCAGTCCAGTAATTCATTTTATTTCCAGAAGTCTCATTGCAAACAAGTTCATTGCTAGTTCTCCTGTTGACCATATATTGGGACAGTTCTCTCTTGCCCACTTTCCTGACAAAATCTGAAGTGAACAAGAAACCATTGATATATTCTGATTTTTGTGTGGGTCTGATTTCACTAGTCTCGCCAATTATCACACTTCTTTAATTTTTAATTCACTTTGTAAAAGAACATAATGAAGCGACAGGTTCAGAAGCAGGAAGAAGCCCTATTGAATATGGTGTTCAGAATGCCAGTGTCAACTGGTGAGAGTTCTGTGGGATAGTCCTCACAACTTTAACCCTTTTCAGGGCTACTTCACACCTTACAGATTTTCTGTTAGGAACAGTGTGCAGCCTGCCTTTACGTAGTTAATGTTAGCTCATGTGTTGCAAGCACATGCACGTGTAGGAAGCTTGCCACCATCACAGCCAAGTTGTGTGACAGCAAGTAAGCAGCATGTAATTTCCTGTGCAAAACCAAAGTTTTGTGGCATGACCCAGATAGGGAGCAGTTGGGGATGAAGGGAGAGGGAACAGGTTTTCAAAGCTGCCTACCCCAATAAGCACATAGTTGAAATGGTATGCACTGTCATTGTTTTATTTACTCTGCCTTTTAGGGCAAGCCCTCCCAAGCCCTATAGCAATAAAAATGCAGCCATTGAACAAACATCATAAAGCAGACAAAACAATCTCTGGGGGTCCAGCAATAGACTTGGCAGAATTTTTAAAGAGACCTTCTGGTTTGCTTAAACCCTGCAAGAGGGAGGGCTAAGTAGTGCTTTTGGGTGACAGGATTTCCACAGAGTGATATCTTTACATCTGCTGGGCTCTGCTTCAGAGTTCAAGCCTGAGCTGTTGTTTCTCTGTAGAGTCATCATCATTCCCCAGATTCGTTACTACACCTTTGTCTTTCTCTGGGAACTAAACCCACACCCTAATTTGGGTTTCAGTGATATCCTGTGACTAATTGCTGTACTTCCTGCTTTGGAAAGGAATGCTCCTTTTGCAGTGAGTAGGAGATATTTTTAGGAGATATTCTGAAGGTGAAATCCTGGATTCATACTCTGGTTTGAGAGAAAATTGCAGTACGCATCATGGTAAGCCATAGTTATCACTAACTTGGAAAGTGGAGAAATAAGGAGTATATATGCACAAGCGTAGAGGAGGACCACGTGTGTTTGTAGGAGTTCCCAGTTGCTAAACTACAGTTTGGCAATTAGAAATAAGACACTTGAATAGATCTGATTCTTGGTGTGATGGTATAGAACAGTACACAGTCCAAAGTTGTCAGTTTGGTTGGGATTATAACATCACACAGGGTAGTCTAAGGACTGGGAAATGTTCTTTGATATGGGAAAACTAAGTGAAAAGGGAGTGCAAACAAGTATGGTCCTGAGGAAGCAAGGAATGAAGGCACTGTAAAGGATGCGGGTGGTGCTGTGGGTTAAACCACAGAGCCTAGGGCTTGCCAATCAGAAACTCGACGGTTCAAATCCCCTCGACGGGGTGAGCTCCCGTTTCTCAGTCCCTGCTCCTGCCAACCTAGCAGTTCAAAAGCACAAAGTGCAAGTAGATAAATAGGTACCACTCTGGTGGGAAGGTAAATGGCATTTCCGTGCGCTGCTCTGGTTCGCCAGAAGCGGCTTAGTCATGCTGGCCACATGACGCGGAAGCTGTACGCCGGTTCCCATGGCCAGTAAAGCGAGATGAGCACCGAAACCCCAGAGTCGACCGTGACTGGACCCAACAGTCAGGGGTCCCTTTACCTTTCAAAGGACCTGAAACAAAACATCACATAAGACCCATCGACAGAAGTGGGATCCCCTGTACGTTACAAAGAAGGAGCATATGGGCAATTGGTTTGCCACTCTAGACCTTTTCATGGCAATTTGGGCAGTTGTGGTTTCTGCTGTTGTTGCAACTAGAGCCAATCAGCATTGACATGTGTGAGTTAGAGAAAGGTTCACTTGTTTATTTAAACCAGCCAACCAACTGTTGGGTTGCAGATTTCTAGTTATTCATTTAATGTTTGTTCATTTGCTGGCAGTCTGTGTAACAGGCAGAAGGGAATAGCAGGTAGTACTGGGTGGATCAGTCAGGGTGGGGCAACTTCAGTAGGACCCGAAGAAATAATATCACAACTAGTATGTCAACGGTCACTGGTACTGGATGTATTTCTGAACAGCTGAAGACGGTAGCCCTGTAATAAGTTTTGGAAAGTTGTAAGGTGCCACGTGCTTGCACCTAATCTTAACTGGGATTGAACCTTATCAGAACACATTTGGTACCAGCATGAGAACAAGCTAACCAGCAATAGTACTGGTTAGCTGAGCATTATTGGCCACGTGAGAGAGCTAATTTTTTCAGTTTTAAAAATTGGTAAGGTGATGGCTAAACTGGTAGCTAGGGTCTGAATTTGCCTCGTGCTGGTACTTTTTACTATTCACTAGATTTTGATTGGACTTGTAGAAATATTATTTTGTTGCCCCACATTTCATCTTGAAATTATTGGAGGTATCTGTTGGCTTCTAATCAGTTTTTAAATGAGAACAGGATAGAGCTACTAGTGAAATGGTCACCTGCTATTTGATGATATTAGGCCACAGTCAGATTTTGTAAGGAGCCAAGAAGATGGTGGTACCCAGCTTCCTTCGCTGAATCATCATATCCTCCGATAGTGAAGGTATGGAGGAAGGATTGCCATAGCCATGGTGTCTTGTGCTATCCCTTGGGGTCGTCAACAAGATCCAACATGAACTTTTGTATCTCTTGACAGTTGCTTATATTAGCTACATCATAATACCTTGGCCTTCATAATGGTTAACTGTATTAAAGTACTTGGCCATTATTTGATGGTGATTGTCTGGTTAAATAACAAAAACAACAATTTATTATTTATACCCTGCCCGTCTGACTGGGTTTCCCCAGCCACTCTAGGTGGTTTACAGCACACACGAAATTGTAAAACATCAGACATTTAAAATTTCCCAATGCAGAGTTGCCTTCAGCTAACTTTTTGTTTGTTTGTTTGTTTTTTTGTCAGATGTCTAACCCTCCACTGAAATATGCTATCTTGTTTTTCACTGGGACCTGTTCTGTTGTGACTACAGGACTAGATTTCCATTTAATCAGTATAGTTCTGTCCTCCCTGATTCCACTATGTAAATAAGTGCCAACTCACAGAATACTTCTGCCTTGCCTACAATAAGGTCTAGCGGGAGAAGCCAAAATTGTGATCAAGCCCTCTAAAGATAGAGAATTTGTCCTAAATCCCCTTATTAACTGATGTGAAGTTTTCAGAGCTGTCTCTTTGGTTATGCCCTATTGCAGTATTGAACTGTTGCGATTGGTAATTTTCTGTAGCAAAGTCATTTTCTCTGCAGTCAGCTTTTACTGTGGAAAATCAGTAGGACATCATTGGTGTCATCTACTGGCAGAGAAGCTGTTGACAAACATACTGAAAATGACTAAGCTTATTATCCTGACCTACAAAGGTCTGTATAGCAGAGAGACCTAGTAGTTTGGGGTAATTGAAATTCTCTAATGCTGCTAGCAATAAGCTTTAAACACAGACGTAAGTGCTAGTTGTAACCAAATTGCCCCTTTCCCAAATAATGGTTTGGATACTTGAGCAGAGAGAAAGTCATTGTAAATAAGGAATGAAAGGTGGGGGAGAAGTGATGGTTCTGTATTGCTTTTTCTGCTGATGGGAGAACATATTTTGCTCAAGCTGTGTTTTCCATAGAATTCTCTTCCCACGCCAGTCAGTTTGATAAGAGGCCTTTGGGACAGACTTAGGTATTTCAAGGTCAGTGTAATTGTGCATTTTGTTGAGATGCTTTGTTAATGGATGGTTTCATTTTTAATGTTATGACTATGTATTTTTACTATTATATTTTTACATAGCCTGTAACTATACTGGGTGAATAGATGAAGAGCAGATTCAAAGTTGATTAAGCAATAAACAAATAAAATTGTGTTCTTGTCTAATTATTGAAGCTTCTCATGATGTTTTTATTGCACTACTTTTACCTTTCTCCCTCCTTGTAATGGATAGATTAGAACATAGTCATATTTCTTTGCTGACTTCAGGGAAGGGGGAAGTTACAATTTTCCTCTTTTTTTAGTCAGGTGCAGGGCTCTGCACAGTTGTTTGTATTCAGGAATGTGAAGTAGGAACATAAAATATTGGAATGGTGTTTATGGATCCCCCACCTTGGCAACTGCCAGCATAAAAATAATTTCCCTTACTCTTGAGTTATCAATGTTTTGATTAGGGTCTGGGGAGACCAGAAGCAATATAAGTCTTTCACACTCTTTCTGTTTTCCTCTGAAGGAGGGCGGAAAATGAGCTATCCACTCTTCCCTCCCACTGAATTCTCTGTGCAAATCAAATGACTTTGGGAGGAGAGGGAGGGAATTGGTGCCATTCACAAATAATGGATTGCTCAGTTAAGTGGAGCCAAAATCTGTGGCTACTTGTCACCGGAAATGTGAACCCAACATGGAGAGAAATATTTAATACTTGTTCCCACAATAAATCAGAGATGCTGTGTTGGTGTTAATGTGCAAGCAAAATAAGCCAGAGAAATAGTCGTATGTGGGGGGTGTGAGAGAGAAGATGCAAATTATCACAACTCCTTTCCTATGCTTGCTTTTGTAAGTCTTGGAATGAAGCAAAAGGTGCTGTGTTGTACTCTCCAGAGAGCAATATATTTTAATAAGCAAGAATTATTACATCACTAGAAAGCTGGATGTTTACTTACAGCTTGGGGAGTATTCTTTATGAGAACCATTAAGTTCTCATGGTTTTCTAGTTACCTATAGTCCCTGAGCACTGTGGAGTACACAAATTACGAGATGTGTTGCTAATGCCAAGCTTCGAGACAGTTTTCTACGAAAGGGCGATCGCTTTGGGATTGCAATTGAGTAGAAAAGGATTTTGCTTTACATAGGCTAACCTGTATGCTTTCATTATGCATTTTGCTGAGAAATGATGATGTAGTCAAGTTGACTTGAAAAAGTGTTGGATATCAATCTCCTTGGTCTGAAGCTAGATGTTTTGGGGATTGCATGCAGCCAGTGCCAAAAGCAGAAGCCCTGCATCTCCTCTAGGGCTGGGCGATATAGCAATAGTCCATATTGTGGTATCGGTTTCATAATTTTTGACTTTGCAATATAGCACAAATCATGATGTGTGTGTGTATGCTATGCAAAAATCACAATGTGGGAAAAACTGAAGCCAGCCAGTGCCTCTACATAGCTCAATCCTTTGTAATATACATTGTAATATATCAGTATATCGCAATGTATATCGCGATGTTTAGCTGGTGATATATCACAGAGTTGAAAGCCAGTTATCTCCCAGTCCTAATCTCCTTCCCTGTAACATCTAGCAAGCTAAAACACATGTTGTGACTTAAGGTGGGAATGAAACTTAGAATACTGCTATCAGCAGCCAAAGAAAATGGGAGAGAAAGCTAGGTGCATAATGGTGGTTTATTTTACACCCCACTTGCCTTCAGCAGAGCTTGATGGATCTCACTTCATGCTACTGGAAGGAAGAAGAGATGGCAGTCTGAGGGTTGCTGTTCTCAGTACCAGCCAAACAATCTCTGTTATCCTTAGCTTTAGCCTACTTTACCATGTGAATCCCAAGGGGGCTGCAGTTACCTAAGTGGACGTGCTGATGTGTGTTGTCCTTTTCTTCCCCCTGACAGATGTGGCCCATGTTTAAGGATAGCCCCTGCTTTCAACGCTCTGAGCAATAAATATCCCCAAGCGACATTTTTAGAAGTTGATGTGCATCAATGCCAGGTGAGTAGTGTTTGTGTATGTGTGCATGAGCATGTGTCAGTGAACAAGATTTAACTCCTACAGGTGTATTTTTTTGATATGTGGGATATAAATGCAGCCCAGAAATAAAATAAATATTTAAAACTTTTTTTTCTAGAAGCCTGTTGACAGTCAGTGGGCACACCTACCTCAGAGGAGGAATAGGCTGTAGATTGTCCTCTAAAAGGCAAGATTGGCATTTATCAGGAGCAGAATGCCATGTAAATGCGTAAGCGTTAAGTTTTATAAACCTACTGCTGCTCATGTTATTATTGGCAAGAATTTGAGTTATATGTTGGTAGAGTTTAAGTTTGCTTCTTTGGGTGGAGGTACATTCAGCTGTAGACAGATCTATCCATGATAACCATTTTAAGTCGGTGGTTCAAAACAAGCAAGCTGTCATGTGATGGATGCAATGATCCCATGGTAAATTGGGTCATTTAAATTTTATTTTTTTACTTGAATGTTGTGGTTACATTTATCTGTAGTCTACCAGTTTGCATATACCAATGTTTGAATCAAATATTGGCCAGATATAATGAACGTTTGGGGCTTTCTCCTAACTCTCTTGATTTCTCCACTGAGGTGCAGAGAAGATGACATAAATATTATTCAGATTGTATTGCCAAATTTGGAAAAAAACTTTTGTAATACAGAGTTGACAGAGCTGGATCCAGAAGGGACCCTCAAACTGCGAAGCTGCTCGTTCAGGGGGAGTGCAACCCCACCCAGGGCAGGCAATTGACCGATTTCTCAGGCACAGAAACTACTTACCCACAGTGCCTCCATATTGCCAGGATTCAAGCTTGTGCTGCCTCTCCTAATTCAGATCTTTTTAGAGTACGACACAAATCTTAAATAATCAATATTACAAGGGTTAGGAATAGAAAGTTCTGCTGAGGTGACATTTTATGATGTGTGACTGCAGTGGATAGAAAGGTTCAATTCAGCTGGCCCTTTGAGTGACTCCGTTTCAACTCTCTGCAAGCAACGCTACATTTTTCAGCTATTAACTTGAAGCCTGGTAGTATTTAATGTTAAATTTTGGTTTCCTAGTGTTGTATAATTTGGCTACTTGGAACGTTTTTGGTTTGTTCTTTCTGGTATAGATGTTAAATTCATCCAATAAAAGGCTTTTTAATTATGCAGAACTATTGTTGGCATTTAACAATGCAAGTTGTACCATAAAGCTTACATTATTAAATTTAAGCCATTAAAAAGCTGTTGTTCATTCGCTCTTTTATGAACTAGCAGTATCTTGGGTACATAGTAATAGGAGTCTTATCCTTATTCTCAGTACAGTTATAAAACTTTGGAAAATATCATTTGGTGCAGTTTAATCTCGGGTGGTTTTAACTTAGTGCACGGAGTCTGAAGAAACTTGTGAGTGGTCTTTGAAGCAAAATTTTAAAAAAGAATGTGGCAATACAGTGTTCTTTCCCTAGTTGTGCAGGAGAAAGCTGGCTCTAATAGTCCTTGGCTAAGGCTTAAGCCTGTATCTCATCTCATGTGCAAAAACAAGATTTTATATTTATAGGGATCCTGGCCACATCTAAAAGTGCGTGGAAAGATAGTAATAGGAGCATAATGCGCTTCACTTTTGTAAGGGGAAGACATTCGGAGAGCTTTTAAGGGTCTTCTTTGTCTTTCAGCAGTGGATATGTGACTCCTGCTTGTCAACTTTTTCACAGTGCTTTCAAAACTGCTGCAAAATTTGACACTTGGCCAGTTCAGGTGTAAACTACCGTATTTTTCGCTCTATGAGACGCACCAGACCACAAGACGCACCTAGTTTTTGGAGGAGGAAAACAAGAAAAAAAATATTCTGAGTCTCATAAGCCAGAACAACAAGAGGGATCGCTGCGCAGTGAAAGCAGCAATCCCTCTTGCTGTTCTGGCTTCTGGGATAGCTGCGCAGCCTGCATTCAGTCCATAAGACGCACACACATTTCCCCTTACTTTTTAGGAGGGAAAAAGTGAGTCTTATAAAGCAAAAAGTACGGTATGTGGCTTAATAAATCATGTCTTATTAAGAATTAGTGTTTCCCTTTGCTCCTCCCTTCCACATCATCTTCATTGTTCCTATCAGGGTTTATTAAATTGAGATCGTTATGTCTGAACCAGCCCAATGGCTCAATTCAGGCACCATGCCTAACGATGGCTTGAGTTTACAAATAATATACAACAGGCAAACAGTGTTTTAGCATGCACAGAAGTGCTCTATCGCAGACGTGCAGTAGTGGCGCTCTACTTACGAACTTTTCGGGGTGCGAACAACACCCTGAAACGGATCACATTCAGTAGAGGTACCACTATATTAAAAAGTCATCATGAAAACCTTTTTCTCTGTTGGGGAACAACATAGAAAATTGTATTTCCAATTAGCACTATTTTTGCATGTAAGCAGCAAACATGCTGCTGATGATGATTATGTGGATGACCTGGGATGATTGGTACTCTTTTGTTCATTAAATACTAAAATCCTAACAAAAAAATTCCTTCCAGTAGCACCTTAAAGACCAACTAAAAACAAAAAAATTCCTTCCAGTAGCACCTTAAAGACCAACTAAGTCAGTTCTTGGTATGAGCTTTCGTGTGCATGCACACGAAAGCTCATACCAAGAACTGACTTAGTTGGTCTTTAAGGTGCTACTGGAAGGATTTTTTTTTGTTTTGACTATGGCAGACCAACACGGCTACCTATCTGTTACTAAAATCTTGCTACACATTGCTAACCATTGACTTCTCCAATACTAGGGAACAGCTGCAACCAATAATATATCGGCAACCCCAACGTTTCTTTTCTTCCGGAGCAAAGTGCGCATTGACCAGTATCAAGGTGCCGACGCTGCTGGATTGGAAGAGAAAATCAAACAGCACCTAGAAAATGATCCTGGAAATAATGAGGATACCGATATTCCAAAAGGATATGTATGTATATATTATCTGGATACTATTCTAGTGGATTATTATCTGCACAGTATTAAAAGATTTGCATTCGAAAGGATCCAGAGGATCAGGATGGAGCTTCCATGCAGGTGCAAAAGCTCTTTGCATGATCTGGGACTTCTGAGGGTCCCCTTTCCACTGCAGTCCCTCCTTGCTCTCCTCCTCCCCTTAAATAATGCCTTTGAAAGTTAGAACGTCACCTCCATCCTGGGCGGCCTCTGTTGCATCAGGAGGGAGGGAGAGATACAGAATGTATTGATGCATTTGAATGTTAAGAGTACTTTTTGAATCCTGGCTCAGATTATAGAATTTTGAATTTCTCTCTTTCTCCATCCCTCCACCCCATCTCTCTCTCTCTCTCTCTCTCTCTCTCTCTCTCTCTCTCTCGCACACACACTCTCTCTCTCTCTCTAACGCAAACACACTGAGCTCTTTCTGTTACTGCTCTTACTGCACATGCAAAGTCTTTATAGCTGGTGCTCACAACAGGCCTCTTGTCTAGCAGCTGTGGAAAGGGGAAATTTTATGTTGGGGATTATTAGGAAGAGGATTGAAAATAAAACTGGTGATAACATAATACCTTTATATGAACATATGGTGCGTATGCAGAACTGCATACAGTTCCGGTAGCCGAACAGGTTATTGAAGACCTGGAAAATGTTCAAAAAAAGGGTACTAAAATGTGTAATGCTGTTTGGTGTCTAGGGAGCACATACATAACCCTCAAAATACAAATCCACTTTCAGGTGGTTTAAAAAAAACTCCACATTCTCCTGGTTATGGATTCTGCCCTGAAGAGCTGGAAGCAGTTTTCCCCAAGGCACAGGAAAAGCAAAAGTGGTCAAATCCACAGCAAGTCCACATAGCTATTGGGATCAGCCAAAATGTCTTAAATCATGTGCAGGTGTTTTGAGTTCTCTAGAACTTTTAATTGGGGCAGGTTACTACACTAAGCAGTGGAGGGGAGGGGAGTTTTAAAATCTTTTAGTCCAGATCTTGAAGTCTTGAGACCAGAATTTCTAATCATCTTTTTGTCAAACACCACCTTCAAGGTTTTGCCTTGACTTAAGAGAAGATAGCTGTCAGCAGATTTATTTTTTTTAAAAAAACCATCTTTCCTTGTTGAGGTTTTACCTTGGGGCTCCTGAATGTTGCAAATCAGGGCTTGTCTGACAGCTGGAGTGACACGTACATGTAAATGAGAACCTTAATGTGACAAAACACTCGACTGGAGCTGTCATCTTCATGACAGTTTCTGAGCATCATTTGATATAATATTCCTCTTAAAAGGGGTCAGCTTTTGCATCCTGCCCAAAATATTAATACAACCCCTGACAGAGTACAGTGTTTAATATTTTAGCCAAGTGCCAGCGCAGCTAATAGTTCAGTAGCTCAATAAAGGCACACCCAGCTGCTGCAGTTCTGTGATGGTTTGTTTTCCAAATTAGCAAATGCAATCCATTAGACTTTGCTGGGAAACTGTATGTGCTAACCTAGAATTATGTTAAATGCAAGAATGCATCTCTTTTGAGATGTTAAGTACTTTAAATTCACAGCTAAATAGACACAATCCCTGCTACCCAGTTTACCTTTTCAGCTGAATCTTTTTCCGGTAAATAACCCCATAAATATAGGCCACTTGCATTTTCACTAGTTCAGAGTTACAAATGTTGTCTGTACCGCTGTGTTCATTGCGTCTAATGTGAATGCAAATAGTTAAGCAAATAGTTAAATGTAATAAGCAGTTGTAGCAGCTTTGACTTCCAACGAGGCATGCAGTTCCATCTTTTGATGTGGCATTTGCTTCTAAAGCTTTTCAAAACTGTCCTGAAGGACACAAAAGTGAAGGATTGCAGAATTATACTTGGACTGTCTTTTCAATTAGGTAAATAGATTTTCGCTCCTGTGGTGTTTATATTTGTTTTTATTATTTCAAGTGTTCTGTTTCTAAACTGCCGTCTTGCCAAAGCACTCATTGTAATTTACAACATGAAACAACAACATACAGCAGCCTTCTCCAACCAGGTGCCCACCAGGTGCTTTGGGATACAACTCCCATCCCAGCCAGCATGGCTAATGGTCAGGAATGGTTGGAGTTGTCCAAAATATGTGGAGGGCGCCAGGTTTAGGATAAGGGATGAGAAAACAGGGTGGGTAAGAGAGAGAAGGGATGATCAATCTGTATGGAAAAATAAGTGCCAATTGGTTTTGCATGTTTTTTGTTGTTGTTGTTGTTGTTTAGTCATTTAGTAGTGTCTGACTCTTCGTGACCCCATGGACCAGAGCACACCAGGCACTCCTGTCTTCCACTTCCTCCCGCAGTTTGGTCAAACTCATGCTGGTAGCTTCGAGAACACTATCCAACCATCTTGTCCTCTGTCGTCCCCTTCTCCTTGTGCCCTCCATCTTTCCCAACATATTTTCCAGGGAGTCTTCTCTTCTCATGAGGTGGCCAAAGTATTGGAGCCTCAGCTTCATGATCTCTCCTTCCAGTGAGCACTCAGGACTGATTTCCTTCAGAATGGAGAGGTTTGATCTTCTTGCAGTCCATGGGACTCTTCAAGAGTCTCCTCCAGCACCATAATTCAAAAGCATCCATTCTTTGGCGATCAGCCTTCTTTATGGTCCAGCTCTCACTTCCATACATCCCTACTGGGAAAACCATAGCTTTAACTATACGGACCTTTGTTGGCAAGGTGATGTCTCTGCTTTTTAAGATGCTGTCTAGGTTTATCATTGCATGTTTATCCCCCTGTAAATGTCTTATAAATGTATAGCCCAGCCAGGTGATCATTGTCACTGTCTTTTACTTCTAGATGGATTTGATGCCATTTGTTAATAAAGCTGGCTGTGAATGCCTTAATGAAAGTGATGAACACGGGTTTGATAACTGTTTACGTAAAGACTCTACCTTCCTGGAATCAGACTGTGACGAACAGGTATTTTGCCTTCCAGAAAATATTGCATTATACTATCAAAAGGGCAAAGGTGTTCTTTTCGCTAGAATTGTGCTCTCAATTGTATGCATGTTTAAAATCTGGGGTCTAAGTTGGTGGTGGCCATCTGGGAAAGAGTAGCATTCTAAATCCATGTGCAGTAATGCTGTGGGTCAATGCATTTGAGATCCCTCTTAGATTTTTTTTTTCCTTTTGCTCTCTCCACAGCTGCTTATTACAGTAGCTTTTAATCAGCCTGTCAAGCTTTATTCTATGAAGTTTCAAGGGCCTGATAATGGTGAGTAAAAGGATTTCCTCTTTCAAGAGAAGCCATCTATGCATGCAGCCGCTGTTGGTTTTAAAAATACAAAGCACAAGACACAGGTTCCTTGCCTGTGGCCCTGTTCTCTTGCTCCTAAGTCTTAAAGTCTGTACCTGACCATCAAGCACATTGCCGCCATACCATCAAGTTTCTGCAAATGCACCACCGGCAGTGCAGAACTTTGCAAAACAAACTGGCTACTCCGGTTTTGAGACCACTGGTATATTTCCAAGAATCTGCATTTACGAAATTATGTGTTGTGTCACTTTTGTCAGGTGACATGTCAGCATAGCTACCTTTTGGTATCATTGTTCTGAAGACCGTGGTTGCTAATAATGTTAATTTCTATTGCACCTGTTTTAGTTGCGTGTGGTACATATATTGAAATGAAGGCATGAGCTCTTCCCAGAAAAGGCTAGGGACACACTCCTCAGCAATAAGAATGGAGTCTGGGCAAGTCCATTTAACTTTTTTCCCAGCTGAGGTTGGAATTGTGCTATGTGTAGTCACTTTAATGCTTTAGCCTGCTAAGGGTGAACTTTTGAATGCTCCCCATAACATGTAAAAGCCATACAGCCTGTAGCAACCTTCTCCAGCTCCCATCATCCCTGACCATTCACCATGGTGGCTTGGGCTGATGGGAATTGAAAGTCCTACAACTTCTGGAGACTGGAGAAGACTGGTCAGTAGTGTTAAGTGCAGCCCTTACTAACTAAGTAAAGTTATAAAATTTAAGCGAGTGATGTGCTTGCTTCTGATAGAAGGTTCTTTGCCTCGGGGTGCAGATTGGACATCATAATTTGCCTGTCTCTTTTCTTCTGAATCTACATAATTTTCGTACACAGAACAACTTTAAAATACTGTCAAGTATATAAGATCATGTTTTGAGGGTTTTTAAAAGAGTCAGTGGCATTTTTTAAAAATCACAGGTCAAGGTCCAAAGTATATAAAAGTGTTTATCAACCTCCCTCGATCAATGGATTTTGAAGAGGCAGAAAGAAGCGAACCCACTCAGGCCCTGGAGTTAACGCCAGATGATATCAAAGAAGACAGTATTATCCAACTCCGCTATGTAAAGTTTCAGAATGTTAACAGTGTAACTGTGAGTATAAACCTTCGAATTCGTTCCTGGTTAACAGAATCCTGTGACATTACAAAAGGCCGACTCCAAAGCATGGTAGATCCGCCAATAACTTTTGCCACTTCCACCATAGTTTTAATGCAGTGAAGCCCAGCTATGTCCCCCCCCCCCTGCCTCTTAGATACAGCAACTGGTAGGGATGGGAGCCTGGAATATTCAGGCTTGCCAGACCCAGCTCCTGTCAAGCTTGAGAGAGAGGAGAGCAAAGTGAAGATGGGTCTGGGCAGACAAAATCACTCTTTAGCAAGCAGCAGTAAAAATCCCTTTTGTTTCGTAGACTAGTAAGAAAACCTGATCCAGTCCCATACAACCTATTTTCACCTGTTGTTTCCAAGAGGCTTATTTGAAGGTCTAGCTTTTTACCTTGATATCTACTTGTTACTTTGACTTGATTGTATTAATACAGTGGTACTCGTTTTATAAACCTAATCCATTCCTGAAGTCCGTTCTTAAACCAAATCCATTCTTAAACCAAGGCGCCCTTTCCCTAATGAGGCCTCCCACTGCCGGTTCCCTTCCACTGTTCGGCTTCTGTTCTTAGACCGAGGCAAAGTTTGCAAACCAGAACACTACTTCCAGTTTTTCAGAGTTCGTAAACCAAATACAGTAGTTCATAAACAAGACTGTTCGTAAATCGCGGTACCACTATACTCATCACTAGTTCCCCCAATACCCTCCCCAAAACTCTTATTTGGCCCTTCAACAGAGGTTGGGAAGGAGGCAGAGGTTGATCTCCTCAGGGATTTGCACTGAGGGTTTCAGGAGGTCAGGATCGGCAGGATTCTTCTCACGCTTACTTTTTTCGAACCTCAGTGCAAATGTAGGCTCAGAGGACGGATTGCTTACTAGTTGGGCATCCTTCTCACCAGATGGCCAAGGGCACTTGACCCCAGCAAGCTTAGAAGTGGATTTGGTGAATAGTAGTGTAACTCACTCTTCTGGCCAGAAGGTGGTGACATCCTTTAACTGCCTGGTTCAAGCTCCACCGTGGACTTGAATCCTATAATTTAGTTAATACAACCCAAACATTTTCCATTAACAAAATGGGGTAACAAAAAGGGGTAGACTAGTCAGCCCTGTCCCATGTTCCCTTCCCTTTGCTTTTCCCTGAACCTCAAATAAGTTGACTATTTTGTGGGCTATTGGATCCTCCACATCATGTAACTCCGTACTGATCTTTTCCATTTCAGTTATTTGTCCAGTCCAATCAAGGTGATGAGGAAACGACAAGAATTTCATATTTCACATTTATTGGAACACCAGTCCAAGCAACAAACATGAATGATTTTAAGCGGGTATGTTCAAATCTGTCTTTTAAATTGGAGACTGGATTGCAGTTTTTAAAAGCTGCAAGGGAGAGTGTTAGCTGAACAGCTCCCCATAATTGTGAGTTCTGACTCTTCAAAGGTCTTCCATTCCCACTACAACTGATATAGCCTGTTTGCTTTAAAAAAAATGAAGAGTGAAATTTGTCTTGGATACTCTGCCTTTGATTTTTATGAAGTGTCCAAAGAATGCACGGTTGCTTTAAAACGTTTGCAGAGCCAAATGACCTCTTAAGCCAGGGTTTTCCAGAATTGATTGCTTTATCTCCAAGAGGCCAGAGTTAAGAGGAGAGGGAGAAGACACCTGTGGCATCTAGCCTACTTTTCTATGGTAGTGAATATGGAACCATGTTCAGAAAAATACAAAAACCAACAGAAAACATATGTCTTCATGCATAATGTTATTCTGCTCGCAATTCTGTAATGGCAGAATATAAGAAGCTCTGCTGGACAGTAGCAATAGAGTGTATAAAAAGTCAGCAACACAACTGAAAGATAAGAGAAATTGTGATTCATGTTAGTCCTTTGATTTTTAGACGCCCTGCTTAGGTACTCTATAGTTTCTGAGCCTTTCCCAACCTGGTGTTTTCCAGATGTTTTCAACTAGACCTTCCACCACCCCTGACCATTGGCCATGCCTCATGGGTCTGGTGGGAGTTATAGATCAAAGCCTCTATAGGACACTATATTGAGGAGGCTGCTATAAAGGGTAGCAGTCTGTTTCTCCCCCAGATTCTTAGCTTGCGTTGCAAACCCACAGATGTGATAAATAATACTGGGCTGACAACAAGTGTGTCAGCTACCTAAAAGGCAATGTTGCAAGGCAGAGGAAAGTGGGCCTCACCTTGTTAATCAATTAGCCTATACCAGATGTGGAGAACCTTTGGGTTTCCAAATGCTTCTGAACTAGAACTCCTTCCAGCCCCAGCAAGCATGGCCCAGTGCTGTAGTTGAGCAACATCTGGGGGGCCAAAGATTCCCCACACCCACTCTGCATAGTGCAATTTAAATGAGGCTTTTGAAAGGAAACAAGATGTGATAGGGGCATTTTTGGGAATCCCTGACTTAAGAAGTGCATTTAAATATTGCAAATGTGCATGGTATTTTGTATGCGGAAATGTTCGGAGCGAAGGAAACTCTTTGCACAGAAAACTTGATCATTTGTCTCAAGTGATCAAGGTTGACTTGAGTTGCTGTGCGTTGCCCACAAAAAACTTCTTAACTGTTTATGGTGTGTTTTAGCCTTCATGTTTGCCCAGTAAAGATTCTATACTCCATGTCAGGACCATCGAAAGAGCTTTTTCAGATACTGGGCAAAAGTAGGAGAAATGTGTTTGCATTAGGTGTTCTGGGTACTGTAAGACAGAGCACAATAATGAAATACAAGAGCTTTGGGTAGCCAGTAGGAGAACAGATGCAATGGAAGGCAGGGCTCCTGTACTTTTCATAGGTGTGTGGAAATAATAGATTTTATTGGATGCAGCTTGCCATGCAAGAGAGAGAGAAAACCTGCACCTACTAAAATTATTACTTCCGTGTATCCTAAAAGAGCCTTGTCCTTATGACAGTAGAATTATCTATCTGATCACTGACAGTGCAATTCTATACGTGCCCACTCAAAACATCCCGTAGATTTCAATTCAGAAGTACTGTATAGGATTGCACCCTAAATCGTTGTAGTGAAAAATAATATATATTGCTTATCTAAACTGTAGTTTTTATGTGCACATACTGAGATAAATTGGGGTGTTAATGGTCCATTATTAAATAAACAATACTGAATATTTAAAGTTAAGTTTTGCAAGTTACTCCAGAGTTTTTAAAGGCAGGGATGGAACTAAATCCGGATTTTTAAAAGAGGTGCATTCCTTTTTAGCGACTTAAGTTAAATGTGCATTGGAAAAGAAGGGGCTGCTGCTGCTTCTGCAAAGTGTTGCCCAGCATTCTTCCATGGAAAACTCGTTTCTCTAGACAAGCCTGTCTTACTGGATGAGCTAGCTTGCCTGGAGTGTTCCTGGTGTGGCCCCCTCACCTTGCTTCAACAGTGGTGGCATCTGTGTCTCTGAGGATGGAGGCCTGATGCTATTGCTGAGAAGATAGACCCAGCAGAGAAGTATCTGTCGTTATTGGTGCTGTGATGGTGGAAGTGGAGCTGAGAGAGCTCTCTGAATCGGAAGTGGTGAATAACGACTGAGGAATACTCCTGGGAATGGTGACTAGATGAGAAGCCATTGGAGGCCAGACAGAGCCATCAGGCTGCCATTTTTCCCTCCAGCCATAGAGATACGCAACACTACAATATAGCTTAGCATCTATACGTAGAAGATCTGAATTGCCTCCAAAGTTCCAGAGCAGAAGCTTGGCTACATGGCATGCATGAAAAGTCGGGACAGGGAACATCAGACCCAGGGGTCATTTTGTGGCTTTCCACATTATTCTGTGTTCAACTTGAGAATGGGGCACCTTGGAAAATGCAAGACCAGCTTTATCGTATCAATAAAGCAATGGAAGGACTTTGACTTACAGATGTATTCAGAATAGCAAGGAAAACTGATACTTTATAGCCCTTTATTCCCCCTCCCCATAGAGGATTGTGAGTTCTATAACTTCTCCAAACTTCTGCCCCTCTCAAAATAGCTTCCCTTGCTAATATCTCTTAAGGTCCTAACTTCTCTCTTCTTGCTTTAATTGGAATGTAGAGTAGACTAAAAGGCAGCTAAAAGTAGGACTTAAATTACACTGCCTGAAGTAACACCTAGGGGCTTTCATTTTTATTGTTGTAAGTTCTTCCATTGCTACCATAGTATTGAATGCTTTGCTTGCTGCATGTGTTGCTCAAACTTTGCAGGCTTAAAATGCAGAGACGTGTGCGGGAAGACAGAGAGAGGGAGAGCGATCTTTGCTGCTTGGGTCAGAGTAAGGCTTGGCATGACCTTTTTAGTTTGCATATATTTCATTGCTAATTTGAAATGTCAGCTGTTAGGTTAAGTCCATATTTGGGGGGGGGCAATAGAGCTCCTGCCACTCCCTTTACCTTGGAGAACATCCAAGGTGTGCAGTCGCATGAGATAGGCAGCCAGCTTTTCTGTGGCGTAGCACTTCATCCCTTCCTGTTCACTTGCTACGGTTTTTCCTTTGCTTCATTGTAACACTCTGTTTCATTACTTTTCAGCATTTCCCTGGCCCAAAGAAATAAAAATGCAGAAGATTTCTGTTTCTTAAATGGTCTTTCCTCACACCGCCCCTTTCCCCTGCTCCTTCTGCTCATCTAGCATCTGCCTTCTCCTTTCCATCGCTTGGGGCACCATCACATCCTGCTCTGCAACGGTTTTCCTGGGTCTCTTTGCTTTTTTTTAATCCCTCTTTCTCATGGACTTCTCTTTGTTTTTAATATACCATTTTTTAACATATATATAAAAAAATCTTTTTTTGCACACCGTTTTTGTCCCGCCCACCCCAAAAAACCATCTCATTCTGTTATTAGGTGCTTCAGAAATTCACCTGCCAACACATTATTTACATCTTTGCATTCTCTATTCACTGTGAGTAACGGAGTTCAAAGAGGTCTGCTGTGTTCTCAACTGCAACTCTGGTCTGGGTGACCTGTGGCTAAAGTTTTCCTGATAGGGATTTTTTTCCAGCTCCTGCACTTGCCTTGAAGACTCTTCAACACAATGAGGTTTTTCTGTCTCTCAAAGTTGAGCTGCCCTCTAATATGTTGTATGAAGCTGCCTCAAACAGAATCACCATGGGGCCTTCTTAGGCCAGTGTTGGTTGTCCGCTCTTGCACCAGCTGTCTGAGATAATCGTGCAGAGAAGATCCAGGCACTGAAACGGCGATGCTACATGTTAACCGTGTGCTCTGTCACATGTGTCATGGGCTCCCTCCAAGGCAACCTGTGCCCTACATCCCTGTAATCTGGACCCATGGTTCAATCCGCTGAGAGCCAGTTTTGCAACCGTGTGTTTTGAAATACGATACAGCAGCTGGTGTGAAAACTGAACGGGGTGGTCCATCTTAGGGTTCACACTGCCGCTTCAAAAATGATCGAGCAATTTAGATCTTATCTGTGGTGGACACGTTCAAGTGAAGTAATGAAAAATGAGGTGGTATCTCGGCTGGAGTACTGCAGTGGTGAATGCTGCCTTATCAATCCTGCCTTCTTAATCTAATAAAGAAGAGTGAGCCCAGTTCCTTGTTGAAAGAATCCTACATTGTACATCTCCTGAGTGCGTCCATATTCTTCGGCCATTCATCATCTGGAAGTGCATTGTGCTCTGTGGCATGAGGACAGTATACGGCTAAAATATGTATTGTAGCAAAATTGGGCAGGGTTACAGGGCATAGGGCATAAATCTGCCCACTTTTGAGTCTACAGCCAGTGTACAAGTTAATTCTTAACCGAATAAAGCAGTCAAGGGACCTCAAGTCACCCACCTGAGTGAAATCTGCCCCTTATGGAGAATGAATTTTTATGTGAAGTGCACAGATAATAAGAAGCAGAAAGTGTGCCAGGAATAATGAAGTATTTCAAGAGGCTTTGCTCTGTTGTGTTGGAATTATCTTATTAGTCTCATGGTTGGAAATTGTTGGTGTAAAGTTGGGGGTTATAAATATGCTAACGAAATGTCAATATCAAAAATATTTAATTTTTCAGGTAATACACATGGGGCACTTGAGCATTTGAGCATTTCCCCCTCTGAATGGTATAGATGCGTACAATTATTATTTTTTAATGGTTGCTCCACCTCTGCTAACATTATAATTGTCTAATTTCTGGGTGTACCTGCTTAATCCAAACCTGTAGCGCAATGCTTTAAGCGCTACTGAAGAATAAACATTTCTCTCTCGCCTTTCTTGGATTTAGTTTGCCTGTTCATAACATGCTTAATTAAAACTTAATTTGGTTGGTTGTGCGTGTTTTTTCACTCAGTGTTGTTTTGTGAGATAATAATTCTACATTGGCCTCTGTGTTTGAGAATCAGTTATCTGCATGTCATTATGTAGAACGATCCTTATCCCACAAGGGTAGGCTAGCCTTAAGTTGCACCCCCTTGAAAGGGTGGAGCCATCATTACTTAAAAGTATGACTCCTCATAGTATTGACCAGCCTCCCCCAGCTTGATGCCCTCCGTATATTTTGTACTATAACTTCCATCAGCCCTGGCCATCGTCCCATCATCATCTTGATGACTAGAACTGGTGGGAGTTGGGGTCCACCACATCTGGAGGGCACCAGCTTGGGGAAGGGTGCTCTTGACCATGAGCTGAGATCCTTGATATCACTGGTGGCTTATAGACGTTGCACTTGAGAGTCTATCATCATCATCTGAAATATCTGAACTGTGTGCTACTTTAAAAAAAGAAGAAGAAAATGCCTTCTTAAATGCACAATACTGTATGCTAAGTGAGACCTGTAGAATTAATATAAGCAGTACACCTGCCAAGGAGTTGCTATATCCCTCTCAACCAAACACAAGAATGTTTACTATGGGATAGATCTGAAACACAGTTTATTTTCTCTTCCTCAGCCTGATCTGCTGAAACAGTAGGCAGCAATAAAAAGTCCACATGTATTTTGTCGCTAACATGATGACCAAGGACTGTATCTTATGTTCCCTTCCAGTGCAAGGGCTCTTGTGCAACAGCATTTCAGTGGTTCAAAACATTTTGCCTGTGGAACAATTCGTGCCTCTAAATGGCTTTAACTTAGCACTACATTTGATACAATCCCAAGGATTTGTACTTTGCTTACATAGAAACCTGTTACTTGCTTTAAAATGTAATTTTGTTGCCCTTGCCACACACAAAAGAAAATGTATTTATAGGTAGACCGCATACCAAATGGAAGGCATGTCTGCTTAATTTGCATTGTGATACTAAGACCTTGCAGAACTTAATGATTTAAGTGAAACTTCTTTCCAATGCGTAACCCCCTAACTATGCATACTCAGAAGTGACTCTACATTATTTCAATAGGGTTTACTGCCTGTAAGTATGCTTAGGCTTAAGGGCAGAGAAACTGATTCTGTTCCTCTCTGAGCTGCTGCATTCCTGCATTCCCAGGAGGAAGCCTTGGGGCGTCAAACCACTGTATGTGCCACCAGTAGGAAATACTGTGAAAGTTAGGAGGTGCATTGTGAATTTGCACACTGGTAATAACAGCGGGTAATAACACTGGTAATAACTGTGGGACGCAGGTGGCGCTGTGGGTTAAAGCCTCAGCGCCTAGGACTTGCCGATTGAAAGGTCGGCGGTTCGAATCCCTGCGGCGGGGTGCGCTCCCGCTGCTTGGTCCCAGCGCCTGCCAACCTAGCAGTTCGAAAGCACCTCCGGGTGCAAGTAGATAAATAGGGACCGCTTACCAGCGGGAAGGTAAACGGCGTTTCCGTGTGTGGCTCTGGCTCTGGCTCTGGCTCTGGCCAGAGCAGCGATGTCACGCTGGCCACGTGACCCGGAAGTGTCTCCGGACAGCGCTGGCCCCTGGCCTCTTAAGTGAGATGGGCGCACAACCCCAGAGTCTGTCAAGACTGGCCCGTACGGGCAGGGGTACCTTTACCTTTACCTTTTTAATAACAGCGTATGCTGTTCCGGCCATTTTCACACCAAATCCCACCCTGCTGTCTTAGAATTCAGTGCACAGAGACCCCATCATTCCAGAAATCTAGTCAATATTGACAAGTTGGCTCTCCCTGCAGTGGTCGTGTTGCATACTTGACAGATTTATTTCTGGTGGACCAGCTCAGGTAGACCCGACACAGCAATATCGTTACATCATAGCTTACTCAGCCTACTCTGGGCTCCATGACATTATAGGACATTTAGAGATAATGGTTTAGCTGTAAGCATCTGAACGTGGACACAAATAGGCAAGTTTCTTGGATGGCCCCCCTACCCTAGGCAGTTCAACTTTGGTATGAACATGTGGGGATTGTATTGAAGTCAGTATTTGAATAAGACCTTACTTTATTGGCTGAGTGCATACTAAAAGTTATCCCATTTGATCCTCAGATCATTTTATTACTGGCTAAATTTGGTTTGCAAGAGGCACTGGGAACTGGCGGCCCTCCAGATGTTGGCTCATCAGACCCAGCCAGTCAAGGGTGGCGAAAGTTGCAATCTAGCAAGAACTAGAGGCCAGAAGTTCCCTTTCGCTGGTTTACAAGATCCCTCTTCCACTGGCGCTAGAATGCATGTTGGGGAGTCTCTAGAAGACTTGCTCTTTGGAATCTGTTCCCCTTTTTATTTGCCTAAGTTCTAACTCCATTTTTCTCTTTTCTCAGGTCGTAGGCAAGAAAGGAGAGAGCCACTAAAGTATGAGGAAAATGCTGGGAAGGGCCTTATTTACAATCAACATGGGATCTTCACATTTATTTCTAGCTCCTGGGAAATTGCTTGACCGTAGCCAGAGAGACTGTCAGTCTGTTCCACTATAATACCATTACAAATAAATCACTGCATTTTTGTTAATACAGGATTTCACTAAAAAGTGTTTTCTGTTGTAATCTTGGGTCATAAATTTGTAAATAAAATCCATTAATTTTGCCAAGTTGTTTAGTGCAAGATTTGCTGTATTCCTTTGAAGGTGGAAACTGGACTCGGGCCTCCTCTAACTTAAATATATATCTTTTGCCGAAAATGTTTAAATAACCCTTCATTTTCCCAGTCTCTGTTTTTAGAGATGGTTTTTATTCCAGGCGATTGAGGCATATTGGTTCGTCTGAATTCTCGGCAGACTTCCGTAGATCTTTGCCAGCTGTCTGTCAAAGTAGCTCGCTTTGAAAACAGGGGGCTTCAGGGTGTGGGGCCAAGGCCCCTTTGACCCCTTCCCAAGGTGACCTGCCAACAAACCCCATTGACACAAGGGCTTCTCTGCAGGTTCTCCAAGGCTAGGTGGCCATGGATTTGGCCGAGGGGTTTCCAGTTGCTGACCCTTACCAGGTTTAATAATAGATGCATTTGTCCCGGTGCTTGTATTGAACTGTACATGTTCATTGAAAAAGACCTGAAGGGTCTCTAACATGTTTTACACAAAGACTGGTTCTGCTGCTGCTGCTGCTGCAGCATCCTATATCTCTTAGCTTATGCAAAGCTCTCTGGCTGTGGCTTCTTCTTCAGAGGAGTTTCCTATCTCCTTGTTTGCTGATAAATTGTAGTGGCTTTCCTGAATTTGTAGCAATCAAATCACGTCTACTGTTCCTCTCAACTGGTGTTATTCAGAGACCCTTATGTGGTTCTGCTGCATGAGAGCAAGAGGTATTGGTGGCGCTTTCTATGCCGGGGGGGGGGGGGAGTCCTCAAATCAGACTGATGGCATGCCAGAAACATCACTAGTGCTCAAAACTTCTATGGTGATTCCTTTTTTGTGAACCGCCCTTGGCCAAGGGAGTTCCAATACAGTTCCAGTTTCTCATGCTTTGTAGCAAATTTAAATCTAGATGTCAAAGTGAGCATATCCTGGAGCAACGTTTTGCATAGTAATGCCCCATACCTACCCGCTATATAGTGAGGTAAGACGCACAGGGCAATAACCAACATTGCATGAGCACACTTGCTTTTTCTTTCTGCAACTTCCCATTCCCGCCACCTGCTCCAAAAGCTCCCCCAACCCTCTGGAACAGATTTTGGAGGTCCACAGGGAATCAGCTCTGCTGGTGGGAGAGGCGCAGTTGGATTTCACCCATAGTATGAATGTGGAGGCTGGATAGCTTTGTGTTCTGTCTGAGGCTAGTTTTGCAGAGTCTTCTTTCAGTTTTGCTACCTTCACCCCAAATCTGACCTCTCTGGGAGAAGGTGGTGATCAGATATTTCTAATAACGGCACATTAGGAGTCATGCATCCCCCACCCAACGTTTTTAATAAACTTTTAGTGAATTCGCTTTATCTCTCTAGAATTTCATATAGAGAAATATTCAAAGCAGATAGTTATCTTTATTGAGGGATGAGTGTCTAGGCTTGATTGTTTTAAGCCTCTTTTATAAATCTCCTTGGCACAGCTCCCCATAAAGATTTTATAAATTGTGCATTGACCGGCACCATGCCCATATGAGGTTGGTTTCTAAGTCACAGTAAGTTTTAACAAAGAGGTTTTAATTGGAATAATTACTCTGTTGACTTAAATTGGTTGCATTTTCTCTGTACAATAAATCCCAATAAGAATTTAAATCCTACCATAATTAGTATTCTGTAATTTCTATTTTGCTTTTTTGTTAAATACTGCAGGCATTTTTGTCCTGCCTTGGCAGATTTAGGTATTAATACTTAACTTAATTCTTGTGCATAAAAGTTGGACACAATCCACTAGAAATGTTTCCTGCAAAAAAAGCCCTTTTGGAAAATGGTTGGGACTTGGAGGTGAGGTTGTTTTGCTTACACACCTCCAATACATTTTCAACATGCATGTTGCATTGCGGAGTGTTGCTGATTAGCATTCCAACCAGCTATGCCCCTTCCAGGCTATATCATTCCATCACCCTTCCCCACATTGTTCTCCCCTCAATTATCAGCGTTCAGCTCCCACTGAGCCATATTTAGGGGACTGAGGTTTCCAACCCTTTAGGTTTTTATAGGGGAGTTTTTGGTACATCTGCAAACCTTTGGATTCCTCCAAGCCTGTTGCTGCCTCTTTCATGTGTGAATGATGCCATTTGGACTGCAGAAGGATCCACTTTCAGATAATGAGTTTAATAGTGGTATATAGGTTGGAGTTTTCCCTGTGTGATACTCCTGTGATGCTACTGGTCTAGCTACTCTGCATCACAGTGTACCACAAGTGGTGTGAAAAGGAAGAGCTATGGCATAGACCTGGGCCTGTGTTCCTTTGTTAAGAACATAGGACCCTGTAGCCCTCCATCTTGCAGGGCCACTGGTTCCCCATCCCTAATACAGGAAGAGCCCTCTTGGATTGGACCAAAGAGCCATAGAGTCCAGCATTCTTTTTTCCCAGTAGCAACCAGCCAGATGTTTCTGGGAGCTTACAAGCAATGCCATCCCTGGAGAAAACAATATCTGGGAAGTGAAAGACAACACCATATTTGGACAGAAAGAATCTCCGTGGATATAACAGTTCTCACATGCAGGTCAGAATAAAGATACTGGGGTACCTTGGTTCTCGAACTTAATCTATTCTGGGAGTCCGTTTGACTCCCAAAACCGTTTGAAAACCAAGGTGTGGCTTCCGATTGGCTGCAGGAGCTTCCTGCACTCAAGCGGAAGTCACGTTCGACTTCCGAAAAACATTCACAAACCAGAATACTTAACTTCTGGGTTAGTGGCGTTCGGGAGCCGATTTGTTCGACAGCTAAGCTGTTCGAGAACCAAGGTACCACTGTAACAGTTTGAGTTCCTCACTTGAAGCTTTATAAATTTATATATTGTAAAATCATGAATGGAAGTAATAATTACGTAGCTGTTGACTAAGGGATTATTATTATAACTGAAACGTAACTGACGTTAATTAAGATTATGGAATGCAGTGTTATAAGATCAGAAGTGCACCCAAACCATCACGCAGGGAGCCACTTTAACTAAAATGTATTAATTAGGAGTTGATTGGCACTTTGATAATTGTATAATTTGGGGATTAATTGTTATTTGTTATAATTTGGCTATTATTGGAAAATAATAATAATAATAAAAAAATTTAAAAAAGGAAGGCAATGCCACCCCTTTTACTTTCTCAGCATCTGGTATTCAGAAGTCTTTTTTTTTTTTTAATACATATTTATTAAAGTTTTTGAATAAAAATGCATAAATAAACAACATTACTTATATTATAACATAGTTTCATCACTTCTTTGGACTCCCCCACGTCTTCCGCTCGCACTTACATCGTTACAGAAAAAAAAGAATTTTTCCAAGCAAATTACCCACTTGTTTACAATCTTATCTCCGCTCGTTTAAATAAAATCTAACAATTCTCCAGTAAATTTATATTTTCCTTAATCTTGCTTATCGTCAGAATCAAATCTAATTCAGTGGTAGGCCATTATTTATGATCTAGCATCCTTCTTAACATTCAACCAAGTTACAATATTTTTGTAGATAAGTCTTAAATTTCCTCCAGTCCTCCTCAATCCTCTCCTCTCCCAGGTCTTGGATTCTGCCAGTCATCTCGGCCAGTTGCATATAGTCCATCAGCTGCATCTGCCAATCTTCCAGCGTGGGTAGATCTTGGGTTTTCCAGCTCTTAGCGATAAGTATCCTTGCTGCCGTTGTTGCGTACATAAAAAATGTTCGGTCCTTCTTTAACACCTTCTGGCCGACAATACCCAGAAGGAAGGCCTCTGGTTTCTTAGTGAAGGTATACTTAAATACCTTTTTCAGCTCATTATATATCATTTCCCAGAAGGCCTTCACTTTAGGGCAAGTCCACCAGAGGTGAAAGAATGTACCTTCATGTTCTTTACATTTCCAACATTTATTATCAGACAAATGGTATATTTTGGCAAGTTTAACTGGGGTCATGTACCATCTGTATATCATTTTCATTACATTTTCCTTCAGAGCATTACATGCAGTGAAGTTCAGAAGTCCATTGCCTCCAGATCTTGTGTCCCAGCAAATAAACCTATCCAAGCCAGTGGCAATTGCTATGCTTGGAGCAATAAACTGCATGGCTTAGTTCTGTGCTATGTGAAGAGTAGCTTCCTTTACTCTGTCCAAGATGTAATTGTATTGGGTGGTGCTAAACCTCTGCCCTGTCTCTTTAGTCATTGTGTTTAGAAGGGTATCTTTACATTGGTAAATATATATTTCTGATATAATGATGGCAATGTAAATGACTGTTCCTGAACCTACCTATAACTTTATACCACTAACTTTCTTTTTGGGTTATTGTTGAAGTGCCTCATCTTAAGTATTGCTGACCTCATATTTATACTTGGAAAGATTTGTTAACATGGCAATTTCCCCCCTCTTTGAACGAGACGTGTGTGATTTTATATGGTCTGATGCACTCTTGTGACTTGTTCCTGTTCCCATCCATGTTTTAATGACTGTTAATCCTGCTGAATCAATAGGACTTTCTGTAATAAATCAGTTAATATGAAATGTGTTAAAACAAACGCTTTATACCTCTATAGTGAAATCTTGATGGGGGAGAAATGTCACACCTGAGTGAAGTTGTTAACTTGTTAACAGTATATTCTGGATAAAGACAGCAGGTGATGAAATTTGTGGTAAGAAAATAAATCTTGAACAGGTTACTGCTTCTTTTACTAAAGGGGTATGGATGGTATGGTTATAAAGCAACTTTTAAGTATAGTAAGTAAGCAAAAAGGTTACGAGATGCAATCCTTGCATCCACTGATTCTTGTTCTCAGTACACACTGACTGGTGGTGGTGTTAGAAGACTGGTGTTGCACTTCCAGAGAGTAACATCTGATACATTATTGTGGATTTCCCTACAACTCGTTTTTCCTTTTAAGAGTTAAGTCCTATGCACCTGTTTTAGTTGGTTCCCAAGTATGCATACAGCGAGAACACAAGAAGGCATAGCTTCTACCTCTCCCACATGCCTTCCAGTAGTGTCCCCTGCCAATTTTCACATGGCATATAGGTACATAATCACATAAGAAGAAGTTTGGCTCTTTACCTCCTGACAGTACCAGCTGCCATGCCCAATGACCAGAAATGTTAGGAGCTGCAGTCAAGCAACATCCAGAGGACAAAACCTGAGTATATGCAAGAGCACAGATCTCTATCCCTGGGCTACAAAGGGAATGATGGTCCGTATCAAAAGAGAGGCTTATCCCTTTTCCTGTGCTGGCCTTGTTACCATGAGCAAAGCTTTCAATTAAGAACACAGGCAGTTGTCTATGTTCCGCATATCTCAGTGTCTGAGATTTCTTGAGATTCTCAAATTTGGCTAGTACAGGCAAGTACAAAGGGGTCCTGGGAGTAACACAGTTGCCCGAAAAGCATGGCTTCATTGACACATCAACTGGGGAATTAGGTAATGTGTGTGTGTGTGTAATAGAAAATCCAATCCAATCCAGAAAAAAGATTCCTGTGTCCTATCTCATTACAGTAAAAGAGACCCCTGACCATTAGGTCCAGTCATGGCCGACTCTGGGGTTGCAGCGCTCATCTCACTTTATTGGCCAAGGGAGCTGGCGTACAGCTTCTGGGCCATGTGGCCAGCATGACTAAGCCACCTCTGGCGAACCAGAGCAGTGCATGGAAACGCCGTTTACCTTCCCGCCAGAGTGGTACCTATTTATCTACTTGCACTTTTGACGTGCTTTCGAACTGCTAGGTTGGCAGGAGCAGGGACCGAGCAACGGGAGCTCACCCCGTCACGGGGATTCGAACCGCCGACCTTCTGATCAGCAAGTCCTAGCCTCTGGTTTAACCCACAGCGCCACCTGCGTCCCCTGCTCATTACAGTAATAAAGGCTTATTCTTAACCAACCCCATAAAGATGTAACCAAAAAGGCATAATGCCATCTTACAAAGGAACGTTTGCAGAATGGAAAGCAAAACGTCATAGGCGCATTCTTCCAGTTAAGTCCCCCCCCCCCCCCATATACTCAGCTCTTAATTCCTGTATGGAATCAGCAAACACCTGTTTGTTTAAAGCATTTTTATCACACTCTTAAGCTGAAAAATATCTGGGAGGAGCTTACGAAGACCATTAGTAAGACGGGTCCCTGCTCTCATGCTTACAGTCTCATGGGTGGGGTGGAGAAAGGGGGAAAAGCAAACTCAGGTCAAATATAAAGACAGTAAAGCTGTCTGCATGATGTTAGATTTCCAACTTTCATCAGTGCCAGCCAGTATAGCCAGAGATGATGAGAGTTGCAGTGCAGCAATAGGGACCCCTCACTCTTATGCAATAAGGGTAGGCGTCACTTTGTAGAAATAACCATCAGAAGACATCATAATCATTGCTTGCATACTGCCTTTCCAACGTTAAGCCATGCTCAAGGCAGCTTATAACATTAAAAAGGTTTACAGCATTATAAAAACAAGAAGATTCGAGTAGGGGAAAACAAAGAATCTCACTAAGTATGCAATGCAATTAAGCAACCCCTGTATTAATAAAACCTAACAATAAGCTACCAACATCAATAACAGCAAATACAAAACCCAAGCAGAACTAAATTTTGACCTCAACAAAAACTTCTGAAGAATATCTTATGCTGATAGTAGATAGAGGTGTAATCTACTTGGATAAAAAGGAGGGATGGCAAAAAGCAAGGAAGTCTCAATACTCTCCATATGTTCACCAGGTGTTGAGAGCAGGAAATGCTGTTCCAAGGTAACTGACCTTTCCGTGGGCTGTGTTGTAAAAGTGAGGATGGCATCTTCATGAAATATAGCCTATCATGCTTATAGAGGTAACAGGCAGGCTCATCAGACGTGTAAGAAACAGAATGGTGTCTAACAAGTTTTGGTTGGTAAGTAGCCCAAGTCCCAGAAGAGCGTGTTCTACATTTGTTGTATATTGGCAGGGAGTATGGAAATCCTTGAGCACATGCAGTAAAATTAAATCGAGGCCTGCAACATTTGTTTTGCAAAAATTGGAAGCTTCTGATTGGCTTGGGGAAGGTGCTTGTTTGGGGATCACCTGGGGATCTGTTTTGATTAAAGATCAATCAAATAAAGCAGGCGTCTATGACCCAGGGCCTTCTAAATGTTTGAGACCTCAGCTCCCGTTGGCTCAAGGCAACCTGGCCTTTGGTCAGGGAAAATCATAGAACTGGAGAGTTGGAGAAACCCTGAGGGTCATCTAGTCCAAACCCCTGCAATGCAGGAATTTCCACTAAAGCATCCATGACAGATGGCCAGTCAACCTCTGCCTAAAAACCTGCAAGGACGGAGAGTCCACTATCTTCTGAGGGAGTCCGTTCCACCATCAAGAAGCTTTTGCTGTCAGAAAGCTCTTCCTGATGTTTAGTCGGAATCTCCTTTCCCTTAACTCAGGACTCAAGGGAGAAACATGCTAGGAGGAAGGCACGCTTGGCAAATCCACACTGTGATCAACTCCTGCCTGGAAACCTATGTCCCCACTGTGGAAGGACGTGCGGATCCAGAACTGGCCTCCACAGTCACTTACGGACTCATTGCTAAAACCCTGTTTTGGAAGATAATCTTATTAGGCTTCGAGTGATCGCCAAAGAAGAAAACATTATCTGCAGGTTGGGGAAAGCAGAAGCAAAGCTTTCCCTGAAGAGAAGCCCTTCAAATGTTGCAAAGATTGTTTTATTGCTGCTGCACGGATTTTACTAGCCAAAAAATGGAAAACACAAGAACTACCAACGGTAGAAGAATGGCAGATGAAGATGATGGAGTTTATGGAGCTGGCTGATCTCACGGGGAGAATCCGCAACCAGAAAGAAGAGGAATACCAAGAAGATTTGGAAGAAATTTAAAGACTATTTGAATAAATATTCTAATATTAAAGATATGTAATCACTTGAAAGAATTAGGCCTAGGATTAAATTGGGATTAAATAAATAAGAAAATGTACGATAAGAAAAGTTAGGAAATATGATTATGACTGAGATATGGTTTTATGAAATAATGATATTGGAAACTGCTATATATAAGAAATTCAGATGGAAGAGATTTGAGGAAGTCAAGTAATATGTTTATGAAGATAGATTTTGATTAATTAATTAAGTTTTAGTTTATGTGGTGATTTGATGTATTTTATGCTTTATGTTCTTTTTCCTTTTTCTGTTTTATTCTTTTCTCTTTATTATTGTTGGCTTTTTCTTTTGTTATGTTAATGTATGGAAAATAATAAATATTATTATTTAAAAAAGAGATTGTTTTATTGGCATGTCCCCTGCAAAGAGGCAAGCAGCATTGTGCTTATAACTGCTTGAGAGGAAATGCCTTAGAAAATTTCTCCGAAAATTAAAGTACAGAAGGACTTGAGTAGTCATGGGACACTTCAAATTATTTTAAATTATTTGAAGTAAGAGCGCTAGTGGCTCTGCCAACCCCCAACCCCTACCCTGTTTACTCTTCATTTAACAGCATGTTGTTGTTGTTTAGTCGTGTCCGACTCTTCGTGACTCCATGGACCAGAGCACGCCAGGCACTCCTGTCTTCCACTTCTTCCTGCAGTTTGGTCAAACTCATGCTGGTAGCTTCGAGAACACTGTCCAACCATCTCATCCTCTGTCGTCCCCTTCTCCTTGTGCCCTCCATCTTTCCCAACATCAGGGTCTTTTCCAGGGAGTCTTCTCTTCTCATGAGGTGGCTAAAGTATTGGAGCCTCAGCTTCATGATCTGTCCTTCCAGTGAGGACTCAGGGCTGATTTCCTTCAGAATGGATAGGTTTGATCTTCTTGCAGTCCGTGGGACTCTCAAGAGTCTCCTCCAGCACCATAATTCAAAAGCATCAATTTAACAGCATAACCATCCTTTTTTTCACCCACTAGATGTCACTACCTGCACAGGGCATTTCAGACATCTATCTCTCGTCTTCCTAGCTGTGTTCTGTTTATTTTCTCCCCCACCTCGCCCAGTCACCCTTAGCGAGAAACAACAGGCAGCAGATTCCAGAGAGGGTACATTAGAAAAATGAGTTCCAGTTCAAGGGGCGGTTTCTGTAGTGGTTTTCCTTTTCAATTATTTCTTTTTAAAAGTCCAGGTATGGAAATACATAAGGTACGGCTGTTCCATGGGCTGACTTCTGGACAAGTTTTGCTGCAGTTGCTCTGAGCCTGAGATTAGGTCAATTTTATTATTATTTTTCAGAAGTAGGTGCTGTTCCAAAACAAGGCAGCGAAGGTTCTGCCCAAAAGCTTACATTAATTTAGGCACAACAAGCAGCAATAGCACCACTTAGACAACAGCACACAAACGACGTATTGATGCCATGGGAATCTGATTGAGCAGCAAAAGATAAATTCCTCCCCAAAAAAAGGAGAAAAAGGAAACGGATTCTCTTCCCAGTAGGTTAAATAATGAATAAATTAACCCAAGGGTGCCTGAACTCTGGATACAAAAATGGTGCAACAATTGCTTCTTTTGGCCTCTCCCCATTTTAGAAATGTGTGAAAATCATTTGTTTGGATTTTGAAGATCAGCATAAATTAAATTATATATTTGAGTCGGAAGCGGGTGGCGCTGTGGGTTAAACCACAGAGCCTAGGACTTGCTGATCAGAAGGTCGGAGGTTTGAATCCCTGCAACGGGGTGAGCTCCTGTTGCTCGGTCCCTGCTCCTGCCAACCTAGCAGTTCGAAAGCACGAAGTGCAAGTAGATAAATAGGTACCACTCCAGCGGGAAGGTAAACAGCGTTTCAGTGTGCTGCTCTGGTTCGCCGGAAGCGGCTTAGTCATGCTGGCCACATGACCCAGAAGCTGTATGCCAGCTCCCTCGGCCAATAAAGCGAGATGAGCATCGCAACCCCAGAGTCAGTCACGACTGGACCTAATGATCAGGGGTCCCTTTACCTTTACCTGTTGTTCAAAGTAAGGAGCCAATTATACAAAATTGGATGCACTGACAGTCAGTGGATATTTAACAAATGTTTATGTTGTCATATGATGCTTATAAAAAAAAAACCCTTCTCTTCTGTAGCATAGAACCACGGAGTTTATAAAAATATAAAACTGATCGTGTCCACCCAGGACAGAATCACACTTCCTCTGTTCTAATCAGGTGTTCAGTTGTCCCTGCAGCAAATTAGGACATTGGTCCTCAAATATCCCCTCTCCTCTGGGAGCACTTAAAAATTGCTGGTGGTCTTGGTGGACCATTTAATTGATTTTTCTTCCTATTTAGCAATTGCAACATGCTGTGCTACATGCTAAAGTATTTTTAAAATATAATTCAAATATTAATAAAATAATATAAAATACAAGAAGAAATAAAAGAAGCAATGGAAATAGAATTAAAGACCAGTTTGAATATTTCAATGTGTTGTCTTTGAATACTAGAATTGTAGAGTTGGGATTCTTCAGTTGCGATTCCTGCATTGCAAGGGGTCGGACTAGATGACCCTTGGGGTACCTTCCAGCTCTGATTCTATGAAGTCTCCCATGACTATTATCTCTCCTTTTTGAATATTTGGAAATCACCTCCAGGAAGGCATCAACCGGGTTTTCAGTCAAGCTTGGAAGTCTATAGCAGGCTCCCACAGTAGTCACTGTTGTTACCTCTCCTACACTTTTTTTACTGAAATACTCCAAGTCATGAACCTCCTCACAGGAGAATCATAGTATCATAGAGTTGGAAGAGACCACAAGGGCCATCGAGTCCAACCCCCTGCCAAGCAGGAAACACCATCAGAGCACTCCTGACATATGGTTGTCAAGCCTCTGCTTAAAGACCTCCAAAGAAGGAGACTCCACCACACTCCTTGGCAGCAAATTCCACTGTCGAACAGCTCTTACTGTCAGGAAGTTCTTCCTAATGTTTAGGTGGAATCTTCTTTCTTGTAGTTTGGAACCATTGCTCCGTGTCCGCTTCTCTGGAGCAGCAGAAAACAACCTTTCTCCCTCTCCTCTATGTGACATCCTTTTATATATTTGAACATGGCTATCATATCACCCCTTAACCTCCTCTTCTCCAGGCTAAACATGCCCAGCTCCCTTAGCTGTTCCTCATAAGGCATCGTTTCCAGGCCTTTGACCATTTTGGTTGCCCTCCTCTGGACACGTTCCAGTTTGTCAGTGTCCTTCTTGAACTGTGGTGCCCAGAACTGGACACAGTACTCCAGGTGAGGTCTGACCAGAGCAGAATACAGTGGCACTATTACTTCCCTTGATCTAGATGCTATACTCCTATTGATGCAGCCCAGAATTGCATTGGCTTTTTTAGCTGCCGCGTCACACTGTTGGCTCATGTCAAGTTTGTGGTCAACCAAGACTCCTAGATCCTTTTCACATGTACTGCTCTCAAGCCAGGTGTCACCCATCTTGTATTTGTGCCTCTCATTTTTTTTGCCCAAGTGCAATACTTTACATTTCTCCCTGTTAAAATTCATCTTGTTTGTTTTGGCCCAGTTCTCTAATCTGTCAAGGTCATTTTGAAGTGTGATCCTGTCCTC
The DNA here is from genome assembly GCF_951804945.1 of Podarcis cretensis. NCBI lineage: Eukaryota > Metazoa > Chordata > Lepidosauria > Squamata > Lacertidae > Podarcis > Podarcis cretensis. The sequence goes on from NC_137180.1 coordinate 52,253,873, forward strand.
TGGGGTGTTTGCCACCCCTCCCAGTTTGGTGTCATCTGCAAATTTGATCAGGATGCCCTTGAGTCCATCATCCAAGTCGTTGATAAAGATGTTGAATAAGACCGGGCCCAAGACAGAACCCTGTGGCACCCCACTAGTCACTCTTCTCCAGGATGAAGAGGAACCATTGATGAGCACCCTTTGGGTTCGGTCAGTCAGCCAGTTACAAATCCACTGAGTGGTAGCATAGTCAAGTCCGCATTTTACCAGCTTCTTTACAAGAGCCAGCTGGATCAGGCCAATGGCCTACCTAGCCCAGCATCCTGTTCTTACAGTGGCCAACCAGATGCCTGAGGGAAACCTGAGCACAAGAACACTTTCCCAAAACTTCCTGTGGCAGTGAGTTCCATAGTTTAACAACCCTCTTTCTCCATGCCATGCATAATTTTATAAATTCTGCCACGTCAGCTCTCACTCACCTTGTTTCTGAAGTAAAAAAATCAAACCCAAATGCTGCAACCATCCCTCATTGGGAAGTTCCTTTATCTCCTAGCTTGGTTTCCCTTTTCTGAACCTTATTCTGCGCTACATAATGTCCTTTTTGAGGTGAGGTGGCCTAGTAGTACGCTGTTTAATGCATGGATATCACATCAGTATGGTATAGCTTTGGGGCAGCCTTCCACTAACAATGTATACCTATGTATAGATAAAGGTAAAGGGACCCCTTGACCATTAGGTCCATTTGTGGCCAACTCTGGGGTTGCGGCGCTCATCTCGCTTTTTTGGCTGAGGGAGCTGGCGTACAGCTTCCAGGTCATGTGGCCAGCATGACTAAGCCGCTTCTGGCAAACCAGAGCAGCGCACAGAAACGCCATTTACCTTCCTGCCAGAGCCGTACCTATTTATCTACTTGCACTTTGACGTGCTTTCAAACTGTAGGTTGGCAGGATCAGGGACTGAGCAATGGGAGCACACCCCGTCGCGGGGATTCGAACCACCGACCTTTTGATCGGCAAGCCCTAGGCTCTGTGGTTTTAACCCACAGCGCTACCCGTGTTCCTTAATACCTATGTATAGCTATGATTTTTTCCAAAAGTGGGGAATAGCACACCTGACATACTTTGATGTGCTACAGGAACATCATGTATACATGCCTCTACTTTGGACACATCTGAACAGCAGTTTTGAAGGGGAACAGACAAGCATCTCTCCAGAAAGTTCACCCCACACAAACCCCTAACAGTTTTAGGCAGCGTTGATTTCTGCATCAGCCTGGCAGGAGCTGCTGGTCTAAGGGACAGGATCTGGCCTGTACTGAGTGCCAGGGACCATTTTGGCTGGTAGAAAGTCACAAAAACTACCAAAGGAACCAGATGGTTCTTGAAGAGCCAAGCTGGGAGATCAGATTTCAAAGGACGAATGACAAGTGATCCGTCCCGAAAACTGGTTGGCAGTTCCAGTTATTACACACACCGGATAAATATATATTACAGTGTGCTTTAAAAGCAGACAGACCTCATAAGGAAAATATGTAAACACATCTCTGAAGTTCCAGGTGGTTAACTCTGCATCGCCACCTGTCCCACATGCACACAAAGTTATTAACTAACATGCTTTATTCGGGCCAAAGAATGGTTTGGGTGTAACGGTCTTGCCAGACCAGTTTCCACTGCTTGACTAATAGCTTATGACATCATACTTGGTTGTAAATAGGCCAATGGTTTGTCCCCCCCCCCCCTTTCAGCTTTCCGCTAAGGGCCTTGGAGGCGAGGGACAATCGCCAGATACTCTATCTTCTGTACTTCAGTAAAGCAGCCGACCCAAGTTGAATTTCACGTGCATCAATCTTTTTTGGATGGGTATTCAACAGATGACGCTTCCCTGCACACAAACACACAGGTCATGCACTGATCTTTCTTTCTTTTTAATTAAGAAAATGAATTTGGGGGTGGGGGTCATCTTGGTAAGGAATATATATATTCAGGCTCAATTCTCTCTCTCTCTCTCTCTCTCTCTTTCTGGGCAACCATATATGAAATACATTGTGAAGCACCGATTGAATTAGGAGTTCAAGGAGGTTCCCACTGGTGGAAAGTGCAGCAGAGAGATTTTTGCCAAATCCCCCTTCCCCTTCATCAGTGCTTTTTTTTCTGGGGGGACGCAGGGGTACGCAGACCCCTAAACATTTTGTGAATTTAAGTTTGGCCTCATTGAGGGGCAGTATTTCAATATGAGTAGGAAAATAAGAGTACCCCTAAACATATTTTTTAAAAATTTTTTTAGGGGGAAAAAGCACTGCTCTGCATGCTCCGCCTCCCACCATCTCTTCCACCATACTGGGGGGCCTCCAAACCCTCCAAAACAGATTTGGGAGGGTTATCAGCAGAAGGGGCAATCCACAATAAACACACACACACACACACACACACACACACACACACTTGCTTGATTGGTGACCCTGTGCTGATGCCTATTATCTAGGCATCAGATGCAGGAGGATGTGTGAACAGAAACATTTCTTCTTGTGGGCTTTGTCCCTCAGTGATCTTGGGCCCAGGCAACTACACTTGCTTCTTCCTTGGGTTTCCTTTTACTATTACCATACATTCCTCCTCCCGCTCCCACCTCTCATTCCCTTCCACATCTGTTCTTGCTGCTAGAGTTTCTTGGAGAGAGAAAAAGGCTAATGTGCACCTGGCAGGGAAACCTCTCCAGACTGGAGCTTCATTTATCTCTGCAGGTTGAGTGTTTCTCCGGCTGTTTTGCCTCATAGCGAAGCTGCTTTGGTTAAAAGTTCCTCACATACCACCATCATATTGAAATGTGGTAGGAGAAACATGGTTAATCAGCAACATGAGTCCTGTAGGAAATTGTGTGTGTGTGTTGTGCCTGTCCAGTAACAGTCTTGCAGAGCAGTCTCACCTAGAACCGAGAGGTGAGACAGAATGTGCAGGTGCCTATTCAGAGTGAGGACTGGAAGCATTGCTCTCACTTCACTCGGAATGGGCCTTGGGATTTCGACACACAATCAAATAGGATTCCTCCAGTGACAATGGCATTCTCTCCAGTGAAGGAACCCATTAATTGCTCCTCCCCACAACAGCCCTTTGGGTCCCCCCCCAAAAAAAGAGCTGTTGTAAAGGGGAGGGACAGTGTGGGTAGTAGCACTAGAAACTGCAGTGGATTAGCAAAGGATTGGCAAAAAAGCTCCTCTCCTCCTCTTCTCTTCCTCCAATGGAGTCCTCAACCGAATGTCATTCTGATTCATGAAGGGATTTTCATTTACAGGAGGCCAAGCGTGGAGCTGACCATTATTTTTTACTGATGCTATTTTATACAGTCAAAATGAAGATTTAAATGGAGGTCTGCTGGGACTAAGCAAACGCAAGCATTGCTGTTTGATTTGCTGTTTGATCAAATAGGCTCTCTTCAACAACCCATGAGATCAGCCCAATCCGGTGCTTTAATTCTGGTGGGAGGTAGGGGTATGCATACCCCTAAACATTTTGTGAATCTAAGTTTGGCCTTACTGAGGGGCAGTATTTCAATATGAGTAGGAAAATGAGAGTACCCCTAAACATTTTTGTAAAGAAAAAAGACCGCTGGTCCAATCCATAACACCACAAGATGTGTGGATGATTGCTTGCCATGCAATAGTGTACCAGAGTTCCATTAGAAAGCCACCTCTAGTATTGCTGTAGTTACAATTGGAGGGAATGCTCAAACAGCTGACTGCAGTGGGTGCTGCATATATTAATTGGCTATTGGGATGCTTAGGGCTAACAATGGACACCTTGGAGTTAAAATCGGTTCTCAAAATGAAATTAAATGAAAATAAGGTTTGTAAAAACAATTTGAGAAAATGGAAGAGGAGGAAAAATAAAATAACAACATGTTAAAATAAATTATCAAGCTAAAGTTGAGATATAAGGATTTGCTGAGTTAACAATTTAAATTGGAATACAAGAAGGGGAGGTGTGAGGAGGTCTGAGAAACAAGTTAAATGAAAATAAGTAATTGAAATTTTATTTGCTTTTTAAGTGTTTTTTTAAAAAAGTTTTGTATTTTTGTATTTTTGTTATTGTTTCTTTGTCTTTTTTTGTTCTCTTTTGAAAATGTTAATAAATATTCATTAAAAAAAAACACAATGGACACCTTGGGTTAAGAACTTAATTCGTTCTGGAGGTCCGTTCTTAACCTGAAACTGTTCTTAACCTGAGGTACCACTTTAGCTAATGGGGCCTCCTATTGTGGCCATGCTGCCGCCGCACTATTTCTGTTCTCATCCTGAATCAAAGTTCTTAACCCGGGGTACTATTTCTGGGTTAGCGGAGTCTGTAACCTGAAGCATCTGTAACCCGAGGTACCACTGTACTAATGTTCTTCACATGATGGATGCAGCAACAAAGCCCTGCTCGAGAGTTATGCCTGAATAGAGAATGTCAACATGAAGAAGGGCTACAGGGGAGATTTCTTCCCATCCTTCTCTTCCTTCACCTGGTTGTTGGATGTGCCAAAAGGCTAAAATTTGCAGGCAAGAACACCACTGTTTTCAGAGGAGACTTTGTCATGAGAGTGTGTAACGTTTGCTCGTCTGGAAGATCATGGCATTAAATTAATCCAAACAAAATTTGGAAGAAAAGGAGTGCTGGCACGTGCTATCATTAGTTACAATTATTTGAAAAGCCATGCTCTTGCATTTCATCGCTTTTTTCTCAGCCCTTCTCATGTCAAGCGCTGCATGCAAATGTCTTAGCACATGGAATCGCGACATCCTCTCGTTGCAGAGGCTTTGACAAGCTGAAATGAAGCTACAAACTCTAGGAAGCGATGAAGAGGTGAGGTTACGCTGGCACGGCGAGTCAGCAGACACCTTGTTCTTCAGCGCTGACACGCACATAAATCCCAGAAGGGTTGTATTTTACCTTCTCCTCAAATTTATTCCATTTCCAGGGCAGATGGGAGCCAAAGGTGGGGTAGCAAGAATGCTCAATCGCCGGATCACATGAGAGGTCCAGCCAGGCATAGCATCTCATTCCCAGGTAAAAAAACCACAGATGCTTTTTGCCCTGCAAAGGAAACTATGTGAACACCTGTAGAGCAAAAAAGCAGCTAGTGAGGGAACTTCAAGCAAAACAACGGCAAACCAAAAAAAGCAGCAGTACAGTGGTACCTCGGGTTACATACACTTCAGGTTACAGACGCTTCAGGTTACAGACTCCGCTAACTCAGAAATAGCACCTCGGATTAAGAACTTTGCTTCAGGATGAGAACAGAAATCGTGCTCTGGCAGTGTGGCAGCAGCAGGAGGCCCCATTAGCTAAAGTGGTACCTCAGGTTAAGAATAGTTTCAGGTTAAGAACGGACCTCCAGAACAAATTAAGTTCTTAACCAGAGGTACCACTGTTAATGCAATAAGGTAAAGGTAAAAGTAAAGGTAAAGGATCCCTGGATGGTTAAGTCCAGTCAAAGGTAACTACAGTGGTACCTTGGGTTACATACGCTTCAGATTACAGACGCTTCAGGTTACAGACTCCGCTAACCCAGAAATAGTGCTTCAGGTTAAGAACTTTGCTTCAGGATGAGAACAGAAATCGTGCTCCGGCAGCTCGGCAGCAGCGGGAGGCCTCATTACCTAAAGTGGTACTTCAGGTTAAGAACAGTTTCAGGTTAAGAACAGACCTCCAGAACGAATTAAGTACTTAACCCAAGGTACCACTGTATAAGGAAAAGAATTAAGAACCCCTTCCCCATGACATGAGTCCCCTCCCCCTTTTTTGTATAACCTCCTACCACACACAGAAACAGCATCCTTTGGGGGTAAACCTACTTCTGACTGAGCATCACATGTATTTAGCGATATTGATTTCAGTTTCTCTCGGTTTCTCAATTTTCCAGTTTACACTTCTCCACATTTCCACATGACTTTTTTTTTAAAAAAAAACAACACAAAAACAAATCCTAATGAAAAAGTTTTAGCAGTATTTTAGTGCAAATTTCTCACGTTTTACACATCTTGGGTTTGGTATTCAACTGCGTTTTACCCAGAGAAGACCTATGGAAATTAATGGACATAGCTTAGTCATTTCGTACAATTTTGCCTAATATAGTCGTACCTTGGTTGCCAAACGCCTTGGAACTCTCACGTTTTGCCTCCCAAACGATCAAAAAGTGAGTGTTCCAGTTTTTGAATGATTTTTGGAAGCCAAACGTCCAGCGCGGCTTCTGCAGCTTCCGATTGGCTGCATGAGCTTCCTGCAGCCAATCGGAAGCTGTGCTTTGGATTCTGAACCTTTTCAAAGTTGAATGGACTTCCGGAATGGATTCTGTTCGACTTCCAAGGTATACACATTTTTGCAATGCATTTTTCTCTCATCTCATGCATTTTTGTAAGCTGTCTTCACTATTACATGGATTTCTATGCACAATTTACCCCAGCACGTGGATTTTTGTACGTGTTACTTGACTTGAGAACTGCAAAATTCAGAGCAATGTGGATTTTAAAGGATGGCTCTGTTTGCGTCTGAGCGCTGTGACTTAAGTAGGCTCACCTTTAAACGCTAATGGATTTGAATCTCTCCTCTGTCCTTACCAAGACGAAAAAACCCATAAACAAGTCACACACAAAAAGAGATCGCATTAATAGTGCCTAACCGCTCTGAAATGCAGCTCAGGCAGACAAACCAGGAATCCCTTTGTCCTTTGGACTTGAGACCTACAGAAAGAAAAAGTCGCTGAGAATGTTTTTGTGAGACTTTGGGAAGTAGTGATGTGTGGGTTGCATTTGCAGAAGGAAATTAGTAATTAGTAATGTCAGGTTTGTGGAGTGGAGCTCTTTGTCTAGGAAGGAATGTTTGGAAAAATAAATAATTCCACGCAGATGGAAGAAATGCATTTTAATGAATAATTATAAACGGGAAGCAAGACTTCTGGGTGGGTAGCTTTCATCTTGGCTTTGGAAAGGACACGGAGTAATCTATACTGCATTGCTATGAGAAACGAGCTATTTAAGGGATATATATATATATATATATATATATATATATAAAAAATTTAAATGCTATAACAGGAATCAGATTTAGAAAAGACTTGGCAATTGCATTGTTATTAGGATAATTAGGATTAGAATGGTTAGGACTGTATTATTCGGATCATTATTAAGATTAGTAGATGTTAGGAGAAAATATGGGGGATCTGTTACAATGTTAGCAGCAACTGAAACTGTTTGAGCAAGATATTGAATGGCAAGGCAAAGTGGATGAATACTTTTTTGAACATATTAGAGGCAAGTGGGACCTGCAGCAAATAAATAAATTTGACTCACTAAGGGCTGGTTTTAGGTTGGATGAGGCCCTAAGCTACTGAAGGCAATGGGGCCCTTTATATGTCCACTTGTCCTTTGTCAACAATAAATACAAGAAGCTGGTGTTGGACCTCTTTGCTGAATCAGCTCCGACATGCTTAAGTAAGTGCACATGAGTGGCCTGGCTGATGCAAGTTGTGTAATGTCTGAGAAGCTTATTTTTAGAAGGTAGACTGTCAAATCCCATAAGCAGGGGTGGGGGAGGGATGCAAAGACTTGCTAATGGCTGATTTTGCTGCTGCATCTTCTGAGAAGAAGCTGCCAAGAATGGCAGTGTTGTGAATGGTCAGGGCTGGATTTAGGTTTGATGAGGCCCTAAGCTTCTGAAGGCAATGGGGCCCTTTATATGTCCAGCTGTCCTTTGTCAACAACAAATTGTCACAGTTTTTCTGTGTTGAATATATGCTATATGGTGATGTATGGACCTAATAGGTATCTAAAGCCATTTGTACATGTGGCCATTCAACCAGTCCATGCAGAATGTGGGCACCCTATATATAGAAATGGGCAAACCAGTGATATTTTAGGGAGCAGGCTAGCAGGCAGGGCCCATTACTTACATCATAGGAGCCTATACAACACAAAACACTGTTGCTGTATGTAAGGTAAAGGTAAAGGGACCCCTGACCATTAGGTCCAGTCATGACCGACTCTGGGGTTGCGGTGCTCATCTCGCTTTATTGGGCGAGGGAGCCGGCGTACAGCTTCTGGGTCATGTGGCTAGCCTGACTCAGCCGCTTCTGGCGAACCAGAGCAGCGCACGGAAACGCCGTTTACCTTCCCGCCGGAGTGGTACCTATTTATCTACTTGTACTTTGACGTGCTTTCGAACTGCTAGGTTGGCAGGATACAGGTTGCTGTATGTAGGTTTTATTTTATTTGTTTTTAATCTTATATTTTGGAAATGTACATCCAGGGTTTTTTTTCCTTTAATTTTTTTGGGGACCCCCAAGGGAGTGGGGCCCTAAGCTATAGCTTGTTTAGCTTATATGTAAATCTGGCACTGGACTCACTTCACACTCAAAGGTGAACCGAATTAATTCATACTTTCCAAACCAATATACAAACAAAAAGAGCAGCCATCCGTTGAGATTTGCACTTCTCCAAATTTTGCAATGCAGTTTATCAGCCAAGTAATATGTACACAAATGCAAATATTAAGGTAATGTGTACAAATATAAATGCATATATTTGTGAAAACAGTGTACAAAAATGCATTATTTTAAAGGGCAAGATTTCTTGGGGAAATGTGCATATTGGGCAAAATTGCGTTGAAAAAATATTAGCAGAAATCAGTTCTAAAATGCTGACAAATTTTCATGGGAACTTTTATTTTTTAAACATTGCAAACCGATGTGCAAATGTGGAAAACCAAACTTAAGACAAATGGAGAGAAACTGAAATTGGCCGATTTGCTTGTCCCTGGTGTTCCAGCTGCAGTTCCTTCTCTGTGTGTGTTTATTAGTAGCTCTTCCCTTTCTGCAAAGGATGGGCTGATTGGTTTGCTCCAATCATACCAATTTTTTTGCACAGGCTTATTCATAAATTCTTTGCAATCTGCTTTGAATGGTGTGGTTTTTTATATAAAAAATAATAATAATAGAGCAGTGTATACATTTTAATAAATAAATAAAGAAATGCATCCCATTCTTTTTCTACATCCATCTGCATTTTTTTAAAATAAAAAAGCATGAAAATTCATATTTCAATACATATTTCTGTATGCACCTGATCTTGAAACATGTATTTAAAACATTTTTTAAAGAAGACATTTATTTAAATACATCCTAAATCTCAATATATACATTTCTAAATCAGTTTCATCCCAAAGTCTGCATTTTTAAGAAATGCATGTGGGCACTTTTTTCCTTTTTTAAAAAAAACCTCAAATTACGACGTTTGAGAAGTGGCATACTGAAGGATGATTGCATTCTGAACTGTGTTTTTGCCTGGGAGGTGTCAATTAAAAGGTAAAGGAACCCCTGACCATTAGGTCCAGTCGTGGCCAACTCTGGGGTTGCGGCGCTCATCTCGCTTTTTTGGCTGAGGGAGCCAGCGTACAGCTTCCGGGTCATGTGGCCAGCATGACTAAGCCGCTTCTGGCGAACCAGAGCAGTGCACGGAAATGCCGTTTACCTTCCCGCCGGAGCGGTATCTATTTACCTACTTGCACTTTGACATGCTTTTGAACTGCTAGGTTGGTAGGAAGGTGTGAATTACCATATTTTTCGCCCTATAGGGCGCACCGGCCCATAGGGCGCACTTATTTTTTTGGGGGGGGGGGGAAATATAGAAAAAAAAATTATTTCCCCCCCCCCCGTGCCCCAAAGAGCAAATAATGGATGGATCCCGCTAGCTGTCCTGGCTTCGTTTTTAGCCTCGGGCTGGGGGTCTGGGAGCGAAGGCGAGGTTGCGCAACCTCGCCATCGCTCCCGGAGCTTGAGGGCTGGGGGCGGGGGAAGCCCGAGCTTCCACCATCCCCAGCCCCCAGAACGGGTCCGAGAGCGATGGCGAGGTTGCGTGCAACCTCGCCATCACTCCCGGAGCGTGCCGGGCTGGGGGGATAGCACCCAAAGCCTGGGGCGTGCTGAGCTCAGTGCGCCCCAGGCTTCTGGGTGCAGGCAGCTCTCCAACCCCTCTCGCTCTCCAGGCTTCACCGAAAGCCTGCATTCGCCCCATAGGACGCACACACATTTCCCCTTCATTTTTGGAGGGGAAAAAGTGTGTCCTATAGGGCAAAAGATACGGAAGGTCTGTTCAATTAAAACTTTACATGAAATGAAAATCTCCTCTGCCTCCACCTTCCACCTCCTGTTCTGCCTGGCCTTTGGTTTGGACTCAGTCTGACCCTTATGTTTCCCTCCCCTTGTGGTTTTGATCTATGGCCTACTATTAAAATGAGGCTGCATTTTAAATTGTATTTTAACCTATATTTTAAATTGGTTCCCCCCCCCATTATGTTTTTATTGTAATTTTACTGGTGTTAGCTGCCTTGAGCCCGACTCTGGCCGGGGAGGGTGGGGTATAAATAAAATTATATTAGTATTAGTATTAGTATTAGTATTAGTATTAGTATTAGTATTAGTAGTATTAGTATTATTATTATTAGACATGCATGTGTGAACTGACACAGAGCTGCAGATTTAGAACAGCATCTCCCTTGCCAACACAGCCAGAAAGTCTTCGCATTTTAACCATGTTGGAGCGACGGCTCAAGAACACCGTGGCAATTGCGGCAAGCCATTGTGCCCCTTTACAGTGCAATCTCATCCAGGAGAAATAAGTCCCATGGAGCTGAGTGGGACTTGCTGCATAGGATTGCAACCTCCCAAGCGTAGGGAAGAGCGTTCCCAATGTCAGGCTCCACAAACAAAAGGAAGCCTTGTCCCCCAGGCATGCCGCTGCGACATCTGCCATGCTAGCATTAGTTGGCCCTCTGGGCAGGGCAGCCATGCTGGGGAATGTGTGGTCTTGCTCTCCCGTAGCACATAGCCGCGGCACAGCTGGGCCATTATGTGAAATGTCCCTCTTTCCCTGGAAAAAAATATTTGATCCAGTTAAAAGAACATTGCTTTGACTGTACAGTGTCTGTGCGCTGCCCATTAAATCCTATTCCTAGCAAATGACCCCTCATCTCCAGTAGTCAAAAGACTAGTAGGGGAATCACCATTCAAAGTTCCGTATAGTTAAAGTTAAAGATAAAGGGACCCCCCTGATCATTAGGTTCCGTCGCGGATGACTCTGGGGTTGTGGCGCTCATCTCCCTTTATTGGCCGAGGAAGCCAGCATACAGCTTTCAGGTCATGTGGCCAGCATGACTAAGCTGCTTCTAGGTTGCCAGGAGTAGAGACTGAGCCACGGGAGCTCACCCTGTTGCGGAGATTCGAACCACTGACCTTCTGATCAGCAAGCCCTAGTCTCTGTGGTTTAACCCACAGCACCACCCGCATCCCTTCCATATAGTTAATTGGGCACTAAAAGAGCACTGGTGTACATTGTTGATTTTTAGCTGTCAGGAGACAATCCTGTTGGATGACTTTTGTCTGCTGAAGTGAATGGACCAGGCAGAGGACCTTCTCAGTAGTGGTGCCCACCCCGTGGAACGCCCTCCCATCAGATGTCAAGGAAATAAACAACGATTTGACTTTTAGAAGACAGCTCTGTTCAGGGAAGTTTTTAATGTTTGATGTTTTATTGGGCTTTTAATTCTATTGGAAGCCACCCGGAGTGGCTCATCAAAGAGGGATCTATAGGTGATGAGGTGAGGGCTGGCAGCTATCCAGGGAAATATCTTAGTCTGAACAGAAATGAACAGAAGCAGGATTATGAGGGGTGCTGTTGAAGGAATGAGCCACACTAATATTTCCACTTGAATCAACCAGAAGCTGCAATTTGACTCTACAAAATCATTTTGTTTTGCATTTGTAAGACTTGCAAACCCCAAGATGATTTGCTAAAGGCTAATAGATGTGTCCAATCTTCCATTTTCGGCCATGATTAAGTCCATCAGTGTGTCAACTGTCTTTCCTCACTTTTGATTTCAAGCAAGGAGGCTCCCTTGTCCTTTGAGCAAACACATCTGGTTCCGTTCTGGGGTCACGACCCGAAAGCCTGTTTTTAATCGGCAGGCGCTCGACACCCACAGATTATAAAGTTGAGAAACAAAAACGAAACCATTCTAAATCTCATGTTTTTGATAATGCACACCAGAAGGTCGCTTTGCTTCCATCTTCGCAAGATAATGAAAAACAAGCCATGCTCCTCCAGCTCATCCAACTTGGCCTGGAGATCCTAGAATCTTGTGCATCTTCTTGTCACACCATCCAACTATTTTGAAAGTTAATCTGGACAGCCATAATGGAAGGGCTCTGAATTATACCAACAGGCAATTGTCTGGTGTATAATTAATTAATTCCTATGCCGTTATAAACATGTCAAGCTGCAACAATCCCTTTTCAAGTGTCACACTTTTTGATGTATCATCATTGGAACTCTCCATATCACCATAGGAAATTAATTGTTTTATGATATATATAAGTGGACAGGATCCTGCTCCCAGTGTGTTGGCAAAGGGAGACGCATAGCTCCTGAAACCAGGTAATAAGAAATGCAGAAGAAGAAAAAGCCCACACAGGTTTAAGCAAGATGTTTAAAGACAAGCATCTAAAATGTAGGTGATTGGCAGGGTTGCCTACAGTATAACTATAACGCAGTGAACATCAGTAAAATCACAAAAAATACAGAGGGGAAAACACCACACAGCAGAATGTTAGTGACGCAAGTGAACAACCAAACTTTAATCTGGTGTTGAAATGCTAGAAGTATAAAAAGGTAAAGGGACCCCTGACCATTAGGTCCAGTCGTGACCGACTCTGGGGTTGTGGCGCTCATATTGCTTTATTGGCCGAGGGAGCCGGCGTACAGCTTCCGGGTCATGTGGCCAGCATGACTAAGCCGCTTCTGGTGAACCAGAGCAGCACACAGAAACACCGTTTACCTTCCCGCCAGAGCGGTACCTATTTATCTACTTGCACTTTGATGCGCTTTCGAACTGCTAGGTTGGCAGGAGCTGGGACCGAGCAACGGGAGCTCACCCCATCATGGGGATTCGAACCGCCAACCTTCTGATCGGCAAGTCCTAGGCTCTGTGGTTTAACCCACAGCGCCACCCACTGTATATACTAGAAGTATAGCACCAACCAAATTTCGAAGGTGTGGGGCAGTTCCACAACTGGGGTACAATTACAGAAAAGGCTCACCTATATGTCAAGGAAGAATCCTCCTTGAGTCAAAGCAGAATTCCACAGCCCAAAGAGAAGGCGCAAATTATATAACAGTTCCCTATTTACCATTTGCAAATGACTCAAAGCAAAACAAGAAATTTCAAACAAAGAAAATATTTATTTAGGGAAAGGAAAATGGAGTGCAAATTCAGGGATACCTTTCCCAGTAAGTCTTGCCCCAATGAGGCAGTTGTGAGGACTGAAGGACCACTCTCTAAGGCAGAGCTTTCCAAACTCTGTGTTGCGACACATTAGTGTATCGGCTGCAGTGTGTAGTTGTGTCACACGAATGCTCCCCGCACTTCTCCCGGGGCTGGAAAGGGTTTAGTTTAACCTCCAGTTTGCCAGTAAAACTGAATGACTGCATGTCTAAAAAGCGTGTCACCAACATGAAAAGTTAGGAAAGCTCTGTTCTAAGACTCCTTCTCTCCAGGGTCTTTCCCACTGTGCTGGTCCGGGGGGGGGGGGAGGAGGTTACCGTGGGGCAAGGTCCAGGACCTGAGTTGAGGGTCGGCAGACAGTCCTCCTCGGGCGAAGCGGGGTCCACAGAGGGAAGCCAGGCAAGGACAGGAACTCTGGGGGAAACAGGACTGGATGCTGGCCGAAACAGCTCATCAACGACGTTGCTCCCGCAACCTGGGACCGGGCTGACTGGCCTTTATCTTCTCTGAGGCCAGGGGTGGTCCCGGCCTCCAGGAGACCCGCCTCTCCTGGCCTTAAGGCGAGCACTCCTCCTGGGAGAAACCAGTTCCCTTCGCCTCTCTGCCCTGAGCCTCTGCAGTTCAGGAGAGGCTGAAGGGTTACTGGGCCCAGGGGGAGACTCACCTGTAGGCACTGAGTCCTCAACCACCTCTGGAGCCAGAGTGGATTCACCTGGTTCCTGCTCCTGAGGATCCAGCACAGGTGCAGGCACTTCAGAATCAAGGCCCTGCCCCAGTTCAGCCGGCCCTGGAGGCGGGGACTCCTGTGCAGGCTGGGATTCCTCCGGTTCAGCCTCTGAATCGGATTCCCAGGCCATCACACCCAAGCAGTCACAAACTGCATCTGTGCATAACCAGTCTCTGCTGTTCTGTGTTCATTTCTCTGTGTGTTCTAGGAGACTGGTGGGGAGGGGAGCTGTTTGCAGCAGGAGGGGGAGACTCCCTGGATTCTTCAGCAGCCTGCCTCTTGTCCAACCTCCTCTTCAGCCTCTGCTTCTGCCTCTGAATCTGAACTGCTCTCTGCCACAGCCTCTTTCTGCTCACTAAACCCTGTTACCTCTTCTGCTTCTGACATCTCCTCCCAGTCTGCTCCTTCTCCCTCTGACCACTCATCGTTGTCCCACTACTGGTCCCCTAACTGAGACTTCTTCCCGTGGGGATTCCCTGGCCTCCCACCACTCCTCTGCATCCAGCCAGCTCATGACACATAGAATCAGTGAGACTTACAAGTGCTTAACTTTGAATGGACCAACTCTCTCCATATGAACCTACCTGGACCCTGTGCCCATCTTCTGAGGCCCTTCTTTGTGTGCCTCCTCCATGAGAGGTTCAGAGGGTGGCAACATGAGAGCGGGCCTTTTTTCAGTAGCTCACTGTTTGTGGAATGCTCTCTCCAGGGAGGTTCGGCTGGTGCCTTCATTATAAACCCGTTAGGCACCAGGTGAAAGTGTTTCTCTTCAACCAGGCATTTGGTTGATTAACATCTGACACCCTTGTAAATGTGTTAGTGAGGGAGGGTTGTTGTTGTTGTTGTTGTTTTGCTTTGTGGGTTTTTTGTTCTTGTTTTTATTATGTGCTTTGTGTTTTTATATTGTATTTTTATGCTGTGAACCACCCTGAGTTCTACAGATGAAGGGTAGTATAAAAATTAAAACCCGTGTTGGAGCAATGATTCTTCAACATCAACTTCGTTGGACTGGTCATGTTGTGCAGATGCCTGATGATCGTCTTCCAAAGCAACTACTCTATTCCGAACTTAAAAATGGAAAGCGTAATGCTGGTGGTCAACAAAAGAGGTTTAAAGACTGTCTCAAGGCAAATCTAAAAAAATATAGTGAAAATATTGACAATTGGGGAACACTGGCCTGCGAGCGCTCCAGTTGGAGAACAGCCTTTACCAAAGGTGTCGTGGGCTTTGAAAACACTCAAATTCAGGACGAAAGGGAGAAACGTGCTAAGAGGAAGGTACGCTTGGCAAATCCACACTGTGATCAGCTCCCACTCGGAAACCAATGTCCCCACTGTGGAAGGACGTGTGGATCCAGAATTGGATCCAGTCACTTACAGACTCATTGTTAAAACTGTGTTTATGGAAGACAATCTTACTCGGCTATGAGTGATCGCCAAAGAAGAAAGAGGAAGAAAAATTAAAAATATATCAGTAAATAAATAATTGTGTTCAACTATTTTATGTCTTTATACAGGGTGCCATGAATCTTAAGCACCCATTCTATGTGTTAAAGCAGCAGGTCTTATGGCTGGGCTATAAGATCTGGGAAGTGCCTCTTTTGAAGAGTGCCAAGTCTTTTACGGCAAGTATTGGCTATCTGTGGCCCTCTAGATGTTGTTGGACTACAAATCCCATCATCCCTGACTATCGAACATATTGGCTAAGGCTGATGAGGGATGGAATCCAACATACAGAGGACTACAGGTTGCCCTCTCCTTATGCTTAATGAAAATGTATTTTTTAAAACAAACAAACAAACAACAACAACCCAACATATATCTAATTTCCACAAAACCATAATTGTTTACAGCAGTATTCCTACGGTGATTTTGTTCCAAATAACACTTGGTCCATGGTTAAAACTCCCATAGCTAAGTAATGACCTATATTATGAATTAGGAAGCCTTTTGTATGCTTAAATAGCTGCCCGCTAGAGAAATTTAGGACTGAGTGAGCAGAAGTCATGTTGGTTTAGTTCCAATAAGGCAGTCATGTGTAACTAATACTGTATTATTAACACTGGGTGAAATTTTCAACTTTCAGTATCTTGATGAAAAACAGACAATAAAAATTGCTTAGTGACTTTTTCTAACCTTTGTAACATGTATTTTACTCACCAAGCCCACTGTTTCTCCACTCCACATTCCCAGACAACAAAACAGGGAGATTATAAGTGTGCCATTCACTGGAAAGATGACTTTTCTTTGCTAAACGAAGCTTCCATGGAATATTAATTTGCTCATTTTTTTCCTTCCGTTTTAGAAGCTTTGTTTCCTGGTACCCTCTTGAGCAAATACACATATGGGATGTATTGCATGAGTAGTGTCAACACACTGGGTGGAATTCGTATTAGAAGCCAGGCAGACAGAACTTCCTCCCCGACGTGCTGCTTTAGGGTGGAGTGAGATTCTCCTTACCGCCTTTCCAAGTCAATTTTGGGAGCACAGGGGGCATGCACAGAGAGAAGAGGGGGGGGGAAGCCCCACTGAGCAAGTAGAAGCAGTGCTTCCACTGATGTGGCCCCACGGCCCAATGTCCTGCCCCAATCCAGAAAATCACATGTGTTCTGCGATGTGCAGGCAAAACTCTAGCACGCATTCACACATGCAGTCTTCTAGGGGGCTGGAAGGGAAGAAATAAAAAGGCAGTGGGATAATTAAAGTAGACATAGTGATGGGCTGAAAGGTTTATTATTATTTTATATATGCATATATAATTTTTGGGACGTGGGTGGCGCTGTGGTCTTAACCACTGAGCCTCTTGGGCTTACTGATCAGAAGGTCGGTGGTTCGAATCCCCACAATGGGGTGAGCTCCCGTTGCTCAGTCCCAGCTCCTGCCAACCTAGCAGTTTGAAAGCACGCCAAAAAGTGCACGTTGATTAATAGGTACCGCTCTGGCAGGAAGGTAAACGGCATTTCCATGCACTGCTCTGTTTCTCCAGAAGGTGGCCACATGACCCGGAAGCTGTACGCCGGCTTCCTCGGCCAGTAAAGCGAGATGAGCACCGCAACCCCAGAGTCGTCCGCGACTGGACTTAACGGTCAGGGGTCCCTTTACCTTTTATATAATTTTATTAAATTTTCTGTTTTACAATTTAGAGTATTCATTTACACAACCTTAAAATATCAACGACTTCCCTTCTTCTCTTTCCATGGTAATTCTGCATGCCATAAATTCCTGCATGTTTTACATAAACTAAACCATTCAGTATTCCGTTATTACACCCGTCAAAATTTATTTACACTGTTGAATTTATCTTAATGCTGTCAGTGTTTTCAAATATATACAATTTCCCCCCCATATATTTAATAAATATTTTCCAGTCTTCTTTAAACTCATGATCTTTTGTTCTCATATTCTATATGTTAGGTCCACAACCTGTGCATATTCCATCAGTTTAAGTTGCCATTCTTCTTTGGTTGGGACCTTGCTCGTTTTCCATTCTGGGGCTAACAAAACACGGGCCGCAGTCGTGGCATACCTAAACAACCTTTTTCGACACCTGGGAATTTTCGTCTGAATTATCCTCAACAAAAAGGACTCTGTTTTTAAACATCCTCCCCCCCCCCCAATGAGTTGAAAATGATGGGCTGAAAGTTTTAAACACTTCTCTGTAGTACACTAGGACTGTGTATGGGACTACACTAGGACAAACCAGGGCTAACCTATATCTGAGCCCTGAACCCATTTCGGGGCTTTGCACAGTTATATGGTCCAGTGTGGGGTGGGGAAGAAAATGAGATGTGCTTCTCTTTCTCCCCTCACCTCGTGACCATATATTTAATCAGGATTTTGAAGTTTAGAATCAGGATTTTATATCCCGATTCAACATGTTTTCATGAATGGGAGAAGGAGGAGCTGCTGCCTGTGTATCTCCTTCTCTCTGCCTCCATGCTTGGAGACTGTGGTCAAGGTGGACCACATCTGGTGGCTCCAATCCATGACAGGGCCTTTTCAGTGGTGGGTCCCTGGTTGTAGAATCGCTTCTCTAGCTAGGTATGTATGTTTTCTTCATTATTTAACATTCAGGATTAATTTGAGAACATTCCTGTTTTCCCAGGTGGCTGAAGAATACTGTTTCTAGCAACTCCAAGATCTTAGGATGGAGGAATGTTTCAAAGTATAATTGTTTTTCGACTGCTTTAAACATTTTAGAGTGTTTTTGCTCCTCTTTGTTCTTTTAAGTTGTGCATTTGTTTGCTGCCCTGGGCTACTTGGAGAGGAGGGGAGGGGTATAAATTCAATAACCCTAACCCTAATCTAGCAATCTGGATGAATCCCAAGTCTACATGATTTGGGATGCAGGTTGATCCAGTCTAAAGTTCTGCAGATCACCCTCTCCAAGACTAGCAATGTGGAGAAGGGGCCATGTACCTCTGTGCATACATGTGAAAGAGCATGTGCATCAGTGTGGGGAGGCCACGCCCACATTTGGCCACTCTCACTGCTAGCAGGCATCCTCTGGAGGTTTTGCCATTGAAGAATGTTAACCTCAGACCAATAAAATGGTTAGTCTAGGGTTGCCATATATCAAAAACTGAAAATCCATACACAAAAAGTTGCTGTTGGGGGGAATTGCTGGGGGTGTGGTTTTTTTTTGTTTGCAAAATCTCTAAAAAAGAAGTTTTTAAAGCTTTGGGGGGGGGAATTCACACACACACACAAAAAAATCCCACTTCCAATTTGCAAAAATTCCACCTGGAATGCCATTTTTGATGGATGAATTCTAGCTATGTCCAGGAAATTCTGATCGTATCGCAGCCCTAGGTTATTCCCCCCACCCCAAGCTTGAGCTTAAAAAATTATGAACACTTCTGCAGCAATGGGGCAAAACGAGAAGGCCACTGCAAGGTTTTGGGGCATTCACCGTATAGCCAATCACACTGAGCTGGCTCCAATGGAAGAAATATTCCTCTAAGGGAAGGACTGGAAAAGCTAAACTGGGAAACCGGTCACCAATGGCTAATCTTTCACTGTCCTACATTGGAATTTCCATTTTCAGAGGGGGAAACTGCATAATAATCCTACTCTTATTATGTTGCACTCTCAGTGAGGGGGTGTGTGTGTATTTCAAGTAAATATACTTGAAAGCATATTTGCTATTGTTTTTTGCTGCCTCCCTGAACACATATTTTTCTTCTTAGACGCATATTTTTGGAATGGAACACAGGAACATTTGGAAGTCAGTCCAGGCACAAATTTTTGCTAAGAAGAAGAAGAAGAAGAAGAAGAAGAGGAAGAAGAAGAAGGAGAAGAAGAAGGGACCACCTTCGTTTGAAATCGGTGCTCTCCTTATTACGGACCCAACTCTCGAAATACAAGCAGGTCTTAAAAATTATGAGCAGGTGGGAAACTTTTGTTTGCTGCAAATTGGGCAGTAACTGAGTTTCAAATGACTTTGTCACATCTGAAAAGGATGAGAGTGCTGAAAACCAAGATTTGACTAAGTTGAAATCAATAGATAACTGTATTGACCTTCCTTGTTATACAGTTCTTGGTCATTGTCAGGGAACTGCCATTGGATCAGAGGCGAGAGGAGGAAAGGCAGATGGATTACAGAGAGCCTCCAAAAATCGTGGGAAGCAGCACTTCCTCAGCGGAGGAAGGAAGCCCCGCCTCTAGTGGGGAAGAGCTGCAGGGCTGGGAGGGTGCAAGATGTGATGGCCTGGGAATCCGATTCAGAGGCTGAACCGGAGGAATCCCAGCCTGCACAGGAGTCCCCGCCTCCAGGGCCGGCTGAACTGGGGCAGGGCCTTGATTCTGAAGCGCCTGCACCTGTGCCGGATCCTCAGGAGCAGGAACCAGGTGAATCCACTCTGGCTCCAGAGGTGTTTGAGGACTCAGTGCCTGCAGGTGAATCTCCCCCTGGGCCCAGTAACCCTTCAGCCTCTCCTGAACTACAGAGGCTCAGGGCAGAGAGGCAAAGGGAACTGGTTTCTCCTAGGAGGAGTGCTCGCCTTAAGGCCAGGAGAGGCGGGTCTCCTGGGGGCCGGGACCGCCCCTCGGCCAGCATCCAGTCCTGTTTCTCCCAGAGTTCCTGTCCTTGCCCGGCTTCCCACTGTGGACCCCGCTTCGCCCGAGGAGGACTGTCTGCCGACCCTCAACTCAGGTCCTGGACCTCGCCCCACGGTAACCTCCCCCCCCCCCGGACCAGCACACAAGAAAGAGCCAAGACACCATGCCTGAGCGAAGCAGGGCATAGTAGGCTTTCGCGCAGAGAGGGGAGGCGTCGGCTGGGGGTCAAGAAACTACTCTGCAGGGGAAAGTTTAAGGACCGCCCACTCTCAGATTCTGCTAGTGAGTGAGCAAGACATGGAACAGAGGCACTGTAAAGGTTTTAGCGCCAATAAGAAAGCTTTTGAAAAGACCAGTGAGGCATCTTCCCTGATCGCTCTCGAACAACCACCTGATAGCCATAACAGTCATGATCGTTTCTTCTCTTCTCTATTCTCTCTCTGTCTCCTCCTCTCCTCCTATTCCCTCTTTCCATAATTATTGTGGACTGCTTTCCATCCTCCTTTCCAAGCTGCTCGTTTCTGCATGTGGTTCCAATCCAGAGCCAGGAAGCAATGTGCACGCAGACTCCAACTTCCATGCGCATCACATTTGCTGCATCGGGAGAACTGGGATGGTAGAGAGGCTAGAGTAGAGATGCATAACTTGTGAACTTCCATATGTTGCTGGAGCCCAGAATTGGAGAGCACACCTGGAGTACTGTGTCCAGTTCTGGGTACCACAATTTAGGAAGGATATTGACAAGCTGGGATGTGTGCAAGGGAGGTTGGCTAAGCTGATAAAAGGGCTGTCAAATGGAAGATGCAGCAAGCTTGTTTTCTCCTGCTCCGGAGGATAGGACTGAAACCAATGACTTCAAGTTACAAGAAAGGAGATTCTGACTAAACATCAGAAGGAATTTTCTAGTGGTAAAAGCTGTTGGACAGTGAAACAGACTCCCTCAAAAGGTAGTGGACCCTACCTTTTTGGAGGTTTTTAAGCAGAGGTTGAGTGTCCATCTGTCATGGATGCTTTAGATGAGATTCCTGCATTGTAAGGAGGCTGGACTAGACTCCTTGGGGTCTCTTACAGTTCTATGACTCTGTGATGCTATGATTCTGCTGTATATTATTCTCCTGAATTCCTTGTTGGGAGAGTGGGATAGAAATAGACTTCTGTCTAGTATTTTGTTGGCATCTGTCTGCCTCTGGAAACAATGGAAGAGTGTGCCTTTGTGAGTGAAGTCAAACTGTTGGAAGGTTACAGCTATAGAGACTGGTATGGGAGAGACATGTTTTGTCGCAGCTGGGACAGATGAAGGTGCCCAGTTGTGCTGCTGCAGATGCACCATGGCATGTCTTTTTCTCTGTGTTACAGCTCCTGTAATCTCTAGACAATCATTGCTACTGCCCGGCAAAGATGAATCACAAAGCAACTGTTACAGATATTGATATCGTGCAGCTTGAAGTGGCTGGATGCATAAGAACTGACTCCTTTTGGAAATAAAACATTGTTGAGGCCCATAGGTTTAATTAAAGCTTTACTTGCAGAACTTCATTTAAAAAAAAAACACAGAACAAAAGCATCAAAGATACACCCAAATAATGTCATGAAATATATTGTGCAAGTCCAGCACAGGTTTATCTTATTAGAAATAAAAGGAACTTATACAGTGGTACCTCGGGTTACATACACTTCAGGTTACATACACTTCAGGTTACAGACTCCGCTAACCCAGAAATAGTGCTTCAGGTTAAGAACTTTGCTTCAGGAGGAGAACAGAAATCGTGCTCCGGTGGCGTGGCGGCAGCAGCAGGAGGCCCCATTAGCTAAAGTGGTGCTTCAGGTTAAGAACAGTTTCAGGTTAAGAACAGACCTCCGGAACGAATTAAGTACTTAAACCAAGGTACCACTGTAATCAGAGCTGACAAACATAGCTCTCTCTTATACAGGCTCCATTAGCCTGCATGACAGCTCAAAAGGCTATTGAGTTTCTATGGAGCCTGGAAACAAAGACTAAAAGCAACTCTCTTTCAAAATGGAGATTTGAAACCAAATACCTTTGTCACCTGATCTAGGGTTAAACACTCACGTGTTAGCTCGCAGAAAACAACAATAGTTAATAATCAACCCATCAAGGAGTTCAGAGACCACTTAGTATACTTCAGTAGAATTTCCCCACTTTAAAGCCTTCAGTAATACACATTTAGACATTCCCCCATTTCAGTGTCAAATAAACAATTATACTTAACAGCAACTGGACCTGGGCAAATTATGGAGACTCTCTAGCCCTCTAGATATTTGTTGGACTCCAATTCCCATCAGCCCCAGTCAGCATGGCCAACGATCGTTGATGATGGGATCTGTAATCCAACAACATCTTTGGGCAGGCAAAGGTTCTCCGTCCCTGGTGTAAGGCCATTAGGCCACTTCACATAATGCGCACACAGCTCCAGGGAACCAGACAGAGGGCCTTCTCAGTAGTGGCGCCCACTCTGTGGAACACCCTGCCTTCAGATGTGAAGGAAATAAGCAGCTATCCTATCTTTAAAAGACATCTGAAGACAGCCCTGTTCAGGGAAGTTTTTAATATTTAATGCTGTACTGTTTTTAACACTTGATTGGGAGCCGCCCAGAGTGGCTGGGGAAACTCAGCCAGATGGGCGGGGTATAAATAATAAATTATTATTATTATTGTTATTATTATTATCATTCTTTCACTTTTTCTTTCTCGTATACACATGTGTGTACATATATAAGACTATTGTTTTGATTGACTAAAAATGCACGCCACACAAATCTGGCCCAAATCACTCCCAGCCTCTAAAATGTATTTGATCACTCCTCAATGGTTCATTCTCTCCCCTCCCCTGTGACAGTTTTCCTGGCTTGAGCCTTTCAAGTGTGATAAAAGCCAGATCCAAACTCCGGGGAGTGTGAGGCGTTGAGTTATCTAGCACACTCCACAATTAAATGAAGCCGGCTTGTCATTTAGAGGCCATTTCCTTGAAAATAAGATTGCATATTTTAAAAATGAGCAAACAGAGAGTGGACGAAGAAGAGGCAGAAGAAAGCGCCCATTAATTGATTTACAGCCCTGCTGGAAATTGCAGGTTCCTTGCATTTAAATAATAATTTGAGGTTTTAAGAGACTCAGTGTCTTCATCAGGATCTCACAGCTTTTGGCTCTGCCTGTAAGTGGTAATGACAATAGCAACATCTCTCCCCCTCCCTTCTTCTCCCTAAAACACATTACCTTGAGCACATGCCTATAGCTGGCAGAGGTCTCTCTTTTCTTCCTCTGTATCCCTTTCACACCATCTGTCCGGGTGTACTTAAATTCACTGGAATGTCTTTAAAGGTGTCAAAAATTCCACAAACTCTACTCTGTTTGGCAGTCAAATGGGGAAGGATAAAGCTATCATGGGAGCCCTATAGCGGAGACAGTTCTGGGGCTTGTCTTCTCAAGTAACAAATTAGACAATGATTTGCCTTTTACAACAGGCACAGAATGGTTGCTAAACATCCCGAGACCTCAATTAAAAGGTTTAAGAAATGGGCCAGAGATGAGTTTGCACGTGTGCATGTGGAAACAAAGCCAAGCTGGTGCATTAAATCTCTTTACTGATTTCTGTTGAAGATCTTTCAAGGTAAGTCCATGGCAGGAACAGCCACCTCAAAACCCCTTGCTTACAGAGCTTCTCTGCTGCCCTATTGCAACTTATAAACTGTTTTGGTTATCATAGATGGCAAAAGCAGAATAAAATTTCAGAATTTTCATTCTGACGTTGCATCAGATTACTGCAAGGCATTATACATAGGGCTGCCTCTGAAGACAGTACAGAAACTTCAGCTGGTGCAGAATTTGGCAGCCAGGTTGCTCGCTGGAGCAAGATGGTTTGAGCATAGTGCACCAATCCAGGCCCAACTGCAGGTAAAGGTAAAGGGATCCCTGACCATTAGGTCTAGTCATGACCGACTCTGGGGTTGCGGCGCTCACCTCACTTTACTGGCCGAGGGAGCCAGTGTACAGCTTCCGGGTCATGTGGCCAGCATGGCAGCCGCTTCTGGCGAACCAGAGCAGCATACAGAAATGCCATTTACCTTCCCGCCGGAGCAGTACCTATTTATCTACTTGCACTTTGACGTGCTTTCGAACTGCTAGGTTGGCAGGAGCAGGGACCCAGCAACGGGAGCTCACCCCTTCGCAGGGATTCGAACCGCCAACCTTCTGATCAGCAAGTCCTAGGCTCTGTGGTTTAACCCACAGCCCCAACTGCACTGGCTGCCAATTAGTTTCCACGCCCAATTCAAAGCAGCACAAACCTTAGGGTCTCAGATTTCAGCAACGCCTTGTGCAATGCAAAAAGTTCTTGGTTCAATCCCCAACATCTCCTGCTAGGTCTGGGAAACACTCCAGTCTGAAATCCCAGAGCCCTGCGGCCAGTCAGTGTATGAATGAATTTTATTATTTCGGTCACAGACCAGTTCCAGCCCACATACAATATCAAGGAAGTCATAGAACACAATAGGGATACATTTGAATTTGCAATTAGGTATAACAGGGACAATACAGATATAGCAACAGTTTTAAAATATATAAATTAAAACTTAGTCACTAACATATAACCTAAAATTATCATTTAAAACCTTAATCATTATGATAGCACAGCTTGTTCCCTAAGTTTTATGGCAATCGCACAGAATTTGGCTACCCTTAATGTGATCTCAGGATCCTTGTCCTCTACCAGGGATTTTAGACACTGAAGTTCGGATTCATTTGGAGATTTTTGCATAGCAGGGGTAATAAATACCGAGCGTATATCCCCATAGAAACGGCAGCGTAACAAGGCATGAGAGACAGTTTCTACCTCCAATAAGCCACAGGGGCAGATTCGTTCCGCATATGGTTTACCCTCAAATCTGCCCTGCAATAAGGCACATGGCATCAGTGTAGACAAACTTATGGTAAACAAGATAGTCTAATGGTTTGAATTGGTATTAGGCAGCTTTCTATGTTCATAAATGCAAACAGTAGTATTCTGAACATAAGCATACCTTTGCAAATCCCTACTCCCAGTATACATACAGTATGTGTGTGGTATATTAATTCAATTTATATCCCACCCATCCCCTGGAAGGAGGACAGGGAAGCAATGCATCTCCTACACTAGATCTCTCCCTCAAGTTATGAGAAAGGAGATTCTGACTAAACACCAGGAAGAACTTTCTGACCGTCTGAGCTGTTTGACAGTGGAACGGACTCCTTCAGGACATTGTGGACTCTCCTTCCTTGGAGGTTTCTAAGCAGAGGTTGGATGGCCATCTCTCATGGATGCTTTAGGTGAGATGCTTGCATAGCAGGGAGTTGGACCTTGGGGGTCCCTCCCAACTCTATGATGTTATGATTCTATGAAATCAATCAATGGGGGGGGGATTCCCTGCCCTCTGTAAAGGACAAGGGACTACATGAATGAGAGGTTGCTCCTGTAAGTCATCGTTAGGTTGGGCAAATGCAAATGTATTTCTTTTGCATCCCACTCTTCCTTCAAGCGGCTTAATGCAGTGCTTCAGCCCAACTCTAGGAAACAGCCATTTGCCCAAAGCTTTCCAGATGTTGCTCAGTAGCTGAATGGGGAACATGACCCAGATTCCCCACCCCCACCCCCATTGAAACCCGGCACTCTAGCCACCACACCGCACCAGAGAAAGTTGGAATCAACAAAGAGAGTGATTAGTGAAGATGATAGCAGCTTCCAAAAACATTTTGGAGGCTTTCCAGGCTAACGAGGCCTGCGATGGAAAATCACCAGGGAGGGAGAAGAATGGGAAATGAATATGCTGGCCAGGATTGAAACTGTGATCACTTTGTCTGAAGCCCGGGAATTCAAGACTGGTGAAAGGAGGAACTCAGGAGCATTTTAGGCCGCTTATATAATGGGACCAAGGATACTCTTTCGACAAAAAAATAAATTTAAAACATCATGGAGGCATCCTCGGTCAAACCACTGGCACCTCTTAGACTATGTAATTGTCCAAGCGGAAGATCACTGTGATGTCCTCCTTACCAGAGCTATTGCGAGTGCTGACGACTGCTGGACAGATCACTGATTAATAAGTTCCACGATGGCTATCAAGATTATACTTCAACGCAGGCTTCAAGGAAGGAAACCAAGGCACAAAATGAACACTCAAGCCCTTCAAGATCCTATTAAGTGGGATTGCTTCCAAACAACTAGAGGAATGCTGGACCAAGCTAAAAACATCAATTATTGCAGCCTGAGAACAAACTATTGGACACCAAACCAAGAAACACCAGGCCTAGTTTGATGAGAATGACAGTGAGACTGAAAGCATGATTGACAAGAAAAGGAAGGCCTTTCAGATCTGGCAAAGAGATAGAAACTGTGCCACCAAGAAAAAAACCTATGCCAGTGCTAAGGTTGAGGTTCAAAGAAGAACTGGAGAACTAAATAACACCTGGCGGATTAAAAAAGCTCAAGAGATCCAGCACTTAGCCGACACTCATGATGCACAGAATTTATTTGAAGCCACAAAGACCATCTATGGGCCAATAAATCATGGCATATGCCCCCTATGCTCAACAGACAATACCACAATTCTAAAGCCAGTGGACCTGATGGGATATCTGTCGAAGTCTTCAAAGTGGATGAAATTGAACTTACACAACAACTTCACAAGCTCATCAAAAAAAATCTGGGAGAGAGAGGAGATCCCAGCAGACTTTAAATACCAAAATTATCAATCTCTTTTACAAAGGTGATAGCACGGATTGCGGAAACTATTGAGGCATCTCTTTATTAGCTGCAGCCGGCAAAATTCTAGCAAGGATCTTAGCAAACTATCTCCTAACTGTATCCAAGGTGACCCTTCCTGAATCCAAAATGGTTTTTGACCTTATAGGGGAACAGTGGACATGATTTTCATCACTCAACAGCTTCAAGAAAAACGCAGAGAGCAAAACCAACCCCTGTATATGGTTTTATTGACCTGACTAAGGCCTTCAACACTGTAAATTGTAATGCCCAGTGGACTGTCCTTCTGAAAATTGTCTGCCCAGATAAATTTGTTATCATCCTTCGGCTCCTCCATTATAATATGACAGCAAGGTTTGCTAAGGGGAGTGGATGGTGCTGTGGTCTAAACCACTGAGCCCCTTGGGCTTGCCAGTCTGAAGGTTGGCAGTTCAAATCCCTGCAATGAGGTGAGCTCCCGCTGCTCAGTCCTGGCTTCTGCCAACCTAGCAGTTTGAAAGCACACCAGTGCAAGCAAATAAATAGGTACTGCTGTGGTGGAAAGGTAAATGGTGTTTCTGTGCACTTTGGCACTTGTCACCATATCCCGTTGCACCAGAAGTGGTTTAGTCATGCTGACCACATGACCTGGAAAGCTGTCTGTCACCCTCGGCCCGAAAGCAAGATGAGCTCCGCAACCCCATAGTTGCCTTTGTCCGGACTTAACTATCCAGGGGTCCTTTACCACCTTCTTTTTTTATAATATGACAGCAACAATCACAGATAACAATGGCTCTCAAAGTGAACCATTCAAAGTGGGATCAGGTGTTGAACAGGATTGTGTTTTCATCCCAAATCTATTTATTATTTTCATTGCATGATCCTACACTTCATTGAAGGGAAGCTCCCCACTGGAGTAGAAATCATATCTCAAACAGATGGAAAACTCTTTAATCTGAGTAGGCTGAAAGCAAAGAGTAAGGTTACCATGACTTCCGTCATAGAGCTTCAGTGTGCTGGTGACAACGTACTGTGTGCACACTTAGAGAATGACCTCCAAACTATTCTCAATATCTTCACAGAAGCTTACATAAAGTTTGGCCTATCGTTCAACATCCAAAAAGACCAAAGTGCTGCACCAACAAGCACAAAACAACCCCTCTGCAGTGCCACAAATCCAACTCAATGGTAAAACGTTGGAAAGCGTCAATCACTTCTCCTACCTGGGCAGTTATCTTTCCACAAGGGCTGACATTGATGCCGAAATCCAGCATCACCTGAGCTCTGCAAGGGCAGCTTTCTCCCAGTTGAAGTGCAGAGTGAGGACTAGGACATTTGCAGGGAAAGCAAGATGCTTCTTTAAAAAGATATTGCACTACCAAGCTTACTGTATGGTTGTGAAAATGGACCACTTATAAACACCATCTCCAACTCCTTGAAAGATTCCGTCAATGCTGCCTCCGAAAAAATTTACATATCACTTGGGAAGACAGGCGAACTAATGCCAGTGTACTGGAAGAAGCAAAGATCACCCGTGTTGAAGCAGTGATTCTTCAACATCAACTTTGTTGGACTGGTCATGTTGTTCAGATGCCTGATTATCATCTTCCAAAGCAACTACTCTATTCCGAACTTAAAAATGAAAAGCATAATGCTGGTGGTCAACAAAAGAGGCTTAAAGACTCTCAAGGCAAATCTAAAAAAATGTAGTATAAACACTAACCATTGGGAAACACTGGCCTGCAAGCGCTCCAATCGGAGAACAGCCTTTGCGTGGCTATTCCCGCCCCCTCCCAGATGGAGTAAATAAAGACACTGGACACCAGAAATTTAGGTTAATGGGCGAAAAATGGCCACAACTTTATTGATTACAGGTAAGAGCGGTATTGGCTTAGGCATTGGCCCTAACAGACTATCCGGTCTAACCGGGAAGGGTTAAACACCAGCAGGGGGAGCCCCCGAGATGCACATCCCTAGGCGCTCCCCGAGGGGTTACCGCTCGGGAGCGCGCTTTAGGCCCTAGCCTCCGTAGGTTTCGGACGAAGCGACGCCCCTCGGAATCCTTTAACGAACTACCCTTCAAGATTTGGGGGAGGTGATGGCGTTCCTCCCCCCCGATCTCATTTGCATGACAATACCCCGGCCAATGCCTAACCGCCAAGACCAAGGAGTTGTGACGTTGCTACGAGGTAGGCGAAAAAACCAAGTGGCTTCAAAATTCCAGCCAATTAGCCAAATGGAAAAACTCCTACCAGGCCCCTTGCGGCGACCAGCCGAAGCCCATGGCAAAGTCCGAATGCCAAACCTAAAGGGCGGGTGGGTGGGAAATCGTAGCTGCTGTAGAGGGAAAGGGGCGAGCCAGGGGCTGCCCCGACCTTAAGTGCCCCTAGGTCGGCCCGCCCCTGCCGCCAGCCGATTGGCTGACGCTGCAGGAGATGAATAGTAATGGGAATCCCCTGAACCTGCGGGGCTGGCACCAGCCCCGCGAGAGTGTGGGCGGGGTCGTGAGCCCACAACACCCCCCCTCCTAAATTCGGGAGTGGCTTTACCAAAGGTGCCATTGGCTTTGAAGACATTCAAACTCAGGAAGAAAGGGAGAAACGTGCTAAGAGGAAGGCATGTTTGGCAAACCCTCACTGTGATCAGCTCCTACATGGAAACCTATGTCCCCACTGTGGAAGGATGTGGGGATCCAGAATTGGCCTCCACAGTCACTTGCGGACTCACTATTAAAACCGTGTTCAAGAAGAAGGGAAAGAATCTAAGTGAGTGGCTGTTGATAAGATGCCTGGAGTCATGAGGTGCAGAACCCACATCTGGGAAATGTGTTGGAGGGGAAATGTTCTCCTTCTGTCCTAATGTTAGATATTGGCACACCACCACCTCTTTTCATTTCCTCCACTGCTGCTTCCCCACAGCCATTTTGGCATGACTTGACAAAATGGGTCTACCACAAAGTGGCATGGCTAGAGCAGCCAACTTTTTCCCCCTCCTCCTCCTCTTGCTGCATGAGCTGCTCTAGCATGGTCTAGTGGTTAGAGTGTCAGACTGGTGCTTGTGAGACCAGGGTTCAAATCCCCACATGGCCATGAAGCTCATTTCAAGTAAGTAAGGTTGGTAGTGCAATAGCTTTGTGACCTTGGGCCAGTCACAGCCTCTCCACCTAATTTACCTTGTGGGGCTTAATTGAGGAGGGGCACAACCATGGACTCCCTCTTGAGCTCCTTGGAGGAATCAGTCAATAAAACTATAGGCCTAACCAGGCTCAGGCTGCACTGAGCTCTCTCCCCATGTGACTTGAATTTCCCTCTGGGAGAGGATCCTTTGGAGTTGGCCTTAAATAAACTGCAACCTCTGCTACTTTTGTTCAGCTTGGTGGGTCTCCATACCCTGCAAGTGTCCTGGAAAAACTGGGACGGCCCATCATTTCCAGCGACAGCATGGCAGCAATTTAGGGTGCTGTGATTCTCGAGTGATTTTGCACAAGATCTCCCAGAAAAAAATGGCGTTGTGTGAGAGCATGGCCCTGAAAAATTTGTCTTTTGGGCTCTGTGATCTCATGTGGGTCATGTGTCTCACATGGGATCACAGATGGAAAGATGCGTTTCCCGGTTTTGGGGCTCAACATGCTGGAAGGTATGGCTCTCCAACTACTGTATTTTTCGCTCCATAGGATGCATCTGACCATAAGACATACCTAGTTTTTAGAGGGGGAATGCAAGGGGAAAAAATATGCATCCCAGGCTCTGCTCAGTGCTCCCTTTCATGAGCTGCGTGGGCGTGTGTGCGGTGCTTGCAGGCTTCTCCCTCCTCAGGGAAAAGCCCCCAAGAGCTGCACAAATGCTCCGCGCGGCTTGTGAAAGGGAGCGCAGCTCTTGGGGGCTTTTGCGGGAGGTGGGGGAAGGGACAGAAGGGCTACGCCGGAAGCTAGAACAGCAAGAGGGAGCTCTGCACAGTTCTCCCTCTCGCTGTTCTGGCTTCTGGGATAGCCGTGAAGCCTGCATTCGCTCCATAAGACGCACACACATTTCCCCTTACTTTTTAGGAGGGGGAAAAATGCGTCTTATACAGCGAAAAATACGGTAGCTTACTAGATCTTCTTAGATTAGTAGAGTAGTACAAAGAATGGAATCACAGAAAGACTTTTGACTTTGTTCCAGCTATATGGCTTGGGCCTGC
Organism: Podarcis cretensis; assembly: GCF_951804945.1. Taxonomy (NCBI): domain Eukaryota; kingdom Metazoa; phylum Chordata; class Lepidosauria; order Squamata; family Lacertidae; genus Podarcis; species Podarcis cretensis. The sequence continues at coordinate 52,284,858 of NC_137180.1, forward strand.
TTGTCTAGCAATACAAATTCCTCTTCTTGCTGCTGAAGCTAAGCTGGCAGGGTATGATTTGGCTTTTAATGTGATACCTTACTTAGCTGTCATCTCACCTTGGTTCCTCAAGCTTGCTGCTAACTGTGCAAAAAAAATAAGAAATGCCCCCACCTCCCCAATTGCCATGACTTATAATATAACACGATATAGGGATGTTTCACAGGCAGCATGCCCAATTGGGCTAGGAGGCAGGGCACCAGGCTGTCATTTTCATCATGAGGAAATTGGTCTTTTGGTGTAATTTTCTCCCTGTAATTAGTCTCTCTGTGCTTTTTAGATTCCATGTCATGCTGTCAATGCAACATGTTCGACAGCATACCTGCTGGGGAAAATATTTGCCAAGGTGGTGAGAAAAATCTCATTTTTCATGAAAGACATCGTGAGGGGAAGGGGGAGTGTAGGAACCTCTGAAAAAAAATTGGGCACCAGATAGCTCTAAGTGGCAGTAAATCCCTTATTTAATGTTAGGTGCAAGATGCAGCGTGGTCTGTAGGTTGGGATGCTGAGGTTTCCTTGGATGCCACTTAGTGGCTTAACAGTAACATGGAATTATCTAGAAGGAAGAAACAGAATTAGCAGGAGAGGGGGCGAAGGAACAACCTCTCCCCTCCATGTCTCATAAGGTTATGCAGAAGGCAAAGCTATATGATTAAAATAAGAACATAGGAAGTGTTTTATACTGAGTCAAACTGTTGTTCCGTCTAGCTCAGTACGGTTTAGATTAGCAGGCTGTGGCTCTCCAGAGATTCAGGCAGGAATGTTCAGAGATGCTGGGGACTGAATTTGGGACCTTATGCATGCCTCTCCACCACTGAGCTTGCAATATGGGCTTGCAAAGAATCATAGAACCACAGACTTGTGAATCAATTTCCATGTGACAAAAGTTATGAGATTAGGGTTAAATCCACAAGAATAAATAGTGCACAATATGTTTTCTTAGCTAGACTGTCTACAAAAGGTAGTCATTTGTGCTTGAAAAAATAAGGCATCAGATCTCTTTCATGCTTCCAGTGTGGTGTAGTGGTTAAGAGCAGTAAACTCGTAATCTGGTGAACTGGGTTTGCTTCCACGCTCCTCCACATGCAGCTGCTGGGTGACCTTGGGCCAGTCACACTTCTCTGAAGTCTCTCAGCCCCACTCACCTCACAGGGTGTTTGTTGTGGGGGAGGAAGGGGAAGGAGAATGTTAGCCGCTTTGAGACTCTTTTGGGTAGTGATAAAGTGGGATATCAGATCCAAACTACTACTACTACTACTACTCTTCTTCTTCTTCTTCCTCTTCTTCTTCTTCTTCTTCTTCTTCTTCTTCTTCTTCTTCTTCTTCTTCTTCTTCCTTGCCTGACTCCCCAGAGGCTGGAAATCCTCCCTTCCAAAGAGCAGGTGAGTGGCTGCTTGCATGTCTGCACAATATGACATGTTGAAGCACAATGGATGGCCATCTTTCATGGATGCTTTAGTTGCCATTGCTGCCTTGCAGTGAGTTGGACTAGGTGACCCTTGGGATCCCTTTGAATTCTATGATTCTATGAGCCAGAGGAAAAGTCTGGGTCAGTGGTTGGCACCATCTGACTTCTGCAGGGGGCCACCACCAACGAGGTCCCTCAAAAGGGAATGCTGTTGTTGGGACCATGACCTCCAAAGCAGAAGAAGAGGCATTGCTTGCATTCCACAGGAGACCTCCTCAACTTGCTCCCATGCCCCTCTGGCCCCTTCCTTCTTCTGATGCATCTTCACAGCCACAAGCAGTGCTAGCCACTACTGGACAGGCAGTGTTGGTGAGGAAGAGGCAACGGCAGTGCGGTGACACCAGATGCAATTTGTCTGTAGGGATTGGGTCAGTAGCTGCTGCTGTAGCCCTGTCACAGGTCCAAACCTGATTTAAATATAAAGAACTATATGGAGGGAGAGTATGGCCATGCATTTCAAGTCCATGGTTTCCACCAAAGAATCCTGGGAACTGTAAGGGTGCTGGTAATAGGTACCGTATTTTTCGCTCTATAAGACGCACCAGACCACAAGACACACATAGTTTTTGGAGGGGGGAAACAAGAAAAAAAATATTCTGAATCTCAGAAGCCAGAACAGCAAGAGGGATCACTGTGCAATGAAAGCAGCAATCCCTCTTGCTGTTCTGGCTTCTGGGATAGCTGCGCAGCCTCCATTCGCTCCAGAAGACACACACACATTTCCCCTTACCTTTTAGGAGGGGAAAAGCAAGTCTTATAGAGCAAAAAATACGGTAGCTCTAAATTTGCATGAATAGGCACATGCACATTTTATGCAAAACGGCAACCCTCTTCTGTTCTTGCTTTAGGAGATATGTAAGTCGCTATACTACTGGAGCCAGGCAAGAGGTTGAATGCAAACTTTCATGCCACTGCAGAACAAAGCTAAAAATCAAACACTGTTGTGTGAATCTACTCAGAGTTAACAGTGGGAAGATGGGTAGATGGGAGCCTCTCTTTTCAGCCCATGTCTTGAGTTGTTGGTACGTGATTCCTTTTCGAGTGCTACCACATCCATCAGCTGCAAATTGTTCAGCAACTTCCATGACAGCGTGATCCTCGCAGAGCATCTGCTCTCTCCTGTCAGGACTCTGTGATGAAGTATCCAGGTCAGAACCATCTTGCAATAACTTTACAGCACCCTAGGACTGAGAGAGGTTCTGATCAATTTCAAGCCCACCCAAATAGCAACAAGGCCCCCGGCACTATAGGACATTCTCATCTGCTGTAATAGTGTCTTCCAGGGAGGGAGCAACAGTGTGCTGCCCTGCTGTGATGGAGCCTCTGACAGAAGATGCAGGACAAGCTTGCCTCGTAGCTGCACATGCTCCCGGTTTCTTTTAAACATCCAGAATCGCTCCCCCCCCCACCTGAGAAACACACATTCATCCACGTAAGCTGCATGTAATTGAGAGGCTTGGTGGAAGTCCTGACTCCTGGACACTTGAGACTTCAATCATGATGGCTGGTTGTGTGCATTGGTATCACCATGAACGTCATGTTTGGTTAACTTCCTGTTCCTGTTCAGAGCTGTCTGGAAACACAACTCATTGCAAGTAGGGGGTGCTAAGTTGGGATATGCTCTTTCTAAAGACAGTCCTATATGAGACCCAACTGGTTCAGGAGCTGGGGGCTGTCACTCCTGCCTTTGCTATCAGATGACATTATTTCTCTCTCTGCTCCCCCCCCCATTCCTTGTTTAAAATTGGGATGGGGATTCTGTGGTCCTCCAGATGTTGTTGGACTCCAGCTCCCATCAGCCAAGCCAGCACAACCAGTGGTCAGGGATGATGGGAGTTGGAGTCCAACCACATCTGGAGGGTCACAGGTTCCCCATCTCTTGCCTATAGAATGATAGAACTGGACAGTGGGAAAGGACCACAAGTCCAACCCACTGCAATACAGAAATCTTTTGCTCAACATGGGGCAAAAAACCCACGTCCCTGAGATTAAGAGTCTCATGGTTTACCTACTGAGCTATTCCAGGTCCTCATAAGACACTTCAAAGGTGTTCTCAAATGCTATGGACAGAGGCCAAATATTCATGGGAGATTTCATCCAACGTTAAAAAGAACTAAAATAGCTGTAATGGAGCATTAGTGGAGGGTTGGAGGACTGGTGGTGGAATATCACAACCCACACACAAAGGGTCACTGCCAAGCATGCACAGATAAGATACACTCCTAATATCTGGAACATCCAGGAACTTATGCTCTACTTCCACTGAACCATCGAATATTCCTATCCCATCTCTCACCTGAGAGGAGCTCAGATCTATACCAGAGCGGGCTGTCACCCTGGTGGGTATAGAACTAGTTCCATCTACTCAGTCCCAATCACATGATACTGCATAACCTCAGTCCCTGCTAAAGAAACAATAAGCACCGGTAGCAGACTCAAGGTCACTCCTGAAGGTCCCCATGGAATCACATTGTTGCAGCCAGCCAGATGATAAGCTCTCCTTCTCCACCAGTGACTTGGCCTGCTGCATCTTCTGCTCCATTGATGTCTTGATGGCCAGCATCTTCTGCTTGGGCTGCTTGCCCTTGGCTGCTCTTGTGCTTTGGTTTGGTCCAAGGGCTCATGCCCTTGCCAGACACGAAATGTTGCAAACAAATAAGCAAACAAAAAGCCAGTTTGGAGGGCGCCCAAGGTTAGGGTAAACTGCCATTTTGCACATTACACAGCCACAAGACTGGGGATCGCTATCTAACATGTGTGCTTCAGAAGGAGTCAATCTCAGCTCCCCAACGTGTGTGATACATACGCTTGCTGAATTCACACATTTAGCTGTACATCTTTTCAAAAGTGTACGATGCAAAGTGCCAACCCGGTTGGAACCTACACCATTTCCCAAAATATTCAAAATCAAGTCAGCTTGTCAGCATTCAGTTTGTTAAAATGGTAGCAGAGGTAGCAACAAAAATAAAAATAAAAATCTTTATGGGCTCCCACCCTGTAGTGCTCAGCGGTTTTGATGCACTGTGCACAATTAATCACTATTCAATTATTAATTCAGTTGCATAGTTGTCTTCAAAATCTCAGGAAAGGGCTAAGGATTTTTAAGACACACTTTCCAAGCACTACAAGGACAAAGGGTTGGAAAATGAGGTCTGAAATTGTTCACATGTCATTGGGGTTGGAGAATCCATGATGAATTAGGTTATTCCTTCCTTTGGTAGGTGAAATATCAGGGTATTTTAAATATAGAAGCTAAAACCCCAAAAGATCTCATTTATTGGGGGGGGGGGTGGCCTGATAGTGAGATGGTCTGCCATCTGCACAGTCCGGCACACACCCAGCCAAAAAGGACAAACAGCTGAAATTTTAATTCTTTATTGACAAAAGCATAAGTGCTTACAGGAGCTCCAAAGGTGCCCCAGGTACACTCACAAGTATGCTTCTAGCAACTACATAGCTCTTATGGACTGGTTGGATGCAGAGGAATGGTGGGAGGGAAGAAAGCTCAGAGCTAGGGGATTGGTGGTGACATGACAATGAGTGGTCAGAGGGAGAAGAGAGAGAAATCTGGGAGGGGAAGCTGTCAGAAGCCGAAGGGGTAACAGGGCTTAGTGAGCGGTGGGAGTCTGTAGCAGAGAGCAGTCCAGAATTTGAGCTAGAAGTTGCCTATAGATCCACCATGGACATAGCTAAGTCCCTTTAAGAGCAGCCATGGTTACATCTTTTTGCTTAAGCATGTGCTGCCCTTTTGTCTGTGTCCTCAATCTCCCACTGTTCAGCCTCGATGGATGACCCCGAGCTCTGCTGTTATGATGGAGGAACATTGGTGCAGCAATAAAAAAAATACTAACACATGTGCAAAGCTAAGCAGGGTCCAACCTGGTTTCAAATGGGATGGGAGACCACATGTTGAGATTCTGGCATTGCGGGGGTTTGGACTAGATGACCACCCAACTCTACCTTTCTGTCTCCCACTAACCACTCTTAATACTTAAACTTTCATTCTGAATTTTATCAAGCCGAGTGCTTAGATGCTTCACCGCCAGGCTCTAACTGGAACAAGATTTTTTAAAATATATACACAAAATGAACTTAACCAAACCATCCCATCTCTTTCTCCTATAATGTGAGGGCTTGGTGGCCAAGAGGAATGTAGCCAGGAATCCAACTGTTGCCTTGCTCTGTTTTTTTCTGTTGCCAATCTAGGCTCCCTTTGTAAAGGGAGAAAAGCAGGGAGCTGTTTTTCCCTTGCCAGTGCAACTGTGGAATGGATGGATGGTGCCTCTTCTTCTTGCATAATGTCAGCATCCCGGTGCCACCTATTGCTAAGCAACACTCAGCGAAAACACGCATTCCATTTTCTGTTTCCTCTCTCCCCCCCCCCCCGCCAATTTGGCACCTCCCACCATGTTCTTTCATGTTCAGTTCCACAGTGTAACAAATCAAAAGGCAGCTTTCTATCTTTGGGTGCCAGTGCAAATCGTAGCCATCACTGGAAGGAGAGGCTCATGAATTGAAAGGAAGGGGAGGGAGGGGAAGTTAAGGCCTTCAAGAGACACCATGTACGGTACTGACTTGCCACTATTCGGCTGAGGAGGGTGTGCTGCCAAGTCAAATCCCAAAAACATGATTCTGTCTCGTCTCCCCACCCCCACCCCCAAGAACACACACACGTTAGAACTTTGAGCTGATCAAAGAAGCAAACACTTTTAATGAAACATATGCACGATGCACAGAAAGAGAAGTTTCACAATGCATCTGCTGCAGGACCAGACGGCTTATTGAGAGTGTGAAGGAGGAGGAGGAGGACGAGGAGAAGAAGGAGAGAGAGAGAGATTACTAGTAGATGATGCCAGGGGAGGTTACCGAACCACTAGGGAAGAGAAGGCACATAAAGAGATCTAGCCAGTGAGTTTTCTCAACGTGCAAAGAAGCGCCTTTGTTGCCAGAATGAGCGGGGCTTGAGGTGGGCAATTCATAAATGGCAGGTTCGCAGCGTGCCTCCAGATCCTCTTCCAATTGCAGCAGGAAAATAACAGAGGAGAAATGCTAAAGCGACTTGAAGCAGCCATGGAATGTTGGGTTTCCAACACCTGGTAGCGTCTTGACTGACAGGTGTTACAGCAGTGGAAGCAGAAGGGAACCGAACACTATTTCCCCTGTATCTTCTTGAGTCACATTCAGAGTGCATAAAGAGTGGAGGTTCGGCTTGGAACATCAGGGTGACAGGGCCACCAAGATGGGCAGAGCAACACAAACTATAGGAAGCCAACGTGGGTTACGCCGTGTTAAGTTATCCATAGCTGCCTTGCTCCAAGAAACATATTGTCCCCTGATTTATGCTGTGCAGAAGGTATGATGGCCTAGGATTCGGACTTGGATGCTGAACCTGAGGGATCCCAGCCTGCACAGGATTCCCCGCCTCCAGAACCAGCTGAGCTGGGGCTGGGGCATGAGCCTGAAAGGTCCTCACCTGTGCTGGATCCTCAGGTGCAGGCATCAGCTGAGTCTGCTCTGGCTCCTGAGGTGATGGAGGACCCATTGCCTGCAGGTGCTCCACTCTCAGCCCTGTCAGAGGAAGCTGAGGTTGCCTCTGGGTCCGGGAACCCTCCAGCCTCTCCTGAGCTGCAGAGGGGCAGAGAGGCAGAGGGAACTAAGTTCCCACAGGATGAGTGCTCGCCTCCAGGCCAGGAGAGGAGAGTCACCAGAGGATCGGGGCTGCCCTATGCCATGGGACAGATAAAAGCCGGCCAGACCCAGTCCCAAGTTGCAGGAGCAACATTGTTGGTTCCTAGTTCCTGTCTGAACCCTGTCCTGCTTTCCTGCCTGAGCTCCTGACCTGCCCTGGCTCCTTGCTTGCAAGTCTGTTCCTGACTTCACCCGACTCCCTGCCCTGCACCCAGCTTCAGCTACTATGGACTGCCTCCACGCTGAACCTTTGACCACGGACCGGACTCGGACCTTGCCTCTCGGGTAACCCACGGGACCAGCACAGAAGGGATGGGGAATCCTTGACCCTCCAGATGTTGCTGGACTACAACTCCCATCACCCCGGCCACTGGCCATGCTTGCTAGGGCTGATGGGAGTTTTAGTTTGGCAACATCTGGAGGGCCAAAGGTTCCCCATTCCTGCTCTACAGTGTAGCACCAAAACCATTATTTGCATGTGTCCCTTAGCGACCTGTCTGATCTAATTTGATCACATCTGCTATATACCTCCACTGCATTTGTCTGAGGCCACAAACATGTTTAGCCTTCTGAGCAATCCAGTCTGGAATATCACACAAGCTTGCAAATGTCCACAAACACTCCAGGAGCATCTGCCAGAAGTTGGCAGAAGTAATCCAGAATACAGCTTTTGTCTGTTGCGGCCAGACTCAAATGAATTAGGTTCACTGCAGTGGTGCAAACATTTGGTTCCACTGCAACCCAAACACAAGCAAAATGCTGTAGGTAGATCTATAGATCTTGCCAACAAAGGTCCGTATAGTTAAAGCTATGGTTTTCCCAGTAGTGATGTATGGAAGTGAGAGCTGGACCATAAAGAAGGCTGATCGCCGAAGAATTGATGCTTTTGAATTATGGTGCTGGAGGAGACTCTTGAGAGTCCCATGGACTGCAAGAAGATCAAACCTCTCCATTCTGAAGGAAATCAGCCCTGAGTGCTCACTGGAAGGACAGATTGTGAAGCTGAGGCTCCAGTACTTTGGCCACCTCATGAGAAGAGAAGACTTCCTGGAGAAGACCCTGATGTTGGGAAAGATGGAGGGCACAAGGAGAAGGGGGCGACAGAGGACGAGATGGCTGGATAGTGTTTTCGAGGTTACCAGCATGAGTCTGACCAAGCTGCGGGGGGCAGTGGAGGACAGGAGTGCCTGGCGTTCTCTGGTCCATGGGGTCACGAAGAGTCGGACACGACTAAACGACTAAACAACAACAACAACAACAGATCTATAGATGCTATGGCAGGAGACCACATGATGAAGGGTGGACAAACAAATGCTCCCAGAAGAGAATTCATCTCAAGACATGGTGTTATGTCATAATAGTGTGAGCATCCCATTGCCACAATGCTACTTCCTAGGCTCACACCATTTGCCCCATATGCTCTGTATACTAACAACAAGTAAGTTTCACTCCCACAGGAGGGAGTGATGGCCAACAACCAGGATGCCTTTAAAAGATGGTTAAACAAATTCATGGAGGATATGACTACCTGTGGCTACTAGCCATGATGGCTATGTTCCACTGATGCTGGAAATAAGCCCCTGAACACCACTTGCTGGAAATAGCAGGTAGGGAGAGTGCTGTTGCTCTGAATATGATTCGCTTGCAGGCTTCCCATAGGCCTTTGGCTGGCCAATGTGAGAACAGGATGCTTGATTGGGTGACCTGATCTAGCAGGTTCTTCTTATGATCTTATGAATGGAGTGTTCACCTAAGCAAACTGGCTGTGCCCACCTTAATACCGATCTTTCCCCAAGGCTCCAAGTTTTACCAGGGTCACAAAGAAGAAGGAGGTATTTGTTTTCCCCAATTATATTTTATTAAGTTTCAACATTTTTAGCATATACAATCCAAACCCAATGACGTCTTTTCTCTTATTTCTGTCGACTTCCCACCCCGTTTTCCATGGAGTTGTTCCTTCTCCTCTTCTGCCGCACCCTATCTTCTACCAGTAAAATAATAACCACAGTATTATAATCTAATTCCTTTTTTTCATCATACTATACCATTTCTTTATGTCAGACTTCCACAAACTCGGTCCTCCAGATGTTTTTGGCCCACAACTCCCATGATCCCTAGCTAGCAGGACTAGTGGTCAGCGATGGTGGGAATTGTAGTCTCAAAACATCTGGAGGGCCGAGTTTGAGGAAGCCTGCTTTAAGTAGTCCAAAAAAGGCATCAATTCTTCCATAAAACACTCATCATTAGATTGTCTTAATTTTGCTGTTAATCTTGCCAGTTCTGCATAGCCCATTATCTTCCAGCAGGGTAGTCCTCCCCTTGTGGAAATTACACACACATCAGTTTCGTGCCAGCATTTCTGGGACTTTTAGAATTTCAATTTGCCTGAGAGGTGAGCAAGGAATCCACAACAAACATTCTGCTCCTCTCAGTGGCTAGTCAGATGGAAGGCCACAAATAAGACATGAAGGCCTTTGTGGTTGTCTTCTCCCATCATCTAGTATTGTGAATAAGGGTGTACTATTTACAGTTATGGGACGCAGGTGGCACTGTGGGTTAAAGCCTCAACGCCTAGGACTTGCCGATCGAAAGGTCGGCGGTTCGAATCCCTGCGGCGGGGTGCGCTCCCGCTGCTCGGTCCCAGCGCCTGCCAACCTAGCAGTTCGAAAGCACCTCCGGGTGCAAGTAGATAAATAGGGACCGCTTACCAGCGGGAAGGTAAACGGCGTTTCCGTGTGCGGCTCTGGCTCGCCAGAGCAGCGATGTCACGCTGGCCACGTGACCCGGAAGTGTCTCCGGACAGCGCTGGCCCCTGGCCTCTTAAGTGAGATGGGCGCACAACCCCAGAGTCTGTCAAGACTGGCCCGTACGGGCAGGGGTACCTTTACCTTTTACCTTTATTTACAGTTCTACTACTTATTTCACCCATGACCTGCTTTTCCCTCTAAACCACAATCCTATACATGTCTAGGCAGAGCGAGAGGTGCGGGTGATGCTGTGGTCTAAACTGCTGAGCCTCTTGGGCTTGCCGATCGGAAGGTTGGCTGTTCAAATCCCCATGAAGGGGTGAGCTCCCATTGCTCTGTCCCAGCTCCTGCCAACCGAGCAGTTCGAAAGCATGCCAGTGCAAGTAGATAAATAGGTACTGCTGCGGCGGGAAGGTAAACGGCGTTTCCGTGCACTCTGGTTTCCGTCACGGTGTCCTGTTGCACAAGAAGTCATGCTGGCCACATGACCTGGAAAGCTGTCTGTGGACAAATGCTGGCTCCCTCGGCCTGAAAGCGAGATGAGCGCCGCAACTCCATAGTCGCCTTTGACTGGACTTAACCGTCCAGGGGTCCTTTACCTTTACCTAGGCAGAGTTGCATCTACCTACCCCTGCTTAAATGTTCACAGTGGGAATGTGTAACTTTTTCAGCCTGAGGGCCAGACTCTCTTGTGGTTAAATGTCTGGGGGCCACAGAGGTTGAGACCAATTCAAAAGGGGGAGACACACCACCAAGGCCCTCTTTCACCCACACATTCCTGCATCTGCACCTGTTATACAGTGGTACCTCGGTTTAAGAACTTAATTCGTTTCGGAGGTCCATTCTTAACCTGAAACTGTTCTTAACCTGAAGCACCACTTTAGCTAATGGGGCCTCCTGCTGCCACCGCACCACTGGAGCACGATTTCTGTTCTCATCCTGAAGCAAAGTTCTTAACCCGAGGTACTATTTCTGGGTTAGCAGAGTCTGTAACCCGAAGCGTCTGTAACCCGAGGTACCACTGCATATTTAAAACATTTTTAGCCTGTTCTTCATTGCAAAGAGCCATTCCAGAGCAGGCTATAAATAAAATAGAATTAAAACCGAAATCATATAGACAACAACTTTGAAATAAGTAGTTGAATCTCAATGAATCCAACCTCCCAGTCCACATGACGACCGCGTAGGATGGCAGCCCAAGAATTTTTAAGATGGCATATTCATATTCTACACCAGATGCTTAAGTCATATAGAAATACTCTATAAAACCCGATATTGGTTGCCAGGTTATGAATATCGGCTAATTTTGCGAAGATAGTTTAGATTATGTTTTATGCATAAAAGAGGAAGGGGGGGGGGGATGAATTTTCGTTTCCATGCTGAAGGTTCTGTAAGACAAATAGATGTAACAAAACCTGGAATCTTGTGTGATATTATTTTAAGTTTATTACAATGCTAGCAGTTAAAATCATCATGTTGTACTTCTACAATATTTCTAATTTGCAAATCTATTAAATTATTGTACTTTCACACTGCCAAGGAGAATTTGCATTTCAAATAAGGAGGGGGGGACCCAACTTCAAAAGCTCTCTCTGTAATCATTAGCCTACATGTTGCTCTGTTTGCCTGCCTGCGTGTAGCAAAGTGAGAATGAGAGTGAGATTACAAGGTCTTCTCTTTCCTTTTCTGCGAATCTAACTGTAAGTCACACAAAGCGGTATCATACTTTCCCCCTGACCTTATAAATATAAGAAGCTGGTGTTGGACCTCTTTGCTGAATCAGCTCCGACGTGCTTAAGTGCACATGAGTGGCCTTGCTGATGAAAGTTGTGTAATGTCTGAGAATATTATTTTTAGAAGGTGGACTGTCAGATCCCATAAGCAGGGGTGGGGGAGGGATGCAAAGCTTTGCTAATGCTGGTTTTGCTGCTGCATCTTCTGGGAAGAAGCTGCCAAGAATGGCAGTGTCGTGAATGGTCAGGGCCGCATGTAGGTTTGATGAGGCCTTAAGCTACTGGAGGCAATGGGGCCCTTTATATGTCCAGCTGTCCCTTGCCAGCACAGCAACACATTGTCGCTGTTTTTTTTGAGTTGAATATATACTATATGGTAATTTTCAATACTTTGGCCACCTCATGAGAAGAGAAGACTCCCTGGAAAAGACCCTGATGTTGGGAAAGATGGAGGGCACAAGGAGAAGGGGACGACAGAGGACGAGATGGTTGGACAGTGTTCTCGAAGCTACCAGCATGAGTTTGACCAAACTGCAGGAAGAAGTGGAAGACAGGAGTGCCTGGCATGCTCTGGTCCATGGGGTCACGAAGAGTCGGACATGACTAAATGACTAAACAACAACAACAATTTTGTTGAGAATTCCCATTCTACCTTAAGGAGCAGACATGGAACTGTTGCGTGTCACATGTCTATTTACATACCAGCACAGCTTGCTGTGTTCTTCCGTTGTGTGTATAGCTTTTGCTTCTCTCTGTCTCTCTGAGAAGACAAAGAGAGAGACGACATGTTTCTTTGTCCTGATTTATAATTAATAAATCCGTAGTTGTAGTATGCTTCCACAAGCCTCATGCCTATTCTGTGTGCGCAGTTCACTCTGCTGAAATAGTGTGCCCTGGCTCTGAAGCCCGGGTCGCTGATTTACATCGGACCAGAGGCCTATGGGTCTTCACAGCGGGACGGCTGGAAGGAGAGGACCCAGCTGGAGCTAGCCAGTTGGCCTTGCGACCCTCTGCATGCCGACAAATTTATGGACCTAATAGGTACCTAAAGCCATTTGCACATGTTGCCATGCAACCAGTCTATGCAGAATGTAGGCACCCTATATATAGAAATGAGCAAACCAGTGATATTTTAGGGAGCAGGCTAGCAGGCGGGGCCCATTACTTACATCATAGGAGCCTACACAACACAAAACACTGTTGCTGTATGTAGGTTTTATTTTATTTGTTTTTTATCTTATATTTTGGAAATGTACATCCAGGGTTTTTTCCCTTTAAATTTTTTTGGGGGCCACCCAGGAGAGTGGGACCCTAAGCTATAGCTTGTTTAGATTATACGTAAATCCGGCACTGTGAATGGTGGAAGCAGAGGTCTCTGACTTCCCCTTTCCCCCAGATCAGGAGTTATCATGTTATCATGTCATTTGCTGCTGTTCCAGTCTAATCGATGGGCCCTCCTTGGCTAGCCAAGGGAATGAGGTCTTTCAAGTTTTACTAACTTTCATGGCATATTAGAACAGGGGTTGGGAACCTCTTCTCAGAAGCCAAATGCACTCCCCAAGCAACCCTCTAAGCCGCACCCCTCCCTGGTCCTGCTCATAGCTGTCAACTTACAGATTTGAAAATAAGGGACCTGCAGCCTCGAAAATAAGGGATCAGCAGCCAAAATAAGGGATTTTCGAAGCACAGGTATGTTCAACTTCTGAGCCCCACCAGGCCAAAGGCAGAAAGCCCAGCCAGCAGCCAAATGAAGCCTCAAGCGGTGGTTCCCACAGCGCAGCAACCCGGCAAAGGGGATGCAGCAAGGAAAACCACGTCACCTCTCTGCTGGGAAGCGCTGAGCAAAGGCGAGTCCCCAGGCAACGCGGCTGATTTGATCGGCACAAAGCATGCAAGCTCCACCCCCCAGTCGTTCTTAGACTCCTTATTGGGTGAGCAACACAGTTGGAGCCTCCCTCCTCCCTGGCCGGCCGGCAGGGAGGGAGGGGGAGGAGCTGCTTCCTTTGAAACCCGGGAAATTTAAGGGACATCATCAATAAAGGACAGCAGCGGGACACGGTGCTGGGATAAGGGACTTTCCCACCAAATAAGGGACGGTTGACAGCTATGGTCCTGCTTTGCACCCCAAATGCTTTTGCCTGGCTGGGATGTGTCCTTGACCCATGACCATGCCTCTTGCTTGCCTCACTGGAGGGGCATGTGACTGTTCATACAAACTAGCCTGCTGTGCAATTTGCATTTGTTTTCCCGCCCACTTTTGCCTCTGGGCCCACAAGTGGCCCCTGGAAGTTTTCCAAAAAGGGAATAGGGCCCCCAGGCACAGGAAAGCTCCTGAGAAAGGAGGTTGGAGAATGAGACCTGCTTACTAGAAGATGACTATCAGCTGATCCTAATAAATTGGGTATAAAGCCACGTGGATCAGTACAGCCCCCAAACTGGGGGTGTGGGGTGTGGGGTGGCCATGGCATCTCCTTGGAAGCGGGGTTATGCAAAAGAGTATTATTATTTTTATTTGCATCCTCACAGCAGCACTTTCGAATGGTACAGTCTGGAAGTCCCCCACCTTAATTAACTTTCACTTCATTCTGCACAACGTCTGCTGTGGCTCTTAGCCATTGCACTACTCAGAGGAGGAAACAGCTCTCACGAGTACAGTGGTACCTCGGGTTACAAACGCTTCAGTTTACAGACTCCACTAACCCAGAAATAGTACCTCAGGTTAAGTACTATGCTTCAGGATGAGAACAGAAATTGTGCTCCGGCAGCACAGCAGCAGCAGGAGGCCCCATTAGCTAAAGTGGTGCCTCAGGTTAAGAACAGTTTCAGGTTAAGAACGGACCTCCAGAACAAATTAAGTACTTAACCCGAGGTACCACTGTACTTCCTTGTGCATTTTTAAGGGTGGGTGTACTTTCAATGTGCTTCAAATGTGAAACCAGTGTAGAACGCTCAGTCAAATTACAGTGGAACCTCTAGTTAAGAACTTAATTCGTTCCGGAGGTCCATTCTTAACCTGAAACTGTTCTTAACCTGAGGTACCACTTTAGCTAATGGGTAATGGGGCCTCCTGCTGCCGCCGCGCTGCCACCATGTGATTTCTGTTCTCATCCTGAAGCAAAGTTCTTTTTTTTTTTTTTAATAATTTTTATTCGTTTTTCAGACAGATAACAAAAACAATATAGATCAATATAGCTTCAAAATCATCATTTCATACCCTTCTTTCTTTTGACTTCCCCATACCTCCCCATCCCTGCATCCTTGTTTAATGGTTCTTTAGCAACCCTTAGGTCCATTGTCTTAATTCCCTTTCATAAAGATTCCTTTAGTTTTTTTGATTACTGCTGCAATTCTTTACCTCTTACCCCCTGACATCTTAGCATTCCTCAATTTTACAATTGTTTTAAAGATATATTTTAAATTTCTTCCAGTCCTCTTCCACTGTCTCTTTCCCCTGGTCACGGATTCTGCCCGTCATCTCGGCCAGTCCCATAAAGTCGATCACCTTTGTTTGCCATTCTTCCAGAGTAGGTAGTTCTTGCATCTTCCAATACTTTGCCAGTAGAATTCTTGCTGCTGTAGTGGCATACATAAAGAAAATCCTATCCTTCCTTAACACCACTTGGCCAACCATGCCCAAGAGAAAAGCCTCTGGTTTCTTAGGAAAAGTCCACTTAAGGACCTTCTTAATTTCATTATAGATCATTTCCCAGAAAGCTTTAACCTTTGGGCAGGTCCACCAAAGGTGGTAGAAGGTGCCTTCAGTCTCATTACATTTCCAACACTTATTATTAGGCAAATGGTAAATTTTTGCAAGCTTGACTGGGGTCATGTACCACCGATAGATCATTTTCATAATATTTTCTTTTAAAGCATTACATGCAGTAAATTTGATACCGGTGGTCCATAACTGTTCCCAGTCAGCAAACATAATATCATGACCAATATCTTGTGCCCATTTAATCATTGCTGATTTCACCGTTTCATCCTGTGTATTCCATTTCAACAGCAAGTTATACATTTTTGATAAATTCTTAGTATTGGGTTCCAACAATTCTGTTTCTAGTTTTGACCTCTCTTTCTGAAATCCTATTTTCCTGTCCTGTTTAAATGTCTCATTTATCTGATGATAGTGCAACCAATCTCGAACCTTAGGCTTTAGTTTCTCATAACTCTGAAGTTTCACCCTTTCACCATCATATTCTAGAATCTCATGATATTTTGGCCATTTAGAGTCCATATTAAGCTTTTTTACTTCCCTAGCTTCCATTGGTGACACCCACCTAGGGGTTTTACTTTCCAGCAGATCTTTATATCTAATCCAAACATTATACAATGCTTTCCTTACAATATGGTTTTTAAAACTTTTATACACCTTTACCTTGTCGTACCATAAGTATGCATGCCAACCAAAGCTATTGTCGTACCCTTCCAGGTCCAAAATGTCAGTGTTCTCAAGAAGTAGCCAGTGTTTCAACCAGCAGAAAGCTGCCGATTCATAATAAAGTCTTAAGTCCGGCAGGGCAAACCCCCCTCTATCCTTTGCATCAGTTAAAATCTTAAATTTAATTCTGGGCTTTTTGCCCTGCCAGACAAATTTTGATATGTCTTTCTGCCACTTCTTGAAACAGTCCATCTTGTCCAAAATCTGCAACGTCTGGAATAAAAACAGCATTCTAGGCAATACATTCATCTTAATAGTAGCGATTCGGCCTAACAAGGAAAGTTTCAACCTTGACCATATTTCCAGATCCTTCTTTACCTCTGACCAACTTTTTTCATAATTATCCTTAAATAGGTTCACATTCTTGGATGTTAAGTTTAACCCCAGGTATTTTACCCTTTTTGTTATTTCCAAGCCTGTTTCATTCTGAAAACTCTCTCTTTCTTCCATTGTTAAATTTTTTTCCAACACTTTCGTTTTTTGTTTATTCAATTTGAAACCTGCTACTCAACCAAATATTTCAATTAATTCTAATACTCTTTTAGTACTAGTGTCTGGCTGTTGCAAGGTCAATACTAGATCATCTGCAAATGCTCTTAATTTGTAATGTCTAACTCCGACCTGAACTCCTTTAACCAACTGGTCCTTTCTAATCATGTTTAACAAAACCTCCAGGACTGATATAAAAAGCAAAGGGGATATTGGGCATCCCTGCCGTGTACCTTTTTCTATGGGTATTTCTTCTGTTACCACATTGTTTACAATTAACTTGGCTTTTTGTTTGGAATATATTGCACCTATACCGTTTTCAAAACCTTGACCTACCCCCATCCCTTGGAGATTCTTTTTCATAAAAGTCCAACAGATATTGTCAAAGGCTTTCTCCGCGTCCACAAAAATCAGAACTGCTTTCCTGTTAATGTCAACATCTAGCAACTCCAAAATGTCTATAATGTTCCTCACATTGTCTGACATATGTCTCCCTGGGAGAAAGCCTGTTTGGTCCTTATGAATCTCCTCTATCAACACTCTTTTCAATCTTTTTGCCAAAATGTCTGCAAAAATTTTGTAATCCACATTGAGTAAAGATATAGGGCGGTAGTTTCTGACCTGGTTCTTCTCAGTTTCTGTTTTCGGTATAAGTGAGATGAAAGCCTCTTTCCACGATTCAGGTGCCTTTTTCCCCCTGAAGCAAAGTTCTTAACCCGAAGTAGTTAGCGGAGTCTGTGACCCGAAGTGTCTGTTACCCGAAGCGTCTGTAACCTGAGGTACTGCTGTACAAGAAAGAGGGTTCCGACTAAACATTAGGAAAAACTTGTGGTTAGAGCTGTTTGACAGCAGAGTGGGCTGCCTTGGAAGGGAGTCAAACTCCCCTTCACTGGAGGTTTTTGAGCAGAGGTTGGATGGCCATATGTAAGAGATTCTTTAAGTTGTGTTTCCTTCACTGCAGAGGGTTGGACTAGATGACCCTTGGGGTCCCATCCAACTCCACAATTCTACGATTCTGTGCACGGTGTGTAGTCAGCCTAGTCCTAAATACCTGTGTTGTAAACAAAATCTGCCCTTTTTCCCATATGGGGTATCCAAGAGCCCATATAGAGTCCTTACGTGGGTTCCCTATTGGTATTAGAAAATAACAGAGAATATTGAGAAGCAAAGCAGCTAGTAAGCCTCATTTTTATTGATCCGTTGCAACAGGGTGCTCCCCTCACACGCAGAAAAGGAGGAACCCAGAACCAAGGTTTGCCTGCCCTTATATAGACATTTTAAATTCCCTGCCCTGGAGCTCAAGACCACCCCTCCATACATCATACATACATCACAGAAGGGGTGTAACCCAAGACCACCACCCCCACAAACATCATACCTACATCACAGAAAAGGTGGTCTACAACAGAAATTTGAATGTTGTTGTTTTTCCTGTCTGCCAGGTTATCTGATAATGCCTTATCTGATTGCCTTTCCTGGTAGTCTGGCCATTCCTTTGAGATGGTTATTTCCCCAATTCCTGAGACAATGGGAAGGTTCCCTGACCCCCTCCCTCCTTGCAGAGAAAACATTGGGTCAGTTTGGGAGTCAAAATGGTTTCATGTCGGTCTTCCTCTGCTGATCTATGTACGTGCTTGATTGGTACATTTATGAACATTTATTATATATAAGACCTTAAACTTTATTATTACACCTGCAACTGGAAGAAAACATTTACCCTGCTTCCATTTCCTCTCCATCCTCTTTTGACTCCCTGAGTTTTAGATTAAGCCTCGTCCTTCCTCGTGCCCTTTACCTTTGCCAGAGAAACTGTAAAACCTCTTTCCATTTTCTTTTAACAGTCACTGTTTCAAGCGGGTAAAACTTGAGAAAGGCAGGCAAAGGGATGTTACAGGTCTCTCTCTTGCCAAAGTCCATTTTGCCTGAGGTTACCAGCCACATAAGACTCCCCGGCATATGCTGCAGCTTCCAAGTGGCAGCGTTAATGAACGCTCTTGACCTTTTATGGATTCCAACCCCCCACCCCCTTAAATTTTGTTTAAAACAAAATCTGAAAAACAGACCAGGTTTATTTTGCTTGGGATAGGTGTTTTATTCGCTTTAAAAAATAAACTGTGTTTTCATTTTTTAGCTATACTTCCCAACTTAAGTTGTACCAAAATGGCAAGCGCTAGAAGAGGGAGGGACACCTAGGATTTATTTATTATTAAGCTATTGTTCTCGTAAATGGTTCTGCCTCCCTGGACCTGACATCCATTCAGAATCTGGCATTTATTAAATTTTGCCGTCCAACTCCAGGTATCTCGAAAATGTCCTTTGGGGGCCACTGGTGAGTCAACAGACCAGATGCTGGCTGCCCTGAGAGAGGTTGATAGAGCCCTCTCTCTTTGCTTCAGCCAGTAAATGTCATTGGAAGGTTGTTAAATTACTTATAATTCCATCATCTCGGGGAGAGAGGGGAAAATAAGTTTTTGCCACAGGGGTGTTATATCAGAGGTCCGTCAGGGAGCAGCTGCTGTTTGTGGAAAAATGCGATGGGTGACTGGCTCTTAAACAGCGAGGCCAGAGGCTAGTTCTCATGATAGGCTGCCCATGCTTTCTTCTTCTTGCCCATGTTGGATGCTTTCATCGGAGTGTAGCTGAGAGATGAAATTCCGATGCAACTTGGCTTGCCAAATCTGACATCAGGATAGAAGGTTAGGCTGCCGTGATGATGACTAAGGGCAAAACTACACGTGACAGGGAGAGTTTCGTGGCTGGATCTACCCTTTGGATTTTTCCTTTGGTGAAGAACATCTGTGGGTTGGACCGGGGATGTTGGTGGATTTGGATTAGAGTCGCAGTGCTGGTGGTGGAATGTAGGAACATACAAAGCGGCCTTAGAAGGAATCAGAGCATTCGGTTCATCTAGTTCAGTATTTGTCTACAGTTGTGTACAGTGGTACCTCGGGTTAAGAACTTAATTCGTTCTGGAGGTCCGTTCTTAACCTGAAACTGTTCTTAACCTGAGGTACCACTCTAGCTAATGGGGCCTTCTGCTGCCACCGCACTAATTCTGTTCTCATCCTGAAGCAAAGTTCTTAACCTGAGGTACTATTTCTGGGTTTGTGGAGCCTGTAACCTGAAGCGTCTGTAACCTGAGGTACCACTGTACCTTGGTCCTTGAACTTAATTTGTTCCGGGAGTCCGTTCGACTCCCAAAACCATTTGGAAAACAAGACGCGGCTTCTGATCGGCTGCAGGAGCTTCCTGCACTCAAACAGAAGCTGTGTCAGACGTTCTGCTTCCGAAAAACGTTTGCAAACCGGAACACTTACTTCCGGGTTTGCGGCGTTCGGCAACTAAGCCGTTTGGGAACCAAGGTTTGGCTGTGCACATTTAGAGCACATGGCTTCCCCCAAAGGAGCATGGGAGCTGCAATTTGCCCCAACTCCCCAAAGCTGCAATTCCCAGCACCCGTAACGAACTACAGTACCCAGAATCCTGTGCTTTAAATGGGCTTTAATTGTATGGTGAGTAGGCAGCTTATATTGACTGGCAATGGCTTGCCAGAGTTTCAGGCAAGGATCTTTTCCAATCCCACCTGGAGTTGGCAGGATTTGAACCTGGGTCCTTCTGCATGCAGATCAGATGCTTTGCCCCTGAATGCTTCTCTCCTTCCTGATCTCCTTCTCCTTGACCTGAACTGGCCATATCCCGGATCCTCCCCAAATTTACCCAATTCAATTTGGATCCAGGCTTTGGACAGATCAAGTACGTAATTTTCTCAAAACCAGAAGCTTTTCTTTTGGGAATTATAGGGAGAGAACTACCTAAACTGTATAGAAATTTATTTATGTATGCTACTACAGCAGCAAGAATGTTACTTGCCCCAAAATGGAAAGAAGCAAAAGTCCCAGTAAAGGAAGAATGGATACAAAAAATTATGGAATATGCAGAAATGGCAAAACTTACCAGAATAATAAGAAATCAAGATAACAAACTTTTTATAAAAGAATTGAAATGGTTTTTTGAATATTTACAGATAAATTGCAAACAGATAAAAACATTAGCAGGATCATTGTAACAACCTGCAGTTTTATAAGAGTATATATTTACAGTAGATAATTAAATGAGCAAGTTAAATGAATTTGGATATGCAGAAGATAAATTTAAGGAACCACAAAAAGAGGGAGAAGGAAGTCAAATTTTGAAATGTTAAAAAAGTTGTAAAATTAATGAAATGTATAAATTCAAAAGGTATAAATAAAAAACTTTTTAAAAAGTACATAGCTTTCTCATCTCCATTTCTCAACTGGTGCCCAATGGGAATGTTGCTACATGATGTACAATGGTACCTCGGGTTACATACACTTCAGGTTACAGACGCTTCAGGTTACAGACTCTGCTAACTCAGAAATAGTACCTCGGGTTAAGAACTTTGCTTCAGGATGAGAACAGAAATCGTGCTCCGGCGGCGTGGCAGCAGCAGGAGGCCTCATTAGCTAAAGTGGAACCTCAGGTTAAGAACAGTTTTAGGTTAAGAACGGACCTCCAGAATGATTTAAGTTCTTAACCCGAGGAACCACTGTATGTAGTATTGTGCCTTCTTGCTTCTTGGTTAGAAGGGGGGAAATGTCAGATGGCCAGCTTTAACACTCCTAGCATGGGTATCTGCCATTGAGAAATTTTCCCAAGAAGGAGACGGGAGCCAGTGTGGTTAGTGGTTAGGAGCGGTAGACTCGTAATCTGGTGAACCGGGTTCGCTTCCCCGCTCCTCCACATGCAGCTGCTGGGTGACCTTGGGCCAGTCACACTTCTTTGAAGTCTCTTAGCCCCACTCACCTCACAGAGTGTTTGTTGTGGGGGAGGAAGGGAAAGGAGAATGTTAGCCGCTTTGAGACTCCTTAGGGTAGTGATAAAGCGGGATATCAAATCCAAACTCTTTGGGAGGGGGCGAGAGATAGCAATGGAAGGAACAATAATCTAAACCAAGCAACACCTCCTGTCCTTAAGAAGAAACTTCTCTCCTGAAGCTGAGCCTGATATAGCTTCTTCCCAGAAGCAAAAGCACGCAGAAGAGAAAGCTTCTGCTCAAAAGCTGAGTGTCTGTCTCTGTTGGTCAAAGGATCCCATCAACGTGCTCTAGAAGCGCAGTCAACATCAGTAATGTTGTGAGCAATGTACCATGGTGCTCAGTTAAGATTCCAACCCCTGCTCCAATGCAAAAGCTGCAGATGTCAACAGAGGTACAGATACTCTGTTCCTAATTAGTTTCTGATAAAAGAGCCTGATGTGTTGTTATTTAGTTACTTATTCCTCTATCTGTTTGGTGGCCTCGTTTGCATTAAAAATGTGCCAAGATGGGAATACTCACCACCTCCTCAACCTGAGCTGCTTTGAAATCTTAGTTTTCTCCCCCCACCCCTTGACATGATTACCAACAGGTTTAGGAAGGTTCTACACGTTGAGAGTTTGAAGCTTAAAACTGTGCAAAGCCTTTGCAAACACACACACACACACACACAACCTGTGCAAAGCTTGGTGGTGTGCACTCAAAGCTTGCTGTTGTTCACTGATGCTGAGAGTAGAGTATTAGACAAATGCAAGAAACTCCTAACATTATGGCTTCAAGGAAACATCTTAATTTCCCTTCTTTGCTTATCAAGAGACAAGGCAGATATTCGCTTTTAAGGCTGCTGGGCTGTTGTGGAATGACTCCTCCATTTTTTTAAATTTTGCCATCCAATTAAAATATAACAGAAACTGTGGGGGTTAAGGATTGCTGAGGAAGCTATGAGTCTTCTTTACTGCATCCCCCTTTTTACATTAACTTTGCCAGCTCCTGCAGAGGCACAGGTGATGTGATTCGCTCTTGGAAGCTGACAGCAACCATATTAAAATTGTAAGAATTTTTAATCCATGGAAATTCTTGATTTTACAGTCATACCTCGGGTTGAAGTAGCTTTGGGTTGAGCGTTTTCAGGTTACGCTCCGCGGAGACCCAGAAGTAACGGAACACGTTACTTACGGGTTTTGCTGCTCGCGCATGTTCAGATGCTCAAAATGACATCACGCGCATGTGCGGAAGTGGCGAATCGCGACCTGTGCATGCGCAGACATGGGTTGCGTTCTCTTTAGGATGTGACCAGGGCTCTGGAACGGATCCCGTTCGCATCCAGAGGTACCACTGTATTTAATAAATTTACATTCTGCCAGTTCCCAGATGGTTTGCAAGCTTTGTTTCAGAATGCAACAATAAAATGCTCCTCTTGAGCCAGGAGTATTTGATTGTTCGCTTAAGAGAAAAAAGGTGACAGAGCAGCTTTTAAACGGATTGCGAGAGGAAAGCTGAGGAGAGCCTGGTTTGGAATGAATCTTCCACCAGGGATGGAGGTGATGGAGATTCCAATGGAGGAGGCATTGAAAAAGGCATTAGGGGGGCAGGATAGCAATTCAGAGAAGCCAAATCATCACAGGTCAAAAGGCAAGTGTCAAAAACACCTGAAGACAGATAGACTGCATATAAGGGGACTCCATCTTGAGTGTCACCTAGGATCTGGTGCAAGATGTAAGTGTTGTTGTGTCAATTGAGAGCAGCAACAATAGCATTTTAAATTAAATATACATGTAAATGGTCAATTACCTAGAAAATCCAACACAGTCACATTTGATTTCAAAAGAGGAAACTTCATCCAAACAAAGAGGTTTGTGAAACGCAAGTTGAAGGGCAAAGTCCAGAGCATCAAAGCACTCCCAAATGCCCGGGAGTTATTTAAAAACACAGTACTGTGGAACCTTGTTCCTCGAATGGCTTAGTTGATGAACAAATTGGCTCCTGAATGCCGAAAACCCAGAAGTAAGTGTTCCAGTGTGGTGTAGTGGTTAAGAGTAATCTGATGAACCGGGTTCAATTCCCCGCTCCTCCACATGCAGCTGCTGGGTGACCGTGGGCCAGTCACACTTCTTTGAAGTCTCTCAGCCCCACTCACCTCACAGAGTGTTTGTTGTGGGGGAGGAAGTGAAAGGAGAATGTTAGCTGCTTTGAGACTCCTTCGGGTAGTGACAAAGCGGGATATCAAATCCAAACTCCTCCTCCTCCTCCTCTTCTTCCAGTTTTCAAACATTTTTCGGAAGCTGACTATCCAACACTGCTTCTGCTTGAGTGAAGGAATCTCCTGCAGCAATTCAAAAGCCGTGACTTGGTTTTTGAATGGTTTCGGGAGTCGAACAGACTTCTGGAACAGATTACGTTTGAGAACCAAGGTACCAATGTATTAGAAGCTAAGCTACCTTTTAGTGTATACTAAAAGGTAAAGGTACCCCTGCCCGTACGGGCCAGTCTTGACAGACTCTGGGGTTGTGCGCCCATCTCACTCAAGAGGCCGGGGGCCAGCGCTGTCCGGAGACACTTCCGGGTCACGTGGCCAGCGTGACATCGCTGCTCTGGCGAGCCAGAGCCGCACACGGAAACGCCGTTTACCTTCCCGCTGGTAAGCGGTCCCTATTTATCTACTTGCACCCGGAGGTGCTTTCGAGCTGCTAGGTTGGCAGGCGCTGGGACCGAGCAGCGGGAGCGCACCCCGCCGCAGGGATTCGAACCGCCGACCTTTCGATCGGCAAGCCCTAGGCGCTGAGGCTTTAACCCACAGCACCACCTGCGTCCCACGAAGTGTATACTGCAGATCAGGAAAGGTACTATGAGGACGAGTGTAGTTAACAATCAGAGTCAAAGAAGCTATTGGAAGCAAGGAGACTTCCTTCCAAAAACAGAAGTCTTGCCCAAATGAAGAGAATAAAAAGGAACACAAACTTTGGCCAAAAAAAGTATAAGCAGATAGTAAGAGATGCTAAAAAAATAAAAATAAAAAAAAAAAAAAATTGAGGAGCAAATTGCTACAATCATTAAGACCAAGGATAAGAAGTTCTTTAAACCTAGTGGAATGCTCTGTCCCATGAGACCAGGGCCCTGCAGGATTTAACGTCCTTCCACAGGGGTCTGTAAGACAGAACTTTTCCACCTGGCTTTCAATTTGAACTTAGCCTGATCTTTTATTCCCCTTCCTTCCCTCCCTCTGCCCCCTTTTTATGAAGATTACCCGCTCTGGGATCCCACAGCTAATTCTCCACAGGTCTCCTTGCTGCCCCAAATAGGACTAATTTAGCCAGCTAGCCCTGGTGATCATCTAATGTTTATTGGATGGATTCCCCCCCCCCAAAAAAAACCTGACTTTTGAATTCTGAATTTATTATTCATGTTTTATACTGTATTTTATGCTGGTTTTTTGTTGCATCAATTAAGGGTTTTAAAATTGTTGTTAGCCCAAAAAGTTAGGGTTCCAGGTGGAGAAATTGAAATTGGAAACAGAACTGTTAGAACCTAAGACCAAGGTACTTTCAAGAATGTATAACTTGCTGTTAAAATGGAACACACAAGATGAAATGGTTAAATCGGCTATGATAAAGTGGGCACAGGATATTGGGTATAACATTATGTTTGAGGACTGGGAAAGGTTGTGGACCACTGGGTTGAACTTCACTGCATGTAATGCTTTGAAGGAAAATGTAATGAAAATGATATATAGATGGTACATGACCCCAGTTAAACTTGCCAAAATATACCATTTGTCTGATAATAAATGCTGGAAATGTAAAGGAAATGAAGGAACATTCTTTCACCTCTGGTGGACGTGCCCTAGAGTGAAGGCCTTCTGGGAAATGATATATAATGAGTTGAAGAAGGTATTTAAGTATACTTTCCCTAAGAAACCAGAGGCCTTCCTCCTGGGTATTGTCGGCCAGAGGGTGATAAAGAAGGACAGAATTTTTTTCCTGTATGCAACAACGGCAGCAAGGATACTCATCGCTAAGCATTGGAAAACTCAAGATCTACCCACACTGGAGGAATGGCAGATGCAACTGATAGACTATATGGAATTGGCTGAGATGACCGGCAGAATTCGAGACCTGGGAGAGGAGAGGGTTGAAGAAGACTGGAAGAAATTTAGGATTTATTTACAAAAACACTGTAATTTGGTTGAATGTTAAGAAGGATGCCAGATCATAAACAATTGAGCACCATTAAACTAGATGTAATCTGGATGATAAACGAGATTGAGGAAAATATAAATTTTTTGGAGAATTATTAGATTAAATTAAATGAATGAGATTTAAGAATGTAAACAAGTTGATAAATTGCTGGAAAATTTTTTACAATGATGCAAGTGGGAGCGGGAGGCGTGAGGGAGTCCAAAGAAGCTTTGAAAATATGTTACGATATATGTTATATTGTTTATTTTTTTTTTGCATTTTTGTATTTAAAAAATCTTAATAAATATTTATATAAAAAAAATTGTTGTTAGCCGCCCTGAGCCCGGTTTTCTGAACCAGGAAGGGCGGGGTATAAATAAAAAAATATTTATTTATTATAATTATTAAATGTATTGGCAGCAGGAGAATGTCTAGGGAGGCTTTGAACCCTGGATGAGGCCAATCCCCTTCTCACAGTCGCCAACCAGGTCTCTGTGGGAAACCCTCCAGCAGGAACTGAACGCAATAGCACTTGCCCCCTTGTGTTTTTCAAAGCATTGCTGCATCCAACCATGAATGCAGAGCTAGTAGCTCTTGGCTAATAACCACAGATAGCCTGAGCAACCATGTATCTGCCCATTCTTCTTTTAAAGCCATCCAAGTTCATCCAAGGAGAAAGGCGATGGCAAACCTAGCCAGCATCTTAAAAAGCAGAGACACCACCTTGCCAACAAAGGTTCGTATAGTTAAAGCCATGGTTTTCCCAGAAGTGATGTATGGAAGTGAGAGCTGGAGCATAAAGAAGGCTGATCGCCGAAGAATTGATGCTTTTGAATTATGGTGCTGAAGGAGACTTTTGAGAGTCCCATGGGCTGCAAGAAGATCAAACCTATCTATTCTTAAGGAAATTAGCCCTGAGTGCTCACTGGAAGGCAGATCCTGAAGCTGAGGCTCCAGTACTTTGGCCACCTCATGAGAAGAGAAGACTCCCTGGAAAAGACCCTGATGTTGGGAAAGATTGAGGGCACAAGGAGAAGAGGACGACAGAGGACATGATGGTTGGACAGTGTTCTCAAAGCTACAAACTGACCAAACTGCGGGAGGCAGGGGAAGACAGGAGTGCCTGGCGTGCTCTGGTCCATGGGGTCACGAAGAGTCGGACATGACTAAACGACTAAACAACAACAACAAAAGTTGGTAGCCTCCTGCAGGAATGAGTTCCACAGTTTAGCTATGTGCTGTGAGCAGCGGTCCTTCCTTTTACCTGTCCTGAACGTTCCAACCTTAGATATTATGAGAGGGAAAGAGAGCTTTTTAGCAAGACTCCCTGCTCCATCCTGTCTCTGCCATGTCTTCCCTCTGGCAAGGCCATTGTTCTGCTGTTCTACAATGCCACTTCAATTACTTATACAAAGGGTCACGTCATGCTTCAGTGGTGAAAAAACGGGCTTTCAAAGATGTTACTGAGAAACAGGATCTGTGTCTCATTGTGTAAGGGAAGGGGGTTGAGAATCCTTGAATACTTGAAGAGCCATTGATGTGGCTGAGCTGTACATTTCAACCCATTTCTTCCTAAGCGATGACAGCCAATTTTCCCCCTCTTCTATTTTGTTTTATGCTGTTTTGTTTTTTAAGTGTACCGCACGCTGGCAGGAACTGGGGTCATGAACGGCAAGAAGCACAAGGACTTTATTAGATTATAACATTTGTATCAAATTTAACTTGTGTGGTCCCAGCTTGATCAAACGTCTGAGGACTTGAGGGAAACGTCTCGCTCAAGGGAAACTAATAGCATATCTCCCCCCCGCCCAAAAAAAGAGTGCAACTTCTCGGGAGTGGGGAGTTAAGTTGTTGTCAATGTGTTTTATTTTAGGAAGGCTAATTCCTTTCTGCCCATGCTGAAAACATCCGAATCTCAGAGAAAGCAATGGATTAATGGCTTGATGGGTGGCACAAAGCTTCCGCCTTGCATATGTTTGCTGTGATAGTTACTCTTCTTAAAGTGTGTAGGGGGGTGAGTTGTGATTAAGGTTTTTTTTTGGTAGATATGAATGATATGTAGAGATTAGGCTGGGCTAGGAGAGAAATAGACGGCGGTTAAAAAACCCCAACCCTCTTCATTATTGCTATACATCAGCAGGAAAACAAAATCTCTCCGAAATCTGTCTGCAGGAGAGAAGTATGGCTTGATAAAAGACACACCGAGGAACCACATTCTTAGAATTAAGATTATAAATGAAATTATCTCTTTCTTTTATAGCACTCAGCTGGTGTGATTGGTGTGAAGGGGGAAAAATATTTCCATTTACTAAACACTTTGTAGTAATACACTTGCTTGTTCTGCATAGTTGTGAGTTACGTGACCTTTCTTGGTTGGTGCTGATGCACGGTTCTGGTGTCTTGGAAGTGAAAGGGATAGATGATGACGATGATTTAAAATGGACTTTCCCATCTATTTGTTTTGTTGGCTATTTCAGTTTGTATGCTCCTTTCCTTTGTATACCAAGGAAGCTGTTAGGAGTCCAGGTTCCCAGCTTGATAACACAGTAAGCGTAGCTCTAACATAGCCTCCAGCCTTATCACTCAAGATGATCCTTCTGAAGACTCCTTCCGGTGTCTACAGAATATATTGAACCGGCGCCCCTTAAGTCTTTTGTTTTGCTTCCTGTCTAGCAGCCCTCCCATTCACCGACTCTTCGGACTTACTGGATTAGCTCCAGCCTCTTCCTCAGCTACAGCCTTATCGGCCTGCCGTTCAAGGCCAGGAGGAGGCGAAGCCTGCAGCTGTTGGGTCTCCTCTGCCTGAGTGAAATCCCAGCCTCTCTGTTCTTGGCTGCTTTTTGCAACAAGCTGTAAACCTTCGCTGGGAGCTGGCGTATTCATGACAGAAGGTCACAGCACAACAGCAAAAATCCGTAGCCTCTCGCCATTGCAATGACAATTCAGCACCAATTCACAGAACTGTAGAATTGGAAGGGACACCAGGGGTCATCTTGTCCAAACCCCTGCAATGCATGGGTGGTGCTCTTTTTGATAGGGGCAGCTGGGATGGGCTGTAGCCTAGTGGAACAGCCTCTGCCTGCACAAAGAAGGTGCCAGGATTGATTCCTGGCATCTCCAGGTAGGGCTGGGATCTTCTGTATGCAAAGCAGACACTCTGTGTCTGAGCTATGGTCCATCCATGGCTGCTGACCAGGTGTTCAGGATAAGCATACCAGAGAGCCATGCCTAGGACAGATAGCTCAAGAGAACTCCCTGTTTCTTTGTGTTTCCTTTTGGTTGGTGCTGGTGGGGAAGCAAGATTTGGCTTCTTCTATCTGATCCACAAAATGAGCAGCCATGCCAACTGAAGAAATTATTAACACTGTGAAGCAGAGTCATTAATTGGACTGCTTGAAAGGGTCCAGATGTGCTGCTCTTCTTGTTGCTTCGGTTAGGACAATTGGTGTTTGATGCATAACAAAAAAAAACAAAAAACTCTGCTTTGAGTCCATATGGAATTTTAGTACCTTCACTATCCACAACCAGCATTGGGTGTTGGGGGTGGGGTGAGCTTAGTTTACCTTTAGACAAGGTGGCCAAGAAATAGGTGGGTTTTTTTAGCTCTGGCACAGCAGCTCCCTCCAACCTGCCACCAGGGAATTGATAGAAATTCAACTCGGTTCACAGTTCAAGGTGAACCTACCAAATCTGCACTTTCTGAAACAATAACAAGAACCAAAGCACAGCCATCCCTCGCTATTTGCACCAGCTCTTGCAAAGCAGTTTTCCAGCCAACTAATTTGTAGAAAAGTGCATCTGCTAGGGCAGTGTGAGCAGAAATGCATACATTAGTGAAAACAACAGTTAAAAACAAAAGCAATTATATTGTGGGGGAAAGCTTTGCAAAAATGTGTATATTAGGCAAAACTGCATGCAAGTCTCTGTATATGATGAGAAATTCTCTGATGACTTGTTACAATAAATAAATAAATCACAAACTGATATGGGAATGCAGCGAATAGCACTTAATACCAAGAAAATGAGAACCCAAAATTGACAGATTTCCCCATCCTTATCTGCCACAATGGCCCCTGCTCTCTCCCTGCTGTTTCCAGATCCAGATCACCTGAGCCCTTAGGCAACGGGAGATGTGTGCTTGCGTATTGTGTGACTGTATTTGTCTTTCCTTATATTCAAATTCCTGGAACCCTATGGAACACTCTTTTTCTCTCTCCAATGGCTCTGTCAATCTTGCTTGCACCTGTTACCAAGCAGAGGAAATGGCTTCTTATAATTTACCCATCTTCTTGCCTGTCGGAGGTGGGGGCGGGGGGAGTAAAAAAAAAAAAACCCTCACAAAAGTAATTCTTAATTATTTAAATTGTTTTGTAAAACATAAAATTAAGATCACATCCTATAATAAGCATAATAAACTTAGCAGCGAAGCATAAATAAAATATAGGTTATTAAAGTACTGCAATGTGATGGTAAAGAGCTTATAGGTGCTTATAATTGAATGAGCTGCATGTAAATAATTCCAGCGCTTTTAACTATTTTCAGCCACCGGAAAGCGGATGGTTTGGGGACTGTGCAGAGAAGAAAGGAGCCATTTTTTCCCTTATCATCTTCCATCCTTTATGAACTCCCCAACAGATAATGAAGTTATGAAATACACAGGGATCCAATTGATGAACACGTGGCGGCATAAAGGTTGGTGATTTTCTTGTCCCTGTCATCTGAAATGGGAAGCCAAATTCAAGATGACACCAAGTTCAGCGCCTTGGCTGAAAGGATGTCATTATTCATTTTAGGACAAGTCCTAAGCAGTAATGAAGAGGCTGAAGGTTATTGCAGTAAGGAATGAGCTGGCGTCCTGATTTATGTAAGAAGCCAATGTACTGTCTTGCAGAACTCTCTGTTAATTTCTTATAGATCTTGGATTTAGTGGGCAGAATGTAACTCTTCCCCCCCGCTCCCCAGCCCTCAGCCATGCAGCCAAACGCCAGCAAAACTCTGAGTTCATGTGGTTCATTTCTTGTTGTCCTAACAGCTGTTCTTGATAGTCCTCCCTGCAGGTATCTGTTTGGGGATTAGTAATGCTTCACAGGGTCATACATCACAAGAAGTGGATGTGTAATTACATTAAACATGCTTCATCTCCTTAGATTCACTTATCCTGAATCATTGATATTGGGTAGACTCAATGCCATTTCTCTGTAGACTGTTTTATTTTATGGCATCACAGATTATCCTTGCAATGCGGCGAGTGGGGTGTGTGTGTTGCAGGCTTTCAGGAGACAGTGTTCAAGGTGAGCTTTGCACGGACAAAGTTAGAAGGGAAGGGATTTGGAGAGAGGTCTTGGGGACCCTTGGATCCCCAGTGGGAAGTCCACCAGTTCTTCCAACCTCAGTTTAGGTCACCAAGTATTTCACATTTCTGCCACCATCTCATAACTTGAGTATCCTTTTATAGATTGTACAGCTTTGACAGAACCTCAGCATACCTCAGAGCACTCCCATAAGAACGTAAGAATAGCCACTGGCCCATTAACTCCAGCATCCTGTTCTCAAAGTTGTCAGGAATGAGCCAGCTCCAAACGAAGGTTTGCAGCCAACTGCAGAAAGCAGCCAGGAACAGAGAGGCTGTTAGCCAGGCAGGGGAGAGTCGGCTGCTGCAGACTTCAGCTCTTCCTGACCTTGATGGGCAGGCTGATAAGGCAGTAGCTGAGAGAAGGCTGGAACATAGCCAAAGCTCTCCAGAAGCACAAACACATGCAAACAGACTCAGAGACAGCCTCTCAGAGCAGGAAGAGGTTGGAGCTGATCCACTAAGTCCAAAGAGTCGTGAATGGGAGGGCTGCTAGATAGGAAGCAAAACAAGAGACATAAGTGCTGTAAGTTCAATTTATTCTGGAAGGAGTCTTCAGAAGGGTCATCTTGAGTAATGATGCTGGAGGTTTTGTTAGAGTCGTCTGGAGCTATCTGTTTGTTTTTGCAATAAATCCTCCTTTTTAATTACCTACACTTACTGTGTTATCAAGCTGGGAACCTGGACTCCTGACAAAAGTGGTCAAACAGATGCCTGTGAGAAACCAAGGAACATGAGCATAAGAGTACCCTCCCTCCTGTGGTTTCCAGCAACTGGTATTAAGAAGCATTACTGCCTCCACTGTGGAGGTAGAAGATCTCCATCACGACTAGCAGCCATTGATAAACCTCTCCTCCATGGATTTGTATAATCTTCCTTGAAGGCTGTCCAAGCTGGTGGCGATCACTCCCAGATACAGAAAAAAGAACCATCACAGCCAGGGGCGCTCCCAAACCCTTAGGTAGTACAGGCTCTGAAGGGAGAAGCAGGTCACAGTGAAATGAGCTCTTAGACATAAGACTTACCCACACTTACTCTTCATCATTGCTGTAACTGCCCTCCCAATGCGCTTGCCCAGCTAAGCATCGATGGAGAGATGGCTGGTTATGGTGGAACCCAGACAGACAAAATTGTCTACCACCTCAAGCGTGTACTGTACAAATGAAATTTAAATGTGCAGTAAGATTCATGTTTGGTGGGAATGAATGCCCCCATGTTAAAAACTTTTGGAATAGAGTATTCTCCATTATATGTGCAATCACAGGCCAACTCCTTTCTCCAAATCCTGCCTTAGCCCTACTATCTTTGGACATAGACTTGGGCTCCACCGTGCGCCACAGTGAACTAGGAGGTTTTTTTTTTACTGACTACAGCACAATTAGTGATAGCTCAGCAAAGGAAGAACCAGACTGAAACACCCCTGAACATATGCGAAAATAATATTTGGGATATAGCAATGTCTGAGCATCTCACCAGACATAGGAGGGCAATTAGAGGCATAACGAATAAAGACACCTTCCAAAAAACGTGGACCCCTTTTTAAACTATGTCAATGACCAAAGTCAAGATCTTCTTATACCAACCGCTCAATATTCTCAGTGGAGAGGTTACATTAAGTAATATGTTTGAATGTTGAATGTGCAAGTGTATATCTAGAGACAATGGATAAAACAAACACCATTATGTTGTACTGCTGGATATGTGTTTAACGGTTATTGTATTTGTTTAAAAACCAATATAAAAATATTTAAGAAAGAATAAAATTTAACTGGTTTGAAAGAGCTTCTCCATAGAAGAGGAACTACATGGAAGTCACAATGCGTGCTGTACTTCGTAGCCGTTAACAGGGAGATAATCTCATGAACAATGGTTGACGACAGTACCAGCTTGCATGCTTTCTTTGCCCTGCAAAAAATGATCCCCTGCAAGCTCTGTGTACCAAGTAAAACATTGTTCTGTATGTTTATTAACAGTGCAATCTGATACATGTTTACTCAGAAGTATGCCCTACTGTGTTCAGTAAGGTTGACTCCCAGTTAAGCGTGCAGAACAGTGGGAAATCTAAGGAGAGAACACAACACAGAGCACAAGATTAAACGGGCAGGTGTAAAGCCAATTGACCAAAAAGGCCACCTTTGATAAAGTCGGGCAGAAAGTCTCTCCTTCGTTTCCTGCATAACGACCCATGAAAACACTCAGACTGGGAAGCCATTGATTTAAAAGAGCAAAAGTCACATTTAGATAACACAACACGTTTTTCATTTTCCTAGGGGGTGGGAGGAAAGTTCTACCTAGATCATTCACACTTTAGAGATGGAGACAATCATTCAAGTCTTTGCAGCATTCAAAGAAATAAAACAAAAGAGCAAAAGAGATGAGCATGAAAAGTTTTAATGAGAAACTTGTGTCTAGCCTGGAGTAATTCATTTTTTAAAAATCCCTGTAGCACCACAGAGAACTCTGTAATTTGCTGTAATTCCATAGCATAACACAAACATCCCACACACTCGTTTTTGTGACAAAACCCCCTTGATTAAATTGTGTTTTGGTTTATTGAAAGTCCTAGGACAGGGATAACCAATGTGGCATCTTCCAGATGTCATTGGACTACAGCTCCCATCATCCCTGCCCATTAGCCATCCAATCTAGGGATGGATGGGGGTTGTAGTCCCACAGCTTCTGAAGGTCACCATGTTGGTGGTGGCTGGCCTAGAGGATCACAGCTCTCCCTGTATGGTTTAATTTGGCACAAGAACCTGTTTTTAATGCAATAATTCACCCTGGATGTGAGAAGCAACATGAATACAGAACAGGGTATGTCTGAGCATGTGCTGAGTGCACCGCCCTTGTCATCCTGCCAATTAGCTGACAAAGCCACTTCTGCTTTAAGGAGGAGGTGGGGTTGTGGGTACTCACGACCCATCCACGTGCGCAGGGGTGTGTGGACAGTCCCACACGATTGGGGGGTTCCCGGCTGTGTCACTGCCCAGGAGATCAATCTGGTCTCCTGGGAGGTGTGGCCTGCTCGGTTTAAGCAGGACGCAGGTGGAAATTCTTTCCTTTTTGCACTTCCATCTGCTACGGTTTTCCCACCCTCTCACCCTTTAGGTTCTTCTCTCTCTTGACCATGGGTAGGCAAACTAAGGATCGGGGGCCAGATCCGGCTCAGTCGCCTTCTAAATATGGCCTGCGGACGCTCCAGGAACCAGCGTGTTTTTATTTGAGTAGAATGTGTCCTTTTATTTAAAATGTATCTCTGGGTTATTTGTGGGGCCTGCCTGGTGTTTTTACATCAGTAGAATGTTTGCCTTTATTTAAAATGCA
Source organism: Podarcis cretensis (assembly GCF_951804945.1). NCBI lineage: Eukaryota > Metazoa > Chordata > Lepidosauria > Squamata > Lacertidae > Podarcis > Podarcis cretensis. Next base: position 52,319,146 of record NC_137180.1, read on the forward strand.
TCTCTGGGTTATTTGTGGGGCATAGGAATTCATTCATTATTATTTTTCAAAATATAGTCTGGCCTCCCACAAGGTCTGAGGGACAGGGGACCAGCCCCCTGCTGAAAAAGTTTGCTGACCCCTGCTCTTGACCTTGCTATGGACTTCAGTTGGTCTCCATCGAGGGGCCTAGTAGGACTTTTTCCACTTGGCAAATTGGCACCAGCCATTTGGTTTTTGCCTACCTCGTAGCAAATCCTCACAACTTTGTAAGGTTTGGCAGTTAGGCATTGGGAAATCACTGGAAAATAGAGGAGGGGAGGTGCGCCATCGCCTGCCCCACACATTGAAGGGTGTTCCGTTAAAGGATTCCGGGGGTGTCACCCTGTCCAGAGCCTGCGGAGGCTAGGGCCTAAGGCACAACCCCTATCCATGGCCCCGGGGGAGCTCCTAGTTGATGTGCTTCAGCAGGACTCCCCCTACTGGTGGTTAACCCTTCCCAGACTCCCTGCAGATGGTCAGGAGTCAAATATAGTTGGTTAGGTCCAATGCCTAAGCCAATACTGCTCACAATCTGTAGCCAATAAAGTTGTGGCCTTTTTTAGCCCATTAACCTAAAATACTGGTGTCAAGTGTCTTTATTGAGCTTCGAGGTGGGGTCAGGATGCTGCCATGCAACTAAGCCTTACAAGGTTGTCCTTTGGGGCTGGGCAAGCATCCTTTGTGAGTTTGGGAGGGTAAGAACTGCTTGACATCAAACAGGCACCTTCACTATATTCTCCTTGATGCCTGCTAGAGACATTTTTGCTTAGACAAGCCTGTCCAGATATGTAGAATGTTGACATGTGTTTTTAGCTTTTTGTTGATCTTAATTTTTATTTTTGAATGTTTAAACACTGGGTTTTAACTGGTTTTACTGATAATGTCATTGTTTTATTCACAGTAAACTACTTTGGGGGCTTTGAAAGAAAAAAACCAATCAAGTGGTATATAATTTTTGATAAGCATATAAATAATCTGTGCATTGCAGAGGAATAGATGACCTCATCCAATTCTGTAATTCTATGATTCTATGAAACAAAACTAAAAAATACATCAATGGATCACATGGATTCATATGTGTGTGTATGTATGTTTCAAGTGGTAGTATTTGTAACACAAAAGTCAGCCTACACCTGCTGTGATTTCTAATGTATTCACGACATTCTAATGGATTCAAGAAGGCTACCAATGGCTGTTAGTTGCATACCCTCCAACATTTATCCAATGAAAAGAGGGACGTCCCATTCCATAATGATAATTTTACTATTTACACCCCACGCATATCTTACTGGGTTGCCCCAGCCACTCTGGGCAGCTTCCAACATATTAAAAAACATAACAAAACATTAAACATTAAAATAACCTTCCCTACACAGGATTGCTTTCATATGGTTTGGGGGCCGGGTAACTCCATACCCTCCCACATTTCTCCAGTGAAAATAGGGACATCCTAAGGAAAAGTAGGACATTCTGGGATCAAATCAGAAACCGGGTCTGTAGTTGTGAAAGCAATATGCTACCACCAGGATCAGTGTCACAATGCCTCTGAATACCAGTCACTGAGCTGTTGCTCTTATGTCCCATTTTTGGCTTCCCAAACCAATCTGGTTGGCCACGTTGAGAAACAGGATGCTGCAATAGATAAGCTCTGGGCTTGATCCAGCAAGGCTCTTCTTCTGATCTCAGCTTCAGGATCTTCCAGCTTTCAGTGGCTGCCCGATTCATTTCATCCCAGCACTCACGTTGTGAATTGAATTTTGGATTGAGAAGACCAGGCACATAACCCAGAGAAGGGGCAGCCTGCTCAAGTCCTGCTGATTCCAGTTTAGCCTTCTTGCTTCCTCCACCTTGGAACACAGCCCTGAATTGCAGGTTGGAAAGTTCAGCCATCCTTCCCCCTCACACACCATGACTTCACCTTCAGGAGGAGGCTGACATCATATTTCATCTGGTGAATCCGTCTTCCTCAGAAGAACAAAGGACAAGATGTGCTATGGCTGGCCATGGAATGGATGGCTTGGCTCCTGAGAGGAGGAAATGAAGAACTAAAACCTCTGATCAGATGCTCCAAAAAATTATTTCAGCAGCTAGGAAAGCCAAACAATGTTTTGGTTTTTTTTTTTTATTTTGAAGGAGATGTTCCAAAAATAAATCCCTCTTGATAATTGCTTTTTAAAAAAACCATCTGTCATATGTATTATTCTCCTATCCAAGGACCAATTTCAGTATTTGCATTAAACGTACAGAAGAGAGCACAACTTTATAGATGCCAGCTCAGGGGGCAGCCAACATAGTGGTCTCCAGATGATGCTCAGACTACAACTCCCATAGTCCCTGAACATTGCCCATGCTTGCTGGGACTGATGGGAGTTGTAGTCCACTGCATTTGGAAGGCACCATGTTTGCTTCCTTCCTACTAAGCAGTGTTTCTCAAAGTTGGGTCTCCTGCGGTCGTTGGACTACAACTCCCATCGCCCCTACCACTAGTCCTGCTAGCCAGGGATGATGGGAGTTGTAGTCCAACAAAAGCAGGAGACCCAGCTTTGAGAAACACTGTACTAAGGTAAGGATTCTTTAACATAAATGCTCTCCTCCTACTCTTTTTAAAGAAACGTATATATTTCATATCCTGCTGCATGATATTGTTATGTACTAAGCTTGGATCCTAGAACAATAGGCAAGTAGGATCCTAGAATGCAACAACTGATTGGCTTGCAGGAAAAGACCAATCAGGCTCCAGGAGGAAGTTAATCAGCCTATTAGGGTGGTAGGATCGTAGAATACAACAACTGATTGGCCTGCAGGAAAAGACCAATCAGGCTCCAGGAGGGAAGCATAATCAGCCAATCAGACGGGACTCATTGTATAAAAAGTTGTGGGTGAATATATCAGACACAGCAATTCTTCAAACAGCTTTTGTTTATTCACAGGCTAGAACAGAACTGAACTGAAGGGTTCAGCCAGCCTGCTTATATAGAGCTCCAGTACAACGCAACTGTAACAACTTTTTGTAACTATCCAATCACTGAACATCACTTTCAATCCCTTATTTGCATATGTGGACCTGAGTGAAAACTATCTACAGTATCCCCCTGCTGGCCCAGGGTGAGAACTTTGGGGGACAATTAAATCACTGTTTTACAAGCTGCAATAAAGAGCGTGAAATCACTACAGGACTCAGAGCATATTTCAGATATGTTTGTTGGCATCCGTCTGTATTGAGAGACAATGGTATTCCATTGTCTGCAGGGGTGAAGTCAAACAGCTGTGTTAGCAGCAGCAAAGTGACCTGCTCAGGGTGCAAGTTTGGGTAGTTTGTATGGGCTGCCCAGATGACAGGACCACTGCCAGCCTCGCTGACCTGGTCCAAAGGAAAGCAGAGGCATTTGGCACCAGCTTGGCTGCAGGAGTTGCCGGAAGGAAGTATACAAGGCTCCATCCAAATGTTCTTAGGGACTCTACTCTGGATTTGTGTAGGGTTTACTCCTTAGCCTTTTCTTCTCCTGAAGATATCCTGCAAGGCAATGGTTTAGGATGAGAGTTTTCCTGCTCTTAGGTGGGCTGCCTTTCCAGGTGGACAAGCCCCAGCTGCCCCTCACTTCCCTCTGCAGCACACACAGAAACTAACTTCTTGGCTGGGGAAATTGCTTTGTCCAAAAATGTGTATATTAGGCAAAATTGCTAATAATAATAATAATAATAATAATAATAATAATAATAATGCTGCAGTGGTACCTCAGGTTACAAACGCTTCGGGTTACTAACGCTTCAGGTTACAGACTCCGCTAACCCGGAAGTAGTACCTCGGGTTAAGAACTTTACCTCAGGATGAGAACAGAAATCGCTTGCTGGCGGTGCGGCGGCAGCGGGAGACCCCATTAGCTAAAGTGGTACCTCAGGTTAAGAACAGCTTCAGGTTAAGAATGGACCTCCAGAACGAATTAAGTTCATAACCAGAGGTACCACTGTAATAATAATAATTTATTTATACCCCACCCATCTGGCTGGGTTTCTCCAGCAACTCTAGGCGGCTCCCAGCCAAATATTAAAAACACAATACGGCATTAAACATTAAAAACTTCCCTAAACAGGGCTGCCTTCAGGTGTCTTTCCGCCCAAAAGCCCTGATGATCTCTCCCAGCGGCTTCATGTAGATGTTAAAAAGCATGGGGGAGAGGGTGGAACCCTGAGGCACCCCACAAGTGAGGGCCCAGGGGTATGAACACTCACCCCCTCACTTTCTGGACACGGCCCAGGAGAAAGGAGCGGAACCACTGTATAACAGTGCCCCCAGCTCCCAGCCCCTCAAGACAGTCCAGAAGGATGTTATGGTCCTTATATAAAGACGTGCACACCAATTCACACTGAAATGTTGGTTGGTTTTCAGGAGTAGCTACAAAGCCACTTCCGGCCTGCCCAGGAGGTGGGGTTGCGGGCTTCACGCCCACCCCCACGTGAGCGGGGGCTGGTTTCAGCCCCCGTGAGAACAGGGGAATCCCGGTCGGGTCTGCCCTATTTAGGGAGCCACCTATAGCGGTTTTACTCATTTCACCTTTAGGCATTGTCCCCCCATAGACTCCAGGAGAGTATCCTATGATCCAAAACCTACCCTACCCTAGAGGTGGCTCAGTCAATGATGCAATACCACAGAAGCCTTGTTCGGGGAAATATGCCTCCTTTGATCAGGCTATAAAGTGTATGTGCAGGTTCAGCAGGGGCGCGCTCTTGGCAAAGTGCGACATTGAGTTGACTTTCTGTCTCCTGCCAATTCACCCTGAGGAATTTCTATGGCAAGGTTTTTAGATTTGAGGGGGCTTATTCCATAGACAAATCTATGCCGATAGGGTGCTCAGTAGCTTGTGCACTTTGAGTCATTCAGTGCAATTCTGGACTGGGCTCTTCGCTTTAGAACTGGTTCTGAAGGGATGACCCATTACCTCAATAACTCTTCTCCCCCATCATTAGTAATAGCCCTGATTGCGCTTCTACTTTAGAGGCTTTGACATGAGGAACTTGGGGTACCTTTGGTAGCGGACAAAATGGAGTGTCCAGTTTTGACCATAGCCTATTTTGGGTATTGAATTGGACACAATTGCACAGACATCCCACCTACCAAGGGAGAGGCTAGCAGCACTTAAAAATTAATCCTGCAACTTCTTCCCCTCAAGAAGGTCACCCTTGGCCAGCGTAAATTCATGCTTCGGTCACCTCAACGTTGCATGCTGGGTAGTGTCCCCTGGCCGCCCCTTTTGTGGGTGATTGGCTAAGCTGTCAGCGGGACTGCGCGCTCCGCAACACTGAGTGCGCCTCTCTAAAGTGGTCAAGTCGGACCTGAAGGTTAATGCATGGAAAAGTACAATGGCATTTGCTGGCTGAAGAGTTCAGGAATCACCAGGTATGCTTCTGGACCGACAATCAAACGGTTGGCAGTGTCCTGTCTAAACAATTTTCGCACTCTCCTAGAGTGGCAAATCTGTCCCGGACCTTTGTCCTTTTGTGCTTAGAATTAAACATCTATTTCTCTACCAAATTTACCCTGGGGTTATCAAGGGCATCACGGATGCACAGGCGCAGCAAATTGCCACAGCCATTCCGGGAGCACCTTTGGAGCCTTGGGAACGTGATGTCCTGAAGGGAGTATTAGCTTCAGGAGCCCTGCCCACGCTTAGATCTTATAAAAAGGCTTGGGTGGACTTTATGGAGTTTCAAGGCAGCTTAATAAAATAATAATAATAATAATAATAATAATAATAATAATAATAATAATAATAAACAAAACAAACAAACAAAAAACTTTTTAAAAAAACTAGGCTTGACACACCTCAAGGCAAATTAAAAAATCCTAGGCTTGACACACCTCCTACCAAGGCTGAAGCTCTGCAATACTTGGTACATTGGAGGGTGCTGGGTCGTGCAGCAAAGACTCTTAAACATCCAGTAGGCGGCAATCTCCTTTTTTCTGTAAGGTTGTTTAATCCAGAGACCCTGGTGTGGCCTTCTTAGTGTGAAGGGCGCTGTAGGGCTGGCGCAGGCTGCAGCCTCCTAAAAGTGATGGTAGAAGGCCCTTAACTTATGTCATTCTATGCCAATTCTTAAATAAATAAATAAATAGTATAATAATAATAATAATAATAATAATAATAATAATAATAAACATAAAATAAAAAAATAAAAAAATAAAAATTTAAGAAGTATTTATTGGTCCGAGGACAAGGCCCAGTTATTTACAGCTGCACACTCCATTGCCTTTGGCGCTATGCGAAGTGGTTTGTAGGGGCCAACCAGATTCCGCTGCCCGAGGTAGTTTGAGAGACCTGACCTTGTTCAGATCCAATTTAGTCCTGCATGTCCAATGTTCCAAAACCGATCAGCAGTAAAGGACACTAAACAATTCATGTACGTGAGACCAACCGTCTCAGGTCCATTCCTCAAACATTGGGATGGCTCCGGCCTTGCACGGCATCAGTCCATGCGCGTTATGCGAAGGGCAATTGCTGCCTGTGGTTTACCCTCAGCTGAATTCGCGGTTAACTCCTTTAGGATTGGGGCCGCCACCACAGCAGTGCATTTGGGACTCTCATCTGAAAGGATGAAGGACTTGGGGGCAGTGGAAGTCTGATGCATTAAGGGAAGTCTGATGCATATAAAGGATATATTCGTAAGACCTTGTGATTGTTCACAGTATACCTGACCTGGCTTGGTTACCTTCTTTTGCTTTCAGGTGACGTTGTGATGCATATTTGGGATATAGGCCCTGCACCGTGCACTGGGATAGAAACCATGCCATTAACGGGGACCTAGGGTGCAGGAGCTATGAGGGCGCGCATCTGGATAATCGGGCACAGCATGGTGCATTGGGCCAGGGTCCGCGCCATCAATTCCGGTCTCGGGCTGCACCTTAGCTACATCAATATATCTTGGATCTCTCGAAGGGGAATGCGCTGGGCCGAAATGTTGCCCGCTATTAGGGCCAGAGCGGCAGCGGAGGGCCCCCCAGATGCTTTAGTTATCCAATTAGGCGAAAAGAGTTAGCTTATAGAAAGGCAGTCGACCTGATGTGGCATATCTTTAGTGACTTTGAGGAACTTAAATTCAGCAGAATAAAGGAACTGTCTCTGGTAAATGGGGACATTTGGAGCCCACGTACCTTTTTATCTACAACATAAAGACAACTTAAATGTAGGAACACTGTATTTTTAATTTCCACGCATTGCAAGCCTTTTGCATTTGGTTTCCTGTGTTTAAACCATATGCACTTAATTTCACTTAAGCTATAGCTGGGTTTGGGCTGAATGTTATATGTTATACTGTGGGGTTGCAGGGAGAGGTTTTAAGCAGAGAACAGCAACACCGCCACAACAGTTTTTGTTCTTAGCTGGCTGTGTCCTGGGAATGAAGATAACTACTTTTTTGAGCTGTGTTTTCACCTGGCAAGTTTGTATGAAAGTGGGGGAAAAGCCCTAGAACACTGCCATCTCGTGGCCGATGTGGTGCTCCTACCAAACACTTTCACACATCGTTCAAGGACTTCTTAATATAGCAGGTGAAGCATGCTTAGTTCAGTGCTAAATGAAAAAAAATATAAAAAATAAAAAGGCAACCTAATTATGAATTGAAATCTCTTGGTGTACAAGGATTAGAACTAAATGGGGCTACAACTATAGGCTACAAAAATCAAGTGGGTCAAGCCTAAATTCCATCCCATTTTCTGAGAATAACTACAGTGGTACTTCGGGTTACAGACGCTTCAGGTTACAGACTCTGCTAAGCCAGAAATAGTACCTTGGGTTAAGAACTTTGCTTCAGAATGAGAACAGAAATTGTGCTCCGGCGGCACGGCAGCAGCAGGAGGCCCCATTAGCTAAAGTGGTGCTTCAGGTTAAGAACAGTTTCAGGTTAAGAATGGACCTCCAGAACAAATTAAGTTCTTAACCAGAGGTACCACTGTACTGTATAACTACACGGTTGCTTTATGGAATGACAAGAGTTAGCCTCACAGCAAAATCTGATGGGCAATATGTTGGGATGATACCATCCCAGTCAGTGCATGATCCCCCATGGGTTGGGTTCACATGTAAGGAGAAAGGAAGCATTTGGGGGGGGGCAGTGCAAAAGCAGTGCTGAGTACCACTGGAAGAATAAGTTTTCAGAAAATGATTCTACTGCATCAACATCACTACTTTCAACTTGAATGCTGTAATGGGATAATCTTGAGAGCTTTATTTATTTATTTATTTATTTATTTATTTATTTATTTAAGAAGCATTGCTTCCTACAAGTTCATCATCATCATCATCAACAACAACAACTGTTATGAAAATCTAAGAACATTTCATAGATATAATAGAATTGGAAGGGACCCTGAGGATCATCTAGTCCAACCCCCTGCAATACGGGAATATGCAGCTCCCCCACACGTTATCAGCACCACGCTCTAACCAACTGAGCTATCCAGGTACAAAAGCACTTGAGCATATACTAAGGCCCTGTCCACACTCCACATCTTAAGCAGTGCCGTACCGCTTCTAAACGTCAGATAGTTGTTTATCTCTTTGACATCTAATGGGAGGGCGTTCCACAGGGCAGGTGCCACTACCGAGAAGGCCCTCTGCCTGGTTCCTTGTAACCTCGCTTCTTGCAGTGAGGTACCCACCAGTAGGCCCTTGGCACTGGACCTCAGTGTCCAGGCAGAATGATGCGGGTGGAGACGCTCCTTCAGGTATTCACTTTATCCCTGCATAATTTTATAAATTTCTATCATGTTGCTTCTTACTTGTGTTTTCCCTAAACCAAAAAGTCTCAAGCGCTCAGAGGAGATTGGGAATAGCCATGCTGCAAGGAGCCCTTGGTTGCAGCACATTTGTTTCCACAGCCTTACCAGCTCACAGGATTTATGAGAACCATCCTTGCCTATGCGAACCTGCCTTGAGATGCCTTCTGTCCATCTCCAACAAATCAACTATTGTTCGCCGCCCCCCTTCCTCCCATCCCCGTATAGCGCTGTGTCAAGGTCTGGGAATTTCAGAATTCTTTCGCTTTGGTGATGTAATTGTGAAAATATTTCCTTTGGATGCAGGAGGTGCCCTGCAGAAAAGAAGGGCAGCGAAAGCTTTGCTCGTTTGCATTACATGCTTTCGCTCTGGAATGAGGCGTACAATTACAGCATTGCTTCGGGAAAAGCTGTACAATCCGGTTGGAAAACAGGATGCTCCTGCCCCAGTTAATTTTCTTACGGGCTTAGGATTTCAAATATCACTCAGAAATACCAACGCTTCTGCTGTTTCATTGACAGATTGATAGCCCACAATGTGGTTTGTAATACTTCAGCAAACATCTTGAAATACTTATGTCATGATTGAGGTAAGGGTTTGGAGGGGAGGAAAACAGTTGGCTCTCTCTCTTTCTGCCTGCACTTTAAAAAAAAAAAAATGTTGTGCTTTATAGGATTATTAGCATACTGCTAATCCAAACAGTGGAACACTGTGCAGAGTAAACAGGCATATTTCCCTTTTCATTAAAGGTTTGGGTGCTGCAGGACTATCTGTTGAGCTGGGGCTGGGAGTTTTTGTGGATTTCCTTCGGCAAACTAGGCAACTCGGCCTTTAAGAGCTGGTTAACATTTGCTCCTGCATTAATTAATGGAGCTTGATAACTGGGATAGAGGCAAACAGATGCACTGATCCACCTTGCCTCAAATCTGATGAAAAAGACATTTGCAATCCTATTTAGGTCTATTCAGAGGTAAGTTGTACAGTGGTACCTCGGGTTACAAATGCTTCAGGTTACATACGCTTCAGGTTACAGACTCTGCTAACCCAGAAATAGTACCTCAGGTTAAGAACTTTGCTTCAGGATGAGAACAGAAATTGTGCAGCGGCAGCAGGAGGCCCCATTAGCTAAAGTGGTGCTTCAGGTTAAGACCAGTTTCAGGTTAAGAACAGACCTCCAGAACGAATTAAATTCTTAACCCAAGGTACCACTGTGTTCAGTTCAGTGGGGCTGAACTTGTCCTTGTGCAGCTGTCCTTACCTGTCCCAGGTAAGGACAACTGCACCTGACTTGTCCCAGATTCAATCTCCAGCATCTCCCAGGTAGCTCCAGGAGACATCTCCATGTAAAATCCTGGAAAGCTGCTGCCAGCTAATACAATACCGGGATAGGCGGCTTGGTATTAGATAGATTCCTATGTTCCTTTTGTTTCAATTGGTCCCTCATGATAGCATGGTAGTGGTCCTTCTTATGCCCCTTTGACAAAACATAAAACAGAGGATTCACCTCCCTGCCTACTGGGGAGAAAATGGACCTTCAAGATACCATAATGTGCATTAAAGACCCTGCAGAAATGATCCTGAAAAATAAAACAACACTCTGTCTTATTTATTCTAATGCTTCCTCAGCTCTTGTCTGGTGTTTCCCTCCATAACAAGACCAAAGAATCTTTTTTTCAGGACTTGCAGTCTGTCGTGGGTCACTTGCCAGGGACCACATGCTTGTGGTAGGCGGGACAACCCATGCTACTCTTACTTTGCATACCGCAGGATACAGCCCAGAACCCAAGAGCCACATTTCCACATGGACAGTCTTCTGGGGGCCACATGCCAAGGGCAAGCGAGGTCAGAGGCAAAATAATTGTGTCGATGGATGACACTTTTACATTTGCAGAGTAGAATATTTGGGAAATGGTGGATTCTCCTTCACTGGAGGTTTTTAGGGAGATGTTGGATGCCCATCTGTCATGGATGCTCCAGCTGAGATTCTTGCATAGCAGGGGTAGGACTAGTTGACCCTCAGGGTCCCTTCCAACTCTATAATTCTGTGATTCTATCATTTATTTATTTTATTTAGCTTGCATGAGGTTCCTAAGTGGATTCCTCTCCAGGCCCTGACCAAGGCTTGTTAAATTCTAGCAAGGTGATTGCATCCTGCATTTTCAGGCAATGCACTCAGGACAGGGGTGTGGAACTGCCAGCCCACACTGGCACTGAGGCCCTGTGCCAGGCCTCCTCATTTGGCTTACAAGGCCATTTCAGCTCAACTGCCGTATGTCTGATGTCATTCATTGCATCAGGTGTGGGGTAGGTAATGAGCTGGCTCAGCCAAAGGGGGTTTGTAGGCACCACCCATTGGGTAACCAGTTATTATTGGCATCCATCTGTCTTGAGAGTCAATGGAGTATGCTTCCAGGGGTGAAGACAAACAACTGGAGAATCACAGCACCTGCTGTGGCTGCAGAGACCGATAACTTGTAACTGCTGCCTTCCATGTTGTTTGTGCCATGATAGCAGCACCAAAGTGATCTCTCTGGGTTGCAAGCCTGAGAAGTGTGTGGAGGGCCTGGGCTGCCCAGATGACAAAACCTGCCTCTTCCGCCTCTCAGCCTTTCAGATGTGGTCCAAACAAAACCAAAGCAATATGTTTGGCACCAGCTGGGCTGCAGGAGTTGCTGGAAGGAAGCATACAAGATGCCATCCAAACATCTTAGGGACTCCACTCTGGATTTGTGTAGAGTTTACTCCTTAGCCCTTTCTTCTCCTGAAGCTGACCAGTGATGCCTGCAAAATGCTGTTCCAAGCATTCTTTACAAGGCTCTTCTGAGGACTCAACAGCCAGGTAATTTTTTGACCTTCTGATGTATGGTGTAGATCTATGGTCTGCTTGCTTTGGCGAGCAGAATGAAAATTTAATTTTCTAGTTCAGGTCTGAGGGATCCTTTTATCCAACTAGCAACCTAAGTCTTATTTGTTTAAAACAATTCCAGCCAATGCTGTTTCAGCTATTACCTTTTAATTTGCAACCCATTTCTCTAAAATCTCATTTCAACAGGTGTCTTTGATAGGGAATGATATATAAAATAAAAAAAATCAATTTGGGAGAATACAAATGATGCTTTTCTTATGAATAAAGACAATTAGCTATGAGAATCCCTTGCCCTCCAGCTTTTGTTGTTGTTCTTGCAAGCTCTAGAACAAAATGAAATATCTCAGCATATTAAAGCAACTTTATTCTGTAGTGATGATATCCATTAAAGGTCACTTTTAGACATTAGCAAGAACATTTGCAGTTTCACAATCATTTCCCAAGCTCTGAGCACAGACAGTTTCTCATTGACGGCTTCCAAAGGTCTATAGTCTGTTTCTGCTTTAACCAGTTTCTGCCCACAAACATGTTCATGAAGCTGCTCAAAAAAAACCAAACAATTGCCAACATTTCTTTCCCTCAATCTGTGCATAGTTCTGTTGCGTGTTTAGTCAGTCTTGAAATAAGTGTCAGATTGGAAGCATATGCCTGTAGCAACTTCTACTGACGAAGGACAATGCCTAAACCGTGTATTGATGATACACTGAGAGCACACACTGGCCTGGTTGACTCGCCATGGTGACTATAAGGGCATTGCACTGGATCAGAGCATTCCAAACTGTGTGTCGTGAGACATTGGTGTGTCAGCTGCAGTGTGTAGGTGTGTTGCACAAACCCTGGAAAGGGGTTCGTTTAACCCCCGGTTTGCTAGTAAAACTGAATTACTGTGTTGCAGAAATGATGCGTGCCTAAAAAGTGTGTCACCAACATGAAAAGTTGGGAAAGCTCTGCACTAGATCCAGGCAGATCCTAGATCCCAAAATAACTGAGGACAATTCTAGTTGACTTGGAGTTCACCTGGATGAGGCTGAGGCAGCCTTGGATTGAACGAATTCCCACAAATAACCCAGAGATGCATTTTAAATAAAAGCACACATTCTACTCATGTAAAAACACCAGGCAGGCCCCACAAATAACCCAGAGATGCATTTTAAATAAAAGGACACATTCTACTCATGTGAAAACATGCTGATTCCCGGACCGTCCGCAGGCCGGATTTAGAAGGCGCTTGGGCTGGATCTGGCCCCTGGGCCTTAGTTTGCCTACCCATGTAAAATCAAACCTTGGCTTAGCTGCCATGTTGTGCTGTGCTAAAAGGAGCAAGGGGAGCAGTGTGGGGGGAGTCTGAACATTTGCCTGGTCCTGGTAAACCATTGTTTGCCTCACTGTGATGTGCAGTCAAGGCCACTGCCTCTACAATAGGAGCTTCACCACAACATATTTTAGTAGCACCATGGGAGGGGTTTTTCCAGCTACCCCACTCCCTGTCTTTGGAAGCTTATGAGAAGCTGTTGCAACAGCTTCCGTCAGCAACAGTTTTTAGGACCATGGTGTCATTTCTGCTGTTGTCAGGAGGTGTAATGTTGTTAATGCAATCTTGTTATATTTATGGTACTGAAATGTTGGGGTTTTTAAATTGTTGTTACATTTCAAGGGAAATATAATAGTACCACTCAAGGGTACTAGATCAAGGGAAATAATAGCGCCGTTCTATTCTGCCTTGGTCAGGCCACAACTGGAATAATGTGTCCAATTCTAGGCACCACTGTCTAAGAAGGATGTTGACAAGCTGGAACATGTGCAAAGGAGGGCAACCAAGATGATCAAGGGTCTGGAAACGAAGCCTTATGAGGAACACTTGAAGGAGCTGGGAATGTTTAGCCTGGAAAAGACAAGACTGAGAGGAGATATGATAGCCACTGTCACATGGAAGAGGGAGTATGCTTGTTTTCTCCTGCTCTGCAGGGTAGAACTTGAGGCAATGGCTTCCAGTTACAAGAAAGGAGATTCCTGCTAAACATTCAGAAAAAACTTTCTGACAGAAAGAGCTGTTCAAAAAACAAAACAAAACCAAACAGTGGAACAGACTCCCATGAGAGGTGGTGGACTGTCTTCCCTTAGTGCAGCCTTTATCAACCTGTGGCAAGGCCAGAGCTCAGGGATGATGGGAGTTGTAGTCCAACAACATCTGGGGACCCACAGGTTGAGAACCGCTGCCTTAGAGGTTTTTAAGTAGAGGTTGGATGGCCATCTGTCATGGATGCTTTAGCTGAGATACCTGCATGATAAGGGGTTGGACTCGATGACCCTGGCGTCCTTTCCAACTCTAGGATCCCATGGTTCCATATTTCCTGTTGTGTTGCTGTTTGGTTATGTTCTTATGAAGTTGTTCTTGTGATGGTTGAATTTGAGCTGTATTTGTTTCTTCTGTGTGGTACACAGCTTTGAGGGCCTGATGCTTTTTGTGAAAAGATAGCATACAAATAACATTATGGTGACAATTTACTTCTTATTTGGTTTTCTTACATTCTTACGCTATTCATCCATCATGGATCCCTAAGGGGGCAAATGGGTGATTTCCAGGTGGTCAACAAACCAGGCACTGACCAGATCCAAACCCGCTTAGCTTCTGCAGAGTGCCGGCCTCATGCGCCTTGAGTCCATACCTGGTGATTTCACACATTAAAGGTAAAGGAACCCCTGACCATTAGGTCCAGTCGTGACTGACTCTGGGGTTGCGGCGCTCATCTCTCTTTACTGGCTGAGGGAGCTGGCGTACAACTTCCGGATCATGTGGCCAGCATGACTAAGCCGCTTCTGGCGAACCAGAGCAGCTCACGGAAACGCTGTTTACCTTCCTGCCGGAGCGGTACCTATTTATCTACTTGCACTTTGACGTGCTTTCGAACTGCTAGGTGGGCAGGAGTAGGGACCGAAAGAGGGGAGCTCACCCTGCCACGGGGATTCGAACCACCGACCTTCTGATCGGCAAGTCCTAGGCTCTGTGGTTTAACCCACAGCACCACCCGCCTCCCGATATCACACATTACATAACACCAAACCTGGGTTAGCCACTGAGTCTGCTTTCCACAGAGAGCCACCGCCAATCTCAGCTCTCTGACAAATGCAGCAAATGAATGGTGCATGTATTTTCAAAGCTGACATTTTCAGGTTCACTCAAAAAACTTAGGTGACAAACCTTTTTTAAAAAATGTAACCGTAATCTATAAAAAGTTACAAAGTTGGCACCATTTAAACCTAACAAATTAATCATGAAATGTGAAACCTCCAGTTTTATTTTCAAGGTTGCTTCTGACTAATCAAGAACAGACCTCACGTTTTAGGAGCATTTACCTGTAGAAGTGGATCTGCAATTTTCAAGAAGGCAGGATTTTCTAAGTTGGTTTTTTGCATATATCTTCCAACATTTCTCCTCCATTAATTTCAAGCCACAGATTTTAAAATTATATATTTTTTTACAAATCAGTCATTCTGAGAATGTGCGAATTTGTTTTCCACCTAAAGTACATGGTCTCCCCTCTTAAAGTACTAACCAATTTGCCATTGGACAGATTAATGGTCCCCCATATAAAGTACTGACTGACTTAGCTCAGGGTCAGGGTCAGGCTCCTTCTCAGGCATTTCCACAGTATATATCTTACCTTCAGAAAGTTTTTCCGAATGTTTAGTCAGAATCTCCTTTCTTGCAACTTGAAGCCATTACCTCGAGTCCTACGTTCCAGAGCAGGAGAAGAAAAAAAACTTGCTCTGCCTTCCATGTGACAGCCCTTGAGATATTTGAAGATGGCTATTAGATCTCCTCTTGGTCTCCTCTTTTCCAGGTTAAACATACCCAGTTCCTTCAACTTGGTTTCCAGACCCTTGATTGTCTTGGTTGCTCCCCTCTGCACATGTCCCAGCTTGTTAACATTCTTCTTAAACTGTGGTGCCAGAACTGGACACAGTATTCCAGGTATGGTCTTACTAAGGCAGAATAGAGTGGTACTATTACTTCCCTTGATCTGGAAATTATAGACCTTGTAGGCAAGCAAATCGGTACCCCACAGGAATATACTCCCCACCCCTGTTTCTGGCCTGCCAGATGGGTGGCTTACTGGGACCCCCATCCCCCAATCTTTGTTGGCTGTACTCCATTGGCTGCTGTCCCAACTCAATTTCCCCAAAGTGATGTGGGGGCTGGTGCTTGGAGAGCCAATTGTCATAATATTAGAATTCAGGCCCATCGAATGAAATTGAGTGTTAGAAGATTTAGGACAGGCAAAAGGAAGTATCCCTTCACACATTTGATGGAGCAAACTTGTTTTCTCCTATGGAACTTGTTGAACTGACCGGGAGACTCCGAGACCAGAAAGAAGAGATGGTGGAAGAAGATTGGAAGAAGTTTAAGGAATATTTGAAAAAAATATGTTAATATTTAAATCTTAGAATAACTTTGGAATTGATATTGGCTGTAGGGTTAGAAGTTGAAGATAGGGTATTTTAAAATAGTATTATTTGTAAGTGATAAAATGTGAAGTTATTTTAAGTTTGATTTAAAAAAATGGTTAAAAATGATGCTATATGTAAACTGCTAAAGATGAAGTAAAACAAAAATCAGATAGGTGGGACTTGGGAAAGTCAACTTAACAATGTTTAGAAAAATAAGGATATGACAACAATTTGTTTGTATTGTTTGTCTTTTCTGTCTGTGATTTTTATTTGTGTTATAAAATGATTGAATTTTTTTTTTTTGAAAGTTCTCCTGCTTTAGAAGGTATGACCCGTACCAATTGATTCAAGTTACAAGAAAGGAGATTCCAACTAAACATCAGGAAGGACTTTCTGACAGTAAGAGCTGTTTGACAGTGGAACAGACTCCCACAAGAGATTATGAACTCTCCTTCCTTGGAGGTTTTGAAGAAGAGGCTGGATGGCCATCTGCCATGGATGCTTGAGCTGAGATTCCAGCATTGCAGGGGGTCGGACTAGATGAGGCCCTAGATGCCTTCCAACTCTAGGATTCTATGATTCCATAACACACAGTTAAAGCATGGAATTCACTCCCACAAGATGATGGCCACCAACCTGGATAGCATTGACAGAGGATTGGATGAATTCATGGAGGAGAAGGCTATCAACAGCTACTAGCCATGATGGTCATGTTCTGCCTCCACTGTCAGAGGCAGTATGAATGCCAGCCCTTGGGAATTTGGAATGGAAGGATCCGTCCATTTTGGCTCTCTTATTTTCCCATTTCCCTCATCTTAAGTCCACTTCTCCATGTTTCTTCAACAATTTACAATTTAAATAATCATTATGAAAATTTGTCAGTGTTTCAGTGTGAAGTTAAATAGCACATTTTTGTATGCAGTTTTGCAAGCAATTTCCCCTAATATCATGGCTTTTTGTGCACTTATTTCACTATAATGTATTCATGTCTGTGCACACTTTACCGTATTTCTGCACACATCACATGGCCAAAGAACTGCACTGCAAAATTTGGATAAGTGCAGATTCGGAAGCGTCCCTGTGTCTCAGTTTCCATGCTGCTTCATATTTGATAAATTCACCTTTAAACGTGAGCCGAACTGAGTTTCTTCCCCATCCCTACTGGGAATCACAGGTGGGGAGAGTGTGATTGCTTGGCCATTGGCCCGATCCACCAAGGCTCTTTTTTTGTTCTTACAAGAAGGGTGGGGGTAGCAACCAGCAGATTGCTGGAGGCGCAAGCATAAAAGGATTGACTCTGTTTCCCACAATACGAACAGGGATGCTTGCATAGCTTAAGAGACCCTACTTCAAATCCTCGCCCCAACCCTAGTAGTTTTTTGTTGCAGGTGATTTCTGCCTGGAAATGGAAGAGGGCTGCCTCTTTAACATACAGCAGCCCTTGTGTTTCACACAGTCAAAACAAAAAATGCTCCCTGCAAAAAGGGGTGCCCATTTGATTTCCAAGAGCAGCAAATCAGCCATATAGCTACTGGTAACAAAGTGAAATTCCCAAAGGACTGTGCTGAAAACTTTACCCCCAATATGTCTCTGTTTGGAAGTACGTGGGCGGATTCTGGCGGGCGACGCGGAGTGCAACTCGGTGTTTTTTTCCTGACTCCTCCACTGCTGCTCCTTCTGATGGCAACCAGCAGTGTGCTGAGAAAATGTTCGCTCTTAAAATAAAACAGGGAGATGCAAGGGTGACCAGATGTTCTGGGCACTGGATCAAAACAGCATTCAGAGAGGGCATCTCTTATAATTAAAAAGTGGTGGGATTTCTGGGGACTTCCCTATCTGTCCATGTAACCCTTCAGGATCCTGGAAACAACAGCAGCAACTAAAATACATCTCTCTCTCCCCCCACCTTCTCTGGTAATGTCTCTCTCTTCATCTATTCGGCCGATGGAAGCATAGTAAAAGTACTGTTCTTGCGTTCAACTTGGGTTTGCACAGGGCATATAGTACAAAAGTGAAAAGGCTGAGAGTCATGGAGAAGATGGACAGCATGGAGATCCACACTGTCCCCTGCCTGTGGCAATCAGGAATGTGGAGACTCGTAATGTCAGAGGCCACTCTCTGCATATTAAACTATTA
Source organism: Podarcis cretensis (assembly GCF_951804945.1). NCBI lineage: Eukaryota > Metazoa > Chordata > Lepidosauria > Squamata > Lacertidae > Podarcis > Podarcis cretensis. Next base: position 52,337,389 of record NC_137180.1, read on the forward strand.
AGCATTTACAGAGAAATGAGTAAAGTTCTGGCAGAGCCTAGGACTTGCCGATCAGAAGGTCGGTGGTTTGAATCCCTGTGACAGGGTGAGCTCCCATTGCTCAGTCCCTGCTCCTGCCAACCTAGCAGTTCGAAAGCACATCAAAGTGCAAGTAGATAAATAGGTATCGCTTCAGTGGGAAGGTAAACAGTATTTCCATGTGCTGCTCTGGTTCGCCAGAAGCGGCTTAGTCATGCTGGCCACATGACCCGGAAGCTGTACGCCAGCTCCCTCGGCCAATAAAGCGAGATGAGCGCCACAACCCCACAGTCGGTCACGACTGGACCTAATGATCAGGGGTCCCCTTACTTTTATCTATCTATTTAGATACTACAGCTCTCAGACTAATATGTGGATTGGAATGTAATTATCGGGGCTGTGCATAGACCCCATACCCTCCAACACCCCACTGATCAAAACTGAGATGCTCGTATTCTGGTCCCAAGCTCTCTCAGCAGCCAACTGTTTCTCTTCAACCAGGCCTTGGGCTGATTAACATTCTATGGTCTTTTTGACCCTAAAGGACTATTTTGAGTTGAACCTAAATCCTGGAATTGAAGCAAGGGTTGTATGGGATGCAAGTAAAGCGGTAATGCGAGGTTTCTTGGTTCAACAGAGTTCTATCAGGAAGAAAGCACAGAATGAGAAAAGGGAAGAAATTCTGTCTCAATTAAAGGAGAAAGAGAAAAGGCTAAGATGTAACCCCCAAAAATCAACAGATTCAAAAGGGAAATCAAAGTGCTACAATCTCAGTACTCACAAATAGTAAACTAAGAAATTGAATGTGTTTCCTGCTTGGCAGGGGGTTGGACTCGATGGCCCTTGTGGTCTCTTCCAACTCTATGATTCTATGATTCTATGATTCTATGATTCTATGAATGGAAAATTAAATTGATGAAACAAAAGACTCTTGAATCGGCAAATAAATGTGGAAAATTACTGGCTTGGCAATTGGGGAAAAAACATTCTATGTTCTTTTAAATGTGTTTCTTGGAGTGGAGTTATTGGTTTGCTGTTGTTTTATTATGTATTTTGTGTTTTCTGTGCTCTTCAGATGAAAGGCAGTATACAAATTTAGTAAAAATTAATAAAATAAAATGTGTTTCCCAGGGGATAGCCACCCAATATGTCCTCCAAGCATTTTGGCAGCAGGCCTAAGGACTTTTTCAATGTTTTAGGAAAATTAAAATGGGATTTAAAAATGTTAAGGGTGACAGTCTGTGCTTCACTTAAAGAGGACTACATGAAAATGATGTATAGCTGGTATTTAACACCGGTTAAATTGACAAAAATATATAAAATAAGAGAAAATAAGTGTTGGAAGTGTAAAGAAGCCGAAGGTACATTTTATCATATGTGGTGGCAATGCAAGGTTATTAAAACTTTTTGGGAAATGATTTATAATGAATTGGATTTTTTAAAAAAACATAACCTCTGTTAAAAAACCAGAAGCTTTTCTATTAGGTATTGCAGGAATGGATATACCTAAAGAATATAATAATCTGTTCATGTATGCTACATTAACAGAGTAACTGGGAAACTTAGAAATCAAGATGATGACAAATATAAAACAGAATGGAAAATGTTTATTGCATATGTACAAAAGCATTGCAAGGAAGTTAATGCATTAGCAGAATTTTAAAAACACTTTCAAGATTATGGAGAATGTTTAAAGCTGGAGGTAATCAGAGATAAAGACTTTATTGACCTGCATAAATTAAGACAACACAAAGGAACCAGGGGAGGGAGGGGAGGGAAGTCGAGGGATTTGAGCAATCCCAAAATGTGGATTTAATACTTACCTGTATGTGAATACAGTTGCTTGAAATCCTCTATTTTATGTTTAACTTTAAAAAAATCTTTTCTTTAATGTGATGATTTCGCTTAATTGTGAAAATTAATAAAAACATTTATAAAAAAAATTAAAATGTTAAGGGTGAATCAATACCACAAAGGATCAAATCCTTCTGCTTAGCAGCAATCCTTGACTGCGGTTACTGAAATCAACCAAGTGTTTCCAAAAAACCAGCAAGGTTGCAGTCCACTCACCCTTCTCTCAATGCTAGTCACCCACCAGAGCAGCCAAACGAGTCTTATCGCTGAAATCAGGTCTCAAATCAGACTGAAATAGATCCACCTACTCAGTTTTGTCCAAAAGTGTCCATAGCAGCATGGCACCTACCAGCTCGAGCTCCATGCAAAATAAGGGATGCCTTAAACTCTCTCATATTTGCTAGTATGCCTCCTGGAGTGTTGACCCCTTGATCTCAGGAAGGAGTCAGTGAGAAGGAAGACAGTGGATGGTGCCAACTCATCTCAAAAGGCCATCCATTTTCAAGATATTGGCCAAGTTTTCAGCCCACGGTTGCCAAGTCTCTTGGGGTTATTCAGAGAAATCATTTCCTGTGTAGCAAGCTCTCTTTTTCCCATTTTCTTTTTGCTATTACATGTTTTAGTTGGGCCCTTAACGCTTTCAAAACCAAGCCATTCTGGTGAATGATCTCCCAATTTCCAAACGGAGGTGCGGAGGGGAAACGTTCTGCTAAAACTGATGAGCGGCCCCGTCAGTCGCACAAAAAAGGCCACGGACAAGATTACAGACATCGGCACTGTTACAGGGGCATTATCCATAAAGCATGTAATCCTATCCAAACCTCCCTACAACAGTTTCACAGTATGCCAGAATTCTTCTTCTTCTTTTTTTAAAAAAGGGATATTTTCTATTTTCATCCCATGATCCCATGTAATACATAGTCTTGGCATTTCTTATCACTTCCAACCATGCATTTCTCCATTTTTTTTAATGTTTGTTCCAAATTTCAGTTCTGTGCATCCTTTTTTGCCTTAGACCAAAAGCCTATCGCACATTTTCATCATTTTAATTAAACTGGGGCCAATGCAGGGCAAATGTTTGATTTTGACTCAAAAGGTGCATGCAAATTACAAATTCTTGCCGACTGAAGAAAGAAAAGGGAGGGGGGAAATAACGCACATGGAAGAATGCCTCCCGCTCCATCCTCACCGGATAAAATAAATAAATAAACAAGCCAGGCAAATTTATGGCTGAACATCGTTTGAAAGAGGCGGCTGTGTTTGGAATATTTTTAAATGCATGTTCCTTGGTTCTTCTTCTTAATACCAACAGCTGACATTGCCCCTCTATTTTCTATCCTGTTTCCTTGTTCTCGGAGGCATCCATGACAGTCCCATCTTGCAGTGGTATATGGGAAAGTACATAGGAATGGAGGCAGGGATGGGTGACTAATTTTATTTCACTTCACAATACTAATATGCTCCTCGATTGTAACAAAACCCTAAAGCTGTTTACAAAAAGAATAAGACAACGTAACTATCAGTAAATACCAGTTTTAAAAAACACTATTTAAAACATTCAAAAAATAATTCAAATCAACGATAATCTATAAACCAGATTAAAAAGCACATCAGCATTCTCCATCTCTGGGTAGACCTGCCTAGACAAAACTGTTATTCACATTTGCAGTAAAGCCTGATATCAATAGGCATGGAGTTCCAAAGTTTATGTGCTGCCGCACGAAAAGATCACTTTCCTACAAATGTGGAAGAAGTATTATGTGACACCAGAAACAGTTCCACTCCTGCAGATCGAAGCAGCCAAATGGACATATATTGGGTAAAGCGATCATATGTAGATTATAGGAGTTAATCCCACATCTGAAATAGACATGGAAAGCATCAGTCTGTGTCCATGTCCAAAGAGACTTAGCCTGTGAAATCAATTATTATATGGTTAGAACTATTTGTGCCAGGTTTTCATTCCAGGATGGCTATTTCCCAAAGGTGTATCCAAGGGGAAAGTGAATGGGATACTTCTTCCAAATACTGGTCCTGCAGAAGATGATTAATTGATTGACTCAAGAGTGACCTTTTTTCTCTTGGAGACTCTTAATTAACTGGTTCAGGCATAGTTATCCTAAGTGCCACCTGGAGTTCCATTCTGGAGAAAGGCACGATAAAAATATTTTAGAATGACTAAATCTACATTAGATAAGAGCCTTAGCTGTTCCATTCTCTCTGCCTTCTCTATTCTGAATGAGGACAATGGCTTGGCTTCATGATTGCCTTCTAGTATGTTCCTATGGTCTTCCGTGGCCCACTTTGGTGTCCAAGGTTGCATAAAGCTGCTTAGAACTTCTGTGACATCAAAGCAGCAGAACAAAGAGCAGCCCAGGAGCCATGCAGAGACTCACTGTGCTATCAGGCAGGTGATGGCATCAAAAGATGCAAGGCAGGTGGAGAGATATGAGAGGCTGAGGAGCAGGCAAGAGTGGAGAGGTTAGAGGAGAGTATTGCAAGCAGTGGTATAGCATGGGTTGCCAGTGCCCAGGGCCACGCAGAGTGGGGGGTGGATGGGATGGAGGGAAATGGATGTAGTATGCATGTACATTCAACTGCCTAATGGTGTCACCCAGGAGATCAAAACCAAAGAGATAAGAAAAGAAGAGTCATTCCATTGTCTGGAGAGGTCACTTCCTGATTTGCATGTTTTCAACAGAGCCCAGAGATGGAAGCGCACAGCTGCACCGGGTGTTGAAATTTTGCACCACTAACAATTTTGCACCCAAGGCAACCACCCTTGTGCTTCCCTCTCCCCCATGTTGCAAGGCCATCAGCACCGTTCGGAAGGCCCAGAGCCATCTGTTACAGTCTGTGTGACCATGCCACTCAATCATAAATTTGGGAGGATCTTGAATTTATGCAGGGTGTTACATGAAGGAAAACTCCTGTCCTCTTCAAACCTGTATGCAATCTTGTGTTGCTTTCAGCTAAGGTGCTGTAAATTCTAGCGAGTAAGGATATCGGCAGCACACCTGCACAATGGAACCTTCAGGAAAATACCCACTTGAACAGTGGTCCAAATAACAGGAAGGCATTCATTGTCTCATACTGTTCCCCACCCCACCCACCCACAAAGACACTTGCAAATGGGAACAGCTGATACATCAACAATATGTACACACATGTAGCTGTTTAGTATGCAAGGCACACTCCAACATGCATAGACAGGTGGATATTGATGCAATTAGCATATCTGAGCACATAGGTGCCAATTTGCAAATACCCCAACTGCAGGTGCATGGGCAAATACTGCTGGAATAATCAATGCATCCACATTTAAATTTCAGCCTATGGGGCCATGTCTATTTATGAACGTATGTTTGCAATTTGATAGTTAGTGTAGTAGCACTGCTGACTGATGCGGCTCAAAGTGTGATGTGTTATATGGCTAGGACTGCCAATTTCCACAAATATAAGCTTGTGATAAGTATGTGAATATATCACCTTTGCATTACTAACCTTCACAAACACTCATTCAGGGATTTTACTTGTCCCTTCCACTGTCATTCCAGCAGACTGAGAAGGTGTCTTTGTGATATTCTGCTAATCTGTTTGGCAGCAAGTATCATTCCGCTTCGGCATTTTTTGACAGGTAGAACATCTACCAATGGTTCCTGGATCAGGATAGCTCAGCTACAGCAGTCTAGGCACTGGTAACCTCCAGAATGGATTACAGCAATGTGCTCTGTGTGGGGCTTCCCTTAAGGCAGGTCTGGAAGCTGTAGCTGGCACAAAATGCTGTTAAAGGGGCTGACCTATTGACCCTGCAGAACACCTGTGCTGAAACAACTGAACTGGCCACTAGTGTGAGAGTTTTTAGTTTTTGCTATTGGCTTATAAGGGCCTGAACAAGTTGGAGCCTGGTTGCTTCCAAAACATTTTACCTTATATATCTCAGCTCACACACTGGCTACTCTTAGTGGTGTTGTATGTTCCCGAAGTTCAAATTCTGTCCACTAAGACCAGGGCCTTTAGTGTGGTGGCACCTGTCCTTTGGAATGTGCTTCCAATGAACACCAGGAGGCACCTACAGATATTGCCATTTAGGTGCCTTATCAAAACTCATCTTTTTACCTGGGCTTTTCATGAATGGGGATCCGGTTATGTTGATGCATTAATCTGATTGTGCCTATTTCATGAACGTAATTTTATTCTTGGTTTTTGCTGCTCAGTGCCGCGAGATATTTTTCTCTTAATGTTGGCAGTGTATAACTTTTTTTTTGCAGATAAGTAATAATAACGATAAATGGGGACTTAATTCTACAGAATTAAGGCTCCAGTGTAGCTGGAACTCTGCAGAACAGTTTCCCATGTGTATAGATTTTCCTTCAGGCTGGTTGGGGAGCTTCTACTTGTGCCAATCTTGCTCAGGCAACTGGGGAGAGGGGCGGAATGCTTAGTTGAGCTTCTGGTTGCTTTTGACAAACAATTAGCATAAGGGGCTTAGTTGGGTGAGGAGAAGCAGGGAGTCGCTGAAGCCAAATGCTACAGAATTTCAATTCTTCTCCACAAGTCCCTTCTACTAATCTACTCTGGACAGAAAGAAACCAGAAAATCTGGCAGAGCGCTGGCTCCTTCGCGTTTCTTTCTCTTGTAATAACATCGTATTTCTGAAGGCCGAACTGGAAGTTAAATGGAAAGTGCAGCTGCTGCCAACTCATGTCTCCCCAGTAACGTCTGTTAAAAGAAATATATGATGCAACACCATCTTGTTCAGTGTTTCAGTGTTTCCTCACCACCTACGAGCAGAAACCAATGAATGGGAACAAGCAAAGTGCTGAGTGCAGTGACATCACATTGTGTATTTTGTTAGGGTTGCCATATTTCAAAAAACTTGAGCTTTTTTTTAGACAAACCCCAAAGTTGTTGAGCTCCCCCCCCAAAAAAAAACCCCCACCAAAACATGATTTTTTCATTTTTTGACTTGATCCAGGACAAAGCGCCACCTTTCGGAAAATTCCCGCCCGACATCAATTCCGCCTTTGAAATCCCAGCAATGTCTGGCAAAATCCAGGTGTGTGGCTGCCCTAATTTTATTTGCAAGCACACTGTGGAGATGAGGATCCAAAACTGTGATGCATCTGGAGTTGGACTCCGCATCTTCAGGTGATCAATCTGTTCCCTGAATATACTGCTTCTGAATGTAAGTAGATGCTCAGTCGCCCCACCATCCAAAATATTCACTATGCATGGAAAACTAAGGATCAGCTTTTCCCCTAATGCCTTGTTTTCTATGTATGTGTTGCACGAAGGAGCAGGGCATGTGAGCCCTCAGCTGCAGGGTGAAGTGTTATGGCCCAAACACAGGCTTACCACCAGCCAATAGGTCAGTACAAATGTTTATATGGGAAGGCCTAGGATCTGTATAGGCATCATTGTGCAAAACTAGGGATGTAAGGAAGCAGCAGTTTTCGGCCGTGTCCTGTGGTCGTTGCAATCAGAGCTGTTTCTGTTCTGCTCCAGTTCATCTTCCACAAAATCCTACGTTATTTGGCTTCACTATATGCTATGATCAAAACTAATTTCAATAGAAGGAAACAGCAAAAATAATGCAGAAAATAACACAATCATCTACTGTACATAGTAAATACCACTCATCTTTGCTTGATAAGCATGGATATTGCGGCAATTTATGCTCCTGTTTTTCTTTTCCTATGGAATTCTCCAACATCCCTATGGGAAACCTGCACTGTATCCAGGATCTTGAGCTTCCCAGTGGTTCATCATAGGAGTGGAAGCACAAATGACTACCTCCTTCTTCCCCAATGTGCGAGGACGGACATTGTTCAAGGCTGGACTGCTAAACAGTTAACCCAGCCCCACTTCGTGGTGAGGTCTCACCTGGGCAGAATCAAGGCACAAATGGACAAGTGTTACAAAGAAATTCTTTAAGAGCCAGGCCTAAAATCCATCTGCTGTGCATTCAGCCACTTTCAAAGTGCTAAAAAAACAACAACCCCATTAGGAGCCTTTGGGGGTGATGGCAAGTTGCAGCCCAGGTGCAGCAGCTAATATTCCAGAAAATGAAATAAATCTACCGGATGCTGCTAACTGAAAGCTTGCAGGCTATTATGAAAATAAATCTGGTTTGAGTTATCCACATGCAAAAAAAAAAGGGGGGGGAGTTGTTTTTTTGTTGTTTTTTGCAAAAGGTAAAACAATTTTGGAAAGAGCAGAAGGGTCAGGAATTTAGGGTGCTTATGCTGGTGTGTGAGACGGAGGAACTTTGTCTAGGCCTATAATGGCCTGACCCCTTCATGGATCACTGCCTTGCCGTGGCGAAGGGGCTTGAAGAACTCAGAGAAGCTATGAACTATGCCGAGCAGGGCACCCAAGATGAACAGGTCATAGTGGAGAGTTTTGACCAAACGTGATCCACCTGGAGGAGGAACCGGCAAGCCACTCCAGTATCCCTGCCAAGAAAACTCCATGGACAAAGTCTGACCAAGCTGCGGGGGGCAGTGGAGGACAGGAGTGCCTGGCGTTCTCTGGTCCATGGGGTCACGAAGAGTCGGACACGACTAAACGACTAAACAACAACAACAACATAATGGCCTGAATGGGCACCATTTGAACAATGACAGTTGTGTTGCCTTCCCCCCCCCCCCTGCAAATAAAGGCAATGGCTCTAGCTGTATCAACAGTAATTTTTCAAAAGCCGGGAGGAGGAATTGAAGCAGGTACTCAGGGGAGATGTACGTTCGCTCTTAATGCAATGGGGATGATGCAAGGAAACCATGCAGAAACAGCTGGGTTTAAATATGCCCTGTTTATCAAATAATATTTTTTTAAAAAACTTGCTGGCATGCCCTAAAATCTATGGGCAGGCATGTCATTTATAATGTTAAACACAACCCCTACCTCCAAGCAGTGAGAGACTCAGGGGGTTCCAAGCACTTTCCCAGAGTTTGGTATCCTTAGAATGAAGGTCAGTGGAGACTGTGGTGTCTTTAGGGCATATGGTTTTATTTACACATACAACCTGAGCAGAGTGGCAGAGTTAGCTGCATGGGCACCTGGAGCGGTGGCCATGCCATGCACCGGCGGGGCGATCTGCCGGGCACGGGGGTGGTGGAGTGAGCCCCCGTGGTGTGCCCTTTTGTCACCCCCCTCAGAGATGACACCCGGGGCGGACCACCACCCCCTGCCTGAGCATAGGATGGAGGGTGCACAGCATTAACATCCCAAAAGACCTTGCTTCCCCATTAGGTTTCCAAAGAAGCACAGAAGTTCAGCACAGAGCAATACATGTGTCCCCCACTTCCAGTCTGCTTCCAGCTCACACATGCACAATGCTGTTGTTTCCAGTCTGCAAAAAAATATATTACTCACTTGTTTTGTTTTTAACTCCTAAGAACATGGTGAAAGATGGGTGGACCAATGCACACCTCTTTTGCCAGCCCTTCTTATGAGTAACAACAGGGTAAGGCATAGAAGCCCACTGGGCTGGCAGTAAAGCCAAGAATTGTTCTGCACCTTGTTTCTATGCTAAACATGCAGGAGGTGAAATTCCACCCTGCTCATCCAACCAAGTGGAGCAGAGGAAAGGGTGGTGGTGGAGAAGCAGAAATTGTTCCACTCCTCCATGGTCAACCTACTGAGCTTTGGTGCCAGACATGTAGCTTCACCTGGTCCACATCTAATGCACAAGTGCTTCAGACTGCCAGAGAAGCAGATGAGCACTGCACCCCTTTTCTGGCTTGCTTACTCACCTGGGTGAAATTCCTAATCACCATAGGTAACTAAAAGAGTAGTTGAAACAAGGTACATATGCACAAACTTTCTTTCTCTCTGCGAAAGTCAGCCAAAACACATCTGGTCCACAGAGTTCTGACTGCACTGGTCCCCCATCCATCCAACAGATGGAGCAGTCTCAGGAATGTATAGCTAGCTTTTGAGTATCAGCATGATTATTGTCTCCAGAAAAAGTACTTATGGAGAAAGGGAATGCTGAAGTTGTGGGTTGGATTTGAGCCAGTAAGCAAGCTACAGCTTTGTATTCTCCAACAACTGTTATAGAGCCTGGTTCTCTCTTACATTGTGGGTGGATGCAAAAAATACAGGCAAGAGAGAAAAGGTAGAACACTCAGCTAAACATCAAGAGAAACTTCCTAAGGGTAAGATCTGTTTGACAATGGCACAGACCTCCTTGCGGGTCTCTCCTTTGCTAGAGGCATTTAAACAGAGGCTGGGCAGGCAACTGTCAGAGATGCTATAGCTGCATTCTGTACTGCCAAACCTGTACCGAGCAGGGGCTGGAACTAGCACACCACCCTTCAAACTGGAAAAAAATATGTTATGATCAGATGAGCTGTCAACCACACTGTTATTCAACAAGTCCACCCAGCTCTGGAAACTGTGGCACTGCTGTTGTACCCTGTGGTTGTTGGCATTCAGTGACATTGACATATTTCCTCTGAACTTGTACATTCCACAGAGACTAAGAGCCATTGAGAGGCCATAGGAACTGCAAGGTCATAAAGGAATTCCCATGCAAGTTATCCTGTGTCAGACCCTTGGTCCATCTAACTCAATATTCTCTGGCACTGACTGGCAACAGATCTCAATGATGTCGTCCCCAGCCCTTCCTGAAAGTGCCAGGGATTCAACCTGAGACCTTTGGTGTGCAAATGTCATGGACTGGTTGGACGCAGAGGAATGGTGAGAGGAACCAGCTGGGGAACCACCAAGGGAAGAAGGCTCACAGCCCAGGGAGTGGTGGTGGGATAACAATGAGTGGTCAACAGAGAAGAGGGAGAAGACCAGGAAGAGGAGGCGTGGGAAACTGAAGGGGCAACAGAGTTTTGTGAGCTGGGAGAGTCTGTGGCAGAGTGTGATGGCCTGGGACTCAGGCTCAGACTCAGATCCAGAGGGGTCTCAGTCCACACCAGATTCTTTGCCTCAGGCATCATCTGAACCAAGTCTGGGGCCTGATCCTGAAGAGTCCCAGTCTGCACAGTTGCCCCTGCAGAAAACACCAGCTGGGCCGAGTCAGGGGCCTGAGCCTGCCCTGGCTCCAGATGTGGGGATTACCTCGTTGCCTTCAGCTGGGCTATCACAGCTGCTCCACTTGGGTCAGGGGAGGCTGAGGCAGCCCCTGGGTCTAGTAACCCACAGACGTCTCCCGAGCTGCAGAGACTAAGGTCTGAGAGAAGGAGAGACCTGAGTACTCTCAGGAGGAGTGCTCGCCTTCGGGTGAAACAGGGAGGTGAGTCACTGGGGGATCAGGACCAGCCATTACCCCGACAAAGATAAAAGGCTGTCAGACCGTGCCCCAGGTTGCGGGAGCAACATTGCTGTATGCCAGATGCTGCCTGAGATCCTGTACCTGTCCTTGCCTGGTTTCCTGCCTTGGCCCTGTCGGACTGACTCCTAGCGACACCTTCAGATTCTGGACCAGTCCTGGACTGTGTTTCTCAGGTTACTCCTGGGGCCAGCACACAGAGAGAAGTTCAGAGGCAGAAGCAGAAGCAGGAGAGCTAGGAAGGTCAAGAAACAGGGATGAGTCTGGCTGGTGAAGAGGCATGGAGGTCTCCTCCTCCTCCCTTGTCTTTCATGCTTCTTTTGGTTCTGGGAGAGGTTGGAGGTGCACGAGAGGTTGGCTGCATGCAAGCACAGTCTCTGCTTCCTTGGGAAGAGCCCTGGAGAGGCGGGGTCTTAGATGGCTGTGAGGAGGTAGGGACTTTCAGTCTCAGCAACTGATTTTCATGGAGTAAGACCACTGGGAATGAGCTGCTGTGCTCATTAGGCCTGACACTCAGCCAAGTGTGCTGAGATTGTGCTAATAAAGAGGTATGTGATGGCCTGGGATTCTGATTCAGAGGCTGAACCAGAGGAATCCCAGCCTGCACTGGAGTCCCCACCTCCAGGGCCGGCTGAACTGGGGCAGGGCCTTGATTCTGAAGCGCCTGCACCTGTGCCAGATCCTCAGAAGCAGGCACCAGATGATTCCACTCTGGCTCCAGAGGTGGTTGAGGACTCAGTGCCTGCAGGTGAGTCTCCCCCTGGGCCCAGTAACCCTTCAGCCTCTCCTGAACTGCAGAGGCTCAGGGCAGAGAGGAGAAGGGAACTGGGTTCTCCCAGGAGGAGTGCTCGCCTTAAGGCCAAGAGAGGCGGGTCTCCTAGGGGCCGGGACTGCCCCTGGCCTCAGAACAGATAAAGGCCAGTCGGCCCGGTCCCAGGTTGTGGGAGCAACGTCGTTGTTGAGTACCTGTTCCAGCCCGGACCCAGACCTGACTCTCCAGTGCTCCTGTCCCCGCCCGGCTTCCTGCTTCGGACCTCGCCCCGCTCCTTGTGGACTGATTCCAGGCTAGTGACCCAGGACCGGACTTTGACTATGCCAACGGTAACCTTTCCCCCGGGATCACAAGGTAGCTCCAACTTTGAAATGTGGGATTACAGACCGGCACGCTCCTGTGTGACAGCAAAGCATGTTTTCTACCACTGAGCAAACACAATCATACAATGAACTTTCCACCGTGAACTATTTTCAGCAGTGGAGACTGAGCCCTGATATCCCTGTGTTCAGTACAGCATTTAAAAGGGAACACCACATTCACACATTTGAATCTTCTCTCCCCAAGTGGCCAGGACTTTCTTCTACAGTGGTACCTTGGGTTACAGACACTTCAGGTTACAGACGCTTCAGGTTACAGACTCTGCTAACCCAGAAATAGTACCCCGGGTTAAGAACTTTGCTTCAGGATGAGAACAGAAATCGCGCAGCAGTGCCGTGGCAGCAGTGGGAGGCCCCATTAGCTAAAGTGGTGCTTCAGGTTAAGAACAGTTTCAGGTTAAAAACGGACCTCCAGAATGAATTAAGTACTTATCCTGAGGTACCACTGTACTCCATTGGCTGCTGTCCCAACTCAGTTTACCCACAGTGATGTGGGGGGCTGGTGCTTGGAGGGCCAACTGTCATAATATTAGAATTCAGGCCCTCAAATTAAGTTCTTAACCTGAGGTACCACTGTATTAGGGAACTGAAGTAAATATGGAGTGAGAAAGGAAAACCCCGGTCCTTGCCTGGATTTGCTTGCAAAATCTGGGATTGTGCTGACACTGTTGTATTGTGCAGGTCTTGTTTATATCGATGGGTTTTAAGTCAAGCGAGTGACTTCCCAGTGGAAAGCATCTGGTGGGGATAAGTTAGCATTTGCTCAAAGACAATGAAGTCTAACGTAGCTGTACTGGAAGCCATTGTTTCACAGCATTGGCCCGGTGATTTTCTGGGAAGTAAAGTGCTTCTCTCAAAAATGGATCAATTAAGGCATCCTTCAGCTGCTTGCCTGCTCAAGTTTGTCCTCTCGCCAACAGCTAATCAGTCCCTCGGTTCCACAACAGCTTCTTTCCTAGCTAGTCTTTCCAAGGATCCAAACACTTCTTTTCAAAACAACTGTGCTTGTGTAATTTATAGATACTGTACTTCCATATTTTTGAAAAGGGAAAAAAAAAAAAAACTCAACTGGCCTCTAATTTGATTTGTAATGTCCCCCAAAAGCCATTCTAGCAAAATCTCTTTTTAACTGTGGCTAATTACGCACATGCGGTTGCGAGATACCAAAAATAAGAGCATCTGATATCATGTTTATTATTTCCTCCACAAAGGGGAAAATCATAAATTCTTTTTAATGGGATCTTTAATAATAAAAAAGAACATAATCATTACTATCAAAAGATGAACGGCTTCCATGGGGTTTAACTCACCAGCACTTTGTCTGATTACATCCCTGTTATACTCGCAGCATTAATTACTGGAGCCTAATTAGACAAAATTGCAATGTAAACCCTAATGAAAACTAGTCTGACATACTCTTAGTGCTATCCTGTCTCCATGCTAGTTTACCTTTACATCAGAGGAACCTTTACATCCAGATGATGCTGGACTCCGACGACTATCAGCACCAGCCAGTGGTCAAGGGTGATGGGAGTTGTAATCCTGAAGGGTGATCACTTCCTCACCTCTGCTTTAGATAGTAGTTAACTGACACTTATTTTCTAAATGTCTATAGCATTCCAAAGTGCTTGGGCAGTCATGCTTTTTTACTCAGAAGCTCCTCTGCTTCTCCAAAGTATCTACACTCTAGATACCCCCAAACCCTCTAGAAATACTCTATACCCTCCAACATTTCTCTGATGAAAATAGGGACGTCATTATTATTATTATTATTATTATTATTATTATTATTATTATTCATACCCCACTCATCTGAATGGGTTGCCCCAGCCACTCTGGGCAGCTTCCAACATATATAAAAACATAATAAAACATGAAACATGAAACAACTTCCCTATCCAGGGCTGCCTTCAGATGTCTTCTAAAGGTTGTATAGTTACTTAACCCTTGGCTTGGGGCTTGCATAGCATCATGCCCTCCAGCATTTCTCTAATGAAAATAGAGATGTCCTAAGAAAAGCTGGGCATTCCAGGATCAAATCAGAAACCGGGACGGCTTCTGCAAATTCAGGACTGCCTCTGGAAAATAGGGACACTTGGAAGGTCTGAGGTTCTAGATTCTGGAGGTGGTGTGTGGTTGTGGTCAGTGCCATATATGCAGAGGAACCACCTTCTTTATTTAACTTGCATATTCTTGGGCTGTCTGGGCTACACAATGCACCTAGAGCATTTGTTTGCTCCACCTAAGAAATTCAGCTTTTTCACCTTTGAGTTGACAGTTTCCATTGGGAGAGGGGAAAAGCTTTTTTTAAAAAAACAAACAAACAAACAAACAATAGGAGCATTTCTGGTTGAGCAAAATGGATGATGGCTCTTCCCACGCAAGATACCCCAATTCAGATAGATTTTTCAAAGCAGCACTTTCCTTTTTCATGCTTAAGGGATCTTTCTTTATTATCATTGTGTGGGCAGGATAATTGCTTGGAGGGGACAAAGGATAACTTACAAGTTCTGGGAAACAACTACGCAGTCAGTTGTGATCCTGCTTAAACACTTTTCATAGTTTCAATCAGAGCAGTTACTACACAGAAACGTATGGCAAGAATTACTTCGAGTATGTGAAGTGCTGGAGCACACAAAGACACACATACACACCACGAAAATGTGGGCAGAGCCCCCAAACATATAAATACATTTGTAAAGCAGACAGACAGATTCCTATCCCTTTCCAAATGATAACTCATCCCCTTCCTTTCAAAAGGTTGATGGTCTGATAGCCTCTGGCCACAGATTTATGGTCTCTCCTCTGGAGCTCTGTAAAAGTCTAAGTATTAGAAGAAAGTTATGTGCCTCTTTACTCTCGCCTTTGACACCTGCCATGTGTTTTGTGAGGTCCACCCTACAACTCCATCATCCCTACCCACTAGGACGTGGGTGGCGCTGTGGTCTAAACTACTGAGCCTAGTCTTTGGCTTGCTGATCAGAAGGTTGGAGGTTCAAACCCCCACGACGGGGTGAGCTCTCATTGCTCTATTATTACATTTATATCCTACCTTTAAAGGGGTGCCGGTGGCATTGTGGTATGAACCACTGAGCCTCTTGGGCTTGCTGATCGGAAGGTCGGTGGTTCAAATCCCCGCGACGGGGTGAGCTCCCATTGCTTTCTCCCAGCTCCTGCCAACCTAGCAGTTCAAAAGCACACCAGTGCAAGTAGATAAATAGGTATCGCTCCAGCGGGAAGGTAAACAGTATTTCCGTGCGCTTCTCTGGTTTCCATCATGGTGTTCTGTTGTGTCAGAAGCGGTTTAGTCCTTCTGGCCACATGACCTGGAAAGCTGTCTGTGGACAAACACTGGCTCCCTCGGCCTAAAGCGAGATGAGCGCCACAACCCCATAGTTGCCTTTGGCTGGATTTACCCTTACCTGCTAGCTAGGGATGATGGGAGTTGTAGTCCAACAAAATCTGGAGACCCAACTTTGAGAAACACTGTAAGGATTCTTTAGCATAAATGCTCTCCTCCTGCTCTTCTTAAGGAAAGGGATGTATTTCATACTCCACTGTATGTTTATTGGGATCCCTCTGTCTTAGGAGACAATGGAGTGCACCTCCGGAGGCGAAGTCAAACTACTATGCTAGCAGAAGTAGAGTGACCTCCCTGGGGCTCAAGGCTGGGCAGTGTGTATGGAGCTCCTGGGCTGCCCAGATGACCCCCTTCTTGGCTTTGCTAATATAGATCAAAGGAAAGCAGAGTGATATGTTTCACACCAACTTGGCTGCAGGAGTTGCCAGAAGAAGGTGTCCAAGGCTCCATCCAACTGCCTTAGGGACTCCACTTTGGATTTGAGTAGGGTTTACTCCTAAGACATTTCTTCTCTCGAAAAAATCCTGCAAGGCAGCAGGGGTTTCGTATCAGAGTTTCCCTTCTGCTAGGTGGGCTACCTTTTCATGCTGATGAGCCCCACCTGCCTCTAAAAGTGATATAATAGTGTGGATGTGGTTGCGCTTTCAAAGCACCATCAGCGATCTGGAGGAAAGTAATAATCCGATTGCCTGCCTCCAGCCATTGTAAAGGTGTTTTGGGACTCTTGCCATTTCTGCAGCAACTCAAATCAGTAAAATAGCTGCCTTTCTTGAATTCATGCATACCTGCATGCACAGGTAATGTGACCAGTCTCTGAATGCAAAGATTTTCAGCCATTTGGGAAGGATCCCTGCATTCTCCTTTTTGGCCTCAGGGTCCCAAGGGTGGTGAAGCTGACCCCTGCTCATGAGGTCGTTTGAAGGATAAACGAGATGAGAATTGCAAAGTGCTGAAAATGGTAAATTGCTGAGAAAAGTGGTAAGAGACATGATTATTATTAATAATAACGACACCGCCACAATAAATAATCCCGGCCGTGCTGTGTCCACAGCAAAATGCACCAGTAAGTGGAGGATGAAAGAGTTCTTTCATGACCTCCTTTACAGCTGAGCTGGCAATGCTTAAAGCTCCTTTAATGTTGTGACGGATGTGCTTAGTCAGCGAGGCAAGGTCACAAATTTCTTTTCCTCCCCAAGGGGCAGCTGTCCTGGGACACAACCTTTCACAGAATTTTTACAGATAGTTGGGGGAAGGCAGAGACAGTCGGGATGGATTAAGCCTTCCCTATCTCGGGAGATGCTGATAAATTCTTTGCTGCAGGAACCAGTGCATTGTGGGGCTTCGCCTACAGTTCCCAGCCAGCCAATATTTTACTGGTCTCAGGGCATGGTATGAAGGCACAGAATGCAGAGATCTTGATAAAGCTAAGCCAGTCTGGGCCAGGGGAATACCTGCACAGGAGATCACCTGGGGAACCCTAAGCACATTGCCTCAAGCTCCATTGGTAGAAAGAAGGTGAGAGATAACCGTAATAAGTCACCGACAAGTGCAATAAGTAGCTCACAAGTCCTTTTTCTAGAAAGTGCAAAGCCACTTTGGCATCCATCACAGATTCATGGCAGAAAGCCTTCTTTGAGGGACTTCACTTAGTGCAGCGGTTCTCAACCTGAGAACCTGATGCAATCTATCGAAAACAATGCTAACTAAACATTAGCCTTCATTCTAGATTTCTGCATCTTAGCACTGTGGAATTTTGCATGTGCTGACAAATGTGCAGGAGAATTATGATATGAGAGACGTAGCTGTATTAAGGGGGAGACAGTCGGGAAGTGGTTCGGACAGTCGGTAGACAGCCATTGGGACTCTAGGAAACAAAGAGGAAGAGAAGCCAAGGAACAACAGCTTGCAAGGTTGAAGGGAAGTAGACACTTTGGGAGGGAACAGATAAGTCAGTGGCAAGTCAGTCTGGAGGCTGGAGAAGGTCTAAGCCGCAGTGGTTCTCAACCTGGGTCCCCAGATGTTGTTGGACTATAACTCCCATCATCCCTGAGCTCTGGTCTTGCAAGCTAGGGGTGATGGGAGTTGTAGTTCAACAACATCTGGGGATCCACAGGTTGAGAAAGGCTGACTTAGTGGTTGCTGCTGCTAAGATTTGTGTATTTGCTTATTAAGTTTGTCTCCCACCCTTTCTCCTAAAGAGGCAGGGGTGGCAAACAAGAGATAAAACAGTAACACAGCTTTCCAAACTTTTCACGCTGGTGACACACTTTTTAGACATGCATTGCTTTGTGACACAGTAATTTGGTTTTACTCAGAAAACCAAACCCTTTCCAGTCCCAGGAAGAGCATAGGGAGCATTCGCACGACACACCTAAACACTGCAGCCCACATGCTAACGTGTCGCGACACACATTTGGGAAAGCTCTGCAGTAACAAAACCTCCCCCCCCCAAAAAAAAAATACAGTGGTACCTCAGGTTAAGAACTGCTACAATGATCCATATGGAAACTCAGCTAGGGGGATTTGAGGAAACCACCTAACAGTGATAACAAAATTGGGATTTTAACAGTTAGGATAAATGTTTGTTTGTTTGTTTTATATTGTATTTTCCCCCCTTATGTTTGTTATAAATTTGGAAAACTAATAAAAAAAATTGGGGGGAAAAAGAACTTAATTCATTCTGGAGGTCTGTTCATAAGCCGAGGTACCACTTTAGCTAATGGGGCCTCCCGCTGTCACAGCGCCACCACCACACGATTTCTGTTCTCATCATGAAGCAAAGTTCTCAACCCGAGGTACTATTTCTGGGTTAACGGAGTCTGCAACCTGAAGCGTTTGTAACCTGAGGTACCACTGTACAGAAGAAGACTGGGAAAGATCTCAACTGAAAAGCTTGTGGAAAGAGGAACGGACCAAAAGACAACAAAGACGGCACTTTTCTTATATTTAATCACAGTGGGCTGATGCTACAATACTAAAGCCCCAATTCCTTCATTATGCAGAACGCAGCTCCTGTTAAGATGGTACTTGCAAGAGAGCCTCACCTGCAGAGTGCAGTGATCAATTTAATATGTAAGCGGTAAGATGGTCTTTGAGGTATCTTGCTCCCAAGCTTCACAGGGCAGTTTGCATTAAAATGTCAACTGAATGAATCCCTCCTCTATACAGCACATGACTTCTCTTTCTCATAGGCATTAAAGGCTAAGCAAAAGCTATGAGGCAAAGGGCTGTTGCATGGATAAAATGGGGAAGAGCCATGTACACCACCTTGAGCTCCTTGCAGGAAAAGTAGACTAAGGTAAAGGTAAGGTAAAGGACCCCTGGACAGTTAAGTCCAGTCAAAGGTGACTATGAGGCTGCAGCACTCATCTCGCTTTCGGGCCGAGGGAGCTGGTGTTCGTCCACAGACAGCTTTCTGGGTCAAGTGGCCAGCATGACTAAACTGCTTCTGGCACAACAGAACACCATGATGGAAACCAGAGGGCATGGAAATGCCATTTACTTTCCCGCCGCAGTGGTACCTATTTATCTACTTGCACTTGCTTGCTTTCAAACTGCCTGGTTGGTAGGAGCTGGGACAGAGCTCAACCCATGCACAGATTTAAACCACTGACCCAAGAGATCTACATAACCCAAGAGGCTCACTGGTTTAGACCTTTAAAGGTAGAATATAAATGTAATAATAGATAAGTAAACCTCATGCAGGAAACCATATCCAGAACTTGCAAGCAGATTTGGAAATTGCACAGAAATGTCTGGCTTCCTGTCTATCTGGAGTGATGAAGAAAGTCATTGGATCCGAAATGGTATTTGTGTCTCAGACTAAACTCTGTCTGGATTAAGCGTGTAGTACAGCACTTCCTGTAAAATTCTCATTCGGAAAGAATTTTGCTAGTTTTCTCATTTGGCGCTTGGTGTTTTCAATTAGAAACGAGCAATTTTTTAATGTGAAAAATAGACAACCTCCTTATTATAACCAATAACATTCAATCCACTGTGGTTAAATTACCCATGTCTAGTTTGCTTCACCACTGCAACGATCATTTTTCTTCCCACAGCCTATTTTTATTTATAGTTTATTATAACTTTGCATGTAAATATTAAAAGTAAGTGAAAACAGAATTTCGAAACTGTTGACTGATAGAGAGCCATCCGCTGATGATGATTTGGAAACTAACTATATGCATTACTCAGTGAAATCTTCATTAGGTTCCTGAGTACAATTTTTATGCCATAGGAGACACAACTATGTTCTAGAAGTACTTGAAAATTTTAAATAAAAGCTTCACACAAATCCTGAGCCAACAGGAACGTAAAAAGTTCACAGGTCTTAGATATGCCTTTCCTAACTTGGTCCTTCCAGAGGTTTGGGACTACAATTGCGTGGTGAGTTCCCACCTCCCCCCGGAAAGAAAGACTGAGGACACCAGTATTTAAGGTTAATGAATAGGCCGCAACTTTATTGATTACAGGAATTGAGCGGTATTGGCTTAGGCATTGGTCCTATCGTCTAACCGGCTTCAGCCTGATTGCTTGAAGACCGGCAAGGGTTAACCACCAGAAGGGGGCGTCCTGCTGATGCACATCAACTAGGAGCTCCCCCGGGGTCACCGCTCGGGGGCATGCCTTAGGCCCACACCTCCATAGGCTTTGGACAGGGCGATGCCCCCCCAGAATCCTTTACCGGACTACCCTTTGACATGGGGGAAGGTGATGATGCTTCCTTCCCCCCTCTCATCTGCATAACAATACCCTTACCAATGCCTAGCCGCCACTCGCTCGCCGCCAATACCCTCAAACCTGTATTTTTTTTTAAATAATATTTATTACTTTTAAACACTACAAAAAAGGAAAGAAAAAAGAAAAAAAAAGACAATACAATACAATATAAAAAGATTACACAACACTAACGCAATAAACTAAACAAAACAAAACAAAAACAGTTTAACACACATCATACAATTTCAGTATCTTATCTTTCATTCACTTGTTTCAGCGACCTCCTCACACCTCCCTTTTTGTATTCCACTTCTATTAATTGTTTCAGCAATTCCTTTTCATCTTCCTCTATTTTCTGTCCTATAATTATCTTAACATATTCTAACCTTATTTTTCCTTTAATACTCTAATAATCTATTTATACCTAATTCCTTATAACATTTCTACTAAAGCCATATAACTTCATTCCAACATTTTTCTAACATTCATTAATTTTACAATATTTCTATAAATAGTCTTTAAACTTTTTTCCAATCTTCTTCCACCGACTCTTCTCCCTGGTCTCGGATTCTGCCAGTCATTTCCACCAATTCCATATAGTTCATCAACCTGGTGATCTTCTGTCCGATGCTCTTAGCTCTTTTCCAAGTCCCTTCTGCAGATCTTCTTCGTATTTATACAAAAACTTTACTTTGTCTTCTACTGATCTTGTTTTTATTTACCTTCCTTTAAAACTGAAGAACAGACCTTGGGGAAACTCCCACCTAAAGATGATTTTATTCCTTCTCAGCAGGGCAACCAAATCTCCGTAGGTAGACCTAAGATCCAACAGGTATTTCCGGACGTCTTTAAAAATTTCCACTCTTGGCTGTTGTACTTCTAGGTTCTTCTGGTAGTGCCAACAGTCTCTTATTCTGTTCTTCTCTTTTTTCCCTCCTCTTCCAAATCTGAAGGCCCTCACAGTTTTAAACTCTTCTTGACCCAGATCCAAGTCCCAAAAATCAGCAAATTCCTGTGTGAGGAAGTCTATCAAACTTTCCTTCTCCAATTCAGGTAGGGCTCTGATCCTCAAATTCATCTGTTTTTCTTTAAATTCAATCATAGCAAGCGTCGACTTATGGTCATCAAGTTGCCTCTGTAAGGCTGGGACTCTCTCTCTCACCAATTGTGTTACTTTACATTCAGCAGCAACGGCTTTCTCCCTAGCTTCCTCCGTAGTCTGCCGTATCAAAGTAGATTCCTGTATCAATTTCTGGATTGTTTCTGTATTGATATTCACCTTTTGTCCCAGATTATTTATACTTTCTGTATTTAAGTCAATTTTAATAGTTGCAGCGTCCACTTTCGCATTTGTCACATCTATTTTCTTGTTAAGCTGTTCCAGTGAATCACTTATCTTACTTAATGCAACCGCTAAGGCCTCTTCTATCGACATTCCTCTTGATTTTGAATATACTGTTACAAAAGCAATAGCAGAAGAAGCAGGGGGGCCTGATATTGAGGCTCTCCTAGATTGCTGCCAAGTCCTCCCAGACCTTAATGTTTTTTCAGGAATTGACTAATCCGTTTTTTCCTTTCCATTTGCCATAACACTTAACCGATTCAAGGTCAGTCCCAGAGTCTCACAGCTTTTTGTCTTGCAGCTGGAAATTCCCCAGCTCAGCTCTTGTAACAGTTTCAAAAGCTTCCTCTAGGGGGAAACAGTTTCTGTTTATATTGGTCAATAATGTCCTCTTTTAAACACAGCTCAAACAATAAAGTTAGTTTCAATTTTCAGTTACTTTTACTCCTTTTTAAAAGCAGACGGAGACAGTAGAAACAATGTATTTCTCTTATTAGCTAGCTGTCAACAAGCATTCTAATCGCTGTCAGTGAGCCTTCCAAAGAACGTCAGTCCTGCTAGCAGCCCGTTTCCAGGGTCTGAGCTGTGGTATTTTAACTCTCTTCGCTCTCTCCCGCAGGCATATTCAGTTCACAACTTCCTCCCCTCTTCTCCTGCCTCCAAGGGGGGAGTTAATGTTCTTTACCGATGGAAATTTAGTCCTTTACAATAGGCTTTCCAAGGCTTCAGCTTGCAGCCCCAATGCTTCAGTCTATTTACAAAAGGGGAAGGCAGACTTCCTGTATTGAACCTCCCCGTTACGATACCAAATTAAACTTTTAGAAATCCAATTCTCCCGCTTCAGCTCTACTCACGGGTAATTACTTTAAAATCAAATTGTCCACAGGAAAAAGTCAGCGCTCTCTGGCAACAGCTATGCGGCTTCGCTCCGTGGAAGAAGCAGACGATTTGAAGCACCGCGCCACTCACCCCACGTCACTCCGGACCCCCGAAACCAGGTTTCCCCACGAGTAAGGGAGGCGCAAAAGGTGTCCGCCGAATCCCACGCTCACAGGCTTCTCCTGCCTGTGATTTTTTTGCGGGTCTCCGCCTTTGCCGTGACGGCCAGACCCAAATTCCCACGGGGCAAATTCCTCCCGATCAGAGGAATTCAGCCATTACCGGAGGCACCAACCCGGAAGTCCCAATACCCTCAAACCTGTAAGCAATCCCTAATCCCAGAAGATAATGTCGTCCAACCAGATATCATTTCTAGCATCCGAACGATGCACGCCATCATCTCTGTAGAGGGCCTCCTTGCTGAACTGGATGTTGGGGTGGCCAATGACACACACACCCAGAGCCACCACTATACGGCCATGAGAGTTGCAGCCCAAAAGATCTCTAGGGCACCAGGTTGGGAAAAGCTTATCTCTATAGGCTTTGATCGCATATGAATAAAAGATGCACTGGAGAAATGTTACCTGGAGATTTATGCAAGAAATGTGCATGACTGAGTAAGTCAGAACAAGAGCAGCACTGTGTCTTGTGCTGTTATCAGCTGACATCCCAGGAACCATGTTGCTTATTAGCTGCACCACTTGATAACTTAAATGGCCTTACACGCTGGAAGCGCGAGGCAGACAATATTGCATTTAGGGAACTGAGCAGATTTAAACGATACTAATCTGAATGCAAAGGGTTCTTCAAATGTGTCGGTTTCATTTGCACAAATATGCATGGCAATCGCACTGGTGAAACAAAAGGGCGGCATGACAAATTGAAACATGAACTAGCAAGGCGATGGGAAAGCAATAAAAGAAAACAGTTGTAGGTTTACATTTCTCAAATGCCATGTGATTTAATGTCATTATTGACAGACCCTCCCTGTGTCCCTATTTTCCAGGGGCAGTCCTGGTTTTACAGAAGCCGTGCCGGTTTCTGAATTGATACAGGAATTTCCCACTTTTCCTAAGGATGGGTCCATTTTCACCGGAGAGATGCTGGAGGGTATGGAGTTATGCAACCCCCGTGCCAAGGAAATAATAATAATAATAATAATAATAATAATAATAATAATAATAATAAATAAATAAATAAATATAATAATAATAATAATAATAATAATAATAATAATAATAATAATATTTATACCCCGCCCATCTGGCTGGGTTTCTCCAGCCACTCTGGGCAGCTTCCAACAGAATATTAAAATACAATAACCTATTAAACATTAAAAGCTACCCTAAACAGAGCTGCCTTCAGGTGTCTTCTAAAAAACTGGTAGTTGTCTTTCTCTTTGACATCTGGTGGGAGGGTGTTCCACATGGCGGGTGCCACTACCGAGAAGGCCCTCTGCCTGGTTCCCTGTAACTTGGCTTCTTGCAGTGAGGGAACCGCCAGTAGGCCCTCGGCACTGGACCCCAGTGTCTGGGCAGAACGATGGGGGTGGAGATAAGTAACTATACAACCTTTAGAATACATCTAAAGGCAGCCCTGTTTAGGGAAGTTTAAAAATGTTTAACGTTTTATTATGTTTTTATAGGTGTTGTGAAAGCTGCCTAGAGTGGCTGGGGCAAGCCAGTCAGATGGGTGGGGTATAAATGATAAAATTATAAGCATCATCATCATCATCATTAAATAGGATGTCCCTATTTTCATCAGAGAAATGTTGGACGGTATGGAATTCAGACACGAAGCTTTGCCCATGCAATCTAAAATGGTACAGTCTGGAGGGCAGGGAGCTTTTCTATACTTTCAAATGTTCTCTTGCTTAAAAATTTCCCTGCAGATGCAACATCAGCACAATAAACTGAAATGTTAGTTTTTAATGCATTTTTTTTTTTTTTACCCACAGAGATCCCAGCCCCCATTTAATATAGGAGAATATTCAATCACAGCGACCCACCTGCAGCCTGAAGTGGTATATTCAGGATTTCAGGATTCCGCTGCCTCATTCTGCTGTGTGTCTAGACCAGAACCTATATAAACTGGCCGGGCGAACCGTCTGGGAGCTTCTAAGAGAATCCATTGTCAATTGATGGACACAAGTTTTCTGACCTTGGAGTCACCTTGGCAGCTTGAACTAATTGTAAAGCCATGAACAGAAGAAGACTATATTATCTACCTCTCCCTTCCCCAAAACACATGGAAGACATAAGTGGGCCTGCCACATATGGACTTTATGGAACAAAGGCAAGGAGACAAACTGTGTTTCATTTCCATTTCCAGTTCTCTGTTTCTATGAATAGAGACGCTTGCTGCTTGGGTTTGCCAGCAGTAAATCTCAGCAGCTGTCGATGGAGACTATAACATAAAAACAGTCCTACTGCATCAGTCCAATGGTTCATTAAACCCAGTTCCTTGACTCTGACAGGGGCCAGCCCCAGATGCTTCAGACCATGTAGAACAGCAAGGGGATGCTAATAAAGCACTTTGTCCCTGCTGCTCACTCCTAGCCTTGCATTTAGGTGTATGCTAAGCCCATCGCGGGACACGGGTGGCGCTGTGGGTAAAACCTCAGTGCCTAGGACTTGCCGATCGCATGGTCGGCGATTCGAATCCCTGCGGCGGGGTGAGCTCCCGTCTTTCGGTCCCAGCTCCTGCCCACCTAGCAGTTCGAAAGCACCCTTAAGTGCAAGTAGATAAATAGGTACTGCTTTCTAGCGGGAAGGTAAACGGCGTTTCCGTGTGCTGCGCTGGTGCTGGCTCGCCAGAGCAGCTTTGTCACGCTGGCCACGTGACCCGGAAGTGTCTCCAGACAGCGCTGGCCCCCGGCCTCTTAAGTCAGATGGGCGCACAACCCTAGAGTCGGACACGACTGGCCCGTACGGGCAGGGGTACCTTTACCTTTACCTTTACCTTTAAGCCCATGGTTGCCCTAATCCTCTTAGTTATGATGATGGATGGTTTCAATTGCTGTGTCTAATGCCATACCCTCCAATGGTCCCAAGTTTCCAAGGACAATCCCGGAATGACAGAAGCCGTCCCGGTTTCTGATTTGATCCTGGAATGTCCCGGATTTCCTTTTCCTCCCCTCCACACCTCAGAGAACAATTAAACGTGGTGGGTGGGTGTGTAGGTGCAAAAGCAGAATCCTGTTTATACTGAAACTGAAGTTCATACACTAAATGAAGGAAATGGTGAAGCTGGCGATACAAAGCCCTTCTTATAATTTGGAAGCAAAAGGCCACCAATCCGCTTTTAATTCTTGGATTGCAATGCTTCAGCAGCCAGCCCTTCTTTTTTTTTTAGGAAACCTCGTGGATTGTTTATTACTTTATTGTAAATGGAGTCTTACACAGTCTACTGAGAAGTAAGTCTGACTGTATTCAATGGAGCTTACTTCCAGGTAACTGGGAGCCTTATACTGCAATCCTAAGCATTTTTACTCAGAACAAAGCCCCACCATAGCTGTCAACTTTTCCCTTTTCTTGCTAGGAATCCTATTCGGAATAAGGGAATTTCCCTTTAAAAAAAGGGAACAGTTGACAGCTATGAGTCCCACTGAGTCCCACAGATTTGCTCTCCAGTATCTTCCTGATCATTCTCACAGTTTCTATTATTATTATTATTATTATTATTATTATTATTATTATCATCATCATCATCATCATCATCATCACCATCCACCTTTTTCCCTGACAGGGGCTCAAGGCAACTTACAGCTAAATTTTTATGTCACTCCATTTATCTGTTGTACATGACCCCTTCCCTCACACATTTTTGCTTTACAACATTCCTGTGAGGTAGGTTAGGCTGAGAGGTTGCAATTGGCTTAAGGTGACAGGTGTAACTCAAGTTTCTGAATGGCTTCATTTCAGTTGGTTAGAGTACGGCTGCAGGTTTGACGACCCGTAAGGGACAGGTGCATATTCCTGCATTGAAAGGAGTTGGACTAGATCAGGGTTTCCCAAACTAGGGTCTCCAGCTGTTTTTGGACTACAACTCCCATCATCCCTAGCTAGCAAGACCAGTGGTCAGGGGTAATGTCCAAAACAGCTGGAAACCCAAGTTTGGGAAACCCTGATCTGGATGATCTTCAGATTCCCTTTCAACTCTACAATTCTATGATTTCCAGCACATTAAAGGTAAAGGTAAAGGCACCCCTGACCATTAGGTCCAGTCGTGGCCGACTGTGGGGTTGCGGCGCTCATCTCACTTTACTGGCCAAGGGAGCCAGCATACAGCTTCCAGGTCATGTGGCCAGCATGACTAAGCCGCTTCTGGCGAACCAGAGCAGCGCACAGAAACACCGTTTACCTTCCCGCTGGAGTGGTACCTATTTATCTACTTGCACTTTGACGTGCTTTTGAACTGCTAGGTTGGCAAGAGCAGGGACCGAGCAATGGGAGCTCACCCTGTTGCGGGGATTCGAACTGCCGACCTTCTGATCGGCAAGTCCTAGGCTCTGTGGTTTAACCCACAGCGCCACCCGCGTCCCTTTTCAGCACATTGCGGTTGTCCAAATGGGAAGTCACAGGGCATGGATAATTTAACCAAGCCCACCCACATCCAGAATATAATCTACAACAGGTGTTTTGGGTCCAGTTTGGGGAAATGTTGGTGAGACATACACATGTCTCCATATTTAGGAGCAGGAGTACTATCATTACTGGTTTGTACAGGGTCAATCTACAACTAATGTCGGTGGAAAGAGGCGGGACCCACAGGGAGTCTTCTGTTGCTGCTGGCTGCTTGTTGCAGACGCTTGTTCCTTTCGGCCAGTCTACACTTGCCTACGCAGCTAGGTATGATGCTGTCGCTTGCAGGCAGATTTTCCACCAGATGGTACAGCCTACTCTACGAGAAACATTTGAAAGGACAACAAAATACAGCAGAAGCCATTTGACAGTCCACATGGCCAGGGTAGGCTTAGCCAAAACATTTCCATGGGCGTCAAAATGGAAAGGAAAGCAGGTCCCTGCCTGTTGTGATGGCCTTCAGCACCTTCCTAACACCAGCGGCACAGGCTGGGGAAAACTCCACTGTGGGCCAGATGCAGTCTCCAAGCCAGACCTTGCTTTCCACCATGCCATTCAAATGGTCTTCTCTATCAGCAGCAGTTGCACCCAACAATAGGTGCAGCCACAGCCAAGGACAGGCAACAACAACAACAACAACAACAATAATAATTTTATTATTAATTCCCCACCCATCTGGCCATCTTGCCCCAACCACTCTGGGTGGCTCCCAATAGAACACTAAAAACAAAATAAAACTCCAAACATTAAAAACTTCCCGATATAGGGCTGCCTTCAGATGTCTTCTAAAAGTTGTGTAGTTCTTTATCTCCTTGACATCTGATGGGAGGGTGTTCCACAGGGAGGGTGCCACTGCCAAGAAGGCCTTATAAGCCAACCAAAGGCTTATCTGCATTTTCCTCTGCTCTTTTCAGGCATCGTTCACGATTTAAAGATCAGTGTCCAACTACCTATTTTATTTATTTTATTTTATTTTATTTTATTTTATTTTATTTTATTTTATTTTATTTTATTTTATTGCATTGCATTGCATTGCATTGCACTGCACTGCACTGCACTGCACTGCATTGCATTGCATTGCATTGCACTGCACTGCACTGCACTGCACTGCACTGCACTGCACTGCACTGCACTGCACTGCACTGCATTGCATTGCATTGCATTGCATTGCTCCGGAGCTTTCCCTGCAAAAACCTGCTCTTTAAAGCTGAATCAGAGCAAAGGTCAACCCACAGAAAACCTATATGGGCATTTGCTCTGATCCAGCTTTAAAGAGTGGATTTTTGTGGGGAAAGCTCGGCGGGAGGGGGAAGCTCAGATATGGGAATGTTGAAGCACATACCTCTGTCTGGAAAGACCGAGGCGAAAGGTATGTGTGGATAAGCCCTCAGTTTTGTCCCCCTCCTTCTCTGTACTGAGTTTTACAAAGGCAACACTAAGATGGAGGAGGAGGAAGAGGAAGAAGCTGACAATCAGGTGAGGGCTGGCTGAGGGCATGCTTGGGTTGGTGGCACCTTTAGCCTCTATTGCTCCCTATTTTCTAGCCTCCAGATCTGGGATGCCTCACTTCCCATGTTTAAAATAAAGCATCCTTTCCCATCAGTTCTGAAAACTGCACTTAGTTTAAAATGCCTGAGAGAACAAGAATGCACCTGAAAGACAACACATGGGGTGCCAAATGGTGTTTTCTAAGATGGGAGTTCCAGCCCTCTTGTTGCCACTTGGACATGATGAAGATGGCACACCTTATTTCCCCCCTATAGAATTGCAGAGTTGGAAGAGATCCTGAGGATCATCTAGTCCACCCCCCTGGAATGCAGGAATATGCAGCTGTCCCATATGGGATTCGAACCTGTGACCTTGGCATTATCAGCACCACGCTCTACCCAACTGAGCTATCAAAAGATCCTGTTTGTACCAAGACAAATAGTCCATTTAACTGACTATTGCTTTCTCTAGCTGCATATGATTTCCCAGGATCTCAGCCAAAGGATCGTTCACATCTAAGGATTCTTGAGGAGTTCAGTTTCCATGGCTCCTAACACAGACTGACCAGATCTGCACACCCGAGACTAATGTGTAGATCACAGCATCTTTGTCCTTCAGATTTCTCCCTTCTCTCAAATCTGCAATACAGTTCTTAGCTTTAAAAAGTACCAAATTGCCTATTTGTATATAACATAACCTTGAGACAAAATCTATTTTAAAATACTGTATTTTCTGGCTTATAAGACTACTTTTTAATCCAGGGAAATCTTCTCAAAAGCCAGGGGTCGTCTTATACGCTGGTTACAGCAGCAGCTTCTGCAGCAACTCCCCACCAAAGGATAAAACGACAGCAAATTAAATCAGAGGACACCAAGCTCTCTAGATGAAGCAGAAATACACTTGAAAATTGGCCCCAGAAGCCCCCGGCCACTGGGAAGTGGAGCGGATTTCCGAGCCGGACTGGAGACTGGTTTTTTAAATTTTTATTTGGTGTGCGTTGGAAGAGGGGTAGTCTTATACAGCGAGTATATCCCAAACTCTATATTTTAACTGGAAAGGTTGGGGGGTCGTCTTATACGCCCAGTCATCTTATACGCCAGAAAATACAGGTACCTATTTTGTAATAAAATATGTATTTAAATATGAATTTTCAATGGGCTTTAAAAATGCATGTTAATAAGGTGAAATGGACTAATGGATGAACATATACAAAAGTGACATTTTGGAAACAGATGGACCTAGCAGTCCCTCTTCACATAACCTACTAATCTGATTATTATTAGTTTAAACAAATCTAGGGATGCCCAGAATTGAACATAGGCCTTCTTCATGCAAAGTCAACCGCTTCACAAACGAGCAATGACCATCTCCCCCATATCTCTTTGTGTCATAGTCTGTAAGCTTTCAGGTTAGACAGAATTCTCTACCAAAGAATTATGGATGGAAAGGCCCAGATATGAAACGAGGCTGTGAGGAAGTTGAGGAGTGTATTTCTCAACATGCTGGTGCCTTGCCAGCTTCTTCTGTAGAAAGGAAACCAAAAACACAGAATGTCTTAATTGGATCCTCGCGAAAGATACTGTGTTTCCACTGATTAAGGCAATTAAAGGTGCAGATTCTGCTGCTCAAAGGCTGACATCTTCAGGTGTCTCCACGTAACCGAAATTAATGCCACTGCTAGCTGTGCCACCTAGCCAGGCTGCAAAGTAAATTAATTACTGCAAGAGAGCTAATAAGAGTGGCTCAGGAACAATCTTCCCGCTTGCCATCCGAGGCTGCACCGAGACTTTTGCCTCTCTGCTGCCCATGAGTGCAACCTGGCAGTTGCTGACTGTAACGTTTCTATTGTATAGTTTATGCTAAATATGCATATCTTAATTGCATTAGTCAAAATAATTAGCTAATATATTTTTGCATAATGACGAGGTAAGCAAATATCACCGTAGCTCAGTGCTTCTTGCATGAGTAAATTTGGAAAATTAATAGACTCCCAATTTCCTAATTATCTGTCTTTTATTCCAAACTTAAACAATGAAATGCTATTGCGCACTCCTGGGCATCTTGTAATTCAGTTTGCACCTTGGTATATGAATATATATATATATATATATATATATATATATATGCGCACCTGGTTTTTCGTCTCCTTCCAGGAAAAGAATCTAAAATACTATTCTTTTCCCCCAATACTTTTTCAATGAACCTGCTACACCAGCTTCTTAATTTCTTGGACACAGCTGAGTGTAATCTTCCCCCATGCTATAAAATGGTTCCAAATTGAAAAATGTTTAGAAGAGGAGCAGGAAAGCATACAGAATGAAGGATGAGCTGGCAATTAAGATGCTGTCCTTGAGATTAGTGGATCCTGGACGCCCACAATTTGAACTAAGGGCAAGGTGTCTGCAACATCTGAAGGTTGCGAGTTCAGAACTCAGCTCGAAGCAAGTGGAAATGTCCTTACTTGGGGAGCTTCAGAGCTTCTCTTCCTACCCATGATTCATGACATCCATCTGTGCCATGGTGCCTGCCATCTGGATGAATCCATGGTCTCATATCCAGTCCAAACTCAGCCAATTTAAATGTTCAGCAATGGCACGTGGTATAGCCCTTCTTGGACCATACCACTCCACACTGAGGATTGTCCAGTTTGTTGAATGTTCCCTGGTGTTAAAAACAAACTGCAAGCATGTATGTCAGGTGGTGGTATGGTTGCTCGAGAGCAAACAGACAAGAGTGCAACCTGTCTTTTCCAGGCTTTATTATCTGTACAAATTATCTTACAGTGCATCACAAGTCCATGTCTGCTCAGTCACTAGCAGAATCTGGGAGTGGGCGGTCCTTATACCTTCCCCAGCATAACAGTTGTGTGACCCCCATCCTTCTCTTCCTCTCTCTGTGCGCAAACCTACTGCGCAACGTGGGTGGTGGCAAAGGGGGACTTGCCTCCCCTCTCCTTTGCTCAGGCTTGGTGTTGAGGCTCTCCCTAGCATCTTCTGATCCCTGCGCCCCTTCCCCACTGGAGGCGGGGCTTCCCTCCTTGCCAGAGGAAGAACTGCTTCACAAGATCTTCGGAGGCTCCTTGTAACACAACTGCTCTTCCACCTCTCACCTCTGAGCTGATGGCAGTTCCCTGACAATATACATCCTACACATGGAAAGTTAGTAGGTCAGAGGTAAGGTTATCACTTTCTCACTATATGCTAGCTTTCCTTCTACAAGGAATTTTCGATGTGGGGTGGTTTCCAAACAAGTCATCTGCAATCTCCATTCCAGAATGGTACAGTGCAGAACTGACTGTGCTAAGGTCTGTGGTGGCACTAGGGGTAGGTTAAAGATAGTGACAAGGCCAAGGCTGTCCAATGAGCTTTGTAACAGCAAGGATTTGAGCCTGTCTCTTTTAAAAGCCAAGCCCACACTCTAACCACACTGGCTCCCAACATAGACTAGAATAAGAAATCATGCAGATGCAGTCTAAGTGGTAGGAACCAGACATTTCAGCACTGTAGGAACTGGTTTGATAGTTAGCGTTTTAACAAGAGGATGTACAAGGGACTTAAGGTTTTCCACATCTGGATTGGAACTTCACTCCAAAGCATTATCAACCAAGCCTCTCATACAGCAAAGTAGTAGAAACAAGCATCGGCGGGGGAAAGAATTAACCCCACATTTCCAAAAAGTATCCACACTTGTTATGGCTTAAGGAAAAGCTACCCAGAATCTGATAAGAGAGCTTTCGCCTGATGAAACACACTGGCAGGATTTTTGTCTCATCTCTCTAGACCCTCAAACTCTCTGCCTCCAGGGCCCACTTGAGATGGCTGAAAATTACTGAGGCCCACTAACCACATAGCAGTGGTGCAGTCACAAAATGGCGGCCAGTGGAGGCAGTGTGATATAGTTTCTTGGCAATTACTGGCAACTCTTTCTACTAATATCAAATCTGTCTTTGGAAATCACTAAACTATTTCCCGCGGCATTTTACCTCATGGCAAGGAGTTTGCCCACAGCTTAGTTTTCCTCAAGCTAACTACGGACATTTGCTCTGGAGGTATTGTGAAGAGGCCTTCCTATGACTGTCGGGCTCTGCACAAGGGACTTTGATGTGTGTGCAGGACAACTGCCTGTCTTACATCATAATGAAATCTGGTGACTGAAAGGTGAGTTGCCCCACCCACCTGTCAAAGGGTGAGGGCAGATAGTGAATTACATTGACAAACTTTTTTTTTTTTACATTAAGATGTTTCTGGACATATAATCTATAATTTAAGACTGTCAGATCTAATCCTGCCCACTGGGGTGGCAGTCTGCAAGTCTTTGCCCTCTTCTGATAGCCCACCAGGTACTAAAGAGTTCTGACATGACCCCCTTCAGTTTCCTCCAGACTAAACTTACCCAGTTCCTTCATCCTTTCATCATAGGGCATGCTTCCCATATCACTCACCATCCTCTGAATCCATTCCATTAAATTAATTGTTGTTTGTTTGTTGTTGTTTAGTCGTTTAGTCTGACTCTTCGTGACCCCATGGACCAGAGCACGCCAGGCACTCCTGTCTTCCACTGCCTCCCGCAGTTTGGTCAAACTCATGCTGGTGGCTTTGAGAACACTGTTCAACCATCTTGTCCTCTGTCGTCCCCTTCTCCTTGTGCCCTCCATCTTTCCCAACATCGGGGTCTTTTCCAGGGAGTCTTCTCTTCTCATGAGGTGGCCAAACTATTGGAGCCTCAGCTTCAGGATCTGTCCTTCCAGTAAGCACTCAGGGCTGATTTCCTTCAGAATGGAGAGGTTTGATCTTCTTGCAGTCCATGGGACTCTCAAGAGTCTCCTCCAGCACCATAATTCAAAAGCATCAATTCTTCAGTGATCAGCCTTCTTTATGGTCCAGCTCTCACTTCCATACATCACTACTGGGAAAACCATAGCTTTAACTATGCAGACCTTTGTCAGCAAATTAAATTAATACATTACCCTAATTAAAATAAAGCCAGCTGGAAAACCAACTGTGTCAACTGGTTAAAACCTGCGTGGGGGGTGGGGGGGAGCAAATAATTAAATAAAATACAACTACAATCTCTAACTTTCTTCCTTTCAAGTCTTCCTTCCCTTCTTTCCTCCTTTCTCCTGGAACATGCTCATTGCTGAGGCTGCAAGCCAACTGCTCTACACACACAAAAAGAAGCCTGCTGAACTATCAGCAGGTTGCCTTAAACATTTTTTTAATAATAAAAAAATCTAGAAGAAATGAAAAGTTACCAACATTTGTTATTGTCATTTTGGAAGCGGAACTTTCTCAGAGGCTACACGCAAGGCATAAGCGTTCACACAGAAACCTCACCCCTGCTGCATCGAATATTTTTAAGCATATGGAAGCCAATCCTTCACCCCACCCAGTAGCTTAATTCATCTGCATGATGCTGCAAAGTTACTGTACTTTTGAGGCTGAGGGGAGTTGTTTTCAACCTTCATGTCTAGGATGGTTGCTTTGGGATGCCTCATGGGACGTGACTCGTACATGAAATAAATACAGATAGTAATAATGGGTTGGGACCTAGATACTTGACGGACCATCACCTCTGATGCTTCCTTGCCCAGGCATGGAGATTATAGGAGAGGCTGTTCTCCATGACCCTCCTTTGAGAGATGGACATTATGTGGAAACTTAGGAAGAGAGACCTCTCCACTAAGATGTCCTGGCTACGGAATGCCCTTCCTCTGGTACAAACTGTGGCTTTGTTACAGCACCAGTTTAAGGCACAGTGTGGTCTTCAACTATCATTTATTCCGAGGGGACCCACTGAATCAAATGGACTTAGGTTGCATCTGTACTGTACATTTAAAGCAGTATCATACTACTTTAAACAGTCATAGATTCCCCCAAAGAATTCTGGGAGCTGCGGTTGATTAAGGTTGCTGAGAGTTGTTAGACCTGTGTTTCCCTCACAGAATTCCCAGGGGTCCCTAGAAAGATAGATGGACCGTTAAACCCCTTTGGGAATTGTAGCTGTAAGAGTGGGAAAATGAGAAACGGAGAGAAAACGGAGTTATAGCTTCCCCACGCCAAGCAGGAGGCCAGCGCTCAGCACACCATCTACCATCCCAGAAAAGACCAAACCCACGGGACCCTGCTGCATCAGAATGCACCTGGAAGTCATTGTGGAGGTTCAAAGTATCCTGCCACAAAGACACCCCATTGAATTCCTCCAGGAATTCCAACCAGATACTAAGGTCGGCCCGCACCTGACGGGAAAGGCGCACTCTATGCTGCGGGGCCTTCAAACCCGAGGTTAGTCTGGCCAATCTTGAACAGAATGGTCTTCCAGGGGCGACCACCCGGCAAGCAAAATTCAAATGACCCAACAACGACTGCAGCTGCCGTAAGGAGACCTTCTTCAAAGGAAGCAATTCTCCAATAACCCTTTTTAAAGTGGTTATCTTATCTACAGGTAAGCTGGAGGTTTGAGCCACGGTATCCAACCAGATACCCAAATAAGTGAATTGAGTAGAGGGCCCCTCAGTCTTCTCTGCTGCTAATGGAACACCCAGCTCTTCCGTTAAGGAAGCAAAAGCCTGCAACAATAAAACGCAGTCCCCAGTATCGTTCGCTGAGGCCAGTAAAAAATCATCCAGATAATGCGTGACACCGCCCAAACCAGTTCTATCACGCAAGGCCCACTCCAAAAATGAACTAAAACACTCAAAAGCCGCACAGGCCACAGAACAGCCCATGGGCATGGCCTTATCGAAGTAAAATCCTCCTTCAAACTGAAAGCCAAGCAACCAGAAATCGTCGGGGTGAATTGGAAGCAGCCTAAATGCAGACTCAATGTCGCATTTGGCCAGCAGGGCACCAGGCCCAAACTTCCGTATCGTCTTGATCGCATGATCAAGAGAAGCATACTTTACCAAAACAAAGCTCCGGGGGAATCACGTCATTTACTGACGTGCCTCTTGGGTGAGAGAGATTATGAATGAGGCGAAATTTCCCCGGAGCTTTCTTAGGAACTATACCCAAGGGTGAAATATGCAAGTTGGGAAAAGGGGGGACAGTAAAAGGACCGGCCATACGGCGTAAAGCCAATTCCTTTCCGATTTTCTTACGCGCCACCTCTGGCATATCCTTAACAGATTTCTGGTTAGCAGGAGTCCCTGCCATAGGGGTCGATGCCACAGGAATCCTGAAACCTAAAGAAAAACCATCACACAAATAGGAGGCCGATTCCTTGTCAGGGTACGTTTTCAATAAGGACAGCAATGGCTGTAGTCGTACCGGGGTATAGGCTAATGAGGATAAATTACTACTTTCCTGCTCCAGAGGCTGGGACCTGGAGAGCGGCTTTTGGGGGCAGCTGAGAGCCCCCTCCTTTACGAAATGGAGGGTCCTCCACACCCTCCCGCCCAAAGCCCCCAAACAGCCAGGGGCCTAAGGTGGCGACACGCTGAACGTGCCGCGGCAATGCGCCCACGCAGCGCCGCTGGCCTGCAATTAAAATAGGGGACCTGCACGCTAGCGCAATCGCTCACCTCCCACCAGCAGCTGCGATGAGAAAACGGCCTGAGCGGCCCGCCACGGCAAGGTGAGTCACCACGCTGCACGGGCAGCCCCCCCCGACCGCCGCCGGTTCAATACAAGCGTGAGGGAGGGCTGGAAAACAGGGGAGGAAGGGCCCAACCAAACCCAGCCAAAACACGGGGCAAGCACTCGGCGCACGCACAGGCCGCGATACGGACAGCAGCGCGCCTCAGGGAAGGGTTTTTAACGTCCAGGCCTCGGCCCGATCCGAGGCCACGCCGCAGAGGCGCCCCACGGCCGCAAGGCACGGGGCTGCCCAGGCCTCGCTCTCCGCTCTACAATACCACTTAATAAAAACCACTGCCCCGGAGGGCACCAGGCACCAGGCGGCTCCTTCTCGGAACCCTGTGGGATCCCCGGAGCGGCGCGGCCTACGGCGGCGCCGGGGGCCTGCGACTAAGAAGGCTGAGGAATCCCCCAGCCCGGGCTGTAGCTCAGCCGGGAGTCGGGCCGTACGCCACCCCGGGCCAAGGGGCCCCCCCGGCCCAAGGAAAAATTAAACCAGAACCAATAAGGGCAAATAAAAGCAGGGAATAAATTAAAGAAGGAATAGCCAAGGATAAAGGGTAGGAAAAAGGAGAGGGGGAAAGAGTATACAACCAAATCTTCCACTGAAATTGCTCCGGTGCTGATCCGGTGTCCACAGCGAAAGAGAAAGGAACAAGCTGTGGACCTTGCTTAAATAACCACTGATCCCACCCCTAAATTGGCAACATCAAATTTACCCCAGCAACACCAGCCACCAATCTGCACTCAGCCCTTTAAATTAATCTGGCCGGCAACCTGGGTGTTTTTGTCTGGCCCCATCCGCAACACGTGCTCTCATTTAATGAGAACTCGCTTTGTCAGATCATATTATTATTATTATTATTATTATTATTATTATTATTATTATTTGTATACTGCCTTCATCTGCAGATCTCAGGATGGTTCAAAACATAAAATTACCCTATCAAAACCCACAAAACCTCTGTGGCTTATTAAATCTAGCAGAGGGGGCCTGACTGACTGGGTCCAGAGTGTGATCAGAGCTTCTTTGTCCATGGGGATGGTCCCCACTGCCTTGAAAGAGACAGTGGTGTGTAGCCGCTCCTTAGGAGACCAACTCCAGACCCCTTGGATTGCAGCAAATGTCAGCCAGTCATATTTGTGCCAGTCACAGAGCAAGGAGACCATCCCTGTTGTCATGATTCGCCACCCCCTCCCCAGAAACCACATGTTGGTCATGGTTGTGTGAGAAGAAAATCCCACGTGTGTAAGCTCTTACTTCACACAACTGAAGCTCTGTGCAACCGGGGCACCTAGGTAACACATGAATAGAGTGCCAGCTAGTCTGGGGACTGGGAATGTCCGCCAAGAACATATAACACCAGTCCTGAAAGACCTTCATTGGCTCCCAATACATTTCCAAACACTATTCAAAGTGTTGATGCTGACTTTTAAAGCCCTAAATGGCCTCGGCCCAGTATACCTGAAGGAGCATCTCCACCCCCATTGTTCTGCCCGGACACTGAGGTCCAGCTCCAAGTGTCTTCTGGCAGTTCCCTCACTGCGAGAAGTGAGGTTACAGGGAACCAGGCAGAGGGCCTTCTCAGTAGTCAAATAAACAACTATCTGACTTTTAGAAGACACCTGAAGGCAGCCCTGTTTAGGGAAGTTTTTAATGTTTGATAATTTATCGTGTTTTTAATATTCTGTTGGGAGCCACCCAGAGTGACTAGCCGGATGGGCAAGGTATAAATTATTATTATTATTATTATTATTATTATTATTATTATTATTATTATTACAAATCTAGGGATGCGGATGGGGTTGTGGTCTAAACCACTGAGCCTCTTGGGCTTGTTGATCAGAAGGTTGGTGGTTTGAATACCCACAACAGGGTGAGCTTCCATTGCTCTGTCCCAGCTCCTGCCAACCTAGCAGTTTGAAAGCACACCAGTGCAAGCAGATAAATAGGTACCGCTGCTGTTTACCAGGGTAAACAGCATTTCTGTGCGATCTGGTTTCTGTCACGGTGTTCTGTTGCACCAGAAGTGGTTTAGTCCTGCTGGCCACATGACCCGGAAAGCTGTCTGTGGATAAATGCCACCTCCCTCAGCCTGAAAGCGAGATGAGCACTGCAACCCCATAGTCGCCTTTGAATGGACTTAACCGTCCAGGGGTCCTTTACCTTCTCTATTAAAAATCTATTTATTAATCACTTCTATGAAACATCTCAAAGGTCTTTAACAATAAATGCATACATAAAACAGTTTCATATGTGAAATAAATTAAAGCAATTTCATATACAGTGGTACCTCGGGCTAAGTACGTAATTTGTTCCGGAGGTCCGTTCTTAACCTGAAACTGTTCTTAACCTGAAGCACCACTTTAGCTAATGGGGCCTCCTGTGGGAGCACGATTTCTGTTCTCATCCTGAAGCAAAGTTCTTAACCTGAGGTACTATTTCTGGGTTAGCAGAGTCTGTAGCCTGAAGCGTATGTAACCTGAAGTGTATGTAACCCGAGGTACCACTGTATAAGAGCACTTTCCAGGCACAGACGCAGAATGGGATTTTTAAAAGTAACTCCATTTACAGGGCTTGTTGAAAAAGGAAGGTCTTTAGTAGACACTGAAAAGACAATAGAGGCAGTGCCTGTCTGATGTGTATCTGGGGAGAATTCCAAAGAGTAGGTGCCCCCACAGTAATGGCCTGATGCCCACATCGTATGGGATGGACCTCCTGGGGAGATGGACTCTACAGGAGGCCCTCTCCTGCAGTTCTCTATATCCCAAACTGTGTTAGCGAGGAAGGTGGAAACTGAAGCATTTAATTAAATAGTTTCAGACATATTTATGTTTCATTATTCACTGGATATTGTTTGCCAAAATGCAAACTTACATTATCTTTTTTTAAACCCCCTGAAGGAAATTTTAGAGATTTGTAATATGTGTTTGCACACACACACACACACACACGAAGTGGTTCAAGAGAGAGAATGTTACAGAGGCACCAATGTCTCAACTTATTTCAGACCTTTGATCCTGTTTTCCCTAGCAGGATTCAGAATAATAACCCATGCAAAGTCTGCTGGCAGCATGATTCCCCAACCAGGGTTGTGGGTATAAAGCTGGAATCTACCTTGTTGGAAAGAGGAACAAGGTCCTAGGATCAGTAATCTTCCTTCCCCAAAGCTGGTCCACATTCTTCTACTGGGCTGTGTGTGTGCACTCAATTCTTAGTCAGATTGTGGCGAGAGCAAGGCAGAGGTCCCATCCACCCTGCACATTTTAAAAGGGTCATTACGCCAACCTGAGAGCAAAGAGTGATGTGGAGATAGATAGATGTGGAGATAGATGAGAGAGAGAGAGAGAGAGAGAGAGAGAGAGAGAGATGATAGATAGATGATAGATATAGATATAGATAGATAGATAGATAGATAGATAGATAGATAGATAGATGATAGATAGATAGATAGATAGATAGATAAATAGATAGATGATAGATAGATAGATAGATAGATAGATAGATAGATAGATAGATAGATATAGATAGATGATAGAATGATCCAGCCATTGCTATTTTTAAATTTCATTGATTTCACCAAAAGAGTCTTATGTATGAATGAACTTTATTACGGTCACAGACCAGGATTAAAAAAACAACAACATATAAATAAAATAGCAGTTAGGATTTTTTTAAACTGATAAATGTTGGAGCAAATAAGGACACAGAAACAAGCATAGGATAAAACATCTGAATAAAATACAAAATTAAACACGGATAATAGATGGATAAAAACTGATAATTAAAACAGATAAGAACTGAAAACAAATAAAAACATGCAGTTAAAACAACTGTAAGAGCGTAAAAACTAAAGGACTTGCAGTTAAAACAACTATAAGAGGGTGCAGAGTAGAAGCCTCTGAAATAGATGACACTCACAGCATTAGAAACTGATATGCAAATATGGTCTTATGTATATATTTCTTGCATTTGAAAGAGGTGATGAGGTTTAACAATCAACCCCTTTCCCCAGGGAACTCTGGGAACTGTAGTTCTGTGAGGGGCAGAGGGATCTCCTAGCAACTCTTTCACCCTTACCAGATTACATTTCCTGGGGTTCTTCTTTTTCTTTAAGGGAAGCTGTGACTATTTAAAGTGATACTGCTTTCTCTGCAAATACTGTATTGGCCCAAATATAAGCCGCACCCGAATATAAGCTGCACCTTTAAAATTCGGGGGGGGGGGGGGAGGGGAAAAAAACAATACCGAAATATAAGCTGCTACCTTAAAATTCCGCAGGGACTCACACCCATTCTGTTGTACCATATGTCTGTTTCAGCAGCGATATCGTAAAAGCCAATTTTTGTAAGGTCGCCAATTTAAGCCCGCACTTTAACTTTTCACGGTTGGAATTTGGGGGGGAAAGTCAGTTTTATGTTCAGGCCAATACGGTACTATGCAGATACAATAGCCATGAAATGAATGACTTGCACTCGACTTGTGTGTATAGTGGTACCTCTGGTTAAGAACTTAATTCGTTCTGGAGGTCCGTTGTTAACCTGAAACTGTTCTTAACCTGAGGTACCACTTTAGCTAATAGGGCCTCCTACTGCTGCCGTGCCTCCGCAGCACGATTTCTGTTTTCATCCTGAAGCAAAGTTCTGAACCCGAGGTACTGTTTCTGTGTTAGCAGAGTCTGTAACCTGAAGGGTCTGTAACCCGAGGTACCACTGTACTTTCAAGAACTAGTGACTGATAATACATCTCTTGTTTAACAGAGGATTCAGAAGAGGGGCTTTAGTGTCCCGTAGCAGTAATAATGCAAGCATTACCACCATATCTTAAGACTGTCGGTCTCTACCTGATGGGTCAGGACAAATAACTGGTCACAGGCCAACATAAGGACACAACTACCATATGTGTTTGGTTTTTGGTTTTAAAAAAAAATTAAAGAGAGAGGATGGGTGGGGAGAGAAGGAGACAGATGGGAAACCTAGAGGGAGATAAGGAGAAAGGGGGAGGAGGAGAGAAAGAATCAGAAGGACAGATATTTTTAGTAATAAAAATAAATAACTACACAAAAGTGGGCTGTTCGTAGCAGGATTGGGGTTAAAGGGGGATTTGAAACGATTGAAGACTACTGTCTCCAAGCGAGTGTTTTTCATGCTTTCAAGCTCCTAGGGTCTCATTTCCACCTTGTCTCACCCACCATGGAAGACGCCGTTACAAAATTTCTGGACATTGGCAATGATTTATCTATTTTATTTATTTCATAATATATAGAGAGATATATATAATGCTTGACTGACAAAACACACACACCTCAAAGCAGTTTACAAAAAGAACTTAAACAATAAAATTATCAATAAAAACAGCTACTTAAAGCATTCAAAAAATCATTAAGCTGAACGATAAGCTGAAAACAGATTGAAACACATGCCAACGTTCTATCTATCTGGGTAGGCTTGTCTAAACAAAAGTGTTTTTAGCGGGTGCTGAAAAGCATGCAGAAAAGGAGTCTGCCTGATGCCAACAGACAGGCATGGGTGCTGCCACACGAAAAGGTTGGTTTCCTACAAATGTGGAACAGATATGATGTGTCACCTGCAATGGTGCCAGCTCTGCAGATCGAAGCAGTTAGTTAAGTGGGCATTTGTGCGGTAAGGTAATGTCGCAGATAAACTGGTCCCAAGTTGCTAAGAGCTTCTAAGAGGATTCTAGAGTGCACATTGAGTTTGCTGGCTAGATTTGTTGAGCTCCTTTGGCATCAACTGAGAATGAGATCTATAACACACTCGGCACCAGTCCTCTGGGTCTGTGCAGTGCCGGAGAAGGTCATTAGGAGTCAGGGAAGTTTTGGGGGAAGTGTGTCCACTATTAATGACCTCTGAGAAGCTTCTGGTGAAACCCATGAACTGCTGCTTTGGCGACTATTTTGATACACTATGGACTTCAGTAGGCAACAGTCTACTTTGTCTAACAGAGAGTTCACGATTCCTAGCCTACGTGCTTCTGTTAATGTCTTTTCTGCAGCTTTGTTGTAAAGACTAGAATACTCTTAGCAGCCCATGCATATGTTGTGTGTAGCTTTCTAACTGGATACAGGCGGTGATCATGGCAGGTTTAACCTATGTTTAGTGTATCACTGTCAATAACTGTTTTGCGAAACTTCTGCAATATATATGAGCCAGCTGGTATTAGAGGAAGTGTGAAGATATTTTCATTCAGTGGGGGGTTGGAGAAGGACGTGGGAGGAAGGGGAGGTTTGTGGGTGTGTTGTAAAGTCTGTTGCATGAAAATGCTAGATTTTATTTTGCTAATATGCCTTTAGTATTTTCACTCAGTTGAGATGGATTTATGCCTTGTGAAATCTGCTGATACCGCGGCACTTATTTTGCTTGGCAGCTGCTATTAAACCTTGTGGTGCATTTGCATTTTGTAAACTTTCACTCCTGGGAATCCCAGTGGGGATGGAGAGTTACACCACGAAGTCTGTTCCTGCTTGATTTGTCTCTGAACATTTATGTGTGAGAGAAAAACCTCGGGCGTTCAAGTGATGTGTCAGGGGAATTGGAGAGCTGAGGAAGAACAATGGGGTGGATCACTGACTTGGACGTGCTTTTGAGTGCATGTTGTGTGCATGTGTGCATTTGCAGACATGTGTGTACCAAGGAGGGTGAAGCTGAGATGACAACCAACCTGAAACTTCATCTCTTCAAGCCTTTTGGTTTAAAGGGCACAAGGTCTCCATGAGAAACCACATTTTGGAGATGCCTCCTTGACTCTATATATCTTCCACAATGTTTTGCCTGGGTTCACACATGCACTCAAAGGCAAACTGCCCATACCATTCAGATTAGGACACTCTGTTATATCCAGCTAATCTGGTATAGGGGCGGTTTCCACTTCCTTTTGGAAAATTGTGGTATAAAGCACAGACCTTGCCATTTCTCCACTGGGTAATGACATGTCAGCTCATTCTCTCAAACACTTGTCATTGAATGGCTTCAATTATTGGTGCCAGTGTGTGTGTGTAAACCCAGCCAGAGAACATCTCCAGAACTACAAATTTTCCCTTTCTAGGAGATCTTAGGTATTGAAATTCCATAAGCATGGAGCTAGGGATCTCTAATGTCCATTTCTGGCATGACCTTCAGTAGCATTTGAGCCACTACAGCAGGGGTGAGGGCCTTCTTCTTCTTCTTCTTCTTCTTCTTCTTCTTCTTCTTCTTCTTCTTCTTTGTTAGCCTGAAGGCCATATTCCATTCTAGAAAACCTTCTGGGGGCCACATGTGTCAAAGGCAAACATGGTGGCAGCAGGCTCTCCTCCTCCTCAACTGCTCTACAACAGCCACCAGAAGCTGCCCAAAGGAGGAGGTTGGCAGTGGCAACTTTGGAAAGGTCATAGGATGCTCCTCATCACCTCCATTGTCCCTTGGAACAACCACCAGCTTATCCTTCCCCCTGAAATAGAGATATCCTGAGATCAGTTCTGAAGCTGGGATGGCTTTTGTAATTTCAGGCCTGTCCCTGGAAAAACAGGACACTTGGAGTGCATGTGATGGTTAAATTGCTATACAGTGGTACCTCTGGTTGCGAATGGGATCCGTTCCGGAGGCCCGTTCGCAACATGAAAAGAGTGCAACCCGCAGCAGCGCATCTGTGCACACACAGGTTGCGATTTGCCGCTTCTGCGCATGCGCGTGACATCATTTTGCACTTCTGTGCATGCATGAGTGGCGAAACCAGGAAGTAACCCTTTCCAGTACTTCCGGGTCATCGTGGGACGTAACCTGAAAGAACGTAACAAGAAGCAAACGTAACATGAGGTATGACTGTATATAGCCAATATATGTTTGTGAAGCGTAAGGGTATTCTGAGAGAAAGGATGGACATAACTGAGTTTCACAAAGCAGCCGGCTACCAGTATTGAATATTGCATCAATAA
Source organism: Podarcis cretensis (assembly GCF_951804945.1). Lineage (NCBI taxonomy): Eukaryota > Metazoa > Chordata > Lepidosauria > Squamata > Lacertidae > Podarcis > Podarcis cretensis. The sequence goes on from NC_137180.1 coordinate 52,381,579, forward strand.
TATGGCCAATAAAACAGCTTTCTCCATTGCTAGGGGTTTCCTCTGGCAAGATCTCGTTTTTTTCTGAAAGATGACACACTTAAATGAAATGGCAGCTTGATTCTGACCCTCTAATCAAAAACATCATTATTATAAGAAGGTGGCATTTGTGTTGATAAGTGTAGCTGATTGAGGCTCACAGTGAATTTACACATTGGAACACATTGCCAAGAACCAGCATTTTCTGCTGGCAGATAAGTATGCAATTTCACTCTGGCCAAATATTCAGAGCTTTCAGAAGGACGGCCTCTTTGGAACTTTGCTCGTGAGCCTTGAAACGTTGATCACGCAGTGCGGACGACAATGGCTTTGTGCTTTAAAAGGAAAGCATGATTATATAGAATAGCAGAAAGAAAAGCTAAAGGGGAAGAAAGGAGAGTAGTAGTAGAGGGGACAGAAGAATCAGGAGAGAATGGAAGTGAGAAGATAATATTTTAGCATCTGGCTTGTATGGAGGTTTGCAGATAGGTACATAAAACAAATTCAATTCTGTGCAAATGGATGCAGACCAATATGCAGCTTCTTATTATTTAAGGGACAATATAACATGCTTTTAATGTCTTGAAAGCAAATTATAATGTCCTGTGGGACTGGATGGCTCAGTGGATTAATGCACTGAACTCATCCATGACTAATCTGACCAGTAAACATTTTAATTGGTTAGCATTAAAGGAGTCCATCAAGAATGAGTTCAGAATAACTTAACTAAGCCTCTCTTGGTCCTTCAGGTCAACTTTTATAAACCCCGGATTATTCGAGACATCGATACCATATCCTTTGAAGAGGGCTTGATTATGGAATCAGTGATACTTGAGGTTGCTTTTGAGCAGTTGGCCACATGATAGAGTAATGAAAATAACTGTGCAGAAAATGGAAAATAATGTATGTTGCTTTAGAGAAGCTCCCTGCTAATTGGTTTGTGAGTTCCCAGCATTGCAGACAGATTGCTCAACTTGGGCGAGGAAGGAATGGGTTCGAATCCCTGCTCAGCCACAAAGTCCACTGGAGAGTCCGCAGTCCAGAGAGGAAGACAGGTGGCCCTGCCCTGCGTCTGAGATGGTGAAGGTGACAGGTTGTTTTAACATCCATGACTATTGTTCCATTCAGTGTGGCAAGAAATGATCCGGTTTGCTTCTAAAGTTAATAAAGTTAAGCTGCTATAAGATTAAATTTAGTGCTGCCATTCTATTTTGTGTTTTTTCTTTCTCAGCTTGGAGCCCAGAAGACTATTCTGTGCCATGAAACGGCACTACCAGATTTCACTGTTCAACTCTGTTTCTGACCTGACAATGACAGTTCCAGGAAATGCCTCCCTTTTTAAAAAAAATGATGTGTGGAGCCTTCCAGCTGGAAGGGAAAGGGGTAGGTTTCTGTACCTGAGAGTGATTCCAGTTAACAGCAAATCAAAGAGAAATGTTGGAAGTAAGCTAATTCTGTAATGGGTCTGTCTTACATTATCGTTTATTTTTCCCTGTTGTGGTAAGAGTATTTTAATAATCTACATATCGTTTAATTATAATTCATTTGCCTGCCATAAGCAGTTCCAGTGCCCTTTAATAGAATAAATCTCTCGTGGGAAGGATCTAAATAATATGTCCTGACAGGTGGCAATGGTTATGCTTCAGACCCGCCTGTCTTCAAGCGTGCTGAGAGTGCTTTGAGCAAAACAAATCATACCTATTGCTCAAAGATGGCAGAATCTGGCCAGTTAGGCTTCAGGAATCTCCTAGGTAAGAGGAGTGATGCTCTGATCTTGGCCGACTTACAACTGGGTATATGATCACAAGGCTTAGTCCGAGGACACATGATGTAGGAACCCTTTTTGAAAGGCTGCAGCACATTGACAGAACATGTGCTTGGCATGCAAAAGGTTCCAAGTCCAATCCCCCCAACCCCTCTGGTTGGGGCTGGAAAAGACTCCTAACCAAAACCTTAAAGAGTTGCTGCCAGCCAGTGTTGATAGTATTGAGCCAAATGGACCAATGGTCTGACTCAGTATAAGGCAGCTTCCTGCGTGCCATGTACTGGTTGGACTCAGAAGAATGGTGGGAGAAACTGGCTGGGGAACTCCCAAGGGAAGAAGGTTCAGAGCCCATGGAGTGGGGATTTGAACCTCGGTCTCCTAGGTCATAGTCCAACACTCATAGTCCAACAACAGCAACAACAATTTATTATTTGTACCCTGCCCATCTGGCTGGGTTTCCCTAGCCACTCTGGGCAGCTTCCAACAAAGATTAAAAATACATTAAAATGTCACACATTAAAAGCTTCCCTAAACAGGGCTGCCTTCAGATGTCTTCTAAATGTCAGGTAGCTGTTTATCTCTTTGACATCTGATGGGAGGGCGTTCCACAGGGCGGGCGCCACTACCGAGAAGGCCCTCTGCCTGGTTCCCTGTAGCTTTGCTTCTCGCAGTGAGGGAACCGCCAGAAGGCCCTCAGCGCTGGACCTCAGTGTCCGGGCAGAACGATGGGGGTGGAGACACTCCTTCAGGTATACAGGACCGAGGCTTTTTAGGGCTTTAAAGGTCAACACCAACACTTTGAATTGTGCTCTGAAATGTACTGGGAGCCAATGTAGGTCTTTCAAGACAGGTGTTACGTGGTCTCGGCGGCCGCCCCCAGTCACCAGTCTAGCTGCCACATTCTGGATTAGTTGTAGTTTCTGGGTCACCTTCAAAGGTAGCCCCACATAGAGCGCATTGCAATAGTCCAAGCGGGAGATGACTAGAGTATGCACCACTCTGGCGAGACAGTCTGAGGGCAGGTAGGGTCTTAGCCTGCATATCAGGGTAGACAGCTGCCCTGGACACAGAACTGACCTGCGCCTCCATGGACAGCTGCAAGTCCAGAATGACTCCCAGGCTGTGCACCTTTTCCTTCAGGGGCACAGTTACCCCATTCAGGATCAGGGAGTCCTCCACACCAGCCCGCCCCCTGTCCCCCAAGAACAGGGCTTCTGTCTTGTCAGGATTCAACCTCAATCCATTAGCTGCCATCCATCCTCCAACTGCCTACAGGCACTCACACATTACACCACACTGGCTCTCTGTTGACTGCCCCTTTCCTAAGAGTTTGTGTCAGAACATTCCACTTACATCTGGACTGCTTTTAAACACTGAATGTTTCAACAGCAGTTCTGAGCGTTTTAGGGGAAATGGCATTAAGGAAACAATTTAGGTGGTTTCCAGGATTTGCTCACTACTCCAGAACATAAATAGATGGCGAGACCTTCTAATGCAGCACCCCCCATGCGGCTTTATGTACAAGAAGGGAGCCAGGGAAAACGACACCATGCTGGAAGCATGAGAAGGGAGAGACCCATCCAAATGCAGAGTAATTACACCCTGCAGTTGGGAACTCAGACTGCAAGGCTGTGATTTCCCCAAGGCCACTTGGTTGAGCTTGGTTTTGTCAAGAGTACACTTGCTGAAATTCAAATTTACTTATATTTCAACTTAATTTAGGCAAGTCACCAGAACAGCTGTCAGATAGCTATGAGCCCCGGAGATCTCACAAGAATAGAAAGCATGTGATCATATTTTCCTGCTGGGCATAGATGAGCAAGACTAACAATAGGAGACAAGATTCAGAGCAAGGGCTACACGTTACAGAAGATCTGCAGCTGCCACTGAGAACAGCATATACATGCTGAGTTTTCATCCATCATCATGAGGTTATGATGTCTCCATGGCTGATAGGTAGGGGAAGTCACAATGGCATGGGACCATAAGAAGGTGAAGCCATAGTTCAGTAGTAAGAAACATGCTTTGCATTCAGAAAGGACCTGGGTAAAGTCTTCAAAAAACTGCAGTTGGAGGATCTCAAGTATTAAGGATAGGAAAGCTCCCCTTCTCAGGTCCTGGAAGACAACTTCCAGTCAAGGTAGACAAGACTGGACTAGAGGAATCAATTCAGCATAAGGCAGCTTCATATGCGATGGAAGGGAAAGGGAAGAACTGAACACAGGACACCATTTTCATTGTAAACTCCACATCTTCCATAATGTGTATTTATGCCATAATTAACTTTGATGCCTTAAAAGGACATCTCTAGTGCTTTACAGGCCAATACCAGCATTTTAAATTACCTATTGTGTCACTCCTTTGGAAGTGTTTTAGAAAAGCTGTAAGGTATATACAAAACTTCACAGAATCATTCTCAGCGTGGGGGAATGCTCTAGTGTTGTTTTTGGGTTTTTGGGTTTTCTGTTTTGTTTTAAATGACATGTAGCAATCGGTGGTGACCTGACATCATGCCAGATGACATTGAAGAAGCAACTGTGAGTGTGAAAAGGAGATGCGAGACATAAGAATGTCTTCAGGAAATGTGGCAACAACGGAATAATCAGCCATGTTACATTCTGGTTTGTCTACATCCTTGTTAAAGTATGGCACGTTTTCAGCACCTGGGACAGTTCCCAGTGACTTCAGTCTTACTTCAGACATTGCAAACAGGACAGGGTTGGTCCTCATTCCACTGGTGTCCTTGAATAAACCCCTCTCCTCTCCCATTCAAGCAAATGGCTGCCATTTACTCCTATGAAGAAAACTAAGACACTTCAGGGCAACATGCCACTCAAGAAGAAAGCACTCTGGTCTTCCTTGATACTAGGTAGCCCAACCTATATCACCAGGAACCTCATGGGTTCTATTCTGGCGATTATGGAACTACCTGCCTCCATAGGTCCATCTGGCCCCAACTCTCTTGGCCTTTGACCACCTCATCAACAGGTATTTGGCCCTCCAGTTTATTGGCTTGAAAACAGACAGATCTTCATTTTAGCTGTTTTTAACTGAAATACTGCTCCTCTCTCCTGATTGTATCATTTTATCAGATTCCAGATGTTTTGATCCAGATCCCAAAAACCCACAACTTTCTGATCAGTGATAAGTGATCCCAATACACACCAACCCTTATTCATTATTTTGCACTTCATGGGTTCTCAGCCTAGCCTTGTTCAATGTGTGCTTTGAACATCCTTCCTGGAAGTGTAAACCTAGTGTGAAGGTAAATCGAAACAAGTTGCCTCAATGAATGTGCAAGAACAATGAGCAGTCACAGTATAGTTGCTCCTACTTTACCATAAGATAAAGGTAATATCCTAATGCACATGTTGGCTTGGTTATTTTTATTGACTGACCCCACCCCAAAAAAGTGGTGGATAATACTTCTGAGCCATTTCCTATGACAATTTTTAATTATTAAAGCAAAGCTTTGCAGTTTTGCAGCTTATAAAATGATCAAGTCAGCATCTGCACCAGTGCAATATTTTATTAAATCTTGTCCTATTACGTTCTATCTAACTACATTTTTATGGCGTAGTCCTTATGCTAAGAGCTTTTTAAAACAACGATTTCCTTACTAGTAGAATCCTGTTTGCATATCGTTACTCAGGAACTTGCAGAGTTTAATTAAAGAAATACTTCTGCCGTGTTCTCTGTGTACTTTGAAATCAAACAAATAGTTTTAAAATATTACCCTCAATTATACATATAAATCTTGTGCAGGTAATGAACATATTCTTCCAACTGCTGAAAGGACTGGACACTTATCTTACTCTTTAAGATAAAATACCACATCCACATAATGCATTGCTAAGTCTCCCTCTTACTATATACAATGCCCAGAATCCCATTTTCTGTTAAATAATAATCATTGTAATTAATAGACTAGTTATTTTATCTCCCTAATCTGGTTACAGTAATTTATCAAAGGTATGTAAATGAGTGCAAAAAACGCAGTTCATTATTGTTTTCAAAGGGTACACATCTCATGGAGAAGCATATATAATGTAATTCCCTTGAACTTAATAAGATATGTGACTTCATGTAATTCAGGAAGGAAAAATCAATTCAGTACTTTAACTTTTTGTTAAATGCCACACTCAATTTGTTTTTCTTATATTTCCTTTTATGGTTAATGATAGCTAATGAGATGTTTTTTTCTGAATACACTTCTTATGACAGTCAAACTGGTAGAGGACATTTTCCTTAGATGGCTATTCACACAAAGAGAGGGAACAATCAGGAAGCAGTGGGGCTGCACTGCTATAGACAATCCCACGTTTGTCAAGGCCAAGCAATAATGGCAAAACATCACAGAGATTCAGTGACAGTGTGGATCTCAGATCTGCATTCTATCTGGTGTGCAAATACAGTGAACCAACACTCTACCATATAGAAGTGTGCTTAGTTGCTACCTGGAGACACCTGGGGCTGAATCTAGGGTTTTTGCTTGCAAATCATGTGCTCTACCACAAAAATGTGTCCCTTTGCCTGCTACTTATTCTGTTTCCAGGGAAGCTTGAGGGAAGGGAAGGGAGCAGGGTTGCACAGCTCATGAAGATGGGAAATCGTGGGAAAGTGAGGTGTTCAGTCATTGTCATGCTTCCAGTGACATAAATGGAGATGCTGATTCGGAACTTGGCTTGGAAGAAAAAGCTTTTTTCCATATATTTTAAACATTGATCTATTTGCCAAGTTCAGCCAAGGGTAGGTTGCCAGTCACTAACTGAATTTCCCTGTGCAAATTATTAGCCACTGCCCAGGGTGCCTGCAGAGGTTAATTCAGGCCTTCCTTCTTCCTCTGCTGCCACCCAGTGGTATCCTCCTGAATGAACACTGTTATGTACTGAGTTGAATAGGATCCAAAATGCAGCAGTCTGATTGGTCCTAGAACAATAGGATTCATAATGCAGCAGTCTGATTGGTTTGCAGGAGCCACCCAATCCAACTCCAGGTGGAAGTGAATCTGCAACCTAATTGGCCTACAGGAGAATCCCAGAATTAGCCAATCACGTCGGGTCCATTGTGTAAATAATGTATATAAAGCAGACATTTCGGGGGAACTTCCATTCCTCACTACACTGAGCTGAATAAAGAGCATGAAATCCACACTCGACTCTGAGTATATTTCAAACACCATTCACCCAACAGCAGTGGCTGAGCATTTCACCCCACACACATGTTGCATGCCAAGGCACACAAGCCACAAAGTTCCCAGGAGAACAATAAAGCACACGGACACAAAGAATTTTGGATTATGGGTTCAAATAGGCCACAACTTTATTGGTTACAGATGTGAGTAGTTTGGCTTAGGCACTGGGGTGAAGCCAAGCTATATCTTGACTCCTGCCTGTCTGCAGGGAGTCCACTTAAGGGTAAACCACCGATAGGGGCACCTTATAACCTACATCAAATAGGGGCACCCCAAGGCTGTGACATGGCGCTAGCCCACGTCCAGGCTTTGGACAGGATTCACACCCTGGATCCCTTTAACAGGATACCCTTACTGAGGAGGGCCAGGCGAAGGCTACAACCTCCCCTCCAACCAAACAAAGGCTTACCCAATGCCTAACCTCACAAAAGTTGTGACAATTGCTACTCAGTAGGTGAAAACCAAATGGACTGTACCAATTTGCCAAGTGGGAAAATTCCTACCCTGCCCCAACAATATGGCAATTGTCCATAGCAAGGTTATATATGAGAAAACATAAAAAGAGGGTGGGTGGGTTGGGTGATTGGGTGAGAGAGAGGGTGCCGACCGGTCATTACGCAGTTAAATTGCCCCCTGGCAACGCCCACACTGAGAGCTGATTGGCTGGGGCTGTCCCACAAAGGCAGAACCCCAGCAATGAGAACTCGGCTGGCATGATGCAGGGAGGAGGCCACAACCCTCTGCCCCCTAAACTGGCACACTGTTGTGACCCGGCTGCCTGGCTACAATGCCTCCCACCGGGAAAAGGTGAGTGGACTTGCCACTGGATTCTTCTATGCATCAGTTTGGTTGTGGGGACTGGTCCCCTAGTTGCAAGTCAAATGTGTATCATGTACAGGCCAGATGTGCCTTTTAAATACCCCTGCAATGAACAGATAGGGCAAACAAGCCCTGGGAAGAAAACAGAGGGTTAAAAGGTTTGTTATTCGAGCAAAGTAAAAGCATATGAGAACATGGACCGGTTTCAACTGAGAAATACTTTCTCCCTGGCACCCTGCAGATGAATTAGCCACAGCGGACTTCCGGGTTAGCGCCTCCGGTAATGGCGGAATTCCTCTGATCGGGAGGAATTTGCTTCGTAGGGATCCGGGTCTGGCCGCCACGGCGAAGGCAGAGACCCACTAGAAATCACAGGCGGGTGAAGCCTGTGAACGGCGGATTCGGCTGGCACCTTTTGCGCCTCCCCTACTCACGGGGAAACCCGGTTTCGGGGATCCGGAGCGATGTGGGGTGAGCGGCACGGTGCTTCATATTGACTGCTTCTTCCACGGAGAGAAGCTGCATAGCTGTTGCCGGAGAGCACTGACTTTTTCCTGTGGACAATTTGATCTTAAAACAACTACCCGTGAGTAGAGCGGAGAATTGGATTTTTAAATGTCTTAATTTGGTGCCGAAACGGGGAGGTCTAAAACAGGAAGTCCACCTTCCCCTTTTGTAAATAGATTGAAGCAATGAGGATGCTAGCTGAAGTCTCGGAAAGCCTATTGTAAAGGACTAAATTTCCACCAGTAAAAAATACTAAACCCCCCTTGGTGGCAGGAGAAGAGGGGGGAAAGTTTTGGACTGAGTATACCTGCAGGAGAGAGCGAACAGAGTTAATATACCACCGCTCTGATCCTGGAAACGGGCTGCCAACAGGACTGACCGTGATTAGAATGTTCACTGACAGTTAGTTAAATAAGAGGAATACATTGTTTCCATGGTCTCCGTCTGCATTTAAAAAGGAGTAAAAGTAACAGAAAATTGAAACTAACTTTATTGTTTGAATTGAGTTTAAAAGGACTAATACAAATAGAAACTGTTTCCCTCTAGAGGAACTGTTTCCCTTTAGAGGAAGCTTTTGAAACTATCACAAGAGTTGAGCTGGGGGGAATTTCCAGCTGCAAGATAAAAACCTGTGAGATTCTGGGGACCTTGAATCGGTTAAGAATGTTGACAGAAGAGGCCTTAGTGGTTGTATTATGTAAGATAAGTGACTCACTGGAACAGCTTCACAAAAAGGTGGATGTGGTAACTACCAAAATTGACAATTTGGGACAAGAAGTGAACACCAATATAGAAACTATTCAGAAACTGACACAGGAATCTATTTTGACATGGCAAACTGCGGAGAAGGCTAGGGAGAAAGTTATTGCCATTGAACCTAAAGTAACACAATTGGAGAGAGAGAGAGCCCCGCCTTACAGATGCAATTTGATGACCAAAAGTTGTTGCCTGCTATGATTGAATTTAAAGAAAATCAGATTTCGAGGATCAGAGCCCTACCTGAACTGGAGAAGGAAAGTTTGATAGATTTCCTTACACAGGAATTTGATGACTTTTGGGACCGGGACTTGGGTCAAGAAGAGATTAAAACTGTGAGGGCTCTCGGACTTGGAAGAGGAAGGAAAATAGAGAAGAACAAAATAAGAGACTGTTGGAAATACCAGAGGAACTTAGAAGAACAACAGTCAAGAGTGGAAATTTTGAAAGACGTCCTGAAATACTTTTCGGATCTTAGATTTAACTCTGGAGATTTGGTTGCCCTGTCGAGAAGGAATAAAATCATCTTTAGGTGGGAGTTTCCCCGAGATCTACTCTTTAGCCTCAAAGGAAGGAAAATGAAAATAAGATCAGTGGAAGACAAAGTAAAGTTCATGTATAAATATGAAGAAGACTCGCAGAAGGGACTTGGAAAAGAGTTAAGAGCATCGGACAGAAGATCACCAGGTTGATGGACTATAGGGAATTGGCAGATATGACTGGCAGAATCCGGGACCAGGGAGAAGAGTCAGTGGAAGAAGATTGGAAAAAAGTTTAAAGACTATTTATAAAAATATTGTAAAATTAATGAGTGTTAGAAAAATGTTGGAAAGGAGCTATATGGCTTTAGTAGAAATGTTACAAGGAATTAAGTACAAATAGATTATTAGAGTATTAAAGGGAAAATAAAGTTAAAATATGTTAAGACAATTATATATTAAAGGGAAAAATAAGGTTAGAATATGTTAAGATAAATTACAGGACAGAAAACAGAGGAAGATGGAAAGGAATTGCTGAAACAGTTAATTAAAGTGGAATACAAAAAGGGAGGTGTGAGGAGGTCGTTGAAACAAGTAAATGAAAGTTAAGATACTGAACTTATTAGATGTGTTTCAAATTGTGTATGTTTGGTTTTGTTAATTTAATATTTGGGGGTTGGTGTTGTGTGGTGTTTTTGTTTTTGTACTGTATTGTTCTGTTTTGTTTAATTCTTTGTCTTTCTTTTGCAGTCTTTAAAATGTTAATAAATATTATTTTTTTAAAAAAAGATAAATTAGCCACAGCAAGGTAGATGCCAGCTTGAAAATTTCTCTGTGATACCTTGCAGGATTGTCTGTCTTCACCCTTTAAAATGAGCATGGGGTGGGTGGGGGGTGGGAGGAATGGAGTTTTAATGTGTGATTCATTAACACATGTGCCGCTGGAACCCCTGTCTAGTCCCATGCTGTGCTGTTGATTAGTAATTGACATTCCAAGGAAACCAACCCCACCTCAGCAACTGTATGGCTGGCAAAACAGGAGGTGTATGTCAGCGTGAACCAAGCCTCACCTGTGAGACAGGAGGGCTCTGAGTTATTCTAAGGCCATAGACCAGAAATCTCTCCAGTGTGGATTCACCACTTCTGCAGGAGGAAATCCTTTCCGTTGAGCAAGAACATACACATTGTTTATGGCTTCGTTCAGTGAATGCACAACAACACTGTTGCCAAATTCAGTTAAGTTTTGCATTAGCCAAATATGCTGGATTAAAGCAAAACACATTGCAAGACCTCATAAAGTTTTTCTTTACAGGACAAATAGCAGCTTTGGTTGGGGAGGAGAGTTACACCAAGGAAATGGTACGGGAGAGAAAGGTTAAAATTTCCTTCCTCTGAGTCTGATCTCAATTGGGGTCCCTTAAAATATCCAAGATTTCCATTGTCTCTTCTAGTTTGTCCTGTCTGAAATCCTGAGCTGCTGGAGTAGAGGTTCTTGCAGAACCATAGCTCTAGCTCATCTACGAGTCAGACACTTGACTATGGCAGGAAGGTAAACAGCATTTCTGTGCGCTCTGGCTTCCATCACAGTGTTCTGTTGAGCCAGAAGCGGTTTAGTCATGCTGGCCACTTGACCCGGAAAGCTGTCTGTGGACAAACACCAGCTCCCTCAACCTGAAATTGAGATGAGCACCACAACCCCATAGTTGCCTTTGACTGGACTTAACCGTCCAGAGGTCATTTACCTTTACCTTTACCTTTATCTTTACCTTTACCTTTGTGGGTGATATTCAACAACTGTGTCCTATCAGTGCAGTGATTTCTGCTTGCTCAATGGGACTTCCGCCCCTTCTCCCCCTGTGTGCACCCTATGTCCTCATTTAATCAGCTCCAGAGGGTTGAGGGAAACCCTAGAACAGAAGGAGACCATCAAGTCAATTTCCAATCCCTAGCAATGTGAACACATCAAATAAGATGCACAGTGTGTGTGTGTTTTGTGCTTGGTGTCTGGAAGTCCTTGGTGCAGGTGAGTTTGATCTTTCCTTCTCCCTGGCAATGCATTGTTCTACTCCCTCCATTTACCACTGTAAAGCCAGACGGCGCAGCTGGTGCCCATTGGGACTGGTGCAGGGTGGAAGGCAGGGAGCCCAAGAGTAGGTTGGTGGCAAAGCTGGAGCCAATCCGTTCTCATTTTGTCTCCATCCTCCTCCATGATGAGTTCTACAAGGTCAACCCTGAGGCTGGTGATGAAGAAACTGACATGCAGTTTGCCCCCTGGACTGGATGTATGTATGTAGGAAGGAAGGCAGATCATGGCACACTGAGGGGATGAAAAGGTTAGTGGGGCAGTGCCCCATCTGCACTAATGGACCAGCCTCTACTTAAGTCAGGACATTGGGTCTTCTGCACCATCAGCTACAAGCTTCCAAGTGCAGAACAGAGGTACACTCTTCTCCCTTTTGGCCTCTGACACTTTGACAGGCATCCTTTAGTCTTCTATATTCTAAACACTGTACTGCAGCTGTCCTTATCAAAGTTATAGAACCTATAGAGTCCTAGTTCCAGTCATGTATGATTCCATTTCCCCTTGGTTCCACATTGGAGGATGATACTACACTCCAGTACAAATCAATATATTGCCCAGATCCATTTGGAACAGTTTTAAGTATTTTATAGATGTAATGATTTCTCTGGTTTTATAACAGGAATTCTACTGCTGTAATCCATTCTTGGACCTTAAGGTGGAAGGCAGGTAACAGGAGAGCTAACTTGAATAAAATATTGGGGGGTGGGGGACAAGGAAGTCTTGCCCTGCATAATTGATCACATGACGTGGTACAAGGGCATCATTTGAATGTCAATACCCATCAACTTTGTGGGAGAAACCCCCTCAAATATTTTATGGGGGGGGGCAAAGACCCCTTGGCCCCGAGGAGGTGGCTTCTATAGCAGGTAAGCAATCTTATAAATTATCCAACAAAAATCTTCTTTCTCATCTGAATCAGCACTGAACAATGTTACCTCGTGAGAGCAGGCATCCTGATGACAAGCTGGAAGACAACAGAATGGGGTGGTAGAATCCTGAAGTGGAGAAAATCAGGGGTCAGCAAACTTTTTCAGCAGGGGGCCAATCCACTGTACCTCTGACCTTGTGGGGGGGCCGGACTATATTTTGAAGGGGGGAAAATGAACGAATTCCTATGCTCCACAAATAAGCCAGAGATGCATTTTAAATAAAAGGACACATTCTACTCATGTAAAAGCACACTGTCTGTGGGCCAGATTTAGAAGGCGATTGGGCTGGATCTGGCCCCCAGGCCTTAGTTTGCCTACCCATGGAATAGACTATACCACTTCATACTGTGGTCCAGGGATCATATTTCTGAATACCTTCCTGTGTACAAATTGCCCAGCATATAGAAAAGTAACACAACTTGCAATGGCTAGAAAGTTTTCACAGCTTGGCTGGTGAATTTTCTTTTCTTTCTTTCTTTTTTTAAAAAATTAAGTTGCGTTGAATTATTATTGTTTTATCTGGAGAAGCATTCCAAAATGGCACACACATGCTACTAGAGTAGTACAGTCTAAAATGGCTTCAAGTGGCAACGGTCCAGCCCATTCATTCAGAACCAGCAACGAAACCAAAACTGTATAATGTGCCCACTAATAGCAGATCTGCAGGAGCTGTGGCAAAAGGGAACTGATTAATGAGAGCACCTGAGGTAAGTGGCACTTTAACCAACTTTAACTGTTGATGTATGATGACATAATGTCCCTTCCAATTAATGACAAGGATACAAAACACCTGTATTTAGCAGCGCAGATGCTGTCTTTATGGTTAAGTGCACAGATTAAATTGACTTCTGAAGGACCGGCTATAACTTCCTTTCTTGCACTGTTTGTTTCTCTGTTTCTTCCTATGCGCTGTGATGTGGTAAATAAAAATCTAACCCTACATTTCACACCCGCATAAGCAAGAAATACCTACTCTGCCACAATTTAATTAATGTACACTGGAAAACTCAGCTTGGGCTTGGGATAGCAAACCCCCCCCCCTACTATTTATTAATTTATATACTGCTTATATGCCAAAATGGCTTCAAAGTAGTTTACAACCACAAAATCAACCCATGACTAAAATGCACAGTGACGATAAAACATACTTAATTAAAATATACAATTAAAAAACAAACAATTAAAAAAGTGTAACAACAGAAACAGCTAAAACAATAAAATCACAAGTTCAATTCAGGTGCAGGGAACTCAGTGCTGTGCATTGTAGTCTGTTGTTGTTGTTGTTGTTTAGTCGTTTAGTCATACCTGACTCTCTGTGATCCCATGGACCAGAGCCAATCCACTGCTCTTCCCATTACTGTATGTGTTGGTGCAACACTGAGCTCACCCCTCCCCCTCTTGGAAGCACCAACAACATGCTGTGTTTGGAAACTGGGGGAGTAGTGGTGCCCCACTTCTGCCCCACTGGCACTGGGCTGTGACTGATTCAGGGGAATGCAAACAGGTGTGTTTTCAGGAGCCAGAAGAGGCAGTATATCAGCAAGGAGAGCATTCCACAACATCAGCAAAAAAAAAGCCCAGCTCCATGTTACTGCAAGTCAATAATCATCAGGTTGTGGCAAAACTGGCCTTTTGCTTTTGACAAGACATTTATCTTTTGGTTGCAAGATATGGTTAGGGCCATCATATTTGTGGGTTATTTACAGCACCCTGAGCTGGTTGATTTGTTGTCAGTTTTGGGGGGTATTTTTATAGTTATTGGCAGAAGACTAGTAAGCTACAGGCAAGCACATTGTCACTCCCTGTGCAGGATTTTCCATACATTTCTCCTGCAGTAAAAACATTTTCCATAAGAGCAATTCATGCCATCCTTTGGGTTTTTACACCCCTGAAGGGATTAAGAGCTTTTGAAATAGCTTTAGCTGCACATGGTTATGGGGTGACAGAAAAGATCTCCCTTTCCTTGTTATAGTCCACAGGGATGCCCACCACTGAGGAGAGGCAGAGGCTCAGGTAAGGGAAGGGAAAGTCAGATATCAGGCAGGCAAGCCAGCAGGTCAAAGCAGAATGAGATTCAGCACCTTGGACAGAGGTGCAGGTTCAGGATTGATTGATTATTTAATTTCTATACCACTTAATATATTAAACATATTTCTAAGTGTACAAAAAACTGAAACAACCGCAGACCACTTAAACAAAACATTACAAAAACACACAGGTACATATAAAAATGTTACATCAATACAAAGTCACTATCAAAAATACAAATCACTATCAAAATCACTATCAATTCATTTTCCTTCTGACACACTCTTGATCTCAGCCTCTGCATTCTCACAAACTCTCAGCTAACCTACAAAAGTCTCACAATGAGAAAAGTTCCTGGAAGCAGCAAACATCACCCTAGTCTCTCACTCTAGACTTGCTTTTTATGTCTAAGCTCAAGGTGGATGGTACTTGTTTAGGCTGCCCACAGGTATGTCCCACTCTGCTGCTCTCTGGACCACTCAGGACTGCTGATGATGCTCCTGCTGGTGAGGCCAAACATCTACTTTGCCACATCAAGGTCCTGGAGCAACTGGCTGAGTTTTATAGCAGGGCAAGGTAGGACCTCACCCCAAGCACCACTTCTTGGCCAGTTAAAGAACAAATGCCCTTTTCTGTAGCTGTTGGTTCCTTCAGGAAAATTGGCTTTCCAGCTGTGCGGGTATCTCCTCAGGGCTCTTGTGCTCCCCCAAGAAGTCTGTGGCCCAAAAACTGAAAGCTGTGGACTCTTCCAAAAGTTCACCTCTTGCTTGAGGAATATAGATTCTTAAACAGCCAATGACCTGGCCTGAAGATGGGACCTAGTTTTCATCTCTGTGGCCTTCCACCTGGCATGTTTCCTACTGTTGGATAGGCATGGTAGTGCAGGATGCACGTCACTCCTTGGGCCCAGGGGAAGGGGATCACAAGGTCCTGGTCCTGGTCCTGGTTCTTCTGGCTCCAGTTCTGCAGCCTCTTGCCCAATAGCTTCAGACGCAGCAAGCTCCCAACCATCAGTATCAGTTTCAGAAGCCCTGTCCATTTCCTCAGTCAGGGGCACACAGTCTCAAACTCAGCCAAGCTCATTCTTCTCTAACTCTGATGCTGAGCTTGGGGTCAAGGAAAGTGCCTATAACAACAAAACCCTACTCCTGTATGTGGGGTGTACTGGATCCATGGGGATGCCCACCACCATGGTTAGGTGATGGCCTAGACAAGGGGAGGTCAATGGTCCCAGGTTCCTGGCAGACAGGAAGGCAAGGCAGGATCAGCACCTTGGAGAGGGACTTATATGTCAGGTGCTCATCCTACACTCGAGTAGGACCCTGGTAGAGACACATGCCCGACTGGCATGTTCCCTCCCTCCTGGTCAATCGTTCAGGAGCTTCAAAAGCTTTCTTTTGCCCAAACATCACAGCGACCGATGCCAACAGACATCGGCACACTTAGGGATCCGCAGAGTTTTCGCAGCTTGCGTAACAGACCTCAGCAACTCAGCATTTTGGCTAATCTACTTTATTTACATTTAAACACACACGGAGCGCTGCAACATGGCTCCCTCTCTCTCTAGCATCAGACAGCAAAGAGAAAAAGAACAAAGGACAATAGTCCCACTTCACAGAACACAGTAACACAAACATCCTGTCTCTGTCACTTCCCACTCCACAGAGTTAAAACATACACCATCATGTGATAGACAAAAATCCCAAGACTGCAATCATGGAGCAGGAATTCTAACAGGTTTTAGAACCAGAGCTAGTGATCTCGCAGCTGATACAGAGCATACAAGTTAGCAGTGCCCTGGAGTAACTGACAGATCTTTATAGCCTGGGTGACAGGCCCTACCCCCTGAATGCCACATCTGAACATTTAAAGGGACAGTGCCTTCCTCTTCATTTATTGGCTCCTAGAGGCCCTGGAGTTTCCAGCTGGGGGGTGCTTTCTTGCGGCTGTCTTGATCCCCTGAGGAGTCTGTGGACTAGTCATTGGAATCTGGTAGCAGAGGTATCTCCTCTGGGTTCGTGGAAGGGAGATGAAGACTCCAGTACTGGATAGGTCAGTGAGTGGTCCAATATCCCCTTGAGTCTCCTATCAGAGGAGGACTCTGCCACCAAGGAGTCCTAGTATGGGTCCATCCTGCCTTATCTCATCATGACCATTTATATGCCCCACAAGTGCATTTTATATTTTAAACAAACAAACAAACAAACAAACAAACAAACAAACAAACAAACAAACAAACAAACATTTTTGTTAGTCATCTAAGGAGCTGAATGAGTCAGAAATTAATCATAAACAACAACATGGCTGTTTCTTATTCAGCGAAGAAAGCTAAACGAAAGCTCACTCAAACGGATGTGTTTGCCATCCAGTGTGCTTTTTAGAATTGGGCACTAAGAGATTAAAGGCATCTGGTTTACCCTGTGCTTCCTGGACTCCCTGGCACCCCACACTGGCAGAGACACTAATTAAAGAAAATGCCGGTAGCAATGGAGTTATACAAATGGTTACACAAACAAACAACCCGAATCATTTCCTCTCTTTTTTTGGTTGCTTCAGAGCTACACATAAGGCCTAGGAATGGTTGAAAAGAAAAGGGGGGGAGAGAAAGAAAAGCGAGATGTAAGCTTTGTAATCCTCTCTAGTGCTAAATTTCCAAAACCTGATACTACCGTGAAAGGATCAAAGCCACAGCTAAAACCATTTAAGGGGTGCCACAAAATATATTTCCTGCTATGCAGACCCAAAGCTTCCATTGTTGCATCTGATGTTGCTGGATAATTAGTTCTGACCCCTGCCAAGCCTTTAGAACTATAAAAAAAAAATATTTTTTTGAAATGGAACAGCAAAATATTTCAGCAAGATGGAAATAATAGATGCAACAATGCTTTCCAATTTCTTGATCAATTTGTGACTGTCATCCAATTTGCTTCCAGGCTCAGCTCAAACTGTTGGTTTTAACCTTTAAAGTCAAAACAAGAGTATATAATCCCTGACCAATAAACCCGTGAATGCAAAAAGTCTAGGTAGCCTGTATATTTTAATGCTGATCTCTCTCCATGCAACTTTTAAGCAATTGCTTCATAAAATAAACATCCTAGCCAACAATGACCAGTGGTAATAGCTCCATTAGCAATGTTTAATTTTGCAAGACAATTTATACACTGCTTTATTACAATAGTTTCTACTATTGTACAAGGAATGCAATACAAAGAAAATCAGTTCAAGATATAAAATCAAAATTATGTTAAACAAACAGTGGGAGTAGAACCTCTACAAAGCAGAATCTTTAGGTAGCCACTAAGTGTTGGCTGATGAAGTCACCGTATTTTCAATGAAGAGTTAGAAGGATTCTTGCAAGTTAATGATAATTGAAGTGGCAGTTTATGTTCTCTGGAGTGGTGCTGTGTTGTTTTGGGATGAGCTGAAACAAAAGGAGCAATGGACTGTTAGCTTCTGCTGCAAGTATGCACCGTAATTAAATTCCAGGGGAGAGGCTTGGTCTACACCTATGTACAGCAGAATGAGGCAATGCTACAGCTACTTGTCCAGCTAAATAATTTTATTTCTAAATCTGCATGTATATATCTATCTATCTGTCTATAGGCACATTTTATGAAAATATCTGACCTCTTTTGCTCTCATTTTTGGTGATGGGATTCCTTTTTTCGGGGGGCAGAGAGAGGCCCTAAACATGTGGCCACCTCAGTGCTGGGGGTTTCGCCATTAAGACTTGTTTTGGATGGTAACCAGGGAAAATAGTTTCCCTGCCACCCCCTACGCTCCCCCTGTGATGGAATTCAGTAGGGCTTCCTCCAAGTTTCTATCATATAAGTAAGAACAATGTGACTGATTTGTTTTGTTATGCTTTTCCCACACAGCCTTGGCCTAGGAAAGGCGTATGACCCATTTTTCCATTTCAGATTTAAATTGTAAAAGTACTCTGACTATGAGTTAGCACCCTTTAGTGAAATGTCCTTGATATAATAGTACTTTAAAGTTTGTGGTTGTGTGTGCGCGTGTGCGCGTGTGTGCATGCTGAAGGACAGCATTCCTTGTTACCAAGCACTGTTAATCCCAGTATTCAGCAAAAGTGAATAGTGTATAATAATCTCATCATTAATTCTAAATAAATTCTGAAGGTCCATGTGAAAGAAGCAAACAGAAGCCTCTTTCACCGCTGAAGAAATACAGAGATGGGAGAGCAAGTTTCAGCACTGCTCTTGCGCATGTATGCATTGGCAATATTGATATGTAATTGTCAACATATGTTTGTGATGTTAATGTAAAGGGACCCCTGACCATTAGGTCCAGTCGTGACCAACTCTGGGGTTGCGGTGCTCATCTCGCTTTATTGGCCGAGGGCTTCCGGGTCATGTGGCCAGCATGACTAAGCCGCTTCTGGCGAACCAGAGCAGCACATGGAAATGCCATTTACCTTCCTGCCTATTTATCTACTTGCACTTTGACGTGCTTTCGAACTGCTAGGTTGACAGGAGCTGGGACTGAGCAACGGGAGCTCACCCTGTCGTGGGGATTCGAACCGCCGACCTTCTGATCGGCAAGTCCTAGGCTCTGTGGTTTAACCCACAGTGCCACCCGCATCCCAGTTTGTGATGTTATCACTCACCAAATATTATATGGGCAGAACACCTTAGGCCATCTCCCAACTGTCTCCCTTCCCTTCTTTAACTCTCCCTTTTTGTTTTTCTTTGACTGATACCTTTCTATTTCAATTTCCCCAGCAAGACAAATAAACACTTCAGGTTGTTTAAGTATCAAACACACACACACACACACACACACACACACAATGATATTTGATATTCATCAGTGCTTCAAATAATTATTTGTGGCAAAACCCCTTGCATTTGTATTCACCTAAATGTGAAGTCTCAGCTCTACAGAATACGTATGAAAAGCTAAATTAGCAATGCAATCATGAGAAAGGGAATCGGAGGCTTCTCCAAGCTGTCAAGTGCATTTTACTGGATGATTAATTGGCAATGCTCTGGCCAGCCCTTGGGTCCTGCTAAAGGCCATGCCCCCTTGACATACATCTGCCACAGTGAGACGGATTGCAGAAAGTGGATGTCTTCACTCTTTTTCTTCTTCTTCTTCTTCTTTTTTTTTTTTTTTGCAGCTGTTAAATTGCTTGGAGGAAGGGAAAAAAAGACCCCGATTTATCTAGAAAAGAAACTTGAACTTTTCTAATCTGGGGTGGATGCAGTGAAATGAATCCTCAGCTTCCATCTCCTTGCAGAAGGAAAATTCCTGACTCGATTGAAAGTGATGGGGTCGGTGAATATGACTTGTCATTTTGTATGATGTCCTTCCCAACTTCGTCATTTTACAAGATACTGGATGACAACAAACAAATGGGGGCAGTAAAAAACACAAGCACTTTTAGATCTTGTTTATTTCAAGGGGAGAATTAAAGACATCCTTAAATATTTCTCGGTGAAAACAATGAAGCTTAAATGTGCTTAACCTGAGATGGTTTTGCCCTAGACTCGCCCTCCTTGTGCCTGATGAGAATATTATATATTCTATTCACTTTTGCTGAATACAGGGATTAGCAGTACTTGGTAACAAGGAATGCTGCCCTTCAGCATGCAAACACACACACACAACCATGTTTCCATTTGCAATTCTACCCATGGGGAGTTTTGAGATCAGGAAGTGCAGGCAGCTGGGGAGGCTACAGAGTGCTGGAGAAATTTTAAATGGTAAGAAAAATGCACACATGTCCCACTCATGGCCACCACGGTAACCATGGGTAGCCTTTTCCATCATGAATTAATCCAATCCTCTTTGGGTGGCCATCGCTGCTAACCTGTGGGAGAGAGTTCCATAGTTTAACTAAGTGATGCAAAGCAAAGCACTTTGTTTTATCTGTGCTGAACCTTCCAATATTTAGCTTTGTGAGCCCTAGTGTTATGAGAGAGGAAGAAAACCTTTTCTCTTTTTATATTTGTGTAATTTTTATTAAATTTCTTGTTTTACAATTTAGAATATTCATTTAAACAACCTTAAAATATCAGTTACTTCCCTTCTTCTCCTTCCGTGGTTCATTTTGCATAACAAATCCCTGCATATTTTACATAAACTAAACCATTCAGTATTCTATTATTACATCTGTCAAAACTTGTTTACACTGTTGAATTTATCTTAATGCTGCCAACATTTTCACGATTCCCCCTGTATATTCAATAAACATTTCCCAATCTTCTTTAAATGTATGTTCTTCTTGTTCCCTTATTCTGTATGTTAGGTTTGCAAGCTGCGCATATCCCAACAGTTTACGTTGCCATTCTTCTTTAGTTGGGACCTCACTCGTTTTCCATTTTGGGGCTAACAAAACACGGGCCGCAGTTGTAGCATACATAAATAACCTTTTTTGACACCTGGGAATTTCCATCTGAATTATCCCCAACGAAAAGGCCTTTGGTTTTGTTTGTTTGTTTATGTTTTTGGAAAAGTGCTTTTAAACATTTTTTTTTCAATTCCTTGTGGATTCTTTCCCAATAATGTTTTACTCTTTTACAGGTCCACCATATATGAAGAACGTTCCCTCAACCTTGTTGCATCGCCAGCACTTATCTGATTCAGTCTTATATATCTTAGCAAGCCATAAGGTAAAGGTAAAGGTACCCCTGACCGTTAGGTCCAGTCACGGACAACTCTGGTGTTGCGGTGTTCATCTCACTCTATAGGCCAAGGGAGCGGGCGTTTGTCTGCAGACAGCTTCCGGGTCATGTGGCCAGAATGACAAAGCCGCTTCTGGCAAACCAGGGCAGTGCACGGAAACACCATTTACCTTCCCGCCAGAGCGGTACCTATTTATCTACTTGCACTTTGACGTGCTTTTGAACTGCTAAGTTGGCAGGAGCTGGGACCAAACAATGGGAGCTCACCCTGTCACAGGGATTCAAACCACCGACCTTCTGATCGGCAAGCCCTAGGCTCTGTGGTTTAGACCACAGCTCCACCCGCGTTCCCTTAGCAAGCCTACTCGGAGTTAAATACCATCTATAAATCATTTTCAGGTAGTTCTCCTTCAAAGAATATCATGCTGTAAACTTCAGGTTGCTCTTCCAAAGTTTTCCTCAGAGATTAAAATCTATATTACTATATGTCCTATATCTATTGCCCAGTGTGTCATAGAGACAACCTTTCCTCTGTGCCACACATAATAACTTGTATCGTGTCACCTCTAAACTAAAAAGTCCCACCATGTACTCCGATCATCCACACTGTCACACTTTGTGGGAGGTTGCATTTGTGGAATCTTAAATTAAACCCACTTCCTGGAATGTTTGAAGATTGCAGTTCAAAAAAAAATATGTTTGTGCATATTGATTTTGCTTTATTGCAAGCATTTTATTCCACAACACTCAATGACTGGAGCCATGTAGTGCTTACAAAATTTGCAGGAAGTCAACCTCTTTGTTAGAAGACAATGCCTCCTAGACCCCAAACACACATATTGGGGGAACTTGGCATGAATTGGCTATTCCTAGTTTATGTAAGGTCTTAGTGCAGTCTCTATTTTTAACTATGTTGATTTTTAAAAAGGAAAGGATTCTTCATCATTATACCAGCTTAGTAGACATAAATCACATGCCTAGGCAAATCTTAAGGGGAAGTAAGGTGATGGTCTCCATTAATCTGCTCCCAAATAAAGTCAGAGGAAATCCTGGTTCTAGTAAGTGGGCGGAAAGCAAAGACCTTAAGGTTCAACAGCAGAACATTTTGGCTAAGCACACAGGATTTTCATTTTTCCATGTTAATTGTAATCCGCTGACAAAGATAGTAGGAAACCTGCTACAAACCAACAGAGATCTGTTTAGATTAGGGCTTTGTAGGGGAGAAGAGTCAAAGTTTAAAACGAATGTGCATGTCCTAAAAATTCTCTGTTTGTCTCGACAAGTCTCTATAATGCCTTCTGTCATTCGTAACACCAGATCTTCCATCGCAGAGCACCACTTTGTGCATACAGGGAGAAAAACGCCTTCCCATTTTTCTTCTATAAAGGACAATAGAAATTTTAGAGAAGGGGGTGACCTAACAATAGCTTATTTTGACTGAAAGTTTCTGCCTCCTTCTATGCATCTGTGAGGGACTGGACTGAGAAGGCATGGTGTAGACCACCCTCACCTTCTCCTGTACTTCCCAGAGAGGAGGGAGCAGTATAGATTTACAACAGTGGCCTGCAGAAGGTCATAGTTCAGAGGCTGCAGAGGGGAGAAGCTGGGAAATATTGGGAGAGGAGCAGGAAGAAGAAGAAGGAGAGAGACAGTTGACAGACTCAGTGTCTTTAGAAAGCATTCCACACCCCCTGCCTTCTCGGTGGGCATGGAAAGTAGGAGAACAGAAAGCTCAGAGGCAGAAACAATATTTCAGTTTTCTGAGCCTGACTGGGTGAGTTCCTCCCTATCACTAGTTTCAGCTTTGCTAGACTCAGTTTCCCCATCTGTAAATTGGAGATAAGAGCGACTTATCTTTTTTTAAAAAAAAAAAAATTATTAAGGATTTTCTTGTTTTACAGAAGTAAGTGTAATGCCTCATATTTTTTTTTTCATGTAACATTTTTGCAAATCCGTTTCATTTGTTGAGACATTAGGGGGAGAAGAAAAAAAAGGGGGAAGGGGGTAGAGGGAGGGAAGATGGATGGGGGTGGGATCGGGTGGCAATGTTTCTATTATGCTTAATGTATGTAGAGTTTGGTATCAGCGTTGTTTGTGTTGTTCACTTGTGTTCCTTTGGTGGTGAGAGAGGTTGGGGTTGGCCTAGGGTGTGATTGTTTGTTTATGATTGGCTGCGATGATCTTTGTTTTCATGTGTGAGTGGGGTGGGTGGGTTTTTTGGATCAGGTTAGCCATATTGATTTGTATGCTGTTGGTGGATTATTGTCATTGTCTTGTTGGGCTGTGTAATACTTACCGTACCTGGCAGGGGAGATACCATGATCACAAAGAGCGACTTATCTGAATGAGATTGTTATGAAGGCAAACACAACTTCAGTGTGATAAAGCTCATTTCGGCTTAGAACTGTGTTTTAAATAGTACCTTGCAGTAAAAATGAGGTGCTTAGGTGCTGAAAATAGAGAATAGAACATCTATTTATTATTCTCCGCATTCAGAACCCTCATCGATACACTATTCCCCCAAACAGGAAGACCAGCTTTGTGTTATTGGTTGGAGAGGCTCTTTACTATGGTACTCAGTAGCACAATTGTTAATAAATACCTTTCAGCTTCCTTGCTTTTTCTTTTAAGATACTGACCTAAGATACTGCAGGACAGAATAGCAGGGCTGTAGACATGGCAAAAAGGAGAGGTCAGTGAAAGGTTCTGTTGTGTTTCGGATGTTTCAGTTTCATGATGTCAGGAGAAGGCTCAGTGGAAAACACTGGTCCATGCTTCCTTTTGGAACGCAGATGGATGACATAAAAGCCATGCATCTTTATTATCAGCCATTGTGTCGCATCTGGAAGTGGAACAGAGAGGACTGAGTAATTACTTTCCCAGTACCTGTCCCAGGGACAGGTGTATTGTTCCGGGATCTTTCGGCGGCTTGCGCAAAGCTGCCAGAGATTGATGAAAATCATTACATTTTGTGTAGTCAGCAGTCTTGACACCAGTGCCACATTCCCTCTCTGTTCAGCTTTACTTATTTGCTTTCACAGGGAACGAACATCCAACTTTGGAAAGATTACAGAGGCTCTGTTTGAAAAGTGCGGTGGCAGGGACAGGATTTAGAGGGGAGCAGTAATTCAAAAAGCTATGTGCTTTTACCTAAGAAACTAGGAGGAAAGGTGAATTGCTATGCCAGGGAAAGAAACCTTTCAAAGCCAGTTTTCTTCCAGTATAATTTACCAAAAAAAAAAAAAAATCTAGTCTGGGAATGGCCAAATCCTACATTATCAGAGCTCAGCTTAGTCTAAACAATGATATGAGATCACTGCATATTTACAAAGGCACTGTGCCTTCTCCACAAAAGGTCTGGACCAGGCATAGGCAAACTCGGCCCTCCAGATGTTTTGAGACTACAATTCCCATCATCCCCGACCACTGGTCCTGTTAGCTAGGAATGTGGGAGTTGTAGTCCCAAAACATCTGGAGGGCCGGAGTTTGCCTATGCCTGGTCCAGAGGATGTGATTCTGGGAAGGGGGTTATTTGTTTGCTTTTGCTTTTGTTTGATTATGAATTTATCTTCAAATTTTGTATTTTTGTGTTGTGAATTTCCCTGTGTTCTTCGGGTGAAGGGTGCTATACAAATTTATATCATCATCATCATCACCCATACAGAAAAACATGCAAATGATCTGAAGTAAACATGATATGGCATATATAAACACAACAGGTTATACTCAACATTAGTCATGCTCCGACTAGAGGCCCACTGAAATGAATGGATTTCAGTAGCTTATCCATTTATTTCAATGGATCTACTCTGATTAAGTGTAACACTGAATATCGCCCAGCATTTTACAGGCATGCTGACTTGGGTCAACTGCACAATCAAGTAGTGGACAAGTGTCTTTGCTCAGGGAGTTTTCCCTAGGATAAAATCTGTACTGGAGAATGGAGAGAAGAAAGATCAACTCAAAAAATTGAAAGCCTTTATAATTGCAATAATTACTTTTAGGTGGCCTAACTACGCCCCTCTGTTCCAAACCAAGTTCATTTGATACAGCAAATGGCTTTTGCCCCTATAAAGTTCAATTTGCACTTTAAAAGGTGTCTTGTCGCACTGACTAACACTCCAGCGTGATGATGGCAGTCAGATGGGAGGTGAAAGCCAAGTGGTAGGTGATATGATACATTTTAAAACCCTCCCTCTCACATATCCTCAATGTCAAGTAGGGAGAGACTTGATCTCTGGACTGTTTTATTTAAGCAAGTGGAGCAATACGCTTTCTACTTTATTTTACCTGTACAGTTATTGGCTTTATTTTGTTCAGGCCTGTGACTTCATAATAACCTGCATCTGTACTATCTTCTTCTTTTTTAACTGGAACAAGAAGCTAAAGTTTTGGGAAGCATCCACACATCACAAAGGCAGCCCAGGTTAGCTGCACTCCGGACTGAGCACACCTGAAGCTTGCCTTATGCTGTTAATGGTAATAGTAGTAGTGTTAGAGACGTCAGCTTGCCAACAAAGGTCCGTATAGTTAAAGCTTTGGTTTTCCCAGTAGTGATGTATGGAAGTGAGAGCTGAACCATAAAGAAGGCTGATCGCTTTTGATGCTTTTGAATTATGGTGCTGGAGGAGACTCTTGAGAGTCCCATGGACTGCAAGAAGTTCAAACCTATCCATTCTGAAGAAAATCAGCCCTGAGTGCTCACTGGAAGGACAGATTCTGAAGCTGAGTCTCCAATACTTTGACCACCTCATGAGAAGAGAAGACTCCCTGGAAAAGACCCTGATGTTGGGAAAGATGGAGGGCACAAGGAGAAGGGGACAGCAGAGAACGAGATGGTTGGACAGTGTTCTCGAAAATACTAACATGAGTTTGACCAAACTGTGGGAAGCAGTGGAAGACAGGAGTGCCTGGCGTGCTCTGGTCCATGGGGTCACGAAGAGTCGGACACGACTAAACAACTAAACAACAGTAGTGTTAATAGACATACCTCTTAATGCCCAAATAGTCCTCTAAGTTGTTTTTCAAAGTAAAACAAAAACCATCAATCTGTTACAAGGGCACAGAAATATAGAGACCCTTAATAAAACACACAATATAACATCTCCATTCAAACAAAACAGCAACTGAAACAGGAGATTCAGAGTGAGAGATTGAAGGAATGTGGTGTAATGCATTAGTTCAGAGGCTAGGGCCACTAAGTATGGTTCAGTTCCTGGCATCTCCAAATATTGCTGGGAATGTTCTGTATCTGAAATGCTGGAGATATTCTGCCAGTCAGTGTGGACAATACTGAACTAGATGGGCAAGTGATCTTACTAAGGCAGAACCCAATGTTCTGTGTTCTTATGTTGGGGCCAGTCCTACCCACCCCAGGCAGCTCTGAACGTCAAGTAAGGACAGCACTTGCCCTTTTAATGCCCATTCACTCAGTTTGAAGAGATTATTTTGGAGCCTCCTTCCAATTGCTTCCCAGTCCCCCTTATCAGTTCAGAGTGGTATCAAAAAAGTGATATTTGGTGTCATCAAAAAAAATTGTTCTCACTGTTGGTTCCTTATCTCTCTGCTTCCTCTCTTCCTCTTCTTTTCTCTTTCTCTACCTTTTCTCTTTCCTTTCCTTTTTGACTTTATTTGTTCTACATATTATTTTACTGTATTGAGAAAAATTTAATAAAATCGGGGTGGGGAGCTTATTCTCGCTATTCACTACAGAAGAAGAAGAAGAAGAAGAAGAAGAAGAAGAAGAAGAAGAAGAAGAAGAAGAAGAATAGTAGTAGTAGTAGTAGTAGTTTGGATTTGATATCCCGCTTTATCACTACCCGAAGGAGTCTCAAAGCGGCTAACATTCTCCTTTCCCTTCCTCCCCCACAACAAACTGTGAGGTGAGTGGGGCTGAGAGACTTACAAAGAAGTGTGACTAGCCCAAGGTCACCCAGCAGCAGGAGAAGCGGAGACGCGAACCGGGTTCCCCAGATTACAAGACTACCACTCTTAACCACTACACCACACCGGCTCTCATTTACAAACTAGTTATCTGTTGTTTGGGGACACACACACCCCTTCTTCACCTCTCCATTGTGAGAATTGTGCGTTTATTCTTACTCTCTGCTTCCCGCTCTTAAACCAGTTGCTGAGCAATAAGAGAACATGTCATCTAATTCCATGACCGCTAAGCCTACTCAAAAATGGGGTATGTTGAAGGATTTTATCAAAACTCTTTTGGAAGTCCTACATAGGATTTAGCCTTGCAGAAGCCACACTGCTTCTTCTTCAAAAGACTTATCACAGAATCATAGAATTGTAGAAGGGATCACGTCATCTGGTCCAACTCCCTGCAATGCAGTGATCTTTGTTATTCAACATGCATGGTAATTCTATATTTAATAGCGATTTCTTTAATAGCAATTTCTACATGAACACAACTAGTTAGCGTGCCAGAGTCTCGTACATATGTTGATATACCTGTTCTGTATTTCCCTGTATCCCTCGTGAATTCGTTTTGTTAAAAAATTGTTACATTGGCCATTTTCCATTCCTCAGGTTTGAAGAACCTTCTTAGACATAAGTTAGAAGATCAACTCTTGGATATTTGCCATCTGGATCTATTATTTTATTATTTTATTTTTAATCTGTCAATGAAGTCCAAGACTTCATCTCTTGCCACTGTTGTTTGCCTCAGTTCCTGTGACTCCCTTCCAGTGAATGTTAGATTAGACACAGGAATCTGGCACTACAGCTTCTGCAGCAATGGCAGATGCAAATAATTAATTCAGCTTAATCTCATTTTCCTCCTTTATTGCAGGTTTGATTCCCTTGTCACTGCAAAGTCCAAGTTCCTCTATAGCCTGCTTCTACTTCTAATGCATTTCAAGATATGTAAACATTTATTGCTGGTCTTCATGTTATCAAAGAATCACAGAGTTTTGGAGTGGGAAGGTATCCCAGGGTCATCTAGCCAAACCCCTTGCAAGGCAGGGATTTCAGCTTAAGCATCCATGACAGACGGCCATCCATCTTCTGCTTAAAAACGTCCAAGGAAGGCGAGACCATCATCTTCTGAGGAGGGTCACTGCAATTCTTCTTTTGCACCCTTATCGACTACTTGCATTATTATTATTTTCCTTTTTGTTCCCTGCATTTGGGCAAAACTTCCATTTTCTGAAAGACTCTTTATTGCCTCTAATTCAGGGCTGATGTCAGGATGCTGTCAGCGGCTCCTGGGTGGTTGCCCAGGAAAGTATAAAGACAAGAAAAACTTTCTTACCGCCCTTTTTTATTTCAATCTTTACAGAGAGAGGCTATAGAACCCAGCCTCTTGGATAATGGCGTTGTCCTGAGTGAATCTCCACCCCCACCCTCATATCTCCCACATCCTCATTCATCATTCTCATCCTCTATGGGTGCTACCATGTGCCCTCTGTCTTTGAGCTCTTTGCTCTCCTACTTTTAAGGCTCGCCGGGTTCTGGGAGATGGAGGGTCTGGAATGCTTTCCAATGACAAAGTGTCAGCCGGGTGTTCTTCCAGCTCTCCCATGATTTCCCAGCTTTTCCCCTCATCTGCCTCTGAGCTGCGACCTCCCTCAAACCCCTGTTGTAAATCTATGCTGTCTTCCTCCTTCCTGGAAGGGTCAAGATGGGGAGGCGGTTTCCACCATTCCTCCTCTGCCCAGTCCCTGACAGGTGAGGAATCTGCAGCCCTCCATATATGGTTGGACCCTAGCTCCCATCAACCCTGGTCAGTATGCCCCATGGCAAAGGATGCTGAGAGCTGTAATCCAGACACATCTGGAGGGCAACAGGTTCCCCACCCCCCCATTAGAGTTTTAACCAATTAATCCGTGTACTGAACCAATTACAGTTGACCAACACAACTTATGTCCCACCAACCTGATTACTTAAATGTTAAGTAAGTGTTCTAGTGAATTGCTTAACTGTTCACGGCATATTTACAAGTGAGTAAGATGGAGAGAAAAGCAGAATCAATTAGCCCCACCACCAGCGACTCCTTTGGCCCCACCTCCAGCGACTCTCCAGTCACCCGACCATAATAATAATAATTTATTATTTATACCCCGCCCATCTGGCTGGGTCTCCCCAGCCACCCTGGGTGGCTTCCAACAAAGTATTAAAATACAGTGGTACCTTGGGTTAAGTACTTAATTCGTTCTGGAGGTCTGTACTTAACCTGAAACTGTTCTTAACCTGAAGCACCACTTTAGCTAATGGGGCCTCCTGCTGCTGCCGCGCTGCTGGAGCACGATTTCTGTTCTCAACCTGAAGCACTATTTCGGGGTTGGCGGAGTCTGTAACCTGAAGCGTATGTAACCCGAGGTACCACTGTACAGTTGTCTGGTAAACATTAAAAGCTTCCCTAAACAGGGCTGCCTTCAGATGTCTTCTAAAAGTCTGGTAGTTGTTCTTCTCTTTGACATCTGGTGGGAGGGCATTACACAGGGCGGGTGCCACTACCTAGAAGGCCCTCTGCCTGGTTCCCTGTAACTTGGCTTCTCACAGTGAGGGAACTGAAGGCCCTTGGCACTGGACCTCAGTGTCCAGGCAGAACGATGGGGGTGGAGACGCTCCTTCAGGTATACTGGACCAAGGCCGTTTAGACCATATCTTGTGGTCACTTGCCAGTAAGCCAAGAAACCTACCAGACATGTTTTGTGGCCAGCCAGGTGCTTAGTAACTCCTCCTACATACACACACCCAAATTATTCTGCTTAGGCAGCTACATCAGATTCAGAGAGCCCCTGGTGGGCTGCCATACTATTCCACGCTAAGCAGCTGAGTTCAGCTTGGTTAGTCACAAGTTGTACTCACCTGGATCAAAGGTGCAGCACTGCGGTATTGGTGCAACTCTCATGCAGGCAGGGTCATGGTTAATGAAACCTTTGGGGCAGAAGGAGATATTTCCTTTCCCAAGCCAAATGCAGCTGCTTCTCTGCTCCCCACTGCCTCCCCCTCAGCTTTTAGAGCTAAGCTAACAATGCAATTTGGTACAAGGATAGTTGGTGTCTGACTAGTTAACTCTATTGGAATAGCCTCTGCATTTTGCTTTCTGGTCTTAATGAAAACATATTGTACTAGTCATCCCCATATCGCAAGATGGGCAGGATGGAGGCTAACACACGCATTATAGAGGAGGCACATCTGAGCTGAAAAGACGCTTCCCTGTCATAGCACATCCCATCCCCAAATGATAAAGATGTCTGCCATTCTTGAATAACTAGAAGCAGTGCATCACATACACTTGTGTGGACAGTAATATCTTTATGACTAATGTTTTATGAATAACTAATGGAATCAGGTCCCAAAATACCTATTTTTTAAAGTACACACATATCTATCTATCGATCTATTCCTGCTTTTAAAAACTTGCATTTATATTATGCCATTGAAACGCTTATCTTTTTCCTAATGTAATTTTAAAACTTCCTAATACGATTATATTATTCATTGTATCCTATTAGTGAAAACAAAATTACTTGTATGATCCTATTAGGGCATGACAGAAAGCTGCTGACATGATGGAAGGTCCTTAGAATTCTTCTGTCTGGATTCATGGTACCATTTTTCTTTATTACTACTGACATATATAGCCTATCATAGCATGCTCACTAGTATAGATGTGCTGTGCATTTAGGGAAACAAAGGAATGGCTGTTAATTCTCCAGTGAGACTGTGCTACCCTCTCTGGTGTAATCCTGGGGAAATTGGGACAACTCATTGAAAGAAAGGGAAAATTCAGCTTACAGTGGAGATGGCTGCAGTGAATAAGTTTCTGTACACTGGGAGGTCTGGATAGATTCAAGGGATTTAAGTATAGATGTTGCCCCGTTTGAACTTCCAGGATCAGAAGTATGAGCTCACTAGAAGCTCATAATACTCACCTCATCTATAATGTGAGTACTATACCTCCCAATTCTTTTCTGGCTCAGAATTGAATCCAAGCTAGAGAAGATTTGCCCACCAATCCCTGCTCCCAACCATCCTACAAACTGTCTATCTAATTTATTTCTGCCTACACACCCACAGATAACCCAAGCCTCTCTGCTTCCATTACTGAAGACTTTAACATAGGGATTTTCCATATTCTTGGAGCTCCTAGGTGGGTTGATAATTAACTATTGTTCTCTGCTAACACTGACATGGTGTTTAACCTTAGATCACACTTGAGAAGGTATTGAACTGCAAATCTCAATTTTGAAGGTATTTGCCCTGGGTCTTTTGTTCCCAGCCAGAGTAGGAGTAAGATGTGATAATGAAGCTCACTCCAGGAGCTGCATAGCCTCAGGCTGGAATAGGGTAGAGATGGGGTTTTGATCTCAATCATGTTTAAAGTTATCTCTAAGATGCTGAGCCTGTGGAACTGATTGTATGTGTCATTTACTGGTTTAGGGGGGTTATTTGTTCTGTTTTGAAGAAAGTTCTGCAAGTAAAGCTTTGAATCAAACTTATGGGCCTGGACAATGTTTTATTCCAAAAGGAGTGAGTTTTCATGCATCTAGTCATTTCAAGCTGCGCAATATTAATATCTGCAATATGGTTTGCCACTGCTGGAGCACTGGTGTTTATAACTGGTGTCAAAGGGAAGTGTGAGGATATGGGGAAATAGAAGGGTGATAGAACAACACTGGGCAGTAGGAGGGAGGAGGTTTAGGAGGTCATGGGCTTCTCAGTTTAGTTCCATACCTCTTCCTTGATTTGGGGAGAAAGTAGCTCTACCTATTTCTGAGCCGGTCCAGCTCAGAAGTAATGGAGGGAAGTAACCCAATCTCTACTTTTAAGAACATTTGTTGTGAGTGCTTTTTATGACAGATAACCCAAGTCCCATACAAGCCTATTGGTATGTGCATGGGAAAACAAACTAAAAGTGCCCTTTAAGAATATTTTGTTGTAGTTAACTGACTGCATTGAGTTGCATTAAGGTCCCTATGAGGTGCCAGCTCTTACCTGCATAATTCCTTTGAAACCTTCCAGCGCTCCAGTTATCCCCACGTAACCAGCCATTGTCCCCATCCCTTATTCAGCCTGTCCAGCTTGGTTGCCAAAATCCCAATTGCATTCTCCATGTTGGAAAGGGAATCTGGTACGGCATCCAGTCCAGAGTGTTTGCTTTTTTTAAAAAGAGTCCTGAGAGGTTTGGACTGAATTTTGGAGTCAGTCTTGTCACAGGAAGTTGGAGCTTGGTTTCATTTCCTCTGAAGCCTGCATCTGATGTTATGTTTGGACACTGTCCACTGCTCTATCTTTGTCTTTCCCTTTGGACACACTCAATCAGTTCACCCAGTGTCGGGTACTGAATCTGGGAATTATGCTAAGCTCAGGCCACGTAATCCAAAATTGGAACCTGGACTGATTTGAACAAAGATAAAAAATAAAACAATCCTCCAACAGAACCCACCCCAGATGCAATTTCAAAGCCAGTTTTACACTGGGGTTTATTCCATTTCCTGCCATCGTGTAAATTCTGGCACAGGTTTCTGCCAGGAGGGTCATGTGCCAAGGGAGGAGATTGTTGCAGCAGAAAATTTCTGCAAGCTCCATTCTGCCATGACTATGGATGGAGCTGTGTTTTAAGGATTAGGTATGATTCTGAAACTTCACTAACAGCCCTGCGCAGCCCAAATGTTCAATGATGTGCTGGCCAGGATAGGACTCCTGCCAATGTAGTTGGAATTTAGTGCCTTTCTTCTCATTTTGTCCAGCAGTCCGAGAGACAGTACCTGTGCCTGAGAGGTGGGATTTAAAGGGACTCCTTATTTAAACCCAAAGATGTCTAATTCAAGTTCAATGTTTAGCTTTGTAATAAAACAAAAACACAACACTATGATGTAGCAGAGTGACAGTCTGTGTTGAGGACTGTAATCCCCTCTTTTTGTCCTATGTGTTGCGTTTTATTTGTATGTTTTATTTGGATTGCGATGTTCATTTGTGCAAGTGGGATCTAAGAAGCAGGCAGGCAGGCAGGCAGGCAGGATGGAAATCTTACAAGCAAAGCAACCAACAAATCGTACTTACAACAGTGGTTGTAATGGTATTGTGTGGTTACTCGTGCGTAAACTGCCTCCACTTCGATTAGGTGGTTTGCTCAAACATGTTCAGGGTTAGAGCTCGCCCTCCGTGACCTGTTAGTCACTTGCAGAATCTGCCAGTGGGCGTTTCTTGAATCTCTTCCAGCATAAAAGCTGCTTGACCCCAAGTCTCCGCCTATGTTCCCTGCGCGGAACGCGTCTGCGCAAGTAAGGGGATGGCAAGGGCGTGCCAGCGCTCTCTCCGCTGGTTTCGGTTGAAGGGTCTTGGAGCCCTGACACCGATTCCTCCATCTCCTCTCTATTGGTGTCACGCTGAATTCCTTCCCCCTGACTGGTTCCCTCTCCGGCATCGCTCTGGAGCCCTGCCTCCGCTTTTCGCTCTGATGTCAGTTCCCTGACATCCACCTCCCCCCCAGGACCCCCTCCACCCCCGGCCTGACCTGGTGACGTGACCTTGTCCCCACCTTCAGCCGACGATGCAGGGAACCCTCGAAAGGAGCTGTCGTCATCGTCCGAGGACTCAAACCCCGCTTCCCACCCGCCCCGGTTTCTGATGGGAGGGGCTTCCCAATCTGATTCCTCCTCTCCTGACGACTCCCCTCCTTCCTCTGGCGACTCTGGAAAACCCACAAAATCCTCCTCATCATCATCGGTGGTGGCAAATTGCTCCTCCCAGAATCTCTCCAGAGGTTTGGGCTTCCTCGGATACCTGTTGTGGAACTCTTCCACTAGATACCCACCATCTATTTCCCCTTCTGGAACCCACGTGTTTTCTGACTCGGGCTCCCCCTCCCACGCTACTAGGTATTCCACCTGCCGCCCCCGCCACCGCGAATCCAGGATCTCCATTATCTGCTGGTGGTGTTCCTTCTCTTCCAGTGGTGGGTGTCTGAGCCCTTCTCCTCCTACCTCCCGGACTCTCCGCTCCCCTCGGTACGGCGAGAGCAGTGACCTATGAAATACCGGGTGGATTTTCATGTTGTCTGGCAACTTGAGCCTGAATGCCACCGGGTTGACTTGGTGTATCACCTCGAAAGGCCCCAGCCGCTTCGGCCGGAGTTTCTTACACCCACCCTTGAAGGGCAATCCTTGAGTGGATAACCACACCCGGTCCCCCACCCTAATGGTCTCCCCTTCCCGGCGACGTTTATCCGCTTGCCTCTTGTACTCTTCCTTGGCCCTTTCCAGATTCATCTTAAGCTGCTGGTGCAGTGCTTCCATTTCTTCCACGAACTGCTCTGCGGCGGGCACGCTCCACTCTTCCTCCCCCCTCCCGGGAAAGGCCCTGGGGTGACACCCATAATTAGCCAAGAATGGGCTCATCCCCGTGGACACATGCTCCGCATTGTTATACGCAAACTCGGCCAGTGCTAGCTTATCTACCCAGTCATTCTGACTCTCGTTGACGTAACAGCGGAGATATTGTTGCAATATGCTGTTCGCCCTCTCTGCCTGCCCGTTAGTTTCCGGGTGCCTTGCCGTCGAGAATCCCACCTCCACCTGCAATAAGCTCATAAGCTTCCTCCAGAACCTCGAGGTAAATTGTTTCCCTCGATCAGAGATAACCCTTGAAGGAGCTCCATGCAGCCTGAAGATGTGAGTAACAAACAGTTGTGCGGTTTCCTCGGCTGTCACCGCATGAGAGCATGCTATAAAATGGCACATCTTGGTTAGCAGATCTACTACTACCATGACTGCTGTCTTACCTCTGGATTTGGGCAAATCTGTCATGAAATCTATTGATACCACCTCCCAGGGTCTCCCCGGCGTGGGCAAGGGTTCTAGTAACCCTGCCGGGGCTGCCCGCTCCCCCTTGGCTCTTTGGCAGCGGTCACACCCTCGTACATACTCTCGTACATCTTCCCTCACCTTCGGCCACCAAAACTCCCTAGTGACCAGTAACATGGTCTTGTGTTGCCCAAAGTGTCCCGCTGTAGGGTTGTTGTGAAGTTGTCGGAGCACCCTTTCCCGTAAGGCCCCCCCGGGCACATACATTGCTCCCTTGTAATACAGTAACCCTTCCCTTACCTCGAAGTCCCCCCGGTCTCTCCCATTTTCCCTTAGTTCCCTGATTCTGGTTTGGGCAAATTCATCCTGGCGAATCAACTCGGTTAGTTCTCGTTTCCCAACCAACGCCCCCCCACAAACCCATCGTTCCTCAGGGAACACATGTCGAGCGGTGGTCTTCCTCCTTCCGTGTACTCCGGTTTCCGTGAAAGCGCGTCTGCTCTCACGTTCTCTTGCCCTGGCACGTACTTGATCTCAAAGAAGAACTTGGAGAACTCCTGTGCCCACCGAATCTGTCGCTGGTTGAGCACTCGCGCTGTCCTCCAGTATTCCAAGTTCTTGTGGTCAGTGCAAACCTGGATCTTGTGCTGAGCCCCTATCAGGAGATGTCTCCACTGGCGAAACGCGGCATAAATAGCTAACAGTTCACGATCATACACCGTGTAGTTCTGTTCCGATTCGTTCAGCTTCCTTGAGAAGAAGGCGCACGGCCTCCATGTGTCTTGGGCCGGTCCCGGCTGGAGCAACACCGCTCCTATCGCTCTGTCCAATGCGTCGGTCTCTAGCCTCATCGGTTTCTGCAGATCCACGTGCAGGAGCTGTTCCTCCGAGGCGAACGCCTGCTTTAGCCCCTCGAAGGCACGTTGGGCCCCTTCCGTCCAGACGAACTTCTTTTTGCTACTGAGACAATCCGTGATGGGTGCGGTTAAGTGGGCGAAGTTCTTGATGAACTTCCGGTAGAAGTTGCTGAACCCTAGGAACCTCTGCACATCCTTCCGGGTTTTGGGAGCCTTCCATTCCAGCACTGCCTGCACCTTGCCGGGGTCCATGGCTAGGCCTCTGTCTGACAACCTGTATCCCAGAAATTCCACTTCCTTGGCGTGAAACTGGCACTTTTCCAGCTTGACCCACAGTTGGTGCTCTCGTAGCCTTTTCAGCACTTCCCTGACGTCCTGGACATGCTGTTTTTCATTGTCCAAATAGATCAGGACGTCGTCCAGAAATGCTACGCAGTTCTTGTACAGCAGGGGACCCAGCACATGGTGCATGAAGCTTTGAAAACAGGCAGAGCCTGACTGTAATCCAAATGGCATAACTAAATATTCAAAGGCCCCCAGGGGGGTGAACATGGTGGTTTTCCATTCGTCCCCCTCTCTCATTCGAATCAGATTGTAGGCCCCCCTAAGGTCCAGCTTGGTAAAAATCTTACCCTTCCTTACCCTGGTCAGAATACCATCAATTCTGGGCATTGGGAAGGTCACGGGTTCTGATACCAGGTTTAATTTTTGAAAGTCCACGATGAGCCTCAGCTGATCCGTGTTTTTCTTATCCACAAAAAACACAGGGCTGCCCCCCACTGCCTTAGATTCTCTTATAAACCCCCTTTTCAAGTTCTTGTCTATAAAGTCTCGCAACTCCTGCATCTCTCTGTCGGACATGGCATACAGCTTACCCACCGGCAGCTGTGCCCCAGGGAGAAGGTTGATTTGGCAGTCGAAGGGCCTATGTGGCGGCAGCCTGTCCGCTTCCCTCTCGCTGAAGACCTCTTGTAAGTCTGCGTACTGTGGCGGCACCTTCCCTTTCTGCTCCAGCGTGGTTGCTGCTGCTCTGGCCAACCTCACCCTGGACTTCTCCACTCCTAGACAGTGTTCCAAACAGTGGGCTGACCTGAAGGTGACCGTGCGTTGGTGCCACGCCACCACTGGATCATGTAGCACTAGCCAGCTCATCCCCAGTATTATTGGGGGTCCCGCCAGTGTGGCCACATGAAAGGCTATGGTTTCTGTGTGCCTGGACACACTCATTCTCATTGGCGGGGTTTGATGTGTCACCTCTCCCCCTAGCAACTCTCTGCCATCTATCGTGGTGACTTGGAGTGGGAAATCCAGTGGCAGCAAGTGGATCTGGTGCTCCAGCGCAAACTCCTTACTAAAAAAATTACAGGAGCTCCCTGAGTCCAACATTGCCTTTACCTTGACTGGGTGTCCATTTGGGAGTTCTAGCGTCACCTCTATCGCTATAGAAACCTTGGGTGGGTCCGGTTGGGGCACTTCAATTAGTTGCTCGCTTGGCAGCTGCGCCCCCCTGTGGGCAGTCAAGCGCTGGCGTTTTCCTGCACCTTGTCTTCTGCCCCCTCCCCCTCATTTCCAGCGGCCCCCACCATCCCTTGCCAAGCCTTTCTTTGTGGGCAGACCCTGGCAAAGTGTCCTGGCCGTTGGCAGAGGAAACATTTCTTGGAGTTTCTCCCAGCCTTTGCCTCCCTTTTGACTATTTGGTGGGCGCTCGGCACCTCGCGTGCGCGCGCCCCATCAATTTCCATTGGCACCACGTCATTGGAAGGCTGCCTTGGCATCTCAGGAATGCGGTAGTCAGGGCAACGCTCCCCTCTCCCTTCCCGCCTTTCCAAAGCGCGCGCTTCCTGGCGAGAGCCTATCGCCAGCGCAGATTTTGTCAGCTGATCCATAGTCTCCGGGCGGGGCGCGCGGGAGAGCTCATCTTTAACGGCTGGGGACAACCCCTCCTCAAACAGCATTCGTATGGGCGGGCTGTCCATATCCCATTCGAGCCTGTGTATTAGCATCACAAAGCGGGACCAATAGTCTCTAACGGAAAGGTCCCCCTGCTTACATCTCATTAGCTCCCGTTGGGTCACACTCTCCCCCAATTGGCTGGAATACATAGCGTCCATCGCCTGAAAAAACTTCCGGACGTCCTTCATGGCGGGGTTATGCGCGGCCATTAGGGGTCTAACCCATTCCCTCGCGCTGCCCTCAAGATGCCCCACGATATAAGCCACTTGCGCCGCCTCGTCAGCAAAATCATCATGCTGCAGCTGCAGTGCGTACTCTATTTCTGTCCGGAATCCATTATATTCTTGGGGTTTTCCCCCAAACTTGTGTACCAGTCCGGGCACCTTCTTTGCCACTGGGGTGGGTCTCACCTGCGCGTCCTGGGTGCGCCTCTCATCCAGCCGCGCCATCAGCAGTGCTACATGCCGTTCCAGCTCCTGGTTCCTCTTCACCAGGTCCTGCGCCCCCGCAGCTGCCTCCGCTGCCCCGGCGCCTCCTGTCTGGCTCATGTTTCCACTGCTTACTCACGAGTAACAGCAAGTGACTGGCAGATTGCTGTAATGGTATTGTGTGGTTACTCGTGCGTAAACTGCCTCCACTTCGATTAGGTGGTTTGCTCAAACATGTTCAGGGTTAGAGCTCGCCCTCCGTGACCTGTTAGTCACTTGCAGAATCTGCCAGTGGGCGTTTCTTGAATCTCTTCCAGCATAAAAGCTGCTTGACCCCAAGTCTCCGCCTATGTTCCCTGCGCGGAACGCGTCTGCGCAAGTAAGGGGATGGCAAGGGCGTGCCAGCGCTCTCTCCGCTGGTTTCGGTTGAAGGGTCTTGGAGCCCTGACACCGATTCCTCCATCTCCTCTCTATTGGTGTCACGCTGAATTCCTTCCCCCTGACTGGTTCCCTCTCCGGCATCGCTCTGGAGCCCTGCCTCCGCTTTTCGCTCTGATGTCAGTTCCCTGACAGTGGTTGTTGGTGGGTGGACTGGGAGGGTGGAAGGCAGGGAGGTCAATGGAACCAGAGCCAATAGCAGGCAGAGTTAGAGCCAATGAGATCTAATATCAGAACCAGGTAGTTCTGGCTTTGCCTTCATCCTCATTCCCTGCTCAGCTCCACAGTGGCAACACTAAGGAAGAGGAAGGCAATAGCCAGCCTGGAGTGGTTGTAAGTAAGAACAGCACCAATTACTGCATGGTGGTTATGGAGTCAGAAATATTACAGTTCTAGGAAACATCACCAATCCCCCCCCCCAATTTGAACAGCTTTATTTTATGCTTCTGCTGACAAGTCAAAAATCTGGACTTAAAAAAAGTAGTTAACTGCCAGATATCCCCATTCTCTTCTGCGCTAATGTTTAATGATGCCATTCTCTAATAATAATGCATTAAGACGCACACTGAAGACAGCCTACTTCATTTTCGCTTTGGTCCGCCTGGAGGACTGCTTGAATCTTACAGATGAAAGGCTAATACTTTTATCCTTTAAACTACTCAGTCAGCCCCTGAAACTAAAGAAAAGGAGAATAATTGGCACTTTGCAGAGTAAGAATAGAACAATGGCACTTCCCTCGGTGCTCAAATGCTATTTTGCATCTGTCTTCATATTCATTTCATTGTATGGACAAATTAAATAATGCTACCTAAAGAATTAAATTGTGCTCTGTGTGTGTATTCTTTAACGTGTGTTAGGACTGGAATTAATTTTCCAGATGGTCATCACCCTTGCATCCCAAAGCACATGGAGGAAAAACAACTTCATTGACGGGGACCCGTGACTGTGGGTCTGTGGGTGAGGAAACTGCCATATCCACTTTGTATCTATTGGTTATAAAGACATCATGGGGCACAGTCCTGGGAATATGCACTACACCAGGCCAGAATATTTGTCCACCTAAGCCAAAATTGTGTACTCTGAGTATGGCGGCAGCTCTCCAGGGCCCCAGGAAGGGATTCTTTTCCCATTTCCTGCAGTCTTTCCCAGATGCATATAAAGCGCTCTGTCAGTGAAGCATCAAACTCCCCAATCAATTAAATGCTTCCCTCACCCAAGACCTACAGAAATGAACGGCACTTGTGCAAGATCAATGCTGTTCATTTCATGGGACTTCTGTGGATTTTCTTCCCAGTAGATTGGGCCCGTTGTCATTGAGCAGTGTCCAGAAGAACAACAACTGTGAATGCTTATGTATCTAAAACCCATTTCCTAAAATCAAGCCACACTGTAGAAACATAACCTGAAACAAGATTATAATTCCAGAGAGCTGGATCCTAAGGGTCTGGCTATGTGGGGGCACCCTCATGATAGCCCTGAGGAGACTCTCAGCCATTCGGTGCCATCATTCATCCCAAAAGGAGTGGGGCAAATATGCATCCCTCTCAACCACAAGACCCCGGATAGGGCACAGCCTTTCTGCAGCCAACAGCTTGGGGTTTTTTTCTAGCACAGAGAAGCTGCCTGTGAAAATGGCACTTGCTTTTATTTTTATTTTTATTCCTCCTTGCCCGTTTGCTGCAAACCCCTGAGCATCTGCTGGTTTGTCAATTGCACTTAGTTAAAATGGATTCACTCTTGCTGCGCAAGGGGACCGTTTAGGCAGGCTAGCTAGAGAAAATTAGTTTGACTTCACCAACATTAACTAGCCTGATAGAGCGTAATTATGATATGCCTTGTGACAAGGGAAGTCACCTGGTGCAGGA
This sequence comes from Podarcis cretensis, assembly GCF_951804945.1. Lineage (NCBI taxonomy): Eukaryota > Metazoa > Chordata > Lepidosauria > Squamata > Lacertidae > Podarcis > Podarcis cretensis. The sequence continues at coordinate 52,422,111 of NC_137180.1, forward strand.
ACCTTGGGTGTTGAGGTTCCGCTGTTTACTGCACTCGGTTTCGAATAGGAAAAGATCAAAGTGGTAAAGAAATGCGTCAGTTTTAAAGGCACCACCAGAGCTCTTCATTTCAGTTTGCAAACCCTGTACATACAAACTGAGAAGGGCTGTAGCTCAGTGGCAGAACATCTGCTTGCAGGCAGGAGCTCCCAGGTTCAGTTCCCGGAATTTCCAGGTAGGGTTGGGAATGTTCTGTCTGAAACCCAGGAAAAACTGCTGTCACTCAGCGTTGACGATACAGAGCTAGATGGGCCAATGATCTGCTTCGGTATCAGACATTCTGTATTCTTAAAGCCTTTATTGAGAAAGTGTAGCCTTCTTAGACTTTACCGATTGGTGGGGGTCTGCGTTGCTCCCAGACGGGAGGAAGGAAGTCAAATGACACCGAGGTTTGGTTCAGAGAAAGAGTTTATTCTGCTCTCCGGATAGCAGAAGGCACTTGCATGGTGAGTTCACAGCAAGTCCAAAGAAATGAGAAATTTCATGCAGTATATATATCCTCCAGGCACCCTCTCCCCCCTTCCCCAGGAATCCAACCACGTAAGCTTATACACGTAAGTTGACATCCATGACCATAAACAGATGTTCCTGTTCCTGTACTCTTGACCATAAAAGGATGTTCCTGTTCCTGCATTCCTTATCTTGGGGTAAGAAGGTCACCAACTCTAAGAACACTCCTGGCGCCATTCCTGAGCACGGGGGTGTCTTGCAAGGACTGTGCGTCAGTGTGTCAGGATATTTGCAACCCACAAGATAAGATAAGCCGCAGCTCTGCCATCCTGTCTCCACTTCAGAACTGACAAGGCCATCCATTAAACGTCACGGACTGATAAAGGAGAGAGCTTTGTTTATACAGCTGGGTTCCTGTTATACATTTGCTCGAGTGGTCAAGTTAATGGTTTTTAGCTAATGCACCCTTTGAGAAGGAAAAATGGAGATTTGGGGGCCTGTTTCAGACTGACTGCACAGTCAGATTTTAGATTTGGGAAACCCATTCCTTCAAAAGGTCTTGGCTCACTTCGTGTGCAACAGGCCCCAGCTTCAACCATGGGCATCTCCAGGTAGGACCTCCTCCACGAAATCCTGGAGACCAACTGCCGCTCACTGTGTCCACCTACCATGTTTCTCTTTCTCAGTCAATCAGAGCTACAAAGTGGGAGGAGACATACTCAGTCCTCTCGAAGTCCTTCAGCAATTGCTTCCACAGAAGAAAGACTAAGTTCTGCCCTATAACAAGAAGCCATCACATCTTAAGGATTAGATCTGATATGTAACTTAGATGCAGCAAATGGGTTACTGAAGTGGACAATTGAATGAGCCTAAGTACTAGGAATGCATTCAAACGGCCTAAATCCCTTTGCGTAATAATAATAATAATAAAAAGTAAGCAACGTTGCTTCTGTTAGGTTCACAGCAAATGCTGTTATTCTTAATATATTGGAATGCAAGCCTGAAATTACTCTAGAGCAGGCCTTTAGATCTTGTTGAGATTCTCTCTTTAGATCAGACCGATAGTCCAACTAGGCAATTGTTTCAGAGATCATGCCTTATAAGCAAAAGATAATGGTCACAATCATGGAATTGTACAGTTGGAAGAGACCCCAAGGGTCATCTAGTCCAACTTCCTGCAATGCAGGAATCTCACCTAAAGCATCCATGACAGATGGCCACCCAACCTCTGCTTAAAAACCTCCAAGGAAGGAGAATCCACTACCTCCCAAGGGAGACCGTTCCACATCAAACAGCTTTTACTGTCAGAAAGTTCTTCCTGATGTTTAGTCAGAATCTCCTTTCTTGTAACTTGAATTTATTGGTTCAAGTCTGTCAGGGAACTGCCATCGGAGAGTCAGGTGGTGGAGGGGCTCACGGAGGCTAGGAGACCCTCGGATGCAGAGGAAGGATCCAGCAGGGGGAGAGAGAGAGTTCATGGAGAAACTCAGTCGGAGGGATGGCTCCAGGAGACTTCCAGTGAGAACAGCGGGGAGGTCTCAGGACCTCCTCTGGGTACAACCACCCCTCGCAGGAAGCTGTCACGCCGAGAATCCCGAAGGAGAGTGTCCGTTAAGGAACTCTTATGTTGGCATAAATTCCGGAAACGCCCACTGACAGATTCTGCCAGCGATTGAGGGAGTCATGCTTTGAGGGCTCCCGTTAAGGCAGAGCTTTGAAACCTTTGCAAAGCTCTGAGGGATTCAGCTTTTACGCACAAGCAGCTCATTATCCCATCACAAAGTCCTACCCTCCGGAGCAGAAGACAAGCTTGTTCCATCTTCCATGTGACAGCCCTTGAGATATTTGAAAATAGCTATCCTATCTTCTCTCACTCTCCTCTTTTCCAGGCTAAACATAACCATTCCTAATAAGGCTTGGTTTCCATATCCTTTATCACCTTGGTTGGCCTTTGTTGCACGTGTTCCAGCTTATCAACATTCTTCTTAAACTGTGGTGCCCAGAACTGGACACAGTATTCCATGTGTGGTCTGACCAAGGCAGAATTCAGTGATGTTCTTACTTCCCTTGATTGGAACACTGTACTTCTGTTGATGTCTTCTGTCCTCGCTTGTTTTTCCCCAACACCTGTTATTCAACAGAACACTGTCCCTGACCATGGAGGCTGCATTCAACGATGAAAGAAATAGCCATTTATTATGAATTTGACATGTGGATTTCTGGCTACTGCAAATCACCATGCATGATGCCCTATGGTATTGATTTCCAAAGTTAATTATGCAGTGCTATGCAGGTGGCACTGTGGGTTAAACCACAGAGCCTAGGACTTGGCGATCAGAAGGTCTGCAGTTCGAATCCCCGTGACGGGGTGAGCTCCCGTTGCTCGGTCCCTGCTCCTGCCAACCTAGCAGTTCGAAAGCACGTCAAAGTGCAAGTAGATAAATAGGTACCGCTCCGGTAGGAAGGTAAACAGCATTTCCGTGCGCTGCTCTGGTTTGCCAGAAGCGGCTTATTCATGCTGGCCACATGACCCGGAAGCTGTACACTGGCTCCCTCGGCCAATAAAGCAAGATGAGCACCACAACCCCAGAGTCGGCCATGACTGGACCTAATGGTCAGGGGTCCCTTTACCTTTACCTATGCTCTCCACCATCATCTGATGTGGTGCCACTGACATTTGGTTCCCAAGAAATTAGAGAACCCCAGCTTCTAGTTTACATTTTAACTGTTTTGGGATTATCGGGACATAGGAAGCTGGCTTATACTGGCTCAGTCCATTGGTCTATCTAGCTCAATAATGTCAACACTGACTGGCAGAAGCTCACCAACGTTTCAGGCAGGGAATCTTTGCCAGCTCTACCTGGACATCCTGGGAATTGAACTCAGAACCTCCGGCATACAAGCCAGGTGCTGTACCACCGAGCTACAAGCCTACCCAGATGTTTTTCTTGTTCCTTATTCCTTTTCTCCAAAATTTATGTGCCAGAAAACTGCCCCAGGGAGCAATGAGTTACTGGCAAACTGTTCAAACTGATTTACAGAATTTTGCCAGGTAAATCAAACAGATATATCAAACAGATAGAGAATTACTGAGTGTTTTTTCTTTTCTTTCCTATTTATGCTTTCCCCCTCTTTTAAATTAAAGATGGGAAGGGGGGGACGAGTGGTTAGGTAGCTGGCCTTTAAGCCTTCAATTAATTGAACAAAGATTTTAAAATTGTTCAATTGGTTTCATTAGGAAGTGCATAATAGAATAATAAAGTAAAACAAATGATATAAAGCAGACCCACTAATTAGCTCTACATGATTGATACAGCTTTGGTCTAGGCATTTGATCTCAAACAAAATGCAGTTCCTTGTTAAGAGGATTTTTAATTGATGTGCAAAGAGGTATTAGATGATGTTGGAAAATAATTACTCAAAAGCTATTCATGCATTTGGCTGAACATAACAAATGAAGTTTGGGCACAGGATTTGGCGGAGTGGACACGTACTAATTAATAATGAGAAGAACAAGCATCTTCCAGTAGTTTTTAACCCAGTCTTTGCTAGGAGAATGCCTAGCAATTATGCGCCATAATGAGGTTGTCATCTAAACAAAATCAACATTACTTAGATGTCAGGCGACATTGCTAAAGCTGGAACCTATGGAAGATGCTCTCTTCTCTTTGCAGATGGCTATGTGGTATTAATCATCAAAAATGTTTCTAGTCCCCAGCTGTCATTAACATGCTGGTTGAAGGGACGGCACTGCCACTTTGCTCAATTTTAGATGGTGAAAACGATGCTATCCTGGCAGCAGAGGAGGTTCTGAAGATCCTGAGATACATGCAGTGGAAAAAACATCATTATCCAAGCCCCTGTTACCTTCAGTTCTGTGAACCGCCCTGAGATCTTTGGATGAAGGGAGGTATACAAATTTAATAAATCAATTTGCCCTAACCTAGACAGCATCTTAAAAAGTAGAGATATCACCTTGCCAACAAAGGTTCGTATAGTAAAAGCTTTGGTTTTCCCAGTAGTGATGTATGGAAGTGAGAGCTGGACCATAAAGAAGGCTGATCGCCAAAGAATTGATGCTTTTGAATTATGGTGCTGGAGGAGACTCTTGAGAGTCCCATGGACTGCAAGAAGATCAAACCTATCCATTCTGTAGGAAATCAGCCCTGAGTGCTCACTGGAAGGACAGATCCTAAAGCTGAGGCTCCAATACTTTGGCCACCTCATGAGAAGAGAAGACTCCCTGGGAAAGACCCTGATGTTGGGAAAGATGGAGGGCCCAAGGAGAAGGGGGCGACAGAGGACGAGATGGTTGGATAGTGTTCTCGAAGCTACCAGCATGAGTTTGACCAAACTGTGGGAGGCAGTGGAAGACAGAAGTGCCTGGCGTGCTCTGGTCCATCGGATCACGAAGAGTCGGACACAACTAAACAACTAAACAACAACAACGAAAACTGTGCCCTTTGGTTGTCCCTTAGTGCAGACCCTGGTCATTGAGCCTGAGCTTCTACAGCCGCAAGCCTCCATGAACCACCATGGGCAACAACAGCAGCAGATACGTTCCATGGTTATGATCACATCTTATTCTCTTGTTAATCAATGCTGTTTTAAATGTGCATTTTATATTTCACTTCTTTTAGTAATGTTTTCTTCTGAAACATTTTAAGATAAAAATATTAACTTTGTTCCACTGAATGGGCAGTTGACCCCCTTTGTAATGTTTTATTTTGAAATCTTTAAGATAATATTTTGGTTTTCTGTTAATTGCGTTGCTTTATATTTGACTTCAGTAATGTTTTATTCAGTAACGTTTTAAGGTGTTGTAAACCACTTTGAGATTTCCCCCCTCAAAAATATAAAGTGATATAGAAATAATAATAATAATAATAATAATAATAATAATAATAATAAATTTGCACCCGTGTTCATTGGCACCTGTGGTGGTCCCATCCAGAATTGCTGTCGTTGTTCTGGCTCCCTTTTCCTAAAATGAATTATAGTTACCACTAATGGAAAATTAATTTAAGAGTACATCATTTCAGCTATACAGAAATGTTTTTATGAGCATTATTATTATTTTAAGACATTTATATACTACTTAATCGTTTGCATTTTTAAGGAGAGTACATAAAAACATTCCATGGAAAATGGGACAATAAAACAAAAGAATTATCATAAAACTGAAACTACCTTAAAATGCCTGATACAATAAGAAACTCTTAGTCATGTGCCTGAAGCTCAGCAAGGAGGGTGCCTTTCTAATCTCAAGTAGCAGGGAGTTCCACAGGTTTGGGCCCACTACACTGGATGCATGGCTTCTAGTAGTTAGCAAACCATACATCTGACCATCAACATAAGCTCTCCCCAATATCTCACTGATCATGCTGGGATATGAAGGATCAGATGGGCCTTAAGACATTCTATACTTTTGTTGTTAATTCAAGAACTCCACGCTGCAACATTTTGGTACAGATCCCACTTGTGCTTGTGCGTTTGGTGAAATGAAAAAAATGTTGAAATATACATTTATAAAGAAACCAGAAGCATTTCTCTTGGGTATTGTTGGAAACAATATAAATAGAAAGGAATGTAAGCTTTTTCTATATGCAGTAACAGCAGCAAGAATACTATTGGCCCAAAAATGGAAGCAAGAAGAATTACCAACGATGGAAGAATGGAGGATGAAATTAATGGACTATGCGGAACTTGACAAACTAACGGGAAGGATCCAAAACCGGCGGGACCAGAAGTTTACTGAGGACTAGAGTAAATTTACAGATTATTTGAAAAGTATTTGTGACAACCGGAAGACGTTTGTAGGTTTGCAAGAAGTTCTGTGAGGAATAATATTAGAAATATTGCAAAAATGGAGAAAGAGACGTGATATGTTAAGAATGTAAAGGCAATATTAAGTTAGGAAATGTGTAAGAAGTGATTAAGACAGAGGATTATCAGAGGTGCTGATGGAAGTCCAATAAGAATGTATTTGTGATAAATTGTGTGGTATGTTTTATAATTTTGTTAAAAACCAATAAAAATATTTTTTTAAAAAATATATTTTCAAAAGGTTGGGGGGGGTAGATTTTAAAAATGACAATACAGAATTGTATAACCTTGATGGGTTACTTCCTTAATGTATTTGTACCAAATCCCCACTTGCCACCTCCTCCTCTCTTTTTATATACATCTGCTCTTAAACAATAGATCTGAAAAAAAATAATTCTTGATTATATTAATAGCCAGTTCCAACAGTGTAAATGGTAAAGGCAAGGTACTCCATATATATATATATATTAGCATGCCAATCACTATGGAAACTCACAAGCATTTACAGAGCTGGAACACTGATTAATACCTGCTGATTATTTTGACATTATAATGCTCCAATTTAAATGTAAAGAACTTCTTCATACAGCAAACTGTAATTTGCCCGAATGAAAAACTGAATTTTCCATCCAGAGCAAAAACTGGGCCCACTTTATTAGCATACGGCTGAAATGCAAGACATGGCTTCACACTGACAAACAACTAAAACTGGATTTCATATATGCATCGTATGCATCCATACTCAGTTTTAAGAAAACAGCTGAATAAGATTCCTTCATTGACTTCCCTTCCCTTCGAATTCTGTTGATTCACATTTGTTCTAGAATGAAGAAGGGTGCAGAATTGTGGCTCTGGTAATATATATCACTGCTGAGTCTTCAGTGTTTAGCAAAGACTACCCAATATATGCTTCAAAAAAAAAAAAAAAAAGTAAACACCAATTGCCTCCCTCACCAGAAAGAACTTGGGTGTGGAAAAATGCAATCTTTAAGGATGTATTCACTTAGCATCTAGGATGAGATTCCTGCATTCCCAGGGGTTGGACTAAATGGCCTTCAATCCCCTTCCAAGTCTACAGTTCTATGATTCCATGAAAAGTAATTTCCACAGAGTCCAATGAAACTTACCCACAGTTACAGAATTATTGATAACAATTTAAGGAGAGGATTGAGAAATTTTGTTCAGGTCAACAAAATTCGTTTTTCTTTCTTTCACAAGTTTTATATACCGCTGGATTGTAGTTTAAAAAAAGATTGATTCTTCCATCCTTAATCAGTAAGCAGATAATCATCACCTGTACCAAATGTCTCAAATGGAAATTCTATATACCTGTCAAAGTTGGGCCTGTGATGACCATTGTTTTGCCTTGATAAAATGACCACACCTGTTTTCTGCATCTGGTTCTCCACCTGAAATGGAGTGTAAAATGTTATTTGGTAGGGTAAAGCTCATGTGATGAATTTGCTGTATTCTTTGAATGGCAGAGGAAAGCAAGCAAGAACAAAATTATGTTCATATTCCTGTCTGCAGTATAAATCTCACTCCTTGCTGAAATCCAGCCTAGGTTGCACAGTGGGATAAAGGAGTCAAAGTTCAGCCTCCTCATTTCCTGTTTCAATAACCCGATTATTGACATACTAATCTGTCACAACGGTCTACAGCTTAGTTACCAAACACGGAACGTTCAAATCAAGCAGCGATTAATGCATGACAAAGTGCTCCAGGTAATTCGGCAATAAGCGCCAAATCACCTAGAATTGTAATACATTTTTTTTTTAATAGCTAAAATTGGGAAAGGGTAGGAGGCAAGAGATCTGACAGGCTGTTGTCGGGTGCAAGGAACAAGAACAACAACAGCACATGCTATTTTGGAGAGGTGGCCCAGGAATCCCTATTAAGGAGAAATCAATGGCTACCCATCTTTCGAGCCGACACTAGGAGCGGCGTGACAAGGGCATCACATTTTTCCTAATCAAGCAGATTCCGCAGAAGCCGAGAGTCTAGCTGAGCTTGCTATATGCAGCTGTAGTGTGGCTGCTACTTAATGGAGCAGGTCATAGTTATAACACCCCAAAGAAATCAACCAGTCTCAGCCCGAGGAACACAGAAGAAATGTTGAAAATCCAACTGTTCTGTATTAAATCACTTCCATAGGTCAGCCACAGCCTGCAGAGGGAGGGCTGTATGCAATAATAAAACAGTGTCAACTTCTGGCTTGTGACTCAGATCTCGCTCTCACACACAGTTTGAGAATCAAAAAAGCTGTTCTTTATAGGATCATAGAACTGTAGATTTGGAAGGGACCCCAAAGGACCATCTAGTTCAACCCCCTGCAATGCAGGAATCGCAAATTACCCCTTGACAGGTGGCCATCCAACCTCTGTTTACAAACCTCCAATGAAGGAGAGTCCACCACCTTCTGAGGGAGTCCATTCTGCTGTTGAACAGTTTTTACAATCAGAAAGTTCTTCCTAATATTTAGTTGAAATTGCCTTTCTTGTACAGTGGTGCCTCGGTTTTCAAACAGCTTAGTTCACAAACAACTTGGAACCCGAACGCTACAAAACCGGAAGTAGGTGTTCCGTTTTTTGAACTTTCTTCAGAAGTCGAATGTGCTCTGTTTTGAGTCCCCCTGTGTTTCCTGTTGCGCTGTTAATTTGCGTTCCCCCCCCCATTGTAATTCAAACATTCTGTTTCCAATTGCAGTGTTCTGAGGTGATATTTGGAGCTTATATTTGGTGCTTTTGTTTTTGCTATTTATTTTGTGGTTTTTGTTTTGAGGCTTTTTCAGTTAATTTGTTTTTGTGACTGTGTGGATTCTAGTTCAGCTACTGATTGATTGATTGATTGATTGTGGGACTGCAGAAATGCATAAAAGCCCCCCATCCAAACAATGACTGCAGGTAAGGGAAAAAAAATAATTTTAATTTTTATCATCTACAATACTGTTTTATTTATTTTATAGTACAGTACATTGTTTATTGCTTTCATTTTATAATAATAATAATAATAATAATAATAATAATAATAATAATAATTTATTATTTGTACTCCGCCCATCTGGCTGGGTTTCCCCAGCCACTCTGGGCGGCTTCCATAAAAACCAAAAATACACTAAAATATCACAGATTTAAAACTTCCCTGAACAGGGCTGCCTTAAGATGTCTTCTGAATGTCAGGTAGTTATTTATCGCTTTGACATCTGATGGGAGGGCGTTCCACAGGGCAGGCGCCACGACCGAGAAGGCCCTCTGCCTGGTTCCCTGTAGCTTTGCTTCTCGCAATGAAGGAACCGCCAGAAGGCCCTTGGCACTGGACCTCAGCGTCCGGGCAGAACGATGGGGGTGGAGACGCTCCTTCAGGTATACTGGGCCGAGGCCGTTTAGGGCTTTAAAGGTCAACACCAGCACTTTGAATTGTGCTCGGAAACGTACTGGGAGCCAATGTAGGTCTTTCCTTTATGGATCAATGGTCTCACAAGATAGTAAAATTCATGTTAAATTCCTTTTAAAAGTCTTGAATGGATTAATCCGTTTTGCATTACTTTCTATGGGAAAGCACGCCTTGGTTTTGGAATACTTTGGTTTTGGAAGGGACTTCCGGAATGGATTAAGTTTGAGAACCAAGGTAACACTGTAATATGAATCCATTTGTTTGGGTCCTACCCTCTGGAGCAGCATTTAAAGGGAGAGCAACTTGCACAATAAGGCTTGAAGTGCAGCGTCACACACACACACACACACACACACACACACACACACAAACACAAACACAGGCCAAGTCTCTTAAGCAGAGATAAGGACCATGGACAGCTCTCAACCTTCCCTGCTGACTGGGGCTTCCTCGCCTGTTGCAACTACAGAGGGATGTTGTCCCAGTAGCTACCTGAGGCCCTTTGTAGGTGAGCATTCCCAGTCAGTCCTTCAACCAGACTTCAAGGCAGCAAAGTAGGAAGCAGTGCTTACTGCACAAGATGATTTCTACGAGGCAGCTCTTGAAGACTGTTTAGAGGGTTTCATGCGTTCAGGGAGCAATAGGTGGCCTGGAAAGTGGCAGGCAGGCAAGGAGGGATGCACCAGATGCAAGCAGACCGCAGCATCCATACTGGCTCCCCATGATCTGAGCACACCCCAGAATCAGGTGTAACAGTCTAATGAGAGGGCTGTACCACAACAGTAACTGTTTAAATTGGGCCTTGGCTTCACTGTGAAAATTCATGGCTCCAGGTTCTTCTGGAAATCCCACATGCATAGATAGAAAAATTTTCAAGCTACTTTTCAAGAGTTTGGAACAAAGGAAGGAAGGAAGGAAGGAAGGAAGGGAGGGAGGGAGGGAGGAAGGAAGGAAGGAAGGAAGGAAGGAAGGACCTAACCAACATGGATTTATCTTAATCTTTAACTTTGAAATCTGCTAATCAGACTCTCTAAGTCTCCCACCCACCCAGTCTTATTGTGTCCTGTTTTTCTCAGGCACATCATAACAATCAATCAATACAAAGCATTTATAACAAAAAGCATGGAAATTAAAATAACTGCCAAGCAGAGCCATAGCTAGGTGATCTTGTGCCCCTGACAGAACCGTCCAGATTGCGCCCCCTGGCCACAGACAGATTAGCTCCTCTCTCCACCTCTCCTCCAACCCCCCCCCTCACCCACCCATTCAATTCACCCTCTATTAAAACCTTTTCTTATGAGGCAATAATCAATATTTATATTTATGGGCATATTTTAAAGCTGATTTTTTTTTGGGGGGGGGCATCGCTTGTGCCTCTGGCAGGGGCCCACCTCACCACCCCCTAGCTATGGCCCTGCTGCCAAGCATCATCATGAAACACAGACAGTTCAGTGAAGATGTGTTTTTTTGTCACATAATTTGAATTTGTTGCCTTATGGTTACTATTATTCTCAAAAAAAAAAAAAAATATCATAAATCTAAAACATGTATGTTATTTAATAAAATTAATTTAGCCTTTATTGCAAACATTCTTGTTGCACATAATGGGCCTGTTTTCTCCTTGTGAGAACTAATACAACTTTTCTTCATGTTAGTGTCTCCTAGACAAATACAAAAATACTTGTTTGTGTTTGCTAAGTTATAGGGAGTGCCCCCATAAGTGGCAGTGGCATGGCATTTGGCTAAATCTCAGGTGCCTCTGTGCATGGGCAAAGAAACATGCTTAGTTTGGTCAGAATTGGGTATACACTTCCAGTGATAATGCTAAATGCATAGATTTTGGCAAATGAGTCGCCATAGCCACTATAGGGCCATCAAAATTTGTGTCCCGGGCTTTTTAGACTCATCTACCCATGTACTGGGTCGCGGGTGGCGCTGTGGTCTAAACCCTGAGCATCTTGGGCTTGCCAATCAGAAGGTTGGCAGTTCGAATCCCCATGATGGGGTGAGCTCCCGTTGCTCTGTCCCAGCTAACCTAGCAGTTCGAAAGCACACCAGTGCAAGTAGATAAATAGGTACCACTCCGGCGGGAAGATAAATGGCATTTCTGTGCACTCTGGTTTCCATCACAGTGTCCCATTGTGCCGGAAGTGGTTTAGTCCTGCTAGTCACATGACCCGGAAAGCTGTCTGTGGACAAACGCTGGCTCCCTTGGCCTGAAAGTGAGATGAGCGCCGCAACCCCATAGTCGCCTTTACCTTTACCTTTTACCCATATACTATCTTAAACCAAAGGGGTGGATTGGTTGCCAGATGTGAAATATATTGCCATTATTTTCAGCACCCCTACCCCACTAAAAGGAAAACAGAGCAATACGTTTGGCTGCAGAAGTAGCCAGAAGGAGGTGTACAAGATGCCATCCAACTGCCTTAGGGACTCCACTCTGGATTTGTGTAGGGCCTTTTCTTCTCCTGAAGATATCCTGCAAGGCAGTGGAGGTTTTGGATCAGAGTTTTCCTTCTCCTAGATGGGCTCCCTTCCCAGGTTGACAAGCCCCATCTGCTCCTCACTTCCTTCTACGGCACATGCAGAAACAGGTGACATTGTCCTTTGGATAGGTGTTTGGACTGGCCGTTTATGGTGTGGTGTTGCTTATTAATTTTATGTCATTTTTTAATTTTATCTAACTTCTTTTATTCCCAAAACCACTTAATTTCCTTAAGACTGGAAGCCCCTTGAGAACAGGTCTACTAACATTTAGAAGCACTGTTGTAAGCCACTCTGAGCCCACGAGTTCAGAGTGGGAGATAAATCAACCCAATAAATCAATCGGTCTCCTCTTCCATTGCTGACAGGCCAATGCAGTTCTTAGCTATTGGGAAAACACACTTCAGTTTATGAGTATCTGCAATTCGTCCAGGGTGACACAAAGTGAGGGGTGAGTAGTTGCCAAAGGGACCTTTTGCTTACAGGAATGGCTTATAATAATATGTACTCAAGGGAGCAGAGCAGCGAGTTGGCCAATCATATTGATGCACAGGAGGAAGGATCACATGGTCTTATGAATCATGGCCCCTGCTCCCTGTTCATCTTTCGTGGTGCTTTTGTTCAGAACAACCAGAAGTGAATCAGGGAGGCTGCAGTGGCAATGATTCAAGACTGTTAGGAACGATAAATATTTTAGAATTGCAAGCAATCTGCATTCCCTTCATGCCTGCAATTCCATGAACCTATTGTAAACTGTACTCAAGATTAAAAAGGAGGGGGGGGGAGTCGTGATGACTAGATCAAGATGCAGAAACTTAACTAACCCAGTGGAAATTTCCCTCACTTTTTTATAAAAAAACTATACAGGAAGATTCCACTGGAAGACAAGTTCCTAAATGGTCTGAGTTTAGGAGGAACGGAAGGAAGCTTGTACTAGATAGTTCCAACTGGCAAACTGGAATTCATTTAATTTCTTACTCGCCATTTTGTCCTATAAACTCAAATACTTATTAGCACTGTAAATATGCCTTTTAACTGGCTGGCTGACAGCTCACATGTTTCCTGTGTTGTCTCCTTAAACATTTATGAGTGTTCATGAATATGCAAAATTCTCAATCTAACGCCTGCAAAATGGCTGCAAGTACAAATGCTGCGTTAATATTTCATATAGCGATGGAAGCAAATCAACAATCATAAATTTTGAACAAATATGTTGCTTCATTAATAACTAATGAGCCAGTTGCAAGTGAGCTTGCGATTTGGCATTTAATACTAAAAGTGGTGTTTAAAAAGAGCTTATGCGCCGGCAGGATCTTTCCTTATAAAAGGCATCGCACAGAACCACCGGCTGGGTGGGTAGGGCGTAGAACAAGCAAGTGTAGAGACTTCTAAAAATTGACGCTCCTGCAGGATGTACCCGCTTAATGTAGCTGAAAAACACAACTCAAGAAAGTTATTGCTAGATCCACAAGAATAACTTTCATTCCCAAGTTTTTGTGCTATCCTTTTGCATTGTGAGGGGCGCTCATTCAAGATTTTCCCTGACGTACTTCCTGTAGACTGAGGCAAACAAAACTGGGCACGGTTATTAGTCCTTCTCTACATAGCTACCAGAAAGAGTCACACACTTCTCCCATCACTTTATGCAGCTGTGGAGACCTCTTCTGTAGAAGTCGGCAGGTTGCGTCAGAAGCCACGACTTGACCTCAGAAATCAGCATTTCATCCTCTGGAAAAAGCTTGCCCTTCAAAAATAACTTCATGGTTAGAAAGAGGTGGAAGTCCGATGGTGCAAGGTTGGGAGGAAGGATTTCATAGTCACAGGACCATGCTTCCGTCTGAGCAACATGCGAGTTGTGAACTGGGGTGTGATCCTGCAGGAGGCAGATACCTTTGGTCAGCATACCACACCTCTCGATTTTGATGGCCTTCCACAATTTCTGCAGCAGTGAAGCATAATATGTCCTGGTAATTGTGGTACCCTTTGCCAGGAAATCCATCATCACTACTCTGCACTGGTCCCAAAAGACCATGAGCATGACCTTGCCAACCAATGGTTGGACACGTACCTTCTTTGGAGGTGGTGAGGTAGAGTGCTTCCACTGTTTGGACTGGGATTTAGTCCCTGGGTCATAATGATCGACCCATGTTTTGTCCTGAGTAGTTAGTCTGGCGAAGAAGAACATAAGAAGAGCCTGCTGGAAAAGGAGAGTGGCTCATCTAGTCCAACCTCCTCTTCCTATAGTAATAATAATAATATATAATAATTTATTATTTATACCCCGCCCATCTGGCTGGGCCTCCCCAGCCACTCTGGGCGGCTTCCATAGAAACCAAAAATACAGTAAAGTATCACACGTTAAAAACTTCCCTGAACAGGGCTGCCTTAAGATGTCTTCTGAATGTCAGGTAGTTGTTTATCGCTTTGACATCTGCTGGAAGGGCGTTCCACAGGGCGGGCGCCACTACCGAGAGGGCCCTCTGCCTGGTTCCCTGTAGCTTTGCTTCTCGCAGTGAGGGAACCTCCAGAAGGCCCTCTGCACTGGACCTCAGCGTCCGGGCAGAATGATGGGGGTGGAGACGCTCCTTCAGGTATACTGGACCGAGGCCGTTTAGGGCTTTAAATGTCAGCACCAACACTTTGAATTGTGCTCGGAAACGTACTGGGAGCCAATGTAGGTCTTTCAAGACCGGTGTTATATGGTCTCGGTGGCCGCCCCCAGTCACCAGTCTAGCTGCCGCATTCTGGATTAGTTGTAGTTTCCGAGTCACCTTCAAAGGTAGCCCCATGTAGAGTGCATTGCAGTAGTCCAAGCGTGTGATAACCAGAGCATGCACCACTCTGGCGAGACAGTCCGCAGGCAGATAGGTCTCAGCCTACGTACCAGATGGAACTGGTAAACAGCTGCCCTGGACACAGATTTGACCTGTGCCTCCATGGACAGCTGTGAGTCCAAAATGACTCCCAGGCTGCGCACCTGGTCCTTCAGGGGCACAGTTACCCCATTCAGGACCAGGGAATCCTCCACACCTGCCCGCCTCCTGTCCCCCAAAAACAGTACTTCTGTCTTGTCAGGATTCAACCTCAAACTGCTAGCTGCCATCCATCCTCCAACTGCCTCCAGACACTCACACAGGACCTTCACCGCCCTCACTGGTTCTGATTTAAAAGAGAGGTAGAGCTGGGTATCATCCGCATACTGATGAACACTCAGCCCAAACCTCCTGATGATCTCTCCCAGCGGCTGCATGTAAATGTTGAAAAGCATGGGGAGAGGACAGAACCCTGAGGCACCCCACAAGTGAGAGCCCAGGGGTCTGAACACTCATCCCCCACCACCACTTTCTGAACACGGCCCAGGAGGAAGGAGCGGAACCACTGTATGACAGTGCCCCCATCTCCCAGCCCATCAAGACGGTCCAGAAGGATGTTATGGTCGATGGTATCAAACGCCGCTGAGAGATCCAGCAGAACTAGGAAACAGCTCTCACCTTTGTCCCTAGCCCGCCGGAGATCATCAACCAGTGCGACCAAGGCAGTTTCAGTCCCATGATGAGGCCTGAATCCCGACTGGAAGGGATCCAAATGGTCCGCTTCTTCCAGGCGTGCCTGGAGTTGTTCGGCAACCGCTCACTCAATCACCTTGCCCAAGAATGGAAGATTTGAGACTGGGCGATAGTTGGCCATCGTGGCCGCATCTAAAGATGGTTTTTTAAGAAGCGGTTTAATAACCGCCTCTTTCAGCGGGTCTGGGAAGGCTCCCTCACTGAGGGAAGCATTCATCACCCCACGAAGCCCATCACCCAGTCCTTCCCGGCTAGCTTTTATAAGCCAGGATGGGCAAGGATCCAGGAGACAGGTTTCACTCGTCCAAGCATCCTGTCCACATCCTCGGAGGTAACAGATTGGAATTGATCCCACTCAACTTGACTAGACAGAACTCTAGCACTCTCCCGCCCCGGCCCTGCTCCCACGGTGGAGTCTACTTCTTCCCGAATCTGAGCGATTTTATCTGCAAAAAACTTTGCAAAATCATTGCAGGAGAACATGTGGCCCGTACTGGGCTCCGATGTTGCAGGTGGTTCCGCTAAATTGTGAACCACCTGAAAAAGTCTCCTGCTGCTGCTTTCTGCAGATGCAATAGAGGCGGTGAAGAAATTCTTCTTCGCTGTCGCTATCACCACTTGGTAGGCTCGACGTTGAGCTCTAACCTGTGTCTGGTCAGATTCGGAATGAGTTATCCACCACCGGCGCTCCAGCCGTCTCAATGATTGTTTCATTGCCCTCAGATCCGTGGAAAACCACGGGGCTGTCCGGGCTCCATGCAATCGGAGAGGGCGCTTCAGAGCCAAACAGTCAATAGCCCTGGTTAACTCCACATTCCAGCGGGCCACCAGGGAATCGGCTGAAAGGCCATCAACATGGGATAAAGCATCCCCTACCACTCTCTGGAGGGACGCGGGTGGCGCTGTGGGTAAAACCTCAGCGCCTAGGACTTGCCGATCGTATGGTCGGCGGTTCAAATCCCCGCGGCGGGGTGAGCTCCCGTCGTTCGGTCCCAGCTCCTGCCCACCTAGCAGTTCGAAAGCACTCTTAAGTGCAAGTAGATAAATAGGGACCGCTTTATAGCGGGAAGGTAAACGGCGTTTCCATGTGCTGCGCTGGTGCTGGCTCACCAGCTGCAGCTTCGTCACGCTGGCCATGTGACCCGGAAGTGTCTCCGGACAGCGCTGGCCCCCGGCCTCTTAAGCGAGATGGGCGCGCAACCCCAGAGTCGGTCACGACTGGCCCGTACGGGCAGGGGTACCTTTACCTTTACCTTTACCACTCTCTGGAAACCATTTGGATCCATTAAGTGGTGGGGGCGGACCATCCGAATTGGTCCCACCTCCCTGCAGAGGGGATGGGTCGCAGAGAAGTCCAGTTGCACCAGGAAGTGATCTGACCATGGCACTTCTTTCGTTTTGCTTTTACTTAGTGTCAGATCACCAACATCCATAGAGGTAAACACCAGGTCCAAGGCATGTCCGCGGCTATGGGTTGGGCCAGACTTATTCAGGGACAGCCCCATGGAGGCCATGCTTTCCACGAAGTCCCGAGCGGCCCCTTGTAAGGTCGTGTCGGCATGGATGTTAAAATCCCCTAGGACGACCAAGCTAGGTGTCTCCAGGAGAACATCCGCCACAACCTGAAGCAGCTCGGGCAGGGAATCCTTGGTGCAGCGGGGAGGTCGGTACACCAAAAGGAATCCTGTACTGCCCCTATTGCCCAACTTCCAGAAGATGCACTCAGAAAACTGGGTCTTCCCAATAGGACGCCTGGTGCAAACTAATGACTTCCTAAAAATCACTGCAACCCCCCCTCCCCGCCCACATGACCTGGGTTGCTGTGCGTAAGAGAAACCTGGTGGACAAGCAGCGGCAAGGACAGGCCCATCTGCTTCATCCAACCAAGTCTCTGTTACACATGCCAGGTCAAGTCCTCCATCCATGATCAAGTCATGGATGGAGGTCATAGCAGCCAACCAGATGCAATGGGAAGCCTGCAAGCAGGACCTGAGTGCAACAGCACTCTCCCAGTGGTGCCAGTGTGGTGTAGTGGTTAAGAGTGGTGGACTCGTAATCTGGTGAACCGGGTTTGCGTCCCCGCTCCTCCACATGCAGCTGCTGGGTGACCTTGGGCTAGTCACACTTCTCCAATCCCCTGCAATAGAGGAATCACAGCTAATAATTTTATTTTTTAATTTTTTTAACTTGTTACCATGCAACTCCAGGCATTTTTGGATAATGCCAGTTTTCTGCATGCATTTCATTCTGGTTTCCAACCCAGTTTTCCCCTGGGACTACTTTGAACCTCTGCAATTTTCAGTACCAAAAATTATGGTTTCTTGCTAGCCTGGGATAGGGAATTGGGTTCCCACTGCTTCTTTGGTCCTGTTCATTTCCAGAAGGTGCCGCTAGGGGACTAGATTTGTGCCCCATGACCACAATCATGTGATATATTCCATTACCCACAGGTCTATATGAAAACCTCCAGAGTGTTCCACTTTCCCTTTCATTAGGAGACACCACAAAGACAAATCCAACGCGGACCTTACCCAGGTATATATATATTTTAACCCCATCTTAATTTTCTTAATTAGCATCAAGGTTGTCTTTTACTACCAAATCACATGCGACAGCAGCCCTGAATCTTCAGTAATAGAATTCCTCATGGAAAGGAACTCTGGCAAACGATGCCTCCCTGATCCTACTGAGAAAAATCTTGTTCCAGCATAATTTGCTTTAAATCTATAATTACTTCGATTGTGATTAAATTACAGTCGGTCTTGGTGTTTCTCCTACATGGTAGCTATTCTCATCTACAATTAGGTGGAGGAATGATGCTAACTGCACATTTCTCCTCTGTACTGACTGTGATGCTATTGTCCCCTTTTGAGCATACATAATGAAAGGGTTTAGTCTTCGTCTTGTGGAATTTCACCCACCAGGTGGAGGGAGTCCCCCCCCCCCTATTATTACTGACTCAGCATAAAGAGATTCACCATGGAACTGGTGTGGTGGATCAGAGACCACATTATCACTCAGGAAGTGCCCCAGTTCAAAGTAGATAACTGACATGGTGCTGCCTTTGAAGATGGACTGGATAATTCAGTTGGCTAGCAGACTCCTAAGGTAAAGGTAAAGGGTAAAGGGACCCCTGAGCAATGGCAAACCTAGACAGCATCTTAAAAAGTAGAGACATCACCTTGCCAACAAAGGTCCGGATAGTTAAAGCTATGGTTTTCCAAGTAGTGATGTATGGAAGTGAGAGCTGGACCATAAAGAAGGCTGATCGCCGAAGAATTGATGCTTTTGAATTATGGTGCTGGAGGAGACTCTTGAGAGTCCCATGGACTTCAAGAAAATCAAACCTATCCATTCTTAAGGAAATCAGCCCTGAGTCCTCACTGGAAGGACAGATCGTGAAGCTGAGGCTCCAATACTTTGGCCACCTCATGAGAAGAGAAGACTCCCTGGAAAAGACCCTGATGTTCAGAAAAGATTTAAATGAAAGGGGCTTTGCTGATAAAGAATCCAAATTTCAGACTGACATATTAAATAATGATTGTAAGATTTTAGCAAAAATGTATAATATATTGCTGGAATGGTATACTAAGAATGAGGAGGTAAAATCTGTGATGATTGATTGGGCCAAATATAGGACATAATATACAAATGGAGGAATGGGAAAGACTTTGGAAAGATGGTTTAAGATTCACTGCATCTACTGCTATAAAAGAAAATGTTATGAAGATGATGTATCAATGGTATATAACCCCCGTAAAGTTAGCAAAAATGTATAAGATAAGTAACAAATGTTGGAAATGTAAAGAAAAAGAAGGCACTTTCTTTCATATGTGGTGGGAGTGTAAGAAGGTAAAATGCTTCTGGGAAATGATTTATACTGAATTGAAGAAAATGTTGAAATATACATTTACTAAGAAACCAGAAGCGTTTTTACTAGGTATTACAGGGAATGAGATAAACAAGAAAGAGAAGAAGTTATTTTTATAAGCAGTGAATGCAGCAAGAATATTGATGGCCCAGAAATGGAAACAAGAGGAGCTGCCTATGATAGAAGATTGGAGAGCCAAAATGATGGACTATGCAGAATTGGACAGAATGACAGGAAGGATTCGGAATCGATGAGATCAAAGATTTACAGAAGATTGGGAGAAGTTTATTCAATATTTGCAAAAACTAAGTGATAACTAGATTACGTTTGTAAGTTTTAAGGAAGCTCTGTGATGTGAAAATCTAATAATAAATATAAACAATGGCGGCTAACAGATTGAGGTTGAATCCTGATAAGACAGAAGTACTGTTTCTGGGGGACAGGAGGCGGGCAGGTGTGGAGGATTCCCTGGTCCTGAATGGGGTAACTGTGCCCCTGAAGGACCAGGTGCGCAGCCTGGGAGTCATTTTGGACTCACAGCTGTCCATGGAGGCACAGGTCAAATCTGTGTCCAGGGCAGCTGTTTACCAGCTCCATCTGGTACGTAGGCTGAGACCTATCTGCCTGCGGACTGTCTCGCCAGAGTGGTGCATGCTCTGGTTATCTCCCGCTTGGACTACTGCAATGCACTCTACGTGGGGCTACCTTTGAAGGTGACTTGGAAACTACAACTAATCCAGAATGCGGCAGCTAGACTGGTGACTGGGAGCGGCCGCCGAGACCATATAACACCGGTCTTGAAAGACCTACATTGGCTCCCAGTATGTTTCCGAGCACAATTCAAAGTGTTGGTGCTGACCTTTAAAGCCCTAAACGGCCTCGGTCCAGTATACCTGAAGGAGCGTCTCCACCCCCATCATTCTGCCCGGACGCTGAGGTCCAGCGCCGAGGGCCTTCTGGCGGTTCCCTCATTGCGAGAAGCAAAGCTACAGGGAACCAGGCAGAGGGCCTTCTCGGTAGTGGCGCCCACCCTGTGGAACGCCCTTCCAGCAGATGTCAAAGCGATAAACAACTACCTGACATTCAGAAGACATCTTAAGGCAGCCCTGTTCAGGGAAGTTTTTAACGTGTGATACTTTACTGTATTTTTGGTTTTTATGGAAGCCGCCCAGAGTGGCTGGGAAAGCCCAGCCAGATGGGCGGGATATAAATAATAAATTATTATTATTATTATTATTATTGAAGCTACCAGAATAAATAACAATAAGTAAAAGGTAAAGGTAAAGGTACCCCTGCCCGTACGGGCCAGTCTTGACAGACTCTGGGGTTGTGCGCCCATCTCACTTAAGAGGCCAGGGGCCAGCGCTGTCCGGAGACACTTCCGGGTCACGTGGCCAGCGTGACATCGCTGCTCTGGCCAGAGCCAGAGCCAGAGCCACACACGGAAACGCCGTTTACCTTCCCGCTGGTAAGCGGTCCCTATTTATCTACTTGCACCCGGAGGTGCTTTCGAACTGCTAGGTTGGCAGGCGCTGGGACCGAACGACGGGAGCGCACCCCGCCGCAGGGATTCGAACCGCCGACCTTTCGATCGGTAAGCCCTAGGCGTTAAAAGTTATAAAATGAAGGAAGTTCATACAAATTGAGGGAAGTCAAAAAAAATGGAATTAAGAGGTAATTAAGAAGTTTGACTGTACAACTTTATCTCATTCCCTGTACAACTGTACAGGGAATGAGATAAACAAGAAAGAGAAGAAGTTATTTTTATAAGCAGTGAATGCAGCAAGAATATTGATGGTCCAGAAATGGAAACAAGAGGAGCTGCCTACGATAGAAGATTGGAGAGCCAAAATAATGGACTATGCAGAATTGGACAGAATGACAGGAAGGATTCGGAATCGATGAGATCAAAGATTTACAGAAGATTGGGAGAAGTTTATTCAATATTTGCAAAAACTAAGTGATATCTAGATTACGTTTGTAAGTTTTAAGGAAGCTCTGTGATGTGAAAATCTAATAATAAGTATAAACAATGAAATTGAAGCTACCAGAATAAATAACAATAAGTAGTATTGTGTTAAAAGTTATAAAATGAAGGAAGTTCATACAAATTGAGGGAAGTCAAAAAAATGGAATTAAGAGGTAATTAAGAAGTTTGACTGTACAACTTTGTTTGTTTTTTTGTATTTGTAAACCAATAAAAATATAATTCAAAGAAAGAAAAAAGAAAAAGATCCTGATGTTGGGAAAGATGGAGGGCACAAGGAGAAGGGGACGACAGAGGACGAGATGGTTGGATAGTGTTCTCGAAGCTACCAGCATGAGTTTGACCAAACTGCGGGAGGCAGTGGAAGACAGAAGTGCCTGGCGTGCTCTGGTCCATGGGGTCACGAAGAATCGGACACGACTAAATGACTAAACAATAACAACAAAGGAACCCCTGACCATTAGGTCCAGTCGTGGCCGACTCTGGGGTTGCGGCGCTCATCTTGCTTTATTGAGGTTTATCAAGATTTATTGAGGGAGCTTCCAGGTCATGTGGCCAGCATGACTAAGTGCCTTCTGGCGAACCAGAGCAGCGCACGGAAACGCCGTTTACCTTCCTGCCAGAGTGGTACCTATTTATCTACTTGCACTTTGACGTGCTTTCAAACTGCTAGGTTGGCAGGAGAGCAGACTCCTAAAGGGACCCAAATAATCAGATTCTATTATAAAACGTATCGCATTCAAATAGGGAAAAAACAACAAGTCAAATTCAGTCTTACAATGAAATGATATAATCATGCTTAATAAATAGCAAATAATATCTCGAGAGCCTGCCTGCTTCATCTTCTGAGTCCTGATTTCATGTGCATCCTTGTTCAGAAAAAATAGGTATTTACACCAGGGCCTTTTCAGATGTGGTGGCCAAGATTTGGAGCACTCTTCCAAAGGGATGCTCACCTGACTCCTTCACTGTTTGCTCTTAGATGGGCAACAAAGACTCTTTGATTTCAATGACCCTTTGTAGAGTACCATCTTTCTCCGTGCTGCTTCCTGTTGCTGCTGCCTTTTAACAACGTAGTCTATTGGTCAGTTTTACAAGTACAGTGGTACCTCAGGTTACATACACTTCAGGTTACATAGGCTTCAGGTTACAGACTCCGCTAACCCAGAAATAGTGCTTCAGGTTAAGAACTTTGCTTCAGGATGAGAACAGAAATCGTGCTTCGGCGGTGCGGTGGCAGCAGCAGGAGGCCCCATTAGCTAAAGTGGTGCTTCAGGTTAAGAACAGTTTCAGGTTAAGAACGGACCTCCGGAACGAATTAAGTACTTAACCTGAGGTACCACTGTACATTGGCTTTACTTCTGATTGGCTGTCTCGGATATGTCACAGTAAGGGAGGACATAAAACCCGCCCCAAGTAAATAAGTAATAAGAAAATACAAATATCACACTGAGCCAAAAAAATGTACTTTTTGGTTTGACAGAACATCAAGACTAAGCTATTTGTAGCTGTCAGAGATGAACTAAAAGGTGGAAATCAGGAAGTAAAGGTGGAGCCATGGAGTTGCCCACCTCAGGTAAGTCTGATTGGAAGAAGGCAAGGCGAATCACACAGAGACAGAGGGAGTGTCGTGCTAGGCTGGAACTGTGTGTGACTGTCCCATGTGGTGAACAACTTAAAACTGCAGGTGGCAGCTTTTTCCATGAGAAACATCCAGGCCCTGGAATGACTCCATTCATTCTGGCTAGCCAATGGGTCCTCCTGGAAGTGTCGATATTTTCCTCCCTCCCATTGCAAGAATCTCCTGATCTGATGTTTTGAGAAAGGAGGGGGCGGAAACTGCTCTTCTATTCTTCCGCTCCTGCCTGACTGCCTGACTCTGTGTGTGGAGAGAGTCTTATCTTGTAGTGTCTAGATGGCTGAGTGGGAGAGGTAACACTCATGCAAGCCAGTAGTTCTTTAGTTTGTAGTAGCTGTTAGAAATAAAAGGAGTTATGCTTCACAGCTAGCTTCCGCGTTATTTATACTTTGCTGAGTCTGGTGCTCACAATGCACAGTTGTGGGTCCAGTGCACTGGGACCTGTTTTCCAGGATTGGAAGGTCTCTGAAAGTGCTCCAGTCGCCTAGCCCAGTATGGGCAGAACCAGTTATTGAGCCCAGTCGCTGCACATCGGTTGAAAGGCGTACTGACAGGAAGAAGTAAGAGAGGGCTTCCTCTTCCACTTGAACCGTGCTTGAGCCGCAAGGTGTTCCTGAGCCCTGGCATTGTTGGCTGTTCTCCAGTCCTGAATTGCTCCTTGATTCTGTCTCCTGGCAAATCCTAAATTACTAATTTTTCCTTATTTCCCAGTCCTAGTTCACCTCAGGCCCCTTCCTCTGGCCCAGCTCTGATGACAAGCCCCCTCATATGGGTGGACTACACAGGAATCCTTCCTAAATTTAATCTATCTCTTTAATGGGTGATTTTAATTCATACTATGATTTCTTGGAGGGACGCGGGTGGCGCTGTGGATTAAACCACAGAGCCTAGGACTTGCCGATCAGAAGGTCGGCGGTTCGAATCCCCGTGATGGGATGAGCTCCTGTTGCTCGGTCCCAGCTCCTGCCAACCTAGCAGTTCGAAAGCACATCAAAGTGCAAGTAGATAAATAGGTACCACTCCGGCGGGAAGGTAAACGGCGTTTCTGTGCGCTGCTCCGGTTCACCAGAAGCGAATGAGTCATGCTGGCCACATGACCCGGAAGCTGTACGCCAGCTCCCTCGGCCAATAAAGCGAGATGAGCGCCACAACCCCAGAGATGGTCACGACTGGACCAAATGGTCAGGGGTCCCTTTATGATTTCTTGATTTCCGTTCTCTCATGATACACTAGCATGCCCAGGTTGGTCTTCTGGAGACCGCCAACTTAAAAGCCATTGCCTACATTTGGTACAGATGCACACCTGCCACCTTAGATTACATTGCTTCTTTTCAGACCAAAAAATGTTCTGTTTTCCAAAGGCCCGTATAAACAGTTGGATGTCAAAGAACAGAGCTCCACAGTAAATGTCTGGAGAAATGAATCGAGGTCATGAAGATCAGTTGTTTGAACCTGTTGATTTGCTTTAGGCTGATCAATGCACAAACAAGCTTGTCTTTTACCTTGGTGTGTGTTTTTAAATGCAGGCCCAAACAGCAGCACAGACTTGTTAAAAATCTCCAGATACTGTCAGAAAGGCCTACATTTTATGGGCTTGGGTTTGAAGGCAAAAGGTTGTTTTTTTTGTTTTTTTTTGACGAGGTGTATGAAAAGCAAGCTCATAAATTGTTCTATAAAGTATAAACTCATTTTTTTTAAAAAAAAAAAATCTCCTTTGGAAACTCAACTTTAATAATAATAACACTAAGCCAATCTCGTTAGATCTGTCTCATATATTTATGTGCCTGGCTTACTTTCCACACAACTTGTAATTATAGAATATTATTTCTTTTTTTGGTACATTTTAAAGCTATGTTGCCACCAGGTTCTGACATTTTAATTTAAGCAGAAGGTTGCGGGGTATTTTTTCTTTTCTTTTTTCCTTTTTCCTATTTTTTAATAAAAAAAACCCTCTAACATTTTCTATTTTAGTAGAAAGACAAACACATGAACTCATTCCTGTTGCTTTATTCCAGAATTAATTTTGTTATAGTTCTACTGATAATTTTAGTTTAGGTGCTAATTATTGGCTTGTAATTATATAACTAAACTATATATATATATTGAAAAAGATCTTAAGACAGCTGTATGAAGAGCAAAGACATTCCATGATCAGAAACTGAGGTGTGTTTACTATGTCAAAAAAAAAATTGTTAACAACATTGGATGACAGGCCTAGTGTCACTATGCTTGGGCAGATGTTGAGTGCCTAACATAGATATAATTCTACCTTTTCGATAGCAGTTCTGAGGGCTTGGAATTGGGAAGAGAAATTTCATGCTGAGCAACTGCAGTGGCCTCCATCTTTCTCATCTTCTCAGATACCTTTGGACCCCACCCCTCTCTGTGACGCTACGTCAGGACCCTGAAGCATTTTGTGGAATGAACATGGTAGCTTCTGCCGCTGCCTGCCTGAGCACTCATTTCAGTGTGGTGAAATAAGATCCTGAATAGACAAGCAATGCCTTCTATCGGGGTGAGGAACCTTTGGCCCTCCAAATGTTGCTGGAGTACAACTCCCACCATCCTTGATCATTGGTTATGAAGGATGGGGTTGGTGCGAGTTGGAGTCCCACAGTATGACATGGAAAGTGAAACTAGAATTGAAAGCCTGTAGCAGAAACAAAACCAGCATTAGTGAGTTTGCTAGGACTGCTGTGTGGTCCGTTGTGGACAATAAGAGAGTCACTGTCAAGCTACTGCACTCTCTTGCATTAACAAAGACCCATATCCTTTTTTAAAAAGTTGTGCCCAGTGCATCACTACTGTCACATGTCCTTGCCAGCTTAGCTGGGAAGCCACAGCTTTGGTCAGTTGGTCTGCAGTTCCTCCAAGCTGTTGTTTTCAATATTGATAACCATCATGCCATTTCCGAGTGCGGGGTGCAATGTTGATGTCCCCCCCCCCCAAAGTTCAGACATTCACAGTTGTATACTTATAGAGAACAGCTTTAATATTTCTCATTATTGATGGACATTGTCACTGAGCACTTGTTTGTTTGCTCTGGATGAGCAAAATCATGTCCACACCAAACAAGCAAGCAAGCAAGCAAACAAACAAAATCTATCTATCTATCTATCATCTATCTATCATCTATCATCTATCTATATCTATCATCTATCTATCTATATCTCTCTATCTATCTATCATCTATCATCTATCTATCTATCATCACCAATCTATCTACCTACCTACCTACCTACCTATCATCTATCTATCATCTATCATCTATCTATCTATCTATCTATCATCTATCTATCTATCTATCTATCATCTATCTATCTATCTATATCTATCTATCATCTCTATCATCTATCTATCTATCTATCTATCTATCTATCTATCTATCTCACATGTGGCCAGAAAGTGACAATGCAGGCATCATGAACACCAGTGTCACTCTAGACCAGCAACTCTCAAAGGATGTGATGTGCCACAATGGCATGGCAGGAGAAGATGGCAAGTGTGGCAGGAAGATTCAAGGACACTCAAAGAGACATCTAAACATTTCAGTATAGTATAGTGTAGTATAATATATTACAGTATCAAAACATTTTTTTAATTTGCAGAACGTGAACAGATATCATTCTAAAATGAGAGCACGGCCGTCAAGAGATTCTGCAAGCTCACTCTTCTCATTGAGTTTGTATACACATTTAAGGTACATATGTAAGAGGCTCATTTATAATTATATTTTGGGAATGATTCGTGTTCTTATGCAGCTGTATGGTTTTATATTTTCTGGATTTCACATTATAAAGTAGTTGTGTTCTATGTTATAAATCAAGCACTTCTAGGAGTTGTTTCTTTGTGTTTTCTAATGTATTTCCAATGTGTGGTATGAGCATATTTTTATTCTGAAAGTGTGGCCCAGAGAAAAAAGATTGAGGACCATTAATCTAGACTGTATATAAAATAAAGCAGGAACTGAATGAAGGTGTTCAATGGCCCCCAGTAGATTCCAAGGTAATTTTTCTACGTTGGCAACACGTCCATATAGGGAGTGCTCCAAACAACCTGTTTATCCTGATTTTCATGTGCAAAGTTTGTGCAGTATATCTGGAATTTATCAAACATTTGTTCTGATTTGTTTATGGGATGGTTACGTGACAATGAACATTTATCCTGAATTGTTTGCAAGGTGTTTACACATCTTCCAATATGTAGGCTTTCACTCTGTATGGGCTGAGGACCAAATAATTAACTCCACAGGGAGTTTCATCTGGGAAATGGGAAATGGGGGAAAGGATTAACCTGCTTCCACTGCAGTCCCATTGCAGACCTCCCCTCAAATTGCAAACACTATTTGGTGTAGGGAAAGTGGATAGAGACATGTTTATTTCCTGCTCTCATATGAGAACCCAATAAAGCTTCAAGCACTGAATGTGCTTTCACAAAATGGTGTGGTAGTTTTAGTTTCAAAAGGGAACTGGACAAACTCATGTACAGTTAGGGTATCGACAGTTACTAAGTTATGTTAACTATATGTGACCTCTGCAATCAGAGGCAGCAGGTCTCCAAAGCATTGGTTTTCAACCAGTGCGCCGTGGCACCTTGGGGTGACTGGAATGATAGTCAGGGGTGCTGCAGGCAACACTGGCCTCTGTCCCTCTTTCCTTCCCTCCCTTCCTCTGATGCCCTCTTGTGTCTCTGCCTCCCAAAGTCTTCCTTGGAGCCAATGTGGTGTAGTGGTTAAGAGCGGTAGACTCATAATCTGGTGAACCGGGTTCAATTCCCCGCTCCTCCACATGCAGCTGCTGGGTGACCTTGGGCTAGTCACACTTCTCTGAAGTCTCTCAGCCTCACTCACCTCACAGAGTGTTTGTTGTGGGGGAGGAAGGGAAAGAAGATTGTTAGCCACTGGAGCTGGCCAGGGGGTGCTTCCCAGGCCCCTGTGGGGTGGGGTGAGGAGGCACCTCTCTTTGGGGCAGGTGTGCAGCCCAGAGACCAGCTGCCCAGAGGAGAGGGGAGAGGAGAGGAGGCTGAGGGAATACAGTGGTACCTCGGCTTACATACGCTTCAGGTTACAGACTCCGCTAACCCAGAAATAGTACCTCGGGTTAAGAACATTGCTTCAGGATGAGAACAGAAATCGTGCTCTGGCAGTGCAGCAGCAGCAGGAGGCCCCATTAGCTAAAGTCGTGCTTCAGGTTAAGAACAGTTTCTGGTTAAGAACGGACCTCCAGAACGAATTAAGTACTTAACCCGAGATACCACTGTACTCCACAAGGGAGGGTATTTGAAAAGGGGTGAGGGGCTGCCAGCTCTGCAGGAAAGGGGTGACATAACTGGGACTAGATTGGCCTTTGACCTGATCCAATTTTGTTCTTCTTATGTTCTCTTAAGGCAGCAGGAAACCTAAATGCAAACACATTTTCTGCTGCCTAATGTTGTATACAGCCACATTGTGGATTATCCTGTCTTTTGTATGGGGGGGGGGGGATCAGTCATCATAAATCAGCCTTGAAAACTGTCTTAGAAATGCCTCAATTTAAAACAGCTACTGTGTCTTAATTGTGATCACTGGGTACACAAGAGATGTTTAAATATGCAGTGGTTACAGATCTAACTAAATAATGAAGGCGCTAATGCTAAAGCAACAAGTTTTTTCCCCTTAATCAAATGGTATTGAATTAACATACTGTATAATAATTGCCTTGTTAAGTTTAAATTAAGCCCTTATTTGAGACACATAATCTGGAGTGTGACTCACTGTTCCAACCACATTTAGATTGTTGTCAGTACAATTAGGATTCAGAACTTAAAAAGTGATCCTTTAATCTAATCAATTGCTATAGCAACTGCAGCGATACACGGGAGAGATAGCTACCCCTTCCTCAAAATAAAATGCACCACATCTATACCACCTTTCCTTAATCCAAACATCTGCGTAATCCATACATCTGCTGATTTTATTCGAAAACCAGGCTGCATTTTTTCCCCATTCATTCAAATCTTGCCTTAAAACGTAGCTTAGCATTGCTGTGTAGTTTGATCACTTCCTGCGTAGCTGATGGTTCAACTGGGCAATTATTGTCTCCTTACATTTCTCTGTGCTTAATTTATCTCTTTCTCTCTCTCCCCCCCCCCCCCCCGCCCCTTTTCACCAAAGACCAATTCTATTTTGTCAGGAAAGTGAAATGTTTGGTTCCTCGGTCAAAGCTGCCAAAACTTCTGGATCAAGCTAGCCCACAATGCTTTGCTGCCTGAAGCAGAAAAATCAAAATACCCCACTGAGATAAACATATAATAGTAAACCCAATAACTGCCAATGGGCTGCCCTTAAATGCCCTCCACACACCTTTTATCTTCCTTAGCTTCTCTAATAGTGGGACCTGGGTGGCTGTTGTGAAATTTTGGAAGCTGAAATCCAATACTGGCGAACAACCAACCTAGATATAATACATCTATGCTTAGATCTCCATCTTATAGTTGTTATGGTTTAATAACAACCATTAAGGAGGGGGCAAATCCGATCAGGACCACAGTGCTTTCTCCTACACCTTTCGCCAACGAAACCTTCTGCTAAAACTGATGTGTTCCCACATTGCAAAGCATGCAGGCATCCATGTGCTGCTACCTGCATTTTTGCTCCACAGCTTCAAAGTGAAGCAATTTCATATGGAAAATGACATGGATGGAAGATGACAAAAAAAGAAGACTCTGCTTCCCATACTGCAGTCCCAATCACATTTGAGTCTGATTAGGACCAGCATTGGATACAAAAAAAAGTAAAGGACCCCAGTCAAATGTGACTATGGGGTTGCAGCGCTCATCTCACTTCAGGCCGAGGGAGCCAGTGTTTGTCCACAGACAGCTTTCCGGGTCATGTGGCCAGCAGGACTAAACCGCTACTGGAGCAATGGGACACCGTGACGGAAACCAGAGCACATGGAAACACTGTTTATCTTCACACCTATTTATCTACTTGCACTGGCGTGGTTTTGAACTGCAGAAGCTAGGACAGAGCAACGGGAGCTCATTGCATCATGGGGATTCGAACCGCCGACATTCAGATTGGCAAGCCCATGGAGCCAATGGAGAACAAGGCTATCAGTGGCTACGTTCTGCCTCTACTGTTGGATGCCATATGTCTCTGAATAGCAGCTGCTGGGAATCACAAGCAGAGAGAGCACTGTTGCACCAATTTCTGATTGCAGGCTTCCCATCTGGTTGGCCACTGCGAGAACAGGATGGTGGACTAGATGGGCCTTTGGTGTACAATCCTTTGTTAAAGCTATCCAGGTTGGTGACCATCACTACATTTTGGGGGAGCAAATTCCATTTGCACTGTCCGTCCTTTTTTAAAAAATAATAATATTTATTCAGAATTTTAAAGATTACAAAAGAAAAAAGAAAATAAAAAAGACAGAAAAAATACAATCATTTAAAAGAGAAAAAGAACCAATTAAACCTTTACATAACTTTCTTCCTTTACTTATTTCCTTGACCTCCTCACACCTCCCATTTTTGTATTCTAGTTCAAATTGTTATTTCAGCAAATCCTTCCAACCTTGTTTTTATCTTAATAATTTGATTTAATATATTGTAATTTTACGTTCTCTCTTTCATCAATTCATTTTTACTTAATCCTTTATGTCATTTCTACCAAAACCACATAATTTTCTTTTTCCAACATCTTTCTAACAATCCTTAATTTTACAATATTTTTGAAGATATACTTTAAATTTTTTCCAATCTTCTTCCACCGACTCTTCTCCTGGGTCCCGGATTCTGCCAGTCAGCCAATTCCATATATTCCATCACCTTCGTCTGCCATTCTTCCTGGGTGCCATTTGCACTGTCCGTCCTGACTCTTCCAGAGTTCAGCTTCATTGGATGTTCCTGAGCTCTACTATTATGGGAGAGGAAGGACAACACCAGCGTGGTGTAGTGGTTAAGAGTGGTAGACTCGTAATCTGGGGAACCGGGTTCGATTCCCCGCTCCTCCACATGCCTCTGCTGGGTGACCTTGGGCCAGTCACACTTCTCTGAAGTCTCTCAGCCCCACTCACCTCACAGAGTTGTGGGGGAGGAAGGGAAAGGAGAATGTTAGCTGCTTTAAGACTCCTTAGGGTAGTGATAAAGTGGGATATCAAATCCAAACTCCTCTTCTTCTTATCCACTTTATCCATGCTGTGATTCATTTTATACTCCTTTATCATGTCCCCTTTTACTTGTTTTCTCTTTAAGCTAAAAAAATAACAACCCCATATGTAGCCATTCATCATAGGGGAGTTGCATCTATACGTCTCTGTGTGTATTTGCATCAAAACATATAAATTAGCACATTCATATTTTGTACAGTTTGTAATGGCTTTTAGTCAAATACAATAAATGGATGATGATGATTGTAATTATTATTATTATTATTATTATTATTATTATTATTATTATTATTAATTTATACCCCGCCTATCAGTGGTTTCCCCAGCCACTCTGGGTAGCTCCCAACACCAACACCACCACCACCATCATCATCATCATCAAGTGATAAAACATCAAATATTAAAAACTTCCCTAAACAGGACTGCCTTCAGATGTCTTCTAAATGTCAGATAGTTCTTTATTTCATTGACATGTGATGGGAAGGTGTTCCACAGGGCAGGCGCTACTACCAAGAAGGCCCTCTGCCTGGCTCCCTGAAGCTTCACTTCTCGCAGTGAGGGAATCGCCAGAAGGCCCTCAGTGCTGGACCTCAGTGTCCAGGCTGAACGATGGGGGTCAAGATGCTCCTTCAAGTACAGTGGTACCTCGGGTTAAGAACTTGATTTGTTCCGGAGGTCTGTTTTTAACCTGAAACTGTTCTTAACCTGAGGTACCACTTTAGCTAATGGGGCCTCCCGCTGCCACTGCGCCACCGCCGCACGATTTCTGTTCTCATCCTGAAGCAAAGTTCTTAACCCGAGGTACTATTTCTGGGTTAGCGGAGTCTGTAACCTGAAGCGTCTGTAACCCGAAGCGTCTGTAACCCGAGGTACCACTGTATACTGGGCCAAGGCCATTTAGGGCTTCAAAGGTCAGCATCAACACTTTGAATTGTGCTTGGACTGATGCTCTTTTTTGTCTTGCTTAATGCTGGTGCATAAGTGTCTGCCCTATTGACATTCATTACTCACCACAGGAGGGAAGCAGCTGGAGTCTGCTGGGATTTCAACCAGACACATGAACATGGTGCTCCACAGTTCCTCCACGGAACAACAGAGTTGGAACAGAGGCCATCCACATAGACACAATAAATCTGGGCTATTAACAATCAAAAGCAGAAAAGATGGGAAGATGGCAGGATCCAGCTCAAGCAAGGCACACTTATGCCCTGCTGACTTCAGCAGGAATGCATTAAGCGCATGATTTAAATCTCCAGTTGAGGTTAATGGATCTTAAAAGTACTCAGCTGTGGCTGGATCATGCCCAAAAATATAAAACATTTAGATATTTGCATTTCTGGACAATGTGTGCTGTTTGGTTCGAAGCCACGAATCCAGGATGGCTTGTAATTCATATTCTCTCCCCCTCCCCCCATTCTAGTCTTTCGTGGTCCAATCACACAGAATTGATACATATGGTGTGTATGATGAAAAAAACCACAAATTCCATAAATAACTAGTTCACTGTTCTATTAGTCTAATCCTGCCCTGAAAATCTTGGCGTTACAGCCATTAACCAATTTGTTACTGGTGTCTGTGCAATATACAGCGCAGAACACCTGGCTCCATTAATAACCCCATTCATTGAATGTTTCATTATTACCATTCCTGGTGTAAAAAGTGACCCCAAACTTACAGGTGTAGTTTAATGAGGCACATGTTGCAGCCAGATGTCCCATGGAGTAGATATCACATATACATCTTTGTCTGCACATAATCCTGAAATATTCATTAAAGGTATATTCATAAGATCAGACTCGTTACTGGAGTCCTTATATTGCACCTCGTTTGGAACATATGGGGGTGGGGGTGGGGGGGAACACGCCAAACCATGGACAAATACATTTCACATTCCTGCTGTATTTTATTTTATTTTTTAAATAATTACGTGATTATTATTTTTAATGCCAAATGCCAATTTTCAGTTTTCTTTCAATTCTCACCACTGGCAAAACTGTCGTTAACTTGGCAGCCATGCAACGCCATGGAGTGATGATGGAATTCATAAAAATGGCAGTGAGGCAAATGAATATTAACTCGAGCACGCAAGATTTAAGTACCGTCCAACCTCGTTAATTTACAACTGCAGTTTTATGCAATAATCATAACATACCATAAATTGCACATTAGGCGCCTTTTATATTGTGAATTTATTGGAAAGCATTCAGCATGTGATGGGAGAAGAACATGGAAAGCTCACTATGTTGTTGTCAGATGTACCCATTCAGAACTTTGAACCATGCAAACAAAGGGCCTGCTCGCACCAAAAGATAAATATGGAGAATATACAGTGAAATTTAAGCCTGCGGGGAAGGTAGTTTTGCCCAAACTGAAATGGAAAATCCAAACCCAAATCAGCTTCTCTGTGTGGTTCCAATGCTGGACTGAGACTTGCACATGCTTCATGCATTTATGTGCAGAGCATCAAATGCAGATATCATGTAATATGAGCGCATAAAGTTTGCAAATTTGCATCCATGCACCTTAAACTGGGCCCATAAATGAACTGGTAACCAGTGTGGCTGTTTTCAAATAGGGGTTTGTAATCTGGCTGCTGCATTTGGGGCCAACTGAAGCTTCCAAGTCAAACCCAAGAGCAGCCCCACACAAAGATGGCAGCTGGTTGATCTTCCCAGGGAGAGGCAGGATTCTAAGTCAGGTGGGGACGCAAGAGGAGTAGAAGCAGACAGTAAAACAAATGGGGAGAGTGAAACTATCATACTGTACTTGTTTCAGTACACACACTTCTTGTTAAGTTGTGGGTGAACATATCAGACGACACAGCAATTCTTCAAACAGCTCTTGTTTATTCACAGGCCAGAACAGAACTGAACTGAAGGGTTCAGCCAGCCTGCTTATATAGAGCTCCAGTACAACGCAACTGTAACAACTTTTTGTAACTATCCAATCACTGAACATCACTTTCAATCCCTTATTTGTATATGTGGACCTGAGTGAAAACTATCTACAGTATCCCCCTGCTGGCCCAGGGTGAGAACTTCAGTACATAACACTTCTCTCACTTATTAGCTCAGAAGAATCCCAATCCTCTCAGTCCAGGTGGGTGGGGCCTGGCCAGATTCTTGGCTGCTGCAACACACCGACAAGGCCCCTTCCCCAATGGCGATGTAATGGCCGCTGTGGAAGTTTCTGAAAACAAAATGGGAGACTTAAAGCACAACACACTCAGTCTTATGTGCAGATATGCTCACGATCTTCTTCAGTTATCAAATTTCAAATTATTTGTTACAAGCCAAAAAAAAGAATGTTGCTGTTTTTTAACCTGAACATATAATCTTAGTAAATTGATCCAGCTCCAACTAAATATAATCATAATTACAAGTAGTAATTCCTTTCACTGTTGTATTATTTGACTGTTTCAATTGTTTAATTGTTTCCTTGCTTAATTATTTATTCCTTGGTTATTGCTCTGGTATTTTGAGGGGTTCTTTATTGATACTTTTTGTTTTGGCCTTGAACGAATCACTCAATCCGTTACGGTATAATCAACCCAATCCCACCATGTATGGATTGGTAAAAGCACTGGGGTCTGGATTGGTAACCATAATTGCTGTGATATATTTTCAGACCCAGGAGTGCATCTGCAGCCCTTTGCACTGGATCAAGGCCAGTTTGTTTATAGCATTCACCTGCACTATTGGTGCTGGCATTTGTTTTCTCCTGTTATTGCCGATTCCAAGCCACATAGGGATAGGCAGCTAGAAATTCTACAGCATGAAATACATCACTAGGCATCTTGGAGGGTGTTATGGAGCTGGGAAGAGTTTCAGAAAGATGCAACCAAAATCTTCAAGGGGTTGGAGCATTTCCCTTACAAGAAAGGGTTACAAAATTTGGGTTTTTTTAGTTTTAGAAAGGGGGCGAGGAAGGGAGGACATGATATCAGTAGTGGCATGGGGGCCACCACTGCTCTCCTAGCTACTGAGCGCAGCAAGTCACTGGTGAAGGGGACATGGGTGGCGCTGTGGTCTAAACCACTGAGCCTCTTGGGCTTGCCGATCAGAAGGTCAGCAGTTCGAATCCACGCGACGGGGTGAGTTCCTGTTGCTCTGCCCCAGCTTCTGCCAACCTAGTAGTTTGAAAGCAAGTAGATAGGTACCACTGCTGTGGGAAGATAAATAGTGTTTCCATGTACTCTGGTTTCCGTCACTGTGTCCCAGTGTGCCAGAAGCAGGTTTGGTCATGCTGGCCATATGACCCGGAAAGCTGTCTGTGGACAAACACTGGCTCCCTCGGTCTGAAAGCAAGATGAGCGCCACAACCCCATAGTCACCTTTGACTGGACTTAACCATCCAGGGGTTCTTTACCTTTTAGCTTTTTACTGAAAAGGTAGGAGCAAGGCACGGGGAATCATAGAAGAGTTGTAAAGTTGGAAGGGACCCCATGGGTCATCTAGTCCAGCCCTCTGCAATGCAGGAATCCTGCCCCCAGCTGTCCCTGGGTGGGCTCAAAGCACCAGCCTTCAGGTCAACAGCCAGACACACTGACCCATTGTGCCACCTGGAGTGGAGCTCTGGAGCAGTGCAGTGGAGCCAATTATCTACATGCACATAAGGCCCCTGCACTTCCTCTTCTCCCCCCCCCCTCTGATAAATGCCAGTGACACTAGAGCAGTGGTGCCCCGCCTATACCAGTGCATGAGCTGCTACTCCCTGATAGAGATGTATGAGTTTGTGTGTGGTATGGAGATGGTAGATCAAAGTCATAGTCCTGCTCTATTTTCCGTTGGTGAGATCACACCTGGAATACTGTCTCCAGTTCTGGGCACCGCGATTTAAGAAGGATATTGATAAGCTTGAGTGTGTGCAGAGGAAGACGGCCAAGATGACCAAGAGTCTGGAAACAAAGCTACATGAGGAATGGTTGAGGGAGTTGGGTGTGTTTAGCCTGAGAAAGGGGAGACTGAAAGGAGATATGATAGCCCTCTTCAAATATCTCAAGGGCTGTCACATGGATGATGGAGCAAGCTTGTTTTCACCTGCTCCAGAGGCTAGGAACCAAACCAATGACTTAACACTTTTTACAAGAAAGTAAATTCCGGCTCAATGTCAGGAAGAACTTTCTGACAGTAAGAGCTGTTTGACAGTGGGACGGTCTCCCTCAGGAGGTGGTGGACTCTTCCTCCTTGGAGGTTTTTAAGCCGAGGTTGGATCTGTTGTGGATACTTGGGATTCCTGCATTGCGGGTGGTTGATGTCCCTTGGGACCCCTTACAATTCTACAATTCTATGTTTCTCCATCTGTCATAATACTACAGCTTGGGGCCAGTCGATAAAGGTGAATGCTAGAAGATCCAGGGCAGGCATAAGAAAGCCTCTTTTTCAAAAAGTTCATAGTTAAATTATGGAATTGACTCTCACAAGATGCAATGATGGCCACCAACTTACATGGATTTGGAAGGTCAGACAAAATCATGGAGGATGAAGCCTTTCAGTGGCTACTAGCCATAATGGCTATGTTCTACCTGCACTGTCAGAGCAGTGAATACCAGTTCTGGGAATCGTAAGTGGAAAGAGCACTATTGTGCTCAGGTCCTGCCTGAAGGATTAGTATAAGCATTATGTGGTTGACCGCTATGAGAAAGAGATGCTGGACTAGAAGGATCTTTGACCTGACCCAGCAGGGCTTTTTTATGTTCTTAGGACATTTATTCTGTGATTCTTTCTTTCTTTTTCTTTTCATAGCCAAACTCTTCAGAATCGGCAGTTTAATTAAGCTGTGCATTTAATTACACCAAAAGAGAGGGGGAGGGGTTAGTGGTTCGTCAGCATTTTATTTTATTTTTTTTTATCTTAGAAGGACAGGAGACTTATGAAATTTATGGACCTCGTTTAACATGCAGGGATGCAGGTGGCGCTGTGGGTTAAAGCCTCAGCGCCTAGGGCTTGCCGATCGAAAGGTCGGCGGTTCGAATCCCTGCGGCGGGGTGCGCTCCCGCTGCTCGGTCCCAGCGCCTGCCAACCTAGCAGTTCGAAAGCACCTCCTGGTGCAAGTAGATAAATAGGGACCGCTTACCAGCGGGAAGGTAAACGGCGTTTCCGTGTGTGGCTCTGGCTCGCCAGAGCAGCGATGTCACGCTGGCCACGTGACCCGGAAATGTCTCCGGACAGCGCTGGCCCCTGGCCTCTTAAATGAGATGGGCGCACAACCCCAGAGTCTGTCAAGACTGGCCCGTACGGGCAGGGGTACCTTTACCTTTACCTTTACTTAACATGCTGCTTTGCTTTGAAGAGGCAGGAATTTACATGTGTTAAGTGCTCCTACAAATCTCCTTTACCCTTTCTTGGGAAAGGGCAACACAACAATAATGGTGAAATTTATGTGTCAAGACGTCTGTACTTTAGATCTGTGCAAATCCAAGGGAGAACGGAGTAAGCTCAACTATCAGCATCTATCTCACATTTTATCCTTTAACTATCTCCCCTTAAAATGTCTGATTATCCCCGCTATCTCTCTAATGGAGCAACTACTGGCACATATTCAACCTTCTGTTTCCGTGCCTGTTTACTATACCTGGCAAAGGGGCTTTGAAGTACAGAAAGCTTGTATTCCTGTGTTTTACACTTAACCGAATTTAATTATGGAGCCAGCCCATAAAGATGGGGTCCTAACGAGCAGTATGCATAGAAGAGTGGGATAATAATAATGTTTTGCATGGGACTTCAACTACACTGAGGCCCCGTGTAAAGAAACATGTAAATAAAAAATGCATTTATGTGAGTTTCTCTCTCTGTGCATGTGTGTGTGTGTGTCTAACAATCCAGGAAGGATTTCTTTACAGAGGCATTTCAACAGCTAGCTGAACATTTCAGTCTCGAGCAAAGTGAATGCAATACATTTAGACAAGCTCCATATATAGATTAGATGCCAAGAAAGAAAGAGGAGCCAGCTTATGTCCATCTTCTGAGTCTTTCCAAGCTCTTGGGTCATGGCCTTAAACACCGCACTCAGCAGGGCAGTCGTTCTGTAGATGACACCTTTATCTGTGCCATAATTTCATGCTTGGACCTTCTCAATGAGTCCTTGCCTATCACCACTTTGCAAAGTTGCCTCAACATTCCATTCCAAGCAGTGTGAGAAGGCAGCTACTCTAAATAGTGGCTAAATGTTAAGGTTGGTGCTAATTGCTGTTTATTTACTTCTCTCCTTAGAGACCTTCAAGCAAACTACTTTGAACCCTGGAGTGATCTTTTATGATTTGATAACACAGTCCCCCAGAGTGATGAGTAGCCAGGGAAAGAGACGGCTTGTGATCTTCTCCTGCACGCCTGCCGGCAGACAGCCTGGGCGAGCTTCTGTGTGTGTCTGTTGGAAGCACTGATAGCAGGAATAGATACGTTTTTGTGACCGACCCTACATACTGACATACTGTCACGTTTTGCTTGTTTTAAGGGAACCTCTCTTATTCCCACTCCACATTTGTATACAATTGCTATAAGAAGCTCCTCGCTTTCCCCAAGTCGTAGGAAATGTCCTTGTGAGGAATGGGCAGATGTAATATCTTTGTATCTTACAAATATAGAGCACCTGAATGCAGGCAGGTAGCACAAGTCTTGGTACAGCTTTGTCAGTTCCTCCACAAGCAAGCAGCGTACACCTGGATGGTCATATGTGTGAAGCCAGCGACATTTTAGCCAATTATGGGGTGACTGCAGGGAGAAAAGTGAGGCCACAGTAAGGGGTGCTTGGTGGCAAAGGCCCATCAGAAGGACCATGCTGAGGGCACTCTGAAGTATGGCACTAGCCCTCCTCTTCCCCACTTCAAAAGTAAGGCACCGTTCACTAATAAAATAAAATAAAATCATACTTTGTCTATAAGAGTTTCCCTCAAATTTTATCTCCCCTTTGATCATTTCCCGCGCAATCTCTTCTTTCTTTTATTTTGCAAAATTTATATCCTGATTGATTGTAAAAATAAATAAATCTTCAAGGTGGTTTATGAGGGAATAATTGATGAAGAATGGTTTTTTAAAAGTGTGGATGAAGTTTTCAGCACAAGGCTAGTGAGTTCCATAAATTAATTGAGTGTTTGTGTGGAGAAATACTTTCT
The DNA here is from genome assembly GCF_951804945.1 of Podarcis cretensis. Lineage (NCBI taxonomy): Eukaryota > Metazoa > Chordata > Lepidosauria > Squamata > Lacertidae > Podarcis > Podarcis cretensis. The sequence continues at coordinate 52,461,626 of NC_137180.1, forward strand.
TTCATCTACTGCCAATCAACATTATTGAGTAGCCAAGCTTCTCTCTCTCTCTCTCTCTCTCTCTCTCTCTCTCTCTCTCACACACACACACACACACACACACACACAGAGAGAGAGAGAGAGAGAGAGAGAGAGAGAGAGAGAGAGAGAGACCCTGAAACAACATTATCTGAAGCAACACTGAGCGTAATCTGTCTGGAGCATCTTCTTTCCAAATCGTTATTTTCAAATGGTGATTTTTCACAAGAGTGCAACTGCTGAGCTGTTTTCCCCATTGATTTCAGTGGGACTGACACAAGTGATGCTGGCAGAGGATGGTGCCCTTTTAAAAATTAAAAGCGAAAGGGACTGTCTTTCCAATTGCTAAGCAGCTTCTGTTAATCCCACATTTTGCATGGCAAACATCACTAAAGCCTAGAGGATTCCAATAGCTACGATAAGTAACAAAGAAAGATACACCAGAGCCATTTAGAAGTTAGCATTTTGGCCTTATCTGAGTTTCCTGGCTGATAAGGTTTGAAGTTACAGTAGACTTTTGCCATCATTGCTAAATAAAAGGATTTACTATCTCCCTGTTAGGATTGCCTCCCCTGCCTCAGTGCAGGCTATCAGGCATATAGACCCGTGACCCATTCATATGTTTGATAGGTTTCCTGTTACTTTGAAGAGAAAGCAGTCCTTGAATATCTCTCAGCGTATTATATGAGCACCCTAATCCAATGTTGGAGGCATTCCTGTTTCTCTGTTACATTCCTGGAATACCCCCCATTATGTACAGAGATTTGCTTTGATTCAATCATGGAGACTCAGGCTGCCATTCACTGACACTTACCTGGGAGTAGGCTGCATTGAATTCAATGGAACTGAATTTCTGAGCAGAGGTTTATCAGGATTTGTGTTCTTGGTAACTAGTCGTCACTGTGCATCAGGCCTACACACAACAAATGAAAAATGTTATAGGGTTGTATCCAACCATGTTGTCCCCCTAGCACAAGGATCTAGGCAGCAGAACTTCCTCTCCTCTATCTTCACGCCGCCCCCCCACTCTAGCCAAAGTGATGGGGGGGTTCCGCAGAACAGATTTGGGGAAGGAGACATGCAGGGACAGGAGAGAAAATCCCATTGGGCAGGTATGAGTCTTTGTGTGAATGGATTCCCTTGGCTACTTATAACCCATAATGCCTCAGTGTCTTAGTCCATGTGCTCAGAGAAATCTGGTAATGAGAAGTTTAGTAATGTCAGAGCAAGTGTCCCTGAAAGACCGCTTCCCCAACTTTGGCAGGTGTGTTGTGTGAAACCCTCTGTCCGTCAATCAAGTGATGTCACAAATAAATTCACAAATGAAGACTGCACCTTGCAGGCAGCATCATGCTGCTAAAATGAAAGTGAAAACCTTTATTTTAGCAGCGCAAGCTTCCTGCTTGCAAGCTTCTTTGAAGTCCCGCCTTTGGGACTTCAAAGCACCAAATCACCTGAGGTCATCTGTAATATCACTTGAATGGTAGGTGGACAGCTTTGCTCCACCTGGTATAAGGGGAAAGTGTGTTGAAACAATGTCTTTATTAGGTAACAAGTGTGTACATTAGGAGAAATTTGCACTAAAATGAGGGCGTGTGTTTGTGTTTACAAAAATTACAAATTGATTTGAGAAAATGGAGAACTGAAATTGAAGAGTGGAAAAATGAGAAACAAAAATTGTCATACTCACCCATCCCTAGCTTCTGCACTGCTCTCTGGGGAAAAAAATTATCATTGCTAGTTGCATCTGAATGGATATGTGACTTCTTTGCAAGCCTGGCTGTCAAACCCATCCTTGGAGTCTTTCCTAGGCCTCCCGCTGAGCTTCTGTCACAGAGCAGCCTGTCAGATGGCAGAGAAGAAGCCCTTTAGATTTCTTTTATGTTGCACCAATATAATTAATTGCCCAACCATTTTAGGTGAATCAAAGCTATCATTTCGCAGATATAACTACCTCAAACTGTTACTAAAGGTTACATTTCCACTAGCCAACTCGTTCTTAAACTGCACCGTAGCACCATCTGCTAACATTAATACGTGGAATTTAAATCTGTGTTTCTGTGCCAAGAGCTCTTCCTCCCCCACACCCGAAATTGGATACCTTAATGAATCTGTGTCTGTAAAGGTGTCTGTAAAAATAATAATAATACTCGTTAGAATTTATGTAGCACATTCCAAGCATTCAAAGCTCTTCCATGGACGTGATGTCTAGAGTTGCCACATCGTTTTGCTAAATGTGGGAGGCAAATTTGGAGGTTCCAGTTTGGACAAAATGTCTGTCGGCAGGTTGGTTGAACTGGGAACCTCTGGACCAGTTCCATATGCTCCCTATGAGGCAAACTACAGAACTGCAGTTCAGGGCATCTGGCTAAGCCATGAGTGTGGAACCTCCAGTCTATGAGCCAAGTCCGGCCACCAGGCCTTGTAGTCCAGTCCATTAGACTTCCCTCAGGCCGCACCTCCTGTCTCCAATCTGTGTTCCCCACTGGCTTGACTCCTCACAGCAAAAGAAGGGAAGAACAAAGTAGCTTCATTAGCCCCAAGCTTCCCTGATGCCAAATTCATCCAGTCCAGGATAGAGATGATCCTTAAGATAACTCAGTCCCAGAAGTCAGAAGCTACTGACCACTGCCCAATGAGGTGAGCCTGATAACTTCAGCCATTCCTTAGCAAACCTTTTGTCAGTAACTGATGACTGCTACCCCATGTGGTGAAATACGTAACTGCACCTCCTCAGGGAAAACCCCTCCAGGTATAGAGTAGCTCCATCAGTCTAAGCCAGGGTTTCCGAAACGTGGGTCTCTAGCTGTTCTTGGACCACAATTCCTATCATCCTGTTAAGTTTGAGAACCCCTGGTCCAGGCTAATCACTGTGTGACATAATGGTTCAAGTGTTGGAGACCAGGGTTTGAATCCCCACTCAGCCACAAAGCTCTGGCCTGTCACCATCTCTTTGCCTAAGCTAAGGCACAGGTTGCTGTAAGGATGAAGATGGGGAGGAGGAGGAGAACCAGTCACACTACCTTGACATCCTTGGAAGAAAAAGGTGATATATAAATGCAACAAACAAGCAAATAAATTAAATAAATCATTCATTCATTCATTCATTCATTCATTCATTCCTGGCCCGGGTGGAGAAAATGAGAGCTTCCTGTTTCAGTGGTGCTTTGCTTGACTAACAGGGTCTACCTCGGAGGGTCGGGGGGTCCTGTGTTTGTATTTTGGTACTGACTCCTGGTTACACCTTGACTCACTCCGGACTGCCGCCCATGGTCTAGCAAGGACCCCCTGGACCATTTACCATGCCGAGAACCAGCACTTTGAACTTGGACTGGTGACATAATAATAATAATAATAATAATAATAATAATAATAATAAATTATTTGTATACCCCGCCCATCTGGCTAGGTTTCCCCAGCCACTCTGGGCGGCTTCCAACAAAGATTAAAAATACATCAAAATGTCACACATTAAAAACTTCCCTGAACAGGGCTGTTTTCAGATGTTTTCTAAATGTCAGATAATTGTTTATCTCTTTGACATCTGGTGGGAGGGCATTCCACAGGGCGGGTGCCACTACTGAGAAGGCCCTCTGCCTGGTTCCCTGTAGCTTTGCTTCTCGCAGTGAAGGAACTGCCAGAAGGCCCTCGGCGCTGGACCTCAGAGTCCGGGCAGAATGATGGGGGTGGAGACGCTCCTTCAGGTATACTGGAATAAGCCTACGTAGCTGCTTAATACTGACTCAGATCACGATTCCATCTAGCTCAGTATTGCCTACACTGCCTCCCTGCAGCTCACCAAGGCTTCATAGTGGACAATGCCAGAGATTGAACCCAGAACCTTCTACATGCAGACCAGATGCCCTACCACTGAGCTCCATACATTATACTCCATCCAATGGAAGTTTCTGAACACCCTTTAAAAGCAGCTGCAAGTTGAGTGCACTACAGTAGTCCTGTCTGGATTCTCCTAAGGCACAGATGGCCAGGGACAAACTTGTCTTCACCATCCTTCATCCCACTGCAGGCAGACATGGAATCAGCCAGCCAGGATATTACACATCCTTTCTTTTTTCCAGGTCATGTACAAAGCTGGTGGATCAGTGTGTGTTTGTGATGCATTCTTCCCTTGGAGTTGAGCTGTTGCGTCTTGGCATCATTCAGCTCCCCACCTCATTCCCACCCCACCCCCACCCACTCCTGGGCTGTTTTGTGGAGAACCCAAGCTCCGGCGTTTAAAATCTATTGCAGCTGCTCTCTGTCAAACCGGCACGCAAGACTTCAACGACAATCCCCAGTATACAACTGCAATTGCAAATCTGTACAATCCAACCCTGGCTTCTGCCAAAATGAGCTCTCTCCCTCTCTTCCCCTTTTAGTCTTCCTGCTTAATGCACAGAGCACTCACGTACTGAATGTGGCTGATGTTTTGTTGTTGTTGTTGTTGTTTAGTCGTTTAGTCGTGTCCGACTCTTCGTGACCCCATGGACCAGAGAACGCCAGGCACTCCTGTCCTCCACTGCCCCCCGCAGCTTGGTCAGACTCATGCTGGTAACCTCAAAAACACTATCCAACCATCTCGTCCTCTGTCGCCCCCTTCTCCTTGTGCCCTCCATCTTTCCCAACATCAGGGTCTTCTCCAGGGAGTCTTCTCTTCTCATGAGGTGGCCAAAGTACTGGAGCCTCAGCTTCACAATCTGTCCTTCCAGTGAGCACTCAGGGCTGATTTCCTTCAGAATGGAGAGGTTTGATCTTCTTGCAGTCCATGGGACTCTCAAGAGTCTCCTCCAGCACCATAATTCAAAAGCATCAATTCTTCGGCGATCAGCCTTCTTTATGGTCCAGCTTTTACTTCCATACATCACTACTGGGAAAACCATAGCTTTAACTATACGGACCTTTGTTGGCAAGGTGATGTCTCTACTTCTCAAGATGCTGTCTAGGCCTGTCATTGGGCTGATGTTTATCGTCCTGTAAATCGTACACAAGCATTTGGCAGCATTTGGCAAAAGGAAGGCAACAAGTTGAGGGCCCAGGAGCAAATCATGTGTGTAATTAAAAGCTGGGATTTTGTTTTGTTTTTTAATGACACATGGTCATACTTCTTACTCTATGGATCAAAATGTGAACTTCCTACACTTAAGTGTTTTATTCAATAGGTGGAAGATCCATGGTTCACATCCGTCTGCCTTGGGAGACCATGAAGGAATGGGGGGTGAAGTCAAACTGTTAGAAGGTTGCGGTGCCTGCTGTGGCTGTAGAGACCAATGCAGGAGAGATATGTTTTGTTGCAGATGAAGGCATCCTGTTGTGCTGCTGCAGATGCACCATGGCTTTTCTTCTCTCCACGCTCCTCCCAATGGTCATTCCTCCTCTGTTCACTGCTATGGATTCACCACCTGTCTGCCTCCAAACACTTCAAGAAAATATCTGCTTTCCCAAACCCACATCCCCAGCATGCTTGCACTCCTGTCTCAGCGGCATCTAGACTGGTTTGGTCATGTCCACAGAATGGAAGTGGGCAGGATCCCCAATGACATGCTTGATGAAGAGCTGTCAGGATGGATCTATGGGATTGCTGGCTCCCCTCTGTTGCCTCTGTTGAAGCCTGCCTCCAAACTGGAAACTTCATCACCCTGTCCTGTGCCTGCTTCTGCCTCTTTGTGATCCCTCGAGCTTCCTGCTTGTGGTACCTTCCAGCTTGTCCCCTCCGCTGAGGTGTGGCCAGTGTCCCACCACCACCAGGCTCTAGGATCTAATTCTTCTTCTTCTGTGCCTTCCCTATGAAGCTCTTAGGAGGCCACTCTCCCTCAGCCAGCCAGTCCCTGACATCGGGTATGTTTAGCTTGAAGAAGAGAAGACTGAGAAGAGATATGATAGTCATCTTCAAATAGCTAAAGGACTGTCACGTGGAAGATGGAGCAAGCTTGTTTTCTGTTGTGCCAGAGGTAGGATCCAAACCAATAGATTCAAATTGCAAGAAAGGAAACCCTGGCCAAACATTAGGAAGAGTGGACAACCTTGGAATGTGATAAACTCTCCTTCGTGGGAGTTTTTGAAACAGAGCTTGGGCAACCATCTGTCAGAGATTCTTCAGTTGTGATTCCTGCATTGAAGGTGGTTCCACTACAAGACCCTCGGGGTCCCTTCCAACTCATATGAGTTGGACTTATATGATTCTATGAAATTTTGGGAGGAAGGGTAGAACTAAGCACCTGTCTTCCTATCATCCCTGAACACTGACCAGACTAACGAGGATGATAGGTATTGGAGGCTATCAACAGCTGGATAGCCATAGGTCTCCCATCTCCGACATATGGTGACATCCTGTTTGTCACTTGCGGAATTTGCCCTTAAGGACAAAGCAGAGCCATTTGGAAAGAGATCGGCTCCTTGCGCAATTCTTTGTTCTGGAACCACAACAAATTCCATTGGGGTTTTTTGTTGTTGTTTTTGTTTTGTTTTGTTTTGGCATTACACATGTTCCATTAACACCATCCGAATCAAGAAAATCCTTCCCATGACGCTTGCAGGCACACCCTGTTTTGGTCCTCTCCTCTGTCTCCGCCTCTTTGTGAGAACACGAGGACTGAAATCCCGGAGAAATGTGTCGGTCCCAGTAAGAGGATAGGAAGAATACTCGTCCTCTTATCTAACCCATCGTTCTGTGGGTTAGCAACTGACACAGCTGAATCTGTTAAGTGCTCACTTGTGGTTTCTACAGCCTGACCACAATGTAACTGAAATCAAATATTTTACAGACGCTTCACCCTGAGTGACCAGACTCCATTTCTTTCAAGCGTACCACATCGACACCCTCGGCATGACACAAAGCTTCCTGTTTACTGCAAAGCTTTAGCCTTTTGCCATTGTTCAGACTATTAGCATTGTGTCAAAGTCGGAGGGCAGAGTCCCAACTGTTCTATTACATATCACTTCCTCAGCAGAACAGCTTTATGAAGCAAAGGTACAGCGCAAGAGGATCTAGGCTGGATCTGAATATCCTGTTTTGCTCTGCTTATCAGCTCTGGAAAAGAAGTCACATAGCTGAGAAAGAAAAAGCTTCCTTCAGGTGTCATGCCTCATCAGGGAATGTCAGCATGAGTAGGGGGCATGGGGGCACATGCTCCAGCCCCACCTCAGATGCCCCCATGTGCTCCATTTATTTTATTTATTTATTTGATTTATATACCGCCCTACACCTGGGCAGTTCACAGAAAATATTACAATATATAAATCAAAATAAGAACAATTACCCAATAACAGCCCCCCTCCAAAAAGAGCCACATTTTAAAAGGGTAAATGATGTAGGACAGGGGTCAGAAAACTTACCACGTCTTGGGCCAGTGTCTTCAGCGCTGATCGCACGGCGGGCCGGATGGTGGGGGAGCGCATGCCCATACGAGTGCACACAAGCAATTTCTGACACACTTCCGAGTCGGAGGAGAACCAGAAATAGCTTGTGCGCATGTGCACGGGCCTCCTCCGATCCGGATGTGCACCAGAAATAATGCGTGCACATGCACAAATAATGCTTGTGCATGCACACAAGCTATTTCATGTCCTCCTCCAACCTGGAAGTGGGCAGCCGCGCAACACAGCGCCGGTAAGAACGGGCAGCGGCAGCGGGCAACGGGGGTCGCCGCAGGCCGGATAAACAAATCCCTCGGGCCTTATCCAGCCTGCGGACCTTAGTTTGGGGACCCCTGATGTAGGATGTCAATCCATTCAACTAAAGGCCTGGTTAAAAAGGAACATTTTTGACTGGCGCCTAAAGGTGTATAATGAAGGCGCCAGATGAACTACCCTGGGGAGAGCATTCCACAGATGGGGATCCACTGCAGAGAAGGCCTGTTCTCACATTGCCACCCTCCAGACCTCTCGAGGAGGATGCACACAAGGGAGGACCTCAGAAGATGATCTCATAGTCCAGGTAGGTTTCTATTGAAAGAGGCAGTCCTTGAGGTATTGCGGTCCTGAGCCGTTTAAGGCTTTATTTTATGTAAGAAGTGTATACCGACATTCAGTGGAGTGTTTCTTCACTATCACTCCTATGGATGCATCAAACTGGAACTTTCTGTTCAAGAGAAATTGTACTATGGGGAGATTCTGGGCTCTTGTTGTCCAGTGTTGAGCTTAGTCATGAAGGGAAATACAATAATGCTAGAAAAAATGCAATATCAATATACGTATCAAGGCTTTGAGATTAGACCACTGAAGAAGCCCGGAAAACTACCTTGGGAGTGTGCTACCTGCAAGCCCCAGTTAAAGGGCCCCATCAGGGGCAAACAGTGGCCTCTTGATTACTCAGACTGCCAGGGCGAAAGATGTGCAAAATGCCAGCACCCTGTCTACAACTTCATCAACATCCACCTACAACCTCACTAGCATCTCTCAGTATTGTGAACTACATCGAACTTACCTTTTGTTGGTATCTTCATGCAATTTCACATGGTAGGAATTCAGGATAGTATCCTGGCATGCAGCTCCTTACTGCCATGTGAAATTTAGCAGTTGATCCAAAAGCCAAAGTTCCACAATGCAACAGGTGATGCAGTGTAACAGGAATGTTAGAATCCAGGACAGAAGCTCTAGCACTATAACCAGGAAAACCATGAATGCACCCTAAATGAGGTTGCATCCTCTTGCTCTGCATCTTGTTTGCATTCCTTTGTATTCCAATTTGCCTTCTTACTCTAGATTTGAATACCCTATTGTCCAAAAGAAGTCAACAAGAGTCAGGAGAAAAGGAAACTGATCCCCGGCCACACAGGGGTTTAAATAGGGTAAGTCACACCCCCACCAGTTGACCAGATTGATTGGCCGGGGGGGGTGTGATGTGGCCGGGACACCCAATGACATGGGCGGCATCGCCACACACCCCACTGTACACTGGGAGTGCTTGTCACCCCCCTGGGAAGGGGAGTGGTTTAGTCCAAAAGAAGTCAACAAGAGTAAGGGCCCTGCGTGTGAGAAAGGTGCTGAGAAATATGGAAGGCACGGAGAAGTACAGTGGACGCTCGGGTTGCGAACGTGATCTGTGCGGGATGCATGTTCACAACCCGCAGTGTTTGCAACCCGCAGTGGCACATCTGCGCAAGCGCGGGTTGCGATTCGGCACTTCTGCACATGCATGACTGCCAAAACCCGGAAGTAACCCGCTACGGTACTTTCGGGTTTCGGTGGTCCATAACCCAAAAAAAACGCAACCTGTGTCTGTAACCCGAGGTATGACTGTACCATGAAGAGGTATTGTTGTCAGCCATGCCTTCTCGGTACCATCTGTTTGTAAAAGCCCACAACTGGGGGAAGAGCAGGCGGCAGGCAGCGGGGAGGAGAGTGTGATGCAGGAACCTTTTGGCACTGCTGCCTTTTCAACTGCTACTGTTAATTTGCGCGGGTCTTTCAAGTGCAGCAAGTAAATCACATTATACATAGAAATATATGAAGAGGAGTGTTCTATGTATTGTGCTGGGTGCATATTAAAGTCTCTGTTTCCTCTTCCACCCATCCACCCTTCCCCTCCCGGGATTTCTCCCTCCCTCCCTCCAACACAGACACACTCGCTTCTTTTTGGTCTGCCTGTTTATCTACAATCTGTCTATTTAAATTCCTTCTAAACAAGATGGGAATATCTTTATGCCTGTTTGTAAGAATATTCTGCCTCCATCTGTTATTTACATCATTCGTTTTCCTGAGGTGTCTCCAACAAATCCTGGCTGGATGCACTGTATGTGTTATTAATAAAACAGCTGTAAAAATATTAACTGTATGGCCTAATTGTCAGCCCTGATTAAGAGCCAAATTTATCCCCGAACGGATGCTAAGGTGCAGAACATGGACACTTACCCAGTTTTGACCCTTTGCGGCTCATTTTGCAACTTGAAGCGGATTCAGGCGATAATGATGATAAGCGGGAATACAGGAAGTGCAGCTCACTCTCACTTCCTGTGTTGGTGCACATTATGAACATTCGCTCTTACTGTTCTGTGAACAGTAACAACTGGGATGAGGAGCCTGTGGACCTTGAGATGTTGCCGAACTATGACTCACATCACCCCTGGAAGGAACCACCTGAAATGCAGGAATCTTTTGCCCAACATAGGGCTTGAACCCACAACCCTAAGATTACAAGACTCATGCTCTACTAACTGCGCTACCCACAGGGCCAGGTTCCCCATTCCTAACTCATGGCATAGATCGAGCATTTGCCTTCCCCACTTTTTTGGTATAAATGGAGATATGCTTATTTTAATGGAGTTGCCCAGGAGACTTCTTAGCCTACAAGGCTCAGGTCCTTATGTGGCAGCTGGCCAGCAGAGATTCTTGTCCTGTTTCTGCAATTCAACACCACATGCAAACCCTTGAGCCCAACTCCCAGATGGATTGGTTTCCTGGTAAGAATGATGGTAGTTTTATTGATATATGCTCCCACTACCAAATCCCTCTGCCTGGATTGTTGATGCTGCAAATACTCAGTTGAACAAAGCTGGGTACTGTCCTGTAATCTCCTCTTTTGTGTGTATGTGATGCATAAATAGGGATTGGCAAATAGTTTCTCATTTTCCCAGTCTAAAGTTCAGTTCATCACATCAGTTTCTGATTCATTTTTATTTTTAAAAAGAAGTCCTTGTGGAAATTTATCAGCATTTTAGTATGACGTACCCCCCAACATTTCTCTCATGAAAATAGGGACATCCCATTCAATTATTATTATTATTATTATTATTATTATTATTATTATATTATTATTATTATTATTATTATTATTATTATTATTATTATTATTATTTGACTAGGTTGCACCAGCCACTCTATGTGGCTTCCAACATATATAACAACAACAAATTTTTATTTGTAACCCGCCCTCCCCGGCCAAAGCTGGGCTCAGAGCGGCTAACAACAAGTAAAAATAGCACGGTGTACATAAAATCACAAAGTCAATTAATTAAAATACATTCTAAAATCAATTCACAATCAAATTAATGGCAACCATTGGGTTAGAGTTCTATGAGGATTACAGAAGGAAAGAGGGGGTCAGACTGTGCCTTGGCCAGAGGCCAGGCGGAACAGCTCCATCTTGCAGGCCCTGCAGAAAGATGTCAAGTCCCGCAGGGCCCTAGTCTCTTGTGACAGAGCATTCCACCCAATCAGGGCCACTGCCAAAAAAGCCCTGGCTCTGGTCGAGGCCAGCCTAACCTCCCTGTGGCCCGGGATCTCCAATATGTTTTTATTTGAAGGCCGTAAAGTCCTCCGTGGGACATACCAGGAGAGGGGGTCCCATAGGTACGAGGGTCCAAGGCCGTATAGGGTTTTTAAAGGTTAAAACCAGCACCTTAAAACTGATCCTGTACTCCACTGGGAGCCAGTGCAGCTGGTATAGCACCGGGTGAATGTGATCCCGCTACGAGGACCCCGTAAGACATTAAACAGTTTTAAAATTTTCTCCTTACAGGGCTGTCTTCAAAAGTCTTCTAAAGGTTGTATAGTAACCTATCTCCTTGGCTTGGGGGTCGCATTACTCCATACCCTCCAACATTTATTCGATGAAAATAGGAAAAGCTGGACATTCCAGGATCAAATCAGAAACCAAGAAAGCTTCTGTAAATCTGGGACTGTCCCTGGAAAATAGGGACGCTTGGAGGGTCTGATATGACTTTCTCTACTGTATGTTTGAATGAATTTTTCCTTAATATACGCAGTTTTGCAAAGCTAAAATGTTTTTACCGACATATGTGCTTTTGTGGATGCTTTACCCCAGCATATGCATTTTGGTACACCCGAGCTGCATTCCAAAAAGCAGAGAACTACGAATCACTATGGATGGTTGCATTTAAGTCCCCGTATTGTTTTGGATTAGGCAAGTTCGCCTTTAAACGTGAACAGAATTGAATTTCTCGCCGTCCCTTTTCATAAGTAGTGACCCCCAAACACTGCACAAGCCTCCCGGGCACAAGTGAGTGTGCTGCCAGAGTTTGACTAAATTCATCACAGAGCCTTTGTTCGCAGAAAGAGTTGAATGAATGGGCAGAGAAGTGGCCTTTTTCGGGTGTTGCCTGCTGGAAGGCTGCCTGCGAAAACAGTTCCTGTGTGCTGGTCAGTGAGCAAATGCGTTAGAGGGAAGGCTTGTTGTCCCCGACGTATAGCAGCCCCCACCCTGTGAATATAAATAGCGGTTTCAGTCTGCAGGCCCAACCGGCGAGACCTAATCTCACATTTCCTGTACGAAGAGGAAAGAAAACAAAATTAGCACTGCCTCTCAATTTTGCATGCCCTGCGTGGTCCTCTTGATGAGGTGAGGCCCAGTTCTTGAATAGCCGAGTTGTTTTAGGGAATGCCACTCAGAACAGAGGTTGATTTATTAGAGCAGTATATATCGGAGTTTGTAAGGCACCTGCTAACATTTTGCCTACTTTCGCTCACAGCTGTTTCAGCCGCTACTTAGTGTAAGATCAGGTTCCTAAATCTATATGCAATTAACCTGGAATGGAACCATTAATCCCTGACTAATGTGAGCAATATGTGAATCACAGACACGCAGGGCTGGTAGGGAACAGGAGTCCATTAAATGCAAACCCACTGCCCCAAGACAGCATTTTCCACACATCACAGCACCCTACTCCATCTTTCTTTCCCCGCAAACTGCCCACACTATCTATAAACCACAATGACCTCAAATGGAGAGCAAGATATTGTACATGGAAGGAGGCTTTGCTTTGGTTGCTGCCCCACACAACTAGGGAAGGAAGGAAGCTGTGTGGCACCCCAGTGCAAGATGACAGCATGCCCCTAAACTCCTCTGTGGCTCTTCCCAATGGGTCCTAGCCAGGCTATCTCCAGAATCAGAGACACCAGTATGCTTCTGGAAACCAGCCATTGGGAAGCAGCAGCAGGAAAGGGCTATTGCTTTTGTGCCCTGTCTGTTGGCTTCCTGGGGACATCTGGGCAACAAGATATTGGACTGGATAGACCTTTGGTCTACCTTAGTAGGGCTCTTCTTATGCTCTTGTGAGATTATACAGATTATGGAGCTGCCTGCTTAATTTGAACGGGGTGGGGTGGGGGGGAGCCATAATGGATATTTTCAAAGAATGTGAGTCAGTGGAGTATTGCAGCCTGGGCAAACACACCTCATGTGAGTTTATTGGAGGCCAGCTCTGTGACCCCAGTCAAGCTTGCAAAGATATACCATGTGTCTGATAATAGATGTTGGAAGTGTAAAGAAGCTGAAGGAACATTCTTTCACCTCTGGTGGACTTGCCCTAGAGTGAAGGTTTTCTGGGAAATGATTTATAATGAACTGAAAAAGGTATTTAAGTATACCTTCCTTAAGAAACCAGAGGCCTTTCTCTTGGGCATTGTTGGTCAGAGTGTGCAAAAGAAGGATCGAACCTTTTTTATTTACGCTACAACAGCAGCAAGGATACTCATCGCTAAAAGCTGGAAAACTCAATAATTACCCACACTGGAAGAATGGCAGATGCAACTGATAGACTATATGGAATTGGCGGAGATGACGGGCAGAATCCGAGACCTGGGAGAAGAACTGGTGGAGGAAGATTGGAAGAAATTCAAGGACTATCTACAAAAATATTGTAAATTGTATGATTGTTAAGAAAGATGTAAGATTAGCAAAAACATGGCTTCAACAAACTAGTTATAAAGAACATAAATTTAAATTTAATTGGAAGATGAAAAGATAAATTTTGGATAAGTAACATTTTATAATTAAGTTTCAATAAGAGTATGTTAAATCTTAAAATTTGAGATATTAATATTGAAAAATTATATTATATGAATTAAACCAAGTTAATAATTTGCTGGTAAAATTTATGAGTTTAGAAAGCAGGAACAAGGGTTGTGAGGAAGTCCAAAGATGAATATGAAATGTGGATTTTGGAAAAGATTGTGTTATTACCTATGTATTTTATTGTTAAACTAAAATTTAATAAATATTATAAAAAAAAAATATTGGAGGCCAGCTCTGAGCTGGAACCATAGTATAAACACATAATGAGACATCAGGAGATGTACACACAACATGTGAAACAGCACGTAGATATGAGCATGAGATTTCAAGCTCCATAGGCCAGGGACCTGTGTGTGTGTGTGTGGATTTTGCTTTAAAGCACCATATCTATTTATGGCACCATAAAAATAATAAAGAGGTGCCATCACTCTTGCTCTACAAAAATCAGAAGAAAAAGATTTCACAAAAGAGGGACCAGCAAGGATCTGTAGCTAAGGATGGGTGAATCTGTCAATTTTGGTTTCTCTCGGTTTATCCGTTTTCCAACCTTAAGTTCAGTTCTCCCCATTTCCATATCAGATTGCATTCTTTTAAAGAGTCCTCATGAAAATGTATAAGCAAATTTCCCCTAAGATTGCATGTTTATATGCCATTTTGCCTAGCGTGCACATTTTTTGCAAAGACGTGTTTCCTCATATAATGTCTTTTTAATACCATTTTCACTAGTACATTCATGTTTGTACACCATTCATACTGGTACATGTATTTTTGTATGCATCAGGACCATGGGTTCAAGCCCCATGTTGGCCAAAAAGACTCCTGCATTGCAAAGGCTTGGACCAGATGACCATCGTGGTCCCTTCCAACTCTTCAATCCTAGGATTACTTGGCCAAAGAACTGCATTGCAATATTCAGATACTAGCAATTTTTTTAGGATGACTGCGTTTTCACTCTCATGTTGTTTTAGAAGGTGCAAATGAGGCAGGGTCACCCTTAAATGCAAACTGATTTAAATCCCTCAGCCCTGTCTGTAGCAAACTCCTACACCCTCTGCAAGAACCTTGAAAATACCAGGAGGAAAGAACTGAGTACACAAAACAGTTGTTGCAATCTATTAGTTATCATAATTTCTCAGTGATAGGTTGTTTTTAAATGAATGAACAAACAAAAGAACAAGGCTGACGCTTGCTTCAGAGCCTTCCTTCATTTCCAGGGGGCTTCTATTAGGATTGCTAAATATCACCAAAAACAGACGGGGAGATTTAATAGATTGCACACATATTTGAGGCTGCTTCGGACTTTGTTCTTGCCGCATGGTGTTTGTAACTGAACTCTCCCCCCGCCGTCCCTAAGGCTGTCTTGGAATCTCTCTCTCTCTCTCTGCCTGTTCCTCCCATCCTTTTGAAAGACTTGAAAGGGCCTGTAGCCTCTTATAAATCAATGTCTCTCTCCAAGATCTTATTTACTGGCTTCTTCTGCCTCTGCAGTCAGTGAAACCTATAATTGTTTCTTGGACAATTCTAAAAATACAGTGCATTATTAGAGAGCAAAACAACTCCTGCCTTAAAGAGAGCACTGTACATTCGAGAGAAGAATGATGCAGTTACTGTACCGCAAATGCTAAAATGTTTCCTGTTTCTATCAGCAAGCTCAAAATGCAGGACTGTTGACCTCTTTATCAAGTTCAGCCATTAGCTTCGGGATTGTTTGAGAATTGTCTTAATGGATCGGCCAAAATATAATACTCTGTCTCCGAAGATGGCCAAACTGTTATCTGTGGGAATTCCAGATGTTCCTGTTGTCTTCCCCAGCATCTGTAATCAGAAGATCAGCCTCTGAAGGTGCAGAATTCCTTTGGATATCATGGCTCACGATAATGAGTTTTTAAACTTCTAAAAAAACCCCCTAATTTCTGGAATTCACTGAGAAGGTAAATTCCGTAAATTAATTATACTTGGTTCATCTGATTTCCATGCAACAGGAGTTAATCATAAGTACATATTAAAGCCCTTTTGGATCAAGCCAAAGGCCCATCTAGTCCAGCATCCTGTTCTCACAGAAGACAACCAGACTTTTATGGGAAACCCAGAAAGAGAACCTGAGTGCAACAGAACTCGCCACACTTGCTATTCCCAGAAAAGGTTATTCAGTAATGCTGCCTCCAACAGAGATTAGGATTTGGGGGCTAGTTGGAATTCCTTGACTGGCCCTTAAGACCCCTTCTTTTTTCACCTTCTGCATACCGCTGAGACTAATTCAACTGGCATCTGGGAAGCAGCATAGGTTGGTTGCTCCTGAATCACTGAGTACAGGCAGGTGATTAATTTGGGGAGAAAACCTTTAGGTACGCAAAGGCATTATTAGGTTAAGGGGAGTCTTTAGGGATCTTCCAATGCTTTATACCTGGTGGGACTTCACAGGGAAGCCTTTGGGCCCGACATATGCAGTTGAGGTGAACGCTGGGTGGCAGAGTTTATAACCAAGGCTCACCTAGTAAGGTGGAAGTCATTTTCCCCCATATTTTTGGGGAGAGCCACTATCTACGGTTCTATCACATGCCCACAGGGCTGGAGAGATGTTTTCTTGCCAGAGGTAGATAAAATCTTCTCCTGCCCATTCTTTCTGAATTTGGTTAATTTGCTTGCAGTTCCTCCAAGTTTAATAAATACAGCCATTTCCCCAAACATAGGCCTCATTAGTCCGTTTTGTGAGTACAATTTTAAAAAAATCTTTTTTATTAATTACTGATGGGGTTTTTTATATATTGTACTTAAAATATACTCTTTTTATGTATGCAACCCAGAGAATGTTTACTGATGGCCAAATACATAAATTTCGTTAATAATAGCAATAATATTCACTCACATGCTGTTTTAGTTTTTAGGATTTTTCAATGATTTTCATCAATTCTGACTTTTCGCATTTTCTATGTTCTTGATAGCTAATTTGTTTTAGATAGAAAAGTAGGATAGAAATGACTGGAGATGAAGATATACATAACTAGATATACATAACTATATTCTCAAAAAAATTCAAGGATTAACAAGAGCCCTGGGACCTCAAATAGAATGATACAGTCCACGCCAAAGAAAATGTTCAAATTTCTTCAGATATGTATCACTGGTATATGGTTGCAATCTTATACTGGTTGCAATCCTATGCTCCCTGAGAGAATGTCATGGGGAACACAGGAGAGTGTAGCTCTCCCCCTGCTTGGACAGAAAGTGAGATCCACAGACAGAGAAGAAGATCTGCCAATGGAGGCAGCCTACTTGCAGATGCAGAAACTTTCATAGCTTATCATCTCCTCCATCATCACTTTTTTCATCACCAGGGGATCAAAAGTCTTTTTCTGCCTTCCTAGCTTTAGCATTTCCCACCTTTCCCCCTGCTGGTGTGAGCTCAGTAGGGCTTTTGATGGGGTGGCTTGTCCACCTCCAGTTCCCCTTTCCCCCACTTTTGGATTGCTCTGACAATAAAATTAAAACATCCAAACTTTCCCAATGCAAGTTTATCTAAAAAGCATTCCTGTTCCTCCAAGTCTATAAAAACAAAACTATAGGGTTTTTTTTTTATATTCCCTAGGGGCGTACATAATTTAGTCTACGGGATTATATAGAAGGAAGCAAAATCGGTCTGTCGAGACTGCTGAAATACTATTGTTTTATGAGCCACGTAACTTGGTTTCTTAAGCGAGAGCATCACCTCTTCTTCTTTTCCATAACTTTCAATACCATTCGAATCTTGTTGAATTTAGAAATCAAAATTACCTCAGAGGTAAGTTTGTGCTTCGCTCACATTGGAGCTCTTCTAGAGGGGGTTTATTCTTAGAGGACGGCTGTTTGTGGCAATTTCTGTGTTACCATGGGGGTTGCTATAGTAACGATTCTCCCCTAGCCCTCTATTTATTAAGTTAGTTTGATGCAAAAGTAAAGGTAGGCCACAAATCCTCCAAAGACGCAATAGCTTTGAAGGGATTCTGCCATTGAGGCAATCCGTGTCTTAATGTCCTGATGAAGGGGGCCCTGAGTGTCAGTTTAAAGGACAACATTTACAGATAATTTAATACAGTCAAAGAAATGAGATACCACAAGGTTTCCTGCGGGACTGGAAAACAACAGCTGATCTATGTCATAACACATTATAGCATTTGACAACGTAGCAACCCTTTTACACGGCTCCCCGAGGCAGCTCCCTGCATCCCTTGTCCCCTTCCTGAACGAGGCCCCTTGCTTTACAAAGGGATTAAACAAGGTAGCGAAAAGAGCCACCTCCTCCCGAATGACTACAAGAAATTAGCCAACTTGTCACAGATACCTTGAGGAACATCTGGGGAAAGTTAAACATCTGTGGTAAGCATGTGTGTTTTTTAATGAATGCTTTAAAAGGGGGGGGGGAGGGAGGACCAACCTTACCCAGCCTATAACTTTCAAAGAATCTGTTGTTCAGACAAGCAGAAGGAATCTGTAATCCAGATGCAGCGTTCTTGGGAGTGGTAGCACGAGTACAAGCTATCCACAACAGCAAAGAAACACATTTCAACTTTGGTGGCATAAGAAGAGCCTGCTGGATCAGCCCAATGGCTCATCTCGTCCAATGTTCAGATCTCACAGTGGCCAACCAGATGCCTGTGGAAAATCTGCAAGCAGGACTTGAGCATGATAACACCCTCTCTTCCAGGGGTTTTCAGCAACTTATGTTCAGAAGCGTACTTCTTCCAATAGTGGAAGTAGAACATAGCCATCATGGCTAGTAGTAATAATAATAATAATTTATTATTTGTACCCCGCCCATCTGGCTGGGTTTCCCCAGCCACTCTGGGCGGCTTCCAACAAAGATTAAAAATACATTAAAATGTCACACATTAAAAACTTCCCTGAACAGGGCGGCCTTCAGATGTCTTCTAAATGTCAGGTAGTTGTTTATCTCTTTGACATCTGATGGGAGGGTGTTCCACAGGGCGGGCGCCACTGAACCGAGAAGGCCCTCTGCCTGGTTCCCTGTAGCTTTGCTTCTTGCAATGAGGGAACCACCAGAAGACCCTCGGCGCTGGACCTCAGCGTCTGGGCATAACGATGGGGGTGGGTATACTGGGCCGAGGCCATTTAGGGCTTTAAAGGTCAGCACCAACACTTTGAATTGTGCCTGGAAACATACTGGAAGCCAATGTAGGTCTTTCAAGACCAATGTTATGTGGTCTCAGCGGCCGCCCCCAATCACCAGTCTCCCTGCCACATTCTGAATTAGTTGTAGTTTCTGGGTCACCTTCAAAGGTAGCCCCACGTAGAGCACATTGCAGGAGTCCAAGTGGGAGATAACTAGAGCATGCACCACTCTGGCGAGACAGAGGGCAGGTAGGGTCTTAGCCTGCATACCAGGGTAGACAGCTGCCCTGGACACAGAATTGACCTGCGCCTCCATGGACAGCTGCAAGTCCAGAATGACTCCCAGGCTGTGCACCTTTACCCCATTCAGGATCAGGGAGTCTCAGCCTGCGTACCAGGTGGAGCTGGTAGACAGCTGCCCTGGATACAGAATTGACCTGTGCCTCCATGGACAGCTGTGAGTCCAAAATGACTCCCAGGCTGTGCACCTGGTAGCCATTGATAGCTTCATCTTCTAAGAATTTGTCTTCTAAAGCCATCCAAGTTAATGGCCATCATTGCCTTTGTGGGAGCAAATACCACAAACAGTGTGGATTTTCTTTCTTTCTATCTTTTTTAAAGAAGGAGCCACATTTTAAAGAATGCCCATTCACCCACTTTGAAGAGATCCTCTTGGAGTTCAGTCTCTTTTTGTTTTATGAAAAATTTGGTGTCATCTACAAACTTGGACACCTCACTACTCACCCCTCACTACATATCACTTATTAAAAAGTTAAGATGTGCTGGTCATAATACAATGTTTTGCATCCTTCCATTATGAAAACTGTCTATTTATTCCTACTTTCTGCTTCCTGTTCTTCAATAAGTTAACAATCCACAAGTAGACCTCTCCTTACTTCTCAAATGTGCCTAGTTAAGGCAGGACTTTGTCAAAAGTTTGTAAAAGTCTGAATATGCAATGTCTATCAATGCATCCCTATCCATATGTTTGCTAACACTCTGAAAAGAGACCCAGTGTGGTGTAGTGGTTAAGAGCAGTGGACTCGTAATCTGGTGAACCGGGTTTGTGTCTCTGCTCCTCCACATGCAGCTGTTGGGTGACCTTGGGCTAGTCACACTTCTCTGAAGTCTCTCAGCCTCACTCACCTCACAGGGTGTTTGTTGTGGGGGAGGAAGGGAAAGGAGATTGTTAGCCGCTTTGAGACTCCTTAGGGTAGTGATAAAGCGGGATATCAAATCCAAACTCTTCTTCTACTCTTCTTCTAAAAACACCAGAGAGGCAGGACTTACCTTTGCAGAAGTCATGTTGATTCTTCTTCAGCAAGACTTGTCCTTCTATACGTTTGGTCATTTTATTTTAATAATGCTTTTCACCAATTTACCTGTAACAGACATTGAGCTTACTGGTCTGTCATTCTTTGCATTTTTCACCCCACACTGATGTCTTCTCTTTTTTAATGGTGATGCATTCATCACTTTCTAGTCCTTAGGTACAGAAGCCGACATTAAAAACAAGCTACATATTTTTGTTACACTATCAGCCACTCTACACTTCAATTCTTCGAAAAGGGCTTGAGCAGTAGTCAGGTGATTATTAGACAAAGTTTTTGGAACCTACAGCAATATGGAATGGGCCTGTAGTAAACTCTGAAGGACCATTCCCCTCTGTACTCACATTCACCAATTTTAATTAAGCTTTCCCTTGGCATGCAAGTTTGCTCTCTCGGTTGCTTCTTCCAAGGTCTCACAACACCACAAATAAACAAGGAGATTCTTTGCACTTCAGAGACCATTGCCGTATGGCATCCCACTCTCACCCACGAATCTAGAATAGAAATGCAGGCAGACCACATGGATTTACGAACTCGCTGGATACAGCAAAATACCATCTCAGAGCTTAAACAATGCTCACATTGCACAAAGCTGGAACAATTAGAAAGCTATGGATTTGGAGGGACTAGGAGGTTTCATTGTACCATACCATTGCTTGATGGGAAAACAAAGGTAGAAATATAAAGAAAAACTGGAAAGTATTAAGCGCTTTTAAATGCCTGATTTTATTTTACAAGGTGTAAATATTACACATTGCAGTTACATAGTAAATACCGCATTACTAGGTAATTATGCTTAAACATGGCCAACTACAGTACCTGCAAAAATAATTGCTACGCTAAGAGCCGTTATTCCGTCCCTTGATAACCCTATAGTTTAATAGTTGGGAGTGGGGGCAAATCATTTATTCCATCCACATATTTAAAAGAAAGAAACCCTGCCAGCCATCCAAGGAACATGCACGATCAATAGAGGTTTATAAGGGGAGTGCTGTTGATGTAACCTAATAACCGCAGCATTACAAAAGGCAATAAGTGGTTTATGATAAAATGAGATGCAAAAGGGTGTCTAGCAAATGTTGGAGCTGTTTGGGGCCCCCAGAGGGGTCTGCGAGTCACTTGCTTTTTAATGTGGCACAAAGTGACTGTGTCAAAACCGAACTCTGCATTTTAAAGTCATTAAAACTTCACACACACACCCCACCGCCCAACCCTCCACTGTAAGAAAACATTCAAATCCATCTCATAAGGCATCAGTACCAAAATGGCTGGTGTGGTAATGCAATTTCTATTTTGCTGGTTTCAGACTGCAAAAAAACCCAAAACCCTTGTACAGTGGCACTTTGGTTTAAGAACAGCTTAGTTTATGAACAACTTGGATTAAGAACGGTGCAAACCCAGAAATAAATGTTTTGGTTTGTGAACTTGCCTTGGAAGCAGAACATGTTCCACTTCGTGTTGAGTGTGTTCCATTTGTAAACTGAGTCCCCCGCTGCTATGGGAAAGCATGCCTTGGTTTAAGAATGCTTTGGTTTAAGAACGGACTTCTGGAACGGATTAAGTTTGTAAACCAAGGTATCACTATATCTATTAAAGAGACACTAGGCTCTTCCACTCTTACCTATTGCTCTGCACTTTCTAGATACTGGTCCTGGCTTTCTAGGTCTGTGTCCAACAGCTTTCTCCCCCACCCCCCTTTCTCCAGGAAAATCTTGTGTTGGGGGGGCGTTATTTGGTTGTTTTTGTTTTTATTATGTACTTTGTACATATCAGAGGCACTTGCATGCAAATAAATAAAAAAGCCAAAAATATCTACAGGGGTACCTTGGTTGTCAGACAGCTTGGCTCCCGAACAAATCGGCTCCCAAACGGCCCAAACTCCGAAGTGGGTTTTCTGGTTTGCAAACGTTTTTTGGAAGCCGAACGTCCAACGCTTTCAATTGAGTGTAGGAAGTTCCTGCAGCCAATCGGAAGCCACATTTTGGTTTTCAAAAATTATATTTTTGTTTGCTTGCTAAAGAATTACAAAGCTGCAAAAAGAAGGCCTTTTTTAAAAAAAGAAAATAACTGTATGTCCCTTTGTGAGGATACACAAGTCACGCTGTTCTGCATAGTCCTCTGTAAACACAAATATGTCACCAGCAGCACAAAAATTACTCCTTGGTGCAAGTTAACAGGGTCACAATGCAGATAGCAAAACCTGGAGGTGAAGGGATAAAAAACACCTGCACTATCATATCTCCAAAGCTATATGGGGGGCAGACGGGTTACTTTAAAAAATAAAATAAAAAACCCAGGTTTTTTTTAAATTCCATCCTTGTCAAAGAGAAGAAAGAGCCCAAATTTCACATGCAGAAATGGATCCTCCTGCAACAGAATGGCTCTACATTTTAAACAAGGGTATACTGCTTCAGTGCTTAACATGTTCAGTTTGAGAACTGGGGGTCCGAAATTCTGTTTCTGGACCAAGCAAGTCATTTTGCCCAGGATGTTTTCATTTGTCTACTAGACCTACCCAAGATAAAGCTGCCCCCCCCCCCCGGGCATGATGTGGGAGAATTCACATTAGGGTGGTCATGTGACATAAAATATAGAGATCAGTACAGTGGTTACCTCGTGTTACAGACGCTTCAGGTTACAGACACTTCAGGTTACAGGCTCTGCTAACCCAGAAATAGTACCTCGGGTTAAGAACTTTGCTTCAGGATGAGAACAGAAATTGTGTGGCGGTGGCGTGGCGGCAGCAGGAGGCCCCATTAACTAAAGTGGTACCTCAGGTTAACAACAGTTTCAGGTTGAGAACGGACCTCTGGAACAAATTAAGTTCTTAACCCAAGGTACCACTGTACTCTGTTAGAAGTGCAGAAACAGGACAGTTGCCGTTTGAAGAAGTCCTCTGTTTGACAGGCTATCCAGGCCAAGTCAAGTGTAAATAGCCCTAAGGAAAGGGATAGCAGGAGAGGTTTTGAGTTTCCCCACCAACAGTTAGCACCTGGAAAGCAGACTGAGCAGTTTGTTAAGGATGCTGAGTGTGGTTAGAAGACCCTTCATCCCCTAAAAAAGTTGCAATTCCCATAGCGGTTTAACAACCAGTTCCTCCTCCCAGGGAACTCTGGGAAATGTAGCTCCGTGAGGGGAATAAGGGTCTCAAAACACCTCTCAGCACCATTAACAAATTACAGTTTCCAGGATTCCCTGAGGGGGAGTGGAATTGTGACTATTCAGAGTGGCATGATACTGCTTTAAATATATAGTGCAGATGGGGTCTAATACTAACCATATTTGCTTGGAAGATGAGTCCCAGTTATATCCTCCTCGCTTGATGTTACAGCAGGTTTGGGGAAAGATTCTGAAATAATATTTATTTAATCTAAGGCTAGAAAGAGTAGTAGTAGTAGTTCCAACAAGGTTTTGCAAACCTTTAGGAGTTGGTAGAAGAATCATGTGACCAGGCTAAAGAAAAGAATACTATGGTGAAAGTTGCCCAGGCAGATATTTCATTATGCCTTGCTTGCAGAATATTGTCTCAGAACTTGGGGCGGGGAGGGAGGGGGAGAGAGAAAGAGAACGAAAACTCCATTAGCTCTTCTCTTTGAAGGTGACATTTATTTTCAATTCTCCTTACAATAAGATGATGAAATTACATGAACTTTAAATCAAACTTTAGTACACCAGGATAAATAAGTCTTGCAGCTGACGGCTCTGAGCCAGCTTCGAAACAATCGCGCCGACATTACAATTTTATCATCTTAACAAATGTTTGTTTTCCATTTGCATTTGACAATGGAATTAATAAACTATTTTGCCAATTTAAGATTTATGAAACGGCTATCCCAAGCCTGCCCCCCATAGCTCCCGACACCCACTTTTTTTTCCAATTTATAGAATTTGCATAAGGGCAAAAGAGGGGCATCCCCCTTCCTCCCCACTGCACTGTTTCAAACACATTTTAATTTTCATGGTAATAATAAATGCCCTAGACAACAATGGCCCATTGATCCGCAGTCTGCCTCCTACCTGCCCTAGAGCAAGAGAGCAATTGTTACATGTAAAAGATATATACAAATGTACACACACACACCCCCCAAAACCCAGGTAGCAAAATATAGGCTTTAGCTATTAATGCGTTCAATGATAATTAATATGCAGGGATAGCTACTTGAGTCACACGCCGTTTTAGCCCCAGAATTGCATCTGTCAGTCCAAATACTCACTCCGTACGAAGCACCCAGGACTGAATCTAGTTAGACAGCTAAGTGAATTTAAACAAAAATCTGCAGATGCATGATAGATGCACAGGATGTTATGCCACACATGAATGACTCCTGAGCAGGCCAAATGACAGATGTATTTCCTCCGACTGCAGGCCAGGCTCCAGCACAAACCACTCTTCATTTATCAATAATTGGGCCTTAATTTTATTTGGCAGTGGTGGAGCAGTGTGCTAAACTTCCTCTCCAATAGACTAACACTAATTAGACTTTATTTTGGAGGGGGTGATTGAGGGAGGAAGCTCGAGAGAGGGTCTCCCTTTATTTTTTGAAATTTCAGATTGGGATGCTGAACTGCAAGTGCAGTTGAGATCTGATCTTTTCCAAAGAGCTGGTTTACGCTGTACCCATCAAGTGTGTTATTGGCAGTAGCGGGCTGTGGTGTGTGTGTGTGTTATTCTTTATATTGAAGAATGGAGAGGGGATCTCTGTAGGGCCATCGGCTGCAGGTTCATGTCTTCAGACTCACACAGCATCCAGAACCATTGCCAGCTCTTTGGAACAAGTGCCCTGTTTTATGAATACTTGGTAGGGCCATAGCTCAGTGGTAGAGCATCTGCTTTGCATGCAGAAGGTCCCACGTTCAATCCCATCTCTGGGGAGAGCAGGAAAAGACTGAATCATTGGAGAGCCACTGTCAGTCAATGTCCCACACTTGTCCCACACTCACCCAGACCAAGGACAGGCAACTGGAATTTTAGTTCTTTCTTAGCAAAAGCACTCAGTTACATCAACTCCTAAGGTACAAATGATATTCACACTAGGTAAAGGTAAAGGGACCCCTGACCATTAGGTCCAGTCATGACCAACTCTGGGGTTGCAGCGCTCATCTCACTTTATTGGCCAAGGGAGCAGGCGTACAGCTTCCGGGTCATGTGGCCAGCATGACTAAGCCTTTCTGGCAAACCAGAGCAGTGCACGGAAATGCCGTTTACCTTCCCGCCGGAGCGGCACCTATTTATCTACTTGCACTTTGACGTGCTTTCAAACTGCTAGGTTAGCAGGAGCAGGGACCGAGGAATGGGAGCTCACCCTGTCGTGGGGATTCGAACTGCCAACCTTCTGATTGGCAAGTCCTAGGCTCTGTGGTTTTTTAGGGACGCAGGTGGCGCTGTGGGTTAAAGCCTCAGCGCCTAGGACTTGCCGATCGAAAGGTCGGCGGTTCGAATCCCTGCGGCGGGGTGCGCTCCCGCTGCTCGGTCCCAGCGCCTGCCAACCTAGCAGTTCGAAAGCACCTCCGGGTGCAAGTAGATAAATAGGGACCGCTTACCAGCGGGAAGGTAAACGGCGTTTCCGTGTGCAGCTCTGGCTCGCCAGAGCAGCGATGTCACGCTGGCCACGTGACCCGGAAGTGTCTCCGGACAGCGCTGGCCCCTGGCCTCTTAAGTGAGATGGGCGCACAACCCCAGAGTCTGTCAAGACTGGCCCGTGCGGGCAGGGGTACCTTTACCTTTACCTTTAGGCTCTGTGGTTTAACCCACAGCGCCACCCGCGTCCCTTCCCACTAATTAGTTGCCTAGGCAATCTACCTCTGCAGACCTGTGCTCTGTCTCAGACAGCTGGAGTACACTAGTGGCCAAAATTGTGGAAACCTTTTGGGGAAAGTGTTTGATGGCTCATAACACCTGATTGGCTCCCTAAACACTCATGCTCATTGGCTACATTCAAATGAAGGAAAGCTACTGTATAAGCAAGTTGTGTTTCCTTTTTCTTGTTATTTGGCTACAGTGGCGTAGTGTGGGTTGTCAGCACCTGGGGCAAGGCAAGTAATTTGCGCCCCCTAACCCTGGATTTGCGCCCCCTAACCCTATCCCTAACCCTAACCCCCAGATGTTGTGCCCGGTGCGGCCGGCCCCCCCTGCACCCCCCACGCTACGCCACTGTTTGGCTATAACTTTTGACAAAAGATAACTGAACAAACTTTGTTGCATTACATTCTTCATTAAATTATCTTTCCAATGATATATAATTTTATGGCAATACACCAAAAAATGTTGTGTTATGAGCCATCAAACCTTAGAAATACACTTTTCCCAAAAGGCTTCCATAATTTTGGCCGCTAATGTACCAGCATAGCTATGTCACTTCCTGCTTTCTTAACCCCCTTTGTCTGAAGCTTGTGTTGGCTTCTCCTCACTCACAGCTCCAGCTGCTCCCATTGCTTCAAGTCCCTCCTTGCTCATGGAGACAGTGGAGGAGAGGATGGAGGGGATTCCAAAGGCATGGCAATCTTTGGACCTACCACAGACACCTTCTGCTCTTTTCCCACCTCCTTCCCCCTCTGCCTCTGACTGCTTGGTCTCTTCCTCATGGCTCCCCTCTATTTCCACCCCTGGCAACTGCCTCACAGGCGGCACAATTGTTGCTGTTGTTGGCATCCGTCTGTCTCCAGAGAGGATGGAGTGCACCTCCAGGGTGAAGTCAAACTACTGGGGAATCACAGCGCCTGCTGAGGCTGCAGAGACCAGTAACTCGTAATTGCTGCCTCCTGCATTGTTTTTGCTACATTAGCAGAACCAGAGTGAACTCTCTGAGGTTATCAGAAGTGAAATCCTATCAAAGAGAGGCATTATCAGAGGAGCAACACGGAAGCAGCTCAAGTGTGGACTAACCTGTAGCTGGTGGACATTTTTCCTGGACTCTGCAACTCCCGAGAGCCAAAAAGGCATGCATAATGCTACAAAAGGGCCGTGTTCCCTTCTCACCTTTGGCAGAGTGATATAATCTCTGTGCTTAGCACAGCTGTGCCATGCTGGAGCTGGGCAAATCAGCAGTATGGAAGTGCCAACGGCTGCTGCCGCTGCTGCATGGGCGTTTGGAGTGGGGTCGGGTCCCTAGATCAGCAGGAGAGGATGAGTTAGCGGCTCACGTTGGCCCAGAGGTATTTCACAGGATCTTATCACTTTGATGCAGCTTCTCATAGGATCATGCCACTGGCCTTCAAAAGGCGAGATTTGTTCAAACAGCAGTAGATGTCCTGCAGAGGGCTGTCTTTCAAAAGGACACATGAGCCAACTATTCCAGGAAGGCAGAAATGAACAAGTCACAGTGGGCTTCCCAAAGGGTCAAAAATTGCATAGATGTCAACAGACAACAGACAATACAAAACAGCCTCTGCTGGACAGCTACCTGAGGATGCAATGGAGACAGAGAAGTGGGTCTTTTTTGCTGCCCTTACACAGTGAGCACAATTATGTGGTCTCAGTTATGCTAGGTTGTCACTTGCACCTTAGTCATAGCCTAGCCCATGGGTAGGCAACCTAAGGCCTGGGGGCCAGATGGGGCCCAATCGCCTTCTCAATCCGGCCCGCGGACGGTCCGGGAATCAGAGTGTTTTTACATGAGTAGAATGTGTGCTTTTATTTAAAATGCATCTCTGGGTTATTTGTGGGTCATAGGAATTCATTCATTCCCCCCCCCTTCAAAATATAGTCTGGCCCACCACATGGTCTGAGGGACGGTGGACCAGCCCATGGCTGAAAAAGGTTGCTGACCCCTGGCCTAGCCTGTTTGTGTAGTTTGAGTAATTTCTACGTTTTCAGCAGGTCTTGTTTTTATCTGAAAGCCGTCGTGAGTCCTATCAGGGATAAAGTTGGTGTATAATATAGGTAGGTAGGTAGGTAGGAGATAGATAGATGAGAGAGAGAGAGAGAGAGAGAGCTTTTTTCTTTAAAAATGTTTAGGGGTACTCTCATTTTGACTCAAGAAAATCATTATTTTATAGTTCAAACTGGGAAAAATAAATACCGTAAATGGACAAAAGTACAAAGATTCACAAAACATTTAGGGGTATGTGTACCCGTGCATCCCACCAGAAAAAGCACTTGATAGATGATAGATATATAGATAGACGATAGACAGACAGATAGATAGATTTATAATCATGCAGAGTTTCACTCTGGAGCTAAAATCCCTTCTATGATTGTCTCAAATCAGATTTAGCTGACAGAAAGTTCAATGGTATAATCTGTGGCTAGACCCCCACCCCCACCCCCCGCTACCCATACTATGTTTTAAGCTTTAAGTCCTAAAATACAGCTACTGTCAAATGATTCTTTGTCTCCAAACATGGTAACTTAGGTGACTGGCCCCCGTTTGCAGAGAAGGATTTAGCCCCAGGTTAGCATTAAGCACTACTGATTTGCATGAGGAATCAGCGGGCACTTGAGTTCCCTTTGGTGTTTTTAGCACAAGGCAACACTGTGTGTGTTGGCATTGACTACATCACTGTAATGTTCCTGAGGGCTGATTGCTATGCCCAGATGATCAGTTGGAGCTTTCTGCCTGAGCCAATCTATGGTATAATTGAAGAGGAAGGAAGAGGAACAAAATTCAACCTGGTTTCACCCCACTAGTGACGCCAAATTCAACAGAGAGCTTTCCATATGGTTCGGCACAAGTTAGGTAATTTGTATATATGATGCTGTAATAAACTGAATCTCCTCAGTTTCAGTAGCTAGTTCATCCTGCCATCTCATCGCAAATGGAGCAAAAAGTGGCAGCAGGATGAGCAACAGTGAAACCATTTTAGTTTGGCTGGGTAAATCTGGGCCTACAAGCTAAATAGCAGGTTTCCATATGGGATTCAACTTAGCTTTCAAAAAAAGCAACAGCTTCCTCGTTTGATTTCACATCCCTCTTGTAGTTTGCAGAGATGTAGTTTTCCTCAAAAAGCACACACCTTGATTGGATTTTGACCAGGGTTGTTGCAGCCCCTCTTCAACCCAAAAGTGAACTCCAGTTAGTTTAGCACAGTGAGGCAATGTGGTGCCCCCAACTGTTGTGCCCTCCAGTTCCTATTAGGCTCAGCCAGTGTGGCTATGGTCAGGGATCATCACTTCTGATGATGGCAACTATCCTCCAAAACGTTGGAAGGTCAGTGTGTTGGCTACCCTTGGTTTAGGAGTCATTTTTTAAGACTGCCAGTACTTCCACATTAGAGTAGCATGGAGGCAATGCACTCTATCCTAAGAAAGTGAGTTTAGAGGAGAGGGGTGAATTCTCCACTCAGCAAATGCCCATGGATGTAAACCCACATTTTTTGCTACCTATGATCTAATTTAAAAGGAACAAACAATGGAAAGTTGCAGAGTATCCTTGGTGTGCATATGTTACCTGAGCCAGTGGATGAGAAAGTTGAAAACACAAATGTTAACCTCAAATTCACGTCATACTTCATGTGCAAATGGTCTATTTTGTCCTTGCATCATGCACAATTCATTTTTTTTGGCTGGCTGGCTGGCTGGTTTGGGGACTTTTAAAAGGGTGTCTTCTAAATTTAACAGAGTACTTTGTTTTTGCTACATTCAGTCTGCTTCATAATAGCATTTGTTGTATCTGGGGAGCGCAATCCAAGCTGCAGATTGAATGGAATGTTAAACTATGGGAGTTCCAAACCATCCTCAGATTAAGGGATTTGCAGTGGCAGCTAAGAACGTGTGAAGGACAAGCCACTCACATACATCTGTGTGAAATCAATATGCGCCCCATCATGGCTGATTAACTGCAGACCAAAAAACAGGTTGGACCTACAGATGCAATGGAAACATGACAAACCAAATACACTTTTAATGTATATGTTATAAGAGCTGGTGCTCAATGTATTTGACTAGAATGCAGAAGGCTGGGTTCCCTGTGGCAGCCTAGACATGAGCATCAGTTATTAGCTCCCCCATCAATAAAAATATAAGACTAAGAATAAGAATATTATAATGGCCATTGTACAGGCAAGCAGAATAACTGCTGTTGGAGATGGACAAATCAGTCTTTGTTTTCTCAGTTTCTCATTTTTCCAAACTTAGGTTTTCCAAATCTCCACATGAGTTTACTTTAAAAAAAAAAAGCTCTCATGGAAATTCATCAACATTTTAGTGCAAATTTCTCATAATGTACCCATTTTCCTATGCAATTTTGCCTGACATATACATTTTTTGCAAGCAGCTTTCCCCATAATATATTGCATGTTTGTATCTTATTTTCACTGATGTGTGCATTTTTATGTACAATTCTCCTAATGAGCACATTTTTATGCAATTTTTTGCTTGGAGAGCTGCACCACAAGTTTCAGACAAGAGAGAATTAGGTAAGTCCAGAATAAAACCCAAACCAAGCCGAGTTTCTCCTCCGTCCCTGAAGGCAGTAAAACATATTGTAAATAATGATGCCATAGTGGGGAAGAAAAAGAACAATATTTCCCCACTAAGCATAGAAAAAATATATATGATGAAAACTTTTTTCAACACAAGAGAAAGTGTGATGATGTTCATGTCAAGCACAGCCTGAGAAGGAAAGCCTTGCAGTCCTGATTCGCCTAGAATTTTGTTCAGTGCCCTGGATGGTCTCCACTCCGTGCAATACTGGCAACATCTTTGCGATTGCCAGCAGATTTTTGCCCTTTGGGTTTGCTGTGTTATAAACTGCCTTTGAATGCAGCACAGTGCTTGGAGGATGTGTTAACCAGTCTGTTAGCTCTGCTCTGAGCTGCAGTTTACAGCTACACTGGCAGCGATCCTTGGAGGCCTTGCTCCTTTCACTGGTACAGTTCTCCAAACTGAAGCAGAACATGGCAACGGATTGGAAGGCGAAAGAGGAAGCGAGCAGGGAGTAAGCCTTGTGTCTCAATGCTGAAAACCATGATCATCGTTCCCAGGTGGGCACCTGCTTTTGAACTGTGCCACTTCTGACAATAACAAGGGGAGGAGCACTTATGCCCCTGCAACAGAGCAAAACGCAACTCCTAGCTGTGATAGCAACACGCTGGCTCCATGTTTGGATGCAGTAATACTTCTGAATACCAGTTGCTGGAAACCACAGGTGAGGTTTTGTGTTCATGTGTTAATGTCCTGTTTGCAGGCTTCCTACAGGTATCTAGCTGGCCGCTGTGAGAACAGGATGCTGGTCTAGAGAGGCCATTGGCCTGATCCTGCAGGACTCTCATAAATATACCTAACTGCTTGGGACCAAGGCTAGGGTTTAGAACCTTTGTCCTTGATGTATTCATTTTCCACAAGGAGAAAGGTTGTGCCTCTATATGTCTGCTTTTGTTAGAGGGAGCAATCAAATATTCAATGAACCACCTGTCATTTGAAATGGTGAAGTCCAGGAAGTGAACATCATGCATGGGTACAATCATGTAGCTTGGCCTCAATCCTCATCCACTGTGGAGGAAATCAAAGAGCCCCTTTCAGATGTTCAAATGGCTTCAGTTTTGAAATGTGGCCACCCAGTCCCAAGGCCATAGCATTGTCCCACCACTGGGATGGCAGACGCTTAATGCAGAAGTGTATAGTTTGTGAACCACCAAGTAGCTTAGCAGCCACGGATTGCATCCTACTGAGTGCTTGATAGCCTCCACCACTGCCTCCCTATGTTTTTTAGCCCCATGCAACAAGTGAAGATAGAATCTCTGGTGGACCATCACCTGATAAGAAGTCCATGCCTTGGAGTGTCATGACTTGTGCAGGCCCAGTTTAAATTAGAGCTGTGCGAAAGTGCCCATTGGAAATACTCCACCCTACTTGTGGGCAAAGAAATTGGGGAGGGGACACACACAATATCCCCAAATTTCTCCAGGAGAAGAGAAGTTCTACAACAGTTTCTTGGACATGGGGATGACCATTAGCACAGTTGCTTTTCTTTTTTTCTGAAGGTTTTATGTTTCTGCTGCTGAAACCGTCAGAAGCAACAACTGTGTTAGCAGCCTGGGTGCCATACTGTATCTGCCACAAGGCCCCAGGCCTTGCCATATTCACACCATACACTTAAAGTGCTATGAAGATGCTTTGAACTGTCCCAGCTTTCCTCAAAAGAATTCTGGGAGCTCTAGTTTGTTAATTGTGCCGAGAGTTGCTAGGGAGATCACAATTCCCCTCCCATAGCTCCAGTTCCTAGAGTGGTTTAACAATCAATCCCTCTTCACAGGGAACTCTGGGAACTGTAGCTCTGGAAGTGGAACAAAGAATTTCCTAGCAACTCTCAGCACTCTTAACACACTATAGTTCCCAGGGTTCTTGCGGTGAAGACATGGGTATATGTATGCTGTGAATGTGTCCCAACTGGTGGGCCATTAGTGGTGGTAGGTGGTGATGGGGGAATGGCATACATATATACATATATATATATATATATATATATATATATATATAAAATATATATATATAATATCACCAACACCCACACCCACACACCCCTAATTAGGGAGAATATATTGGGGAAATGTTGGTGTTCTTCTTCTATTAGGGTAAGAAAAAGAAAACCTCAGAAATTCTCTCAGAGAAAGGTCTTCTGAGAACTTTCGGCTTTCGCTTATTTGCTGAGCAAAATGCTGAAACGCACCTTGGAAGCTCTTGTGGAAATGTGGAACAGAATGCAGAAATGGACCTCCTTGTCAATATAGGTTTTGCATTTGCGATACAAAGCGATTCAAGCAAAAATTGATTTAAACCTCAAGCGTGAAAAAAGCCTTAGGCCATCTAAACCCAAGCCAAAGCATCTTACCAGAAACATCACACTCCAGTACCTTTTGAGCCACCATGTACAGACTCCTCTTCGATTTCCAGACTGTTCTTTGTCTGTTACCATAGCAATTTTTTGCCTCATTAGGGTCCTTATGAACTTGTTTACCATCCCAATGATAACACTTTCAAATCCAAGCTGAATATCAGAGCTCTGTGCTGCCCATCTGTGCTTGATCTGATCGGCACTTCCAAAATAATACATTGGCAGGCCATCTCAACTCTGTCTCTCCCCCAATTTAAGCATGGTTTAGTCATTCTTAATTTCCCAGAACAAAATGGATAGTAGTTTGGGACAGAGTCACTCCCTCGGGCCTTTCATGGACATAATGCAATGGGGGTACAGGTGCTGTTCATTTGTTGTGTGAGATCTGGACATCATCTTCAAGTAAGTGTTCCTTTTTTTCAGGGATGTCACAGCACTCAAACTCAGAACAGAATTTTGCTTAAAACATTTTCTCTCTCTCCATATTTGGTTAAAGAGACATTTGAGGCAAAGCATTTGCAGGAATTTCAAGGGACTCTAGACAAGTTTCAATAGGATTTGCAAAAATTCTCAGGGAGGTGTTAGCTCATCTCTAGATTAAACAGTGCATGTGATCCATGCTCCAAAAATTAAAACTAAATCTGCACCACGTTAACCAAAATTTAGTGACAAGAAAAGCTGAATTCTGCAATCAGCTGGTTTCTGAGCACCTCCTGTCTAAACAGACTCCATTCAACAACATTGTCTTTGGAATTATATGAAATTTGTATCTATGCCATTGATTCTATGGTTCATGATCCATGGTGAATCATTCAGGCATTCAAAGCCCCTTTCACCAGGGATTTATGAATTAGTCCGTTTATTGTTTCACTCATTTTTTCCCCCAGTTCAGTTCATGTAATTTCTACATCAGTTTGAATTTTTTTTTTTAAGTCCTTGTGAAAATTTATCAAGGTACTAGAGCACATTTCTTACAATCTACATAATTCTGCAGGCAGCTTTCTCAAATGTACAGTTTTCACTCATAGATATGCATTTTTGTGCACACATTGCCACAACATCAATATTTTTCAACACATTTTTGGATTGGGGAACTGCCCTACAAAATTCACTACAAAATGTGAACTTTGAAGCATGGTGGTATTCCAGTTTGTGGACTGATTCGGGAAGTAAAGATTAGCTCACTTCATGTTAAAATGTTAACAAAACTGAACTTCTTCCCCATCTTCTTCCGCCCTTCATGCAGCTGCTCACACATAGCATTCTCCACTGGACATCTTAAACAGAGAGCCAGTGTGGTGCAGTGGTTAGAGTGTTGCACTATGACCTGGGAGACCAGAGTTCAGATCCCCACTCAGCCATGAAACTCACTGGGTGACCTTGGACTAGTCACTGCCTCCCAGCCTAACGTACCTCATAGGTTGTGGAGGGGATTAAATGAGGAGGGGGCAAACTGTGTGTGCCACCTTGAGCTCCTTGGAGGAAAAGGTGGGATATGAATGCAATAAATAAGCAAACAGACATGGGGGTGGGCAGTTTGTTTTATGCCAGGGGCCTGACTGCACTCCCAGTAATTACATCAACCGCCCCTTCATGCTAGCAATGCACCAGGGGGGTATAATCACTTGACATGTGCATGGATGAGGAGGAGGACTAAACTCTTGCCATAGCAATGGGGTGGATGGCGGCAGAGAATTTGTCAGTGGGAAGCGCAGGCTTTTATAGAAGTGTTCCACGGCATTTTGTGAAATCCTGTAATTATAGTCGGTGGCGTTTTCATCCTTCTTACAATATTCCGAATGAATTAGCATTATTGATCCAGAAATTTCAATCGGTGATCAGGAAATGTGTAGTGTTAATCTGTCATCCCTGTTATTTTATTTTATTTTTGTTTTTAATTGGATTCTATATTCAGACAGAGCATTGGGGGGGGGGGGGAGAGAAAATTCCAACGTAACCTGAACTACAGCAGGTGTGCCCAGGCTCCTGATATACTAATTATATGGTGAGTGCTATCTTTCCTCTCTGCGCACATCTTACATGTGCCAACCTGATATTAATAGATAGTAATTGTTTGCAGTGCACAGCCTGGGCCAAGAAAATTGATTTTACACTTGCTTAAATGTTGGAAGTAAAAAGTTTTTCCAAATGGTTACTGGGAAAGCTTAAAATTAATTCGAGAACATCTTTTATAGCCGTCAAGTTCAGAGCCACTCTAGGAAATTTGTATGCTGTGTATACTTCCAGCACCATCCTGAATTTATTCTTTCCAGCTGCTGCCACTAGAGGAGAAAGGAAAAAGTGGCCAAGGCAGATTGGATGCCAAAAGTCAGGGAAAGCATCGGCCTTTTTTATTCTTCTTTTTTAAATAGTGCCCCTGTTGACTGGGCTACCTTAAAGCTCTTAGGGAAGTCATTTTTCTACCAGCCTAAACTAAATTGCAGGATTGGAGTGAGGATAACCCTTCTGTAAAAGAGCGTTCACAAGGCCACCTGGTGATCTGTGCTTAAGGGGGTGAGGGATCAAAACTCTGTTCCAACTTAACAAAAATTCCACAAGAAAAGCTAGATTCTGCAAACTGTATAAACCATGCACAAAATGCAACTAGTCTTCTAGCAATTATAGGGAAGGACAAGGCTACTAAAAGTCCTCATCAGCCAATCCTCTGACTTCTGAGACTTCTCCAAGCATTGCCCACATAATGTCAAGTATTAGGGTTGCCATACACCTGGAATTTCCCGGACATAGCTGGTATTCGCCCCTTGTAAACAGCATCCGGGTGGAAAATGGCTCCGTGCCTGGGAAAATTACAGCCCATGTTGGAAGTGGGGGGGGCTCCAAAAAGCACCCCAAAAACAAAACTCAGCAACTTTTTTGTCTAGATTTTCAGCATTTGAAATATGGCAATCCTAGTATGGATCACACCCATGGGAGTGTGCCTATTGGCTTTGTTGTTGTTTAGTCGTTTAGTCGTGTCCAACTCTTCATGACCCCGTGGACCAGAGCATGCCAGGCACTCCTGTCTTCCACTGCCTCCCGCAGTTGGGTCAAACTCATGTTCGTAGCTTCGAGAACACTGTCCAACTATAATTCAAAAGCATCAATTCTTTGGCAATCAGCCTTCTTTATGGTCCAGCTCTCAAGAATAGCCAAGGCTATTCCCCTCTGCCATGCACATCTTGCTCTGGCCAATGCAAGCTAACAGGACTTTGGAAGTGATAGATCATCCATTGCTCCCCTCCCCTCCTTAGGATTACTTTATTAGTTTCAATCAGTTAATACGACAGACTATTAATCAGTTGACAGTCCTACAAATAATATTCATGACCTTTATCAATTTATTATTATTATTATTATTATTATTCTAGTATTCCAGATGAGAGTGAATCAGAATTTTGTGTTGGCCTCTCCATTCTGACATTCTAGTCACCCAACCATGTTAGAGTAAAATTAATAATATCTGACCAGGTTCTGTTCTGCACCTGTGAAATACAAATCTAAGTCCTTTGCTTGGAGCCAAATGGGCAGAGAGCCTAGTGCATGCAAGGTGTGTGGGGAGGGGGAATCTGTGCGCTGCTAAGAGATTCCCTGGAATCCCTCGCAACACCTTGTCAGATAAATTAGAAGAACTGCAGTAAAAGGTAGAAAGCCCTGGCAAGAACGGAAGGAGGGCATAAGGCAGTTAAATAGCCAGGGCTGCGTTATTGTCCAGCAAAACGTCCATTTGCTGGAGGACTTTCTCTTCTGTGCCAGTTGCTGTAAAATGCTGCTGAGCTTGCACAATATTTTCCGGCACACAGAAGCCAATCAATCAGATGATTTGCACGAGGGCTAAGCCAGCAAGGCCCACCGCGAGGAGGCACAGCCAACAGCAGCCTAACATGGCGGTCTGAGAGAGGCTGCTACCCAGCACGAGCTGGAACAAGATGGAGCTGTCCGCTCTATCATAAGGAGAACGAGAGGCCCCAGAGTGCCTCCGAGTTGGAAGCAGCTGTGATTTGATTTCTCATTACTGCCAGTTGACTGGGGAGTGGTAATGGTTGTGAGCACAGAGCTAGAAAGAGAGAGGGTGGGGAGAGGAAGGGAAGGAGATTTTTTGGGAGGGGCGGGGGAGAGAAACAGACTGCGGAGGGAAATGTAATGAGCCAGGATTAAGGATGGGGGACAAATTTGATTCTGTTCACAAGTAAGGGCAAATCTACCAAATTTGCAGTCCCCGAAACAATAAGCAAACCAAAACATAACCATCCTTCGAAATTTGCACTTCGGTTAATTTTGTGATCATAGAGTCATAGAATTGTAGAATTGGAAGGGACAACAAGTGTCTAATTATTGTTGTTGTTGTTGTTGTTGTTGTTGTTGTTATTTATACCCCGCCCATCTGGTTGGGCTTCCCCAGCCACTCTGGGCAGCTTCCAACCAAATATTAAAATACAGTAATACATCAAACATTAAAAGCTTCCCTAAACAGGGCTGCCTTCAGATGTCTTCTAAAAGTTTGGTAACTTGGCTTCTCGCAGTGAGGGAACCACCAGAAGGCCCTCGGTGCTGGACCTCATCTAGTCCAACCCCCTGCAGAGCAACAAGGGCTTGAACCCATGGCCACTCTCCCACTCTTCCACTCTCCCTACTGAGCTATAAAGTTTTCCAACCAAACAATATGTACAAAAATGTGTATACTAGGAGAAACTTGCGTATAAACTTGTATATTAGTGAAAATTGCATACCAAAATGCATTATATTGGGGGTGGGGCGAGGAAAGGCTTGCCAAAAATATGCATATGCTGAGGAGTTTTCTTGAGGATTTAAAAATAAATAAATTGCAGATTGGTGCAGAAGTGGGGAACCGAACTTGAGACTGGGAATTATGCAGAGCCTGTCAAGCATCTTGGGCTTACTAAGGTTAGTGGTAAGAAACCATAGTTCACGAAGAAGCACAGGGGGAGCAGAAGGTGTGGCTAGACGTAGCATGGCTACATCGTCTCCATAATTTTATTTATTTGTGAATATTGTATCCTACCCTTCTGCAACAGCTCATAGCCGTATATACAGTGTATTGTGTATTCCATGATTCTGCAGAAGCACAAAAGGAAGCTACAGAATGCAGTACTAGTGGTAGAATTCAGGCTCCCGGTTTCCTTAAAAAAAGGAGGGGGGTAAGCCAATCGGTTTTCCCAGTAGTGATGTATGGAAGTGAGAGCTGGACCATAAAGAAGGCTGATCACTGAAGAATTGATGCTTTTGAATTATGGTGTTGGAGGAGACTCTTGAGAGTCCCATGGACTGCAAGAAGATCAAACCTAGCCATTCTTAAGGAAATCAACCCCGAGTGCTCACTGGAAGGACAGATCCTGAAGCTGAGACTCCAATACTTTGGCTACCTCATGAGAAGAGAAGACTCCCTGGAAAAGACCCTGATGTTGGGAAAGATGGAGGGCACAAGGAGAAGGAGACGACAGAGGACGAGATGGTTGGACAGAGTTCTCGAAGCTACCAGCATGAGTTTGACCAAACTGCGGGAGGCAGTGGAAGACAGGAGTGCCTGGCGTGCTCTGGTCCATGGGGTCACGAAGAGTTGGACAAGACTAAACGACTAAACAACAACAAAATTCTTGAGTTGCTTGCTTGCACGTGTGCTTGTTTATAAAATCCACCCCCTTGGACTCTAAGGTCACCTCTGCCCTGCCCCTGGAATGCCCCTGAAAGGAAACCTGGTCAGATGGGTGGGTACAAATAATAAAAGTTTGATGATGAGGATAAACATTGCTGGCAGTAGGTCTAAGTCAGGGTTGCCATATTTCAAACAATGAAAATCTGGGCAGATGTTGAGCTTTTTATAGTTTTGCCCAGAATTGTTGAGCTTTGATGTTTTTGACCTATTTTGACCTATTTTTTTTTTATAGAAAATCAACAAAAATGACACTGCTGACATGGGTTGCCATACATCCGGATTAAAACCTGCTGGGTTCTGGTTTCCTGCTCTCAGAGTGGCCCCCTGCCTATGGGAAGCCTGAGTGCAACTGTGTCCTCCCCACTTGCGATTCCCAGCAACTAGTATTCAGAGGAGCTCTGACAGTGGAGGCAGCACATAACTATCAATAGCACATAACACCTGGGCTGAAAGAGCTGCGCTCACTGCCAGTATGCTACCATGCCAAGTTTAAGGTCTTGCCATTAACAAATAAAGCCCTGGATAACTTGGGACGAGTGATCTCCAGGAACGCCTTGCCTTGCATACCCCTGTCTGGTCACAGAAATTCTCGGGAGAGAGACTGTTAGTAGAGCCAGCTAAAACCAGGGTCTTATATTTGGTGGCACCTACCCTTTTGAATCTCCGCGGCGGGGTGAGCTCCCGTCGTTCGGTCCCAGCTCCTGCCCACCTAGCAGTTCGAAAGCACCCTTAAGTGCAAGTAGATAAATAGGTACCGCTTTATAGCGGGAAGGTAAACGGCATTTCCGTGTGCTGCACTGGTGCAGGCTCACCAGAGCAGCTTCATCACGCTGGCCATGTGACCCGGAAGTGTCTCCGGACAGCGCTGGCCCCCGGCCTCTTAAGTGATATGGGTGCACAACCCTAGAGTCGGACACGACTGGCCCGTACAGGCAGGGGTACTTTTACCTTTTTTACCCTTTTGAATACTGGGACGCAGGTGGTGCTGTGGGTTAAACCACAGAGCCTAGGACTTGCTGATCAGAAGGTCGCGGTTTGAATCCCCACAAAGGGGTGAGCTCCCGTTGCTCAGTCCCTGCTCCTGCCAACCTAGCAGTTCGAAAGCACGTCAAAATGCAAGTTGATAAATAGGTACCACTCCGGCAGGAAGGTAAACGACATTTCCATGTGCTGCTCTGATTCACCAGAAGCGGCTTAGTCATGCTGGCCACATAACCCGGAAGCTGTACACTGGCTCCCTCGGCCAGTAAAGCGGGATGAGCACTGCAACCCCAGAGTAAACCACGACTGGACCTAACGGTCAGGGGTCCCTTTACCCTTTTGAATACACTCCAGCTGAACTCCAGTCAGGCACCTATAATATTGACCTTTGGGTACCTCCTTAAAATCCTTTGGTTCACCCAAGCTTTCACCAATGGATGTTCCAAGTGGGACAATGTATTAAAGCTGATCTATTGATTTGCAATGTGTTTCTCACTTGTTTTATGAATCGCTGCTTTTATGCTGCTCACTGCCTTGACGCCCCACTTAATGTTGGTGGTATAGACATTTTTGCAAACAAATATGGCTGCTGAAATATCTGTATGGGGGGCTGAGGGGGGGCACTGCAGCAGATGGAGAACTACATCTCCTTCCCTCCCTGACCCCCCTCCAGCCAGAGGATATAGAGGTCACTGGTTAATCTAGCTCTGTGCTTAATCAATTACATTTAAACAAATTTAAAATTAAAATATTACCTCATTGCAGCTTCTTTATTTGAGATACTGAAGAAGGTATAAAATAGCCCTTGTTTAATCAGTTGTGAACAACTGCTCATTATTAAGGCTAATATTTAATATATTATTATTCCCCCCCCCTTCCCTTAGTACAGTCATGTTCCAGGACCAAAATAATCTCAAATAATAAACAAGAATCCCCTTAACTCACAGTCCCACTAATTTTATACTGGCCCTCAGCAATTAGATTTGGCCCCCACTGATTAATTAACAGTTAGTGCAGATCCATTTATTACCATTATTATATAATTACTCACTAATTTTAAGCACTGGAGATCAAGAAGACCAGAAATGTTAGGTCATCCATATTGCAATTTATTTTCAAAATACCAACCAAGAGAAAACAAGTAGTTTATTGAAATCAGTCATGCTAAATATGTTACTGATTAAACTTTCAGAGCAACTCACCTATTTTTATTGGTTTATTATGATCAGCTGCCATTATAGATTAGCAGCTGGTGCTGCTTTGAAACAGTAGTGAAAGTGCCTATAGATGAGGCGGGGTGGGGGGGGGGATGGCTGAGGATATTTTAGGCGTATGGTTAATTTAATATTCACACCTTGACAGCTCCGCAGAAGCTATGCAAAAATAAAAATAAAAAGTTTGAATGCATTTTAATTAAAGCTCAGAATTAATACAGATACAAATAAACACATCAGTAAAATATGGAGAAATGACAGCTTTTTTAAAAAAAAAAGCAATAATTTTAATTTTGCGTGTAAACATTATCTCAGAAATTGTGGGTGTTCAGAAGCTATTGTGCCACCTATCTGAAGTCACCAGACAAGAAATGCACACATATAATCGGATGCCAGCAACAGGCAGGAAAACTGTCATAGGAAAGGGAAGCGGGGAAAGTAATTCGCTCTGCAAGCTTCAATCTTTGGCATCTGCAGGTAGGGCTGCAAAAGACCCCTGGGAAACTTCTCCCAGGCAGGTGAGAAAACACAAAGCAAGGTGAATCATTTGTCTCTCTGATTCTGCATAAGGAACAAGAACAGAGAGAAACAGAGGGAGGTGCCTTATACTGTCATTGTTCTGTTTATCTCTATATTGTCTACTCAGGCTGGCAGTGCTTTCCCAGTCCCATTGGGAACCCTGGAGAGCTGCTTCCCGTCAGTGGTGGCATTACTGAAGTAAATGGGCCAATGGTCTCCCTTGGTGGTGAAAGCTTCCTATGTCCCTCTGCTCCTAGTAGTAGTGCTCCAGATTATGAGATTCTCAGTGTATAATTTTGCACCACACTTTCTGTTATGTACTGAAGTTCTCACCCTGGGCCAGCAGGGGGATACTGTAGATAGTTATGCAAATAAGGGATCGAAAGTGACGTTCAGTGATTGGATAGTTACAGAAAGTTGTTACTGTTGCATTGTAGTAGAGCTCTATATAAGCAGGCTGACTGAACCCTTCAGTTCAGTTCTGTCCTGGCCTGTGAATAAACAAGAGCTGTTTGAAGAATCGCTGTGTCGTCTGATATGTTCACCCACAACTTAACAATTTCCCCTTGTAGCATCGGGGTCACGGTGGGATTAGCTACTTCAGGAGCTAAAGGAGATTCCGACTAAAAGCAGGGAAGGGCTTTCTGATAGCGAGAACTGTTTGACAGTGGAACAGACTTCCACAAGAAGTGATGAACTCTCCTTACATGGAGGTTTTTAAGCAGGCTTTGGGTGGCCATCTACCGTGTACAATCTCGTGCGGTGTGCGGGTCCTTGCTGCACAACTGTATTTGCAGCTAAGCCTCCCTGAAAGAGAGTATCAACTTTCCATTCAGCCATGGCCATATTAAAATTATGCAATTGCAGCAGGGCCCATGCCAGTGAGGATATTTGGATTTCAATATTTTATTTTATTTTGCAAGCTTCTAACCTTTTGATTAAACTCCAGTACCCAAGAATCTAAAAGGGGGAAATCTTGCACCCTGGAATCTGGGAGGTCCCTGTTCTCCCACTAACCCATAACACTACTTTACTTTTAGAAGTAAAAAGTATTTTTATCATCTTCAAAACACAAGCAGATCTCCACTGTCCCCTACCCACAGGGTAAAGGCCTAAGATAACTCCTCTTAGGAATCAATCACCTGTGCACCCTAACCTGGGAGTAAGCTCATTTGAACACAAGTGGATCTTAGGCATTTGAAACGCACAGTTGTCAGGCCATATTAAGATTGGTTGAAGCCTTGGATATGTACTAATTTTCGTGGTGGGGGGAAGAGGAAGGAAAGACTTGGCCCTTTATAGTACAGTTAAAAATGTGAAATTGCAAATACTCACAGTGTTTTCTTTCTATTGTCAAGGCTGGCAAAATGTACATTGTTTGGGTTTTGTTGAAAATTGTGAAACTGCATGTGTTCAGAGTATTCTTTTATTATTATTGCAGTACACAAAAGCTTATGCAATAATAAATTTGTTAGTATTTAAGTTACTACAGAACTTACTTTGTGGTACCTTATTTCATGCACTCCTTTTTTGTGGGGGAAGGGGGTTCTATTTTGCGAACTAGATCAGGGCCTCCAAGC
Organism: Podarcis cretensis; assembly: GCF_951804945.1. Lineage (NCBI taxonomy): Eukaryota > Metazoa > Chordata > Lepidosauria > Squamata > Lacertidae > Podarcis > Podarcis cretensis. The sequence goes on from NC_137180.1 coordinate 52,504,566, forward strand.
CCCCTTAATCTGGTTTTATTTTATTTTTTAAAATTAAATTTGTTAGTTGCTTTATCAGAGCAACCCAAAGCGACTTACAACCAGACAGACAAAAAACAACAACATAACCCCACTTAGATCCATTAAAACCAAGAGGGGGGAAAGTGCATTTAAAGACAGCCGCAGGGTAACATCCTAGGTTGCACATTCAATTGATGCAAGATAACAGCAAGGGATGAAAGTCCAGCCAGTGGCCTGTGTATGGTGAAAGTCCAATCTAGAACCCTTAACAAAATGCAGAGTTTCTGTAATAGATGTACAGCAGCTCATTGATGGATAATTAAAGGAGAGAGCTCTCTCTGAAGACAGGAAAATTGAAAGCCACTTATTTACATCATACTAACATAAAGTGCTGGTCAGAGGAGGACATTGATGAGCATTTTCTGCCATGATTAAAACCAGTCAGAAGAGAACAAAGGTGCAGTGCTTTGAAAAGGGCTTGAGTTTTCTGCAGATCATATTTCCACTTACCACAAAGAATATTAGCACCCACCTTTCATGTAGTTTTACAATGGCAAGTGGTTCGTTTTTTATTTTATTTTTTAAAGAAACCAATAGGGTTGATAAAACCCAGAAGGTGAAGCTAACAGCTAATAACAGATCCAAACGGTTATTCAGACAGCGAGTGATCTTAAGAGAAAATGTGAAAGAACTTGGGAGGGGGGCATTGTTCCATGGCTTGTACGATTTTATGAGGTGGGGACAAAGTTATATTGCTTTAGAAGTTACACCTGTCTTAACCTTTGCAGAAAAGATTTAAGGGCTGGGAGAAGGAGGGAAGACAGATGAAGGACAGGTCTTGCCCACAGTATAAGTCAGTAACCGAAACACTAAGCTGTTTTCCAAGTCTCAATTATCTTTTCATATATTTATATTATTTATATTTAGAGAGCTAGAGAGAGAGATTTATTAGTTTTTTTAACATATCATTTTTGAACAATAATTAATGATCAAGTGGCGGTTAGGCATTGGTATTGTTCTGCAGATGGGAGGTAGCGCCATCACCTGCCCTGCATATTGAAGGGTAGTCCGATAAAGGATTCCGGGGGGGCGTGGCCCTGTCCGAAGCCTGGGGAGGTGAGAACCAAAGGCACGCCCCCAATCGGTGACCCCGGGGGAGTTCTTAGTTGATGTGCATCAGCAGGAGACTCCCCCTACTGGTGGTTAACCCTTCCTGTGTGGTGTAGTGGTTAAGAGTGGTAGACTCATAATCTGGTGAACCGGGTTCGCGTCTCCGTTCCTCCACATGCAGCTGCTGGGTGACATTGGCTAGTCACACTTCTCTGAAGTCTCTCAGCCCCACTCACCTCACAGAGTGTTTGTTGTGGGGGAGGAAGGGAAAGGAGATTGTTAGCCGCTTTGGGACTCCTTAGGGTAGTGATAAAGCGGGATATCAAATCCAAACTCTTCTTCTCTTCTTCCAGGACTTCAAGTGATGCATATAGTCGGTTAGGACCAATGCCTAAGCAAATACCACTCATCACTTGTAACCAATAAAGTTGTGACCTTATTTAGCCCATTAACCTTAATAATTGTGTCATGTGTCATTATTTCCACTGGGGCAGGGCCCGGAACTTGCCACGCAATGTGCTGTGAATCCCCGCTTGCAGCTAGCATGACGCACTTCAATCAGGCCACCTGATGCTCACCTGTTGCTCGCCCATTCCATCCCTCTGCAGCCCAGACAGACAGACAGCACCTTCGTTTCTTTCTCTGACTGTGCAAGCTCTGACAGGCTACCTCCTCCCTCTGTCCCTCCTCTCACCCAGTGGAATGGTGGCTCCCTGTAGCCATCACTTGCATGGTGAAAGACTATAGTTGGGGCTGCAAGCTGCAGCTGGTGGTTCCAGGGAGACAGCAGCTCCACAGTGCCATGTCCTGCTGACGCACTCGTCCAACCTTGCCAGGAAGAGGCAGAAGCTGCGTGTAGTGATGCTAATAGTCTGCATGGCCGGCAACTGCCTTCTCCCTCCCCACTTTCTTTCCTCCATATACTTCCATATCAAGAAGTTTAGCTGGCAATACATGACAATGTTGGAAAGCAGATATCACCCAGACCTGGTTGTCTCCTCCTCTCCTAGTTGAAAGAAGACCACCAGACTTCCCCTGGAACTCCCTGATTTTTAATATTATGTAGGCACCTTCATTGTACTGTTTCCAATGCCCACTAAAACCTCTTCTTTGGTTTAGGCAAATCTACCCAGAAAAGTGGGGACGCGGGTGGCGCTGTGGGTTAAACTACAGAGCCTAGGACTTGCCGATCAGAAGGTCGGCGGTTCAAATCCCCGCGACAGGATGAGCTCCCGTTGCTCGGTCCCTGCTCCTGCCAACCTAGCAGTTCGAAAGCACTTCAAAGTGCAAGTAGATAAATAGGTACCACTCCAGCAGGAAGGTAAACAGCATTTCCATGTGCTACTCTGGTTCGCCAGAAGCAGCTTAGTCATGCTGGCCACATGACCCGGAAGCTGTACGCCGGCTCCCTTGGCCAGTAAAGCGAGGTGAGCGCCACAAACCCAGAGTCGTCCGCGACTGGACCTAATGGTCAGGGGTCCTTTTACCTTTACCCAGACAAGTACATTGACATGCAATTTTATTATGCATATTTGCTTCTTAAGACAGTTGGTTTCATCCATTTTTGATAGTTTTGTCTGCTGTTTCTAATGCCTGATCATTTTGATGAATGTTTTTATACACTGCTGTAAACAGCTTAGAGATACGGTCAGCAAAGCAGTATATAAATCTTGCTGAATAAAAAATAAGTAAAGCTGTCCACAGAAATCAGTGCGTTAACTGGAACAGGCATTTCATATCTGCAATAACTTCAAATAAATGCCAAGCACACACAAATTACTTAACCCAGCTGGAAATATTAGACACCTAAAGGAGACTAATTTTAGTCTATTTTGCATAGACATCTTAATAGACGAGGGAATATGAAATGCAGTGACACAGGCAGCATTTATACTCATAACAAAAACGTACCTTCTGCCTAAAATATTCATACCTTAGTTTGCAGGCTGACATGTGTAACACTTTAAAAACATAACATTCCTGAGGGCTTCAGCAGTGCAATTTTAGCTTTTGCCGGGAATTGCCCATTGAATAATAAAATTCCATGAATTATTGAAAGGCTTTGCATGTAAGGCAATGGAATACAATTCCCACCTTGGCGCATGTTTTTAAGTACTTAACGATATTACAACTTCAGAAAGGTGATCTTGCACCTTGCTTGTCGCAGCACACTTTGGAGTATTATTCACACTAGCCTCTCTGGAAGAGTGCTGACATTTCTCTTTTTCTTCCCCTCACCCTCGCATCCGTATCTGAGGTCACCGGTTCAAATCCCGGTGGAGGCCAGGTGGAGGCTCCCTTCACCATCTGTGAATCCAAGATGAAATATTTTTGCTGCTTTTGTAAAATGTGCAAGCTGGTGTTTGGTAACCAAGAATGCATCTGAATGTCTTTGCAGGAGTTTTTTTTTGTCCTTTTCCATGTTAGAGCAATTGCTTGGGAATTTAAATATCTCTAAGACATGGGCATAAGTACTACTACAATGCTAACAACAACAACAACAACAACAACAACAACAACAACAACAACAACAACAACAACAACATGGTTCTCCCCTCACAACAACCCTGTGGCATGACTACCTCAAGATCACCCAGTGAGTTTGAATTTGTACTCTGGTCACGCAGGTCCTAGTCCAACTCTCTAACCACGGCACCACACAGGGTCTGCATAACCTCTATGTCAGAATTGCCACCAAATTTCTCACATTCCCATGGCCGACTGAAACACCATTGAAATATACTCAGAGTCCTACAGTGATTTCATGCTCTTTATTGCAGCTTGTAAAACAGTGATTGAATTGCCCCCCCAAACCTTAGGCTTTTGTATATATTATTTACACAATGAGTCCCTTCTGACTGGCTGATTCTGCTTCCCTCCTGGAGCCTGATTGGTGTTCTCCTGCAGGCCAATCAGTTGTTGCATTCTAGGATCCTACCTGCCTACTTTTCTAGGATCCAAGCTTAGTACATAACACCCATGAATCTCATCCTGGAAGGTGCAGCCTTGGCATAGTTATAGCCAGTGGTGTAGCACAGGGGCGGTCATCCCACGTGCAAAATTATTAGGCGTGCAAAATTTCAACACCCAGTGCTGCATCAATGCTTCTGTCACTGGGCTTTGTTGAAAACAGCTTCTCCATGTGACTCTGGAAGTGACCTCTCCAGACAACGGAACACCTCTTCTTTTCTTATCTCTGTGGCTGTGATCTCCTGGGTGACGCAAGTGCCTTTAAGCAGATGAATACCCATGCGTACTCCATCCGTTTCCCTCCCTCCCACCCCACACTGCATGGCCCCGGCCTCTAGCAACCCATACTACACCACTGGTTATGTCATCTATTTGCTTGCTCAAAATGTTTGGATACTTCTGTCAAAAACAGTGGACCTGTAACGCTAGTTATGTCCCCCCCCCCTTATTTTGGAGTATTTACTTTAGACACACACAGAGAGAGAGAAATTCCTGCAGACACTCATGAAAGCTCAGACTTCCTTCTTCCTGTTTCTTGGGATATCACAGGAACATAGGAATCTGCTTTATACTGAATAAAGAGTGTTGGTCCATCTAGGTGACTGGCAGTGGCTTTCCAAAGTTTTAGATAGGAAGTCTTTCCCAGCCCTATGTGGAAATGCTAAGGATTGAACCTCTGACATTTTGCATGCAAAGCATGTACTGTACCACTGTGCCATGTGATTGTGTGTGTGTGCATGCATGAAAATGTACAGGGGCACTGCTTTAAAAAAATTTATAAAAAAAAACACCTTACAAATGTTTTGTTTTAAATCACATGATAACAGTTCCCTGCAAAAGCAGATTGTATAAATTGACTGGTTCTTGAACTTACTTTCCAAGTTACTTGGAGCTTTCACATATCAAATCTGGCATTTATCACAAGGAAACCCAAGTGAAAAAGCAATCATGCTAAATTCTTTGAAGACTGGATATTTGTGGAGATATCCCCCCAGGATTTGTTATCGACACTTATAGTTTATCTTGCTAATGTAAACTATAGCCAACCCTATCACAAGCGCCGAAGGTAGGTAACAGTATAATAGGTTTTCTTTTGCGTAGGTAGGGAAAATTCCCCTGATAGTAAATGAGAGCTGTGCTTCTTCACACTCTTAGCAAAATTAAACCAATGTATCATTTACATAGTTATAACATGTAACCAGAAGGGTTTTTTCCCCAGTTGTCTGAAGCATAATGTTGTCCTAATTGAAGAACTTTTTTTTTATCTCATCATAAAGAGCAATAGAACAAGAGGATTAGGGAGAACTCTTTGGAAGAAGAAAAAAATCAGAGCCCTTGTTATTGCTTCTAGATGGACTAACAATTCAGAACTAATTGATCACAGCATTAATTATACATAATCTCTACGTACTAGGGTAGCCTTGTGGGACATTTCTAATCAAATTAGAACTAATTCAAAGCAGCCTGGGATTACAGAAAGCTTTGTCTCTATTTTAGAATTGAGTTGAGGGATAGATGATGGATGTTACATCTTGATCTAAGATCATGCAGGGTAAAAAAATTGCCTTAAATACCTCACGGCCTCCCTGTAGAACAGTCATTCTGAATGTGGTAACCACAGTATCCATCTACTGGTACATTCTCCAAACCAAGGCCCATTGGGATTATTGGGAGCTGATACCTTTCGATGAGTTTCTTCCATTCTTGAATTGCAAAAGGTGATGCCTTCTTTGATATTGCCTCACATTATCTTTAGCCCTTTGCCCAGAGTGATACAGACTGTTCCTTTGGTGGAAGAGCTCCTCCTGTTTGTGCTGCTACATCAATTTCCAAATACTGTAGTAAAAAATAAAATAAAATAGGGAGATGCAAGGAAGTAAAGTAACTTGTTGCTATTCTGAGCAACAGCTGGAATGAACTCCCTCTACGGGAACCATTTCAGATTTCAGTAAGAGGAGCAAAATTGGACCAGTGTATCATTTGGGTAATTGTAACATACAAGCAGAAGGGCCTATATTGGAAATAAATAAAAGAAATTTGCACTTCTTTACTCAGCAAAGGTACACAATAAAAGTTTACTCAAGACCCATTTTTGTATAGATTCAGGGTTAAATTGCAAAAAATAAAAACACAAAACCAGTGGTTTATATAAGCATTTGGTGTCATTGGCTTTTTTATACCACAAATAGTTTAAGTTGTTTTTAATACCCCCAATCAAGGGGAATTGATTGGTTATTTCAAATGTATCACCTGCCCTTCCTTCCCAAATGGAGCCCAGGGCAGTTCACAATAACAATATTGCATGAAAATGATGTAAATCAGCACATTGTTATTATCGTTGTTGTTATTATCGTTGTTGTTGTTGTTGATGATGATGATGATGATAAAGCGCTTTTCATCAGAAAAAAATGACTGCATTTAAAGGAGCAGTCCATAAGAAGGAGGACCAAAGGAGGACAAACTGCCTTTGCACATGCTCTGCCAGACTTGAATGGGCAGGGCGGAAGCCGTCTCTTTCTGTTTTGAGCAAGGAGCAAAACAGTCTCACTTGAGGGTATATTGGGATAAGCTATGAATCCACAGGGATGCCTCCTGCTCACCTTCTCCAATGACAGAACTCCAAAGGCAGAGCGGAAGAAGAAGACGAAGAGGAGGAGGAGGAGGAGGAGGAGGAGGAGGAGGAGGAGGAGGAGGAGGAGGAGGAGTTTGGATTTGATATCCCGCTTTATCACTACCCTAAGGAGTCTCAAAGCGGCTAACATTCTCCTTTCCCTTCCTCCCCCACAACAAACACTCTGTGAGGTGAGTGGGGCTGAGAGACTTCAGAGAAGTGTGACTAACCCAAGGTCACCCAGCAGCTGCATGTGGAGGAGTGGAGACGCGAACCTAGTTCACCAGATTACGAGTCTACCACTCTTAACCACTACACCACACTGGCTGCCTAGGTTTCCGCAGCTTCGTGGGGGAAGAAACTGGCAAAGGAGATCCTCTTCTCTCTTCATAATCCTGAGATACCCTCCTTAGTACCATAGGATATCAGCCACTCCCTTCGTCCCACCATGGACACACACACACACAACCTTTACTGCAGAAACAGAATAAAATGGAATTACATTGTAGCCAACGGCATGGTTAGGGTAGCCTCACTCACTTAACCTCTGGGCGCTTGTGTGAGTTAGGGGGTTGGGGTGGGAGGTGGTGTGCCATTACCAGTGGAGCCAGTGGCAAAGCAGGGTTGGGTGGTACCTGGTGCAGAAAATTTCTTGCCACCCCCCCCCCATTGAAATCTATGGTTTGAATTTATTTCATTGGGGGGGGTGAGCCAAAGTTGTTGAGCTTTTTTGGGGAAGCCAAAGCTCTAGGGGGACCATTTTGACAGTGGGAAGCCTGTGCGCACCAAACTCGCAGCATCAATCACAGACGTTGACCACCACACAACATTTTGCTACCCCCCTCAGAGGTGGAACCACCCACCTTGCTCCGCCCCTGAGTGGAGCTGATCCAGTGCTCCCGTTAGTGCATTTACACCTTGTCGTCCTTGCTGCCACCTCATCCCTCTCGCAGCACTGTGGACCAATTGGAAGACGGGAGCACCACAACTGCATCCACCACTGGAAATATGGGTAAAAACATGCAAAGCTGACACAGTCCAGAAGTAGTTTTGTCTATCCCTGTCACAAAGCATCTGAAGCTTTCTATATGGTTGCTAAGGGAACGTCTGGCTTTTGGTGTTTTGGCAGCATGATAGATGATGGAGTTTTGGCAAGGGAACATGAAAAGGTCAGGGTTCTTCCTGCGTAACAGCACCCGCCAGTTTTGTGCCCTCCACATGTTTGGACTACAACTCCCATCACCAGTCCCCATCAATTCCAGTCTAAAACATCTGGAAGACACCCGGTTAGGGAAGCTTGCTGTATAATATTCACGACAGGCCGGCAGCTTCTGAAAGCTGCCTTTTTTCCTGGTCTGCTCACAGATGGTGTTGTTGAGCTTTCAAGACCAGAGTTTCCCCTTTGACCTATACCTGCTAGGAAGTCTTTGAACATTGTGAGCAATGCAACTCACTATATGTTTAGAATAATAGAACACTTTGGAAACTTCAATAAAAGTGATTTATTGATTCTAATTAAATCTCCCTCTTCTTCTTTTTTCCTAAGCATTATAGCAGATACCGGTCCTAGTTAACTTTAATTTTGGTCTGACATTTACTTGCCAGCTAAGAAGTGGGAATTTGGGCTGGACAATTCATTTTAATTTTGGTGAAAAATATCATTTAAATGTCAGAAAACTGCATATTTAACATTTGCAGTAATTAAGTGGCTTTAATTTAATAATAAATATCCCTGCTTTCATTTTATTTACACTTGTTCTACCCTGTCCTGGTTTGGCAACCTTCTATGGCAATTCAACTACAACTAATTGCTTCTTTACTTGAGTAAATACATTTTAATGCATTTTCCTGCCCAATTGGCACGTTTACTGTTTAATTGATAGAAACTTGTTTCAAGGATTTTGCTCCCCTCCCCCTTCAGTTGAAAGCTGCTGTCATATGATCAAAGTTCTATGATTACACCTTGAAATAGATCACATCTCAGTCTGAAGAAAATTGTATGCAAAGTTTGGAATGTGCCAATCCTGTAGATCAGGTTTGGGCAAAAGGTAGATTTGAATCTGCTTAATTTCTCTGATGTTCAGACTGTTTAACAGCAACATATTTTTATTCCACACCTAAATTAAGCAACTGAAATGAAGAAGGCTAACTAGGAGTGGCTTTTGGTTGGGAAAGACTTTGAGTTGAGTTCAGTTTACATACTGAAAACAAATCCATAGACCTCTGAGGCACCCTGTTTTTCAAATTTAGCACTGGCTCTTGTCAGATTCTGGGGGTAAAATTCAATGTAGTGTTAAATGAGGGCAGTGCTATTTTTCTAGAAAAATAGGTGCCGGAACTTACCATGAACACCTCCCTCATTCTCTTAGAATGCCAATGGTGCCCACCAGAGAGGTGCCAGAACTGAGTTCCTGTGAGTTCCCCCTGGAAAAAAGCCCTTTGTCTGGGGAATGAGGTCCGCTTGTACAATGGGGCCTTCCTCCTATCTCCCCCTGTGTGCTTCTTAAACGTGTTCTGGGGATCTCCCAATGCTCCACAGCAGATTTTAGAGGGCACAAGGGGAAGGAGATGGGGGAAAGTCTGGTTGCATGAGTGACCCTCATTCCATACACCCTGCCCTGCGGTTCTAGTAAAAAACCCCAAAGGAAATCAGAAAAGCCTAACATCTGTCCACCCACAATGAAGTTGCTGTTGTTTCATCACCTATGTTGCAGCATTTAGGAGATTTACAGCATACAATATGGGACGTGAATGGCGCTGTGGTCTAAACCACTGAGCCTAGGGCTTGCTGATCAGAAAGTCGGCGGTTCGAATCCCCGCTGTGGGGTGAGTGCCTGTGGCTCGGTCCCAGCTCCTGCCAACCTAGCAGTTCAAAAGCACGTCAAAGTGCAAGTAGATAAATAGGTACCACTCTGGCGGGAAGGTAAACGGTGTTTCCGTGTGCTGCTCTGGTTTCGCCAGAAGCGGCTTAGTCATGCTGGCCACATGACCCGGAAAAACTGTCTGCAGACAAACGTCAGCTCCCTCTGCCAGTAAAGCGAGATGAGTAGACGTAACTGTCAGGGGTCCTTTACCTTTACCTTTACAGCATACAAAATAAAAGTAGAAGCTCTGGTAGGTTTAGTTCAACTCCATCAATATGGAGGTGCTACTGGAGAATAAGCACTGATGACCAACTGACCATCAGGTACTGGAAATTGCTGCACATCTGGCTTCACAAGATCCAATGATTAGCAGATCACGAGGTCTTGCAAACAATTCTAAGGCCCAGAAAATTGTGTGTGATCACAATCACAACAACGCAGGACTGGGAAGAGGTGCCGATTTCTCCTTTCTCTTTGTGGCTGCATACTTGATAGCACTGTAAGGCCCTGAGTGCGCTATGGATTTAAAGCAGTATCGTGCCACTGGAAACAATCATGCCACACGCCCGCCCAAAAACCCTGCGAGCTGTAGTTTGAAAATGGTATTTAGAGTGGCCAGAACACCCCTATTCCCCTCACAAAGCTACAGTTTTCAGGAAAGAGGGATATACTGTTAATCCACTCTGGGAACTGTAACTGTGTGGATTTGACACCCACCATCCCAGCAGTTCTGAACAGAGGATAGTTGCCAAGAGTTTCCCTCCATGAACAAGTAATGCAGAAGACTTTTTCTCATTGATGGAGGGGGCAGGGAGGGGACATGCCTGCATCATTTTGTGGCTCTGTGTCTTTCCCCACAGTGTTCAGTATGGCAGCCATTTTGTGTCATGCCACACACCCACTACAGGAGACATTTTGTGAATGGCGCCCACTCTCTCATAGTTCCAAATGTGCCCTACTGGCCCAAAAAAGTTTGGTGACCCCTGCCAACAAGTCAGCAAACAACACAAGTTCTGCTAGCATAGCATGTGCTACAGAGTTGGTCTCCACGATACAGTCAGAGTAACTTTTCTGCTGACCTTCTCGCTGGTTCTGGACTGATGCAGCAGTCTTTCATCTTCTCATTTGCTCTCGAAATGCACGTCCGTGTCCACAGCTTCGTCCTTTTGCTGAGCACTCATGTTCTGTCTCCATATGTTATGGCTGTAAGTGCCTATGTGTCAAAAGGTGGTTTTTTTCCCCCAAAAGCAAAGTTAGCTTAATGATGCCTATTACTTAGGAAGCATAACCTAGCTTCATATTTTAATTAAGCTACTCAGTGTTTTCAGACCACAATGCGCTAGAAACTCTAGTGGCCATGGCAGGAATGGTGCATGTTTATTTTGCTTTGGTCGCTGCAACATGAGTTCTGTTGGAAAATTTAAGCAAGAGAAAAATTGTGTCTTTTATCCAACCCTTCACTCATGCTAAAACAGGCAGCAGCAGTGAAGACAATAATATAACTATCCATTTTTAAGTAAGGGAGTTTGAGGAAATACTTTCTGATACTCAAATCAGAGACCCCAGTACTGTACAGATGTGGTTAAACTAACACGGCTGCCTCTGTTATATCTATTTTGACCCTGTTATTATGATTAACTTGGTGATCTGCAACCACTGATACATTTAGGTGTATCATATTTCAAAAAGTAAAAACCGGGACACCCCAAAAGTTGTTAAGTTGTTGAGACCCACGATTTTCGGTGGACTTCCCTAAGTTCCAGGACAAAGCACCACCCTTCAGAAATTCCCCCCAGATAATCAATTCTGACTTACCAATCCTGGTAATGTCCAGGAAGATCAAGACATGGCAGCCCTAGATCCATTGTAAGTAATAAGATGCATACAGAAACGACTTCAGATCTCTACCTACATCCACGTTCCAACCAGGACACACATATGCCTGGGAAACTTTCTGCAGTTGCTTGTATTCATCAGGGGATAGAGGTACTCTTGGATTTCTTTCTAGGCTGCATTCATTCATTCAAAGAAATCTCGCTCTTCCCAACAGATGTTTCTAAATGCTTACATTTATTTTTTATGAAGGTTTTACAAGAATCAATTCCAGTTTATCAGTCTATTTTTTCTCCTCTCTCCCTCTCTCTCTCCCCCCCCCCCCCAGGAAAGAAGATTTGAAGATCTATTTCTGTCTTCTTGGCCTGGTGTTCCGGTTTAAGTTTTACTCATTGCTTTTAAAACAGGGGAATTTTATGTGAGCTGTGTCTTTACATGCAAAGCAGCTCTTCACAAAGCACCACTTCTTGTACCATAGCACATGCAAAATCCAAAATAGATCCCCAGCCCAGATAGATCCCCAAACGGACAGATTTACTATGCCCAGGATGCAGGAAAAGAAATGAGTCACATGAGCCACTTGCAGCAGAGCAATTATTGTTTTGTGGGGAGGTGGCTGCTTACAACATTGATTCATTTTGGGCAGAGATACCCTGACTAAAAACAATTAAATTAGGACCTGCTTGTGTTTAGTGTTTAGGGCAGGGCAGATTCCATTCTAGATGCTCCATGAATATTTCCAATCAAGATGACACTTTTTTGCAGACTTGCTGTGACTCCCAACTCCTGGATCCCCAGCAGCTGCTCGACTCACCTGTCATGTCATTGGTGGCATCTTCAGATCCCAGTAAGTTAAAGGTAAAGGGACCCCAGACCATTAGGTCTAGTCATGACCAACTCTGGGGTTGCGGCGCTCATCTCTCTTTAGTGGCCAAGGGAGCCGGCGTACAGCTTCTGGGTCATGTGGCCAGTAGGACTAAGCCGCTTCTGGCAAACCAGAGCAGCGCACGGAAATGCCGTTTACCTTCCCGCCGGAGCGGTACCTATTTATCTACTTGCACTTTGACGTGCTTTCGAACTGCTAGGTTGGCAGGAGCAGGGACCAAGCAACGGGAGCTCACCCCATCGTGGGGATTCGAACTGCCGATCTTCTGATTGGCAAGTCCTAGGCTCTGTGGTTTAACCCACAGCGCCACCCGGGATCAAGGGAGGAATAACATGAACCACCAGCCATGGTCCCTCACCTTTTCTGAACCAGCCCCAAGTTGCTTGGGAATGCAATGTGACTTTCCTTCTCCATTCTGTAGATCATCAAAGGGTTTAGCTCAGTGGTAAAGAACATGCCTTGCGTGCAAAAGGCCCCATGTTCCATCCCTGGGGTCTCCATGTTAGGGGTGGGGAAGAGTTGTGCCTGAAACCTTTGGAACCTGCTTCCAGTCAATGCTGGCAATACTGAGCTAGATGGGCCAATGACAGCTTCCGATGTTCATATGTGAAAAGAAATCAGGAAGCTGCTGTGTGATCCTTGGAAGAAAACTGAAAGAAATGTTGGATACCCGCTACCCAAAGTGAGGGGAGACAGGATATCCGTGTTCACAGCTGATCTCTTCCATTGCAAAGAATTGTTGATAAATATCCTTGCTACCTATTATCTCCTATGGATGTCCTCTCCTGACACAGCTGAATTGATCTGTCATCTACTCACAATTTCTTTCAGGAACCCTTTTAGACCTGGAATGATTCTGTCCCTCCCCAAGGTTCTCCCAGGGGAGCAGTACAAAAGACTGTGTTGAATATTCACCGGGCATTCTTGGGCTGTTTTGGCCATTGCCACAGAGGATTTTGAAATCTGTATTAAATGTGCTTGTGTGGGCACCTGGGGTGGCAGGGGTTTTTTGGTTTTTTGCTTGTGTTGGGTTTTTGTATGTTTGAAACTTTAAAAATTGGGGGAAAATATTTGAAATGAAAGTCAAATGTTCAAATTCTGAATCCATCTATGACATTTAGCAGTATTTAACAGTATCATACCCTTTCCAAGGTTTGTGGTGGTCAAAAGCACTGCAAAAAATCCCTTAGCATTCTGAAATTTATTAGGATCTTTTGAAAAGTGGTGCGGTCCACCCCTCTGCACCAAAGGGGGGGAAACTAATTAAAAAACTAAGCCATGCTTGGCAGAGGTTTAGTCAAACTCTTATTACAGCCACTGTTTTATAAAAACTTTCCATACTGGAGAATCCAGAATTTGGTTCTCAGGCCCACAATTTCACTTCTTCCTGTCTGCCAGTCTATAGAAGAAGAAGAAGAAGAAGAAGAAGAAGAAGAAGAAGAAGAGAGCAAAGTTTCTCCCAGGATGAGTATCGCTGCAATAAATACTGAATGTCCTTTCTTCCAGTCACACCACAATGAGATGGGATCTGTTCCTTTACTCCCCACCAACCTTGATCAACGTACGAGGCATTTTGTACTGCACTTGATTTAGCTCTGCTAGACTAAGCACATTATTAATTGGTTCCCTTTTATTTACAATACTATTGCTTGAAATATATACTACTCTCTGTAATTGAATTTTTGGAATGCAGTAATTATAAAAGTCAAAAGAGCAATAAACAGAAGCGTTAGTAAATAATTGCATCTGAGAATGAGCATAAATCATCCAGATTAAATGATTTTATATCATATTTGAACTCCTTAATTTTAATTTATGACTTCCAGACAATTTACAGCCACTGCTGACTACATTTTCTCCAATGCGCTTTGATTGTACGGGGCCGATAAATGGGAGCTCAAGAATTCATGGAGTGTTGGGGAGGATTTTTTTGTTTTGTTTTAGCCCTCTTATAAGTTTTACCAAGTGGGGAGCAGCACAGGACAGGGTGGGTGGAATCACTGAAGACCAATAAAGGCTTCAAGATTATTTAGATAACAGCCCAATCCAAACTAAGCTCACGGCTGGGCTTGAAGAGCGGGACCATATGTGTGAATTTATGCCTCCACGCTGGTGTGCCCCAGATAGTTTTCACGATGTTGGCAAGTCTTTTTCAGAGTTTCCCATCACAGGCACTTGAGTCAATACAGAGTCCACCCCTGCCCGAGCTCAGTTTCAGAGAGGACTGGGCCACTTTCAGCTCCTGAGACCCCCAGGCATAATAAGACTAAACATGGCAACACCCAAAAACAAAATAAGACACCAAGAATAGAGTGAAGCATATTTTGATTTTTAAAATTATTACTTAGTGAATGCTTTCCTAGCCTTTTCAAGCTGAGGGTGTGTGTCACATTTTGTTCCAATGTGCATTTAAACAAGTTGTGAAACATAGCAAGTGCCTTATACGGAGTCACACCATTGGTCTGTCTAGTTTGGTTTTGAATAATAATAATAATAATAATAATAATAATAATAATAATAATAATTTATTACTTATACCCCGCCCATCAGGCCGGGCCTCCCCACCCACTCTGGGTGGCTCCCAGCAGAATTAAAAACACGTTAAAACATCAATCATTAAAACTTCCCTAAACAGGGCTGCCTTCAGATGTCTTCTAAAAATCAGAAAGTTGCTTATTTCCTTGACATCTGGTGAGAGGGTGTTCCACAGGGAGGGCGCCACTACCGAGAAGGCCCTCTGTCTGGTTCCCTGTAACCTCACTTCTCACAGTGAGGGAACCACCAGAAGACCCTCAGAGGAAGACCTCAGTGTCCGGGGTGGAGATGCTCCTTCAGGTAAACTGGGCCTTTCAGGACCTTAAAGGTCAGCACCAACACTTTGAATTGTGCTTGGAAACATACTGGAAGCCAATGTAGGTCTTTCAGGACCAGTGTTACATGATCTCAGTGGCTGCTCCCAGTCACCAGTCTAGCTGCCGCATTCTGGATTAGTTGCAGTTTCTGGGACACCTTCAAAGGTGACTTTCAGCAGCTCTCCAGGGTTTAAGGCAGGGTTCTCTCTCAGGTCTGCCTGGAAATGCCAGGGATTGATTTGGGGACCTCCTGCATGCAATAAAGATGCTGTAACACTGAGCTATGACCTTTCCTGAGCCAAATGGCCCTTCTCTCTCCTTCCCCACCAGGCCGTGCATCGGGAAAATAACCCAGCACCTGCTTCCTGAGGCAGCTGCCTCACTCTACCCAATGGTAGACATGGCCCTGTGCATGTGGCTAAGGAGAGCATTGAATTCTGAGTATGGATGCAGATCAAGGCTGACTTTAGCGTTGGGTGTGGGAGATGACATTCACATTTCATATGGAAGTTTAACATCCCTCTGTTTATTTTAACTTTTTTTAGAGAAAGTTTGCATATATCTGTTAAAAACTATAAAATGTTTTCTCTTACTCCTCTTGAATCTTTCTTTAGCTTTTCTCTAGCTTTTCAAGTGACTGATAATCCACTGTGCTATCACCACCAGACTAAAATAATTTCTCTCTCTCTATATATATATATATATTTTAAAAAATGAAATCAATTCCAGATTCCTGAAATCTGATGATAGTATGTATGTGATGCGTGCTGCAAATTAAATCATTGTGATAGCGGAGGGATTTGCTTGGAGAACTCTCAGGAGTTATTCTGTCGCTCTGCCTTCCTTCACTGGAAAATGTAATTGACAGTACGCCTGAAACTGAAGGTACCAAGTGTGGTTAAAGGAAATCTTGATGGAGTTGCGGAAGCTTGCTTACTCTTTTGAAAATTAGCAGATAGAATGGGCTGCTGGTACAGACGACAAACAATTCAGTGAATTGTTTTAGGGCAGGTTGTGGTCCTTGAATGAAAGCCAAACGAGCTGCTACCTTGAGAAAGCAAGACAGTTAAGAATCTAGAAAGTACAGTGAAGTGGTAACATATCTAATTAATCAGTCCAAAGAAGCATTAAATCAGCAGGCAAACCATCCATTTAAGCGGCATTGTCCATCCCAAGAGATCAGCTGGCTTTACAAATGTTAATTTATGCTTGCATCACTCAGTGCAATAGGTGTTATTATTCCCACACTGCAGATAAGGAAATGGAAGCGCAGACAAATTAAGAATTCTGTCCTCGGACCATTTATTCAAGAATTGTTTTGTCGAAGTCAATGGGATTGTTCCGGGACAATGCCATGCTTGAGGACTTTTCTAAGGGCAATCACGCGCCTGTAGTTCTGACCGAACAAACTAAAAAGACTGGATATGCTGTCCCAATCCAGTATGGGGCATCTGCAAGCACAGATGTTGAAAGTGCACATCTGCGTAAAGATCTGCCCAGCCATGGTCAGGGATGAGCCGTGAGCAGCCATCTAAGGTGAGCCAGGAGTCATGGACTCTGCCAAGTCATGCCAAGGAATGAGGCAGAACTGCAGACCAAACTAGGAGGCAGGGTTGAGGAGCAAACCAGAAGTCAAGACCAAAGGACAACCAAAAGTTACAGGAATGCACCACAGCTCAGGAAGACTATGTTGCTTGAACAAGACTCAACTGGAATGGGAAGACTTCTTATACTCCTCTCTGTCCAGGAGGATCCAGTGGCCAACCTTGGTGGTTGGAATCAACCCAGGACCTGAAGGTACTTCACTGAAAGGCTGCCACATACACCTCAGTGGTTCACTGCATGCAAGAGCTGCACACACCTCCTGACTCCTGGTCCTCACAGAATTTGATGTCATTCCACACATCACCCAGCCTTCTCCAATTTTGTGATCTGCCAGATGTTTTGGGCCACAACACCCATCTTTCCTGCCCATTGGCCATGCTGACTAGGGCTAATGGGAGTCCCAATAACATCTGGAGGGCAAGGCTGGTGTGGCCAGTGCCAGTTTTAGTCTTTAGGAGCCCTTGAGCAAGATGATCTCAGAGGGCCCTACGCCACTTCCTGAGTGTGCCCATCTTCTTGCCACTGCTGCAGTTGTCCGTTTGCTTGCCTATGCCTCTGAGCTCTGTCTTCGCCATCTCTGAAATGGAGACAGCAAGGTGTGCAGAAGTTCTGCTTCTCACTCCTCTTATTGCTTCCTTGCCCAGATCAGTTGAACGTGCAACAATGTCATGGAAGGGGAACACCAGTCAGGGGTCTCCAGAGGTATTTTAGTCAATTTATATAGTTAGACAATTGATATAAAACTTAATTACAATTTCCTCTAAGCAGTGTGCAAGGAACACAATGCAATGAACATCCATTGCAACAATAAAATCAGAATTCATGGGGAGAAGTCTGCCCAGGGATGTGGGTCTACTGTAGGACCAGGAAGTTCAACAGAGACCTCAACTGGAAGGAAATTCTATAAAAATTGGGCCCATAGTACTGAACATTACTGGTTGGCAGTGCTCCCCCCACTAGGATATGGACCTCAGCCCAGTGGTATCACCTTCTGGTGCTGCCCTGCATGCAGTTGAGCTTGATACCTAAGCTTCATATCATTCAAGTCAGCCTTTGTTTGCCCTTTCCTTCTCCCTTCCATCTCCAATAAGCCACCAGGTCAAATGCAATGGGCAATTTTCTGATATGGCTGGCTCATCATTCAGTTGTTCTTACTGGCATATTGGTTGTTGTTTTGTCAGTTTTCACTTGATGCTTGAATTGGATGCCTTCAGTGGTTTTAAATAGGTGTGGTCGCATCTCATTAGTTTACAAAATCCTCCTTGCATATGAGTGTTGGCCAGGTTCCAGAGATTTCTTTGCATCAGGTTTTGAAGGAAATCTTTATCTCTTTGCCAAACTGCAGATATGAAGCTGGGGTTCACCATTCTCCACATATCTGTAGGAATTCTAACTCCTCCCTAGATGTCCTTTTCAGACAACAGGATGAGTGAACTTATGGGGTGGGGCAACTTACATGGATACAGTTGAAATTTTTATCAGATCCTATGCATATGCAATATTACTAACACATAGAAATATAGGAATCTGCCTTATGCTGGGTAAGTGCCATTAGTTTATATAGCTTGGTACTATCAGCTCTGTGGGAAGCTCTCCAGAGTTTGAGTCAGGTCTACTTGGAGATGACAGGTATTGAATTTGGGACTACAGTATCTGCATGCAAAGCATATCCTCTACCACTCAGCTATGGAATTTTCACATGTACAGACCACTTTTGCTGCTGCTTGGATGTCCAGCTTCTCCAGTGTTCCCAGCTATGTAAGGTCTGTGAAAACCTTCATCTGAGTGTGTCTGCACCAGGATTGTGTGTACCACCACTATCCCACCCCACAATGTTCATTAACTTAGCTTGAATATGTTGCCTGTATCAGCCCTTTCTTCAAAAATCCAAAGCAGAACATTAACAACAGGGTGTAGAAGCAGCTTTGAGACCACTGATTTTGGTAGGGCTCTCTAGGTTGCACCCAGTGACACTTGGGGAGTTGCCACAGTTGACAGCATAGGGAAGTCAATAAATAAAACCAGGAATGGCCACAAACAATGCAAAATGTAATTCCAGATTTGGAAGAATTTTACTTTTGCTTCATTATTTCAATATGGATGTTTTCAGTCTCAAAGAACTCCCCAGGATCTCTCTCACTCTCATTTGTTTTAAGCAATCACTTTATTTAAATATGTAGCAGGGCAGAAGGTGAAGGTTTGAAGTTATAAGAAGCTAACACCTGTTCTTCCAGCCATTGTGAAGATTGCACATTGAGAGAGAGAGAGAGAGAGAGAGAGAGAGAGAGAGAACGAGAGAGACAGTCTTACTAATGGCAACCCATTTCAAAGTGGGACACACACTTATAGTCAGCCTAGATACAAGCAACACTGCTCTGTTTTTAATTTCAATCCCTTACTTCCTTTACATATGCTTAGCTCTTTGTGAAAGAATGCATTCAAGTGCTAAGGAATCCTGTGCAGTGATATTTATTTGAAAAAGTCACCTGTTTCTCATTACTGCGCCCTCCGTTTGGTGCTGTGAGAGTTGTTCGCAAATTTAGCACCATGCTTTGGGAGCCTACATTTTCCACCAATCTCAAATATATCACAAACACACAACCTTTCCCAAATCCTAAGGTTCCCCTATACTAACCAAAACAATATGTTAGGCAGCAATACTACCCGTTAGAAAGTTTTGAGTTGCATGTTTGCTTTGTTTGATGGCAAGGGAAAGCCAGCAGGTAAGCAGCCCACCACCAAAGTAGTCACTCTTAGGGGCAATAATAATATTTCAAGGACCATTTGCAAACTGAGCAAGGGCCACATCTCAGTGAGCATGTTTTGCAGGCAGTAGATCCCACATGCATTCCCTGGCATCTTCATTTAAATGCTCAGGTGGCAGGTGATGTCTTCTGCCAGAGATCACAGCTTCCATAGACCACTGATCCCAGCTATATGCACATGGATGGTTAAAGACACATGCATGCTTGCAGAGAGAGCCAGCGTGGTGTAGTGGTTAAGAGTGGTGGACTTGTAATTTGGTGAACCAGGTTCGATTCCCCACTCCTCCACATGCAGCTGCTGGGTGACCTTGGGCTAGTCACACTTCTCTGAAGTCTCTCAGCCTCATTCACCTCACAGGGTGTTTGTTGTGGGGGAGGCAGGGAAAGGAGATTGTTAGCCACTTTGAGACTCCTTAGGGTAGTGATAAAACAGGATATCAAATCCAAACTCTTCCTCCTCTTCTTCTTCTTCTTCTTCTTCTTCTTCTTCTTCTTCTTCTTCTTCTTCTTGCTGCAGGCTGCATCAACAGAAATATAGAGTCCAAATCGAGGGAAGTAATACGACCACTCTATTCTGCCTTAGTCCAATTCTCGGCACCACAATTTAAGAAGGATGTTGACAAGCTGAAACATGTGCAGAGGAGGGCAGCCATGATGACCAAGGGTCTGGAAACCAAGCCTTATGAGGAATGGTTGAAGGAGCTGGGTATGTTTAGCCTGGAAAAGAAGAGACTTAAGAGGAGATATGATATTCAGCTTCAAATAGTCAAGGGCTGTCACATGGAAGAGGGAACAAACTTATCTTCTCCTGCTCTGGAGGGTAGAATCAACAGGTTCAAGTTGCAAGAAAATAGATTCCAACTAAACATCAGGAAGAACTTTCTGACGGTAAGAGCTGCTCAGTGGAGGAACAGACCGCCTCAGGGGTTTGTGGACTCTCGTTTCTTGGAGGTTTTTAAGCAGAGGTTGGATGGCCATGATCTAGTTGAGATCCCTACATTTCAGGGGTTGGTCTAGATGGCCCATGAGTTCCCTTCCAACTCTACAATTCTATGCTTCTATGAAGTCATTCGAAATACACGGCACTTTGCCAATGCTTCTTTTTTTTTTATTAGAAACGGCTTTACTTCACTCTACTGGCATCAGCTTAATTGACTGGGTGGATCTGTAGGAGCGAGTTTACTGCATCTGAAAGCAATTTGTCTCTTGTTGATATAGGAGGAGATGCTAAGGATGCCCTGGGTGTCCAAGCTAATTCACTTTGCCCTGTTGTGGTGCATCCCTTTATGACATCAAGGGTAGCCCACTGGGAATGAAAGTTATTGTGGGTTACCAGTAGGCCTGATCTTACTTTGGCAGCCAAAGCGGGATGCGGCTGTTCAATTACCGTCTGAGGAGAGCAGAGGAGATTAGGTCTACCTGCTGTTGTGTTTACTTCACTGGCTGCCAGTGTGGGGCATAGACTGTGTTTAAGATTTGGTTTTAACTTTTAAGGCCCTTAATAAACTGGATTCCAGGGGGTTGGCAAAAAAATCTTCTGCCTCAGACCCCCTGAAGGCACAATGGATGAAGCAATGTGAACTGGAAGCCACAGGAGAAGAGGAGGATTATCTGATGCATCTTTTTACCTCTTGCAACTTCAGAACCATGGGAAAGATTTGGCCTTCAGAGAACAATGCAACTTTGAAAGTTGCATTAAAAAGGAAGGGGATAAGAGGCAGGGGCAAATGTATTTTCCTCCAGCGTTTACATTTCATTTGAAATCTGATTTATTTCGACTCAGTATAAGGCAGCTTCCTATGTTCCTAGGGTGGTCCAGGAAAAGGCTTTGCTAAAGAAGTAAGTGTTGGCTGCTATGTGGGTTGTGTGCCTTTCTGAACAGAAGCACTACACTTCATTCAGTGGCGTAGCGTGGGGGTGCAGGGGGGGCCGGGCGCACTGGGCGCAACATCTGGGGGGACGCGCTCGCGCTCGCAGCTCTCTGCCCCTACTAAAATCCATGGGTTAGGGGGCGCAAATTACTTGCCTTGCCCCGGGTGCTAACAACCCACGCTACGCCACTGACTTCATTTGCAGTTTAATGGGAGCTGGCAAGGGGGGGAGGGGGGATTTAATTCAAAGGACCATTTTCACCCATGTGAACCTCCCCAATATTCAACTTATGAATTAGGGGCCCTCCACTAGGAGTCTACTGGCGCACAGAAACGGTGTTTCCGTGCAGTGCTCTGATTCACCAGAAGCGGCTTAGTCCTGCTGGCCACATGACCTGGAAGCTGTACGCCGGCTCCCTCGGCCAATAAAGCGAGATGAGCACCGCAACCCCAGAGTCAGTCATGACTGGACCTAATGGTCAGGGGTCCCTTTACCTTTACCTTTACCTTTACCTTTACCTTTACCTTTACCTTTACCTTTACCTGGAGTCTATAGTAGGCAAGCTCAAATGGGTGGGAGCCAGAGAATGGAGCCTTTCAGCAGAAACCTACTCCCTACTCATTTATTTAATTAACCAATTCCAGCTTTTGCAGGGCACCTGGAACCATTTGACACAATTAAAATATCACAGATTCAAGGACAACAACAACAGTATTGACACCGTCATAGGCAGTATGCTTCTGTGTATTGGTTCCTGGGATTCACAAGGACGGAGAGGGCTGTTGGCACTCACTTTATATTTGTAGGGAATTCTGGTTGACCACTTTGAGAACAGGATTGTGGACTTGATGAGTCTGATTTAGCAAGGCTCTTTTTTAATTTGTGGCTTGAATTATTTTCGTGGATTCTCAGTTCTGTTCTGAGTGTTTAAATCTCTTATTTATTGGCCTTCCTGGTTTATTTTATTTTTCCATTGTTTGTTTGATTTTGTGAACTGCTTTGTGTATCGTTCTATTTGTTAGGAAAGAAGTCCAGAAATGTTTTAAAATAAAAATGAATATTTGGTCACTATTAAAATTTCACAGTGCAAATTTTGATTTCGAAATATGGCACAATAATTCAGCATCTGAGTTCCAGAAACTGTATATACTTTTGGAATCTATTCAGGGGACATTTTCCTGATGGTTGAATGAATAAAGTTAGCAGATAATTTGATAAATAGCACGGCAAGTCTGCTACGGTCAAATGTTGACTGCTGCTATATGTCAGCTGTCAGATGAGTCGATCAACATGCATTGTCAATTTTCCGTGTCAGACAGTGAGTGCTTCAACTTGTCTGCTGTCAGAATGACTGCTGCAGTATAAAGCTTTGGCAATTGTTCATTACATTTATAAAATTATTTATATACCGCCTCTCAGAACATTCATTGAAATGACTGGCTATGCAGGAAAGTTTTCAAATATTGCATAGGCCAACTTTTAAAAAGTCTTCAAGAGACACCCAAAAGTCAGGTTCAGCCCAGACACAGAGATCCAGATCCAAAGGCCTTCTAGCGGTTTCCTCATTGCTAGAAGTTAAGTTACAGGGAACCAGGCAGAGAGCCTTCTTGGCAGTGGTGCCTGCCCTCTGGACCGTCCTCCCATTGGATGCCAAGGAGATAAAATACTATGCAACTTTCAGAAGACATCTGAATAATAATATAATAACAATAATTTATTATTTATACCCTGCCCATCTGGCTGGGTTTCCCCAGCTACTCTGGGCGGCTTCCAACAAAATATTAAAATACAATAGTCTGTTAAACATTAAAAGCTTCTCTAAACAGGGCTGCCTTCAGATGTCTTCTAAAAGTCTGGTAGTTGTTTTTCTCTTTGACATCTGCTGGGAGGGCATTCCACAGGGCGGGTGCCACTACCGAGAAGGCCCTCTGCCTGATTCCCTGTAGCTTCACTTGTCGCAGTAAGGGGACTGCCAGAAAGCCCTCGGCACTGGATCTCAGTGTCCGGGCTGAATGATGGGGTGGAGATGCTCCTTCAGGTATACTGGGCCGAGGCAGCCCTGTATAGGGAAGTTTTTAATGTTCGATGTGTTACTGTGTTTTAATTTGTGGGAAGCTGCCCAGAGTGTCAGATGGGCAGTGCACACACACATACACACACAGAGAGAGTATATATAGGATACCTTCTGCTACTAAATGCCCAACTTCTGATTGAGGCCAATTGGGCCTCTGTAAAACAGCTAACAGGGCACCTCCATTTGATCCCTGCTATTGGACTGGGCTATCAGTGCTCAGGTGGTCCTTAAGGTATCCTGGACACAATTTGCTCAGGGCTTTGTGTATCAGTGGAAGAGCCTAGAACCTAGGCAGGTAGCATAGAGTCAGCAACTGATGCTTTAGCAGGGGTGCCACATGCTGCTGCCCTTCTGCCCCCATCAGCCACCCAGCTGCTACATTCTGCACCAGCTGGAGCTTCAGGACTGTGCCCAAGGGCAGCTCCACAGAGGAGGAAGAGGAAGACAGTATAGATTTACAGCAGTGGTTTGCGGGAGGTCACAGCTGAGAGGCAGATGAGGGGGAAAGTTGGGAAATAATGGAAGAGGAGGAGCAGGCAGAGCTGGAGCAGCAGCCAGCTGACATGTTGTCGTTAGAAAGCATTCCAGACCCTCCATCTCTCAGAACCTGGCGAGCCTTAAAAGTAGGAGAGCAAAGAGCTCAAAGAGGGCATGTAGCAGCACCTGTAGAAGTGACGAATGAGGAAGTGGGAAAGACAGGAGGTGGAGATTCACTTGGGACAACGCCATTAAACAAGAGGCTGGGTTCTCTAGCCTCTCTGTGTAAAGATTGAAATAAAAAAGGACGGTAAGAAACTTTTCTTTGTCTTTATACTTTCCTGGGCAACCAGCCGCGAACCGCTGATAGCATCCTGACATAATCCAGTCTTGAGATGGCCAATGCATGGACTATAGCAAACAAGTAATCCCAATCCAGATACGACTGTAGGTGACATAGTAGACAGATCTGGTAGAATTGCTGAATATTCCAGCTATTTTGCTGAATACTCACCTGCCCATAGAATATTCTGCACCGGTATCCATAGGAACATACAAGCTGCCTTATACCAGGTCACAGATGCCAACTTCTAGGGGCCGAGGTGTCTTCAGGACCCCCAATAAAATATTTGAGAGGGCCAGGGCCCCCGAAGTTGATGTGCATTGCCATTTGAATGGTGTGTGCGCGCACTGTTTTATGTGATTGATTATGTGAGATGGGGCTTATCTGCCGCCCCAAATATTTTATTCAAGTTGGCACTCCTGTACCAGGTCATCTGGTCTAATATTGTCTGAACTGAGTGTCAGCAGCTCTCCAGGGTCTTTGACAGAATTTTCCCCTTCATCTGATTCTTGATCCCTTAACGGAAATGTTGGAGCTTGAAACTAGGGCCTCCTGGATACAAATAATGTGCTCTGCCTCTAAGTTATGCTCTCCCCCCACTAAACAAGGCCTTCACAGAGAACAGTTCTGAGAACTTGGGGAGGACAAGCTAGCATGTTTCTCTATAAAGCTTCTTTAGAAACAGCAGAAGCAGAAGTGATTCTAAACATTGTCCCTGGAAGTTGTCCCCCCATGGGAATATGTCTGACAGGTACATAGGGAGCTGTCTTATACCTTGTTAAGTCCATTTAGCTCAGTATTAGCCAACTGACTGGCAGCAGCAGACCCTCCCAAACTTCTCCGTTGAAAATAGGCACGTCCCATTCCATAATGTTAATTCTACTGTTTATACCCCACACATCTTACTTGGTTGCCCCAGCACTCTGGGCAGCTGTCAACATATCTAAAAACATAATAAAACATTAAACATTTTTTTAAAAAAATCCCTAAACAGGATTGCCTCCAGATGGCTCAGGCGTCGGATAACTCCATAACCTCTAGCATTTCTCCAATGAAAATGTTGTTGTTGTTTAGTCGTTTAGTCGTGTCTGACTCTTCGTGACCCCATGGACCAGAGCACACCAGGCACTCCTGTCTTCCACTGCCTCCCACAGTTTGGTCAAACTCATGCTGGTAGCTTTGAGAACACTGTCCAGCCATCTCATCCTCTGTCTTCCCCTTCTCCTTGTGCCCTCAATCTTTCCCAACATCAGGGTCTTTTCCAGGGAGTCTTCTCTTCTCATGAGGCGGCCAAAGTATTGGAGCCTCAGCTTCAGGATCTGTCCTTCCAGTGAGCACTCAGGGCTGATTTCCTTCAGAATGGATAGGTTTGATCTTCTTGCAGTCCATGGAACTCTCAAGAGTCTCCTCCAGCACCATAATTCAAAAGCATCAATTCTTCGGTGATTAGCCTTCTCTATGGGCAATGAAAATAAGGACATCCTAAGGAAAATTGGGACATTCCTGGATCGAATCAGAATCTGGGACGGCTTCTCTAAATCAGGGACGTCCCTGGGAAATAGGGACACTTGGAGGGTTTGTAGCAGCTCTCCAGGTTTCAGGCAGATAATCCTTCCCAGGCCTGACTGAAGATGTCAGGGGCTGAACCTGGAACCTCTGGAATGCAAAGCAAGTGATTTACCACTCAGCAACATTCCTTCCCCAAATTTGGGATCCTGATCCAGAGCTCTATATAAGGGGCTCGCAAGAAGTTCCTGGCCTGACAGTAGTTGCTGCTGCAGCCTCCCACATTTTGCATTCATGTGGAGCAGGAATAAAAATCTGCCACAGCACTAACTTAATTGGATTTTAATGGGGTATTTACCACTGTCAATTGCACATGTGCCTTGATAAATGCTATGCTAAAACCAATGCACGGTGAAAATGCAGGCTATGATTTCCATAACACAGATTATTAGCCCCCTTCCTATAACACACAAAAACATATTTACTGTTATTAACCTCGTATGTATTCTGCCTGCCTCTTTGCTGCTATTTATAATGTTTATCACGTTTCAGATTCTCCGTATGCTTCATAATCATCTGTGCATTTATGCACCCCATGGATAATCACAGAATTGCAGAACTGGGGGGGGGGGCTTTTTAGGCAATCTGGTCAACTCTGTGCTTGGCACATGGAACCCAGAGCCAAAGTATCTCCCCTCAGTCAGCTGTCCAGGTTTTCAGTGGAGTAGTGAAGCTGTTTGCACTGTCGAATTGAACTTGCCATTAAAAGAATTCTCCTTATTGTCTATTGAAAGCTAAGTTTGAACCCACTAGATTTAGTACTGCCTTCTGGGGCAGCAGTGAATAACTGGAAAGCAGTTCATCATTGCTATTCTCATTTAGAAGTACCAGCCAGCCAGAATTTTGCAGATGCAACTGAAAGAATTCAGTATTTGGTCCGGAAAACCACCAGACTCCAGATTTTGCCAGACTGTATCACATCTATTCAAGGTCCAGTCTCAAACAAGGAGGATGGGTATTATGGTATATTGAATTCCTTTTAAAGGGATCATAGAATCATAGAGTTGGAAGAGACCACAAGGGCCATCGAGTCCAACCCCCTGCCAAGCATGGAACAGGGCAGTTTCCCCCACTGGTCTTCAGCAGTTGTAGTCCCACTTGGTATGAATTTACCTGCTTTGCTCTTTCCATAACAAAACACAAACTGAGACACAGCTATCTTGCACTTCTCTGAATTTTGCAATGAAGTTCTCCAGCCAAGTAATGTATACAAAAATGTATAAAGTATAGCAGTGCAAAGTGTGCATAACAATACTTACATTAGTAAAATGGTTTACCAAAAAAAATCATTATTCCTGGGGAAATTGCTTTGCAAAAATATGTACAGTAGACAAAATTGCATGCAAAAGTGCAAATTAAGAGAAATTTGTAATAAAATACTGAGGAATTTTCACATAGATATTTTTTCAAAAAATAATGGTGATAATTGCATACTGATGTGGAAAGGCTGTGAACTGAACTTAAAATTGGGCAAGTGAACAACTTAAAGAAACCAAAATTGACAGATTCGCCTACGACATAAAGAATTATGGCCAAACCTCACCATACACTCTGCAGATTCAGATATCCAAACAGCTGGAGTTTGCCCACTTCCTTACTACCTCACTTGTTTGTGCTTTGCTGGTGGCAGCCATTTTCAGGCATAAACCATGCAGGCATGCAGGGAGAGAAATCAGAGAAATCAGGAAGCAGGCGAGAACAGACAAATCTGTTTTTCCTTTGTCTCTCTTTTGCTGGTGGCTGCAGCCACTTCAGGGGGAAAACATGGGGGGGGGTGGAGATTGGGCAGATCACAGATTAGAAATGTTCCCATGGGAATCAATGGGAATCGTGGACTTGTTATGTGAACGCTTGCCTAATGAATGATTTCCAGGGAATGCATTGTATTCTGTAAGTGGGAGCTGCATGCATTTACTTAGGCTTCCTTCTCCAAACAGGTCCAGCTCTCAGGCCAGCACTCAATGGGGACAAATTGATGCAAATCTTTTTTATTATTATTACAGAACTTTATTGAAGCAAAGCAAAGCAGTTCATACAGATTTCCATCTACCCCGGAGTGTGTTTGAACAACACACATGTGCATGCGCACACACACACACACACACACACACACACAAAAATTGTGCTAGGAGTCAGGATTAGAATAATAACAATGAAAGTTAATGGCTACTGTCTTCACCTCAATTATAAAGAGTTCAAGGGAAGGCACATTACAGCAGCACAACAGATCTGGGTTGAACACATTTATAATGGCCTGATTCAATAAGTCACCGGTCAGTTCAGGTTTTTTTCATGGCTGAATAAATCTGTACCACTAAATATTGCTAATGTGAAACTTGATCAGCTCACAAAGTTTGCGAATGGTCGTGAGCAAATGAAGGCTGCTCAGCTCAAATACGAGCTTAAGGTAAAGGTAAAGGTACCCCTGCCCGTACGGGCCAGTCTTGACAGACTCTGGGGTTGTGCGCCCATCTCACTTAAGAGGCCAGGGGCCAGCGCTGTCCAGAGACACTTCCGGGTCACATGGCCAGCGTGACATCGCTGCTCTGGCAAGCCAGAGCCGCACACGGAAACGCCGTTTACCTTCCCGCTGGTAAGCGGTCCCTATTTATCTACTTGCACCCGGAGGTGCTTTCGAACTGCTAGGTTGGCAGGCGCTGGGACCGAGCAGCGGGAGCGCACCCCGCCGCAGGGATTCGAACCGCCGACCTTTCGATCGGCAAGCCCTAGGCGCTGAGGCTTTAACCCACAGCGCCACCTGTGTCCCTTAAAAATACGAGCTTAACCAATGCAAAAAAAGCATCACTGTCCCTTAATAACAAATGTATTATGACCCAAACTTTCAAAGGCAAGAGGGGATGAATAGGGCTCTCATCAATGAAAGCTGATTCATATCGCAATGCTTTTGTTAGTCTCTAAGGTTCTGCAAGACCCTGTTGTTGTTTTTATACATTGCATGTAATCAATAAATTAAAAGTATGATATCCAGACTATTCAAAAGTTACAGAAACACTTCTGTCACTCAAGAACAAATCATCAATCTGTTTCAAGATTCATGAGCAGAACTTGAGCAAACTCTGTTGTTGAGTTCAATACCATTTTGGCAGTGGTTCAGTTCAGTGATTTTAGACTCTGGACATCTAATGGGACTTGAAATGGCAATATGTACTTCTGCAAGAACATTATAATGTGTGAAGACAGCCCTGCTTGCATTGAGGGGCCCATCAGCCCATTCCACTGAATGGGGCTATGGACTTTGTGTCATTACAATGACAAAAGGTGGCCCTCTTTTGCATAATGCTGTGCACAGACAGCCCATGCAAGGAGCTTTGCAAGCCTCAGTGATCAGCTGATCATCAGAACTTCCATGTACAGCAGAATGCAAGTCCTGGCGATCAGCTGATCAGGCCTTTCTAGCCCAGCATTCTGTTCTTGCCGTGGCCAACCAGATGCCAGCGTGAAGCCCACAAGAGCACTCTCCTGCTCGCAATTCATAGCAACTGGTATTCAGAAATATATTGCTTCTGACAATGGACTTAATGTAGTCATCATAACTAACAACCATTGGTAACTTTAACCTCCTCTTTTAAACCTGTCCAAATCGGTGGCCACAGTTTTCCATAGTTTTAACTATGTGATGTATAAAGAAGTGCCTCCTTTTTGTAGGTTGTGAATCTCCCACCATTCAACTTCATTGGCTGACCAGTGCAATAAGGCCTGCATCAACCATAAATTTGCTTTTTGGTGCTGGCAGAAGGGCTGCCTTTACTTGCGGGTGCAAGGGGTGCGGGGCACCTAATTCTGGGGGGCATCAAATGTATATCTACTGCAGGCTTCCTCAACCTCAGCCCTCCAGATGTTTGGAGACTACAATTCCCATTATCCCGGACTACTGGCCTGCTAGCTAGGGATCGTGAGAGTTGTAGGCCAAAAACATCTGGAGGGCTGAGGTTGAGGAAGCCTGACCTACTGTATACCGGTCCCGCTCAATCGACGGCAGTAAAAAGCAATGGAGTGAAAGTCTCTGCCCCCCTCTTCTGTCGCTCTGTTACTCCGTAGCGTCAAATATTCCTGACGAGTCAGGAAACAAAAGCAGTTTTTTCTGCTGCGTTGTTGTTACAGGTTCACGATTCCCCCCCTAAAAAAAAGGTCAACAACTGTGGCTTCCCCTCTCCCCCAAAATTTGGGGGCGCTGGGCAGATCTTTGCACCCTGGCGCTGCATATGCTAAAGAGGAGAGACTTGGGAGCCAACTGAATGTCTTCTACCCCTTCCCTCCGAACTGCAATTAAACTAGACTCCTTGGGGTATAGGCAGACTTGCACCAGAAACTTTATTGTTGGTTAACACTTTCATTTTTGCTTTGTATTTATGTACTTAAGCCTAGATTACATATGGTTTTTGGGGGGAGGGGTAATATTGATTTCATTCTGTGTTTGCTAAATTGTTGGTTTTTGTCAGTTTTGAATTTACTGACATGTTCTGTGTCTTGTGTATTTGTAATTCCAAAGCTCTCTATTTTGATGTTCTGAATGTTTTGTGATGGCCTGGGACTCGGGCTCAGACTCGGAACCAGAGGAGTCTCAGTCTGCACTGGATCCTTTGCCTCAGGCATCATCTGAACCAAGTCTGGGGCCTGATTCTGAAGAGCTCCAGTCTGCACAGGTTCCCCTGCAACAAACACCAGCTAGGCCGAGTCAGGGGCCTGAGCCTGCCCTGGCTCCAGATGCAGGGATTACCTTGTTGCCTTCAGCTAGGCCATCACTTACTCCACTACCGGTTGGGTCAGGGGAGGCTGAGATGGCCTCTGGGTCTAGTAACCCACCGACTTCTCCTGAGCTGCAGAGACTAAGGTCTGAGAGAAGGAGAGACCTGAGTACTCGCAGGAGGAGTGCTTGCCTTCGGACAAAACAGGGAGGTGAGTCGCTGGGGGATTAGGACCGGCCATTACCCCAACAAAGATAAAAGGCTATCGGACCCCGCCCCAGGTTGCGGGAGCAACATTGCTGTATGCCAGATCCTGCCTGAGATCCTGTACCTGTCCTTGCCTGGTTTCCTGCCTCGTGTCCTGCCTTGACCCTGTTGGACTGACTCCTAGCAGAACCTTCAGATTCTGGACCGGACCTGGACTGCGGTTCTCGGGTGACCCCCGGGCCCAGCACATGTTTGCTGTGAGTGCTTTGGGCACAGCTTGTGGGAAAGTGGCATATGAGTAAAGTAAATCAAAAACCAATCAATGACCCCAAATTCTGGTTTGATAAGAGAGAGAGAGAAAAAAATGCCCATATCTACTTCCTCTACACCAGGCACATCCAGCTCCCAAGAGACTGTGATCTACTCCCAGTATTAAAAAACTGGCAAAATCTACCCATTGTCATTGGAGGGAGGAGGAGCGTGTGTGGGGTGGGGTGGGTGGATTGCCCAGAGTTGTTGAGGATTAACAAGAGCTGTTGAGTGTTTTTAGGGGGGACTGAACACAGTTGTGCAACTTTTCTTAGAGGGAATGACATACAGTGGTACCTCGGGTTAAGAACTTAATTCGTTCCAGAGGTCCGTTCTTAACCTGAAACTGTTCTTAAACTGAGAGAGCACTTTAGCTAATGGGGCCTCCTGCTACCGCCACCGCGCAATTTCTGTTCTCATCCTGAAGCAAAGTTCTTAACCCGAGGTACTATTTCTGGGTTAGCGGAGTCTGTAACCAAAAACATCTGTAACCTGAAGTGTCTGTAACCTGAGGTACCACTGTACTTCGCTAAGCTATAAATCAGCCAGTAATAAAAACATCCAACACTAAAGCAAACTATCATATCAACAATTGCCAGAAGCAGACGCCTAACGACCACCCACTTTTCACGGCACAAGGACAGAAAGAGGGGGAGCGGGGGCAGAGAGATTTATTCCACAGCTTTATTCATCCAGTGATCGATAATCCCACGATCAACTGGGGTTCTACCTGTTGTTCACAGTCGACCAGTTGGACATCGCTGCTCCACACCATACAAGATTTTATACACCCAAATTTAATTGGCCTGATGGGTCAGAAATTGTGAAGGCCTGACAGAGACAAGCAGCAGACAGAATACTCCAAGGCCTTGTTTACTTGTTCCACTTTTATTTTTATTAAGTGTTTGGGTTTATTTATTTATTTGTTATTTTTATTTTACCCCTATTGGGGAATAGGACGGGATGGTACTTGTCTTGCTTGAAACAACCCTTGATAAGCACTTGCTGAGGATAGAAATGATCAGATCTGTTCAATTGATCTCCCAGAATTCAATCTTTTCTGGCTTAAGATAAAATGATGACAAATATCTTGAAAGGGGACAGAAGTTTTACTGTTGTTATTTGACGGATGTAAAAGGCAGAAAACAACAACAACACCCAGGATGGGTTGCAAAATGACTCTGTTATTTGGGAGTAAGATTTTTGGGGGGTTGTTGTTTCCCTCCCTGCTCCTCTCCACATCCAACCGGTGTATCAACATCCAGCTCCATAATTTTGCACATCTTTATTCGGAATAAAATATGTTCTGTTGTACCGCTGATGTCGGCCACTTGGCAAAATCTGACAGTCAGCGTGGTGGCTTGTCTTGAGGCATTTGAAACTGTCACTAAGGAGGAATGTCTGCCAGAGGCACATTTTAACTGGTTGGCAGTGAGAGAAGTCAGGTGCTGGATCTATAAACATCTTTGGCAAAGAGAGAGGGGGGGAGAGAGAATAAATATTCTCCATAACAGGGAAGCAAAATCAAATTATGGGATTCACTGCCACAAGCTACTGGTTTAAGGCTGTTTCTGCATTAAACCGCATGGAGATTTATATTTAAATAACTTTTTATTTTTTAAAAAAATACTTACTGCTTGATTGTAAGAAAACCTCTAAAAGGTTAACAACAATATAAAATAGAACATAAAAATGTTCAACTAAAAAAGTTCAAAATGGCGTATAAAAACATTCAAAAGTGTTCTGGATTACTAATCAAGATTAAAGACTGTCTTGCTTCAATTTTCACCTTTGCTACCTCAGGTTAGAATTACCAATCCTATGCAGGCCTACTCAGAAATAAGTCCCAGTGGATTCCCTGGAGTTGTTATCAAATCAATATATGGGGGTTGTTTCTTTATTAGTACGACACACCAATACAGCTACTGTACTGGAAAGCAAGTGAAAGCAATTCCTTTCTGACTTTAGTGTGCTGAGCAATCTATTTACCAACGCAGACTTTGAGCATACAGGAAGACAGCGTGGAACAGGCAATATTAATCCCCAAGAGACATCACTGTAGGTATCTAGTATTTTAGAAGGGACTTCTGGGAGCCAGGAACCAGTTAGCAATCTCTCCTCCTCAATTATATGCCCAAAATTTAGACTTATCTTCTGCTCAAGATTCAAAAATGCAAAGGCTGGACTTCAAAAAAACAAAAACAAAAAAACAAACCTCAGATAAGTAGATGGTGGTGCAAAATCTATCACATGCCATACCACAAAGGCTTCTTTTATTTTTTATTTTCAGATAAATTATTTCATATTTTTAATTGAATATACAGTGGTACCTCGGGTTACATACGCTTCAGGTTACATACGCTTCAGGTTACATACGCTTCAGGTTACAGACTCCGCTAACCCAGAAATATTACCTCGGGTTAAGAACTTTGCTTCAGGATGAGAACAGAAATCGTGCTGTGGCAGTGCGGCAGCAGCGGGAGGCCCCATTAGCTAAAGTGGCACCTCAGGTTAAGAACAGTTTCAGGTTAAGAACGGATCTCCGGAACGAATTAAGTACTTAACCCGAGGTACCACTGTAAAGAAAAAATACAGTACAATCCCTTATGAACAGATACTATATAAACACATTTTCTGATTACCACCACCACCGTTTGTTAAACCAGATATTGACTCTACCTCTCAGTTTTCTGATAACTCTTGAAAACAATGTACTACATTTCCAAATTTAAAATGTGTCCTAGCAATGGATGTGGAAACAAGATGATTACCGTATCGCCTCGCCATTAAAAAGGAGGGGAGAAGGGATTTGCTCCTAGTATAGATTTGTGGGACAACAAATGATAACACAGACTTTATTTTAGGATTGTGTGTGTTTCGAGAGGTTATCTGTCAAAGCAACATGTTTCATGGGCACATAAGCTGGTTCACTTGAAATTAGAACCGAATCTATCCGTTCATAACAATTTGGCCAGCGTTGCATCAGAAGAGGCTTTTTTATGCCTGACGCTGCACAGAGCACCATTAAAAAGGGAAATTGATCCTATTGTTTTGGGTGCAATTAAGATTCCATTGTTATAAAGGATTTAACGGATGAAGATTGTGACAGGCTTTTGTCAGCAGCTAACGCTAAAAATTAGTGATGAATCTGAACCAAACTGCTTTAGACTATGAGAACATTTTGGTCCAGGGTTGACTCAATTACATCGCTCAGAGCCATCTCCTTCTATGCGCAAACACACAATACACATAGAAGAGCTGTCCAGTGTTCTGCTACATCCTCTCCAAGGACATGACATGTCCCTGGAGTACCGCTGTGCCCTCTCCAAGCACTTTTTGTTCTCTTACCTCGGGGGCTCAAACTGCATGTGGAGCGGAGCGCTGCAATTCTTTCCTCTGTAGTTTTCTTTTCTTTTCTTGCTTGCTTCCTTTTGCTTTAAATATTGTTTAATTTAAAAAAAAAACACCTCATGGCGATGTCAATCGGACTTCACATTCTTGAGATATATCTTGGGTGCCGTCCATCCCTCAGGAGCACTCCTCAGTCCGTCTTTCTTCCAGACACGTTCCAGATCTCATTCAAACCCTTTTTGTTTCCTCCGGCATCGACCTTCCCTGACCTTCTTCTGCAAAAACTTTGTCTGCTTCATCAGCTTCCTGTACTTGTGTCTGTTCATCTTCCTTCTCCGGATCTTCAGAACGTTCTTGCATTCCATTTTGCCCCTGTTCAGCTCGCCTCCCCCCTCTTCGCTGTCATCCTCAGCCTCTGCACCCTGGGAAGATGGGGGGAGGTCATACTGATGGTTGGGTTCATAGTCTAGCTTCTCATAAACATTGACGGTGCCTCCACCATCAGCCAGCTTTCAAGGGGTGAGATTGACATCTTCCTTGGCACCAGGATTTCTTCCAGCTCAGGGTCCAACGCGTACCACTGCTGGGGTTGGGCTCCATTTCTGTTTGAAGGAAGTGTGCTGTAATTTGCAGAAGTGAGTCTAGGAACCAGAAGCAAGATGGCTGACCTCGACAGAAAGCGTTCTGCAAATCGAGAGGCCCTCGCTATCTGAGACGTCGTGGTAGCAGCATACTGGAGGACCACTCATCCACAAGGGCTTACCATCCCGTTCACGACGATGGGGACTGTTTTGTTTTCCACCTGGGGAAAGAAGGGCACTCAGAGAGGCTGCTTAACCCTGCCGCTTCCTCAGCTCAATATCACTTATGTGCTGTCAGGATGTGGTGCAGCTAGGGCAGAAGCTTGGACGTGAAGACCAGTGCTCAACAGCCCAGAGCTCACACACACACACAAAAATCACCACCTAGAGCAGGCATAGGCAAACTCCAGCCCTCCAGATGTTTGGGACTACAATTCCCATCATCCCTGACCACTGGTCCTGTTAGCTAGGGACGATGGGAATTGTAGTCCCAAGCATCTGGAGGGCTGGAGTTTCCTGTGCCTGACTTAGAGAGTGGCAGGTGATGGAAGCAGCAGCAATCTTGTAGTGGCATGTGTATATTGGTGCCCAGGGCATGTTGTGGTGCCAGTAGCAGCTGCAAATGGCTCCTCAGAGGCCAGATTTGCTGCCCTGCCCCATGTTGCCTCCACAGCAGC
Organism: Podarcis cretensis; assembly: GCF_951804945.1. Classification (NCBI taxonomy): domain Eukaryota; kingdom Metazoa; phylum Chordata; class Lepidosauria; order Squamata; family Lacertidae; genus Podarcis; species Podarcis cretensis. The sequence goes on from NC_137180.1 coordinate 52,540,225, forward strand.
CTCTCAGTGAATAGGAGGCACCGCCGGCCACCTCCCACCCTAGGAGGAAATGGTGGGGGCTGCCCTCTGAGGTCTTCTAGGCTCTGTCCAGCATGGCTGAGAGTGTTTGTTTTATAAATACATTAGGAATACACAAGAGCCAGTGTGGTGTAGTGGTTAAGAGCAGCAGACTTGTAATCTGGTTAACCAGGTTCGCTTCCCTGCTCCTCCACATGCAGCTGCTGGGTGACCTTGGGCTCGTCACACTTCTCTGAAGTCTCTCAGCCCCACACACCTCACAGAGTGTTTGTTGTGGAGGAGGAAGGGAAAGGAGAATGTTAGCCACTTTGAGACTCCTTAGGGTAGTGATAAAGCAGAATATCAAATCCAAACTCTTCTTCTTCAAGGAAGCTGCCTTATACGGAGATTGCATTCAAATGGGATTAATGTGTTAGTTTCCTTGGTTATTGTGCTAATGCTTCTATGCCAATGTTTAACATTCCTTTTACACGGCATCACCCGTTCCGCTATGGAATCCTGGCGCTTTTTTTATCAATATGCTGCTATGTCATGCTAAATTTCACTGCCATAGTTTCTCTGGCTCTAAATCAGACATAAGGAATATACAGTTTGCAATCCTAATTGGACTGAAGCAGTGGGGTGCTAAGTCCCCATTGAAGTCAAGTGGAACTTCTGAGTAGACATGATTTAGATTGCTCTGCACCATGATCTGGTGTGACATCTAGATCAATAAGCTCGGCATGTAACTTGTTGGCAAACGAGGTTAAGAAACTATGCTTTATTATTATTATTATTATTATTATTATTATTATTACTCCTACTACTACAAAAACCTATTACCTGTCTCTTATACAAAGGTCCCAGGGAGAGTCACAACATTAAAACACAACCTTAATATTAAAATACAATATTACACAATATTAAAAACACTTGAAAATAACTTAAAATTACAAAAAAGAGGTGAATCCTTCAAATATACTTCTCAAGTGTCCAAAGCCAGGGTGAATAGGTACGAAGCGAGTTTGCAACCATTTATTGGGTGAGATGACCAGAGCATTTTTGCACCAGAATGACAGTGGACTTATGAAACTGGGTGCTGCAAGACTCAAAACAAAAGCAGGCAAGCAGCTCAGAGTCATAGCTTGCCTGTTCTCCTTTGGGAAGCTCAAACCACAGTATGGCTGATGGAAAACTATGGCTTGGCATGATGTCTAAACTGAGCCTGCAGGTCTTGGTGAAATGGTAGAAGCTGCTGGAAATCCAAAGGGTGACAAAACACGGAACAGCCTGGGCTTGAAAACTGTGCGCCAATTTGGTAGTAGCAACTCTATTTGAATCTGTCTCTCAGCAGCGCCTGCCAGCCTCCAGTTAGGCTGTGTCACACTTTGCTTTGCACTTGGTGTATTTTAATGCAAGGGGAAAGCTGTGGTCCTCTCTTCTCAAGCTTGCCATTGTAACATATTTGACAATTAAGGGTGAATGTTAGCCATCTGTAGGATATGATGCTGTTGTAATAGCTTCTTGTCAGTGGGCTCAGTCATTGTACAACCATGCAAATTGGAACCTCCAATTGCCTGGACTTCCAGAACCCATGAACTTTATTCTCCAATGATCAGGCAGTTATCATGGCCCTCCTAGATTGCTGAGAGGGAAAGACAGCAAACACACTTTTTTATATGTATATCAAAATGGCATTTACTTGATGCTTAATGTTTAGCCAAACTCTGTACTAAAAACCAGTGTTGATGATCAGAACACCATAGATGTTTCCAACAACATTTGGTACAACCAGGATTCGGGCCTGTAAAACGCTAGCCTTATTTTTATTTTATTTTTTTGCAGATCGGGTTTGGGTTTGGCTCCAAGTTTGGAGAGTCTGTTTCTCCTAGTCATGTCACTGCAATGTAAATCAAGCGCTTTTTATTAAATTGGAGTAGAAGGAGCCTGTAACTCTACAAGGCATTTTAAAAGTGCAATTTACAACTGAAATGAGGCCCAGTAACAAATTAATTCAAATAAACACTAATGTAAGGGTGGAGAAGCTCAGGTTCTGGGGTAGAATGTGGACCTCCAGTCATCTCAGCCTGGTGCTTGCAACTCTCCTCAGCTCACACACCATCTCTCCAGGCCACCTCCTTCCCTGGCCTGGCTTTGCACATTCCTCATGTGATTTTGTCTTGTTGGACTGTGTTGTTGAACTGTAAAAAGGTAAAGGTAAAGGTACCCCTGCCCGTACGGGCCAGTCTTGACAGACTCTGGGGTTGTGCGCCCATCTCACTTAAGAGGCCAGGGGCCAGCGCTGTCCGGACACTTCCGGGTCACGTGGCCAGCGTGACGAAGCTGCTCTGGCGAGCCAGAGCCGCACACGGAAACACCGTTTACCTTCCCGCTGGTAAGCGGTCCCTATTTATCTACTTGCACCCGGAGGTGCTTTCGAACTGCTAGGTTGGCAGGCGCTGGGACCGAGCAGCGGGAGCGCACCCCGCCGCAGGGATTCAAACCGCCGACCTTTCGATCGGCAAGCCCTAGGCGCTGAGGCTTTAACCCACAGCGCCACCTGCGTCCCTTTGTTGAACTGTAATAATGCCTTTTTCTTGACAGCAAAAGTTTGAGGGTGTGCTGAAACTAGTCGACTGCACAAAGGTAAAAATTACCTGCATTGCCCTGTGTACTTTTGCCTCTGACCCCATACACCACTGGCATGTGGCCCCTGGAAAGTTACGCAGAATGGAATGTGGCCCTTGGGTTTCAAAATGTTCCCCACCTTTGCTCTGAAGAATTGTTTCTTTGCCTACTCCTAAATCTATTCCACCCCAAACTGAGTTTGTTAAGAACAGTTGTGGGCCTTTACAGGGTACCATTCCCTGAACTTCAGATAAATCATCTGGGTTTGGGGGACAAAGTGGGCAAGTGCAATCCAGCAAATGTGTGTGCAAATAATAAAAGAATGAGATGGTGTTGTATTTGCTCATACAGTGGTACCTTGGGTTACATACACTTCAGGTTACAGACCCAGAAATAGTACCACGGGTTAAGAACTTTGGTTCAGGATGAGAACAGAAATCATGCTCCGGCGGCGCGGCAGCAGCAGGAGGCCCCATTAGCTAAAGTGGTGCTTCAGGTTAAGAACAGTTTCAGGTTAAGAACGGACCTCCGGAATGAATTAAGTACTTAACCCGAAGTACCACTGTATAGTAATAAGAGACTGGACATCCTGTGAAATGTTATGGCATGTTAGCGTCCCTTTGTTCCATTCAAGTTCTATGATTCCTTGGGTTGCAGTTATGGCAATGGCCAGCTGCACACTGGCTGCATGCCAGTGTTATTGAATTTAAGCCTACCTTGCAGAGACTATACTTTGGCAACTGTCTAGCCACACCACCATCTCTGCTTTCTTATCTACCATTGCAGTATCCCTTGTCAGAGATGCCCTTTGAACCAGGGGGTCCCTTATAGCAGATTTCAGTACAGAAATAGCACGTTTACTACTGACAATGAACGAAATAACCACACAACTATAAATAGGCATCGTTGTTGAGTTATGTTGCCCAACTAGTGTGAAGGTCCCTTCTACCTGGTAAGGTTTCCAAACATGGCTGGGCCTCTCAGCATCACAGGGTGACTCTTATCTATCGATCTAGTCAGTACATTAAGGTTACCAGTTCTTTTTCAATGAATCTGGGGACACTTTTCAACTTCAATGGATTTTGTATGGGGACTGATTTGTGAATCCGGGGACTGTCCATGGGAAACAGGGACATCTGGTAACCTTACAGTACACACACACACGCACACACACACACACACACACACACACACACACATATAGTCACAATTCAATGCTCCCCTTAGCCAGGTGCACAGCCTGATCAGTTATAAGGCAGATTCCCATGTTCATAAATAAATGTGATCGCTTCCTCATCCCTGTTGAATGGTGTCAAGTTTGCACTGATGTGAAAGCACGTTGTTCTTGCTTTCCTCCTTTGACCAGGTGGTTGTTGCAACAGACTTTCAATCTGTGTCCAAGTCTGGAAACCTAAGAAGTTCCAAACTTTAATGAGAGCTCATTGCAGTGAGCCGCAAAGATGCTCGGTAATACCTTTTAGGACCAAACCCCTCTGTCACAAGTCTTCTTGACAGTCAGGCTGTCTCATCGTTAAGTCTCTGTTAAAATGAAACTCCGTTTACAGCCAAAGTTTTCCGAGTTGCCAATCAAGTCTTGTTATTGACTGACCCTATTAACAAGATTTCATTTGGGGGGAAATAATCTTGCCATGAAATGTGCTTGCAGCGTATTTCTTCGCCTCTTTATTGTTACTTGCTCCACTCTAACTTTCAAAATTCATTATTAACAAAGGTTGTATTTAAGATTCCTCTGTCTACTGCTTAACAACACCCAAATTAGCCTCGACGGAATTAACTGTAATTAAGGACATTGTGAAATATGGTTGGGGCAAACAGAATTACACTGTATTACTTTATTAATAATATTCTTTAACTACACTGTAAATTGCTATTAGGCCTGCATATTACTGCCTAGATATGGAAATAGTCTTTTGCTATGCTAATCTAACACAATTTTCTTTTAAATGTAAACAAATTATACTCTATTAATATGCTGTTCTACTTACATAGTTAATTATTGTAACAGTAAGGAATAAAATTGTTCTGCTTTTTCTATTTCTGATGGAAAAAGGGCTACATAAATAGTTTAATAGGGAACTAATTATGCAAAAAATTTAGATGCCTAAAATGTGTTTGTAATTACATTAAAATGGTCTTCTGTTCAAATATTGGAAAGCCTGCTAATTGGAGGCTAGCTGGAAATTTAAATATTGTGAATCAATGATTTTAATACAGTACTTTGTTTGGTTGCGTTTCTGTTCATATTTGTCTTTGGAAATGAAGTGAATATTTAATGGTGTTTAATAAGTGGGTTTTTTGAATTTCATACCAATGAAGTTGGTAAGTGGCAGGCGTGAATTTTAAACATCCACGCTGTAGCATTATCCTTAATTTAGACTCAGGGTGTGTCAAACTGCTCAAAATTCTAGCAATGAAAACAACAATACAAATAACTCAGAAAGTTAAGTTGGTGGGAAAATGGGAGAATGGGGGAGAGAAAGATGAGGGTGACTGAATCTGTCAATTTCAGTTTCTCTCTGTTTCCTATTTATTTATTTTTAAGTCCTCATCAAAATTCATCAGCATTTTAGTGCAAATTTCTTCCGACATATACATCCTGGTATGCAATTTTGCCTGATGTGTACACTCTTCTTTTTGCAAGCAATTTCCCCTAATAAAAAAAGAGGATTTCCTCCAACATGTGCATTTTATGCCCACAATTCCCTAACCAAGTTATTTTGGTGCACATTATCTGGCCGGAGAGCAGCGTCACAAAATTCAGAGAAGAACAGATTTGAAAGGATTGCTGTGCTTCAGCTCACACCTTGTTTCGAAAAGTACAAATCAGGTAGGTTTGACTAAACCTGAACCAAACCAAATTTATCCCCTCAGCCTCGCAAGAGAACAACAGAGAGACGGAGAGAGTAGTGTGGATAGTTCAAAATAAAAACAACAAAAAAATGCACTGAAAAATTCAACAATAGCTTGCAAATTTCTGACTTGCATTTGATAAAGCCATCTTAGCCTCGTACCTGCCCATTGTTGGAAGAATGTAAACATATATATATATATATATATATATATATATATATATATATATTTAGGACATCCATTCATTCCTCTGTCCTAACATCTGGCTATCCATAGGAAAGCTAGCATCTTAGGAGGCCTGCAGATCAACATTTCCATTCTAATATCTCTTTTATTAACTTCATGGCTACAGGACAGAGTGATCTACTGAAAAGGCTGCAAGGCTTGGAAATGAGGAAGGAAAATGGCTGTTCCCTTGCTGTTGGTGACATAACCTTTAAGCAAATCCTCACTGGTGGACTATGGATGCTGGACCTTTTGCCTGGTCCAGCAAGGCTTCATAAAATATAATAATGATGTGTCCAGCATTGTTTTGGGTAGGTTGTGAAGGCAGGATGCAGTCCATGAGACTGTTAGGCTCTGTATACGGAGCTCTTATCTGAACTATCCTCCACACCATCCTATTTTAATAGCATTTGAACTTCGCCCAAGTTCTTATTCCGCAACAACCTTGCAAAATTAACCATGGTGCAATTTTAGCCAAGCACCAGAAAGGAAAGTACTAGCACCTTAAGGCACCTCGTGCCAGAGCACTTTAAAACACCTTAACTTTCAAAAAATGCAACATCGATGGTATCTAACACCATGGAAACTTTCAAAAATGTATAAAAATGTGTCAAGTAATTGTTGGAGATGCGGGGACTCAGGAACATTCTACCATATGCGGTGGATATGTAGGAACATACAGGTATTCTGGGAGAGTATCCATGCAGAACTGCAAAAAATGCTAAAGATCTCTTTCAATAAAAAAACCAGAGGCCTACCTCCTAGAAATAACAGATTTGGATATTCCACAAAAGAGGAAGGGTATCTTTTTATATGCAACGGCGGCAGCAAGAGTTTTGATCGCAGCAAAATGGAAGAGTAATGAAATCCCCTCTATACAAGATTGGATCCAAAAGCTGACAGAATATGCCGAATTAGATGGTTTATCAGAAAAATTAAAGAATAAATCAAAACAGGAATTTGTTTCAAAATGGGAGGTTTTCAAAGAATATCTGAAAAATAAATATAGTAGTTTAAATTCTGTTCCAGCATTCAAGGAACTTCAGTAATAGTTGCAAGGTAGATATAAGAAATTAGATTTATTAAGAATAAGTTTAATTATGATAAAAGTGTGTATTGGCAATAAGTAATATGAATCTGAAATCTGGAATAGACGGGAGGTTGGGTCTTTAGTGTTAAGACCAATAGATGTTTTATTGTTTGCTAAGAAAATTATGTGTCTATGGTTATTCTTGTGTGTAATTTGGTATTTGTGGTGTTGTTTTTTTCTCGTATCAATAAAAAACTTTATTTTTTTTTAAAAAAACACACCTTAACCCCAAATGTCAGGCTTGAGGGATTTTCTTCTCCCCCAGTAGCCTCAAGGATCAAAGAAGAAACGAGAAGGTTAGTATTTGTGGTTTTATTCAGTAATCGTGGAGAAAGGCAATTAATCCAGTCCTTAACACCATGGTGATGTTGCTCACTCTCCTTCCTTCCCAGGGCTCTACGGGAGACTTCAGGAGTCAAATGTTGTTGTTTCAGGAGTCAAATTTGCTCTTGAATTCTAAGTGAGCAGCGAGTACACAGTGATGGTGGTGCTTCTGTGCTCTCCAAGGAAGTCTCTGCTGGCAATTCTCCGACTCCCCCACCTTCTCCTAAGATCTCATAACTTGGCAACTCTGAGTTCTGCCACAATTCTATCCTGTCTCCCTCTTCTCTTGAAACTACTGGAGAAGGGGGGAGAGATCCCCCCCAACTTCCCCTCCTCCTCCAAGGGAAACAGAGGAGAAGGAGGGGGTGATTCCCAAACCTCCTCTTCTGTCTAGTCCCTGATACGTCATAAGTTTGGGGGGCCTAAAGTCCACTTCATCAGATGCATCATTCTTGGTAACCCATGAAAGCTGATGCAGGTCTCCTTTGCATCTAATTGGCACAGTTGAAGATCCTGAAGGAACAGGCCAAAGGCCCATTTTGTCCAGCATCCCAGTCTCACGGAGGGCAACTAGAAGCAGAGCATGAGCGCTGTGGGGATGATTGGGGAGGCAGGAGAGGATATATTATTTGATGATACCCTTCCTAACTTGCGCTAGCAAGTTCTATCTCCTAGCAGAGTGTCATGATCCGGTTCACAGGCTATCAAAGTCCTGGCTGGGGACGTCGGGATAGGGGGCAAGATGGCAGGGTGGGAGCAGAAACAGGAGTCCAGAAGCCAGGAGTCAGGAAGCCAAGAGTCTGAGGGTCAGAAAGCCAGGAGTCAAGAAGCCAAGGGTCCGAAGTTCAGGAAGCAAGGAGTCACAACGTCAAGGGTCTGAGGATCAAGAAGCAAGGAGTCAAACACAGCAAGGCAGGGAACATGTTGCTGTGGCAAAGAGCTGAAGGGAAAATGCTGACCTTATATCCCTTCCCAGCTCTTGCCACCAGGTGCTGTGAGTTACTATTTGGCCTCACCTGTGAGGCCACACCTTGCCTCTTCAGAACAAACTTAGGAAGGCCCCAGTCCTGCAAAGTCCGATTGGTCACAGGCCCTGGCTCCTGCACGCATACCTGACACAGAGTTCCAAACATCCCCTTTTGAAATTACACAGCAGTTAGCTTGTTGCTGGCTTGTCTGAGCTTCACTACTCAAGATCCCTGGTAAGATCCCTTCTAATCCCTCTTAAAAAGAATAGACACGAGAATCTGATTAAAGTTAACATAAAAGTAGTTTACTCACAGATTCATTCAGGTTCACAGATAGATCCCTGAAGGCAGGCTTAGGTTACGTAACTATATATCTACATGAGCTGTCCCATAAAGGAATTAGTCCCAAGTGACTGCGACTGAGTAGTCACTTCTCCTAACACACAGGAACACAAAATGGAGAAGAAGAGAAGAACGTGAAGGACGTCTGCTCCTCTACCCAGAACAGGCCACACCCACTTCAAGTCACATGCAGTGGAAGTCTGTCCCAGCTCAGGAGGAAACAGAAAGTTTTATCCTGAGTGGTACAAAACATCCCCTAACATGTCCACAAGTACAATGTTGTACTTGACTGCTATAAGTTTCACATCCCACAAGCGCAACATCACTCTACTCACTTGGCAATTCTGAACAACTGGTGAGCAGCTGCACTGAAAGCTACATAGACTCAATAAAATGGGTTTCAGTGTGTCAGGGACTGGACTGAAGGGGCTGAGATTGAGTAGGAATGGTGGAGATTGCCCCCCTCCTTCTCTTCCTGAAGCTGCTAGAGAAGAGGAAGGCAGTATTGAATTACAGCAGTGGTTTGAGGAAGGTCACAGTTCAGAGACAGGCGAACAGAAGAGTTGGGAGAATATAGGGATGAGGTAGCACCAGAGCAGCCAGCTGACACATTGTCACTAGAGAGTATTTCTGACCCCCCCTTCTCCCAGAACTCGGCGTTCGTTGAGAGTGCAAGAGCAAAGGGATCAGAGACAATTAGCCCCTGGTAGTCACCGTAAGGGGAAGTGCTGTTGGTAGGAAGGAAGGGGCGGAAGAACTCAATTGGAGCAACGCCATTAATGGGACACTGGCTGTCTCTCGCTGGGATGATCGGATAAACTCATCAGTAAGAACTCTTCTTTGTTTTCCTTGCTTCTTGCTGCCTCCGGGGGAGGGATAGAATTCCCTGAGCCTGATACGGTGACTTGGCTGAGCATCAGCACACAGTTCACGTGCCACAGACCCGCAGTGCAGATTTTACAGGCTCAGCGGGTAGCAGGTGGCTGACGCGAAGCAGTTCAGTGTAGGTGCAGTATCAGGAGTGTCGGATTGGCACCACCACGGCACCACACCTTGCCAAGCTCCCCATTGCCTCGCCCTTCCCCTCAGTAACTGGCAGGGATGCACAGCATTGGGAAGTCAGGAGAGCAGCCCAGCCACCATTGGCCCACTTAAGATGCATATGGGAAGCCCACAAGAAGGCTTTGAGCACAACAGAATTGCCAGAAACTGGTATTCAGAGGCATCCTGCTTCCCACACTGCAGGTAGTACCTGCAGCCACCTTAGTACCTTGGCACCTGGCACCAGCACACCTGAAATCCCACTGGTGCTACTTGAGGATAAGTGGCCGTGAATCACAATGTTGGCTCAGGGATCCGCATGAAACAGCTCTGTCTGAATGGCAGCACTCACATGCAACAACTTGGAAGGGAAATATGGAAACAGCTTGTGGTACAAAGCAAGGGATGGATTTCCAAATGGCTAATCTCCAGCCACCCACACAAGTTTTGTCTCTCTTTAGCACCTTTCTCGGTTGCTAAGTCTCACGTCTAAGATTGGGGAGCGGGGGGGGGGGGAGTGGAATCGGGAGAGAAGATATTGCAAATCATGTACCAAAATTATACATAGGGAAGCTGAAAAATGAAAATGGTATTATTATTATTATTATTATTATTATTATTATTATTATTATTATAAAAAGAAAGCTCTGAATTATTGCAGCAGCAACAACAACACACACACACACACACACACACACACAATTATTCCAGGCTGTGACACAGGATAGTGCACGGCCAACAAAGCCCTGAGATGAATGGGTGGAAGCAAACATACAAGGGCCATAAGCAGGAGGTCTGGTACTAAGAAAAGGGGGAAAATTACCGAGTAGCAGGCTGGCAGGCCTGCAATTACTCAGTCAGCTCCAGGGAAATAGGGAAGGCAGCCAGCATCTTTGAGAAGGTCTCCGCATCAAGAATGAAAATGTAAACTTCCATTTGTGTTGATCTACGCAGGAAGGGCTCAATCTTTATTAACTGAGGGATAGTTCAGTATTTGCTTTTGGCCTCTTTATCCTCTGTCGATCAGGGGCGGGGAAACCTGTGGACCTCTAAATGACACTTGGTAATATGACACCCTACGCGAGGCCAAAATTTGACACACAAATACCCCTCAGCCCCTGTGCTGCCTTCCCAAAGTTGGGTAAGGGAGGCACCAGGCTTTGGGAAGGAGATGTGAGGCTCTGGCAGAGTCCTAAAGCTCTCCCTCCTCCTCCTCCTCCACTACAGTGTGGTGTAGTGGTTAAGAGCGGTGGACTGGTAATCTGGGGAACCGGGTTTGATTCCCCACTCCTCCACATGCAGCTGCTGGCTGACCTTGGGCTAGTCACACTTCTCTGAAGCCTCTCAGCCTCACTCACCTCACAGGGTGTTTGTTGTGGGGGAGGAAGAAGGGAAAGGAGAATGTTAGCCGCTTTGAGACTCCTTCAGGTAGTGATAAAGCGGGATATCAAATCCAAACTCTTCTTCCTCCTCCCTCCCAAAGCTGAGCAAGTGTTAACTATGCTTTGGGAAGGAGGCAAAAGGACTCTAGGACCTAGTGAGGCCCCTCATACCTCTTTTCCAAAGCCTCCACTAGGCTTTGGGAAGGAGGTGGGAAGATGTCCCCTTGGCCACTGCACCCTGGGGGGGGGGGACTGGTCGTGCTGCCCTAAATCTGCCTCTGGGTTCCAGACTACAGACCGTCCCCCCTCACCAGTATTGATCATTGGTTAGACGGATGGGAGTTGGAGTCCACCAACATCTTGGGAGAGCCAATGATAGTGATTTGCCTGTTTACATGGAAGCTTACTTGGAGGTGGTGCTTACTCCTAGGTAACTGTGCACATGACTGCAGCCCGTGTCGATTAAATGCAGCCTCTGAAAATTAAGAACAAACCCAAGGCAGCTCACAGGATAAAAATAACAAGAACAATAAAACAATTAAGACAATATCAAACCGTTGAAAGCACATCAGCATACACTACATGTCAGCCAGCACAAAAATTACCCATTGAAAGTCTGCTAGAATAATATTATTTTTTCTAGTGTATAAACTACTGCCATATTTGTTTTGTCCTAAATGTTAAGCCCAAAAGTTTGGGACTTCTAAGTCCCATTCATTGCAATGGCAAGAGATTATTTTTACTGCAGCCAACGGAAGTTAAAATTCTTCGCCTAATTTGGATCAAATCTTTAGGTTGGATCCAGTGCTAGTTCTACTCAGCATAGTTCCGTTGACGTTAATCGGTTTGGCTAAATTAGGTCCATTTATTTAAATGGGTTTACTCTGAGAGGAACTTTGTTGGATACAACCCCTTATTGATTTTTTTTTTAGTCTTTTGCCTTTACTTATCATTTCATGTTGAGTTATTATGGAATGATTTGTTTTCAGTTGTTTATCACATTGTAATGGTTAAGCGTATTATTTTCACAATTTCTTCTCCACTCGTGAGCAAATTGTAAGGAACTGAGCGATCTGGTCCAAAAGAAGGAGGAAAAGGAAAAAAGAAAGAAAAAACCTTGTAGCCCTCTCTTGCTTTGATCTTAGATGCCAAAAGCCAGCTCAATGTTATGGCTGAGTAATAAATCCCTTTAAGATGTTATTTGACTTTGTAATGGAAATGTTGACAGACGTTCCGTCGCAGCCACGGAAGTGGGCAGTGTTATAATGCAGCGCACAGTCAAACCAGTAATTGCTCCTGACTGCCATCCGCAGTGTTCACAGTGCTGGCCACTGGGCAGTGTTTGTTAATACAGCTCCTTTCACCTGAAACAAATGAGGTCTAATTAACTCAATCTGAAAAATCAGTGCTCACCAGTAATATGATTAATGGGTGTTTTATTTTCCACCACAATCAGTTGAATGAATTGTTTGGAAAGGATTTATGGGGAAATAATAGATTTACTCATTTATGACAAAGCTGAGGGTGAGTTTCCTCCCCCTTTCCTCCATGCATGGGTGTGTGTGTGTGTGTTTGTGTGTGTATTGTTATCCTAAGAGTCAGAAATCAACCCCTTGACTTAGTTTAGCAAATTTGTTTACATGTTCAAATGAAAGAATAATTCCAGGGTCCCTCTAGGGCAGTGATGGCCAAACTCGGCCCTCCAGCTGTTCTAGGACTACAATTCCCATCATCCCTGACCACTGGTCCTGTTAGCTAGGGATGATGGGAGTTGTAGTCCCAAAACAGCTGGAGGACCAATTTGGCCATCACTGCTCTAGGGAACATTGCCCCCCCCACTCATCTCTGCATATTAGGGATAACACCCCCACAAATGTTTACATGGTCCCTGAGCACTAAAGGGTGGTATTGTCCTAATTTCTTTGTGTAATTCTTGAGACTCTTGATTTGCAAGACTCGAGCATTTCAGAGAAAACTAGGGATTCTTTCATTCAGTGATATGTGGACATGTAAACCTAAGGAGAGCTGCTGTCTCTGGTAGGCAGTGGCTGAAGGGCAAAGATCCATTTAGATCCACAAATGATTCAAGCCAGTTCAAAACATAGCCATGTTTAAATAACACTTCCTGTTAGGCACATGCCTTTGAAAGCCAAGGAAAGGCAGAAGCTCGTCTGAACACACCTGGCACAAATCACCAAAGTTATGGACAAACTCTGTTATAATATCTCCACTTATTCAGGTAGAGACAAAGTTAAGATTCCGTGGATAGGCAGAATGGGAAAGCACACATATGCAATGGTTCTGTGGGAACACACATTAACACCTACAGGATAAATGATCGGAAATTAAAAGAGGTTTGCCATGCACACAAAATGAAAAGATATGCAGTTACAAGTGGAACTGTGTAGTAAAATGTTGCAGTGTGAAATACGAGTTATTATTCCGTGCCCAGTGGGCATGCTCAGTATCTATCTATCTATCTATCTATCTATCTATCTATCTATCATCTATTTTTATGGACTAATAGCCGTAAATAAAGATTGATTGATTGATATCTATCATCTATCTATCTATCTATCTATCTATCTATCTATCTATCTATATCATCTATCTATCTATCTATCTATCTATCTATCTATCTATCTATCTATCCATCTATCTATCTATCTATTGGAGTCCTTCCCTTCCCCTAAAGTTTGTTTTTTCTTGGGTGGTGGGGCAGGTGGGCACATTTGTTCAATCCCAGCTATTTTAAAAACTTGCGTTTCTTCATTTATTTCTATAGACGGTTTCATTTCTGCCCCAGAGGCAGAAATACTAAAAATAGCTTCCCATTGTGAACCAGGAAATTACCTCTCCATACAACGAGATGACTCCATCTGTACCCACTTTTGATCTCTATGTGTCTCCTCCTCCCTTTCAAACCACTCAGGTTTTATTCCCAGCACATCCTTGTTGTCAGTTCTCGTTCTCCCTCGCTTAATGTTCTATACCATTTGTCTCTTACTGGGAGGGGTGGGGTTCCCCCTTGCATTTTTGTAGGGGTGCAGATATTTTGTACTTGCTCATACTTTACAGTTACTCTGTGTCTGCCTACACCTCTGTCTTGTGTTTGGGTGGTACAGTTTTGGCTCCTTAAACATCAGTGCAGGAAGACTCACATGGGCACTGGTGTACGAATCCACAACTAATACAGGTTTGTATTGAATTTGGCTTGCTGGATCTGGTCTGGGCTCAAAATACAGTTCTTTTAGTACAGAGTACACCTGATTCTTGACGCGGGTTGCGCTGTGGGTTAAACCACAGAGCCTAGGACTTGCCAATCAGAAGGTTGGCAGTTCGAATCCCCGCGACGGTGTGAGCTCCCATTGCTCGGTCCCTGCTCCTGCCAACCTAGCAGTTCAAAAGCACATCAAAGTGCAAGTAGATAAATAGGTACCACTCCGGCGGGAAGGTAAATGGTGTTTCCGTGCGCTGCTCTGGTTAGCCAGAAGCGGCTTAGTCATGCTGGCCACATGACCCGGAAGTTGTACGCCAGCTCCCTCGGCCAATAAAACGAGATGAGCGCCGCAACCCCAGAGTCACCATTAGGGTCAGGTGTCCCTTTACCTTTACACCTGATTCTTAAGCGGAGACTGTGCCCCCTCAGGCTGAGACGCTGTAATTTCAGAAGGCAATAATGAAACCAGAGGCTTCTCTTGGTATGGGCTTTGTCACGGCTGCCACTAGCTGCCTTGTCTTCCCTTCTTTGGCACCTCAGTGCTATCCTGGAATTCCTCTTCTGTGCAGACAGGTTTTTCTGCCTCAGAATAAAACTGAAATAACAGACTTTAGAGTTCATGAATGTGCATGTACGCAAACCTCTTGGCCTATTCATTCCCCCGCAAAGAGATGCGAGGGTGTCAGGTGGACAGTCTACAGCTGTTAAGGAGCTATGTGTCAACTTTATTTACTAAAGTATGTGATGATAATTACGGTCTCGAGGATGGGGGAGGCAAGTGCGCAAGCAGAATGGACATACATACTTAATGATTTCACTTTCCTGCAGCATTCTGAATCCGTAAGAACAGTGTATGTCACTGGAGACATGTTGAAGCAGCCCCGGCAAGCTGTCTGCATGGAACCTAGCGATGACTGTATGTGGCAGTGTGCATTCAAAGTAAAAAATTAATTTACAAATGGGTTTCAAGGTACCCAGCAGATGGAAGAGCAGTCAAATCCCAACCAAGCACCCTTGTCTTTTAACCCTTGAGCTGACGGTATGCGCAGGCGAGCTGTAAAGGATAATCAAAGACTCCTGGTTCAGATCTGTTTTGTTTATTGTTGGTTTAAAAAAAAAACACCACGGTTGCTTTAAAAGTGAAACACCTGTAGTTTTACTGCTTGCTAAGACGTACTTGTAATAAGGCATGCAGAAGACAGATGTGCATCTGGAAACCTAGGAACTGTTTCAGATTATATAAACAAGTGGGGAGAGAGGCCAAGGGAAGTTTTGCAGAAATTTAAGGAGGCAGGCCCCACCCAGGCACCAGAGAGTGATATTGGAGGATTCCTCAGGGAGCCTGAGCTTTTCCTGACCGCATCGCTTCCTCTCCTCTTTGACTGCCAATGCAAAACATGGCTCATCCAAGCAAAATTAATTTAGTCAACCACAGATACAGTCCTTCTCTTCTCTACGGATGTTTTCATTAAAAAAAAAACACCCCACTAACAAACTCAATCCACCTATTCCCTCTCTCCCCCACCAACACCCTTGTTACTCCCACCAGAAGAGTTTTAAAATGAAGAAGATTTGATCTGGCACATCCTTCCATCTGTGGTTCCTCATTCCTTGACATTCCCCTGCATCAAGCCTTGAGGTAAGAGAAGGCAATTGGATAAGGATTTCATGGGTTCACACTGTTCGTGGCCAACTGGATTGAACCCTAAGGAGGAAATAACAACAGGAAGGGATTCTTTAAATCAGAAAATTCCAAAATCCATATTAGTGCAATACAGTGGTACCTCGGGTTAAGTACTTAATTCATTCTGGAGGTCCGTTCTTAACCTGAAACTGTTCTTAACCTGAAGCACCACTTTAGCTAATGGGGCCTCCTGCTGCTGCCGCGCAGCCGGAGCACAATTTCTGTTCTCATCCTGAAGCAAAGTTCTTAACCTGAAGCACTATTTCTGGGTTAGCGGAGTCTGTAACCTGAAGCGTATGTAAGCTGAAGTGTATGTAACCTGAGGTACCACTGTAAATCTCTCTCCTATGCCCACTAGATCACTGTGTACTGTGGGAGTGTTTCTCCCTAAGTTCTCAAAATATCAGATTTTGAGCAGGAAATTTTGAGCAGGGCTTTCCATGTGGTTGCCCCTGCGCAGTGGAAAAACATTTCTGTTGAGATACAACAGGCATCCACTATGCCACTCTCTGCTCTGCAGTCCCAAAAGGGATCCAGACAGGAGTGGCTGGATAGTTGCAAGAACGCAGCTAAGAAAATGCAGTGCTCATTCACAACTTGCAGGCACATTCATCAAAAGCATGGCAGATTTCTGAATGACCAAAATCTACTTCTGAATTAGGAAGATACGCCCTCGCTCCCCTCCCTTAGTCTAAGCTGGGTGCTTAAAACCAAAACCGAGCACTCTGTTTTAATGACGGCAATTTATGTTTAAAATGGAAGGCCTTCGAAACTGGCAAAAATCAGTTTTTAAAAGGGTGCTGCCCAGTGCCAAAGTAAAGCAATCCCTTTGTTGCCTCCGTTATTTGTTTGTAATAAAAATGTATGGCACGGCATGGCTTCTGGTTTATAGACTGAGTCACAATGCACACACAGTTGGCTAGCATACTAAAGGGAGCTGCTTAAGCCATTGCTTTTTTGTTGTTGTTGTTGCTAGGGTTTGGCTGTTGAGCTGGGATTGATTTGAATATTGGTGGGGGGAGACTGCATTTCAAACTCCACAAGGTCCAGAATTCTGGTTACACACACACACACACAACCCCAGCTGAGATAGTTGGAAAACAAAATCTGGATCAAATATATGACAGCGTGAATGTAACGCTGAGAGCAACAACAGCTGATGAATGGAAATGGTCTTCCAGTGGGATTCCCACCTGGGCGGGGATCATTCGCTGCTCCATTTCCTCTCCAAAGTGTTGGAAAAGGTACACATGGTCAGACAGCGAAGAGTCTGAGATGGGCCAGAATCTTCCTGCAGGCCTCTGTGAATTTGAACGGGGGGGGGGGGGGGACACAGGATGTGTGTTAATCCTCTCATAACTCACCAAGAATGCTTCCTCCAAGACATTCCCAAGACACGCAACTTTTCCAGAAGGAGTCTATCTGTCCACAAGTTAGATTTTTTTTCCCTTTCTTCTTACTTGCTGGTGGGGAGGAGAGGACGAGAAAAGGCTGAGTTTGGAAAGGGGCACCCTCTTGCGCAAGACGGTAACAAAACATTCATTGTGACAGAGGAGAATACTCGTGAGGAGGCTGTAGCGTTGTCCTCTGTCATCCCTTGGACTGCCGACAGAACGTAAAACCCGCGGAAACAGACAGACACTTATTTCATTGATTGCAAAAATGCATTGCGAGCCAATTAAAGCACCATTAGCAGACCTGAGATTTTGCTTCATCGGTACGGCAGCAAGGATTCTTCTAGCAAAGTATTGGAAGACACAAGAGCTACCCACGCTGGAGGAATGGCAGGCGAAAGTGATTGACTTTATGGGATTGGCAGAAATGACCGGCAGAATCCGCGACCAAGAGAAAGAGACTGTGGAAGAAGATTGGAAGAAATTTAAGATTTATCTTAAGAACTATTATAAAATTGAGGAGTGCTAAAATGCTGAGGGAAAAGAAGACGTAGAATTGCAGTGGAAAATTGTGTTTAATTTTAGGGTGGAATTGAAAAGGAGAATGAATTTACATTTAATTGGTTAAGAAGGGTTGCTGAATAATGGTTTAAAATTAAGGATGCAAAAAGGGAAAGGTATGGGGAAGTCCGGGAAAAGAGGGTTATGGAAATAAGGTTAAGAAAATATGATTTTTTGTGTTTGTTTTTATGTTGTTTTTGTTTATGTTAAAAAATTTGGAAATTAATAAAAATATTATTTTTTTAAAAAAAAGAGATTTTGCTTCATCGGAAGGCTGCAAAGCGGCTTTCTTATTGAGGGCCGTATTCCCTTCTGAGAGACCTTCCAGGGGCCACATGCCAGAAGTGGGCAGTGCCAGAGGCAGACGTGGGGGGCAAAGTATGCATTACCATACCCCTCTGTGTGCTCTGGAGATACATTTTCACAGTTCAAGGGCACATTCCAGTCAGGCAAAACCACTCAAGGAGGTTGCAAAGCAGGCTAGTAAGGGGTTTGACCTGAGGAGAGGAGGTGTGGCTTCAAAGAGCCCCAGGCTTCAAGGCTTCATGGGCCTCATTCAGCTCCTGGGCCTGAGGTTCTCCACTCCCGATATAACAGTGAAGGATAAATTATTGCTGGTGCAACAAAAAGGCTTTCCTCTGTGGAAAGACTGTCCGGTGGGCTCTCAAATTTCAGCGGTGCCCTGTGTGATGCTAAAATTCTGCATGCACACACACAGCTTGCGCTCCATTCTACAGGCACCCCCTACAGCATGGCACCCATTTCCGCCGCAGTGGTCACACCACCCTAAAACCAACTCTGGATTGCCCCATGATTAGAGGGGGCAGCTGGAAAGTACAGATGCAATGAATTTGGGAAGGAATTTAGGGGCAGCATATGTTATGGGTTAAGCTCTGGCAGGTGAGATAACTGACTTATCCCCTTTTGATCCTCTGAACATAGAGACTGACAGCAGCCTTCTGTGGATGTTTGCCCTGTTGTCCTGCAAATCTTGGGTTGGAAGCGAAGGCCCTTCTTTAAGTCAGCTGCAATTGTTATGTACTGAAGTTCTCACCCTGGACCAGCAGGGGGACACTGTAGATAGTTTTCACTCAGGTCCACATATGCAAATAAGGAATTGAAAGCGACACTCAGTGATTGGATAGTTACAGAAAGTTGTTACTGTTGCTTTGTAGTTGAGCTCTATATAAGCAGGTTGGCTGAACCCTTCAGTTCAGTTCTGTTCTGGCCTGTGAATAAACAAGAGCTGTCTGAAGAGGCTTAAGCAAACCCACGAAGGACCAGGCTATCAGGGGCTACTAAACATGGTGGCTATGTTCTGTCTCTGCTGTCGGAGGCAAAGTGATCCTGAATCCCAGTTGCTGAGAATCACAGATTGAGAGAATGCTGTTGCACTTGGGTTCTGCTTGTGGGCTTCCTATGGGCATCTGATTGGTCACAGGGTCCTGGACGAGATGAGCCATTGGCTTGATACACCAGGCACTTTGTGCTCTTATCCAACCTTTCTTCTCTCGTTGCAAGATCTGCATGATTTTTTCTCTTGATACATTGAAAGGAGAACAGGGTGGGGTGCAGAACAAGACTTCCGTTTTACTCTCAGCTCTTTTAGTACCTTCAAGGGATTTATCCCGTAGCTTGACCTGTACTCCACGGAGCTGTCTTTTCCTATAGAATTTCTGAATTCATTTCAAAATTCCAATTTGTCTAATAATTTGATGCAGCTGCAAAAACGTTCTCCCTCTCCCT
This sequence comes from Podarcis cretensis, assembly GCF_951804945.1. Lineage (NCBI taxonomy): Eukaryota > Metazoa > Chordata > Lepidosauria > Squamata > Lacertidae > Podarcis > Podarcis cretensis. Next base: position 52,559,698 of record NC_137180.1, read on the forward strand.
CTCTTTTGATCACTGTTATTAATGAGGTGCTGTAACACACATACGGCACTAGCAATCAGAGCTACTATTTCTTATAAAGATCATTTTGTACTCCCTTCATCCTTACCCCCCCAACACCACCTCCATTTCTGATGAAGCTCGTGTATGTTTTCCAAAGTTCACCTCAATGTTCAAATTTAAAAGAAATTAGGAAATGTGTAGGCAGCTCCTCTAGGGCAATTACAATCTTGATGTCTAACCCTTCGCCTCTTCATTCCCTCCCCCCTCCCCTTGCTGCTTCTCTCCTGGTCTAATTTTAGGAGTAGCCACTCTTGTTTTACTCGACACAACACCATTCAGCATGAGAGGAGAGAGGTTGATGTTTCAGGGGGTGGAATCTCACCCACTCACCCAAGAGTTCTGGTGATGCTTTAGATAACACTTTGGAATTTTCTATAGCTTGGCCCTAATGATGCTGTTGTGAGGTTTATTTGGATTGGTGTGTTTTGAGACTCTGATACTCCCTTTTTAAAACCAAAATTAAGGTGGGGGATAGGAGTACTGAGGCCTCATGAAGGAAAACTAATGGGAAAAGTGCACAGGCTCCCTGCACATTTGCAGGATTACGAAATAGATATTTATTGACCTTGAATCTTGACTTTTATCCAGGAATCTCATGGCGGTTATCTTGTTTTCTCTACACCATAGACCAGCCTTTGCCAGTTCAAAATTTCACATGATGGCATTTCGAGTGAATCATCTTGTCCACCCCCACCCCACCCCCATGCCATGAGTGGGTGGGCTGCAAATTGCAGCAGTGGCTCAATCACTCTGCATGGCCCATCAGTGGAGGGGGGAGTTGGGATTGCAGACTTGGCTTTGCAAATGTTGCCACATGAGATGCCCTAGATCCAGCGGTGGAGCATATGCCCATGCTCCCGAGGGGGGCATGGCGCAGAGGGTGCCCTCCCAGGTGCAGGATAGCCGCTCTGGTGCCCGGAGCAGTGTGTGCACCCTGCAGCACGGAGGCAGAGCGAGCCGCTCACAGGAGCAGAGCGAGCTGCCCATGCCGGACATTGGGCACGCTGCCCACCCAAGCCTCCCCCAAGCTGTCAAAACAAAGGGGGGAATGCGGCCGGCAAAGCGGCGCAGCTCTCCCCCTTTTTAAAAAAATAATAATAATAATATTTATTACTTTTAAACACTACAAAAAAGGAAAGAAAAAAGACAATACAATACAATATAAAAAGATTACACAACACTAACACAATAAACAAAACAAAACAAAACAAAACAAAAACAGTTTAACACACATCATACAATTTCAGTATCTTATCTTTCATTCACTTGTTTCAACAACCTCCTCACACCTCCCTTTTTGTATTCCACCTCTATTAATTGTTTCAGCAATTCCTTTCCATCTTCTTCTATTTTCTGTCCTATAATTATCTTAACATATTCTAACCTTATTTTTCCTTTAATACTCTAATAATCTATTTATACCTAATTCCTTATAACATTTCTACTAAAGCCATATAACTTCATTCCAACATTTTTCTAACATTCAATAATTTTACAATATTTCTATAAATAGCCTTTAAACTTTTTTTCCAATCTTCTTCCACCGACTCTTCTCCCTGGTCTTGGATTCTACCAGTCATTTCCGCCAATTCCATATAGTCCATCAACCTGGTGATCTTCTGTCCGATGCTCTTAGCTCTTTTCCAAGCCCCTTCTGAAAATCTTCTTCGTATTTATACAAAAACTTTACTTTGTCTTCTACTGATCTTATTTTTATTTTCCTTCCTTTAAAGCTGAAGAATAGACCTTGGGGAAACTCCCACCTAAAGATGATTTTATTCCTTCTCAGCAGGGCAACCAAATCTCTGTAGTTAGACCTAAGATCCAAAAGACATTTCGGGACGTCTTTAAAAATTTCCACTCTTGGCTGTTGTACTTCTAGGTTCTTCTGGTAGTGCCAACAGTCTCTTATTCTGTTCTTCTCTTTTTCCCCTCCTCTTCCAAATCTGAAGGCCCTCTCAGTTTTAAACTCTTCTTGACCCAAATCCAAGTCCCAAAAATCAGCAAATTCCTGTGTGAAGAAGTCTATCAAACTTTCCTTCTCCAATTCAGGTAGGGCTCTGATCCTCAAATTCGTCTGTTTTTCTTTAAATTCAATCATAGCAAGCATCGACTTATGGTCATCAAGTTGCCTCTGTAAGGCTGGGACTCTCTCTCTCACCAATTGTGTTACTTTACATTCAGCAGCAACAGCTTTCTCCCTAGCTTCCTCTGCAGTCTGCCGTATCAAAGTAGATTCCTGTATCAATTTCTTGATTGTTTCTGTATTGATATTCACCTTTTGTCCCAGATTATTTATACTTTCTGTATTTAAGTCAATTTTAATAGTTGCAGCGTCCACTTTCACATTTGTCACATCTATTTTCTTGTTAAGCTGTTCCAGTGAATCACTTATCTTACTTAATGCAACCGCTAAGGCCTCTTCTGTCGACATTCCTCTTGATTTTAAATATACTGTTACAAAAGCAATAGCAGAAGAAACAGGGGGGCTGATATTGAGGCTCTCCTAGATTGCTGCCAAGTCCTCCCAGACCTTAATGTTTTTTCAGGAATTGACTAGTCCGATTTTTCCTTTCCATTTGCCACAAGGTCAGTCCCAGAGTCTCACAGCTTTTTATCTTGCAGCTGGAAATTCCCCAGCCCAGCTCTTGTAACAGTTTCAAAAGCTTCCTCTAGGGGGAAACAGTTTCTGTTTATATTAGTCAATAATGTCCTCTTTTAAACACAGCTCAAACAATGAAGTTAGTTTCAATTTTCAGTTACTTTTACTCCTTTTTAAAAGCAGATGGAGACAGTAGAAACAATGTATTTCTCTTATTAGCTAACTGTCAACGAACATTCTAATCGCTGTCAGTGAGCCTTCCAAAGAACGTCAGTCCTGCTAGCAGCCCGTTTCCAGGGTCTGAGTGGCGGTATTTTAACTCTCTTCGCTCTCTCCCACAGGCATATTCAGTTCACAACTTCCCCCCCTCTTCTCCTGCCTCCAAGGTGGGGTTTTATGTTCTTTACCGATGGAAATTTAGTCCTTTACAATAGGCTTTCCAAGGCTTCAGCTTGCAGCCTCAATGCTTCAATCTATTTACAAAAGGGGAAGGCGGACTTCCTGTATTGAACCTCCCCGTTACGATACCAAATTAAACTTTTAGAAATCCAATTCTCCCGCTTCAGCTCTACTCACAGGTAATTACTTTAAAATCAAATTGTCCACAGGAAAAAGTCAGCGCTCTCCAGCAACAGCTATGCGGCTTCGCTCCATGGAAGAAGCAGACGATTCGAAGCACCGCGCCGCTCACCCCACGTCACTCCGGACCCCCGAAACTGGGTTTCCCCGTGAGTAGGGGAGGCACAAAAGGTGCCCACCGAATCCCACGCTCACAGGCTTCTCCCGCCTGTGATTTTTTGCGGGTCTCCGCCTTCACCGTGACGGCCAGACCCAAATTCCCACGGGGCAAATGCCTCCCGATCAGAGGAATTCCGCCATTACCGGAGGCACCAACCCGGAAGTCTCACAGCTCCCCCCTTACAGCTCGGGGTAGGCTTGGGAGTTGCGGGCAGGTGTCGCGCCGAATGTCACCCCCCCCCCCTCAGTGAGGACACTCGGGGCGGTCCGCCCACACCGCCCCCTCCCTATGCCCCTGCCTAGATCACAACAACAACAACAATGGCATGCTCTTGAGCAAGTAAATCTTATTGACGCCTTTCATTTTTGTTGAATAGGCTCAGTTTTGCTCCTTCGTTGTCCACACGTATAAACCCCAGGTGATTTGCAGGTGTTACCACTTCTACCAAAGGCTAAATGCGGGGATCTGTAAGTGCGTGTGCAGATGAGGGAGAGGCAGGTCTGTTGGGTGTGTTTTCACTTTATGATGAATGAAAAATTAAACTCTGTGGGCTCTAGTCCATTCCATTTTCATTCATTACAAAATGAATGTCCACATTAATGAATGGGTACCAGTATGGTTTGTTTTTGACATTCTATTCCTGCCCATTTGCCACTCATCCAGAAGACAGGGTCTGTAGAGCCAATTTCACTGGCAGCCATTTTATTTTCCCAGAAAGCCTTGGATGTCGGGATATTTCACAACATTACAGCCCCTGGTAGAGAATACCTTTTTCTTTCTTTCTTTCTTTCTTTTTGGTAGCAGCTGTCATTTCCCAACCCAGAATGCCCTGGAATGACACAACACCTATGGGTATAGGGCGGTAGACAAATTTAATAAACAACAACACCTGGGAGATTCTGAAAAAATAAAATTGTACCACCAAGAGGCAGCTGCCAGTAACAGCTCCATTCAACAGTCAGTAGCTTAATTCCATTGATTCCACCAATCATTTCAATGATGTTTCAAAAATATGCAATTTCACTTAAACGTACAGTGCATCAGAACGTAACCCCCGTGTAAATGGGGGATTGCACATACAATACTCTGTTTGTGAGTATAGGCCATTGTTATGTTTTAACCAAGTTTTTAGGGAATTTTGTTGCATATTATTGTTTGTACTTTTCTTGTTTTTATCTTTATTAAATTAAGCAGTACAATATGCTGCAACGTACAGGAAGATTATTTAGCACTCTGCAAAGCCTTAATTCCTTACAGGAACAATCAGCCACTTACTTTAACAAATAAAACCCACAGCCAACAGAAATGCTCCAGAAGTCCCTATTCACTGCAATATTTGGCAGTTTGAGTAGCTTAATGTTTTCAATGAACTACGACAAACAAATGCAGCAAGTATTGAATTTCCAGTTGTTAGACCACATATTGTAACTTTTAATTTCATATTGGGTAGAGGCAGATCAGTTCCCCAGCTTTCATGTATAACTTTTCCTTAAATCTCATAGAAATCTGCAATTGTCCACAAAACAAGGTTTAATGGTGCAGGGGTTTTGTTTATTTCTTTGATACTCCTTAATCTTGGGTTTTTCAGCTTCATATTGTCACTTGTGAGCGACACTTGAGACACCTCTAGTTGCATCAGTCAGTGAGGGTCCAACTAGGCAGGAGAGACGTAATTAGTTTCTGCTATGCTTTAAATCTGATTTGTAGTCCTACACAACTACTTGGTGGAAGAAACAAAAGGGAAGGAAGGGTTTTGGTTTCTAAGAACAGGCTTCTCATTAACGAACACAATAATAGGACTGGCTTTAAGCTTTAGGTCAGGGATAGGAAATCTTCTTCAACCCAGGGACCACAATATCTCATGGGAGTGCATGCCAATGGTAGGTTTGGCCAAAGGCAAAAAGTGGCAAGAGGCATGGATGGACATTCCAACCACATCAGTGCTTTCTACCCACTTCACTCTCCAACTTCTGCCATTTACTTAGGCAAGCAAAAGGCATCATCAGAATTCAAGGCTACATTCCGGCCAAGCAAAAGTGGTCAATGAGAGAGAGCAGTACAGTTATTGTGGGGTGTGACCTGCCGATACCTCCAAGGGCCAAAGAAAGATGCTCTCAGCATCTGCTCTAAGGAAAAGAGACTGGATAAGGGGAGGTCAAGAGAAGATCCTAGACCAACTGTGACTAAAGAGATCAAGCCAGTGGCCCATCTAGTCTAGAATCCTGTTCTCACAGTAGCCATGTTAATGGGAAATCTGCAAGCAGGATATGAGCTCAAAAGCATTCTTCCAGCAACTGGTATTCAGTAGCATTACTTTAGTCCAACTGTGGAGGTAAAGCATAGCCATCATAGTAGCCATTGATACCCCTCTCCTCCATGAATCTGTCTAACCTTCTAAAACTATCCAAGTTGATGAACATCACTACCTCTTGCTGGAATGAGCACCATAATTTAACTCTTACTTTTTATTTTATTTAAATTGTCACCATTTCCCCCCCCCCTGTAATTGGAATATGCAAACTTAATTTAAATTTGTGCCATCTTTTGTCCTCACTTCTTGGAAATGCATGTCTTCATGTGGGGTGACGTGTAGAGGGACCAAGCCTACTTTTTGCATCATCATCATCATCATGATCAACAGAGCCCCACGTTCTCATCTGAGCATGGTTCAGTTCAAATGATTCAGCCACAGGGTGAGGGGCACATCTCCACACATAAACTACAGCTGAATCCCAATAAGATGGAGGTTCTTGGTAGGCAGCTTTCAGGTCTGTGAATTGGGCTAGGCTGTTTTGGATGAGATAGCAGTCCTCTTGTAGGAACAGGCGTGCAGCTTGCGGCACTCCCTGTTCCACTGCTGTCAGTGGAAGCAAAGGTGGTCTTGGTGGCAGGGAATTCCTATTTCCAGCTCTGGCTGGTTCACTAGATGTAGCCATCCCTGGACCAAGATAGCCTACTATTAGTTTAAGGTTACCAGATTTTTTTCAATGAATCCGGGGATACTTATTGTTCACTATGTACATGTGAATGCTGAGAAAGTTGTAAATCCGGGGACTGTCCCCAGGAAACGGGGACGTCTGGCAACCTTATATTAGTTACCATGGTCTCACATTTGGATTTCTGCAATGCATTTTACATGAAAATGGTTTGGAGGCTGCAATTTACTGTATTTTTTGCTCTGTAAGACTCACTTTTTCCCTCCTAAAAAGTAAGGGGAAATGTGTGTGCGTTTTATGGAGCGAATGCAGGCTGCACAGCTACCACAGAAGCCAGAGCAGCAAGAGGGATTGCTGCTTTCACTGCGCAGCGATCCCTCTTGCTGTTCTGGCTTCTGAGATTCAGAATATTTTTTTTCTTGTTTTCCTCCTCCAAAAATTAGGTGCCTCTTGTGGTCTGGGGCGTCTTATAGAGCGAAAAATACGGTAGTTAGTATGTTATGTTATGTTATGTTATGTTATGTTATGTTATGTTATGTTATGTTATGTTGTGTTGTGTTGTGTTGTGTTGTGTTGTGTTGTGTTGTGTTGTGTTGTGTTGTGTTGTGATGTGATGTGATGTGATGTGATGTGATGTGATGTGATGTATGCATTGATTGAATAACTTCCTATGAAGCATTCCCACTTGCCAGATTGGTATCAAGGACACCAAAATGACGTCATGTAAAGACGGGTTGGATATACAGGACATTTAATAAATAAAATAAATATCTCAAATAAAACAAATTACTATACACCGGGGATCCTTCTCCCTAATCTCACTGCTGGCCTGATAACTGTTTTTTAGCAGGGAACATCTTTTTTTCATCATGGCAGACTCTACTTGAGGTGAAGAGAGAGGCATGCAAAGTTCAAAGGTCACCGCCGCCCCCCTCGTCCCTGGAATCTCCATCTGCACATGTTCTATTTTCTTGACATTTAAGCGGACCTTTCCGAGCCTTCCTTTGCAACGAAGATTGTGAGGCATGCGTCCTAACATTTCCAGACCTCCTGACTATTGTATATTTTGCAGCAGAACAAAGGGAGAAAGCCCTGATGTGTCCACAGCTGGGCTTGCCTGCAGAAGGCAGTCTGCTGGCATTCGCTGCCCTCTAAAATGAAAGAGCCCTTTAAAAAAAAATTACAGCAGGCCGATATATTTCCCACTCTTTTCCTTCTGTTTTTTCCCCCTCCTTTTTTTTCTAAACTGCCTTGCTGTACAGGCAAAACAGGTGCTGTAATACGAAACCCTACTGAGGGATTTCCTTTGCAAAACAGCTTGGCGTTCTAGCCTGGGCTTCAAGTTAGATATGCTTCCACGACGGAATGTTAAAATAAAAAAGCATCTATCGGGAACGGATCTCTGCCGCTGGTATGCCACAAAAAAAGTGGGGGGACAAGAGGTGAGGAGGGGGGAGAGAAAAGACACGCTGTCACTTTAAGAAAAAATAAACTAAAATATGAACTACCAAAAAAACCCTGCCATTTCCAGCCTGGGCTTGATTAATGATTTTTCTATCTAATAAAAGGTTCACAAACCATCTGTTTTTCTCCCTAATGCCTTGCCCAAAGGTTTTTCGTTCCTATTTCAGGCTCGGGGCCAACTGACATTCCACTCTTTTTTTTCCCAGCCTTGTAAACAAACCCTTCTCTCTTTTTAATCTTCCAGTGCTGTTTCCTACCCATCGTTATGCATATTCATTGCGAGTAAACATTTTTAGTGTCTACACTTAATCTCTTCCACTGGCAATTACTGTTCTATGCTGTTTTGTAATGCAGAAGGGCCAGCGCTTCCCCTTCTAATAACAGCTGGGTCGCAGATGGGGCCTGCAGTCATTGTAGAAAATAAAAATTTACAAGATGCCAGTGGAATTTATTTCAGTTTTATGGAGTCACAGGAGGAACCTTTCTGTTATCCGCCTTCAGTGAAATCTGCAGGCACAAGGCATGCTTTTGACATTTAATCAAAGGGGGGTTCAGGTAGGGTCTGGAACAACACAGGCAAGAAAGCAGGTGGATCGTATTAGGCAGTGCCATGGTTAATTTATTTAGAAGTGATTGGCTTAGAAGTGCGCAGCCAATATTTGACATCATGTATATATCTTGTTTAGCATCCTGCTTCCAAATTGTTACCACTGTAGAGACGCTGCGTTGCCGCCACGGACCGAACCAGGTGTTAGGCTTGGTCGCTGCTAAGGAGCAGTACTGGTAGGAATGGAAATCTAATAGTGGAAGCGGCAACGTTCAACGCTGCTCCTTTTCTCACTTTATTTTGTACCAGATACCATTTTCAAGTGGCTGGAGCACAGGAGGGTGTCTCTGGCTTATGTGTGTGTGTATATATGCGAACCAGCTTCTGGATGTAATCTTTGAGATCCTTCAAAAGGGTCTTCAGCTTGAATAGTTCTTGACCCCTTTCTCTTTGGGTTACCAGATGTAAAGGTAAAGATAAAGGATCCCTGGACGGATAAGTCCAGTCAAAGGCAGCTATGGGGTTGCAGCGCTCATCTCGCTTTCAGGCTGAGGGGGCCAGCGTTTGTCCACAGACGGCTTTCCGGGTCATGTGGCCAGCATGACTAAACTGCTTCTGGCGCAACGGGACACCCTGATGGACGCCAGAGTGCATGGAAACGCCGTTCACCTTCCCGTCACAGTGGTACCTATTGATCTACTTACACTGGCATGCTTTCAAACTGATAGGTTGGCAGGAGCTGGGATAGAGCAACGGGAGTTCACCCCGTCGCAGGGATTCAAATCACTGACCTTCCGATCAGCAAGCCCAAGAGGCTCAGTGGTTTAGACCACAGCGCCACCTGTGTCCCTTTGCATTCATAGAATGTTGCACTATTTTATTGTTGTTAGCCGCCCTGAGCCCAGCTTCAGCTGGGGAGGGCGGGATATAAATAAATTTTTTTATTTATTATTATTATTATTATTATTATTATTATTATTATTACATGTATATATACCATCCTGGGATCCTTTAAAGAGAAGAGCTAGAGACTGAAGCTGGGGGGGGGGGGCGGTCTCTGCACACAAATGATCCACTCTGCCCTTGAGCTATTGCTTTATTATGGCTCAACACTTCCCATGCAACCTGTGCACAAATCAGTTGGTTTGCCCCACCAAAAGAAACAGGTTTTTCAGTTTGTATTTCAAGAATGGGAGCTTGTTTTTAGAACAGGCGAATGTCTGGCTAAAAACAGTGAAAGGCAGGATGCCCTGTCTACCTGATCTACCTTGTTCTGTAACCTGGCTCATCCTTGAAAGAACCATATATATGTCTGTGAAACAGTAACTGAGGGGAGAAAATAGCCCTGTTGTGCACCAATGTGAAAACATGCCCACCTTTGTGTACAGACAGCACAGATTGTAGATGACCTGTGTACACAGTCAAAATCTGCCTGAAGAACCAATTTCCTGCATCCTAAGGGCCAAACTAGAGACGCGGGTGGCACTGTGGGTTAAACCACAGAGCCTAGGATTTGCTGATCAGAAGGTCGGCAGTTCGAATCCCCGGGACGGGGTAAGCTTCCATTGCTCGGTCCCTGCTCCTGCCAACCTAGCAGTTCGAAAGCACGTCAAAGTGCAAGTAGATAAATAGGTACCGCTCTGGCGGGAAGGTAAATAGCGTTTCCATGCACTGCTCCGGTTCACCAGAAGCAGCTTAGTCATGCTGGCCACATGACCCGGAAGCTGTACGCTGGCTCCCTCGGCCAATAAAGTGAGATGAGCATCGCAACCCCAGAGTCGGCCACGACTAGACCTAATGGTCAGGGGTCCCTTTACCTTTAAGGGCCAAACTTATGTGATGTGGGGCATCTGTCTTCAGATCTCAAAACACCTTTTCCTTTGGTCAAAAGTAGCTGCAAGGCAAGAGGGCACTTTGAATGAGACTGTGGAGCTGAGCAGTACATAAAATGTGTCATTATTGTTGCTGCTGCTGCTGCTGCTATTTATTAAATTTATATCCTGTCTTTCCTCCCAAAGGATTCCAGGGCTGGAAACACTTAATTTAAAACAATACAAAAACTTATTTAAAGCATTTTAAAACTGTTTTTTAATGTCAAAATAATTAAACTTAATAAAATAGTTAACACCCATTTTAAAACATATGTAACTGAAATGTGCTTGGATAGGCCTGATGAAATAAAAAAATGTTTTCAGCAGGCATCTAAAAGAGTACAGTCGTGGTGCCTGCCTCATGTCAATAGGCAGGGAGAGCCAAAGCATGTATTTTATGTATTTATTTAACAAAATTTATATACCACTTGACTGTAAGAAATCCTCTAAGTGGTTAAAAATCCATCATGGCTGAGTCCACCAATAATGGCTCTTCCTTCACATTTTTTTCCAAATGCTCAGGCCTAGGTAGGCTGATGGTGGGCATTTCAATTTCCCAGAATGCCCCAGATTGATGGTGCATTGGGGATATTGTGCAGAACTCAATGGCCACATGACACCAACTGGATGAACACTGTCATTGCTTCTGGATCAGCCCATCAAGGATGCCCACTTGAGAAGAAGAAGAGTTTGGATTTGATATCCCGCTTTATCACTATCCTAATGAGTCTTTATCACTACCCTAAGGAGCTCCCGTCGTTTGGTCCCAGCTCCTGCCCACCTAGCAGTTCGAAAGCACCCCTAAGTGCAAGTAGATAAATAGGTACCGCTTTATAGGGGGAAGGTAACAGCATTTCCATGCGCTGCGCTGGTGCTGGCTTGCCAGAGCAGCTTCGTCACACTGGCCACATGACCCAGAAGTGTCTTCGGACAGCGCTGGCTCCCAGCTTCTTAAGCGAGATGAGCACACAACCCCAGAGTCGGTCACGACTGGCCCGTACAGGCAGGGGTACCTTTACCTTTAAGGAGTCTCAAAGCGGCTAATATTCTCCTTTCCCTTCCTCCCCCACAACAAACACTCTGTGAGGTGAGTGGGGCTGAGAGACTTCAGAGAAGTGTGACTAGCCCAAGGTCACCCAGCAGCTGCATGTGGAGGAGCGGAGACGCGAACCCAGTTCCCCAGATTACGAGCCTACCGCTCTTAACCACTACACCACACTGGCTTTCTTGAGCAAGCTGCATTGAGGGCCCCTCAAGCGTAGAATCATCATGGCTATCTCACCTCTTCCATCAATGGCCCAACAATGGAAGGGATGAAAAGGATACATTCCACGGAGGAGAGTCAAGGCATGTTTTGGATCCTATAGATCCCAAAGCCTCTCATTCTATTCTCATGATTCCATGGAATCATGGAATGGGGAAGCCCTGGAGCTGCCATACTGATTTTCCTTCCCACTGAGATCATAAAATCAGCCAAAGTGAAGGGGGTTGCTTTTGCCTGGCATCTAAGGACATGTAATTAAGGCACCATGTGAGGAGGACTCCACAAATAGGGAGTTATTGGCTGCAGAAAAGGCTGGCTCTCGTGGTGCCACCCTCCACACCTCTCATGGAGGGGACACATAAAGAAGGGCCTCAGATGATGATTTGCAGGGTCCGGGTCGGTTCATATGGGGAGAGGCAGTCCTTGAGGTAGCACGGCTATGAGCTGTTTTAAGGCTTTATGGTGTAAAGAGACCACATAACACCGGTCTTGAAAGACCTACACTGGCTCCCAGTACGTTTCCGAGCACAATTCAAAGTGTTGGTGCTGACCTTTAAAGCCCTAAACGGCCTCGATCCAGTATACCAGAAGGAGCATCTCCACCCCCACCGTTCTACCCGGACACTGAGGTCCAGCAACGAGGGCCTTCTGGCGGTTCCCTCACTGTGAGAAGCCAAGTTACAGGGAAGCAGGCAGAGGGCCTTCTCGGTAGTGGCGCCCACCCTGTGGAATGCCTTCCCACCAGATGTCAAAGAGAAAAACAACTACCAGACTTGTAGAAGACATCTGAAGGCAGCCCTGTTTAGGGAAGCTGTTAATGTTTAACAGACTATTGTATTTTAATATTCTGTTGGAAGCCCCCAGAGTGGCTGGGGAAACCCAGCCACATGGGCGGGGTATAAATAATAAATATATTATTATTATTATTATTAGTTAATTTTTCTAGTAAGGCTGTTTCCCATACTATTTGGTACCATTGGTCCATGCTAACTCCTGACAAGTCTCTCCAGTGTCTGGCTATTTGATGCAAAGGATGCTCTACAAAGCTCTATTATTATTACAATGCTCTATTATTATTATTATTAAAACCAGCACTTTGAATTGGGCCCAGAAACTAAACGGCAGCCAGTGCAGTTGGGTCAGGGTTGGTGTTATATGCTCAAACCATCTTGCCCAGTCAGCAAGATGGTCCCGACCACCCCTGTGTTGAACTAGGAATGCCTGTAGAGGGTGTTTGTTCCTGTGGACTTGAACATGAGTAGAACTCTCTGTGTGATCAGGGACACTTACAGGCAGAACATCTCAATCACATGATGTTCTGCTCAGCATAGGCTGAAGGTGTTGGGGAGGGGCTTGTGGGCCTGTCCACAAATACAGAGTTTGTCTGTTCAGCCAAATGACTAAACATGCCTGTCAGGGACTTGGCAGAGGAGGAATGGTGGAGACTGCTTCTCCCTCCTGACCCTTCCAGGGAGGAGGAAGAGGAAGACAGTTTAGATTTACAACAGGGAAGTAACAGCTCAGAGGCAGATGAGGAGGAAAGTTGGGAAATAATGAGAAAGGAGGAGGAGGAAGCAGGAAGCATCAGGGGGGCGACAGCTAACAAACACAGTGTCTTTAGAAAGCATTCCAGACCCTACACCAGAACCTGGCGAGCCTTAAAAGTAGGAGAGCAAAGAGCTCAAAGACAGAGGGCATGTAGCAGCACCCATAGAGGAGACGAAGAGAATGACAAATGAGGAAGTGGTGGAGATTCACTTGGGACAATGCCATTATCCAAGAGGCTGGGTTCTATAGCCTCGCTCTGTAAATACAGTGGTACCTCGGATTAAGTACTTAATTCGTTCCGGAGGTCCGTTCTTAACATGAAACTGTTCTTAACCTGAAGCACCACTTTAGCTAATGGGGCCTCCTGCTGCTGCCGCGCCGCCGGAGCCCGATTTCTGTTCTCATCCTCAAGCAAAGTTCTTAACCTGAAGCACTATTTCTGGGTTAGCGGAGTCTGTAACCTGAAGCGTATGTAACCTGAAGCGTATATAACCTGATGTACCACTGTGCTGAATAAAAAGAGGATGGTAAGAAACATCCCCTTGTCTTTGTACATTCCTGGTCAACCAGCCGGGAGTCGCTGACAGCATCCTGACAATGCCTTCAGTTTCTTATTTTTCTGATCTTTAGATTGCCACATCTCCACATCTGTGATTATTTTTAAAGTCCTTGTGAAAATTCAGAAGCATTTTAGTGCACATTCTTTCTATATACACAATTTTGCAAGCCTTTATTTGGTTGGCAAACTGCGCTGCGGAACCGAGAGAAGCATGAATTCCAAATGGTAACTGCACCCTTTGGTATGCTATTGTTTCAGGGGAAGTAAATTAGATAGGTTTGCGTGCGCCCCCACCTCCCTCAAATCCGATAAGTCAAAAGAAGAGGCTTTCAAACTTTCTGTGGAGCCACTAAGCAAGTAAGTAGCACATAAGCTAAACTATGGAACTCGCTCCCTCAGGAAGGAGGCAGTAATGTCTTTAAAAGTAATAGCTTTAAAAGAACATTTGACAAATTCATGGAGGAGCTCACCTGGAGATAGCAATGCTTCTGATCTCCTGCTGCTGGAAAACACAGGAGGGGAGAATGTCTTGTGGTCAAATCCTGCTTCCTGTTTTCCCAGGGGCATCTGGTTGGCCACTGTGAGAACAGGATACTAGATTAGATGGGCCATTGGCCTGATCCTGCAGGCTCTTCTTAAGTTCTTATTAAATTAAATTCAGTTCACATTTAATGCCATACCGATCAAATTTGCACTTTCTAAAACAATATGTGAACTAAAGCACAGCCAGCCATGGAAATTAACACTTATCTTAATTTTGCAATGCAGTTTTCCAATCAAACAATATTTATATAAAAAGTATATGTTAGGTGAAGGTGTGCATAAAAAATAATTGATCAGTGAAAATAACATACAAAACTCCATTCTGTTGGGGGAAATTGCTTGCAAAAATGTGTATGTTATTCAAAACTACATACAAAAATGTGTCTATTAAGAGAAATCCGCATTAAGACGTTTGTGAATTTTCATGACGATTTTTTTAAATGCAAATTGCTGCAGAAATTGCTGCAGAATATGATTTTTTTTTAACGCAAGTTGCTGCAGAAATGAGGAGAACCGAATTTTAGATTATAGAATGAGAAACTGAGAGAAGTGAGATTGGCAGATTCACTGATGCTTAGACTTATGTCCTGGTCAGAAGTGCAACTTTTAGCACCTTCTAATGAAGAGTTTACATTTCCCAAACTGGATTTGCCCTCTAGCTTTTCTCTGCCAGCTTGTTTCATCCTGAACCCATTGAAAAGCTTCAAATAAACCACTGTGAAGTTTGCTAATCTTGGTGATGTGCTGTTTCCACTGCAAATATTAGTCAAGATTTACAAGTGCTAATTCATAATTCATAGATGGGTTGGAGAGAACCTCCTGGGTTAGCTGGTTTGTATACTTCTGCACTGCGGCGAGATCTTCGCAGCTAATCCCTCTGTATGACAGATATTTTTGCTGGGAGGGGAAGCGAATGCTTTGGGGACTTTCTTTCTGCCACAGCAGTGAGAATTTGGGAGAAAGCAAATCCTAGTCACCTTTTGAACGACGACAACAAAAAAAAGTTCAGGAGTCTGGGAGGAACTTGAAAGCCAAGAATTAAAAGGAGAGGGAAGGGGAAAATATCTTGCTCACCAAAATATCCTGCTTGATTTGTGGTCTTTGTCTACAATGCTTGCTTCCTTCTGTTCAGAGATAAATAAAGATTTATTATCCATTGTGTCACCAACTGGTAGTCTTTTCAGCAGTTGACAGTTTGCTCCACTAGGGGGCCTTTAATTTTGCCATCTCTATGCAGAATTAAATTTTTAAGAAAGAGGGCAGGAGGAGGGCAGTGGGTCTATACATTTCTGCAAGGATGCCTCCACACTGACCTTCCTCTGCATCTGAACATCCAGCCATCATTTCCTCAGCAAATGCCATGTTGCTACAGGCACACACACAATAAAGAACACACACACGCACCACCATAAATATTCTAAAAAGTATATTTGTTCCCATCCCATTGAACAAAATGCAGTTAATAAAAGGAGGCTGTTGATTCACAACTGACAATTTGCTTGAAGAAGTGGAACGCCAAATAATCTGAAATCTGAGCTGAAAATAAGGAAAGATGCAGCGGGTGGGCAGGGGGGAGAAGAAGGGAAATGTGAATTCTTCAGATTTAGAAGGAACAATTTTTTGAGGCATTAATACAGAATTGTTCTTCTTTTGTCAGCCTGCTGAAGAATTCTGCACATCTCAAACTCCTGCATACTGCCGAGAGATTTTTCAGATATGAAGCAGTTTATAAATGTTTGCTGATTAATAATAATAAAATGGTTTATCATTTTTACTTTAGAGATTTTGCAGGAGTTTCATTCCTGCCATGTTTAACAAAGCATGCATTGTTGAGATTTTTGATAGCTGATACTCCCCGACCCCCACTGGTCCAATGTGGGCATTAAATTTGTTTATCAGATAGATATTCTCCTTGTTGTTGTTGTTTTGTCATTTAGTCGTGTCCGACTCTTCGTGACCCCATGGACCAGAGCACGCCAGGCACTCCTGTCTTCCATTGCCTCCCGCAGTTTGGTCAAACTCATGCTGGTAGCTTCGAGAACACTATCCAACCATCTTGTCCTCTGTCGTCCCCTTCTCCTTGTGCCCTCTATCTTTCCCAACATGAGGGTCTTTTCCAGGGAGTCTTCTCTTCTCATGAGGTGGCCAAAGTATTGGAGCCTCAGCTTCAGGATCTGTCCTTCCAGTGAGCACTGGAAGGGACTCTCAAGAGTCTCCTCCAGCACCGTAATTCAAAAGCATCAATTCTTTGGCGATCAGCCTTCTTTATGGTCCAACTCTCACTTCCATACATCACTACTGGGGAAACTAGAATATTTTCCTAGCTCTTGCCAAAAAAAGAGAGAAAAGGTGCATACACAAGTCATGTGTCCCTCACAGAACTACAGTTCCCAGTGTCATTAACAAACTACAGTTCCTAGGATTCTTTCGGGGAAGGCGTCTTAAGTATATGCTGTGTACAAAATCCACTTGTTGGCTGCGCACACAACATACATTTAGGGCACATTTAAAGCACACAACGTCCACCAGAGAATTCTGGGAACTGAAGGTTACCCCTTACAGAACTACATTACTCAGCACCTTAACAAACTACAGTTCCCAGGATTCTTAGAGGGAAGTCATGTGCTTTAAATGTATGGCGTGCACATAGCCTTTCTTTTCTGCGTTTTCACCTCTCTTTTACTCGCTCAGTAGGCTGCCCAGGTGACTGCCTGGGGCATAAAAAGTTGAGAGGCACCGACCTATGTGGTGAAAGCCCCAAGGGGAGAACAGAGCACAGTGTACAATGAAAGGGAGAGGGAGGGGAAGGGAAGGGAGGGAAGGGAAGGGAAGGAGAACCACCCAAATCTCCAACCCCTGACTGTCTTTCTTCCTTTAGACCAGTGGTTCCCAACCTTTTTTTGGCCATGCCCCACCTAAGCATCTCTAAAATCCTGATGTGCCCCCCCGACATATAATTCTTACTATTCAAAAAGTGAACTCCTATTCACATGAAGGAAACCTAAAAGGCCATTCACTGTTAATAACTCATTCTTGAATTGCCCCCCCCCCTTAAAAATCAAATTGCCCCTCTGTGGGGTGTGTGCCCCATGTTAGGAACCACTGCTTTAGAGCAAAGGAAAGCCTGCTGCAGGTCTGTGTTCAGAGCCCGTGGCAGGGAGCAGTATATAGCCTTGTAAATAAAATCAGTTAGCAACACCAGCATGGAGCCTAAATTCCAGTAGTCTACGATTCACAGAAAAAAATGGCTACAGCTAAATACAAGATCGTATGGTCGGCGATCGTATCGTCGGCGGTTCAAATCCCCACGGCGGGGTGAGCTCCCGTCTTTCAGTCCCAGCTCCTGCCCACCTAGCAGTTCGAAAGCATCCCTAAGTGCAAGTAGATAAATAGGTACCGCTTTATAGCAGGAAGGTAAATGGCGTTTCCGTGTGCTGCGCTGGTGCTGGCTCACCAGAGCAGCTTCGTCACACTGGCCACGTGACCCGGAAGTGTCTCCGGACAGCGCTGGCCCCCGGCCTCTTAAGTGAGATGGGCGCACAACCCTAGAGTCGGACACGACTGGCCCGTACGGGCAGGGGTACCTTTACCTTAAATACAAGAAGGGTAGTCTCTTAACAAGTAGCTTGTCGTCATTACATTTGAAATGGATCGACCAAAAACAGTCAACCAAATGAGCAGAGATACTGTTATGTTCACATGCATCCTCCCTCCCACCCCCATTAAACTCTGCACATTTAATTGCAGCAGTTGTTCAGTAGCCAACAAAACTTGCAGGAAATAAATGCCCCCAAAGAACTCAAAGTCTTGATCGGAAATAATGACTGTGAAGGAAAATGGGTGAGAGGAGGAGGAGGAGGAGGGAAAATGCCCCACCTCCTCATTGTAAAAGAAGCCACTAACAGCATCCTTAAACTAATTTAAACAGAGAGACTATTTGAGATTCATTCCAGAGACGCTTCTTGCAGGCGAAAACACACAGCCATTGTTAGCTGCACTTTATGGTTTGGGGAAATTAGAATCTCAAAAAATGGTAAGGGCAACTAACTACTTTTTTATTTTCTTATTAGTAATTGTCACGAAACCGGGGGGTTGCCAGCCTATCTTGCCGCACCTGTTCTTTGGTATTTCCAAGACATTCTCACCACAATTTCTCCTAAGCTTGCTGGGTGATTTTCGCTTTCTATTGACTGCAGCGCCAGTGCGGTTTATAGGTTGCTGACATTTAATGGGAACAGCAAATTCTGTTCCAAGAAGGCAGAGTGAGGTCCTTATGAATTCAGCCTTAATGAACCAGATAGGGGAAATTGCTTGTGCAAAAGGGGAAAGAATTAAGACAGATTATATGAAAGGCTTATCTGAACATGTAAGTACAAGAACAAGTGATGGGACCGAATCTGAAAATGGGGCAGGGAGTGAGGATTCTGATACATTCGTTCTGTAGCCAGGGATTTTTTAAAAGCAGATTTTCCAACTGCACCAATTCTCTGCCAGACACCCCACACTAATAAGTTTTAAAATACTGGATGAACTCAGCTGAATGAATGCACCTTGCTTATACCCTGCATCAGTGGCAGTTTCTTCATAGGGGTCAGAAGTTTTTATCTACTATACAGCGGCAATTCATTTATGGATATGCCTTAGTTCAATAACTAACAGACACCCAAAGGGAGTAAGTAAAGGTAAAGGGACCCCTGACCATTAGGTCCAGTCGTGACCGACTCTGGGGTTGCGGCGCTCATCTCACTTTATTGGCCAAGGGAGTAGGCGTACAGCTTCCAGGTCATGTGGCCAGCATGACTAAGCTACTTCTGGCAAACCAGAGCAGCACATGGAAATACTGTTTACCTTCCCGCCGGAGCGGTACCCATTTATCTACTTGCACTTTGATGTGCTTTCGAACTGCTAGGTTGGCAGGAGCAGGGACCGAGCAACAGGAGCTCACCCCGTCGCGGGGATTCGAACTGCCAACCTTCTGATCAGCAAGTCCTAGGCTCTGTGGTTTAACCCACAGCACCACCCACGTCCCTTCCAAAGGGAGTACGGTACTTTAGGGCTATTTACAAGGATGTGCAGAACAGCTACTGGCCCAAAGATGAAGGTGAGTGTTACAGGAGTGTGCCATTCAGTAATCACACAGTTCAAAGATGGAGTTCACTCTTTCTTAACAAAAACACAATCAGCACGGGCTTGACTGAATGTCAAGTCTAATGAGCAGAACAGCTCATTCCTAGTGGTCTTCCACCAAGAAAATCAGTTGCCAAGATTGAAAATCCCTGCCTCTTCCCAAGCAATCAGAGACTGTGCCTGCATGCACTCAACCTCTCCTCCACCCTTTACATGCCTCTTCTGGTTCTGGGAGACAGGGGGGAGGGGAGCTTGTTGCAGCAGGAGGGGGAGACACTTGTGACTCTTCACCAGCCTGACTCATCTCTGACTCTTGGCCACCCTCCTCTCCTGCTTCAGCTTCTGCCTCTGATTCCGGACTTCTCTCTGCCACAGACTCTCCCAGCTCACTAAGCCTTGTTACCTCTTCAGCTTCTGACACCTTCTCCCAGTCTTCTCCCTCTGACCACTCATCATTGTCCCACCACTGGTCCCCGGTCTCTAAGCCTTCTCCCCTTGGTGGTTCCTCAGCTGGTTTCTCCCACCACTCGTCTGCATCCTTCTTAAAATATGGCGCTCAGAACTGGACTCAGCCTGATCATCACAGAACAGAATGCTTTCATAGTAGTGCTCACATGTCACATTTAACATGTGTACAAACTGTACAACTGTATACAAATAGCTCAGCTGCATGCTTGTATGTTATATGTAATGTTCAATGAGTGTTTGTGTACCTGTGTACATATTAGTTAAGTTGTACAAAGTGTGTTCTCCCTCATGGAGAGCACGGGTTGACGGCTGACGAGACACCTCACTGTTGCTAGGCAAATGGTTTGGCCATCCTTTAAGCAGGGGCGGGCTGTTACTGAGGAAATCTAGATGTTGCCATTTGTTGATTGACAGCCCTATTTGTTAAATACAATGCATGCAGCGACGAACTTCCTGTTTTGGCTGCGTGCTTCGGATCACCCGCCCTCCCTTCCCTAATTTTAGGCTGTTTGCTTGACCTTGCTATGCCTATCATGGGGTCGTCTGCTTTGGGGCAGGGGCCCGGTAGGAATTTTGTCCATTTGGCTGATTAGTGTGTGCCACTTGGTTTTTTGCCTAGGTAAAGGTAAAGGTACCCCTGCCCGTACGGGCCAGTCTTGACAGACTCTGGGGTTGTGCGCCCATCTCACTTAAGAGGCCAGGGGCCAGCGCTGTCCGGAGACACTTCCGGGTCACGTGGCCAGCATGACATTGCTGCTCTGGCGAGCCAGAGCTGCACACGGAAACGCCGTTTACCTTCCCGCTGGTAAGCGGTCCCTATTTATCTACTTGCACCCGGAGGTGCTTTCGAACTGCTAGGTTGGCAGGTGCTAGGACCGAGCAGCGGGAGCGCACCCCGCCGCAGGGATTCGAACCGCCGACCTTTCGATCGGCAAGTCCTAGGCGCTGAGGCTTTAACCCACAGCGCCACCTGCAAATCGTCACAACTTGTAAGGTTTGCGGTTAGGCATTGGTCTTGGAATTGGTTGGTGGAGGGGTATGGATTTGGTTGTGCCTGCCCCTCCAAAATGCTGCTGCTGCTTCAAGGATTTTCCATTAAAGGAACCCAAGGGCTCCCCATGCTTTTGTCCGAAACCCCCTGGCAAGGGGCTAGGGCCACACAAGCCCCTGGGAGCATTCTGGGGAGAGGTGAGGCATGATTCCCAGTCCCGTCTCTCTCCCCAGGTGACTTACCCTTGCTGACTTCACAGGGGGTGCGAATGTCAGAGCTGTCCCGTGCGGGGTCAGTTAGTGCTACCAATGCCTAAGCAACCACTCACATTGCTGTAATTTGAATAAAGTTGTGGCCAAAATTATGCCAAAAACCTTAAACAAAAATTAAGTGTCAATTGTGTCAATTGTGTTTTTCTTTGGGGGGTGTCTTGGGGACCTTGACGTGCAAATCAACAAGTATACACTCTTTCATACAAACACTTGTATACACTTGTATACATGAAGCACCCCCATCGTTCAGCCAGGACACTGAGGTCCAGCTCCAATGGCTTTCTGGTGGTTCCCTCGCTGTGAGAAGTGAAGTTACAGGGAACCAGGCAGAGGGCCTTTTCGGTAGTGGCGCCCGCCCTCCTACCAGATGTCAATGTAATCAACAACTGAAGACATCTGAAGGCAGCCCTGTATTGGGAAGTTTTTCATGTTTGACGTCTCGTTGTGGTTTTTTATATTCTGTTGGAAGCCATGCAGAGTGGCTGGGGCAACCCTGTCAGATGGGTGAGGTAGAAGTATATAGTAGTGTGTGCCTTTGTTAAGTGCAATGTGTGAACAAGCCTTTAAACTCCTATGATCCTAGCACAGCCTAAGATTGCATTAGCTTTTATAGCAACTGACTCAACGCAAGGGAACGTCACACATTCAGACTTCTGCCCCATGCATATCAAGAGGTCCTTTCCCAGAACATCCCACCTAATACCTCCTTTATCAGTTCTGGATGCTCAGGTTTTAGTGACACATTTCAGGGGGGTTGGGACAAAGAGTTTCTCCCCACATCTGATTCTCTATTAATCAGCGGCAATCATCCCCATCAATTAACAGGTTTCACTTGGCTAAATTGCCTTGGAGCAGTGGACAGTGTTTACCAAATCTCTGTCCAATAGCTTTTTTCAACATATTTTTAATTAAAGATTTCTTGGTTTACAAAAGTATGTGCAATGTCTCTTTTTCTGAGTTACGTTTTCTACAGATCAGTTTCATTTGTTGAGACATTAGTGTTGCATTAGCAAGAAAAGGGGGGAAGAGGTGGAGGGGGCCATGGTGGGTGGGGGTAGAGTTGGGTGGCAATGTTTCTATTTTACTTAATGTATGTGTGGGGTTTTGTGTTAGCTTCGCTTATGCGGGTTCTCTTTACTATTCGTTTGTGTTCCTTTGGTGGTGAGAGAGGTTGGGTTTGGCCTAGGGTGTAGTTGCTTGTTTGTGATTGGCTGTAGTGAACTTTGTTTTCATGTGTGAGTGGGGTGGGTGGCTGTTTTTGGATCAGGTTAGCCATATTGATTCATATGCTGTTGGTGGATTCTTGTCATCGTCTTGTTGGGCTGTGAATGTGGTAAATGGGAGCCATACAAGGGTGAAGGCATCTTCTTCCATTTGTCCCCATGTCAGTTTCAGTTTACAGTGGTACCTCGGGTTACAGACGCTTCAGGTTACAGACTCCACTAACCCAGAAATAGTACCTCAGGTTAAGAACTCTGCTTCAGGATGAGAACAGAAATTGCATAGCGGCAGCGTGGCGGCAGCAGGAGGCCCCATTAGCTAAAGTGGTGCTTCGGGTTAAGAACAATTTCAGGTTAAGAACGGACCTCCAGAAAGAATTAAGTTCTTAACCCGAGGTACCACTGTATAGGTTCACCAATTCGAAGTATTGGTGCTGACCTTTAAAGCCCTAAACAGCCTTGGTCCAGTATACCTGAAGGAGCGTCTCCACCCCATCATTCTGCCCGGACACTGAGGTCTAACTCTGAGGGCCTTCTGGAGGTTCCCTCGGTGCGAGAAGCCATGTTACAGGGAACCAGGCAGAGGGCCTTCTCGGTAGTGGCACCTGCCCTGTGGAACACCTTCCCACCAGATATCAAAGAGAAAAACAACTACCAGACTTTTAGAAGACATCTGAAGGCAGCCCTGTTTAGGGAAGCTTTTAATGTTTAATAGGTTACTGTATTTTGGTGTTCTGTTGGAAGCCGCCCAGAGTGGCTGGGGAAACCCAGCCAGATGGGCGGAGTATAAATAATAAATTATTAATTAGTAGTAGTAGTAGTAGTAGTAGTAGTAGTAGTTAATTTTTTTAGTAAGGCTGTTTCCCATACTATTTGGTACCATTGGTCCATGCTTACTCCTGACAGGTCGCTCCAGTGTCTGGCTATTTGATGCAAAGGATGCGCTACAAAGCTCCCGTTGTTGTCCTGTAATGCTATTTCTTCCCCGCCCTCTTTCTTCCATGCACCTCTTCCTCCCTGTTGACTTGCTTGGCTTACCTGGAGCATGACATTGGATGGCTGTTAAAGGCAAGGCAGCAGCTACCCCCATCTAAACGTGTGTTTATAGGGAATATAAGACAGCCATGTGTAATGAGGGTTTTTTTGCAATTGACCATCCTGTTGTAAACCTGCTGGAAGAGTTACAGGAGCTATTTGACAGGTGGATTAGCTCTCTTGGCTTTGGCGTCAGCATCCTCATCTCAGTCAATGGTGCAAATGTACTTTATGCCATAAAAGATAAGGGTTATATGCATATAGAGTACCTGTATTATGGTTGGCACACTCTTTACGGTTGTTTGTCACGGACCTCTTGCCTATTTAAAGTGACATTGAAAATGTGAAAAAGGCCTTCCATATAAAATATGAAGCTACTTCAGGCAGTTTGTCAAACGCTAAAGAGGAGGGGGGGGGGATCTTCAGCTCAGCCTCCATGAATCGACATCTTTACTACGACTGCCTTTTAGAATGCAATTTTGTGCCCACTTACTCAACGGGACTTACCTCTGAGTAGACATGTATGGGAGTGCGCTGCCAATCCTTGCTTCACTATCTTTCATTAGGTTTACCAAGAAAGCAATTCTGAAAAGTAGATTACTATTAAACCCATTTTACAGATGAGGGGATGAGGCTGGCGTTTATTTGTCTATTAAAACTACGTATATGCTGCCTATTTTCCTGACAACAGACCTCCAGGGCAGCTGGCAATAAGTGAAAATTAAAACTTAATTAAAAATAAATGTAATTTTAGAAGGGCAGTAGGTGGTGGAGGAAAAAAATTCCCCTTCCCAAATCTTAGATGCTGATAAAGACATGTATATGGTCCTGCCTTCTAGTTCAATGCTGGCTCACTAAGTAAGTCAGAAGAAGCTAAGATACTTAGCTTAGCGGAGAAATATCCCCATGGGAATATTTTAGGCAGTTAAATCACTTGTAACATCCTTTGCACAGCAGCAATGAGGCCTGGGACTCAGAAGCACAAACCTGTGACGCCACATACAATGACATCTTATGTAAGCCAGGAATTTATGGAAACCCTTATCATATCTATGATCTTTCCCCTTTTAGCATGGTTGTGTGGCAATTAAATGCCTTGCAAAAGGACAACAACCAAAGCAGCAGTAACTGTGGTGACGCTCTGTTTGGAATATCTGCTGGAGACAGGACCCAGATGTTTTACAAGGCTACCAATAGTGCCTTTGCACAATTGTTTGAGATTGAGAGCAGTCAGCTCCTCTTTGTCAATGACACCAACTTGGAAGGCCCTTTTGTGAGATCAGCCACCTTATGAGGCGTTATTGGTGGGGACACATGAATAGGGCCTTCTCTGCTGCATCACCTATATGAGGGAACTCTCTACCCTGACCTTTGCCAACCAGGTGTTTTAGATGGCCGCTTCCATCAGCCCACAGCCAACACAGATAGGACTAATAAGAGTTGTCCTTCAAAACATCTGGATGGCATCATTAGAACATAAGAAGAGCATGTTGGATCAGGCCAATAGTCCAGCATCCTCTTCCCACAGTGGCCAACCACATGCCCATTGGCCACAATAAGAACACTCTCCCCTCCTGTGGCTTCCAGCAATTAGTATTCAGAAGGATTACTGCTTCTGCCATTGGAGGAGACCATAGCCATTGTAGCTGATAGCCTTGTTGTTGTTTAGTCATGTCCGACTCTTCGTGACCCCATGGACCAGAGCTCGCCAGGCACTTCTGTCTTCCACTGTCTCCCGCAGTTTGGTCAAACTCATGCTGGTAGCTTCAAGAACACTATCCAACCATCTCGTCCTCTGTCGTCCCCTTCTCCTTGTGCCCTCCACCTTTCCCGACATCAGGGTCTTTTCCAGGGAGTCTTCTCTTCTCATGAGGTGGCCAAAGTATTGGAGCCTCAGCTTCACGATCTGTCCTTCCAGTGAGCACTCAGGGCTGATTTCCTTCAGAATGGAGAGGTTTGATCTTCTTGCAGTCCATGGGACTCTCAAGCGTCTCCTCCAGCACCATAATTCAAAAGCATCCATTCTTCGGCGATCAGCCTTCTTTATGGTCCAGCTCTCACTTCCATACATCGCTACTGGGAAAACCATAGCTTTTACTATATGGACCTTTGTTGGCAAGGTGATGTCTCTACTTTAGCCTTACCTAGCTGATAGCCTTACCCTTGATGAATTTGTATAATCCTCTTTTAAAGCCATCCAAGTTGGCAGCCATCTTAGTTGCCACCTGAAGGAGCGAGTTCCTTAGTGTAACTATGCACTGTCTGAGGACAAGGTTGGCCAAGGCTGGTCTACCCCAAAAGATCCACCTGCCTCCCCCTCCTCCTTTGATGCTGTTCCAATGTCATGTGAAGACCGTTTTACTGTATTTCAGCTTCCTTTTCATCAGAAAGATGGTTGATTTTTTTTTATTCCTGGCCTTGGTCTTGTTAATTTTTGTGTTTGGCCATCTATCTATGTATCTATCTACTAGCAATACACAAACACACGCAAACTTATGTCTGTTTTATGCCTCTTTTTAATGTGATTATTTTTTCATTGTTGTTATGAGCCACCTTGATTTTTTATTTGATATGGGAAGTGGGGGATAAAAATGTTCCAAATAAATAAATAATGAGATTTTCTAAAACACACAAACAACACCATAATAATCTGTGACCTGGTGGTATCAAGGCACTTGTTCCTATCTAGGGAAAGGAAGTATTCTGCCAACGTCAATGTAGTGGGGAAACAAAGAAACAGATTTTGGTGAGTGATTAAAGTTATGGTACCTTATTGTTAGGCGCTATTGCTGGCTTCCTCTCACTTCTTTAATATTTCCTTATGGCATAGAAAGGAAATACAGTGGTGCCTCGCAAGACGAAAATAATCCGTTCCGCGAGTCTCTTCGTCTAGCGGTTTTTTCGTCTTGCGAAGCATCCCTATTAGCGGATTAGCGGCTTAGCGGCTTAGAAAAAGGGGGGGAGGAAAAAAACTCGCAAGACTCGCAAGACGTTTTCGCCTTGCGAAGCACCTCGAAAAACGGAAAACCCTTTCGTCTAGCGGGTTTTTCGTCTTGCGGGGCATTCGTCTTGCAGGGCACCACTGTAGTTATTCAAGTACTGTCCATTCATTAGGAAGTGAAAAACTGTACGGGGCTATTATTGTGGTTCTTAATAATTGCTTTTATTGCCTTTCTCAGAGGGCAGCCTTGCAGACAAGTCACATTATGGTGCGAGGGTATGGCTTGGAAGCCCATGATGTAGCAACCATGTTGAAGCTAGGGTGGTCACTGGCCCTGCATTTCAGGATGAGAAAAATAGTGTGTATATATATATATATAGATGTCATTTCTATCCCACCTCCAAAGGTGATCTGGAAAGTGGCAACAAGAGAATGGGTCGCAGTAGTCCCATGTTTATGGAATGCTCTGCCCAGAGAGGCCCGTCATGCGCTAACTTTGTCATTGTTTCAATGCCAACCAAATACATTTTTTTGCTTTTCTGTGCATTTGGATGACACCAACTATTATGTTGTTGAATTGCCTTTTAATAATGCTTCTATCATTTTGTAATTGTATTTCGGGAGTTTTTCTTTTGACATTAGTCTAAAATCTAAATCTAACCTAAATCTTCCTCCTCCAACTAGTATGTGTGCTTTGTAGAATCAGAATAATAGAATTGTGGAGTTGGAAATTTGACCAGACTGTGGGAGGCAGTGGAAGACTGAAGTGCCTGGCGTGCTCTGGTCCATGGGGTCATAGAATCATAGAATCATAGAATCATACAGTTGGAAGAGACCACAAGGGCCATCGAGTCCAACCCCCTGCCAAGCAGGAAACACCATCAGAGCACTCCTGACATATGGTTGTCAAGCCTCTGCTTAAAGACCTCCAAAGAAGGAGACTCCACCACACTCCTTGGCAGCAAATTCCACTGTCGAACAGCTCTTACTGTCAGGAAGTTCTTCCTAATGTTTAGGTGGAAGGGTCACGAAGAGTCGGACACGACTAAACGACTAAACAATAACAGAGTTGGAAAGGACCCTAAGGGTCATCTAGTCCAACCCCTTGCAATGTAGGAATCTCAGCTAAAGCAACCATGGCAGGTGGCCACCCAACCTTTGCTTAAAAACCTCCAAGGAAGGAATGCCCACCACCTTCCAAGGGAGACTGTTCCACTGGAAGCAGCTCTGTCAGAAAGTTCTTATTGATGTTGAATCGGAATCCCCTTTCCCGTAACTTGAAGCTATTGGTTCAGGTCCTACTCTCCAGAGCAGGAGAAAACAAGCTTGATCCATCTTCCATGTGACAGCCTTTTTTGAAGACGGCTATCATATCTCCTCTCAGTATACTCTTCTCCAGGCTAAACATAGCCAACTCCCTCAGCTGTTTCTCATAAGGCTTGGCTTCCAGACCTTTGATCATCTTTGTCACGCTCCTCTGCACACGTTCCAGCTTAACAATATCCTTCTTAAATTGTGGCACCCAGAACTGAGCAGGTGTGGTCTGATGAAGGCAGAATACAGCAGGACTATTACTTCCCTTGATTGAGACACTATACTTCTGTTGATTCGGCCTAGAATAGCATTAGCTTTTCTTTTCTTTTCTTTTTTTACTGTTGCATCACATTGTTGACTCATGTGAAGCTTGCGGTCTACTAAGACCGCTAGATCCTTTTCACCTCTACTATTGGTAAGCCAGGTGTCCCCCATCTTATACAGTGGTACCTCAGGTTACAGACGCTTCAGGTTACAAACTCCTCTAACCCAGAAATAGTACCTCGGGTTAAGAACTTTGCTTCAGGATGAGAACAGAAATCATGCTCCGGCAGCGTGGCAGCAGCGGGAGGCCCCATTAGCTAAAGTGGTGCTTCAGGTTAAGAACAGTTTCAGGTTAAGAACGGACCTCCGGAACGAATTAAATACTTAACCTGAGGTACCACTGTATTTGTGCAGCTGATTCTTCCTGCTTAAGTGCAGAACCTTCCATTTGTCCCTATTGAAATTCATTTTGTTAGCTTGTGCCCAGTTCTCCAATCTGTTAAGGTCATTTTGAATACTGATTCTGTCTTCTGTGGCATCAGCTACCCATCCCAGTTTGGTGTCGTCTGCAAATGAGCATCCCCTCATTTCTTTCATCCAAGTCATTTATAAAGACGTTGAACATCAATGGGCCTAGGACAGAGCCCCACTTGTCCCTTTTTTCCAGGATGATGAGGAATGATTAGTGAGCATTCTTTAGGTTCAGTTAATCAACCAGCAACAAATCCAGATAACCGTTACCTTGTGCAGGCCACATTCTACCAGCTTCTCCATAAGAATATAATGGAGAACTTTGTCAAAATCTTGATCCTCACAACCACCATGTGAGGTAACTCAGTCTCTGAAATGGTGACCAGCGCACTCTGCACACTTCGAACCATACTCTGTAAGGAACCATGTATCACACATTTTTAAAATGATGTATTTCTCCATTTCCTGGACCATTATTCTAGCTGATGACCCCCACCTGCTGGCTGTGCTTTGATTGTCATCAACTCTTTACAGTGGTTAATTGCTTGATTAGCATATCAAAAATCCTGTTCCTCCAAGGAGACTATAATTGCATATCTTACTAAATTATCCTTTCCTACTATTCTATACACACACACACACACACACACACACACATACACACACACACACAGAAACAAACAGAGAGAAAGAGAGAGAGACAACACACCCTAGTTTCCATTAGGGTCACATTGTCATGAGCAAAATCTTAGGCCACCTGAGTTAGACAAAAGTTTCCTAGGGAAAATATCCATCCCTTATAAACTGCTTTATTAGGTTGACATTATCCACTCATTCCATTTGCAGTGTGTCTATGTCTATCATAGAATTTCCTGTCTACCTTAAGCTGCCTGAACAAGCTATGCACTCAGAAAGGTTCTTATTCTTAGTTGGCATGCCTGAGCCAGTTGCCGCCATGCTGGTAGATCCCCCCATGTTAACGAAACATCAGAATTGATACATGAAGATTCAGCAGAAATGCCTTTGGTTTGGTTGACTGAATGGAGCATTGTGACATTATCATGTCCACTCCGTGACCCAAGTGACTTGGGATTCCTCATCACAGCAGAATAGAACAGACAGAAATCATTGAGCCAAGGCAGCTACAAATAGGATAAACAAGGGCTGCAAATGACAAGGGTGGGGGGCATGAAAAAGTTAGTATTTGGGGTAATTCACTCTTTCCCCAAAAGCACTACTTGAAAATATTTATTAAAATATATTAAATATTAAATATTAAATATATTAAAAATTGGAGCCTTGAGATTTGCAGTTGCAAGGTCAAACTCATATGTACACTGAACACCCACAAACCTAATCTTGAAGATATCTCTATCTAGCCATTAAATTACAAGAAAAAGGCAGAAGGAACCCCTATCTTGCACATGGCAGAATTCTTCCATCCTGCCTGTTCTTAAAATTGTAATCTTGGCTCACAGCGTTCATTTGGGATTCCAGCTGTGTTGCTGAAGAAGGTAGATGCCAAAACTTTAAACAGTTTCAGAGATATCTCTGATTCATCATGCTCTTATTTTACATTAGTTCTTCCAGGTAGCTCAGAGTGGACTGCAAGAGTTCTCCCATTTCTTGCATCCTCACGACAACCCTGTGAAGTCGGATTTGTTTATTTTATTTGTTTATTTTGTTTATGAAACATTTCCCATGAAATACACTGAAGCAAGTTAGCATTTTGTGTGTGTGTATCTCCATCCAGGGGACACAGGTGGCGCTGTGGGTTAAACCACAGAGCCTAGGGCTTGCCGATCAGAAGGTTGGCAGGTCGAATCCCTGCGACGGGGTGAGCTCCCGTTGCTCAGTCCCTGCTCCTGCCAACCTAGCAGTTCGAAAGCATGTCAAAGTGCAAGTAGATAAATAGGTACCACTCCAGCGGGAAGGTAAACGGTGTTTCCGTGCGCTGCTCTGGTTGCCAGAAGCGGTTTAGTCATGCTGGCCACATGACCCGGAAGCTGTACGCCGGCTCCCTCGGCCAGTAAAGCGAGATGAGCGTCACAACCCCAGAGTCGGCCACAAATGGACCTAATGGTCAGGGGCCCCTTTACCTTTACCTTTATCTCCATCCAGACCTACCTGGAGAGCCCAAAGATTCAACCTGGGAGCTTCTGCCTACAAGACAAGCTGCTGTAGAAATCAGAAGATAATTCTATCACGAAGACTTTCTTTGGAAACATTTCTGACTCTTCCTGTATCCTGCAATCCTATGCTTGTTGACAGCGCCACCTCTTCATGTCTTTTACCTCTGAACACCAACGTTCAGCTGCTCCACTCCGAGTTGACATTCATCTCTTTCCTGATTGAGTGTTCTTATGGTGCAAAAGATGGGCAGCCTTCCATTCACACCATTGACTCCTTTTCCTAACACCCAGTGATTCATTGCAGAAGGTGTGATACAACACTACCTTGTCCAGCCTGACTCGTTTCCATTGCACCCTCTTCATCTGAGCTTAATTCTTGGTTGACTTTGAAGTTTAATTACAGGCGTGTGGGGTTGGGGTAGAGGGAGCGCAAACAGTTACATAACCAAGGCAGCACAGCTAAACGAAACAAAAAACAAAACAAAACACAGAAGGGCCATATGCCACATAGCCTAGAAAAATCTAGAATCAAATTACAGCCTTTGAATTATTTACAACATTTCATCTTGGCAAATCTAAGCGAATGCTCCACTTGCATCAGCTCGACTTTAATAGCCTTAACTGTTTATTGTAAACCCAAGCGTACAATAGCTCTTTCATAAAACATTTACCTGGGTCTTTTTCACATTAATTAATATTACAAGGATATTATGAATGCTTCCTTATTATACATCTAGATGTGTGTTTCCAGAGACTTCTGGCTGCTACACTCACAGTTAAGTCTAAACAAGAGATTTCCTTTTCTCAGGCTATGTGTTCCAGCGGTAGCTGAATAAATATACAGTAATAAATATATAACAGGGTGGTTGTTGTTGTTTTTATACTGCTGTTTCCCCCCAACATCTTACAATGGGAAAAAAGGAACAAGGAACCATTTTGTTTTGCACGAGGCCAAATGTATTCCTATTTCATACTCATTATAAAGCACTCATGGTGGCAACTGCTCATTCCAGAGAGAATTTATTTTGTTGACTCTACATTTTACGGTGGAACATAGTAAGCTGCCTTAGACAAGGTCACACCATTGATCCATCTATCTCAGAATTTTGTATAATGATTGACAGTTCCTCTCCTGGAACTGTCTGTACCTGGAATTCCCTGCTGTACCTGGAATTGCCAGAAATTGTTCCTGGGACCTTCCGTGTGCAATGCATGCTCTCAGCACTGAGCCAAGGCTGTTCCTCTAACCTATGGCCCTTCATTTAGGTGGTAATGAAGAGATGGGAACAGACAACAATACGATTTGTCTAAGAGTGTGGTGTATAAAATAAGAAGAACAGCAGCAGCAACTGTGTCTGTTGAAAGAACAGATCGTCTGACTCTAAGTTGTATTACAGTATAGACTATCAGGAGCTCAGCCCTACACTTGAGTAGGACCCTGGCAGAGACACATGCCTGACTGGCATGTTCCCTCCCTCCTGGTCGGTCATTCGGGAGCTTCAAAAGCTTTCTTCTGCCCGAACATCACAGCGACCGATGCCAACAGACATCGGCACACTTAGGGATCCGCAGAGTTTGCGCCTCATGTGTGACAGACCTCAGTTTCCTGCTTGGCAGGGGGTTGGACTCGATGGCCCTTGTGGTCTCTTCCAACTCTATGATTCTATGATTCTAACTCAGCATTTTGATAATCTACTTTATTTACGTATAAACACACACAGAGCGCTGCAGCATGGCTCTCTCTAGGATCAGACAGCAAAGACGAAGAACAAAGGACAACAGTCCCACTTCACGGAACACAGTAACACAAACATCCTGTTTCCGTCACTTCCCACTCTCTGGAGTCAAAACAGATACTGTCATGTGAAAGACAACAATCCCATGACTGCAATCATGGAGCAGGAATTCTAACATAGACACCATTCAGCTGGTTGTGGATCAGGCCCATAAACTACTATAAACCTGCACACCATCAGATAAGAACACAATCATACCCTGTTGGATCAAGCCAATGGACCATCTAATATTGTTCTTACAGTGGCCACCTGGATGCCTGCGGGGAACCCACAAGCAGGATCCGAACACAATAACACTCTCTCCTCCTAGGGTTTCCAGCAACCAGTATTCAGAAGCATACTGCCCACAACTTTCAAAGCAGAGCACAGCTATCATGGCTAGTAGCCACTGATAGCCTTACGCTATCAGGTTGGTGGCCATCACTGCTTCCTGTGGTGGTGAGTTCCATAGTTTAACTATGTTCTGCCAGAATAAGTATTTTCTCTGACATGCATCTTCCAACATTCTGCTTCATTGGATGTCCGCATATTTTACATAAACTAAACCATTCAGTATTCCATTATTACATCCATCAAAACTTATATACACTGTTGGATTTATCTGAATGCTGCCGTTTTCAAGTGTACACAATTTCCCCCCATATAGTCAATAAACATCTTGCAATTTTCTTTAAAGGTGTGTGCTTATTGTTCTCTTATTCTGTAAGTTAAGTCTCCCAGCTGCGTGTATTCCATCAGTTTAAGTTGCAATTCTTCTTTGGTTGGGACCTCGCTCGTTTTCCATTTTGGGGCTAACAAAACACGGGCAGCAGTCGTGGCATACATAAATAACCTTTTTTTACACCTTGGAATTTCCGTCTGAATTATTCCAAACAAAAAAAGACTCAGGGGGGTGTTTTGTTTTTGAAAGGTTCTTTTAAATATTTTTTTCAATTCATTATGAATTATTTCCCAATACTCTTTTACCCTTTTATATGATATCCACGAGTCCTAGCATTATGAGAGAGGAGGAAAACCTTTCCCCCATGCCATGCATAATTCCATAAACTTCTATGATGTCCCCTCTTACTCAACTTTCCTCTAAACTCAAAGGTCCCAAATGCTGTGACTTTTCATCACAGGTGAGTTACTTCACCCCCTTGACCATTTTGGCTGCCATTTTCTGAACCTTTCCCAGCTTTACAATATCCTTCTTGAGATGTGCTGAACAATATGTCTTCCACCTTGATCATTTCCAGGAACCAAGCCTTACACTAAAGCCAAAAAATTCACAGAAAATTCATAGCTCTAAACTCTGACAACCTGACACAACCTGTTCTACCTTCACTGCACTGATGTTTAATATTCTTTTCCCTCTCCGTGCTTGATAAATGTGCATTTGTGCATAGGTGATTTTTTTCCTTCCACCTCTCTAGTCACACCATCAAGTAAGACCTCCCGCCGAGGTAATGGAAATTGTCCACAGCTTATCTCCACACAGCAAAGTACGGAACAAAGCAACCTAACTAGTGGCATTGTGCGGAGGACTCTCCAGGTACCCCCAAATCCTGCTCAGATACGATTGTTTATAAAAAAACGTTTGATAAAAACAATAGTGCTTTCAATCAAAATGCAGCCTCACACTGTTACTAGTTTTCATCATAGTTCTGACAAATGAGATTTTCATCACCAGGGTTGCTTAAAAAAAATTAAATTGCAAATCCTTCTTCAGCAAGCCAAAAAAAAAAAAAAGAAAGAAAAGTTTTGTATTGAGAGATCTAACCATAAAGCGATGCTGACAGAAGAAGGTGTCAGGAATCAGGATTAGTCAAAAATGGCCACACATAAATAAATTAATTGTCAGGGTTCCTGACTATTCTACAGGTGTTTCAATCAATTTGATGTTTTGTATCTGTGGGGATGATTCAGATCTGCTACTTGTTCAGTACAATTTATTTATTTTTTAAATCATCTCACCCCTTATATATCTGATTGAACACTGCGCTCTGTAGGTGAGGGCCTCTTGCAGATAACGATCTTATCAGGAGGTCTTTCCACACAATGCAGGAACCGAATCTTTAGTTTTGTGGTACCTACCCTTTGGAATTAAGGGTATTAGACAGGTGGCCTCTCTGTGGTCTTATTGGTGCTTCCGGAAGACATTCTTGTTCCAACAAGTAGAGATCTTTCCCAGTTTGCATCTGAAGTTATACCAAGTCAGACTATTGGTTCTTCTTGCTCAGTATTATTGACACTAGCTAGCAGAATTTTAGTCAGCAGTCTTTCCACGCCCTACCTAGAGATGCTGAGGACTGAATCTGGGGTCTTCTGCATGCAGAACACTGCTCTACTGCTGAGCCACAGCTCTTCCCCTGTGCACACCTACTCAGATTTAAATCAGAGAGACTTGCTTTCTAGTAAACATACTTAAGACAGGGTTGCAAGCTACCATCATTTATTACTACCCTTTGCAAGCAATTTTTCAATCCATGTTTAAGTAGTTGAAGTACTTTTTTTGGTTCATATGTATTGAGCTTTTCCCTCAAGATGTTCTGAAGAACTTTGCTGAAATTTGAAGGTATATTATATCTATTGCTTTCCCCTTGTCTACTATCTTTGTTGCTTTTTTCGAAGAAACAGACTAGTGTGGTCTAGCATGACTTGTTCTGTAAACCCCTCCCCTACAATAAAAACAACCCCAGAACAAATCAAATCTTATAATTAGGAGTCACATGATTGTTAATATTATTAACAACATATTGTGACAAAAAAATAGTGGTAGTGGGCCGTGTATACCCTGCCAGAGATTCTTCTCAGAAAAGGAACCAATAAAATCCATTATTTGTCATAACAGCAGAACTTTGCCCCATGTTGAAAAGAGGAGGTGTAAAAGCAAGTGTTAGAGTTTACTATACCACACAGACTATGTGTGAATGAAAGGGCTGCAAATCCCACAGGTATGAAATTTACGGCATGTAATGCCTTAAGAGAGAATTTAATGAAAATGATATACAGGTGGTACATGACACCAGTCAAGCTTGCAAAAATTTATGATTTGCCCGAAAACAAATGTTGGAAATGTAATGAGACTGAAGGTACATTCTTTCACCTTTGGTGGACATGCCCAAGGATTAAGACATTCTGGGAGATGATTTATAATGAAATGGAAAAGGTATTTAAAAATACCTTCCTGAAGAAACCAGAGGCCTTTCTCCTGGGCATGGTTGGCCAATTGGTGCCAAAGAAGGATAGAACATTTTTTATGTACGCAACAACAGCAGCAAGAATACTCATCGCAAAGTATTGGAAGACTCAAGATTTACCCACCCGGGAAGAGTGGCAGTTGAAGTTGATGGACTACATGGAATTGGCAGAAATGACTGGCAGAATTTGAGACCAGGGAGAAGAGATGGTGGAAGAAGATTGGAAGAAATTTGAAGATTATCTACAGAAATACTGTAAAATTAAGGAATGTTAGAAAGATGTTGGAATGAAGTTACATGGCTTTAGCAGAAATGTT
The DNA here is from genome assembly GCF_951804945.1 of Podarcis cretensis. Classification (NCBI taxonomy): domain Eukaryota; kingdom Metazoa; phylum Chordata; class Lepidosauria; order Squamata; family Lacertidae; genus Podarcis; species Podarcis cretensis. The sequence goes on from NC_137180.1 coordinate 52,595,361, forward strand.
ATAAAGAATTAAGTACAATAGATTGTAAATGGATTAAAGGAAAAAATAATGTTAGAATTTGTCAAGTTAAATAATAGGACAGAAAATTGAGGAAGATGGAAAGGATTTGCTGAAACAATTAATCGAAGTGGAATACAAAAAAGGGAGGTGTGAGGAGGTCGCTGAAACAAGTAAAAGAAAGTTAATAACATTGAAAGTATTGGATGTGTTGTTTTTTAATTGTTTTTGTTTTATTTTTGTTATGTATATGTAGTATTTTTGTCTTTGTATTGTATTGTATGGTTTTGTTTTGTTATGTTTAATTCTTTTTCTTTTTTTCTGTAACTTTCAAAACTTTAATAAATATTATTTTTAAAAAAAGAAAAAAAAGAAAGGGCTGCAAATCATATTAAGGGCTCTGTAATTCATGTTAAGTGCTCTTGAGAACTCCCATTTAAGCGAAGAGTCGTGATTCTAATCTATGTAAGAACCAAGCTACAAGAATTATATTTGTTTTGAATTAATTTGCTTTGAATAATTGTTTTGCATGACCTTGTGCCACTCTTCTAATTTCTCTTGCTGCTATATGTGTGTCTAACTGCCATCTGAGAATCAATTTGAAGAGTTGCTTGGTACATATATTTTTTTTTCAAGTATCATCCATAATTGTTTCTGAAAAGAAAGAAAACTCACAAATGTCAATAGGTATTCTATTTGCAGTAAACAATGTATATTTATCCGTTTTCTTGAGCGTGTTGTCTTTTTTAATGGGCTTTAAGAAATATGATAAAGCACGATGGCTTCATGCAGATAATAGTATTTGTTTTCTTAATTGACGATATTGTTTCGTTTTATACTTTGTATGTTTTCATCTAGCTTCTCTCTCTCTCTCCACAAGCGCACACATACTTGAATTTGCCAGACACTCTATAGTAGGGTTAGCATACTATAATGTTGCTGCAATGAATGCATAACATTTGGATACATGGATATGGGAAGATCAATCCAATATTGCCTTCTAAAAGGTAAAGGGACCCCTGACAGTTAAGACCAGCCGCGAATGACCCTGGGGTTGCGGCACTATCTTCCTTTACAGGCCAAGGGTGCCGGTGTTTGTCCGCTCCACAGACAGTTTTTCCGGGTCATGTGGCCAGCATGACTAAGCAGCTTCTGGTGAACCAGAGCAGCGCAGGGAAACGCCATTTACCTTTCCTCCAGAGCAGTACCTATTTATCTACTTGCACTTTTGGGCATGCTTTCGAACTGCTAGGTTGGCAGGAGCTGGGACCGAACAACGGGAGCTCACCCCAGTAAATAAATTATTCTTTCCCATCACACTGCATTCCCACAAAGCTATCCAGCAGAACATTCTCGCAAAGTAACCCACAAAACAATTTCTTTCTTTCTTTTTGTTAATAATTTTTGCTGGGTTTTACATTTTTAACAAAATCACATCTTGCAATATAATCACAAAATAGATTCCTGATCCCCCCCTCCCCCCCAACTTCCCCTTCTGGTTTCTAATATATTAACTTGTCCTGCTTGTTATTTCCCTAAATGTAATAATCTTTAAATTAAACATTATTATATTCTTATCATTTTAACCTCATCTTTATATTTTCTATATTTGTTTTGTTGATTATAAGTGTTTAGTCAAACCCTACAAGTGAGTCCATTTCCTTACATTGTTTCTGTAAATACAACATAAAAGGTTCCCAGTCTTTTTTAAAGTCTCTATGGTCCTTGTCTTTAAGTCTTACAGTTAGCATCGCCATTTCAGCATATTCCATCAATTTTTCTTGCCATTGTTCTTTTGTTGTTATTTCATCATTTTTCCAACTTTGGGCTAGCAAAATCCTAGCTGCTGTTGTGGCATACATAAATAGTTTCTTCTTATCTTTTGGCAATTCTTGACCTGAAATGCCTAGCAAAAAAGCTTCTGGTCTTTTTACAAAAGTTATCTCAAACATCCTTTTCAATTCATTATAAATCATTTCCCAATAGTTTTTAATTACAATTCCACTACATATGAAAGACGTACCTTCCTTTTCTTTACATTTCTGTCCAATTCAATCTTTCATTGAATCCAGGTTTTGTGCTTTTCTTTTCTTTTTAATCTTTTTTATCCAAAATAATTATAAATCCAAATTAATGTCAGAATTTCCTTGCTCACTGGTCTTCACCAGTCTCGTTTCTTTGTCTCAACATACGTCCTCCAGCTAATTCCAGGCACTCACTCTTCCGGAGGATCCCCTCTCCCCCCCCCCCAAAGTTGAGTGAGTGTTACCCTGCTCAGCTTTGGGTCAGATTGTGAAGATCCAAGTTTTATTAATCCAAAAATCCAGAGTTCCAGTACTCCTTTATCAAACTCAAATATACAAAGTATTAATCCAGTCCAGGGCAAATAGAGCAACATTCCAAGGTCAAAGTCAAAGTCAAAACAAAACAATTTCTGAGTGGTGATGAACCATTGCTGGGACCATTTAATCCCCCACCCCACTAAAGGAGTTAAGAGAAATATTCAGTGACCTGATGTGATCAGCTAGTTTGGGTTTTTTGTCATGGTCTTGTCTAGTGTAACACTCTAGAGTGTGAGAGATGAAATTGAATGTCTCAACTCACAACGTAGTACTGCAATAAAACCAGTATAAAATATTGTACCCTGAGAACCTTGATTACTCCAAAGAGCATAACTGTATATAGCTTCTGCTAACGTTTTGCCACTTTCATTTGTGAGGACCTACATGTTGACTCAAATGGAAAGGCCAAAACAAACCAGAAAATTGTGCATCGGTGGAGGTCAACTCAAACCATCAAAGGAAAATTTTCACAGCTTGGCATGGGTATCTGCAACTGGTGATTAGCTGATTGCTGCAGCAGTTGATAATTGATTGGGTGGGCAGTTTATTTGTGAAGCCCCTTGCTTTGTTAAACTAGATTATTTCATTTTGGTTTATTTCATTTGAAGGGAAAATGAAGCAAACCAAAGCAAATAATAATGAAATGAAACAAGTAACAGAACAAAGATGAAGTGAATTAAAGCAACTCAGCTGTTACAAATAAAGAAGTTCTCAAAGGGACTAAACATGAACCTGAATACTTCACGTTTGCTAAATTTATTCCTGGACTGGAAAAAGTTTCAACCATAGAATCAAGGAGCTCAGAATAACAGATGTATGGGCAAGAGAGGGTCCATCGCACCTTTTCATAATGGAGGGTGTGCCTATAAATGAGATTTCTTTTTCTGAGAAGCCTCCAACTGATAGTAGCAGCTGGCAGTTCCAACAGCAGCTACAACCAGCTCTGGTTCTAAGCTTCTAACTTTCCAGCTCATCCACTTTAGGGAAGGGCCATAGCTTAGTGGTAAAGGTAAAGGGACCCCTGACCATTAGATCCAGTTGCAGACTACTCTGGGGTTGCGGCACTCATCTCACTTTATTGGCTGAGGGAGCCAGCGTACAGCTTTCCAGGTCATGTGGCCAGCATGTCTAAGCCGCTTCTGGCGAACCAGAGCAGCACACGGAAACACCGTTTACCTTCCCGCTGGAGCGGTACCTATTTATCTACTTGCACTTGACGTGCTTTCGAACTGCTAGGTTGGCAGGAGCAGGGACTGAGCAATGGGAGCTCACCCAGTCGCAGGGATTTGAACCGCCGACCTTCTGATCGGCAAGTCCTAGGCTCTGTGGTTTAACCCACAGAGCCACCCGCGTCCCAGCTTAGTGGTAGAGCACATCATTTGCAGGCAGAAGGTCCCAAGTTCAATCCTCAGCATCTTCAGGTAAGTCATGCCTGAAACCCCGGAGAGCTGCTGCCAGTCAGTGTAGACAACAGTGAGCAAAATAGATCAATGGTCTGGCTCAGTATAAGACAGCTTCCTATGTTCCACTCACTCTTTCCTTAGCATCACCTGGTTTCATCTTGGTCATCATGCTTTAGATAGGAACACGTTGCCCCAAAATGGGAACAACTGAGAACCAAGCTGCTTTTTGATCATAGTGGAGCGAGAGGTGAGAGCAGGGATGAGAAACCTGTGGCCCACCAGATGACATTTGGACAGCAACTCCCATAATTCCTGACCATTAGTCATGTTGGTTGGGGCTGATGGGAGCTGGAGTCCCACAATATCTTAGAGGGCACTGAATTTTCCATCCCTGGTTAAATCAATCAATCTTTATTACGGTCCAGAGACTCAACAAATCGTTACAAAGCAACGCACAATTCAGACAGCCTTCCTCCAGGATAAAGAAGCATTTTGTTCAGACTTAAAGATAGGGATCATTGGTTCTTGCAACCACCGATAAAAACTTCACCACTGCTAATGTTCTAGCGTTTGTCCAGTCTTCCAGTAGGAACCTGACATAGTGAGCCTCTGATTTTTCCAGGAAAGGTACCAGCAAAGGTAATATCAGTTCAGCCCTGGCTTGTTCATATTTCGCACAGTGCAGCAAAATGTGTTTTATAGAATCGATGTCTTGAGCACATGAGCAAAGTCTGTCCTGGTAGGAAACGCCTCTCAACCTGCCATCTAACACTGCAGAAGGAAAGACGTTCAGTCTGGCTTTGGTGAATAACCTTCGATAATTTGGGACTGTCAGGTTTTTAATGTAAGGTTTTAAGTTAAAGACATGCCCATATTGTACTCCTACTGCCAGCAGACTACAGACTGCATGTGATCAAGGTTGCAAGTCACTGTGTGTATTATCCCATAATCTTTGCTTTAACATCTTTAGGGCGCCTTCATTACCCAGGTATCTCCTTGGATATTTGTGGTAGGAAAATGTTGGGACATTAGCATCAAGGAACTACCTGATTTGACTGTCAGTATAAAGAATAAAGTTTTCTGGAAGCTTGGGGGAATATGGAAAACAAATCCCTGTGATCTCTTTTTCATTTATTTATCAAGGTAACATATTGATACTACCTCCAAATATGAAAAGAAGGGTGTTGGGAGATGAGAACTGAGTTCCGGATATTTAACAACTCTTCCCAAATTGCATTGTTCTTTTATTTTTTTTTAAACAAAATCCAAACCAAGATTATTTGTTTGAACGTAGCGAACAGAAGGAATACGCAGGCTCAGAGGAATAGATTTTATGCCAAACATCAATCAATTGCAGCATCAGGAGCCTATTTATTATACTGTGGGGGTTCTGGACAGTTGCACGACACACTGTGAGGACCAATCCATGACATTATCTCTTAAACAATTGAAGCTTTTTGCAAATAATTAAAGCTCTGTTTGAAAATGGAGATTTTTTTCAAAGCCTCCCCCTGCCCAGACTCTCACATCATCGATGGTGGAGTGTGTAAATAATGACTAGTTAGCACAGAGAGTCTGCAGGCAACTTTCCATTGAACTTAACGTTGTGCCTATCTGTTCTTGCTACCTGCTTGGCTGCCCATCTGGACACATACGAGCTTTGTTCTCCTACATGCTTGACACAATCTGCAGCAACGTGGGTGAAGCTTACCCAAATTACAGCTCAGTGCTTAGAAAGCGGAGCAAACCTTTCCCTTGGTAGGACATTTAAAAAACCAAAAAAACCAAAAAAAATATACAGTTGTACCTTGGTTGTCGAACGCCTTGGTACTCGGACATTTTGGCTCCCAAATGCCAAAACCCTGGAAGTAAGTGTCCAAGTTTGTGAACGTATTTTGGAAGCTGAACATCTGTTTCGGCTGCTGGCATTGTTTCCAGGGCCAATCAGCCAATCAGAAGCTGAGCCTTGGTTTCCAAACGTTTTGGAAGTCAAACGGACTTCTGGAACAGATTCCGTTCGACAATCAAGGTATGACTGTATTATCGTTATAGTTTCTGCTGCTGCTAATGGCTTTAAGATCAACTGAGAGCAACCTTAGGGAAGTTTTTAATGTTTAATGCTGTATTGCGTTTTTAATATTTGGTTGGGAGCCGCCCAGTGTGGCTGGGGAAACCCAGCCAGATGGGCAGGGTATTAACAACAACAACAACAACAACAACAACAACAACAACAACAACAACAACAGGTGTTTGGACAGGCATTTTTGGTGGCAACTAGATGATGGCCATGGGAAGCCCAAGAGCAGCCCTTAGAGCAACAGCACTTTCCGCAAAGAGCAAAACAGCAAGTTTCTTTGGGTTGCCTTGGGCAAGATAAAGTGACTAACAAATTTAATAAATAATAGTATCGCCATCGCTCCAAAACCCAAAGATCTCATTGAGAGCAGTTGCTCAGATTCTATAGGTGTCATGTGGCACTTTGGGATATGGGTGCCCTGCTTTATTGGAAACATCAAGTGTTTTTACAAAGTGTAGAAAGCCCTTAACATATAGGAAGCTGTTCTTCTGGTACCACCAAACAGCAAAAAGAAACCTTACGCTGCAATAGTAGCACATTCCCCTTTAGTTTCAGTCTGGGCTTACTTCCAGTGAAATGTGCGTGGGATTGCAGGCTAAGGCAAAACAAGATGAGAGTTGCTTCTGAGCAGTGGCATAGCGTGGGGGGTGCGGGGGGACCAGCCGCACCAGGCGCAACATCGGGGGGGGCGCTCGCCACCTCCGGAGTCACCGAAGAGCCTCGGGCACAGGCTGTAGCAGAGCCCCATGTCTCGCGGAACCGACGAGCTGTGCGCACGTCCGGGCTGAAGGCGTCCAGCAGGCAGCGGCTCTCAGCGCTCGCCGCGGTCCCCACGCATCAGGGCCACGGAGGGCGCGCCAGGCAGCCCCTCCTCACAGCCCCGCTGCCGCCGCTGCTGCTGCAGCAGCTGGGCCATGTTGCATTTTCCTCACCTCTCTGCCCTCCTCCTCCGGGCAAGCGGCATCATTTGGGCGGCAGCGCCAGCGGCAACTCGCCTCAGATCACCTGACACGGACCCCCCGCCGCCGCCGTGGCTACCTTACTGTAAATACCCCAGCCCAGGCAGCAGCAAGAAGAAGCTGGCAGCGGCGGCAGGTTAGGGGTTAGGGGCGCAAATTACTTGCCTTGCCCCGGGTGCTGACAACCCACGCTACGCCGCTGCTTCTGAGTATAGGATGTATAGGCAGGGAGGGAATGTAGGAAGCTGTCTTATACAGACCATTGGCTCATCTGACTAGAAGCAGATCCCCAGATTCTCTACAAGCCCGACCAGGAGATGCCAGAGACTGAACCTCAGACCTTCTTCAGGCAAAGTAAACACTATACCACTGAGCTATCAAAGGCTAATGTATCATAATTCTGTTACAACACCCTTCTATTGCTATGCAGTTGGCACACAGTGTATTATATATTGTTCATATTGCGTACAATTTTGATATCTGTAGTATTCTTGCTATTGACAATATACTCCTTTGTTTGGGTTTTTTTATTACTTATTATTTATATTGAAGTTAATAGGCTGCTTTTTTTTTTATTACAACAGCCTTCAAAGCAGCTCACGATAAAACAATAGAACACATCATAAAACAGTTCATAAGGAAAAATGCAAAAAAAAAAAAAAAATTACCCATTTAACTGCAGTCCATTAAAACAACAGACAATCCTGGGTCTCAGAAAACCCTCGTGAACCAAGAACGTCTTTACAGTTTTTCTTACACAGCACAGTGAAAGGGGCCTGGCAAATTTCTCTCAGCAGGTAATTACTGAATGCAGGTGTGGAAAAAAGGCTGGTTTCTAGTAGACTGGTCTACCTCAAATGCAGTTGGTACCCAAAACAACATGGGGCAAAGGACATAAATGGGAGAAGGTGCTCCCTTGACTACAACAGATGCATGGCTTTGTAGGTTAGGAACATACGAAGTCGCCTTGTACAAAACTAAGCCGTTCATCTGTCTAGCTCTGTATTGTCTACACTGGCTAGGAGCTCTCCGGGGTTTCACAGATTTCCCCCATCCTACTTGGAGCTCCCAGGAACTGAACCTCCTGTCTTCTGCCACAAGCTGCTTTGCCACTGACCTACAACCCTTCTTCTTAAAAGTAGCACCTTTAACTTAGCTTGGAAATATACAGGTTACTGAATCCATTAATAGGATAACTAAAGCAATGATAAGTACCGTATTTTTTGCTCTATAAGACTCACTTTTTCCCTCCTAAAAAGTAAGGGGAAATGTGTGTGCATCTTATGGAGTAAATGCAGGCTGCACAGCTATCCCAGAAGCCAGAACAGCAAGAGGGATCGCTGCTTTTGCTATGCAGCGATCTCTCTTGTTGTTCTGGCTTCTGAGATTCAGAATATTTTTTTTCTTGTTTTCCTCCTCCAATAACTAGGTGCGTTTTATGGTCTGGTGCGTCTTATAGAGCAAAAAATACGGTATTCTGTGAGTCAGTGGTGCCATTGGGCCAGACTTAGAGGATGTAAGTCCATGATCCCATGAGCAGGGGAATTCTCCAAAAGATGGAAAACCACAGCAGCAGATACCCCACTTTATTTTACATTATCAATCAATCAATCAATCAATCAAGGTATGGATCCAGTTGACAGACCTCACAATAGACTTCCTGGTATATACCCATTAATATACAAAAATTAGATACAAGGCCAATTACCTTTATTGAAAGGAAAGGAAAGGAAAGGAAAGGAAAGGAAAGGAAAGGAAAGGAAAGGAAAGGAAAAGAAAAGAAACACAGCTGAACATGATTTTCAGATTTATTCAGTTAAAATTCTAAGGCCAAATATTTATTGAACATAAGCACACCAAAATCCAGGAGAGCATTCTGTCTTGCACATTTCAATGTGATACCTTCAGCTCTTTGGGATGGGAGATATTGGGGGACATGATACATTATGTTTCTGTGGCTCAGAATAAATAGTAACAGTAAACCACATATTATTATTGATTGGTAACGTTAACAAAGACATCTGGAAAAAGCTGGTTGAGCCAGTAGCCATTTAGCATCCTGGAAGAGTACCTGCATATTATGTTTTTCTTCTTCTGAAAACATTGCGTCTGAAACCCTGGAGAGCCATTGCCAGTCAGTGGAGACAATACTAAGCCAAATGGACTCACTATAAGACACCTTCCCATGCTCCTGTGCAGGAGTTCCTCAAAATAACACAGCCAATGCTATAAAGGGTTCCCAAAAGTCAGAAAGTTTTTTAGGGGGGGAGATTATTTTAACCAGAGCTTTTGTTCGGAACTCACCGGAACTGAGTTCCAGCACCTCTCAGGTGGGTTCTGACACCTCTAAGGTAGGTGCCATTGCCATTCTAAGAGAACGAGGGAGGCATTTGTGATGAGTTCTGGCAACCCTTTTTCTAGAAAAACAGCAATGCCTTTAACCCATTTCCATTCTGTCTTACAAACTGCCCTTCATTCCACTCTCCATCTAGGTCAAATTCAAATTCTCCAAGGTCTCCTTTATCTAAGAATCAAGCTCCCTCCTTTCTCTTCTTTTGCTATTCATTTTGACACTGCAGATCAGCTGAGAGCACATAAGGGATATGGAATTTGGTAGACTTTCCTCACGTCCAAGAAAAAACTGTCTCATTGTTCTTTCTAGTTTGTTGAGACAAATTGTTTCTGAGAGGCCTGGCTCATGGTACAGGTTGAGCTTTTCATCAGAGAGTTGCCTGCTTTCTCCTCAGCTGACTTGTTGTCACATTTGCTTATTATTTCACTTCCTTGGTTTTAGCAGGAAAGTGGACATTGCTGATATCCTTAGCAGAAACATTGCCTCCCTCAATTTCTGGAATGACATCTAGGTCTTTGGGATGAATGTCTTGGGTATACACCGGACAATAATTATGATCAAGCATGTGTCTGTCCATATTTTGACTCAAAACAAACAAACAAGTGCTTTTTAAAGTTATTGGAATTCTTGATTTTTAGCCAGCCTAACTGAGCCTCCACAGTTAAAAAGCAAAGAGAACAAAGGACTCCCTTTCTTATGAAAACTGTTCTGCAGTTTAGCTTTTCTACAGTCTCTTCTCCATTTCCCACCAAACACCTGAACCGCAACTGCCCACGGTACCTCCTTTTCCATTGCCTAAACTTTCCCCTTGGCAATGTCACATAGGTAAAAGGTAAAGGGATCCCTGACCATTAGGTCCAGTTGTGGTTGACTCTGGAGTTGCGGCGCTCATCTCGCTTTACAGGCCGAGGGAGCCAGCGTACAGCTTCTGGGTCATGTGGCCAGCATAACTAAGCCACTTCTGGCGAAACCAGACCAGCGCACGGAAACGCCGTTTACCTTCCCACCAGAGCAGTACCTATTTATCTACTTGCACTTTGACGTGCTTTCGAACTGCTAGGTTGGCACGAGCATTGACCGAACAACGGGAGCTCACACCGTTGCAAGGATTCGAACCGCTGAACTTCTGATCGGCAAGCCCTAGGCTCTGTGGTTTAGACCTAATGTAATAAGCATTTCATAACATTCATTATATGATTTTGGATTGGCTGAGATCACACAGGTGACTAATTCAGGAAGCTGGACAGTTGGTGCTGAAGTAGTCACCACCAGAGGAAATAATGGAACTGCACAGATATTTTTTTTAAAAAAGGAAACTTTATATGTAAACAATGTAAGTAGGATTTGGGAGAAATGTTCCACACTGCCAAAATTAGTTTTTATCAGAAAATCGGAAATGGTGAATATTCTCTGCAGCCCTAGTTGCATCTCTCTTTTATTGGGATTTACTCCATTTGAATAGTTTTTTTTAAATGATCTCCTTTATCATATCTTTGGGGGACGCAGGTGGCGCTGTGGGTTAAAGCCTCAGCGCCTAGGACTTGCCGATCGAAAGGTCGGCGGTTCGAATCCCTGCGGCGGGGTGCGCTCCCGCTGCTCGGTCCCAGCGCCTGCCAACCTAGCAGTTCGAAAGCACCTCCGGGTGCAAGTAGATAAATAGGGACCGCTTACCAGCGGGAAGGTAAACGGCGTTTCCGTGTGCGGCTCTGGCTCTGGCTCTGGCCAGAGCAGCGATGTCACGCTGGCCACGTGACCCGGAAGTGTCTCCGGACAGCGCTGGCCCCTGGCCTCTTAAGTGAGATGGGCGCACAACCCCAGAGTCTGTCAAGACTGGCCCGTACGGGCAGGGGTACCTTTACCTTTACCTTATCATATCTTACTCCCTTTCCAAGCACTTGGTATGGCTTGAACAACTGATACAAATACATACTTTCTACTTCTGAAGCTAAATAGGTCTGACATATGAATCCTGTGCGAAGCACCTTGAGCTCTTGAGAAGAAAAGTAGAATATTAATGGCATACACCCTAGATACTAATTGCATTCTACCATGGAATGCTACCAGGAAAAAGCACGACGGGCTGGAACAGACATGCTACTTGGGTGCATCTGAATGGGTTTCACTAATCTTGTGATTCTTTCAACATCACTTGTTGAAGATTTTTCAGGGCACCTTGAGTTGCAGTCTGACCACTTGAAACTGCATTGGCGAGGGGGAATCAACTCATGTTCACCCCAGCATGAAAAGTTGTCTAGGACAAGTGCGTCTTAAGTAATGACCAGCCTCTCCAATTCAAATCTGTATTAAGATTCCTAACTGGGACCCTGTTACAGATGCCACCACTGCCACAAGCGATGGGAGTGGCTTCTAGGGACAGCGAATTTTCTGTTACTGTGCCCCCTTTATGGAATGTCCTCCTGCAAAATTCACCTGCCACCTACTTTTGAACACCAGCTGGAAGTAGGTTTATTTATTTGCAAGATTTCAGCAGTGTAGTGACCATGATTTGTCGAGGATGTTTATCTATTGTATACCGATATTGCTGTTTAAATCCATTTTGACTGTTAATTTTATCTTTGTATGCCACAATCTTTGTGTGGAAAGGCAGCAGACAAGTCTTGAATGAACAAATGAGGTTGTGTGAATTGGACTTCAACCTTAGCCAGCCACATTTGCCATCTATTGCTTTTTGAGCTCACAATATGAATAATGGCCAAGAGGTAACATATTGCATTGTGGGACACAGTATGGTATTGTGGGTCACTGAAGGGTACAAGCTTAGATTGCATGTAATACTAAGCCATGGTATATTAAACCATAGGTCAGGGTTTGTTGATTTACAAACCTTGGTTTATGTGAACCTTGGTTTAGTGTTATGTGTGAACCTGCCCACTAAGACTGAGCAAGAAATGGCAATTTGATGGCATTCTGGGGATATACTACTACTGGATCAAAAGTCACTTTTGCAATAAGCTTATTTTCTTCAACTAAAGGAGTGTTCCTTTCTGCTCCTTTCAAGCCTTACAACTCAGGAAGTGCACGAAGTAATGATCAACCATTTTGAGTAACGCCTTGGCCCAGTACATTTTGAGCAGGTAGGACCTTTTCAGGTACCGTAGTCCTGAAAAGAGGGGTTATTGTTTCATAATGACAAACACTAGCAGCTTCTAAATTGCAGCAAACTGTATATGTGTGCATATACACATACACACATTGTTCCACTGAGCGCCATATAAGACACTGAAGAGTTGTGTTACATCGCTCCTAGTGAGTGTGCCTGCTTTTATCTGCAAAACAAAAAGGGAAAGCCTTTAAATGAGAAGTCATTTGGAATTATCTGAAATGCTGAGTTGGGAATTTAACTTTGCAACCGAATTTGGGGGAGGGGGATGTCGGGGGTTCCCTGGCTGGACTGTCGGGGAGATAAGCACCAATTTTGTTTCCCAATGTGCTGCACTATTGATTTTATAAGTCATCAATGTATATTGCATGCCTGCACCATTACCAGGCCCAAGCAGGAGGCGTGCATAGTGATCTGACTGCATAAGCCAGTTGTCCCATGCTGTGCCCTATGGGAAGCCACTGATTCTTACACTTGGAGCGGGGACAATGCAACTTAATCAGACTGACAGGAAGCAGGCAGCAATTACAGTGTGCAGCTACATCTGCTGGGTTCCACTTCACTGAAGGAAGAGTTATCTCAATTTTAATGTACATCCCTTTTTTCATGTTTCATTTAACCTCTGCTGTATTATTAAACACATCAAAATATAATGACAGTCATTAAAAGAGGGCATCTTTTTTGGATGTTTTGAACTCTGCCCTCTAGATCTTTCAGTGTTGAAAGAGGATTCATTTTAACTTTCTCTTCAAGGGTTTTGCTTTGTATGCTGCAGAAGGGAGGGAAAGGTATGCAGGCAGCAGATAGAGGGAATCAAGATGCAGATTCCAAAACACAAAAAGACAAAGCTCTGCATGTTCTTAAGATGTGTCTCAGTCTGACATGTGGCCCAGGAAAAATTGCCGAATTACAGGGAGGCTGCAAAACCAACAGCCAAATTGTGAAAAATAGCCATAGCCATAACCTTATTTACCTTCAAAGCCTTCAGTGAGCTTGCATTTCTTCCCTTATTGCTGCTCATAAGGACCTTTGCTCCTCCCAACTCACACTCAACTCCCCCCAACAACAAAAAATCTCATTCCCTTGAATGAGTCATTAGATAGAGAACTGTCCTATGCAAAGCAGGACACATGGCAACTCTTGACAAGACAACAAAGAGAAGATATGCCAGGCAAGAAACTGGAAGTGCAGGATTGAATGGAAAGGGGTATATTTGTGATAGACAAATAGAATCATAGGGAACAGGGCTTTTGTGATTGACTGTCAGGGACTGGCACCCACCACTCCAATGAGGAGTGTTGGGTGGCACCAGCCGGGGAATTCCCAAGAGAAATCAAGGAGGAGGAAGGCTCTGAGTCCAGGGAATGGTAGCGGGACACTGAGGAGAGGTCAGTGGGGGGGGGGGACAGACAAAAGAGAGTACTTGCTCACATAGCGGATTGTTAAACAATGGAATTCACCAGCAACAATTTGGATAGCTTTAAAGCGGACTTTTGTGCTGAAGGAGACTCTTGAGAGTCCCATGGACTGCAAGAAGATCAGACCTATCCATTCTTAAGGAAATCAGCCCTGAGTGCTCACTGGAAGGACAGATCCTGAAGCTGAGGCTCCAATACTTTGGCCACCTTGTGAGAAGAGAAGACTCCCTGGAAAAGACCCTGGTGTTGGGAAAGATGGAAGGCACAAGGAGAAGGGGACGACAGAGGACGAGATGGTTGGACAGTGTTCTCGAAGCTACAAACATGAGTTTGACCAAACTGCGGGAGGCAGTGGAAGACAGGAGTGTCTGGTGTGCTCTGGTCCATGGGGTCACGAAGAGTTGGACACGACTAAACGACTAAACAACAACAACAACAAAGTGAACTTTGACAAATTCATGGAGGTGAGGCTACTAGCTATGATGGCTGTGCCCTATTGCCAGTGTCAGAGACTGTATGCCTCTGAATGCCAGTTTCCGAGAGTCATAAATAGGCAGAGTGCAGTTGGCACTGCTTATGGCCAGTGTGAGAACAGGATGTTGGACTAGATGGGCCTGATCCAGCAGGGACCTTCCTGTGTTCTTAAGCCTCTAGCCAGCATGAAGTTGAAGATAACTTTTGAAAACATAAGCCTGTCTAAAGTAAGCTCAGTAAATACGTTGTGATGATGATCAGTGCAAGCCTGTGCCTGAAACTGAGCGTTCCACCTGGAAAATAAAGGAGAAGCCTGACAGGAGGGGGCAATCAACATGCAAATAGTCTTTAATCTAACAAGGATATCTTAAGTGAAGCTGCATGCAGCAAGGTGCGGCGCATCCAGGTTCAAAGGACTGCTCTGACTGAACGGCTGAATGTTAATTGAGACGAGGCTGGAAAGCTTTCTATCAAGTTTCTGTAATGATCTCCCAAATGCTGGATATGGTGGTAAGCCACATATGAAAAGGAAACAGGATCAGATCGTTTGGAGGTGTGCTGTTTAAGAAATCGTCATCTCCTAGCTAATGCGAAGAGGTGGCCTCAGGCCCAAAATGGCAAGATGCAACATCAAAGGGAGAGGAACGGCAGCATCAGAGGCAGGAAAGGATAATCAAACTGAAGAGGGAATAACCGAAGAGGCCTGTTTATAAGATCACAAAGGATAACATCAGTTATCACCCACAGTAGTAGCAGCGCTTTAACCCTTCAATCTTACATACATGGGCATAAGCAAATAGGAAATCCAGAGCTGCCATGAGGTCAAAGGGGAGTGAAGCTGGGGACAGTCAAGGGAAGTAATTGCATACTGGGCAGAATGCTACCAGTACCTTCCAAGCATTCAAAGAAAGCCTGGCAGATTATTTCCTTATTGACGACATTTGCAAGCCACCCCATAACATAGTAAGATCTCCTGGCAACTTAAAATAACTAAGCATAAAAGCAATGCAAAATTTAAAAACAAACACAAAACCATGAGTTGTAAAGCATAGTACGTTACAAACACTTCGGGTTACAGACTCCGCTAACCTGGAAGTAGTACCTTGGGTTAAGAAGTTTACCTCAGAATGAGAACAGAAATCGTGTGCCAGCGGCATGGTGGCAGCAGGAGGCCCCATTAGCTAAAG
Organism: Podarcis cretensis; assembly: GCF_951804945.1. Taxonomy (NCBI): domain Eukaryota; kingdom Metazoa; phylum Chordata; class Lepidosauria; order Squamata; family Lacertidae; genus Podarcis; species Podarcis cretensis. Next base: position 52,610,692 of record NC_137180.1, read on the forward strand.
TGGTACCTCAGGTTAAGAATGGTTTCAGGTTAAGAACGGAGCTCCAGAACGAATTAAGCATAGCTGTCAACTTTTCCCTTTTCTTGCGAGGAATCCTATTCGGAATAAGGGAATTTCCCTTTAAAAAAGGGAAGCGTTGACAGCTATGGAATTAAGTACATAACCAGAGGTAACACTGTAAATACAACAAGAAAATGTGAAGTTAAAACACAAGATGCCTAGACACAGAAACTTGGGCCACAGTTTCTCTGTGCATTTAAAGCCGTATCTTGCCACTTTAAATAGTCATTCTTTGGCTTCCTCCAAAAAATTCTGGAAACTGTAGTTCCTTAAGGGGGCTGTTCAGAGATACCAGAGTTACAATTCTCAGAGTTGTTTAACGATCAGTTCCTCTTCCCAGGGATCAGTTCCTCTTCCCAGGTAGCTCTCAGAGGGAGGAGTAGGTGTCTCCTAACAACTCTCTCATAACAATCTAGCATTCCCAGCATTCTTTGGGAGAAGTCATGACAGTTTCAAAGTGGCATGATACTGCTTTAAATGTGCAGTGCAGATGGGGCCCGACTGGATAAACTGGGGTAGGGGGGGAAATCTGCCTTTTACTTTGTTCTTTTCTTTTTCTTTTTCAACTTTTTAAAGTTACGAGTTTCCTCTTACCTATACAAATTGCTAAGCATAACATAGGCACTTATTATATTTACTTATAGACCCTTTGATTGTGGGTACCCCTGCCCGTATGGGCCAGTCGTGTCCGACTCTAGGGTTGTGCGCCCATCTCACTTAAGAGGCCAGGGGCCAGCGCTGTCCGGAGACACTTCCGGGTCACGTGGCCAGCGTGACGAAGCTGCTCTGGCGAGCCAGCACCAGCGCAGCACACGGAAACGCCGTTTACCTTCCCGCTATAAAGCGGTACCTATTTATCTACTTGCACTTAGGGGTGCTTTCGAACTGCTAGGTGGGCAGGAGCTGGGACCGAAAGACGGGAGCTCACCCCGCCACGGGATTCGAACCGCCGACCATGCGATCGGCAAGTCCTAGGCACTGAGGTTTTACCCACAGCGCCACCCGCGTCTTGATTGTGGGTAGGGGGACCCAAAACCTCAGAGAGGTTTACAAAAATTAATCTTTAAAAATATTACATCATGATGATGATGATGATGATGATGATGGAGATGACAACAGATGACAATGACGGGAATGTTGTGTACCTGTATCAGCACTGACTACGCTTTGCACCATTATGGTGTCATATTTTGGGTATGTGCCCAATTCAGCTCTTGCCTGGATCATGGTATTTGACCCCAAGGTAACACAAGAATGTTGGTCCCTGGGGAAATTCATCAGCAGAGCAAACAAACAGAAGTGAACTACTTTTTCACTCGATGTATAATTAATCTAGGAAATTCTCTTAACCATTGATGGCTACATAAAGTGTTCTGGTTTTTTAAGAGTTAGACAAATTTATGAAGGACAACATCAATTAATAGCTATTACAGGGCCGGCCCAAGACAACTTAGGACCCGAGGCAGACCGCAAAATGGTGCCCCACTCCCTGTCAGGGAAAAAGGGGTGGGGGAAGATCTACATCAGGAACAAGGAGCTGAAGAAAGATTGGCATCAGGACTTGCTGTCCCTTTGGGTCCTGCCGCCTGAAACACTTACCTTACCTTGCCCCATGGGTGGGCCGGCCCTGAGCTATTAGCCATGATATCTGCATGGGATCTCCTTTTTTATACCACTGGATACCAGAAGAAGAAGAAGAAGAAGAAGAAGAAGGAGGAGGAGGAGGAGGAGGAGGAGGAGGAGGAGGAGGAGGAGGGGGAGAAGAAGGGGTAGGGTGTTGGCGTATGCCATTGCAGGCTTCACAGAGGCATTTGGCTGGCAGCACCAGGGGGCTGGACTAGTTGGCTCCCTGACTGGCTGCAGTAGGCCTCTTCTTAGTTAGAGTGGCTGCCTACACATTGCCAGAAAGGAGGAAATCCAGCACCAGGAAAGAGGGCAAAGCAGGAAACAGATTTGCATTAAAGATGCATATGCTAATTTATATGTATAGATGCAAATTTAGGAGTAATTACTCTAAGTAGAAATGCCATACGTGATCTCTGTGACTGCTCAGTCTGCTGTCCCAGTGCTGTTGATGGGCAGCTTCAAGGCTCCTGCTGCTCTTTCGCCATATGGTTCTTTATCCTTCAACCAGACTTGGACCGGACAAGCCTTCAAACAGTGGACACCCTCAATTAGAGGCCTGTCGTCTGGCAGCCCTTACAACAGAGGACTGTCCTCTGTGAAGCACAAGCCACAGCCGTTGTATTCCTAAGCTCAAATACCTCTAAACATCTCGGTCAAGGAAAGCTTTCTGGAGAATCGTTACCTTGTTTACATTTCATTTGGTTTGATTTTCTCTCTATTTCCTAGTCTCTAAATTAAATAACTCCCGCTTGATTTGAGATAATGCGATCTTATTGACTATTAGTAAAGGGTTTCACTTCACAAATCTTTCCTGGAGAAAGATAAGGAGCCAGGAGTTGTGGCTCAGGATTTGTCCTCTCAGTGAGGAGTGAGGGAGCAGAAAACCAAAGCTTGACTGGTCAAGGTGAGGGCTCTGGTCAGTAGAGGCCAGCAGGGCAGCTTTATTTACCTGGCTTTCCAATGTTACACATTGCCTCCAGGTACCAAGAGGGGGAGGGACAAGGCAGCGGGAAGTTCAGCATGGTGTGGGAGTAGCAACAGGAGAGTTTGATTCCCGTCCCTGCTGTTGCACCTGCACTAAGCTGCAATGACGTACAACACCAGGAAGTCAGGTGAGCAGCAGCAAACAGCCCTGCCAGTTGCTACAGTTCTGGGCAGCAGTGCCAGATTTAGGATGGTGCAGGTGGTCAGGCAGTTGCCCCTGAACAGGACGCTGAGCCAAGGGGGTGCAAAATCATCACCACCACCCATATTTACGCAAGTACCTTCAGAGGAAGGGACACTGGTGGCGCTGTGGGTTTAACCACAGAGCCTAGGACTTGCCGATCAGAAGGTCAGCAGTTCGGATCCCCGCAACGGGGTGAGCTCCCGTTGCTCAGTCCCTGCTCCTGCCAACCTAGCGGTTCGAAAGCACATCAAAGTGCAAGTAGATAAATAGGTACCGCTCTGGCGGGAAGGTAAACGGCGTTTCCGTGTGCTGCTCTGGTTTGCCAGAAGCGGCTTAGTCATGCTGGCCACATGACCCGGAAACCGTACACCGGCTCCCTCGGCCAATAAAGCGAGATGAGCGCCGCAACCCCAGAGTCGGTCACGACTGGACCTAATGGTCGGGGTCCTCCCTTTACCTTCAGAGGAGATTTCTAAAAAGCAACTGTACCTAAAGAAATTATTGTGAAAATAAGAAATATGGGACGCAGGTGGCGCTGTGGGTTAAAGCCTCAGCGCCTAGGACTTGCTGATCGAAAGGTCGGCGGTTCGAATCCCTGCGGCGGGGTGCGCTCCCGCTGCTCGGTCCCAGCGCCTGCCAACCTAGCAGTTCGAAAGCACCTCCGGGTGCAAGTAGATAAATAGGGACCGCTTACCAGCGGGAAGGTAAACGGCGTTTCCGTGTGCGGCTCTGGCTCGCCAGAGCAGCGATGTCACGCTGGCCACGTGACCCGGAAGTGTCTCCGGACAGCGCTGGCCCCTGGCCTCTTAAGTGAGATGGGCGCACAACCCCAGAGTCTGTCAAGACTGGCCCATACGGGCAGGGGTACCTTTACCTTTACCTAAGAAATATGGAGGGGGTTGCCAAATTTTGTCCTTGTTCACGGTTACCAAAGTCCAACCCTGCGGGCAGTCATCTTCAAGAGTGGATAAAAGCATTTGGGTTGCCACAAGTAAGCAGTAGGGCTAGCTTGTCATAGAATTAAAGATTCGTAGATTCATAGAACTGTAAGGTTGGAAGGGGCCCCAATGATCACCTTGTCCAACCCCCTGCTATGCAGGAACATCAACTACAGCATCCATGACAGATGGTCATCCAACCTCTGCTTAAAAACCTCCAAGGAAGGAGAGTGCACAACCTCCCAAATCTGCCGGAACTGTGTGCTCAAATCCTCAGGTGATTGAGAAGAAGAAGGAGCTGGAACCAGGATTCTGCTGGTGAAACAGAGAACGCCCAAACTGCAAGTTCACATAGACTTGATGTGAACAAGAGCTCTTAGCAGAAGGCTGTGATAGTGTGTGTGTGTGTGTGTGTGTGTGTGTGTGTGTGTGTGTGTACCCACATGCTCCCTCACCAGTGATTAACGTCTATGAGCTCCCATCTCTTAGTGGCCCTTAATCTCTGCCATGTGAATTGCTCTGCAATATCTTTATACTCTCTGCAATTTGTAATAGTTGCATGGCGTGACAATTGCACTTAATCACACTGTAGGCCCGAAGTTGCGTTGCATCCTTGTTAAATGCGAAAGAGAGAGGGAAAGGGCATTTTAAAATATTCAGCAAACGCTGCCAGCTGTCTTGAGTTGTGTGACCCGCATCTCCAGGGGACAGGCATCTAGCCCATAGACCACAGTGAGGGCAGCCATTTTCCCTCAGAGCCACTAATGAAATATCAGTGCATCAGTAGGCTCCTGACAAGGAAAATGGATGGTGGTGGGCCTGCCTCACTATAGGCCCAAGCTGGAGCTGAGCAAAATGTTTAAAGAGAATGTGAACTCAGTCACTCCCACTAAATGCTCTCAGTGTGATTTCAGTTTTGAAACTTCATGTGTTAGGTGTGGCAGCTACAAAGATTTGTGCTGCCACACCCTATGGACTCCATTCTTCTTCTTCTTGGCATCCCAGGTGTAGCTCAGTGGCAGAGCATCTGTTCTGCATGCAGAATGTCCCAGGTTCAATCCCTGGGATCTGCAGGTATGGCTGGGAGCAACCCTTGTCTGAAGTCCTGGATGGTTGGGTGGCATCTGTCTGTATCGGGACATCCCTTTGGGGATGAAGTCAAATCGCTGGAGAGTTACAGCTTCCGCTGTGGCTGTAGAGACCAATGCAGGAGAGACATGTTTTGTTGCAGCTGGGGCAGATGAAGGTGTGCTGCTGCAGATGCACCATGGTGTTTCTTCTTTCAGCGCTCCTCCCAGTGGTCGTTCCTCCTTTGGTCACTGCTGTAGATACATGACCTGACTGCCTGTCTCCAGGCACTGCGGTTGTCTGCAAGGGATTGATTCCCACATGGTGGGGTTAATGTTGCCAACCCTCATGTCATGTTTGCAGACATCTTTGTAATGCAGAGTTGGCCTGATGCCTCCCTGTAGAGCACAACCTTGGGGATCCTGCCATCTTCCATTCTGCGGACATGGCCAAGCCAGCGTAGATATCATTGAGACAGGAGTGTGAACATGCTCTGAGTGTGGACTTTGGAAAGCACATCTTTGTTTGAGCCTCTGTCCTACCATGTGATGCCCAAAATCTTCCTGACATACTGCATGTTGAAGGCGTTGAGGCATCGCTTCTGGCAGGTGTAAGTTGTCAGTTATACAGTGGTACCTTGGGTTAAGAACTTAATTTGTTCCGGGGGTCCGTTCTTAACCTGAAACTGTTCTTAACCTGAAGCACCACTTTAGCTAATGGGGCCTCCTGCTGCTGCCGCGTCGCTACTGCTCAATTTCTGTTCTCATTCTGAAGTAAAGTTCTTAATCCGAGGTACTATTTCTGGGTTAGCGGAGTCTGTAACCTGAAGTGTCTGTAGCCTGAAGTGTCTGTAACCCGAGGTACCACTGTATACCATTTGAACCATTCTCATTAAATTATTATTATTATTATTATTATTATTATTATTATTATCATCATTATTATTTATTTACACCCCATCCATCTGGCCGGGTTTCCCCAGCCACTCTGGGTGGCTCCCAACAGAATATTAAAAATAGAATCAAAGATTAAAAACTTCCCTAAACCTCCCTTAAAGGCTAACAGAATTACAATGCAATCTTCAGAACATAAGAATGGCCCTTTTGGATCTGGCAAAAGGCCCATCTAGTCCTGTTCTCATGATGGCTAACAAAGAAGACCTGAGAGCAACAGCATTTTTCTGAGGTGTCATCCTTCCCATATGTTTCAGGGATGAATTTGTGCCAGGGCTAATCACTCAGCCCTTCCCCATTTCTTTCCAATGCCTTGCTCAACTTTTGAAGATATTGAAGAAAAAGACCCCTAAGCAGGTGCAGGGTTCATTTCCCCCAAGCAATTGCTGTCCGTACAGACGAGGACTTCGGATCAAGGGGCGGTATTTGTGAACTTGGTTTCCAAGCAGACGTTCCAGGACTTACAGCTTGTTGGGCGCAAACTCATGCATGTTATTGCTGAAGCAAGTCCCAGTGAGTCCAATAAGACTCATTCCCAAGAATTGGGCAATAGGATTGTAGCCTTTCTTGGGGGCTGGGGGAGAGATGCTGAAGGAGTAAGAAGGAAATGCTGAAGCAGTCAGTTCCTCCCCTTCCCAAAAAATGAATAAATCATTAATCAATCCTGTTCTTTATACATTTGTATTGGACATACCATGATAAATAGTAACCAAATTACCATCCAGGTTCAAATGATGTACACCCATCTATAATCTTAGTTAGTTGCATGCCTGGTATACTTCATGAATGCCACTGTGTCCTCCAGTGTAATTCTATATCAACGACTTTTCCCAAATACATCTAGTTTCTGGTTTATATTAATGAACTGTCACAGTTCCCATTGTTTTCCCAGGGTCTTGCAGCTGCATTCTTTCACAGGTGCTTGGCAAATTAAAAATATGGTGGTTTGGGGGTTTCAGCCTGATATAAAATCACTCCTTCAGCAGATTGTTAGGGAGTTACTCATACATGGGAACACGTCGTTACTTTAGCATTCTCTTTTCCTGCTTAGCCAGCCTCTGTTCCTTGACTTAACCCCTTTGAATTTATTTCTCCCCCTCCCCTAGAGCTTGCAGATGAAGGAAAACACAGCGTTATAATTTGTATTTACTCTGAAAATAGCTATTCGGCGACCATAAACTGAAGAGAACATGCAGCCCGATTCTCCTCTCCTTTCCACGAGTGTAAAATAGGAGTAACTGGGCTTGAATCAACACAAGAGAATCTTGCCGCTTTAAAGACTAACAAATTTGCTGTGGCATAAGCTTCTGTGAACTAGAGCCCCCTGCACCAGATGCATGAAGTGTAATGTTCAGCTGTCATACATACATGTTCGGGTGGGTTTATTCTGGGCAGGGGGGGGGGGAACCTGTAAATGAAATCAGAGGAAAGTGAAATGCAAAAAAGGTACAGACTTTGACAGTTGCAGTAAAGTGTAAATGTATGCAAAATTGTTGCAGTGGCCAGAGCAATGTTGATGATACCACAAGCAACCTATTGCTGGTAAGCTAAAAATAATAATAATAATAATTTTTATTAACAGGCCAATCACATCACATTATTCAAATCACACTGGTTCCAAATTATACAGCCAAATTTAAAATTTTTGAAGGTACCCATATATCAAGCTCTGCACGAGTCCAAAATTCCGGATAAGTCCAGACATCACTTATTTTACTGCATTAATTAATTAATTAATTAATTAATTATTGCTGGTAAGCTAATGAAACACTGGTTTCTGAATATGGCCCTTTCTGAGGCCAGAGATTCACTTATCCTTTTGCATTGAGGTTATGCTATTTGTTCAGTGTAGAATGTAGAAGGCTGGCCAATGACATTTTGGGCGGGATTCATCTAACAAACCCATCAGTAGAAACTCTGCACAATGGTTTTTGGGTGCACACCCTCTCCCCCATCACATCCCTCATTCCCCTTGAAATTGGGGAGGGGGCATTCAAAAGAACCCCAGAACAGCGTGTGGGGAGGGGCGGTTGCTCCATCTCACATGCTGAAATGCTTGCTCTAATGGGAACAATCTACATAGCACAACAACATTGAATTCCACCCTGTATACTATGAAGGAAGACGAGCAGGTGAACGAACCCTCGAGGTCTTGGCTGGTGTCATAAGGTTATCCATTAGTGTTGCCTGAGTAGTTATGGGGACAATATTGGCAACTGGGGATCTTGCAGTGTTGTCATTTAGTCCCTCTATTTATGTCTGTGTTGTGCTGCCTGTTGTCAGCGGTAAGTAGCTGGTTTGGATTAGGCAACTGCCCTTAAACAAGTTGTGAAGAATGTGGAGGGAGAGTTTTTCTTCCTCTTTCATATGAAAACTTGGGGCCATCCTATGAAGCTGAACTTTGTGGAGATTCAGCACAGACCAAAGGCTTCACGCAGCACATTGTACAATTATGGAATTTGCTACCTACCACACAAGCTGTAGTGATGGGTGGCTTTAAAGGGGTTTTAGATAAACTCATGACAGATAAAGCTATCAGTGGTTACTACCTCCATTACCAGAGGCAATTGGCCTCTGGAAACCAAGTGGGAAGAGTGCTGTTTATACACCCATGGCTGCCTTGTGGCCTTCCTATAGGCATCTGGTTGGCCGCTGTGAGAAGAGAATCCTGGACTAGCTGGGCCTTTGGTGTGATCCAGCAGGGCTCTCCATATAGCCTTATAACATGCCTACCACCCAAAGCCTTTAAGGGAGATGTATCATTGTCCAGAACAGACTACAGATCATTCATCATGTTTCAGCTGGAAGCTACAGGTGACAAGAAGTGCTGATCTGTCACTTTCTCCTCTGACCCTGGTTCTCTGGTAGATTACTCCTGGCAGAGGCGCCAACTTGTAAGGGAGATTGGGGGCGAAGACACTTGTGTGACATCAGGACATTGGGAGAAGCCAGGGGCAGAGTCAGATGGGGTAGTGATGCAGCTTCAATGGCCAGTGGCTCCTCCTCTCTGTCACTCAGCTATTTCCCCTATCCTTTGCCTCCACGGCAGGAGGAGGGGGAGCTGGCCACCGAAGACACACCATGCTTGGCTCCATGCTTAGACTCCTCTGGCCCTTGATTTTTTTTAACATTGGGAGACGAAGCCCCCCCCCCAAAAAAAAAAAAATTATTGGTGGAGGCAGAAGAGCTGGGCCCCTAGGAGCTGGCACCTATGATTCCTGGGTACTAATCTGGGCTTGTTGATCTGCTTTGTTACTTCTTTGGGTCAGTATTATAGGCCAAGAAATGCTAAAGTCACAGAACTATATCCCAGCCTGTGTAAACTGGCTGAACCCAGTTAGACCTATATAGAGTTGTTCAAGGAGGAAATTCTCCAGTGTATCCACTGAGCATAGGAGTTAAGTGCTCAGAAGTGTTTAGTCAAAAGTAATCCTATTGAGATCAGTGGAGGCTTACCCTCAAGCAAGCATGAATAAGACTGCAGGTTTAGAGTCAAGGTAAACACACATAGGATCATGCTCCACTTTAAACAAGATACATATGAGCTCATGTTTTTCTCCCCCTGGTGCATTTTGGAATCTACCACATCCTTTCATCATTTTTAAGCTTTCTTCCTGGCTTCTCACAGGACTCAATTAAAGCACCTTCAGTCTCATCCAGAAAGGCTCTGCTGTTCCTCCACTGGGGAAATGGGAATGTCAGCAACGATTTCACGCATTACTCTTTCCATGCCAATTTTAAAACCTCTTATGCTCTACCTTTCATTTTTATGGGGAAGGAAGGAAAATATGCACAGAGAGAGAAAGAGAGAGAGAGATTATTTGGTTTAATAAAAAATGTTGAGTTCGCAAATGTGCTGAGGTGTACAGTGTCAAAGCAGATCTTCCAACAAATGAAGGCAGTGCAACACGTTGGGAAGCTATGGACCATAAACTACCCTTTTCATATTAAAACCTTGTTCGTATTAAAGCCTTGCCCCACAATTTAGTGTTTCCAGATTATCAGTGGTCGGTGGTACTAAAAGCAACATGGGAAGCACCGCATTGCATTCCACCAACTTTCCTTTCTTATCTGAACTCTTTTTTTAAAATGCAAAAAAAGAGAGGAAAAAACCCAACACCTCCTCTGGAAAAAAAAAATCAGAATGAATGAGTTGAAAAATATGCATTTCACTGTCAACTCACAGAAATCTTTGTGTGGCAGGGATGAGCCGTGGGTGCTAATTACAGGTTAGGAGTTGAGGATATAAGTGGAGCCATGGGTTGGTAGAGCATCTGCTTTGGAAGTATAGGACTGCACATTCAGCCCTTGGCATCTCCAAACCAGATATGCAACTAAACAAAGTCCTTCTCAGGTGTTGCAGTTAGGTAAAGGTCCAGTTGCGGATGACTCTGGGGTTGCGGCGCTCATCTCGCTTTACTGGCCAAGGGAGATGGCGTTTTTCCACAGACAGCTTCCGGGACATGTGGCCAGCATGACTAAGCCGCTTCTGACGAACCAGAGCAGCGCATGGAAATGCCGTTTACCTTCCTGCTGGAGCAGTACCACAGCGCCACCCACGTCCCATGGTGTTGCAGTTAGGGGTAAGTAAAGATGTGAGAGGAGAAGTGGGGACATAAGTAACTCCCCCCCCCACTGCTGTTTTCATCACCTTCAAACCTGCGGAACATGACTCTCTGAAGTAGGAAGCCCTTTGTACCCCTGGAGATTCCCCATGCACTTTAGAACCCCGGGTTCCAAAGTTGGAAGGCAATGAAAATGGGGACAAATGAGGGTGATGGTAGATTGTGGCTGCTTGGCTCCTCCAGACCTCCTCCTGCTGCACTACTGTGAACTACTTCATGTTTCGCTTAGTTTGTCATCTGAACCTGAGCTTGTTTCTGGTCTCATTCCAGACAAACCATGAGCTGAAGCCAAAGTTTGTTCTATGGCTTAACAACTAGTGGTTTGTCTGGAGGGAAACAACCCATGAGTCCAAGTATGGATGATGAGCTAAGCCAAACCATGGGTTCATTCACAGCAGTGCAGCAGGAGTGCAGGAGCTAAGAAGCTGTGATCTCTTCTCCAGGAGCTTGTAAGCCCATGTGTTCATGCTAAGCCACGGTTTGGAATTTGAACTCTGGGCCATTGTTTGGGTTTCCCCCTTAGAGAACTGAAGGTGGCATGAAAGAAGTATCACTGTGACGTATACACTCATCATCCAGGTTTTGGAGGGTTTTTTTAATGGCTTCAGAAATAAAATGATAAATAAATATTTGTCGAATGGCCAGAGAGGGACAAAGGATTGTACAAGTGGACAAACAGAAACTGATAACCTTTGTACTTCTGTCCTTAAAAATGAATGCAACCTGCAGCCTAATTTACAGAATTATCAAACGTGCAAGCTACTTCCAATGGAAATTATTGTGACGGCAGGGGTACATGAGTTCCCTGTGATGTTTGATCTGCAATGGCTGTTTCACATATGCAAATCCTGATTTGATGCTGCAAACATGAATGTGTGGACTCACCTGCACATGCACATACAAAATCTGAAACACATCGCGATGTTGGTATAACCAAGAAACGCTGATACCCTGGGCTGCTGGGATAATGTGGAATTTAAGTTTAGGATTCATTCCCCCCCCCCACCCATTCTAATATTCCTCCAGATAACACAATAGTGGGAGGGCATCCAAGCTACTCATTAGCCCAAAGCGTGAGTGCTGGCCAGATGGTTGGCCTTGGTCTTTGAATAGTCAAGAGGCTTGGCCTTGTGATTTATTGTGGGTTCAATCAGGTCTGCATTTACAATAGATTAGTCCGTTGTTGTTTGGTCAGCAATGGCTGCACGTGGTTCATGCTGCTGTTATTTTACGAAATCCAGATGCATCCATAAATCTCCAGGTGAAATGGTGGAAGCACCAGAAGTAGAAACAGCAGTGGCCAAAGCCCGACGAACAGATTGCCTTGCCGTTCTTTGAACTGCCTCATTGGTCATTTGAATACATCCTGCCAAATTTGATATAGCATTTCCCATTATGTCATTAGCAAGAACAGATATTTCGAATCAAGAATCTAGAAAGTAGCCAAAACGTATTTCCTGAAGTAAGGAATTAATTCTGCTAGGTAACTCTCCAAGCATCTTTCCACTGTAAAAGAGAATTCCTTGAGGACATTTCTACTGTTACGGAAGATTTCCATTAAGTCCACCCAAAACTATCGACTATGATATTTGCCATATATGATTTAGCGTTTAACTTCCTGTGTCACTGGAAAAGGCTTCAGTACATTTGCACTGCTTGCCATTAGAGAATGCATTTCTTCTTCTTGTAAGATAAATCTGCCAAATCTAAATCTAAAACATTTAATGCATGAAGTGTATTTTCACCCTGACTTAGTATTTACAACTAGCAGGTGAGGCAGTAAACCTGTTTCTTGACTGTACAACTTTCTGGCTGTGGGGTAATTCTGTAGTGACCAACATACCATTTGTAAGCTTCTTTACGTAGTCTTTTAAATTAATATTATTTGAACTCCAATTAACATTAAACTAGTTGTATGTTAACTTGATGTTCCTGTGCATATGACACTTTAGTATGTATTCACAAGTTGCAGTTCAGCATCAAGTCCATGTGGGAAGCCGCAATGCCCATAGAAATTTACACTTAGCTGTAGCAACACCCTAATGAATTGTTTCTTTTCAACTCATTATTTATCATCATTTGCACAGAAGACAGCCCTCCCCCCTTTTTAAGAAGAGGATTTCATACTAATGAATATCATATTATTACCTGGCCAACTATTTTCTTTTAAATTTCCTAGTCTCAAACGCAGTGATAACGCAGTTGCCAATTGTCATCAGTACAGTGGCACCTCAGGTTAAGTACTTAAGTCGTTCCGGAGGTCCATTCTTAACCTGAAACTGTTCATAACCTGAAGCACCACTTTAGCACCACTTTAGCTAATGGGGCCTCCTGCTGCTGCCGCACCGCTGGAGCACGATTTCTGTTCTCATCCTGAAGCAAATTTCTTAACCTGAAGCTCTATTTCTGGGTTAGCGGAGTCTGTATGTAACCTGAGGTACCACTGTACTTCAGTGCCTGTTTCTGCCTCTGCACTTTCTTTATTTCTCTCTTTCTTTATTCCTTTCTCTCTATATATGTTTTTATTGTATTTAATTCAAAGTCTTAGTTTGGACAAAAAAAGGAAAAAATATTTGATATTAAGTTTGGTATTTTTCTTTATAAGCACTAATAAAATTTATTTTAAAAAATAAAATAAAAGAGAAAAATACATTCTACACTTTTCTAAACCAGACCAAGGTTGAAGTTGCTGGTATTGAACTGAAAAAGATGTCTAAATAACAAAATATTATCTCCCACATCCTGATTTCAGTAGGACCTGGAATACATAAAGTGGACTATAGGGTCCAAAAATTTTGCACAAGAATATTTTTCTGATGGAACAAACAGAACAATAGAGACCTCTGAAGAATGTTTCAGAGAAATGTGAATGGATAGGCCCATGATCATCAAAGTATGGAACAGCCCCAGCAATTCTAGCCAGCAACATTTCCTTAAACAGCTGGAAAATGTCTAGAGCTTACATAAATTCAAAACTGAAGGCAAATTTCTTGATGTGTGATAATTATTTGGACATCAGCAGCACTGTTAACCACTGTCAACTGCTGATAGACCTGAGCTAGGTCAAGTTTGGCAAAAACCTTTCCTCCTGCAAGAGGAGACGTTATGTACCTGATTAATGGCAAGCATTGGGGGGGGTGGGTCTAGTTTAAGTACCGTATTTTTCGCTCTATAGGACGCACCCGACCATAGGACGCACCTTGTTTTAGAGGGGGAGAACAAGAAAAAAAAAATTCTCTCCCTCTCTGTGCAGCGCCCTTTCAGCGAAGCGGCAGGAGAAACGGAGCCCCTTCCATTTCTCCTGCTGCTTCGCTGAAGGGGCGCTGCGCAGAGAGGGAAAGCTGTGCAGCGCCTCTCCAGCGAAGCGATGCCAGGAGAGCAAGAGGGATTGGTGCGCACCGATCCCTCTGGCTCTCCTGGTTTCAGCGAAAGCAACCCGAAGCCTCCGGAGCGCAGCGGGACCTTCGGAGTGCAGCGGGACCAACCCCTCTCGCTCTTCAGGCTTCAGCGAAAAGCAACACGAAGCCTCCAGAGCGCTCCCACTGCGCTTCGGAGGCTTCACGTTGCTATCGCTGAAGCCATGGAGCCTGCATTCACTCCATAGGACGCAGACAAACATTTCCCCTTAATTTTTGGAGGGGAAGAAGTGCGTCTTATAGAGCGAAAAATACGGTGCCTTGTTTGCAGTTCTTTCGTAATTTTTACTGTTGCAAACACTGCCATTAGGTTTCAGGGCAGCAGCTACAGGCATAGCCTAACTTGAATGCATGTATAATTTGCGTGAGGATTCCTTAATGATAACCCTGTCCAGTTCTGCATCAATTGCTGGGTGAAGTACAAAGTGTACATTTTGGGGCAGTCGTCCAAATGAGCTGCAACTGCAGGATTCATATGGGAAAATGTAGGAAGACACAACACCAGGGTTAAACTCTAAATCTCCTCATACAGAGCAAGTATTATAATTTCTTTTTTAAAAGTCAGATTCCTCAAATATGCAAACTGCCCACATTCTGAGCTCAAGCCTTTAGGTTAGTAGGTAGACAGACTGAACTCTGCTTCCTCTTTGGTAGAGATGCTCTGTCTCATTGCATCTTTTGGGTAAAGAAGTGTGTGACCTTGAATTCTCTGTAACATGGATTATATTTTTTTGCAGGGGGGCGATTTTTAGTTTCATTCTAAGCACCCAATCATAAAATCTGCTTGAGATCCTTTAACAGCCCTGGACCAATATTGCAGGAAATGCTATTAAAACTGCTTTCATGTGCCACTAGGCTGTACCTCTCTTCCAGAGAATTAAAAAAAACCCTACATTTTCAAATGTAATTAAAAAAAATAGTTCAGGACAAAGTGTACTCAATTTTAGGGATGATTTTGCATTCAAAATACAAAATCAATTAGCAAAGGGAATATCATGATAACAGACAAGAGATAAACTATAAGTTTAACTACTTTCATGTGATTAGTGGGTCAAGTCGCTGTATGGAAGGGGCCAAGACTCTGCTTCGTCTTGTACAGTATTCTGAATTTCCTGCAGATGATTATCAGATTTTTAGGCTTCGGGATGTGAACAAGGTGCAAAGACAAGTGAGGTGGGGATGAGAATTAAACTAAACACATTTCTCGATTCTCTCCCCACCAATGATGTTTTCTAGAATGAATTAGCATTTATACTATAGCTTAGTGTAAAGAGAGAGAAAGAAAATACAGGTGGAAACTGCATTTTTCAACTTCCAAAGAATTGTGGAGTTGGAAGGGACCCAAAGGGTCATCTAGTCCAACCCCCTTTATCCTCCTTTAGGATACAACTTATTTTCTATAAATAAATGGTCAAAACCATTTTTTATCTTACATACAGCACTTCTAAAAAAAAGGCATACAAATTGGTCCTGAAAGCTGTCTTCTGAAATAGACCTGAGGCTGGACATTGGTTAGGTAAAGGTAAAGGTACCCCTGCCCATACGGGCCAGTCTTGACAGACTCTGGGGTTGTGCGCCCATCTCACTTAAGAGGCCAGGGGCCAGCGCTGTCCGGAGACACTTCCGGGTCACGTGGCCAGCGTGACGAAGCTGCTCTGGCCAGAGCCAGAGCCAGAGCCAGAGCCGCACACGGAAACGCCGTTTACCTTCCCGCTGGTAAGCGGTCCCTATTTATCTACTTGCACCCGGAGGTGCTTTCGAACTGCTAGGTTGGCAGGCGCTGGGACCGAGCAGTGGGAGCGCACCCCGCCGCAGGGATTCGAACCGCCGACCTTTCGATCGGCAAGTCCTAGGCGCTGAGGCTTTAACCCACAGCGCCACCTGCCACATTGGTTAGCTGAATATAAAGTGGCTTTCTTATTTTACTAGCTACTAAAAGTGCCCTAGATATATAATCCAAGCTCAAGGAAATTTGGAGACCAATTTGCAGGACACTATATTCTTGCATATGTAGAAAATGTGGGTGGTGTGTGAACTCACTGGCAGTAGAAGCAGTGATGGCTACAGGCTTAAAGGTAAAGGTAAAGGTACCCCTGCCCGTACGGGCCAGTCTTGACAGACTCTGGGGTTGTGCGCCCATCTCACTTAAGAGGCCAGGGGCCAGCGCTGTCCGGAGACACTTCCGGGTCACGTGGCCAGCGTGACATCGCTGCTCTGGCCAGAGCCAGAGCCAAAGCCAGAGCCGCACACGGAAACGCCGTTTACCTTCCCGCTGGTAAGCGGTCCCTATTTATCTACTTGCACCCGGAGGTGCTTTCGAACTGCTAGGTTGGCAGGCGCTGGGACCGAGCAGCGGGAGCGCACCCCGCCGCAGGGATTCGAACCGCCGACCTTTCGATCGGCAAGCCCTAGGCGCTGAGGCTTTAACCCACAGCGCCACCTGCGCCCCGGCTACAGGCTTAGGCCGCTTCTAAAATAGTTTATGATCATAACTAGCATCATAATTACACATAAACTAGGGAAAATAAGGTAAGTTTATGGAGGATGGGCTAGTCAGCTACTACCATCAGCCATGGCAACTAAATGGAAACTCACTGTACCAGTGAATATCAATTGCATGTCAAGGTCCCCCAAGCCACCCTTAAATAATTCACAATTCACACATAATTTTTTAAAAAAAAAAATTAAAAGATTTTTGGCATAATGTTGGCCACAACTTAAGGGACGCGGGTGGCGCTGTGGGTAAAACCTCAGCGCCTAGGACTTGCCAATCGAAAGGTCGGCGGTTCAAATCCCCGCGGCGGGGTGCGCTCCTGCCGTTTGGTCCCAGCGCCTGCCTACCTAGCAGTTCGAAAGCACCCCTAAGTGCAAGTAGATAAATAGGGACCGCTTACCAGCGGGAAGCTAAACGGCGTTCCGTGTGCTGCGCTGGCTCGCCAGATGCAGCTTCGTCACGCTGGCCACGTGACCCGGAAGTGTCTGCGGACAGCGCTGGCTCCCGGCCTCTAGAGTGAGATGAGCGCACAACCCTAGAGTCTGGCAAGACTGGCCCGAATGGGCAGGGGTACCTTTACCTTTTACCTGGCCACAACTTTATTAAAATACATAAATGTGAGTGGTTGCTTAGGCATTGGTTATGACTATCTGTGCCCACACCCACGCCCAGGGACAGAACTGACTTCCGGATTCCAGCGAAAGCCAGTAAGGGAAAACAATATTGGAAAGAGCATGGAGCCGGGCACCAGACCCTAATCTCCTCCCCCCCCCCCCATGCTCCCGGGGGCTTGTGCGGCCCTAAGCCCCATTCAGGGGTACGGACGAAAGAATGGCTTTAACGGAATTCCCTTTCCGCAGCAGCATTGGAGGGGCAGGCACAGCCAATCCTTACCCCTCCACCAACCAATTTTTTAACCAATGCCTAACTGCAACCTTACAAGTTGTGACGATTTGCTACGCAGTAGGCAAAAACCAAATGACACCAGCCAATCAGCCAAATGGACAACATTCCTACCAGGCCCCAAAAGCATAGCAAGGTCAACGCAATAGCCCTAGATTAGGGAGGGTGGGCGGGTGATCCAATGCATCAGCAAAAGAGCCCAGTCAGTGCTGCGTGACTTGATTTTATAACCTTTGGGCCGTCCCCCTAAATAGCAATACCAAAATTTGCCCAGTAACCCAACCGCCCAATCCCTGCGGATGGTCATCCATACTAACCTGCCCAGCAACAGAGGGGTGGCCTGTCGGACCCCGCTGCAACACGTGCTCTCTATGAAAGAGAACACGCTATATTGGAAAGAAATAGAGGACTCACTTTCTTGATGTGCTTGGACGCTTTCTAGGAACATCTGGTGGGCCAGTGTTGCAAACAAAATGAAAGACTTGATGGACTCTTCTTGGACCAGTCCCACAGGGCTGCTCTTACATTCTTTTGAGAAGGGGCATGCTCCAGAAACAACCTCTGCCATTGAAAATAGGTCCCGGGGCTGAGCCTTATGAGTAGTTTAACCATGACTCATTGGACAGCTGCTACCATTGGCAGGGTATATGAGTGAGTAAGCAAAGCCGCGAGGAAGCATTGTATCTGCCTGTACCCTTGTGTGGTAGGGCTGTGTGTGAGAGTAACAGCAAACAGAGACAGAATTAGATCTTTAGTGGTGCGCAGATTTTAAATCAAGAAGTCATTGACTGTGGCATTTCCCCTCCTATGTGTGTGACATCATACTGGGTTCATAGGGAACGGGTTAACTAATTGTAAAATGACTAACCAATGGGAACCCAGGGGGCAGAGTTAACTGTGTACAGTGGTACCTCAGGTTAAGTACTTAATTCGTTCCGGAGGTCCGTTCTTAACCTTAAACTGTTCTTAACCTGAAGCACCACTTTAGCTAATGGGGCCTCCTGCTGCTGCTGCACCACTGGAGAACAATTTCTGTTCTCATCCTGAAGCAAAGTTCTTAACCCGAGGTAATATTTCTGGGTTAGCGGAGTCTGTAACCTGAAGCGTATGTAACCCGAGGTACCACTGTATAAGGTTTAAGCACAGAGTTTTTTTGAGGGAGTTGTTGAGAAGACAGTCTGGAGTTAGAAGAGACAGAGAAGATAAGTCTGTGGGTTGGGCTAGTCTGGTGTGAGAGAGTGAGAGAATTTGTTGAGAGGAATCAGTCAAACAGTTGAGATAATCAGTCAGACGGTACAGTGGTACTTCGGGTTACATATGCTTCAGGTTACATATGCTTCAGGCTACAGACTCCGCTAACCCAGAAATATTACCTCGGGTTAAGAACTTTGCTTCAGGATGAGAACAGAAATTGTGCTCTGGCGGTGCGGCAGCAGCAGGAGGCCCCATTAGCTAAAGTGGTGCCTCAGGTTAAGAACAGTTTCAGGTTAAGAACGGACCTCCGGAACGAATTAAGTACTTAACCCGAGGTACTGCTGTAATAGGAAGGTATAGGCCAGTAAAGAAACTAAAGTTAAGATACTGACAGGAATATTATCTGAGAAACCATAAACTTGTTAATGTTTGTAAAATAAACTTGGGTTTTTTTGGTCCACTTTTAACAACTGACTGGACTCAGTGTTTTACCAGAGAGTAACTGGTTGGTGGCAGTGGGGAAGCGAGCACAGTGGTGGCACAGGGATCAATAGACCATTAAACGTCCGGGGTCCCTGTGTGATCGCCACATTGACATTATGGGCATGGAACTGTGAAATATCCTTCCCCAGAACATTTATATTAAGTACTTCATCCAAGTCCCCTGAGGACTCTTCTCTATTATTACCCAATGTCCACAGTCACAGAGTCACTGTGAGCATGATGTGGCCCAGAGGTCTTCTTCTGACACTGTTCAGAGGGTGCAATCTTGATCATAAATGGGACACACATTAAAATGAAGTCCTCTTATATAATCTCTGGAGGTTCTGGGGATTCACCACAACTATATGTTAATGGTTAGCAAAAATCATAGAATCATAGAATAGAATCATAGAATCATAGAGTTGGAAGAGACCACAAGGGCCATCGAGTCCAACCCCCTGCCAAGCAGGAAACACCATCAGAACACTCCTGACATATGGTTGTCAAGCCTCTGCTTAAAGACCTCCAAAGAAGGAGACTCCACCACACTCCTTGGCAGCAAATTACTGTCAGGAAGTTCTTCCTAATGTTTAGGTGGAATCTTCTTTCTTGTAGTTTGGAACCATTGCTCCGTGTCCGCTTCTCTGGAGCAGCAGAAAACAACCTTTCTCCCTCCTCTCTGTGACATCCTTTTATATATTTGAACATGGCTATCATATCACCCCTTAACCTCCTCTTCTCCAGGCTAAACATGCCCAGCTCCCTTAGCCGTTCCTCATAAGGCATCGTTTCCAGGCCTTTGACCATTTTGGTTGCCCTCCTCTGGACACGTTCCAGTCAGTCAGTGTCCTTCTTGAACTGTGGTGCCCAGAACTGGACACAGGACTCCAGGTGAGGTCTGACCAGAGCAGAATACAGTGGCACTATTACTTCCCTTGATCTAGATGCTATACTCCTATTGATGCAGCCCAGAATTGCATTGGCTTTTTTAGCTGCCACGTCACACTGTTGGCTCATGTCAAGTTTGTGGTCAACCAAGACTCCTAGATCCTTTTCACATGTACTGCTCTCAAGCCAGGTGTCCCCCATCTTGTATTTGTGCCTCTCATTTTTTTTTGCTCAAGTGCAATACTTTACATTTTTCCCTGTTAAAAATCATCTTGTTTGTTTTGGCCCAGTTCTCTAATCTGTCAAGGTCGTTTTGAAGTGTGATCCTGTCCTCTGGGGTGTTAGCCACCCCTCCCAGTTTGGTGTCATCTGCAAATTTGATCAGGATGCCCTTGAGTCCATCATCCAAGTTGTTGATAAAGATGTTGAATAAGACGGGGCCCAAGACAGAACCCTGTGGCACCCCACTAGTCACTCTTCTCCAGGATGAAGAGGAACCATTGACGAGCACCCTTTTGGTTTGGTCAGTCAGCCAGTTACAAATCCACTGAGTGGTAGCATAGTCAAGTCTGCATTTTACCAGCTTCTTTACAAGAATATCATGCCTCGGATAAACCTCACTGGGGTCGGGGATACAGAACGTTCCTTCCATGTTCTTCCTATCAGGGAACATATACCAAGAGTTGCCAGGAAGGGCAACCATTGGGGAAGATGAATGCTCTCATGCCCTGCTTAAAGTCTTCCAGGAGGCACCTAGTTGGACACTGGAGAGGAAGTCAAATTATACCAGGGATGGGGAAATGCCAAGCCTATCTGTTTGGCTCCAGGGACTCTCCACACCCCTGCTTTCTCAAGTGTTTCTGCTCAGCTGGAATGTGCATCCTTCAAGTCAATTAAGAAATCTTGCAAAGGGGTGTGTGATCGCGTTTGTAGAAACTATTCTACTGTAGAAAGGTAGAATTCGCATTCTGCTTGGCAACCTGGCATAGAACTCTGTTTTAATGCCTTGTTTTTCCTCTGCCAGGATTAGGCAGGTTTAGCTCAGTTGGATTTGATGTAACCAGAGGCGGCTTTAGGGCAGCACAACAACTATAACACAGTGAATTGGGCAGAACAGAATGCGATATTCAGGTAGGTGCAAAATTTTGGCCTCACACAGGGCACCACTGAAATTCACGGGCCAAGAAACCTATTTTGGCGCTTTCTAAGCCAGCTTTCCGCAATCTTTTTGCTTGGCCTTAGAAACTTTGAAACCATTTGTCTTACAAAAGCTGTGAGGCTAGCCATTACGACTATTAGCATAGTGACTACTGTCTCATATTTCTCTTTTTATATAGTCTGTGTTTATTTCAGCTGGGCAGAAGAAGATAGAAGGTTATTGGGTGAGCCTTGAAGGTGGCCTGTCCCACAAGTTGCAAGCAGAAGCTAACTATTTATTTATTTATTTATTTTTAAGTTACTGGCCCTGAGTTGCAACCGTATCATTGCCTTTCACTTGGCATATGTGTTGTTTTTAAATCATTCAGTCATACAGCAGCTGTCTGATTTTTCCCTAGTTAGAAACAGTGATGTGTATGAATAGTTACCTCATTTTTGTAGCATAACTCACAAGTGTAGCATGGATTAGTAACAGGGGCCAAGTTTAGCATGCTTTTGTATTTTAAAAAAATGAACTGTAATTTAGTCACGATTCAAGGTTGAGGTAGCCATTTGGTGCCATTATTATTATTAACCTGCTTTTCATCTTAAAGTCACCCCAAGTGTGGGTTACAACATTGAAACTATATTAAAGCAGATTAAAATTACATAAATAAGGTCCTAAAAATGCACACATCAAATGACAATACCAAGGGTGACGAAGTGTATCTCCAGCATAATGAAGCTGCATAATGACCTGCCAAAAAAGTAGAAAAACATCTTCATGTATGCGACAACGGCCCCGAGAGTTCTGGTAGCACAAGGATGGAAGACTGAAGAAACCCCAACTAAAGAATCATGGCAAGAAAAATTGATGGACTATGCAGAACTGGCAAAACTGACATATAAGCTACGGGACAAGGATAACTGTGACTTTAAGGATGAATGGGAACCTTTTACAAAGTATCTGAAGACGCAACAAAGCGAACTGGACTCCTTGGCAGGTTTTGAATAAACATTCACAAACTTTTTATTGATAATAATCAGCTAAAAAGTTTGAGGATCTATACAACTTTGTAACATGCAGAAAACAGCATTCTTAGAGAAACCAAAGACTGGAACTGAGGGAAGTCGGGGGGCAGGGGGGGTTGTGTGGAAGAGGGGGAGGGAGGAAAAATGGGCGGGGGAACAAGGATGATATGTTGGGGAGGAAGTTCCACAGTTTAGGGGTTGCCACAGAGAATGCCATCTCCTGGGCCACCCTCACCATAATGATAATGAATTATCAAGAGGAAGGGTCTGTCTGGAAGGAGTCTGTCTTTCAGGCATGTGGGGCCTGAGTCATTTAGAACCTGGAAACGATCTGGCAGGCAGTGCTGCCATTTTATAACAGGTGTTATATCAATTCAGTTTTATTTGTTGCTATGACCATCATGGTCTTTTCTTTTCTTTTTTGTAAATGATTTTTATTGGTTTTACATGTAATCATATTACGTAACATCGTACCCTCTTATTTTATCTCTTTGGCTCAAGTGAGCCAACGACTTCCCTCCCTCCCATCTGATGGTTTACAAAATTAAACTTTACATCTTTACATTTCGCTTGGTTTCCTACCCTTGTTGTAGTGTTACCTGAAATATTATATTACTCAACCTGAATAGGTAGCAATTTCATCTTATAGATCTTCAGATAACCCTGCTAATGATGTTAATTGCTTACAGTTGTCTTTCAAATATAATATAAATTTGTTCCAGTCCTTTTGGAATGCTTGGTCTCTCTGGTTCCGTATTCTTCCCGTCACTTTCGCCAGTTCTGCAAAGTCCATCGGCTTCACCTGCCACTCTTCTTTTGTTGGTAACTCCTGTTGTTTCCATCTTTGGGCTAACAAAATTCTTGCTGACCATCATGGACATTTCAGCCACCACCAGAAAGAAAAGCGCATCCTATAATACTATACAGAATGTGTATAGATGCACCATTAAAAAAACCAGTTATATCACACACTTGTGACTGTCTCATCTTAAGCAGGACATCCCAGAATGGCAGAAGCCACTCTGGATTCTGATTCCATCTTGGGACTAGCCACCTGAGAAACAGTTTCTACCCAAATGCAATTCTGGTTTTAAGGACTCTCTATAGGAGTATATTGTATTTTTAAATGGGGTTTCAGAGTTTTTAGGGGGTTTTGAATGTCTTATGTAGATTTTTCAATTTCATTGTTCTGTATGGGACAATGACAATAAAGATATTGTATCGTATCGTATGTCCCATTTTGGTCCTGTGTGCTGGGTTTGTCATCGCGCAACACCAAAAGGCGCACTTTTTTTGGTGCTGCATTCTCACATTATGCCCATTCATTTTAACACTTATACTCCTGGAAGAATTTGCTGCAGTTGGGTTTCACCCATAATCCTTTGCTCTACCACATCACCCCCACCTGCTATTGGCAGTGAGAGGGAAGCTCCTGTTAATGCAATTAGGAAATTATTTCCCACTGGAAAGCAAGCAAGTAATACAAATGTTAAATAAAAATAAAAAACATTTATCTGTGCTAAGAGATTTAGAGCAGAAATATAGCACAGATAACTTTTTATTTATTTATTTATAGCAGAACTATATCTCTCCCCATCCATTCGTTTCCCCTCCCAAGAGGTACAAATGGCAGCTGCATTTCTATGTGTACAATGCACAGATTAAGACTGCAAAAAAGGCATAGTGGAAAAGGTAAATCCCCCTGCCCCACCCACCATTTAGGTCTCAGTCCAATCCCACCTGCCCCCAGCTGCTTTTTAAAAATAATTGTCAGGTGATTCAATCACAAATCTTCTCATCTAGCCTGGCCCACAACTGTTTAGAATTTTTTTTTGAAAACACTTCTATACTTTTCAAACGCTTCTATTTTTTTAAAAAAGAATAAAATCCATAAAACAAAATAAGCAGAATATATTATGGAGAATGAAACAGATATCTGTTTTCTAGCTTCAGAACATCGGCCGACTGTTAATTAGTCATTGATCGGAATATTGCAAATCCCTACGCATGCAGTTTAGCTGCACTCAGTTTTACTGTTGCAGAACCTAAATTACGAAACCACCTTCTCATTATTTCTCTCTCCCCCCCCCCCATTTCCAGATGCTGGCACTTCAGGAAATATTAAAGGTCCCCTGATGAAATTTTTTAGAAGTGATTGCTTTATTGTACATTTTGCACTCCTAGTCAAGCTGTCATCACCACCTATAGTTTTCTATAACTACCTGCACATGCCCATATACTTGGGAGGGAGAAAGTGGGGGTGGGTATTATCTTGGCTCTAGTTTCACTCATATCAGGCATATATATATATATATATATATATATATATATATATATATTAAAGATCTGACAAACTTGCAGCAGCCAGAAATTCAGAACACATGGAAACGCTATCTTGAAAGAATAAATGTTATACAGAAGGGTGGTTTTAAGGGAATGATAACATTTAGCCAGTACAGAGCAAAGGGACTTGTTCTTAGAAGTATTGCAAGCAAGGCCACCATCTCCCCCATCACTCTCTCATCTGCCAACCTCACCCTCCCCTCCTCACTCAGCAACTGATAACTGACCTACAAGTTGAGCATCCTTGCACAGGAAAAAATAAATAAATAAATTCCTTCCAGTAGCACCTTAAAGACCAACTAAGTTAGTTCTTGGTATGAGCTTTCGTGTGCATGCACACTTCTTCAGATACACTGAAACAGAAGTCACCAGACCCTTCTATATAGTGAGAAGGTGGGGAGGGGTATTACTCAGAAGGGTGGTGGGATTGGGTGATTGGCAGATAGCTGTGATGAGCCTGTTGACGACTCTTAACGACTGCAATAGGTCTTACAGGAAAAAGCAAGGGGTGAGAAGGTGAAAAATGGCTTTGTCATGTATAATGAGATAAGAATCCAATGTCTTTGTTCAGACCAGGTCTCTCCATGGTTTTAAGTTTGGTAATAAGTTGCAATTCAGCAGCTTCTCTTTCCAGTCTATTTCTGAATACCCCTATTTCTGAATACCCCTCCCCACCTTCTCACTATATAGAAGGGTCTGGTGACTTCTGTTTCAGTGTATCTGAAGAAGTGTGCATGCACATGAAAGCTCATACCAAGAACTAACTTAGTTGGTCTTTAAGGTGCTACTGGAAGGAATTTTTTTATTTTGTTTTGACTATGGCAGACCAACATGGCTACCTATCTGTAACTTGCACAGGAAGTCCCTGATTGCTAAAAGCATCGGTAGGCAACCTAAGGCCTGGGGGCCGGATCCGGCCCAATCGCCTTCTAAATCCAGCCTGAGGACGGTACGGGAATCAGCATGTTTTTACATGAGTAGAATGTGTCCTTTTATTTAAAATGCATTTCTGGGTTATTTGTGGGGCCTGCCTGGTGTTTTTACATGAACAGAATATGTCCTTCGATTTAAAATGCATCTCTGGGTTATTTGTGGGGCATATGAATTTGTTCTTTTTTTTTTCTTTTCCAAAATATAGTCCCCACAAGGTCTGAGGGACCGGCCTCCTGCTGAAAAAGTTTGCTGACCCCTGGGCTAAAAGTCACAGCACTGGTGCCAATGCTGTAATTATTGCTTTTTTTCTTAAAAAGTGTTTAGGAATACTCACATTTTGACTCAAGAAAATCACCATTTTATAGTTCAAACTGGGAAAAATAAATACAGTAAATGGACAAAAGTACAAAGATTCATAAAATGTTTGGGGGTATGCGTACCCCTGTGTACCCCCAGAAAAAGCACTGGCTGCAATATATTATATTTGTTATAATAATAAACCAATAGTTGCATCTTTAAATAAGCTGAGCAATGGAGTTGCAAGGCAACTTGCCACAGGGTCTAATATAAACGTTTTGATAAAATCCCTCCATATATATATATTTCAAAGCAAAATCCTACTCCATCAATATTTTCCAAACATATTTCCCCCCTAATGTGCTGGAGGAGTGTTTGTCCATTAAGACTGCATTAAAAATGCTGACATTTCATATTTAATTTAAAATCGAGCATACAGTTCCATCGGGGAGCAGCCTAGGCCAGATTTTTATATATATTAGGGAGAGCTGTGTGGAGAAGCTTTATTCCTTTACAAAATGCTCCTCTGTGGAAAACTGACAAAAATAAAATAAAATATGTTTTTAGTCATCTGAGGCAAATTCATCTCTGTAGCTCCAGAGAACATCAGCTACAAGCCATTCTTAAAGCCTTCCCTGCTACATGCATAAACTACAGTTCAAACTACACATTAAAATGATCTGAATGACAGGGCGGTGATATTGGCAGCAGAGTTTTGGATAGAGGTGAGAGGTGGGTTAAGGGAAGACCAGAGAAAAGAGGTATGGAATAGTTAGGGCAAGTTGAGAGTGGTAGGGGCAGATGGTTTGTTTTGGGTTTTTTTTGCAATATTTAGCAGGACTAAGATAGATAGATAAATAGATAGATAGATAGATAGATAGATAGATAGATAGATGCATAGCTGTCAACTTTCGGATTTGAAAATAAGGGATCAGCAGCCTCACCTGTCCCGGAGACAGTCTATGGGATATCTAACAATCTGGGATAGCAGCAGGAAATGGCGCTGAAATAAGGGAATTTCCCGCCAAAAAAGGGAAGGTTGACAGCTATGGGTAGATGGCACCTTTTTAACACAAAGATCCTGAAGGCAGCTTACAGTTAGTAAAAGAAAAGTCAATAAAATAAAGTGGCTCACTTGTCACACTAAGTCAAATCATTGCTTAGAGCAAATGCACGAATGTGTAAGTTTCCAGTACCATTTTGCTCCTCCCTCCACCTTGGGAAAGCTGGCTGAAGGCTGGCTAGGAGAAATGCCTTTTGACTTCAGTGCTGTACAGCTGTGGGAAACAAGCCCTGCTTGAGATGACCATGCTGTTTGATCTGGACTCCCTCCATGCAGATTGAATAAATCAGATTTCTTAAATCCACTGTGTCTTCAGTTCCCTAAGGGAGCACAAATCCTGGGTGAAATCTGCACACATATAAAAACTGTTCTGAAAATGCTTTTTTAAAAGCTCTTTTTTAAAAAAATAAATAAATTAAAATACATTGAATTTTCCATAAGCCTCACCATCACCACCTAGTGTCACACTGAATATTGCACTTAAAACGTTTTATTTGCAGCTGTATAGCTGAGTCCCTGGATGAGCCCCTGGAACCTCCTTGATTCTTACTACTGCTTGGCAGACAGTAGGGGTGGCGCCCAACTTTTGTAACAATATTTATGAACCTTTTGTAGATTTCTGCCCATTGCAGTTAAAGTAGTGGTGTCCCTAATGCAATGCACAGTAGGCCTTTTAGGCACTATATGCTTATAGGGTCAAAACGGTGTAGCTTCCAGCAGCAATAAAAGCAGACGGAAGCCTAACATTACAGGGTTTAAAAAGGTATTTTGTTTCCTCCCTAATTCTTTTGGAACCTTCTTGTGCTACTTAGCAATGCCACTAGCGACCATCCTTGACAAAACTAATTTGGGGGTAGCATGCACAAAATTAACTGATGTCAGACTGTGTGCGGGAGCGGGGTGTAGACTTAAGCAATATGTGGGTGATACCATATTAATTGATTCGCTGATTCTGTGCTGCATAATTAAAGGAGGACTTTAAGATCATGGGCAGGTGTGCAATTGTTCATACTACTGTCAGGTCCCAGATACTGTTCATACTGGAAGAGGAGTAAAGTGAGAAAGGAAAAGAAATGGAAACACCTCCTTAAGAAGAGTTTAATTTTTATTTTTTTTTAAAGACAACCTAATTCTTGATCGTTTGCTTGTGAGGAGATTTGCTGAGGTAAAGTCCACTCTTTTCCTTCTCGGGATGTCAATGCCAACCTCAGGGAGTGGGTGCTTATTAGCTGTGTAGGTAGAATAAATAATAATAATAATAATAATAATTTATTTATATCCCGCCCTCCCCAGCCAAAGCCGGGCTCAACAAGAAGCCGAGGATGCTGTCAGATTCATAGTATTTATTTATATCAAATATTTCTAGGGTGCCTTAAGAGCAAAGGCTTCTCAAGGCAGCTTATATGAAAACAATAAAACATAATTCCAGTAAAAGACAGTAGGTTACTTCTGGCACTGATTCTCTTGCATTTAAATATTCCTACTCGCTTAAACATTATTCCCTGCCCTGCTATTGTCTGCAAGCTTCTGCTCAGGTGTAGCCTCCAGCCTTTTGTGACCCAGGAATTACTTTTATCCCCAAAACATGTATTTGGGAACCCATTCCTTAATTTGTTTACAGTATTTTTGTATGGTGGTAGTGCTGCTGTTGTGGACTACCTTAGTTCAGGCCGTGACCCAGTCAGTTGACCCAATAGTTGAAGACCATTGTGCTAAAGGAACAGGATAATGAAAACCTGGAAAGGTAAAAAAAAGAAAAGAAAGAAGGTAAATGTAGGACTTGTGACCATCTGGGCATAGAAATAGGATTTGGGACATAGAACCCTGGATTAAAGTTCTGTCTATGCTATGGAGAGAAGCTGCAACTGGTATGATCCAGCACACAGGTTTGTTGAGAAACATCACAAAAGTGAAAACAACAAAAGGTGGCTTCCTAAGACTGTTAAGTTGTGGGTGAACATATCAGACGACACAGCGATTCTTCCAAAGCAGCTCTTTATTTGTAAGCTGGAACAGAACTGAACTGAGGAGCTCAGTCAGCCTGATTATACAGAGCTCCACTAGAATGCAACAGTAACCATTTTCTGTAACTAGCCAATCACTGAACGTCACTTTTGATCCTTCATTTGCATACAAACTATCCAATCACTGAACGTCACTTTCGATCCTTCATTTGCATAACTATCTACAGTATCCCCCTGCTGGCCCAGGGTGAGAACTTCAGTATATAACACCGACCAACACACTCCTTCTTATGGCAAAAAAACGTACTGATTTGTTAAACTTGAAGGTGGCTCTAGACCCTTGGTTGTTCTTGCTGCAGCTCTACGTGGGGCTACCTTTGAAGGTGACCCGGAAACTACAACTAATCCAGAACGCGGCAGCTAGACTGGTGACTGGGAGCGGCCGCCGAGACCATATAACACCAGTCTTGAAAGACCTACATTGGCTCCCAGTACGTTTCCGAGCACAATTCAAAGTGTTGGTGCTGACCTTTAAAGCCCTAAACGGCCTCGGTCCAGTATATCTGAAGGAGCGTCTCCTCCCCCATCGTTCTGCCCGGACACTGAGGTCCAGCTCTGAGGGCCTTCTGGCGGTTCCCTCACTGCGAGAGGCCAAGTTACAGGGAACCAGGCAGAGGGCCTTCTCGGTAGTGGCGCCCGCCCTGTGGAACGCCCTCCCATCAGATGTCAAAGCGATAAACAACTACCTGACATTCAGAAGACATCTGAAGGCAGCCCTGTTCAGGGAAGTTTTTAATATGTGACATTTTAGTGTACTTTTCATCTTTGTTGGAAGCCGCCCAGAGTGGCTGGGGAAACCCAGCCAGATAGGCAGGGTACAAATAATAAATTATTATTATTATTATTATTATTATTATTATTATTATTATTATTACTATTATTATTATTATTATTATAACTCAGGAGCAGAACATCTGCTTTGCATGCAGAAGGTCTCAGGTTCAAATCTCCAGCATTTCCAGGTACTAATATTATTACAATTTATTACCCACCCTTCAACCTGAAGGTCCCAAGGCAGGTTATAATCATTAAAACACATCATTTAAAACAGTTCAAAATAACAGGTAGGGATGAGAGAGAGGCTTTGGTATGAAATCCTGGAGGGTTTCTGCCAGTCCGTGTAGGCAATACTGAGTTAAATGGACCACTGACTTAGTATAAGGCAGCTTCCAATGTTCCTAACAGACTGACATGGTTATCCCTTCAGAAACAGTAGATAAAGTTTTAAAAAAACAAAAACACTTTGCAGATTAAAATTATATAAATACTAGCATTCACACACCAGCCCCGTGAGTAGTCCTCAGCACAATAATACTGCTTGCCAAAGTGTAATTATTATTACCCTTAAAATAAACTAAGTTCTTTACAGAGCATTAAGTGGGAGGGAGCAGACGACAAGTCCTTGCCTAAGAGGGAAGCCGACATGAGTTCATGTAAAGCTGATAAAACGTAGTCCCTTCATAGAAATGGGCAGTCATTACAGATGGATAAAAGTTACCTTGGATTGAAATGTGTGCATCTATCTACCTATTTATCTACTACTGATTGAACTCAGGTGCTGGCTGATTCTACAGACTCCAAAAACCAACAGTGTGTGACTTACTCCAAACTGGTGCCAAAGTTTTGCAATAGTTTTGCAGTGAAAACTCTGCATTTTGAAGTGCCCCCCACCCAACCGAGTAATTAAACTGTGGGTCATAGCTATTACCCAAAAAAACAACTTGGTCCAGGGCATTGCAAAAACTGGGATTTGTGCTGCAAAACCCTGCTAAAGAACTGCAAAACTTTGGCAGCATTTTGGAGGGGATCCCAGATTTCAGGGTTTGTAGTTAATAAAGTTCCAATTTGAATGTCTTCAAAGCAGGGTTAGGCAAATTGCATTGTTTTTTAGATATAGCTTATACAGAGAAATATGTGAATTCAGTCTTGGACTGAAACCCTTAGGAAATATATGGCCTAGTCCCTGTTTTTGAAGCAATGCTACAACTGAACGGATCTAGTTTGTATCAAGGCTTCTGGACAGAAACTTCCAGAACGTGTGGCAGTCGGTTGAGAACATGGTGACTCAGCAAGGCGCTTAGAAAAACAAATTCTCAAAATACAAAGGGATGAGTAACTTATCCCGGCGTTGTATATCCACACATCAAAACACAGTTTAGGGTATTGCCATTGCTTAATTACTAATTTCTATTTATTCAACTCTGTAACTTTCAAAACAGCATTTAAATTAAATTATGTAAATATAATCATTTTTTTAAGTTACAAATTTGCATATGCAATGGCTGCCATCCCTATGTGTCTGGAACATTTCCTCCCCTGGCTTTCTATCCTCCTGCCATGGCAACTGGCTGACAGGATGAAATTCTGCCCAGGCCCAATGCAACTAGCTAGCAAGCTGGCTACCCCTCACTAGGGCCAGGGCTACACATGCAGCAGAACCGTGTGGTACTGTAGCACCCTGCTTGTGGTTAATGCTTAGCTAGTACCAATTCTGTGAGATTGCAAAATGGACTACACCACTTCAGACTGCAGGTGGGGATTT
This sequence comes from Podarcis cretensis, assembly GCF_951804945.1. Classification (NCBI taxonomy): domain Eukaryota; kingdom Metazoa; phylum Chordata; class Lepidosauria; order Squamata; family Lacertidae; genus Podarcis; species Podarcis cretensis. Next base: position 52,641,879 of record NC_137180.1, read on the forward strand.
TACAATGATAAATGCTTCCCTGGCATACAAAAAACAAAAACAAAACCCAGCAAACAGAAAACCGGCACAGGAATATTTTCTCTAGATATGCAAGGGTGTTTTTTGGTTTTTTTTAAAATATTATTAAAGTTGCATGGAGTTTGGGGTTGCTGTTTTCAACCTGCACTCTGAACTGGTACAGGCTGCTGCATCCCCTCAGGGTTTTGCCCTCTCTTTTCTGCTCTCTGAGTAGACCAGGTCTGAAAAAGGTGTGTGTTTCTTTGACAGGGAAAGCCTGAGTGGCTGCAGTTTCTGAAGGGCTGCAGATTAAAGGAGAGGACCCGAGGGCAGCTTATGTCAGAGACTAGGTGTAATATAGTGGTTAATACGCCAGACTAACCCCCATTTGTCCATGAAGCTCGTTGGGTGACCTAGAAAGGGTTCCCTATCTCCCAGCCTGATCTACCTCACAGAGTTGTGAGGATAAAATGTGAGGTGAACCATTCCCCATGTACACCAATGGCCACTGCCCCCCCCCCGCCCCCCAGTGGAGGAAAGGCGAGTTCAAGAAGTTTGAAGCATGTCTGGAAAATATTTTTTTTTAAGTGATATTTATTCCAAATTTCAAAAATACATAGGTATATAAAAAAGGATGAAGAAAAAAAAAACAAGAAAAAAAACAGGCAAATACAACTTTTTCTTTTGTATTTATTTTTCTTTTCTATTTATGTTTTTTATTCTTTTTTCTCTTTTGTTGTTGTATTTGGCTTTCTTTTGCATGTCTGGAAAATAAAGGGCAAGAGTCAAATCACTACCCTCATAGAAAAGTTGTCCTGGTGGGAGGGGGGGGGGAGACAACAACTCAGTATTTGTGACTGCATTCATATGCAGCACCAAGGAATAAGACATTATCTCAGTTGTGGGACAAAAGCAAAGACAACTCTCCTCAGTATTTAGAGGCAAGGCTGGATGAAAGCCATAATGGGCCTCAGGCAGTGGGCTCCCTGTTTCACTCGCAACTCTGAGGTAACACCTGGAAATGGTGTGTACACACGTATGCATACACTGGAAGACAACTATACAGTATACATTGCAGAGGGGGATACTGCATATCTTAGAGAACATACTCTTCCATGCTTTCCTTAATTTTTTTTTAAAAACCCGTATGGTTCCTAGTTTTAATTGTATTATGGGTTCCTCCTTGAAGAGAAAGCAGGGATGTGCACGCACCATCCCTGGTCCCAATCCCAACATCCATGTCTGCATAAAAGCGGCCTGTTTTTTGTCCTCAACCAAAGCCAGAGTGAGATGGTTGCCTATTTAAAAGGGTCTGAATTACCAGCCCTGTCTCTGGCCAGTGGGCTGTTTAGGGAAAACAATTGCACTGTGTTTTTCTCTCATAGCTTTTTTGTTGACATAAACAATGTATGTGTGACGAAGGGGAAACACCTTCCCCACCTCGTCCTGTGTTGTAATATAATAACAATAGCATTATTATTATTATTATTATTATTATTATTATTATTATTTCAACTCTGCCCATCTGGGTTGCCCCAGCACTGCATGCACCATAATTTGAAGGGAAGTCTAGAACATCACCGGGTCCCGTGAAGCAGTGAGCCTTGGGCTATAGCCCTGTCACTCTGTGGCTTAATATGGCCTTGATCAAAGGTGCCTCTTCACTGACTTGTTTTTAAATTTCTATCCCACAGCTAGACAGAGCTAACCATGAAAATCCACCAGTAAAGGCACAGTGACAAACACCACTCCAAAAACAGTGCCATCATCTCATCAGCCTGTTTGTGAAGGCAAACTGCTTAGGAAAGCAACTCCTTCAAAGGTAAGTGGGAGAAAGGTTGAAGCTCAGAGCAAGCGCTTCTCATGGGGAAGGCCTTAGGTTCAATCATGGGCAACTTTAGATAAAACTGAGAGACAGCCCTGTCTGAAATTCAGGCGAGCCACTGCCGGTCAGTGTAGACATTACTGGTACCAGTGGCCTACCTCAGTATAAAGTGTCTTCCCACATTCCCATGACACAAACTGAATGAATATCCACAGAATAACCTAGAGAAGTTGTTCCATTCATTAAGTCGCTTCAGAATGAGAAAGGGAAATTTCCTCAGATGGGTACCGTCGGCTTGACCAATAAGTATCTTGCCATTGCTGAGGAGAAAGGCTGGTGATAACTGGTGCACAGACTATACAGGGACTTGATTTTCAGTTTGGTTGGAAAATGAATCTCAGAGAGAGCCAAGGAAGGGGAAAAACAACAGGAAGGGATTCTTTAAATCAGAAAAATCTCTCTCTCTTATGCCCACTAGGTGTACTTAGGGAGAGTTTCTCCCTAAAGTTCCCAAAATATCAGCAGCAATTCAGAATAGGGCTAGTCTTGTTGAGATAAGACAGAAACCCACTATACTGCTACCTGCTCTGCAGTTCCAAAATGGATCCAGACAGGAGTGCTTTTTGCAAAGGGAGAGGAAGTTGGAGAAGAAGCCACATCTTCTCAAGAAGACCTGGCAATTGCCAGTAGGAGAGAGGAGCCGGGAGAGACTATAAAATGGCCTGGCCACTGCCACCTCCTCTTTCTCAGTTGTTGGGGTAAACAAGCGCCTGGTTATCTGATTCTGTAGCACTTTTGAGAAACAATTGAACAAGGTTTGTTACCACAAACTTTTCCAGCTGGATGAAAAGCTCTCTGCCTTACGTGTGAGATATAAGGAGTTCCTGGTTTTGGTTTCCTCGGAATGAGGGACAATGGAGGTAGTGATGCCTTTATGCTATATGATTTATTTACACATATATACAGCCTGAACATATGATGAAGGGGCTCACAGCATTAACAGCTCAAAAGAATTTTGCTTCTCCCATAGCCACAGACTTCGATTCCAGCAGAAATCAGACATGGTTCTGTCTCCCAGCTGCCCAACCCACAGGCTTCTAGCATCTAGCTCCACACAACTCAATTCCCAACTCTGGCCTTTGTCTTTGGGGGGGGGCACATAATAAGTGGCACATAGCCACTTCCTTTGTGACCTTAATGGCCCATACATAGAGGGCAGTTACCTAATGTGGCTATTCCAGTAATGGAATCTGCTGGATCGAGGAATTAGAAGGAGGCTTAGGCATACAGCCTACCCCACCACAAATTCATAGCAGTATTTATTTTTGTGTTTTTCTATTGTAAACTGCCCTTTGATCCCTGGATGACAGGTGTATATATTTTTTAAAATAATAGTAATATTCCTAGGATCAAGGAGCAGTAATTCCTCTAAACACAGATACAACTGGATACCATTTTGAATCAAGATGGAGGAATGAACCTTACAAAATTGCACTGATATTTTTGGTTTCTTAGAATTCCCGAGCAATACCAGATATGAGGCTGCTAGTGAAATATAAAAAGAAAGAACAACAAATGCCCTTTAAAATAAACTGCATATCCTGCAGTTTAGGATGCTTCTACAAATTTTTTATTGTGGACTGTGCTGCTCACGCCTGCATGAACAGTTCTGAACCCACAATGAATTGCCACGTGGAAGTGCCTTTAATCTTGAAAATACTGTATCCAAGAGTAGGGCTTTGAGTATGTAGCTCACGCCCCACCCCAACAACAGTGAAACCTTTGTCTTCAGGTGTATTTATTAAGAGTTTCATAGAATTACAGAATTGTAAAGCTAGAAGGGACCACAAGGGTCATCTAGTCCAATATTGCAGGAATATTTTGCCCAACATGAGAATCTCATGCTCTACCAGCTGAGCTATACCAGTTTCAGCCTTGAGGCAATTTACATTTAAAAATAGCACCCCCCTTTAGTGTTTTATTAATGGTGATGATGATAAATAAGTTACAAAATCTGTGTTGGGGATTGTTTTAGAAGGCCTTTCCCTCCTACATGAGCGATAAACACTTTTAAGAGTGCCAGCTTTTTTGCATGTGCATACCTGACCTGAAGCCTCCCTCACATAATTATTGCAATTAGCAAAACCAGGGTGGGCTTTTTTTGTTTTGTTTTTTTTGCATTGTGTTGGGAGTTTAATTAAATGGCCCGAAGAGAACAATGAAAACTTTTCCAGAGAAGCCCCTCAAACCTCTGTGGTCCAAACCCCTAATCTGTGGGAAAACCAAAGGATAACCGAAGAAGTGTGCATGCACAGGAAAGCTCATACCAATAACAAACTTAGTTGGTCTCTAAGGTGCTACTGGAAGGAATTCTTTTTTATTTTGGGAAGGGAAAGTTTGTTTCTTGTTATTTTGGGAAGGGAAAGTTTTTTGTTTTATTATTATTCATATTTGCTCGCGCAGCTTATAGTGATTCCTGAAAACTCTGTGCGCACGTTTCGCGGGGAAACGTAAAGTTCAGTTGCCCCTTCACTTTTGTACCCCACAACCCTCCTCTCCTCCTCCTCTCCCAGAGTTTTGCTCTTCCTCCATCTTGGTTGACTTTCTAGCCCGGCTGTTTACCTCTCTATGCTCCGCGCGCGCCCTCCTTCCCTCCCTCCCTCCTCCTCCTCCTGTCGTCATTCTCTGCAATAGGCGACGCGGCCGAAGCAGGCAACGTGCAGCGAGCAGCGGTGGCGGCGGCGGCAGCGGCAGCAGCAGCAAGCTTTTTTCCCACCCCTCTTTATAAGCACCACTGCATTGCCCGGATGTGAATGGATTACAATGTATCTTTCAGGGAAACGTATTGCTATCAATTTCTCCGCGGGGAAGTCCGTGATGATGATGATGATGGCGATAATGAGGAGGAGGAGAGCTCTGTAAAGTTGGGACAAGTTTGAGACTTTTTATCCGCTGGGCTTTTTTTAAAAAACAAAACAAAACAAAAACAAAAACAAAACAGCAACAGAGACTTGAGGGGGTCGAAATCGTACTGCCACCGATATTTTTTTCTTTTCTTTTCCAAAATAGTTCATTAGTAGCCATGTGTTTATAAAGAAAAGTCACAGGGCGGGAGGGTAGTTTCCTGGATCTTTTTTATTGTTTTTGTTGCGATATATCTTTTTTTTCTTTTGCTGGCTGGCTGGCTTCGTTTTGCTTTACTTTGGGTGGGAAGACTTATGCCTTACGGTGGATAAATCAAAAACAAAGCAAAACCCCTCGCGCCCGGTGCAAAAGTTGCTTTAAGAATTGTGGAATACTCTCTGGATCTCAAGACTGAGTGCGAGTTTAAAGTACTTCTGCTTTTTTGAGGGTCAAACACACGTGAGATAATAAAGCACCTTTGCAGAAGAGCTCTCTTTTCTTCCCCTAAAATATCTTTCCTTGGAATATTGTGAACATATTTGTGGCCATTTAAGGTAAAGTTACAATTTCCTCTTGGAGTCGTTTTTTTTTTCTTTCTTTCTTTCTTTTCTTTCTCTCATTAAAAAAAAATTGTTGATCCCACTGTGTTTTTAACTTGATGCAACTTCGGCAGTGTGAATCGAAGTGCACCGTGCATGTGATAATAGCATCCACACGCTTAGCAATAAGTGGATAGACGGAGGGGGGTATGGGCTGGAATATATATATATATATACCGTGCCAGTAATAAGTAATGAAATTGTTTTCTATCACGCGTGCCGGGACGGGGTGGTGGTGGCGGCGAGGAGGAACGAAAATCAGTCGGGCTTTCTTTGCGGGAGGGGGGAGTCTGGGAAAGGGGAATAACCTGAGGCCTGTAGTAGCAGCATTTTGAAATTAAAGTACTGTATATACAACATGCTTGCGAGAAGGGAGGGAGGGAGAGAAAGGGGGAGGAGGCTGGCATAGTCTCCAGAAAACTTGCCTGTGCAGAAAGCTAGTCGAACGTTCGATTTTGGGAGAAAAAGTTTGCAGCGTTGCTCTCTCTTGGTATCGTCTGCGTCGTAAAACGTGCCATGGAAGCAGCATCGAGCAAATGAAAGATAGACGCACCAAGATCGTGACACAAAAGCACTTTTATTTTATGTCCTGCGAGTGGCCTAAACAATGGTGGGGGGTTGGGAAACGGAGAAAACAATATTAGTGTTCCTTCCTGGCATATACCCTTGGTCTCACGTGCATTTTCTTTATTATTATTATTTTTTTGTAACGGTGTATAAAGTAGTCCGCTTGCTTAGGTCTTGTTGCGCGCTCGCGCGAACTGCGGAATGATTGTTTTATATAATAAATTCTTTAAAAAGAGAGAGAGAGAGAGAGAAGTGTTTGGGGACTTAGGGGACGTGAAGGGAGGCGAGATATATACAATCCATGTGTAGCTTCCCAGCGTCAATGATCAGGGGCATGGAAGAAAACGAGGTGCCCATTTATCTTTATTGCATATATAAACATATATTTCATTGGAAGAGGGGGGTGGGTGTCTGTGTGTGTGTGTTGCATGTGTGTGTGAATCCTTAGGCAGGCAAAGGCAATATCGGGGGACGGTGGCGTCTGGTGGTGCTCCTGGGCTTCCCCTCTCCCCCCCCCCCTTTTGCTGAACTTCCAGTCCGGCTTTATTCGGGGTTTGCTTGTGTGCGTGTGTTTCGCGGGGTGTAGCGGCTCGTGCTTTGCCCCCCTCCTATCGCCCCCTTCTCTTCTCCCTCTCGCTTCCCCTGATTAAGGCAGAAGAAGAGTTTGGGTTTAGGAATCGGGGCTCCTTCTTCCCTCCTCCGCCGCGTCTTCTTCTCGTCTCTCTTTCCTCCTGTTTTTTTTTTTATTCTTCCCCTTTTTCCTCCCCGCTCCAGTTCGGGGGAGAGCTTTTAGCGTGGCGCGCCGGCGGGGTCTCTCCTTTTTCTCCCCCCTTCTCTCTTTCTATCTCTCTCTGTATCTATCTCTCTCTCTCTCTTTCTCTCCTGCGTGTTGTTGTGTGCGGTTGGTGGATGCAGTGATTTCGAGCAATGAAACCCAGAGCTCGGGGCTGTGGTCGGAAAGGGAGCCCCTTCTCTCCTCTCTCGGCCGGTAGGTAACCGGAGGTGTCCTCTTTACTCCCCCCCCCCCTCGCTTTTTAAAATGTCTTTAGTTTGGAGTTTAGTTGTGGCTGCTGCTAATGGAAGAGGAGCTGCTGCTTCTGGTGGCTTCATTTAAACACGGGGAATTCACCCCCCCTTCTTTCTTTCTCCATGGGGTGCGCCCGGGGAAGGGTCTGCAGTGGCCTGTTTCAGCCCCCCCCCTCCCCCTGCTTTCCAATTGTTTGCTCTAGACTAGAGAAACGGACTTTGTTGCAAACGGGGCCTGAAGATGCCCTTTAGTCCCAGCTGGTTACTTGCAAGTCTCCCCACTCACCTTTCATACATTAGTTACCTAATCGCCAAGGGTTAACTCTCTTTCTTTTTGTCTCCCCCCCCCCTCTAAAAAAACCAAACAAGTCTTCGAGCGGTTTAATTATAGTAGGAACGTAGGCTGGTCTCCCAAAGGCTGGTGTGTGTCTCTCTCTCCCCCCCCCCCGCAACCTCTCCAACTCCACTCCCAAACCTCCCATCCCTATTCTGTTGACCTCCCCCCTCCCCACGTCTCCTTTGCACCGACCGAGCCTGTGTTGCTCCACTCTATAAATACTTTGTTTGACGCCTGCCTTTATGTAAAATAATCGGGGTGGTGGTGATGGTGGGGATATGTGCACGGGAGGAGAAGGGAGCGGTGCAAAATAAAACAAAAAAGAAAGTTGGGAACGGATGGCTGTAGTTTCTGCTCTGGGTTTCTCATTCATTCCTCGTTGAACCTCCTGTTGCATAAACGATGCGCTGAACGGCGCGCCGGCTCTTCTTCTCTCTCTCTGTCTCTCCCTCTGTTCTGGATTTTGGGGTTAGACTAGTGCCTGATAAACGGGGGTTTCGAGCGATCCGGTGAAACTAGTGTCGCCTTTCCTGTCTTCTTGTCGTTGCTGCCCCTCCATCTTACCCCCAACTCCCTTCCCCAACCTTTCCCCCCTCCCCACCCCAACTCTCATTTAAAAAAATAAAAAAAAATCCGATTGTTGTTTCCTGTAAGGCTCGGGACTGGGTTTTCTGATTGCGGTTATTTCCATGTTTCTAGGTTTGTGTGATTTTGCTAAAATGCACCACCAACAGCGAATGGCTGCCTTAGGGACGGACAAAGAACTCAGTGATTTACTGGATTTCAGTGCGGTAAGAAACAACAGTGGAAATTAACAACAGCTCTAAAAAAATAATAAAAAAATAAAATTAATTAAAAAACCCAACAATACCCTCCCAAAAGTATGTTAAACTAAAGCTAAGCAAAGCAAAATAAATAAATAAATGCCCCCAAACCTGTGATCTTCAGTACATTGGGTAATTTTTAACCAGCAACTAGACCCATGGTAAATATGAACGCTTTATTACTATTATCAATTAGAATTTTGTTACATTATCTGAAAGGAGATTGAATATTGTCTGCAATGCACTGGGATGTGTTATTATCATTTGACAGCCCCCCCCCCAAAAAAAAACCCAACAACAACCCTTACACACCCTCTGATAAAATTGTGGGTATTTTTTTTCTCCAGAATTCTCTCAGAATAATAGTTACTTGCCATTGTGCATTGCGTTCTTAAAAGTATGGCTTGCACACCAACTAACTGATGGCTAATCAGTTGCTTAAAGTGCGCTCTCCGTTCTTCCCTTGTTTCATTTATTTTGGCACATGGAAAAGGGAAGAGAAATCCAGCACTAGCTCAGCTTCAAGTTTTCACTGAAATCTCAGATTGCTCTGTCAATGAATGAGTTGCAACTTTTCTGTAGAAAACTCCCCCCCCCCAACTGATGGCTAGTGGTGTGTGTGCGTGTGTGGTTATTCTTTTTAATTTTAAAAATTATTTATTTTATCTTTAGGCTTTTTTTTTTGGTTTATAAATATCTTGGCCAGATATTAACCATGTTCTGGGTAGTTGCCTAAGTGCCATACTCCCCCCCCATCTCCATCTACTCCTGCTTTTCTCTCCCCCCCCCATCCCTGCTTTTCTCCCCCTCCTAATCTTCCCCCCTTCTTCCAATATGTCAGAAGTCTTTATTTATTTATTCACAGATTTGTGGAGGGTGGGGAGAGAGAGACCAAGACAAATCAATTTGATGTAGGATGCATTTGTGTCTTTAAATAATTTCAGTGCTGGGAGGGGGGGGGGAATAAAATCCACCTTGTAAGTGGGGGCTATCTCAGTCTGCTGTTGTCTCTCCAAGACTTTCCTTTTGAGAAATGGCTTTGGGAAGTTTGGCCAGGAACCGTAGCCTGAGGCAGCTCTGTAGCTCCCACTTCCCTAGCTGTGCTTTTTTCCATTTGTTCCTTTGCTTTTTGTAGTCTCTGACTCAGGGAAGGTGCGTATTATCCGCTAGACACGTTGAAGAAGATGGAAACCAATTAGGGTTGAAATAAATGCTGGAGAGTGAGAGAAAGGGGGGGGGGGCGGAGAGAGAGAGAGAGAAAGAGAGAGAGGAGACTTGCTTCAAATTGCTCTCATGTTCAGAGCCGAGATGAAAATTTAGGGCAGGTGGAACTTTGCATTATTATTATTTGGGTTCACATATGACAGACAGATCCTAAAACGGGATGGAAATGGATATAGCTACGTTTATGACCAAGGTTTCAGTCACAAACTTTCCCCCCTCACTTTTGTCAATCTAAATGTTTCCAAAAGGGTCCCCCCCCCTTCTCCTTGTTGCCTGATATTGTGGCTGGGGTACTGAGGTCCCTCCCCCAACAAATCTTGTATTGTTTGGGGAGACATAAAACTAACATAAGGGGAAAAGGGGGGAGACTGCAAATACTGCTATACCATTACGAGAGCAGAGATGGGAGATGTTTAAATAAGCTGTTGTTAGGTTTCATATAAAGTTGAATGAAATGTGAGCTATCAGCGAATGTAGAGGGGGGGGAAAAAGCCCTGTTTACCAACAATAATGCCTCTTTGTTTTCTTTTAGATGTTTTCACCTCCCGTGAGCAGTGGGAAAAATGGACCAACTTCTTTGGCAAGTGGACATTTTACTGGCTCAAGTATGTACAGCTTCTGTTTGGAATGCAGTTAAAGTGTCTCCTTTAGGTATCTTCCACCCCCCCACCCCCATCAGTGTGTGTTAGTGAAATAACTCTTATCTTGGTAGAAATGACTTCCATTAAGAAACTGAAACATTTATTTCATACTGCTTCATGTTTAATATAGTACCTTTCTCAGAAATAATATTTGGAGTGTATAGTTATTTTATAGGATTTAGTTTTAAGCATAACCAAGTTTGGGGTATTTTTAAAAATCCAAAGTACTTTTATCCTTTTGTTGCGTGGGGAACGATAACCAACTCACTCAAGGTTTCTTATGCATTACAAGAAGAATAAGTCCTCTTTTAAGTTCTTTTCAGCAGTATATATCTTTTTAAAAAGAAAAAGTCCTAATTCTCTTCCAGAAATTAGCATTTGCTGATGGATTGTTTTGGGATACGCATCAAGATTACAGTCTTATGCATTATTCCTTGACACACACAAAAACTTTTTTAAAAATTATTTTACTAATGTGACTTTCTTAATGCATATTACACCTTTTGGATAAAGAGTCTGTTTGCGTTTTTGCAAATGTGTTCATCTATTGAACACAGGAATGTTTTGCTTTCAGCAAAAATACAACATTTATTTTTGACCAAAATAAAGAGTCTGCTTATTGATGAAGTAAGCCACTGGATATAATAACTGAATGTTAAGCACAAAGGATGTTTATATATTGCTAATAATTCATTTTGTGTCAGGCTGGTGGTGGGGGGGGTGCACATTTGAATACCTTCCACGCCCATAATTTAATTTCATAGTGTTCCCTACATTATTGCACGTAGTTCCTTGGATGTTCCTTAGATATACCTACAATTAAACAGCTGCAGTGTTTTTGAAATTTTGGCAATTGTACATAACAGTACTCTGTAAAAAGCATATCTGAAACAGATGTTGAATTTTCGCAAGTCTTTACAAGCTCGCTACCTATGATTATGTAGGGGTGTTATCCCATATCTATCAAAGTTAATGGCAGAATTCCCAATAGTTTTAATGGAGTCAAAGTGTATGAGGAATAAGATAATGTCTGTAATTTTCATTTCCTATTTAACTGCTTAAAAGAATATTCCTCCCCATACATTATATGGTTTTATATAGCTTTTTTAAGGATGACAAACAGATAACTAAATTGAAGTTAGCTTGTGCTTTTGATAAGCTGTACCATTATTTTTCATAAGTTTGTATTTTTGATAAGTTCTATCATTAAACATACTTTGATTATATTCAGAATTTTAAAAATGAAGACACGTGCGATATGAAAGGTGATGATTCCAGTGTAGCGTTATTGCAGGTTTCATTGATGGGCCTCGGTACACCTTGATTTCTAAATGTATTGTCTTGTATCAAAGCCTCATCCATTTCTATGGAACTTTATACCTACCAAGGCACACCTTGTAATAAATCATTTTGTAATATTTTGCTTATATTGGTGATTTTAAAGAAAGCAGAGTATTCTATTTTTTTTCATTGCAGAAGCAGTGCAAAGTATTTGTGTTAGATAAATCGATTTGCCAGTTACATTCAATCAATGCTGCAGCTAACTATTGTTCTAGCAAATATTAGCTGTATGCTACTTTTAAGGGATTTCCCACAGTTTAATAGTCTCTTGTAAGGCCAGTTGATCAACAGTTTTAAAAGGGTGAAGAAACAAGCTGAAAATATATTGGGGGGGGGGAACATTTTTTCCTAGTACGCCCAGTGCAAACATCTTGTCATTGGTATGTAAGCCTGACATGCAAATAATTTTAAAAGAAACATACACACAAAACCCTGAGGCAAGACAGTAAAATTAAGCTGTAGATATCTTAAAACAATGCTTCTTTTTAGAAACCATCCTAAGGCCATCATCCTGAGCACACCTTCTTGCAAGTAAGTTCACTGCTTTTCTAGTGAATGCCGCATATGAATGGAAGGTCACTTTCACCACCCATGTGTAAGAATAAGATAGGAAGAAACCCTAGTGTTCTATCCTACTTAATTAAATAAAGTATGGTGGAGATAATTATGTGGTGAAGGTGCAGAAATTTGTATTGCTAAATAGCATACTCTTTGTTATATAGACTGCATCTTTTTTCTTAACTGGCAAATGGTTTTAAAACAGATCATTCAGTGGTTATAGAAGATTGTAGAATCCAGTATCATATAAAACTGATCCTTATCCTAGGAAAACTGACCTCAAGGTGCACTTACATGTACCTTGTTTCCTAGTGTGGATTCTGGCAAATAAGCTGTTTTAGAACTCTTGCACTTTATAGTTTCACTCTTAAGGTAAGTCTAAATTTGAGGGTAGGTAATTGTATTATAAAACACTTTCAGACTGCATCAAAATATGTTTTAACAAACAGTTTTGCAGTTTCAGAATATGTCTAGATTACTGTCTAGATTACTTTCCTGGCTTTGCCTCAAATTGATAGCTGTACTTTTAGTGAAATAATTACGTCCATTAAGTTGAGTCTCGGATGCGGTTTCCTGTCTTTACTGGTGTATATACTCTATAAATGTTTGACTAGAGAACTTACCTGCTTTAAAATTGATGTTCATTTAATGGAAACGTTATTAGTGACTTGTGTATTGTTTTGGGATTTTCGTTGTAAAACAGCGGATCCTGAATTTTTAATTTTTTTTTACTGTGTGTGAGAATGTGAATGTGTGTGTGTTTTAATCTGCTTGTTCAACACATGATGGTCTGGTGTGATTTGTAATGTGCGAATAAAAGGAAAGTGGGCCTGTATTTCCTTTAATCTTTAATTTTACAAATGTGGCCTCTTACTACCACAAGAAATTGTGAAGCTGCAAGGGAGAAAGGAATGTAACCTGAGCCATAGACCTGACATTCCCAGAGTGCGTTTTTCACATGAAAGGCTTTTTGTCAACGCTGTAAAGGACCAGCAGTTTTTGTTTGATGTTTGCAGGTGTTCAGCAGAGAGCACTAAAACAATCCAGCCATGATGGTTCAGAGGCCTTATGACCTCAACAGGGAGAACTGGAAAAGATGTGAATAATGTTTAAGGAAACTTCCCCAGGCTCAGCCTCAGTAATATGGAGCTTATGGATTTGATTTGTCTTCACCAGTGACTTCAGGACAATTGGAGTCAGCTTCTACAACAGTTAGTTAAAGTCTGCCTGAATGAGGATGCTTAGTTTTCATTGCCATCAATTGTTGTTCCCAGTAATTTTGTGTGTATGTGTATAAAATAAATTCTCGTGGCCTAGCTACATATTCAGCATTTGAGATTTCCAACTGAGCAGTTGTTTCTTCTTCTTCTTCTTCTTCTTCTTCTTCTTCTTCTTCTTCTTCTTCGTCCCCTTTTGACATTCTTTTCTAACCCTCCACAAGTAGTTGCTTTGACATAATACTTTCAAGAATGTGTAAAAGTTGTCTCAGTTGATTATTGTGTAGATGAGTTGCATGAGGGCAGTAATGGACTGGCCATTCCCATAAAGCCAAGGTTTTGAAAGTGTGGGCTAGGTGTTATAATAATAATAATAATAATTTATTATTTATACCCCGCCCATCTGGCTGAGTTTCCTGAGCCACTCTGTGCGGCTCCCAATCGAGTTAAAAACAATATAGCATTAAATATTAAAAACTTCCCTAAACAGGGCTGCCTTCAGATGTCTTTTAAAAATAGAATAGTTGCTTATTTCCTTGACATCTGATGGGAGGGCGTTCCACAGGGCGGGTGCCACTACTGAGAAGGCCCTCTGTCTGGTTCCCTGTAACCTCACTTCTCGCAATGAGGGAACCGCCAGAAGGTCCTTGGCGCTGGTTCTCAGTGTCCGGGCTGAACGAGGGAGGTGGAGGCCTCGGGAGTTGCCAGGAAATGGGTGAGCTCTTCTGCCACTCTTTCCTTAATGTCAAGCTACTTCCTGACATCCAACTACTCCCGTCAGAATAGCGCAGGTGGTGGCATATCCCACTTGTATTCTTAGTGATGATCACTGTGTGCCACACTTGACTATTAGCTCAACATCAAGCTGCTCTTTATCCTTTGTAGTGCTTTCCCCAAGGTATACAGTAGAAATGGGCTTTGCCTGCAGAAACTTCTGGTTGCTTCAGATATACATGGGGGCCTTGAATCTGAGATCTTCTGCTTTAAAGTGAAAAATCTTGGGTCAAGTCCTCAGAAACAGCAGGGGTGTTAATCCTGTGTGTGGATTGTACCACTGCAGACTAAAGTGGTGAAGTGAAGTGAAGTCTCGCATGTTACAAAAGCAAGGAATACACACACACACACACCCTGAACATGAGATTTCTAGGTTAGACATCTTCCTCAGATACCACTTTTTATATGCAGGGATCTATTGTGGTTGTTGCTGTTGTTACTACTAAGGACCATTTAGTCCAGTTAGGACTTGATGGATTTAACATAGCACAGAGTGGATATAATTTACTTTTAAACCCTTTCAGTTCAAAGCATTTGAAGTGTTGTTTTCAGACTGCCTCGGTTTGGATGGCTAGATCTATGTGCGATGAGATAAATTAATTTCTGTTATATTTCTCTGAAAAAGCACATTACATTGGTGGTGTGGCCTTCTCAAATAAAATACTGTTATTTTGGTATTATGACAGCAGGAGTTCTTAAATGAAATTGAATGTTTGTCTTTAGATTGACTGGCTTTAATACTTATTTTATTTATTTTGATTTTTATGCCACTCAGTCTTGGATGCTCTGAACAGGTTGTTATTAATGTAATAAAGTTAGATAGAAGTTTAAAATTCCTCACCTTTCCCCCACCTTTTCTTGTCTACCCTTATTCTTGCTTCTAACCTTTAGAGAGACTTCTCCCTAGTCCCAATATAAATACAATATAAGCATATGTTTCTCATTAACTTTAGATGGAGTATTATTATTAATTATAATAATAAAAAAATGTTATCTACACTTCAACATCAGGTCCTATGATGGGTCACAACAATTCAAAACTAAATGGTTAAATTAAGAACAGTTAAAATTAGTTACATTCACATGAATAAAGAAGGTCCTGGAAAACTCACATTTCAGGTGTCAAAGGTCGGGGCAAGGTGTGTCTTCAGCATTTGCTCGTAGACTGTGGGGTGAACCTCTGTGAGGAGAGAATTCCACTGCTTTTTAACGGTAACATTAGACCTAAATCTTTGGCTTTTCAGTTGGTCCATTTGAAGACAATAGAAACAAGCAAAATGACAGTTTTAGAATGAACAATAGAAGAATACAGGGATCAAGAAGGTTTACTGCCCAACAAACTGAAAGTTGCATTTTGATGTAGAGATGCATGTGATAGCTTTAAGGGCATCCTGACAAGAACAGGAAAGTGACTAATAGTTAAATTCTATACATGTATACTCAGAAGTAAGCCCTATTGAGTTCCGTGGGGCTTACTCCCAGGTAACTGTATACAACTGCAATCTTAAAAACTGAATGGCTTCAGTTGCATGGAAGCTTAGAGCACATGGCAGAACATAGAGATGAACTTCATTTGCATGTTTGACTATGTTTGTTATCTTGCCACATGATGTTCCACCATTTCAGCGTAGCATTGTTGCACCAAAAATGCACTTAGTACCCACATAAATTGAAGTGCCATGAATCATTTAAGATGCCACTCTTTGATGGCAGATGGCACTTATATTTTCGAATAGTTTCCCCTTTGTTTTGTCTTTTGCAAATCATTAGGGATTTAGCCATGCAAATGCACAAGAGGATCTACCACTATGTTTGTCATTGCTTACATTGTAGTTATGATTAAAAAGAGAAGGAATACTCGTCTCCCATCCTCAAGTCCTTTCAGCTATGTTTCCTTATCTCACAAGGTTAGTCATGCTCCCAGTTCAACCAGTTATTAGCTATTGTGTGAGAAGGCCCCAAGGGGTGGTACTTGGGTGAGATATTGTACTACATGCTAACATTCTTCAAGGCTACAAAATGTTTCAGTGAGCAGTCATAGGCACAAAACTAGAAAATAGTATTTTCCTGTTGCATTAGCCTTTCCAAAAAATAACCAGTTGAAATATTTTTGATCTGCTAAAAATCAAACTTGGTTAAAATAACCCTTGGAGATTCTGTGAGAGGCAATACAAATCCTTCTTATTTTTTTATGGCAGAAAACATAGCTGAGCTTTTGGTTTCCGATAGCAGGGGTCACTGATAAGACCTGTTTTATGAGATGATTTAATTGGTAATGAGTTACAAAATGTTTAATGGAATACGGTATTGGTTGTAGCATGAATGATAAAATCAAGGAGTATAGTGCTGTTTACTTTGGTACATTTATTGCATTTAATACAATAATTAATAGTAATGCTTAGCTTTTTTGTAGCACTTTAGAGTATTCAGTGTGCTTCACACACATCCTAGTTCTGCAATACAAAATTGCTGTTTAGCACTGACCAACTCAGGAGTCGGCAACCTAAGGGGTTGTTTAACCGGCCCATGAGCCACCCCCAAACTGAGCCGCCTGCTCAGCGAGTCCCCGTTTGCTGCGCTAAACCAGCGTGGCGCGGGGACTTGCTTCTGCGGTGCCGGAAATTGCATCTGCACAGATGCAGGTCCAGAAATCGTATCTGCGCAGATGCAGACGCCGGAAATCACAGCCGTGAACGCTCACACACACACGATCCAGCCCATGGAGGGATCTCCGCTGGAGTGAACCGGCCCAGGCGAGGTAAACCTTGCTGACCCCTGGACCAACTCTTATTTTGAAATAGTTATGTTGACTACAGTGGGACTTGCTCTGGGGTGAATTATTTGAACATTGCAGTTCTAATGTGAAAGCATGGTCTTAAACTTAGCCTTTTCATTTTTCTTTAAGCGTTCTGGGCAAAGATGCAACTAACTTGAAGGCAATAAGGCAGCAGGAGCAAAATTGGTGGCATAAAATATTCCCTATAAGTTGGGTATGAAGCGAGCAAAAGTGGCCAGCCTTTTCATTGAGTGAGAATGCAAAGCTGGAGTGATTTGTATGCTCTGGACCTCTACATATGCTATGTTTTTATCATTTGGTTGCTGAATTTATGGCCAAATAGCTGTAGTCCTGCCTTTTAAGCAGTGGGCTCACAGTATGAATAGGAAATGCAGGCTACCTTCAGCATGACGGAGACAACTATCGGTTATGAAAATCAATTTGCCATGGGGTAAATGCACATAAGTAAAATGCAGTATTTCTTCAGGTACACTCATGGGAAAGTGTGGCATGCATCAGGCCCTTTTCGGAAAAAATAAATAAATTTTGTATCTCTCACTGCAGTTGTTCTGAAACCAAATCTATGTTTATTTTTATTTTACTTTTATTTTAAAAAGTGAGAAAGGGTTTGTGGCACTGACATGTTAAAGGTGCTCTATTTTGGCACAAGCTCTTGTGGCGATTTCTACCAGATGCACAAAGGGGAAAAGGAAGGTGATGGATTAGAGCGTTTGTTCAAGTCGCAAGTGTGTAGAGTTACCATTTAGACGTAATGCATACGAAGAAGCTCATGGGCAGTTCATTCTTACCATTCAGTTGAAATAAATTGCTTACATTTAGTTCTGTTTAGTCCCATTCTGCTGAATGGGGCTGAATTTCCCCATATCTCACTGCTTGGTCTTCCCTAGCTTGTGAATCGGTCTGGTATAAAACAAACATTCTGTGCCTTCAGGGAGGTCCAGACTGAAGCACTTACACCTCTGCATCGTTGACTTGTTTCTTTTCGAAATCCTAATTCACAGCACTGGTCTCACTGAGGGTGATCTTTCTTTTACATGTGGTATGGCAGCGAAATTACACCCCCCCCCCCCCCGTCCACTGGTGCACCTGCCTGCCTCTGATGTCAGTGGCAGATAGCCATGCCTAGCTAACTTTTGAATAGGACGCACACATGGGAATTGGTTGATCCTGTGGTTGTTTTCTGGGTTTTGTCTAGGGTATTCATTGTGCTACTCAGGCTTAAATGTGTTCAATTTTACGTATGTGCCCCCTCCAAACATGGAGCCTTTCTACCCACCATGTATATCTGATTCACTGAGCATAATCTTGCTCTTCCACCACTCACAGGAGAGCTTGGAGGACAGTATTCTGTGAACTGGTCTAATATTGTTTATTTCAAAATATGTATTTACGCACGTGCACAGATTCATTTCTTGTGATCTGAGGGCTGCCAGGAATGAAGCTCCTTGAACATTTGACAAAATCAGCAAATTGTCTTTTACCCTTGTAATGAGATAATCAATTAAATAACAGATGAACTACTGTATATAATAGAGTGAAGTAATGAAAGTTTATGCTCTTAATTACTTGATTCTCTTTTAAATGCACAGAATTGCAGAGAAGTAAAGTCTTCCATAAACAGTTTTGTTTTAAGCTTAATCTTTAATCTGTTATTATAAACATAGCCGTTTTGTAAGCATTTCAGATCAAACATTTACTCCTAATGGTAAGCTACATTTTATATCAGGAAGTTTGTGACTTAACAGAGCCTACAAAGAAGCGCAGTCCTGGTGGCCCCAGGCCTGTGGTTTTCAGCGTTTGATATTATGATGCTATTTAGATCCGTTCCCAGAAGGCAAGATAACAGATCTGCAATTGCTTAATCAGGAACAGTGTGTATGTTTGCAATGGTCTGCATTTTAAAGATCATTTACCAAACTGTTCTTGAGTAAATGTTTGTCAGTGTGGTGGACATAACAAGAGGTGTATCAGATAAAGGGGAGGCATTAAAGTTACGAAGACATGCAAGCTCTGATTTAATAGAATATCTGTTTGTTTAGATACTTTGAAAGTGAATGGTCCTTTGAGGGATTCATTGAAGGTGGCTTATAAAAAACCACATGCATTTCAGGGCTCCTAGGACCCTTTGCCCGTGTTGAAGTTATCATTTCCATATGCTGCAAAATAGGTACATATATGCTTATCACATTTGATGGCAAACATAAAGGGTACATGCAATTTTCTACATAGAAATGATATTCCGTGTAGTGAATTCATCATGCATGAAGCGGTCCTTAGAGGGAACAATTAGATTAATTTGCAAACACTTTGCATATTTATTCAAAGAGTATAAATATGTTCAGAATTGCTTAATATAGATGTTCATTGTCTTCCTTTCTGTTGCTCAGCTTTTATGCTACATAGTATGAAATATATCAATACTAAGTCCTAACTGCAGGCTTGTGTATGAAATAATAATTAATCAGGCGAATTTACCTTGAGTAATCAGGTTGTTGTACTAAGGAGTACATATTTCTCTTTTCCTTTTTTTAAAAAAAATATTTTGGCTTTTAAAGACCAGTATAATTTTTTCCATGAAATAAGTAAACAATTGACTCCCTCATCCTAGCTGGCTGCACAACCTCTTGCTTGGTTCTCAGGAAAATAAACACCAGAGGTTCTTAAAATTGACATATCTCTGGAAAATGAAGAAATGGTTTTCATCCTTGCATGTGTCACTACTCCTGTGGTTACTAAAGGTCAGGGCTTGGTCAGCATTGCTGTCTACAGGGATTAGGTACAAAAAAGACTAGAGACCACACTTCCTGTTTGAAAGCTGGCATCTGGGTGTGTCACAGATATGTTGCAGTTAGGGGTAGATGCTGTATTCCTGCATTGCTATTTGCCTGGCTTTTGAAGCCACCCAAGCAGCCATGCTCAGTTGGACACAGAAAGTGCCAATCAAGTCGCTTGGCAAGTGGGACCTGTTGGTGCTATCAAAGCCTTTTGCAGAAACTATTGTCAGTAAGTACCATTCCTTGGAATCCAATGGGTCATATATGGTTTAAGGTTCCAGATTCATGAAAAATTTTTTAGACAATCTGGAACGTTACCCATTTATGGCTCATTGGATAGGTGGATTTTTATTTGATAGCCAGCACAAAACTTAGGATGATTAATTTTCATAATTATTATTTACAGTTTTTGAGGCTTTAGAAGAGAGCCTTAAAATTCTATTGTCTTCATCCTTACAACGACCCTGTGACAGTATGCCATTATTTTTATTTCATAACCAGCTTCTCTGCATATTAGGAAGCCTGCTGATAAAATTATTTCCCTGGTGCCACCTAGATAGGACATGGTCCTATAAGGCAGCCTAAGAATTCTTTGGCTAAATAAATGGGGACAGAAGTCCTGCTACTCAAACAGTATTCTTGTACTCCCCTCCTTTCCTTTTTAATTAAAAAAACCCAACAACCCTCCCCACTTGTCTTCCTACCTCCAACTATTTTTCGCACTGCAAGAAAGCCTTTCCTTTTATTTGGGTAGTATTGTCTCTACAATAATATGCAGAGGAAGGGGGGATTAGGATAGGGCAGAAAATAAACAAACTATATTTAAGGGTCTGTTTCTATAAGCATCTTAAAGAAATAACAACAACAACAATTTATTAATCTCCACACTTCCATTTCTTTTAAAGCTTAATGGCCAGGTACACACATTTGTAAAATGTATCAATTCATTTTGAAGTTAGGAGTTTTGTCCTATATTGCTAAGGTAAAGAATACTCCTTTTAGGATCTGTAGAGTTTTCCCTGCTGTCTCTGAAGCCTGCAAGGTTTACATTTGTGCTAGTTTACATGGTTTTCATAGGAGCATTTGCTTTTGAAGCTGCTTGAGAATTATAAGCAAACTTGCTTATAATTTCCCATCCTGTTCATTCCTTTGTATGAGAGGCCTTGTTGCACAGTTTTAATTGCCTGATAGCACTAGAGAACATCTCTGTTTTCCTTTACGTTGCTTCTTAAAAAAACAAAATCTTGCCGAGAATTGTGCTGCTTTGCAAAGCAACCTAAATAAAATAAACAGAACTCTTTCCACTTCTACCCTCAGTGAGTCAGGTAGAAAATTTACCTGTCAACTTTTTCAAAGTGACTTTCATATTTGAAAGATACCTGTTTGAGAATGATGAATGCTGCAGAATTAGTGCAGCATATCTAGTCGCTGAAGGCATCTTCTAGGTTAATGAAAATGATAATTCATGCAGGTAAAATATGCAGATCAGCTGTGGCCCTCTGACTCATTATGTAATTCCAGTATAACATTTATTTATAATTCTGTTTAGTGCTTTTTCTGCAAGGAGCTGAAAGTGATGCACGTGGTTCTTCCGCCTCCCCATTTTTCTTTTATAATAACCAGTGACTGGCCCAGGATCATCTGCTGAGCTTCATGGCCAAGTGGGGATTCAAATCTGGGTCTCTCCGGTCCTAGTCTAAAACTGTAACCACTACACCACAGTTCTGTATTTTGAATAATTTGGCTGCTCTTGACTTGAGCTGTGGAATCCCAGTTTGTGCAGCTGCAACGTCCTAATCTTCTATAATATTGGATTAAACTGCACACTCTTTCTGGGTAGCTCTATCAAAGGCAGGAACTGTGTCCTCTCTGCCTTCCCCTAAGTGGTGTTGCTGCTGTGCACCTGGTTGTTACAGGGATGGGGCACAGTGCCAGCGAGGTTGGAGCTGCATGGGTGCACCCATGGATTGGCTTTGTTGGTGTCAGTCTTGCAGTTGCCCTGCCCCATCCCCACACCATAAATGGCAGTGACACCGCATCTTGGAGGGTGGTGGTAAGGCATCACACCCCACCATGCTGACAACTCCATGAAGGTATAGCCAAGGTATGTCTATTTAGCTTAGTCATAGCGATGCCCATTGTCACACCAATGGTACAGATGTAAGCAAGTTTTCTGTAAGACTAAAATTGAGGAAATTGAGTGGCAGTACTGGGAGACTACTTTTTGTAAAAATTAAAAACAAAAAACAAAACTTTAAAAACTCGTGTGTGTGATGTATATCAATTGATTGACCTATCAGACAGCCTGTACTGTGATCCAGCTAGAAACTACTTTTTTATTATTTTTAAAAAAGGTTTACTTCAGCACCTTCACTCTTCTCCCAAAATGACAAGAGTGTGGGTGTAAGTTGTACAAAACGTATGTTTCCGTTTCATGGAAAGGCAGGAGCACAAATGGAGCCCAAACAAAAATATGTGCAGTCACAACTTGCGATAGTTTATGTTGGGTGTTCACTGGCTTGCAGCCCTTGAAACTCTGTGCACTTTGGTTTGTGTAACTTCTGGGGAAGGCATTGCTTGCCTTAGAAAAGGGACAATGGCTTCCTTCCTATAGTTCCCACCATGCCATTGGCTTTTTCAAGTGGATGGTTCTCACTAAATTGGTGCTGAGGACAGTGAGTTGTGAAAATACTGGTATGTGTAGAACAGACCTGCAAATAAGTCTGTGATGGATATAGCCTATCTTCACTGCTGCCTCTGAATAGTATTTCCTGGGAATTGTAGGTCGGAAGAACAGTGTTGTGCTCAGGTTTTGTTTGCTGGTTTACCATGAACATCTGTTTGGTCTCCATACAAACACAGTGCTGGAGCAGATGAGCTTTTGGCCTGATCCAGCAGGCTCATATGCACTAATGCCAGCTTTATGCTTATTCATTTTTATTTTTATTTTTATTTTAAGCTCAGAGGTAGCTCTTAAAATGTAGTATAACAGAGTGCTTGGGCCAAGTCTGTGTTCAAATCCTGAACAGCAATGTTGGGTGGTCTTGAGTAAGGCACAAGTTAATGTTCGCATTCAGTAGTCTGTCAAACAGTCTGGCTTAATAAGACGGGATATGCAGAAGCTGCGTGCAAAGGACTTCCATGCACCCACTTCCTCATGAGAGTGCTTGAACAAGCCTGGATTAAACATTTTACCACATCTTCATGTTATATGTGAAACAAGAAGAAACCATGGTTAATGTCTTCAAAACAAGCTGGGATATTAAGCTTCATATCCTGGCTTGCTTTGAAGGTATTAACCATCGTTTCCCAGTATTCACATAACAGGAAATGGTGGCTTTTTGATTTATTCAGCTGTGTGAAAGGAGGATTGAAGAGGTACTGAAAAAAGCAACTTTAGAGCTGTCTGGCCAAATGGCAACTAGGCATTATGTTTTGGCGACTGTAACCCTGGTTTAAGGAGCCATTTGGCGCCTAGCTTATATATCTTGAGTTTCTAACCCTGCTTAAGACCAGCATATAGTGGCCACATATTTCTACCATCTGCATGTTTGCCAAACTTAAGAAGGCACTCTGAATTAAAGGAGACGAATTCTAGTTTATACTTTACCCATTTGTATGCATTTTGCATGGACTGCATATATAATAAACCATACCCTTTAAACTTAAAATACAAAAGTTTCAATGCATTAATCTGAACAATGTGCATTGAGTATGCATCTTTGATGTAAAATATCTTGTTTCTGTGGACACTGTCTGCACACGGAAACTACATGGCGAAACGCAGAGAGCTGCATGCCAGTCCACAAGTGAAATTTGAGAGTGCCGGGTCAGTCTGCTGCAAAAAGCAAACTGAACAAATTCCTCCTTCATCCCTTGTGTGACCAATGTGACTCTAAACTATATATATATGTAAAACTGGAAGCTGCTGTCTTAGCAGAGCATGTAGCCCAGATACTTTTTCTCACAACACCTTTTAAATTCAGTTGACCTAAAACGTAAATAACTTAAAAAATTGTTTTATTAAAAAAAAAACCCAATGCATGACTCCTGATCAAATATCAAGGCTGTAATTTAATCTTGGGGGTTCTGGTGCTGTTCGTAAACAATTTGAGTCATTTTGCACTTTACAACATCAGCCAAAAGCCTGATTGAATTATATCCTTGTATTGTTGGAACACCTGCTGTTGCTTCTAGACTTCAGAATCTGTCACCAACTCCTTTGCTAGTCTTTATTTTGAGAAGTTTGTAATTTAGCTCAGAGTTTTTGAATGAGGCGAAGCATTTGCTTTCATCCTGGTAGAATTCCCCCCCCCCCCATTAAACTGCATCTGCAATGTCCCCAGTTGTGTTTTAGTGTGGGGTTAGCAATCCTTTCTTGCTGAATACAGTCAATTCCTCCTCTCATTCCTGCTTTTCTATATAAAAAGGCAAGTAACAAATTAAACCCATCACCTAATCTTCATGCTGTCCTGGCTTCTATGTCCCTATGTCAAGATTTCAACCTATGGCAAAGTAATTTATTGGGTTCCCCATATACTTAAGTAGCAATACTAGTTGTTGTTGTTCCTGCTGCTTTGACACACAAGGTACATCCACTTCTAGACCTGGGGTAAAAATTGGGACCTCTGAACCTGATCTTATGTTTGAATTCACAGACTAGAAATAAATCTCTTGAGTCAGTGACATCTTTTTTATGAAAAAACTCCCAAATCACTTAAAAATATTGTCTCGTTAATTTCTTATGTTGGCAAAGTGTTAGTGAAGTCTGAGTGAATGAGAATGGCAGGTGGGGAATCAGATTGATGATACATCTATGCAAGTGGAATGAATATAAAAACTGGTTTCTTTCTTGCCTGTTCAAACTTACGTGATCTCTTTCAGTTGTCATGACTTTTCTTTCTAATGTTTAAATTAGATCTACATCTATCATCTATCTATATCTATCTATCTATCTATCTATCTATCTATCTATCTATCATCTATCTATCTATCTATCTATCTATCATCTATCTTTGTGCATCTGTATATTTTTCTTTCAATCATCTATGGCTTAAATGCTGGCTGCAGCTTTTGATGAAAATGGTTGTTCTTTTCTGCATTAAAAGAAGAAACAAGCTTTAATGGTGCATTGCCAAGAAAATTTGGAAGCATGTTGCACAAATGACAATACTCAGAAATCAATGTATCAGTTGATGTATTTGATTTAAATGTGTTGAATTAAGAGTGGTCCATGACTTTAGCAGTAAAATTCATGTGGTAAATGAGGCATCTTTGGCTCTGGATTTTTACCAACATTTATTTTTCATATTAAGTAATTTTATTTTGAGCTTTGGTTTTTGAAGATTTTTACAAAGAAGTATCCCCCCCCCCTCCTTCAATGTTTGAGTGACCGTTTTTCATGCAGATTGGTTTTCTCACTTGCCCTCAGCTCTGCTTGAGTAACCACTTACTGAAATCAACAGTGAGCAACATGAGACACTTTCAAGGTATAGGTTAGATCTCTTCTAGAAAATGGTTGGCTGAGATGGTGAGCTGCTCAAAGCCAGGCTCTGCTTCTTGTCCAATGAAGAGGAAGTGGAAGTGAGGTCAAATTCCAATAGCTCAATGGTAGATGTAGGTGGGTGGCACATAAACCAGTCTGAGAGCATTGCCGAAGAGCAGCCTATAACTATTCTGAATCAATCAATCATTACTAGTTGCATTAGGAGCTGAATCTTTGCCATCACAGATCTCTTAAGGAAATTTAACACTGTTGAGAATCTGAGGAAAGCAACAGTGCAAGGTTTTCTTCAATGGATTTTCATTTATTTCCTATCCATTTTTTCATAAATTCACATTATAAGACCCCAAGCTCCACTGTGATTGAACCTGAGTTAGGCTGGTCATTTAGCCCTGCATTTTCTACTCCGTCCTTCTCTAACCTGGTGCAGTCCAGATGTTTTGGACTACAACTCCCATCATCCCTGCAAGTTGACGATGGGAGCTGTAATCTGGAGGGTACCTATGCCACCCTTTCTTTTCCTACCCCACCTCCCAGAAGATGTCAGTGCACCATATATAGATCTCATCTATATATAGATATTTCCCACGCTTCTTAATTAAAAGAATAGCAACTGATTTTTTAAAATTAAAAATGAGTAAGTTTTCAAGGGAGGTTATGGATTCACCTTGGATTTTCAATGAAAGGTTAGACATCTGTCAATGATGCCTTAAGATAGCAGTCACAGGAGAGTAAGCCCTGTTGAATTCAGTGTGACTTACTTCTGAGTATACCTGCAGAGGATTATAAGTATAATGTTTATGTAGTTTTAGGGCAAGTGGAATATTGTATTACCTGTCAGTATTGTAGCTTTATCATTTTTCCTGCTTTAAAACCCCCCGTTTCGTATCATATGCAAATATAATACAAAATAAGCTCACAGACTTGAAAAACCAACCTGCTGAAGTTTTCCAATTACTGAATGTATTTTAGCTATCCCATTTATTAACTGCAACTTTTGCCAACCTATGCTGGCTGGAGCTGATGGGAGTGGTTGACAAACATTTGGAGAGCATGGAGAAGTCTGAGATACTGTGTGTGTTGTGTTTCTTCTGTGGTCTCTGCTTCCCTCAGTAAAATTCTTGGGGCATGGTGTGAGAAGGCTGTTTCACTGGTGGCCCACAGATTGTAGAATGTCTTTCCTTCTGAGGAGCACTTGTCCACCTAACTGAACCTATTTCACCATCAGACCAAGATGCACCTTTTTGCCACAGGCCTTTGGAGGCAGGAGGTGTTACATGGTGTAATCGTGTTAAGCTGAACGCCTCCTTCCCTGGGACTGCATGGTGATGGGTGGGCTATAAATGTAAACAAACAAATGGAGTTGGTGTTGCAAATGTAGTAGAATGCACCTTGCTTTCAGCAGCTATGGAGACATAGCGAAACAAGAAAAGAAGGTAGAGATTAAGCTTGCTGAATACACAGCTAACAGGAGATACTTGCCTTTAAGAGGGATCTTTTAAAGAAATATTTGGGCGAGTTCTGCTTGGTATGTTGCACGTGTACACCTTCTGTGCAACTCTGGTAAACAAGTGTCTTAATCAGCAAGAGACCCTATCAAGTTCGTTGCAATAAATGTTTTGTACTTCACCTTGCAGAAATCAAATCTACCTTGCTGCTCTAAACATAGTTGATGCCTCATCCTATTTCCCTTTGCCACAGTACAGATTAACACAGAGATAAAACAGCTGACCTCAATCTCCATTGCTTAATTTTATTGACGTTTCAGTGAATGTTATATTCAAAATTCTTTCCCAGCCGCAAGTAATATTTGTGATCAAGATTTGCCCTTTTGCTCTCTGTAGCTGAAACAGATGACCTTTTCTTCTTTGATAGGACTATTCAGTGGACTGATTGGTTTTTTAAACCTTTTTTTTTAACATGTCACACATGGGATTGATGAAATCATGCACCTATTTCAGTAGTGTATACATTTTATTGAAACCACACTACAAACATGCGACTACTTGAGTGTAAGTTCCATCAAAATATATGATGGTCACTTTCAAGTAAACATATTTAGGATTGAGATATGTGGGTAGAGTTCATTACATTTTGAAACCAATAATAATGATAAAAAACTTCTATTTTTAATAGAATCAGTATTTTATCTCATATTGGCCTCATTAAATATTGTGCATTGTACTCTGGCTATGGTGATCAATTATTTGATGTCAATATTGATGCTTATATATATGTATATATATATGTGTGTGTGTGTGTGTGTGTATATATATATGTGTGTGTGTGTGTGTGTGTGTGTGTGTGTGTGTGTGTTTTAAAGGAGCATTGCAGGAGTTTGGTATATGATTAATATACTGAGCTGAGCTGAAAGGAAGACACAGCTCATTTTTTTGAGACCCACAATGAATTGGAATAAGCAATAAAATTTAAAATAAAATAGGCTGACATTAAGAATTCCAAACTTAGTAGCCACTCTGCTGTCCTTGATGATTAGTTTTAATTTTGCACTGCTATGCATTTCCATTCTTTAAGCTGACATTGTTTTTATTTGGCTGCATTTTGTCCCTGAAAGTTTTGAGTGGGGGAAATATTGTAACTTCTGCATACACAAATTTATTAGTAAATGCTTTTCTTTGCTTAGTTCTCCCTATTCCTATTGAGCAGATCTACTTACTTCGGAAATTTGCCTCTTAATACTAACAGAAGAAGATTTATGTTTCCAAAATGAAATATTTTGTAAACACCATCGTATCAAGGAATTAAATTTACAATCCAGCTCATTAACTAATAGGCATTGTCTATTTTCTCTCCTAATGTCCTCATTTATATTCCAGTTTATTTCTTTTATCTCTGTCCTTAAAACTGGATCAGCTAATTGGCGCTAGTGGCAGCTTAGTGGTGACAGTGCTTCAGGTTCATGCTCGTGTCAAGATTTGATTAAGCAGTTTGGTCAATGTGAGATAGTGATGCTGTCCTTTGTATCCCCATCTATGATTGAAATGTACAAGATCTTGAAAATGCGCCTGACATCTAATTAGGAAGTTAGCTTAGCGGAATTACCAATTACCATTAAGTAAACACTCAGTTCAGAACAAATTTGGCTGTGCTGTAGCTTTTAGTACCTTCGCTACCGTAGATACTCCTTGGAACGCCGTAGAAATCCTTGCAATTTCATGATTATCAAAATACGTTTGCACAAGAACGTCAAAAGATTTTCTTAAACATAAAGAAAATAATAAATCCATGTTTTATTTAGGAAATAGGCATCATTTGCAATAAGTTAAGGACAGGTGAGATGGGCACCTGGAGGATGTTTTTTTTTAGGTGGGTGGGCAAAGTAAAGTTTAAAAGTAATTGAATATATATAAATAGAAAGAGAGAGAGAGAGATTCCTGTGTAACTAGCGTTAGAAAACAGAACCATTTCAGATACATCTAATAGTAATAATAATAATAATAATAATACAGTGGTACCTCGGGTTACAGATGCTTCAGGTTACAGATTCCTCTAACCCAGAAATAGTACCTCGGGTTAGGAACTTTGCTTCAGGATGAGAACAGAAATTGTGCGGCGGCAGCAGTAGCAGGAGGCCCCATAAGCTAAAGTGGTGCTTCAGGTTAAGAACAGTTTCAGGTTAAGAATGGACCTCCAGGATGACTTAAGTTCTTAACCCGAGGTACCACTGTAACAACAACAACTTTTATTCATACCCTGCCCTACCTGGCCAGGGCCGGGCTCAGGGCGGCTAACAAATATAGGGTAAATTACAATAAAATGTAATAGAAAAACAACAAAAAATCAGTTAATTAAAATACAGCTTAAAATGCAGCTCTTAAAAATTAAGAGTTTCAAAACATTTTGCAAATACATTAACAAAAACAATAACGGTTTTTGATAATATTGCTGTACTATTATATAAAGGATATAAAGGATTAGTATAGTTAAGATAACAACTGAGAAGTTGAGGTCAAATGAGGAGGAGGTAGATTATGGCTGTGTTTCTTTTGGCCAAAGTGAGTACAGTACAGAGAAAGTTGCTTGTCCAAGAGGAAGAGCTGAATGTATTTGATGGTGCTGGTCTCCCCACTCCCAGCAAAGTCTGCATTTGGTGACTGAACCGTATTGAGGCCTGGTAGACTTGGCTTCCCTGAAAGGTGTACTCTATAGAGTCTAGACGCTCTAGGTCTTTCCATTCACCACTGAAACTCTCACTTCTTTCCCTACTTCCTTACCACCAGCAGCCCTTAATTAATTGCATTAATGCTTTAATAGACTTCACAGTCTCCTCTCCTCAACTGTATTTTGCTGAAGCAAAGCAAAACAATTTAACAACAGTGGAGACATGTCAGGGTTGTCACGCATTATTACTGTAACTCTGCTCTCCCCACAGCAAAATGGGTATAAGAACACTTTCTTTACCTTGCAAGGTTGGCATGACCCACACAGCCCTACCCTCTGCAGGATGGGTATAATAACAATGAATTTACCAGCATTAGTAATGGGAGAGTAGTTTCTGAAATGTTTATAAACTGGCTTTGATGCTAATCCCCAATCATAGCTACTACATCAAAGTGCCAGAATTGTTTTCTATGGAGAAATAATCACTTCTTCACCAGGGACAACTAGCAGAAAAAGCCTAAAAACAAACCAAGAAATGCCTTCTCCATAGCCTAGATAATTGGTGTTCAGCTCTAGCCTTCTTTTTGTCTAATTGCCTAGATCTGCTTTTCTAAAGTATCAGTTATTGTTTTGACTTCTAAAAACACAGAAAGATGTGGGCAGGCTAGTTTCTCAGAACACAAATGAGAATAGTGCCTGCACGTTTTGCATTATATCTCAGGTTCTATATGTGTTAGGAACTTACTTTAAAAAGATAGCAAAACTGGGAATCTGGAGATTATGGCACATCTGTGAAGGGGAGGGAACTTTGTCCTGGTGCCTGCCCCCACCTGAGATGAGGAAATTCCCAAATCCATATGTTTTAATTTTCACATGGTTGGAGTTGCATGATCACCTAAAGCATGGTGGCAGTTTTTAAGCATCCTGTATGGCGCTGTGGGTTAAAGCCTCAGCGCCTAGGACTTGCCGATCGAAAGGTCGGCGGTTCGAATCCCTGCGGCGGGGTGCGCTCCTGCTGCTCGGTCCCAGCGCCTGCCAACCTAGCAGTTCGAAAGCACCTCCGGGTGCAAGTAGATAAATAGGGACCGCTTACCAGCGGGAAGGTAAACGGCGTTTCCGTGTGCAACTCTGGCTCGCCAGAGCAGCGATGTCACGCTGGCCACGTGACCCGGAAGTGTCTCCGGACAGCGCTGGCCCCTGGCCTCTTAAGTGAGATGGGCGCACAACCCCAGAGTCTGTCAAGACTGGCCCGTACGGGCAGGGGTACCTTTACCTTTACCTTTATCACAGAATCAAAGAATTGGAAGGGATCACGAGGATTGTCTAGCCCCATCCCCTGCAATGCAGGAATCTTTCACCCAACGTGGGGCTCAAACCCACAATCCTGAGATTAAGAGTCTCATGCTCTACCAACTGAGCTATGGCTGCTCTTATTGGAGACCATGTGTTTTCTTACCTTGATCCCATCATAACGCAGATGCTCAGTGAAGCATGGAGCAGCACTTTATTTCTGGTGTGTCCATTAGGGGAAAGCAGCAGCTTAAGGGGGCTGTCACAAAAGATGCTGGGGCTGAAACTCCACTTCCCTCCCCCCCCCTTGTAGTTTGAGCACTGGCCTAGGATGGTAATGCCTATTAGCTGCACAGCTGGAGCCTGCAAGCCCATAGGTTTGGAGGTGTTACTCCGACAGCCTAAAAGTGGTTACTGTGAGGCAACCTGATTCTGCTGTTGGCCCCTTACCAGATGGCTGCCTCTAATTCATTAAGCTTTATCTCATGGATGACCAACCTATAACATAAGCAGCAGAAATAGGAGGGATTTGGATAGGAGGAGCAGGCCTAGCAGTGGTCTAGCATCAAGGCCTCACTCCTGCCATCCTCTTCTTGACATCCTCCTCAGGTCAATAGACTAGAAATCAACCAAAGCACCAGAAGGCTGCGTGGGTAATGTAATGTGCAAAAAATATCAGATGACATTTCTGAAAATGAGACATCTTTACCTGGGGAAAGCTTACAATGGTTAAACAAGTTAGGACTGGGAAGACCAGGGTTTAAATCTCTCCCTCCCCATACACCTGGTCATGAACCTCACTGGGTGTTCTTGGGCCAGTCTCTCTCTCTCAGCCTCATGTACATCATGGGGTTGTCATGAAGAAAAGATAGAGGGGGAAGGAACCATGCAGTGTTAGAAACTGAGATATGAAAGCTAGGAGCTAAGTGACACCTTAAACCGAAGTTATGGGCGCTACAACGGAATGTCTAGGCACGCTTTTTTATAACAAGAATACAGAGCTGAAAATGAATGAACTGCAGCTAAAATACTATGTTCATTTTTCACATAGTCTAGTCATTCCCCTGCCCGCCCCCCACTGTTTTTAAGAGGGTCTCTTCTCCAGAGAGTAGCTGGAAGTGGGGAGGCAGAAAAAGGTCCTCCTTTCCTTCCACTCTACAGTTTTAATTTGAAATCTTAGGTGCAGTACTGATCCCAGAGCTGAGAAACTGCTCGCAGTAATTAAATTCCCTGTTGCAAAATTTGCTTAGAATAAAGGGAGTTTCGAACACTGGAACCATGTACACCACTCCTTGGATGAAGAAAGTGGGATATGAATGTAATAAATTAGGCTGCAATCCTAACCCCATTTTCCTCATTGGAGTTAGTAGGGCTTACTGGCTAGGATTGTGCAATAAATTAATAAATAACATTCATTATTTGGGAATCATATGCGATAAGGGACGCGGGTGGCGCTGTGGGTAAAACCTCAGTGCCTAGGACTTGCTGATCATAAGGTCGGCGGTTCGAATCCCCGCGGCGGGGTAAGCTCCCGTCGTTCGGTCCCAGCTCCTGCCCACCTAGCAGTTCGAAAGCACCTCTAAGTGCAAGTAGATAAATAGGTACCGCTTTATAGCGGGAAGGTAAACGGCATTTCCGTGTGCTGCGCTGGTGCTGGCTCGCCAGCTGCATCTTCGTCACGCTGGCCACGTGACCCGGAAGTGTCTTTGGACGGCACCGGCTCCCGGCCTCTTGAGCGAGATGAGCGCGCAACCCTAGAGTCGGTCATGACTGGCCCGCACGGGCAGGGGTACCTTTACCTTTACCTTTATGCGATAAGCTCAGGAGTGCTTTAGCCGTATTTGGATCAATGATTGTTCAAGAGTGCTTGGATCTGGTTTGCGACCACTCGCCCAATAACCTTTTCCAAGAAGGGGAGGTTTGTAACTGACTGATTGCCAATTTAATTACTTAGATTTTCTGAATCGAAGGAGGGTTTCTTGAGGAGTGGTTTTACCACTGCGTCCTTCAAGCAGGCAGGGACCACCCCCTCTCGCAGAAAAGCATCAGTCACCTCCCTGGCCCTGATAGTCTTGCCAAAGCATAAGAATTTTTAGCAGGCATCTGAAACAGGGTACCTGCCTGATGTCAGTGGGCAGAGAGTTCTAAAGCACAGGCATTGCCACAGTGAAAGTTTGACTGTTCAGAAGTACAGCGTAGACATTGCACGGTACTTGTAAGAGTGTGAGTTATCCAACTGTGGCACATAGTGGGCAAGGCAATACTAATACTAAGACCTTGAACTTTGCCTGGTAGCAAAAGTCAGATTGACCCATGGTCATGTGTAGCAGTCCTTGTGTACTGCCCTTTAGGTCTGTATTTATTTATAGTGTTCTTTTCCCAGTTGAGCAATAATAATTAAAAAAAAAACCCACCCCTGTCCCTTAGGTTTACAATTTAAAAGACACACCACATAAATTAAAAAAAATGGATGAAGCATGTTATCCTCTTGGTGTGCTGTGCTGGCTTATTTTCCAAATAAGTAATTGTTAGAGAGTTGATCTGTGCTTCATATGTCTGTGAGTCAATTAAAGCCCTTTAGGTTGATTAACTTTGCTACTTTAACTGATTAGTTACAATTATAAATTCAGCCATACTAAATCACAGAGGGCCGTGTGTGTGTGTGTGTGTGTGTGTGTGTGTGTGTATATATAATATCATCCACATAGTTCTTGCTGTACTTTGTGACTTCAAGCTTGGAATTACTTGTGAAACTTGCCAGTAAACAGTAAAAGACAACTGTGCACTCCAGTCAGGTTTTCTTCTCACCCTCATTCATGGAGAACTTACCTATTTCTGAGAACTTTATGCTGTAGAGAAATGTCCAGGGACATAATCTAACTTGTAAGTCAGGAGAGCTAGAGACTGGTCTTCCTATCCCACAGAAACTTAACTGTAAGTAACTCATGAAAGTCCAGGCTATGCATAAATCTGCAGTGTGGAAAAAGAAGTCCGCACACACTCACGGCTTCTTTAAGTGCCTAAATATAAATGCAAGCATGAGGAAGACACTAGTCAGAGAACTGCTCAGAGCATCTTCACTGTGGACAAGGCAGGGCGGAGCATCCTTGCTTCCTGATAAGAAGAGATCATTGGTGCTCTTTCTTCTTCTTCTTGTGTGTGTCAGATTTGCAAATCTGCCACTTGGAGGACATCACCCGTTTTATCTTCCATTGTAAAAATCAGAAGTGTGCATTTCAGTGTTGCTCATTTGGTTGAAGCCTCCTTCAAAATCACATCCAGAAATTTGTCTTATTCATTTCCTCATCATGCACATGCTTATGCTACATTCACCTACAGCGAGGGCACAGTGGCAGAGAGAGGAAGAATGAATATGGATGAATCAGTGAACACTTGGAATTCTGTAAGTGATTTGTGCAGCTACTCATATTCAGCATGACACTCTCAAATGGGACACGGTTAAGCCACAGTCTGTTTTTGAATCAAGTGCACTTTATGTTCTTTTCCTTCAGTGTCAGAATCTAATCTGCCTCTTAATGAAGTTAGTAGGAATTTCCCCGCTAACTTCAGTAGTAAACTGATGCGGCTGTTTATTCCGCCCTGACCTCTCTAAAGAACTTCCACAGTTCTGTGGGATCTAAAGAACGCGGCAAGTGTGAGATATATATTGCTCACGTGGAAGTAATAGAAGACAATGAGTGCTGTAAGTTGTCTCAAATAACTTTAGTTACAGGTAGGTAGCCGTATTGGTCTGCTATAGTCGAAACAAAATAAAAAAATTCCTTCCAGTAGCACCTTAGAGATCAGCTAAGTTTGTTATTGGTATGAGCTTTCGTGTGCATGCACACTTCTTCAGATACACTGAAACAGAAGTCACCAGACACTTACATATAGTGAGAGGATGGGGAGAGGTATTACTCAGAAGGGTGAATAACAAGACAGAGCAACCAGTAGGAGAACACTTCAGTCTCCCAGGACATTCTATACAAAATCTCAAAGCAGCTGTCATATTACAAAAGAATTTCAGAAATAGACTAGAAAGAGAAGTTGCTGAATTGCAACTCATTACCAAACTTAAAGCTATGGAGAGACCTGGTCTGAAAAGAGACATTGGATTCTTATCTCATTATACATGATAAAGCTATTTTTAGCCATCTCACCCCTTGCTTTTTCCTGTAAGACCTATTGCAGTCGTTAACAGTCGTCAACAGGTTTGCCACACCTATCAGCCAATCACCCATTCTCACCACCCTTCTGAGTAATACCCCTCCCCACCCTCTCAATATACATAAGGGCCTGGTGACTTCTGTTTCAGTGTATCTGAAGAAGTGTGCATGCACACGAAAGCTCATACCAATAAGAAACTTAGTTGGTCACTCTAAGGTGACCAAACTGTGGGAGGCAGTGGAAGACAGAAGTGCCTGGTGTGCTCTGGTCCATGGGGTCACGAAGAGTTGGACACGACTAAACAGCAACAACAACAAGGTGCCACTGGAAGGATTTTTAAAATTTTGTTTCAGAAAACTTTTTAAGGGTATTTTGTTTGGTTTGGGCCAGCCCTACAAGTCTGAACTGTGTCCTCTCATCCTAAACAGGTTGTTTGGAAATTGGTAGGATTCCAAGTACCATGCAGCTAGTTTCACGTGCCCAGAGGAGCTTAGGACTTGCATTTCTCAAATTGCAGCCCCTGCCCCCAAACACCTACACACACACACACACACACACACACACACACACGTGTCCCCATGGAGTTTCAAAAGCAATTTGCTTTATGGCACAGGGGTCAGCAGTTCAAAGAAAAAAGGTTTTTGAAAAATCCCACTGGGAATGCCTAGCTCCTTAGGAACTCCTAAAGCAGCACTGTAGATCCTGGCCATTGACATCAGTGATGGCATATTTGTAAATTAAATGTGCTTAGCATTCAGGTGTTTTCCTTATTCCATATGTTTAAGAAGTCTTTAAAAAATGAGATTTTCATGGAAGGAGTAGCAGTACAAAGGATATTTCTTCTCCAAGATGTTCAGTGATGGGATTTTGCTAAGCCCCCTGTTAACTAGTAATGAAAAACCCATCATTATTTTCATAACTTACGAGCATTTGTATTTCCTTGGCCTCCCCTTTGGTTAATAAACAGATTTTTAAAAGAATATATTCATATACACAACATTATCATGATTCAGCTTAAGCATCTGTGTTTATAAGTGCACTTCATTTCACATAATTAAGTTATTTAGTCATTTGCACATTAGCAACGTACTACGTTCTCCACTTTTACAGGGACTTATTTTAATTACACCCACAGTTCAGTTCTGCTCCATTATAGCCATAGATCAAGCTGAATAATAACAGTTTTAAAAGCCATATACTAAAAGAGATTATTGGTCATTAAAGGCAAATTAAGGTAACATTTCTGATGGTCACAAACAGAAGACCAACCAGTAATTATCTTTATTCCAGCCATGCAGAAATAGCCTTCTCTTTTCCTTAGGCTCCCTTGAGGCTTGCTGTACCATCTGAGTTTGTGATATTGCCATGCTCTTCATGTGCAAAGTGCATTTCTTGTTCAGTCACTTGAAATACACCACTGTTGTTTAAGTCAGTAGATTTTTATCTAAAGTGATATCTGAAGGGTCCTACCCTCTGAAGGATGAAAATTAGTTCTTGTCCTTTAAGGAGTCATTCTCAAACTGTTGAGGGGATATCCCTTTGGAAGTTCCAGGGAAGGTTAAGAGTTGTAGGTCTGATGGATACATCTTAACCACTAAATAAGACCTGTGTAGGTTGAATGCTCCCTGGCTGTGGACCCTCACTAATCCATTACATTTGTGGTGACTGCACTTTTATTGCGCATCATCACAATTTGGTTTAGGGAGTTGTGAGGGAACTGTTTCCCTGTGCATGGGTATAGGAGAAGTCAGTAAAGGTAAAGGGACCCCTGAACATTAGGTCCAGTCGCGGACGACTCTGGGGTTGCGGCGCTCATCTCGCTTTATTGGCCGAGGGAGCCGGCGTACAGCTTCTGGGTCATGTGGCCAGCATGACTAAGCCGCTTCTGGCGAACCAGAGCAGCGCACGGAAACGCTGTTTACCTTCCCGCCGGAGCGGTACCTATTTATCTACTTGCACTTTGAGGTGCTTTCAAACTGCTAGGTTGGCAGGAGCAGCGACTGAGCAGCGGGAGCTCACCCCGTTGCGGGGATTCAAACTGCCGACCTTCTGATCGGCAAGCCCTAGGCTTTGTGGTTTAACCCACAGCGCCACCTGCGTCCCTGGGGAAGTCAGAGATACCTTATTAATCAATGTGAGATACCACTCCAATCTACAGATTATTGCAGGCAGCAGCAGAACCCCCAAGCACTCAAATCTCTGCATGGAACTGAGAATTGCTCCTGAGTTGTGGCTCTAGCACAATGGCAGTGAAGATTTAATATTTACTAAGCAACTAAGCTCTTTTCCTTTTCTTAGCACTGTTCAGATCCTAAAACATAAGGCATTCCTTTCCTACAGGCTCACAGTCTGATCTATTTGCCACAAAAGGGGAAAAGGGAACCTGGAGGGAAGAGGAAAGCAATGATTTTTGCAGCTGCACTGTCACTGGCAGGTGGATGAGGCCAGGTTACTGTTCTCATTGCTGCTACTTTCTTTTTGGGAGGTCTGTGTTGCAGTCTCCCACTACTATTGATGGAGTGCGCTTCCTTTTAGATCTGCAGTCCCAGGGTAACTGGTAACTGCAGCAGTCTGTTGCATATGTTAAGAAAGAGGACCTTGGGTTGAAAGAAAGTTTCAGAAAATGCTAGGATTGAAGAGGAGTCTATTGTAAGCAGGGATGGCTATGTATGCTGTACTTTCACGCCAAAAATATTTAGCAGAAATTCACAACCAGTTATATCAGAGCTTTGTTATTCTTGACATACAACTTGGTAGTCTCAACTTATATATTTCACTTAACAATTTTAAATGTGATGTTCAGTTTGCCGGTTAAGCCAATGATTGATAGGTCAATGGCAAGGTTGAGAGATGTATATGGATCCCAGGTTGATAGAAGACCCACTGTTCTGGTGGCTTTTCACTTGAAATTAAAATATCCTGAATTAGCAGCCGTGGTCACCAAATTTTCAAACCTGGATAGATCATTCATTTCCTCAGACTATTTCTGATTTTGAAGTCTTCAGAAGTATTTGCATGATTTGTCCGTGTGGTTCTGATAACTTCTAAGCTTGCAGTTCAGTGTTTCATTATAGCCAACTTTGTGTCACTTTGCATTCCACTCCAGAGCAGTGGTAGCTTCCAAAATGCAGTCATTTTTGTTGATCAGTTTATATAGATCTTAAAATTATTCATGTAGCAGCACTAAGCATGGTCTCTGGGTTTTTACCCACCCCCCGCTTTGTAAGTTTTTATTTGCTTTAAGATCACCCAGAGAACCCTATAGTGGTGTTCTCTCTCAGGCTTCCCCATTCTCTGTAGAAATCACATCACAAGTTGTTCTTCTTTTAACAGAATTGTGAGACTGCAACATAAGTGTATATTTTGTTTCCCTTTTCACATCTGACCTTTAAATAACTTTTTGAGAAATAACAACAAAAGGCTCTTTCTAAAGCAGTATTTACAGCTGCTTCTTTACTTTGTAGTACAGTACTGTACTTAGTTGGGACGCAGGTGGCGCTGTGGGTTAAAGCCTCAGCACCTAGGACTTGCCGATCGAAAGGTCGGCGGTTCGAATCCCTGCGGCGGGGTGCGCTCCCGCTGCTCGGTCCCAGCGCCTGCCAACCTAGCAGCTCGAAAGCACCTCCAGGTGCAAGTAGATAAATAGGGACCGCTTACCAGCGGGAAGGTAAACGGCGTTTCCGTGTGCGTCTCTGGCTCTGGCTCTGGCTCTGGCTCTGGCCAGAGCAGCGATGTCACGCTGGCCACGTGACCCGGAAGTGTCTCCGGACAGCGCTGGCCCCTGGCCTCTTAAGTGAGATGGGCGCACAACCCCAGAGTCTGTCAAGACTGGCCCGTACGGGCAGGGGTACCTTTACCTTTACCTTTACCTTTACCTTTACCTTTACCTTTACTGTACTTAGTTGGTGGTAAACATGCACCAAACTGCTTGAGTGTTACGCAGTGTTACACCCTCCACTAAGAAGCAGTTAACATGACTCTACTCAAATGATCACATATTGGCTTGGGAATGGGAAGGACTGTGAAGAGAGTTAGAGGGAAGAAAGGAAGGAGAGAATTCTATTACCCATGCAGGGTTCTCTGGACCATGAAAGACATGTGAGCCTCATGCACCCACACACAGGAACTTCATTCCTCCCTTCATGGAACCTAGGAAATAGAACAGGAAGTCCCATTACGTCCTCACCAGCAAGCAATGGTTAGTGAATTCTGAACAAATCAGGACATGAAGCCATGGTTTAAAGTGGGTTTAATATGCTGTCTTGTTTCCCAGTTCAGATCTAATACTTGGGCTTCAGAAGTTATCTGCCTAGCAGTTCTTCT
Organism: Podarcis cretensis; assembly: GCF_951804945.1. Lineage (NCBI taxonomy): Eukaryota > Metazoa > Chordata > Lepidosauria > Squamata > Lacertidae > Podarcis > Podarcis cretensis. The sequence goes on from NC_137180.1 coordinate 52,680,689, forward strand.
GCACAAGCTTCCTGAATCAAAAGGTACACACTATATGACAGAATATATCAATATAAGTTATTAGATAGGCACATATGATGACTCACAATCACTTTACAATGTCCGTTGCATGTGGATAGATAGATAGATAGACAGACAGACAGACAGACTGACAGATAGTATGGGCAGCTCGGTTATCAGCTGAGTAACAACTCTTTCTTGCCACTCTTTATAGTTTCTTAAAATAGATATCTGAAGCCAGCATAATGTTCATATTCATAAATCCCCATTACTGAAAATATTGAATATATTGGGCATTCTGTTGAAAATGCTGTTCTCTGTAAATGTTGCTATATATCCTGGCAAGGAGATGAAAAGATGTGAATTCATCTCTAGAAACAGTGGCATTTTTATGATTAGCTGTTTAACAAAAAGGAAGAGGAAGGTAGACAATTAAATGCAAATCTTCCCTGTAAATGATCAGAAATTATTTGTAGGATTAAAAGCAATGCTAATAGTGATAGTGGTGGATGCGGCAGTTAATAAGAAAACTGAATTTCATTTGTAGTTTTTCTTGTATTAACCTCCTTTTGAAGTGCAAAGGAGAACATTGTTAACTAAGCCTCCTTATCGGAGGAGTTGTGATCTAAAGAGAAATATCACTGGTGGAAAACCAGAAGCTAAATAGATATGTTTGGTCTCATGCGCAGTCCGTTAATTTACTCAAATTAAGTATTATCTTTAAATATTGAAAGGTTAAGTGTACGCCGATAATGGATTTAGACAGCCATTATGCTGTAATTGCTCTCTAATGCAGTTAGTGAAAGACATTATTGATATAACTTACTGAAAAAAGGACAGAATGCACCATGGATTTTTTCCCTCCATCACAAGCATTTGAAAAAAATAAAGGGAGAAGATCAAATTCCACTTCCAGTTTACACTGTGGGGCATTCAGGCAGCTGAACGGTCAGCGTTATTGTCCATCCAACACACTGGTTGCTTTGACTTGTTAGGCCACTCTTACAGAATCTCTTACTGTTGAGAGGCCAGTGTGGTGTAATTGTTAAGAGTGTTGGATTATGAGCTGGGATACCAGATTTGGATCCCCACCCAGCCATGAAGCTCACAGGGTGACCTTAGGTCAGTGACCGTCTCTCAGCCTGAGAGACTTCGCAGGGTTTCTGTGAGTATAAAATGGGGAAGGGAGAGCCGTGTACAGCACCTTGAGCTCACTGGAAGAAAAGTTGGTATATAAATGTATAGATAATGTACATATAAATGGGAAGTGCACTCTGTCCTACTAGTCCTGATTATTGGGATCACATGTGCATACAAACCGACAGGTGCTGTTGCTGTCTAATAATGGAACATTCCTCAGTACCTTGAAAAATATACAAGATGGACACACCACTCTCATTTCACAGAAATCACATAGACTGTACTTCAGCATTTTGCCCAATACCTTTCTTTCTAGGAGGCTAGGGGCATATATAGGTATAAAAATGAATCTGGGGCCCAGGAACAAAACCAGATGCTTTTATGAGAGCCCGGGTTTCTAGGGAAGTTTTGGAAGGGTGCTAGGGGAACTGCAGAGAGGAGGAACGGAAGGAGAGGTCTCACCATGCTAGTAGAAGTTTGGTTGCATGCCATTGGATGTTGTGCAATACTAAGTGTAAAAATATATATATATAAGAATGCATAGGCACATGGATAATGAATTACCATTGGTGGTTCACACTGTTAGTCTTAATAAATTTCTTTATAAGTGTCTCCCCTGCCTTGGTATGCAAAATGACTCTGAGAAGGCATATTTGCTTTGATCTCCCAGTGAATACATTTTGTTCTGGTCATTCCCAAGTGTAATAAACTGACAGTAGGCGGTTGCCCTTGAGGGTTTATGATGGAACACCTTAAATGCAACGATAAATATCTTCTGTTTCCTGAAAGCCACTTATACACAGGTGTTAATTAACTGGCAGCTTGGAATAATGTCTCGCTTAGTATATAGATGGCATTTGGAAGGATCTTAAGAAATGTAAAAATTCTGCATAAGAAGGGTTATGTAGAATCATGAAAGTAACCTTCTATAATGTGGGACATTTTACTCATGGATTCAGTAAGGCATCTTGAATATAAAGGTAACTGACAGAGGCCTTAAGATATTTTTGTAATTTGAAGTTAACTTTTCCATTGTGCCAATGACACTTGCTTTGAAATTCAATTATAATCAATTAACTTCTTTTTTTTTATAAAAAAAAACACATTGTAAGTAAATTTCATGAAATGCTGTGGTCCTTTCCATATTCAATTTTCATCTACTGCCATGCTGGGAAAACTGATTATAAGCAATCGAATTTCTGCAAGTGCCACTAGTTAACCTACATCCAACTGACATAAATACTTTATGGTTGAGAAGCTCTTAATCTTCTGATCACTCCTCACCCCCCACCCCGACATGAGGGTGAGCTGCCAAGCAACTGAGACTCAGCTGAAGTTGAAGGGTAAGTAGAGGGGAAGAGAAGAAAAGTCAAAATCCTGGTTGTAAGACATGTGGCCCATCTCCACAGGAAGCAGCCGTATATCAAATCAGACAGTCTCTCACAGTCTACACTACATTACTTTCAGTGACCCTTATGGGTCTTTCCCAGATCTTCCTGGAAATGCTGAGTACTGAATCTGGGGCCTTTTGCATGTACAGTGGTGCCTCGCAAGACGAAATTAATCCGTTCCGCGATTCTCTTCGTCTAGCGGTTTTTTCGTCTTGCAAAGCAAGCCCATTGACGGCTTAGCGGATTAGCGCTATTAGCGGTCTAGCGGCTTTTAGCGATCAGCTGAGAGGCGGCTTATCAGCGGAACAGCTGATAAGCGGCTTAGCGGCTTAGGAAAGGGGGGGGGGAAGCTAAAAAAACCCGCGGGAACTCACAAGATTTTTTCGTCTTGCAAAGCAACCCCATAGAGAAATTCGTTTAGCGAAGCGCCTCCAAAACGGAAAACCCTTTCGTCTAGCGGGTTTTCTGTCTTGCGAGGCGTTCGTCTTGCGGGGCACCACTGTATACCTTTGCAATATGTATACAGTATGCACAATTTCTTGGTTGTAGCCATTCCCAGGGCCCTTTAAACTTCCTTTCACCACCCTAAAAGTATCTCATTGCTAGCTTTCAGCTTTGACGTCTGGGCAGCAATCATAGGTAGACTCAAGAGAGTTTGTGAAAGCAAAACGTTGAGATCTTGTGTGATGGGTTGTTTGGTCCAATCCTGCTGCAGAACAATTTTTCTGGGGTTTACTGATGCTTGGCTTCACTCTTTATGATAACACTGGTGCTTTTTAAGTCATGGAGTTGGAGAGCCCAGAACAAGGATGGGGAATCCTTTTCAGCCCAACGGCTGCTGTTACTTCTACGCAATCTTTTAGAAGACACAAGCTGGTGGTTGGGTGGGGCCAGAGCCAAAGTGGTCAGAGCAGTTAATGTTAATTCTATATCTTTGTACAGTAGGCTTTTTTCTACACACACTCAGCCATCCTCCGTCCTCCATCCAGGAAAATGAAAAGTGTAAGAGTTCTATTATGCATTCTAACCAGACAGGAGGGGGTGTAGCAGGTCTGGGGAGAAGGAGTGTGGCTGGGGAGGGGTCAGAAGGTCAGACTTGGAGGACCGCACACCACTGTTTCTGCCCTAGAAGAACCAAGTAAGATACTTAAGTGCCAGATAGTGTATCTGAAGATATTATATGCCATTGTGAATTGTATTAATAGGGTGCTACCCACCCTTGTGAAGGGACACGGGTGGCGCTGTGGGTTAAACCACAGAGCCTAGGACTTGCCGATCAGAAGGTTGGCGGTTCGAATCCCCGTGACTGGGTGGGGAGCTCCCATTGCTCGGTCCCTGCTCCTGCTAACCTAGCAGTTCGAAAGCACGTCAAAGTTCAAGTAGATAAATAGGTACCACTCTGGCGGGAAGGTAAACTGCGTTTCCGTACGCTGCTCTGATTCGCCAGAAGTGGCTTAGTCATGTTGGCCACATGACCTGGAAGCTGTATGCCGGCTCCCTCGGCCAATAAAGCGAGATGAGCGCCGCAACCCCAAAGTCAGTCACGACTAGACCTAATGGTTAGGGGTCCTTTTACTTTTACCTTTACTCACCCTCGTCTGTGCTACATGCTCACTACTCCAGTGGTTTTCAAAGGGCGTTGCATGCCACACTGATGTGGCAGGAGAATATGGCAAGTGTGATGGGAAGATTTAAGGACAATCAAAGAAACATTTAAACATTTGAGTGTAGTATATTTTAGTATAGTATATATCTATTTGCAGAATACAGAGATATATATTTTTCAAAATGAGAGCAAGAGCTTCACGTGTGTGGGGATGATTCATGTTGTTATGTAACAGCATTGTTTATACTTTTTGGATGTCCAACAATTATATCATGAGGTAGTTGTGTTCTGTTATCAATCAAGCACTGCTAGGAGTTGTTTCTTTTCTGTTTTCCAATGTATTTCTTATCAATAAAAATGAGAAAGTTTTTATTTGGCCCAGAGAAAAAAATCCCAAGAACCACTGCACTAATCTATGAAATAAAAGTATAATAGATACGTAATACATTATTCATATGCCCTCTCCACGAGGGCTCAGGAGGAGTGGCCACATAAGAATGGGCCTTTTCTGTGGTAGCTCCCCATTTGTCTAATGCTTTCCCCAGAGAGGTTTGCTTGACACCACCATTATATATCTTTAGGTGCCAGGCAGAAAAGCTTTCTTCTATAACCAGGCCCTTGTCCTTTAACTATCTGTGGCCTTTTAGAAGTGGGTGGAATTTTTAAAATTTCTTTCTTCTCTTGGTTGTAATGTATCTCCGTGGGTTTGTTTGTTTTTTGTCTGTTTGTTTGGTTTGGGTTGCCCTGAGCAAGATTAAAGTGACCAACAAGTTCAATAAATAAAATAATAACAAATAATAAAATGTTTCTTCACTGGGCATTTTGCAAACCAGCCTGCGTTCAATTTAAATAGAGTGGAACTGGGACAAGAGGCCAGCCAGCATCCTGAGGGTTTAGAGCTTTCCTTCCCCCTCCCCTGCCCCTCACTCATGGAAATGAATATTGACATTACTGTGCCACATTCTCCATTACAAATATTAGCCACAAACAAGAGCAGGATAATAGCCATGAAGTTTTCTGCTCCAGTTTAGGTGTGTGGTGATTGCATCTCTTGCCTACTGTATGTCATTCGTTTTTCAGATTTAAATATCTAATGGCTCTCATCAAACAACATTTAAACTTTCTATGAAATCCTGCAAATGTTCCTTTAGATCACATTATAAGTAACAATGGAAGAAATGAGCTTGAATGGGAAGACTGCATTTCAGACTCTGGGGTTCTGCAGCTGTTTCTGATGACAGTGGAACACTTCAATTGAGCGGCAGCCTTGTATTCAGCGCCATTGTGCCCATTGAGCTATGTATAAAAACAGTCTAAATGGTCCAGCGCATTTCTTTTTCCACAGTATTTTCAACCTAGTCACTGGTGTGTGTCTCGGTAGAAAATAATGTGTGTGCTGGAAGTTAATGAGCAATGTGTTGGACACTGAGAGCACCAGATGTTGGTTTAGGGTTGAAATGTGAACAAACTTAATTCAACAAAGGCCTATTTATCTTCTGAAATACTGATCACATGATAATAACTCTCACAGCAAACCAGATAAGTGGAGCTAACATAAGGGAAAAAAAGATAGGAAGGGCCTGTGTCCTTGATGGAATGGGAGATGCAGGATTTTGGGGTGTTATTGTTACTATAGCTGTTTCACATTCGCAGCCATCACATAGAAGATTCAGAGTGGATTGTAAGACACATATAATGGCAATGGTTATAATAAAATCAACAGAGGATTTTGGCCATCTCCTTCAGTTGCTGATTCTTGCTGATTCTTGGTGTCCTCTTACGAACAGAGCAGGATTTTTTTGTTCTTGTTTTCTCTTGGTTCACAAGGGTTGAGGCTGTTATCACTGGGGTAGTAACTTTATACCCTGACCTTGAGGATCTACCAGATTTTAGAAGATTATAATGCTGTTGTAAAATGATAGATATTCTTAAGATAAAAAGTGCTTTGCGTTTTTTTGCATGCCAAGTCTTGTGTAGGACATATACAGCATCTACAACAGTTGGCATTGTTTCCGCTTCATTTTTAATTCCGTTCTTCAGGTTTGTTATTTTTAATCTTTTACTTTTTCAGTGATCCTGGGCGTGGTGTGCCATTTGCATGCAAAAAAGTCACATGAATTTGACAACCATGTAGTTGGATCTCCCCATTTTTTTTTACTAGTGTGACAATAGAGCCCAATGACAAGGAAGCATTTTTAAAGTAGCAGTCCACCAAAAAGGGGGGGGGGCATGTCTAAAGGTTCCCTCACTCACGTTGTCAAGATGCTTTCTCTTGATATTTGCTGTGTATGCTCTTTTGCTTGGATTCCTACAACACATTCATTTTTGCTGCACAACGACCCTTTTGGCTCCATGATTAAAATCTGCCAATCCAGGGGTCAGCAAACTTTTTCAGCAGGGGGCCGGTACACTGTCCCTCAGACCTTGTGGGGGGGGGGGACTATATTTTGAAGGAAAAAAAGAATGAATTCTTATGTCCCACAAATAACCCAGAGATGTATTTTAAATAAAAGGACACATTCTACTCATGTCAAAGCATGCTGATTCCCGGACTGTCCGTGGGCCAGATTTAGAAGGCAATTGGGCCGCATCCGGCCCCCAGGCCTTAGTTTGCCCACCCAAAATCAATGGACACCAACTGTGTGCATGCTTTTGAATTACTGTGGTGGTGCTGGTCTGGTCCCCTCTCCTTCCATTGACACATGGTGTGTTTGGGTTCACAAATCAATGGGGTGCGTCTACTAAAACCCTTGGGGCTTGCATTAACAGTTTTGCACACTGAGACATCAGCCCTGTATGCGGTCTTCTTAGCAATAAGTCTCATTGAACATAGTGGGACTTTCCTCTGTCTAAACTTGCTTAGGATCATACTGAGTGTCTCTCTCATATTTCCTGCGTTTGGATCTCCACGGACTTCAGCTTTGCACATTTTAAAAATGCCATTGCTGAGTTACAGAACCCAGAAACAATTGCTAGTAGCTTAAACATCTCTATAAAAGTTGCCAATAGTGGGGAGTTGCAGGGGGATTTCCCCCCTCCCTTCTGATGTCCCCCTCCCCAAACTCTTGGATGAGGATTCTTGGATGAGTGATGGGTCAACAAGCAACTACATTTATTGTAGAAAAATGTAGCCTGTTCTCATTTGCCAGGGATTCACAGCTGTCTGGAGTCAGAACAGAACTTTTGGTAAATGTTTCTCCTCAGGAGTTGGAACACAACCCTCCCCTCAGCCCACGCAAGAAAAGATTTGTGGTTCCTTTTCTATTCTCCTCTCCTCCTTTCTCCCCCCACCCCACCCCACTTCACAAACTGTGATTGATGGAAACACTTGCTAGGAGCGTTTTCTTGACATTCTTATTTTTAAAAAAGCTGAAACATGAAATGTTATGATAGTGTTATGTCTATTTTTGAATGTAAGGGCTGTTAATGTGGAGCTGAATATCAATGTGAGTTTAAATGGTGAGATTAAAAGGCTGCAAAAATCGCTAATTTATTATTTTTTCCCTTCCTTGTTTTTTGGCCTTTTGTGCACAATTACAGGAATATGCTTCTTAAACTCGTGAGTTAGGATGACATTATTTGCATGCTGCTAGGGTTTTTAAAGAATTCAACATTTCTTTTCTTTAAAAAAGCTCTTGTTCTCTGTTCCATTTGTAATTTTGCAAGAAAGACGATTCAAACGAGTTTAGTTTTTCTAGCCTTCACTTAGGCTGTCTAAAAGCTCACCTTATAGATGGCAAGGAAGTGTCACTTCTTGTGAAGTTGATACTGGTGCTCAGTTTATGAGAAGCAGTATTTTTATAACCACTTGTACTGATTTCATAACGATTTCTTCAATAAATAAACAAACAGCCCTTTACAAAAGAATTACACGCGATGATGAAAATATTTTTGAAGGTGGGAGACTAGGAAAGTTATAGTGCAGTCCTGCACATGCCTACACAGAAGTAAGTCCTACTGAATTCAGTTGGGCTTACTCCCAGGTAAGTGGAATTAGGATCACAGATTTAATTATGTTTTGCTACATATTAAAGCTATTTTATCTTGGATATGGTTTTATATAGAACATGTTTCCAAATCACACAACGGTTATAATATTAATAGAGTAGCTTGGTTGATGGAAGCATCCCTTGCATGTTGGCTCTTCTGAGGTCGCCTTTTTGGTATGTACCATCAGTAGGAAAAAAAGGTTAACAGACCAATCCTATATGTGTATACTCAAATGTTATTGAATTCAATGAGGCTTATAGGAAAGTACATGCAGGTCCTGCTTGCAGAACACAATGTGGTCCTTGGAAATCATTCATTAAGTGAGTGTTCACATAAATCAGTCCATGATTTCCATTGATTCCTACAGGAACATTTTGGAGATTTGTCCAATCTCTCCCACCCCTCCACGGTTTCTTCCTGAAATGACTGCAGCCAATCGGCAAAAGAGAGACAAACAAAAAATGGGTGAACTCTGGATGTTCGGATATCTGAATCTGCAGAGTATAGCAAGACTTGAGCATAATTCTTTACATTTGGATAGCTTGGAAAGGGTTCTGAGAGTTGTCCTCCCGGAGGTACAATTACCAAAATTTCAGTAGGAAGAGGGATTGATCGTTAAACCAGTTTGATACTGCTTTAAGCATATAGTGCAGATAAGGCCTTCCGCTGCTTCCATTGCTTCTGTAATAAACTGAAATTCAACTCTTCTGGCTTCAGAGTGGTAAATTATGTATGTGGGCCAGGGTCCAAAGAACTCCAAAACTAGTCCTGCCTCCAAGGGGGCTTTGCATTCACACTTCTCAAATAGCAGCTGCATGGAAACTGAGTGGAGTTTCAAAAGCAGTTTCTGATAATAGAATTCAGTCTCTTGGAGAGTGAGTGAGAGAGAAAAGAAAGAAAGAAAAAAAGAAAGAAAGAAAGAAAGAAAGAAAGAAGGTGTTCAAAATCCTCTTGGGTGTGTGCTGTGTCTTGGGTACACCTAAAGTAACTCTTTGAATCCCAGCTGTGATGTCTGTGAATGAATGAAAAAAATGTGGAATTCAGTACATTTCAGAGTCGTCCTTTGAGTATTAGGATTTGTTCGTGAAAGGTGAATGTTTGTGGCCATTGGCAGCCTTATCCTAGCTCTATTGAGATGAATAGCAAAGCCAACTATAATTGTTTGTGATCCAAATTCTGAGAAATTGGAACAGTTTGCTTAGAGAAACCTTTGCATGCTTACTCAGAAGAAAATCCTATATTCTACAGGACCTACTTTTAGGGAAGCGTGCATAGGATTGTAGCATTCCATATTTGTACATGCATAATCTGGAATTCAGATATGTTAATTCTCCTGAAATGTTGTGGCAGCATACATATCTGATTTGCCACACATGGAAAGTATTTTTGGAATAACTGACTCACACTCATGTATATTTTGGTGATTGTGCTATTCTAAGGGAATACATCTTTTTCCTGGTTTATTATAGTTTCCCAGTGTGAAAAACAAAATAGTTTGTTCTTAGGGTGCAAGTTGATATTATTTAGGGGTGTATAGGCAAACCTGAACAGAATATATTAGTTATTTTAGATGGCTGCTTCTGATACTACTACTGAAACAACTGTTAGACCTTTTGCCTGTAAGACCTCCTGCCGCTGTGTAGACCTATAAGATCCCTTAGATCACCTGGAGAAATTCTACTTGTGGCACTGCATCCTACATAATATCATAGGGTGGTGACTTGAAAATGGGCATTTTCTGCTATTAACCCTGTACTGTGGAATGTGCTCCCCCCTGCCAAACATGAAGCAGCAACCACCAGTTGCTTCTGACACCTTGTGAAGACTGCTTTCTCCTGACCCATAAGATGGGACCCTCTTTACTCTTGAATTTCTGTTTCGTTTTGGTTTTAAAAATTTGCTTTTATATCCTCATATGTATATTTTACTGATTTTAGGTTGTGTTTTTGTTTTAATGTTATATTGCTTGTTTTTTAGAGTGTACACCACCTGGAGGTTTTGTTAAGTAGTATATAAAGTCTTTTAAATGAAAATGAATTAGGGGTAGGGAAAAACTTGGTGGTTGGACCAGGTTTCTCTCTCTTTGGATTTATTCACGGAATGTGTGTGTGGATGTTAGAATAATTGACAACTTAGCAAGTAAGGACTGGACAGGTGTCTTATGATACCTTTAGGCCTATGGTTGCCAACCAGTTTTTAACACGGAACATACTTTCACCTAAGCTAAAGGGTCAACAGTGTTGGCTCTACCCACTGACTGGGTCCCATGAACCAAGTTCAGTCCTCTCTCTCCTCCATTGTGAACATCAACAGGGGCCTTCCTTTAGGTAGCACATTTTCTGTTCAATCTTGTTTCCCTGTATCTCAGTGGGCTCATGGCAGTGAGCAGGTGAGGGAACATAATAAGGAAGGAGCCTGCTGAATTTGCTGTACCCATTAAAGAACCTCTTGGTGATGTCTTGGCTTGTGAGACAGTGAGTGAAGCGCATTATAATTATTTGTGTAAGTTTGTCATTGGGAATAGGTTTGTTGGTATCAGAGAAGATGTTGCGGGCTAGGCTTGGTGTATGAGTCTCTAGCAGTCTATTTCTTTTTAGGCCAGAAATGAGGAGCGTATGACCCACTTGTCTTTGGACTCCCAGTTCCTATCAGACTCTGTTGGAGACTGGAGGGCCAATGATTCTGTAGCCTTGTTTCAAGATGACCTTTTCACAGAAAGTTGACTAATGCTATTCTTGGGCCTGAGACTTTGGGTACTTGCTTACTATAGCTGGTTTCCAGCCACCGGCCCCCAAATAGGATGTTGTTGTTTAGTCGTTTAGTCGTGTCCGACTCTTCGTGACCCCATGGAACAGAGAACGCCAGGCACTCCTGTCCTCCACTGCCCCCCGCAGCTTGGTCAGACTCATGCTGGTAACCTCGAGAACACTGTCCAACCATCTCGTCCTCTGTCGCCCCCTTCTCCTTGTGCCCTCCATCTTTCCCAACATCAGGGTCTTCTCCAGGGAGTCTTCTCTTCTCATGAGGTGGCCAAAGTACTGGAGCCTCAGCTTCACAATCTGTCCTTCCAGTGAGCACTCAGGGCTGATTTCCTTCAGAATGGAGAGGTTTGATCTTCTTGCAGTCCATGGGACTCTCAAGAGTCTCCTCCAGCACCATAATTCAAAAGCATCAATTCTTCGGCGATCAGCCTTCTTTATGGTCCAGCTCTCACTTCCATACATCACTACTGGGAAAACCATAGCTTTAACTATACGGACCTTCCAAATAGGATAGGCACATTGCAATTTTAGAAAGTGGCAACTTTTGTGAGGAACGAGCAATATGGAGTTCATGCGTTAAAGCCACACAGCCTCCTGTGTTTTGTTTTTTTTTCATCATCACTCACCTTGCCTTACATTACTGATAGTTGCAAACCCTTTGCAGAAAGAACAAAGTCTTAATTAATGTGCAGTGCCTGGTATGTTGGGTTAACTGATCCTTGTGGGTGCTTTTGTACACTGCAGCAATATAGCCGTTAATATAAAAAGGACTCCTGTTGATTTATAATAAAGTTTCCCCCTTAATCTTGTGGCAAGCGCATTAATTAGTATTTACTAAATGCTTCGGGAAGTGCACTTAAAAGAAAGATAATACATCATATGTTAGTTAGCGTTAATATATAGCTTCCTGTTAGCAGGTATGCCTGCCCTTTGCTATGAAGAATGTTGGCATGCCAGCTGCAATCCAAAGAGGAGTGTGTGTGTTGTAAAGTATAAGTGCTGCAGGAGCTTTGCTTGGCTCTGGTGCTTCAGTGAATTCACACTGATAGCAAGGCAGTCTCTTTTATAAAAATAAAATCCAAGGTTCTGGCTACGCATGTCGTTCTGCCCATAGCACAGTGGCTAAGATACTGACCTATGAATCAGGAAGCCCCTGGTCCAAATCTACCCACGCTGTAAATTTACAATGTTCAGGTAGCCTTAGACAGTCCACTACTTTCTCAGCCTCAGCCCTTCCTTCTGCAATATGGGGATAATAACATTAACCTAACATTGTATGTTAAACCACAGAGCCTAGGACTTGCTGATCAGAAGGTCGGCGGTTCGAATCCCCGTGACGGGGTGAGCTCCCGTTGCTTGGTCTCTGCTCCTGCCAACCTAGCAGTTCGAAAGCACGTCAAAAGTGCAAGTAGATAAATAGGTACCGCTCTGGCGGGAAGGTAAACGGTGTTTCCGTGCGCTGCTCTGGTTCGCTAGGAGTGGCTTAGTCATGGTGGCCAAATGACCTGGAAGCTGTACGCCGGCTCCCTCGGCCAATAAAGTGAGATGAGCGCCGCAACCCCAGAGTCGTCCGCAACTGGACCTAATGGTCAGGGGTCCCTTTACCTTTACTATAAGAAGGAATTAGTCGCATATCACCCTTAGTCTTTAATATTTAATGATGTGAGCGCCCCAACCCCAGACTGGACCTAATGGTCAGGGGTCCCTTTACCTTTACCTTTTAAGATATAATATAAAAAGGAGGTCCTTCTCTATTCTGTTAGCCTCCTGAGACAGTTTTACTGGTGCTTAGCTTAATAAAACAGCACAGCAGAGGGTGGGGGAGTAAAATGCGTGGTTGTAACGGCATTTTTTTCATTATTTGTGACACAGCCTTGAAGCTGATGCTTCTGGGATGTTTTGTATCCACAGAGTGGCTCCTGAGCTATGAGTCCAAGCAGCCTGTTTCAATGACCTTTCTGGCGTAATGTTTTCTATGGATATCTGCCCACAAATGTCACCCAAAGGAACCAGCTGGGAGTTTGCATTCATTCATTCAAACAAATAAACATATGAATGAAAAACAAAATTAATGTGCCCCCATTTGTTCTACATCAACTTTAATGTAAAACAAATGTATTGTGGAAGCATGGTTTGTTTCCTCCCCAACATGTACCAGGAGAAGTGAACGAAATAGGAGCAATTCATTCATGCATGGTAAACTTTGGTTTATGGCTTACTATGATGCATGGATGAAGTCAGTTCCAGCTAATTTCATGTCATTTGTATGGAAAACAACAGTGGTATATATATAGGGTATGTCAACTTAGCTTCCTACCCGGAGAAAACCAGGTTCTACACTTGCTGAATAATGTTACTAGAGCTATACCTTTCCTGGTGGCCAAATTTCTTTTTTTAGCCTTTAAGCGTCGTAAGACCATAATTGACTGTATTGCTATGGGGCTATCTGTTTAGCTCTTTTTAGTGTTGGCTAAGCTCTAAAAGTTTTCTGGATGTTTTAACTGTGTATTGACAAATGTATTTGTATTTTTTTTTTTTCCTGACTGACGGTCGAATAAAAAGGTTGAAGGGTTGGTCACCATATAAGAAAATGGGAAACTTAAAGGATGTCACCCTTTTAAAAATTGCATCTGAAACAGGAAACCCTGACAGTGGAAGACAGTCCGTGGAATAATGAAAATAAAGGCACTTCCGCAATGCAGTGCAAATGAATGTAAAACAAATGTTGCTTTAAGTACAGAAAAATGAAAAGCAAAAGAATTCCCCACTCCAATGCATACCCTTCAAGTTTTTCTGGGGACAGTAGTGCGAAGCATCAGCAAAGGTGGTTTCTCGCTTTATTTGTGAACTAAATTAATTCTACCATCACTAGAGCTGACCTTGTAGTATATCATGGGGAATGCTGGCAAGATGATAACCAGATGACCTAAGTCGGCTTTTCAGCTGCTAATTATTTTGCTTAACTTCAGTGCAAAAATATATATGTATTTTTTTTAGCTTCGCTTGCTGTTTTTCTAGTTTGCTCTCGTTTTTCACTGTATCCAGATGTAAAATATTATTTGACCAAAAATGCCCGAGGATGTGCTATCAGCACCAGGTGTTTTTAGGACAGGGTGGTGCTTTGTTTTATACATATTTTTAACATTCCCTCCCAGTTTTCAGCGCTCACACTTGTAGAGTGCTTTTCACCGATAATTTGTTTTAACTCCCTACCTACTAATTGGACCAAGATATAACTTTGTGACTTTATCTCTTTCCTATTCCCCATTTTATTTCTGTTTCAATTAGTGTGCATGCCTTTAGCAAGAGGCTGAGATTGTTTTTGCTATCTGTTACAAGATTTGCCTTCAAGAGAAATACATTTTATGGCCTCTCTTGTCAGATGCTCAAGTAGCGTTCTCCCCTTTACAATCAATGGAAAGAAAAAAAGGAAGAAGCTAATTTGCCCTCCTAGGTCGGGCCTTGCTGTGATATGCTGTTTCCCCTGCTACTAGAGCCGTGGAGGAAATTTACCTGTGCTGACATTTTGATCTTCAGAAAATATGCTTAAGTTTCCATTCGGATGTCGTATTTTTAAATTGGAAAAGAATAAGCATGGAAATTTAAGTAATCAGAGATGCCAAAAGCGTTAGTTAAGGCCACCATAATGCAAAACATTTTGACAGAAGTGCTCACAGCATTGCAATGCCTTAAAAAGCTTGATCCCTTTAATTCCACTCAGAAATGTCTCTCCACCCCCCCCACCCTCGCAGCTGCATTCCTATGTCCCAGCAGCACCGGCATCTATTTTCATAAAGGCGAATCCCAAAGCTATTGGTCCAATGAAGTATTTCATCAGGATTGTAAGGAGAAGTCACTGGTCTATAAGTGGGTCCAGCACATTAGTCATCATCGCCTTGTTGTGTATGCATTTTTAAAAATAACGTTTTCAGCCCAGGCCATATCCTTATTTATAGGTAGGTGAGACAATTTTAGATTATAGCATAAGGAAAGAAATGTAGTGTTCCTTGTCTTCAGAGGACTCATGCTGCCTCAAGAGCATTGTATGTCCACTTATGCACTAGTAAACCAACCCAAAACTTCATAGGAGTTTGGTCTATCAGTGGTTATTAGCAGCAGTGGCACCATGTTCAGAAGCAATGTTGCCTTCATTCCATGAAGGTCAGTTTGGTAACCCATATTCTCATCTATAGGGCACTTGTTCCGATATGCTCATACCAGGACATACGTGGAGATCCTTCAAAATTGAAATCAGCAGGAAGCCTAGGATTATGTAGGAATGCTATATATGGACTGGAGCTTTCTGGTGATATTTCTTCATTCTCTTAAACTTAGGAATGCTGTACAATTGCATTTAAATTATTATTATTAGTAGTATTTTCCAAGTGGCTGAAAGGGAATAAAATACACATACAAATGTGTTAAGGGTGGGCAGCTTAAATTGTACTATTTTACAAAATACTACAAAATATAATAATAAATACATAGAACATATTTCACTTATTTGCAAAGCATTTCATAAAATCATGGAATCGTAGAGTGGGAAGGGAGCCTGGGGGTCATCTAGTCCAACCCCCTGCAATGTAAGAATCTCAACTAGATCATACATGGCAGGTGGTTATCCAACCTCTGCTAAAAAATCTCCCATGGAAGGAGAGAGTCCACCACCTCTCGCGTATTGCTAAAAGCTTGCAAAACTAAAAATGAAACAATGTTTTGCAGAACTCTCCTTGGAACTTAGAGTTTAAATCTTCATTCTAAATTTAAAACTTTCTGTTGAGTGTCAATCCTATCCCCAACTCCTGTGAAGTCTCTTAAAATAGCAAGACTTTCAAGGCTTGGGCCAGCTTTTGGTAGATGGTCAAAGATTAAGTCTTTCATGTTTTCTAGTCAGCAAGTTACTACTTTTCTAACATGAGTTATGCACACATATTTAAACATCCCCAATTAAAATAGTTTCCAGAGCTTGTTTGCCAAAACCTGTTAACCCAACTGATCATTGGCTCTTGTCTGATGTTAGTCACATTTAATTTCACCTGTTCTGTCTAGATCCTCCCCCCCCTTCAATGTTCTGTTCCAGAACTATATATGTAATTTGGCATATATATTTGTAGTGGTTTTGGAAGGTCATGGTTAGTGATGTGGGTTTTCTGGAATTTTCCCCGATGCAAATTAGAGTAATTTACATATGGTAGTTTGCATTGGAAAACTTTCAGTTTGCATCAGAAAATCACTGAAGTCAGACATATTTCATTTCTTGCTCACCTCTTCTATATATGGCTTGGGAAAGTCATAATGAACACGTCACTGAAAATGTTAACTGTGTATAACACTGCCTTTGTTGTTGTTTAGTCGTTTAGTTGTGTCCGACTCTTTGTGACCCCATGGACCAGAGCACGCCAGGCACTCCTGTCTTCCACTGCCTCCCACAGTTTGGTCAAACTCATGCTGGTAGCTTCGAGAACACTGTCCAACCATCTCGTCCTCTGTCGTCCTCTTCTCCTTGTGCCCTCTATCTTTCCCAACATCAGGGTCTTTTCCAGGGAGTCTTCTCATGAGGTGGCCAAAGTATTGGAGCCTCAGCTTCAGGATCTGTCCTTCCAGTGAGCACTGATTTCCTTCAGAATGGATAGGTTTTGATCTTCTTGCAGTCCATGGGACTCTCAAGAGTTTCCTCCAGCACCATAATTCAAAAGCATCAATAACACTGCCTAGATGAGTACAAAAGAGTCATCTCATTTAAAGTTAGGCAGCCCATTTCAATAATCTTTGCAATACAGTGGTACCTCGGGTTTCAGACGCTTTAGGTTACAGACGCTTTAGGTTACAGACTCCGCTAACCCAGAAATAGTACCTCGGGTTAAGAACTTTGCTTCAGGATGAGAACAGAAATTGCGCGGTGGCAAAGTGCTATCTCAGTTTAAGAACAGTTTCAGGTTAAGAACGGACCTCCAAAACGAATTAAGTTCTTAACCCGAGGTACCACTGTATGCCTGACACTGTTTATGCCTGCACAAGTTAGTCACTATTTTATCCTGTCAGCTGTCTTATCTTTTCATCCCTAGACCAGCTTTCCAATCCCCACTCAGTTATGAAGCTCAGTAAAGGACCTTGGGCCAGTCAACGCCTCTCAACATAACCTACCTCACAGGGTTGTTGTGGGGATTAAAGGAGGAAGGGTTGAACCACGTATGCCACCTTAAGCTCCTTGGAGAAAAAGGTGGGCAGTAAATGCAGTAAATAAATATTTAAGGATTTATTTAAATAGTTTATATATTGTCCTTCACTAATTCTTCTTCCGTCATGGAACCCAAGGTGGGATGCATATGGTTCCCAGGTGGACATCCATCCAGGTATTGACCAGACCTGCTTAGTTTATCAATATGGTAGCCTCGCATGCTTTCAGGCCATGCCTTGACAAACTTCTCTCCATTGTCGTTTGTACCTTCATACAAGATCAGTTGGATAAAGCCTAAAAATTACTAGGCAAAGTCTTGTAATTGCCACCATCAACAAAACTGTAATAATAAACTGAATGAGCAAGATTTCAGGAAAGCCAGAAGGATCACATCATTATATGGAATAAGTCTGGAATACCTACAACAGAAATAAAGTGCAATTTCATTCAACTGAACCACCCTTATGTCATCTTATGTCTTCCAAGATTGTTCTGAAGCTGGGAATCCTACAATTAGTAGTCCCATTCAAAGGGGAAGTGTTGAGGTTTGCTCTCCCCTCCTAAAAACAACAACAATCCAGCTGATAAAAATGTCGTACCGAACATTTTACCATGCCACCTTTCTACCCTTGATATAACTAGTTTGGTCTCCCAAATGTCTCTTTTGTACATTGAGTTGTTATTGCCAAGTTAGAAAAACTTTTGACATTTTTAGTAGGGATGAACAAATGCGATCAAACAAAGCAATTATACCAAAATTGGGCTTCTCGGTTTTAACCAAATGTGTTTTTGCTAGTTGGGAAATGTTCCGACAACATTTCCCTGCCTTCCCCCCTCCCCAAGTATTTATCACTTGAGCACACGCCTCTGCACTTCCTGGCTCTGGTCAGGACCAGAAGTGAAAGTGCTGAAATGCCAGGAGACAGTCTGTTCGTGTGAGATTTCCCACTCGCTTTTCCAGACTCAAGATTGCCATCTGAATGGTTTGGATAAACGTTTGAACTTCTCAGTGATGATTTGAACCAAAGCTCTTGGCTGGGGTTGGCGACTTGTTCAACACCATAGGCCGCATTGGAAACCTAAACATGTAATAATAAGCTATCAGTAAGTGGCATCTATTTGGCCTAGGCTTTTTGCGCTTGATAACAACATTTTGTTGCAGTGATCTTGATTATGGACAAGTCTTCCACTCGGGTCCACTCAGTCAGTTTTCTAACTAAACAGTAGCTTCAGTTTAACGAACCTTTAATATGCTTAGTGTTCAGCAAGGGACTAAAACAAGGAGAGGGAGAGAGAGAGCAAGAATATGATTTTCATACTCTGGATGCAGAAAACTCCAGTATCTGAAAATGGAGGTGCTGTTTTGGAAAATCTAACCAACTCAGCAGTTCTGAGCACTAGGAAACCCTAGAACAGAGCGAGAAAAAAAAGTGTTTCATTTAAGTTTCCCCTACCCCATGGGCTTGCAGGGCTTCTCTCCCCCTCTCTTTGATTTAATGTTACGACCTCAATTTGCAAAACGATAACAAACTGTCCTCCTCTCAGCTAAGTAGTCAGTTTTTTTGGTCAAGGTTTGGCCATCATAAGCATTTATAGTTCTGCTTCTCCGCAGATCTGCTGCAATAAGCAGCTGCTTGGCTTGCCTAAAGCTAGATAAGTCTCTTTTTGAATTTTTTGTTTTCCCCAAGGAAGCATAGTCTTATTTTTAGGTAGTTAACAACCCAGTGCCACAAGGTCACAAAGCCCATTACTCCATGCTGATGGCTGTTTTCTGTGGGCGCTCCGCATGTTTTGCACACAAAGGTTAGCATAGCACCCCTTCCTTTGTGTTGCTTCTGATTTTGTTTGCTTGTTAAAAAATATGTGCAGAGAGTCATATGTATGTATGTAAAGGATATCCAAATCTTTACAGTGAAATCCCCTATAATTTATTGCTGTTAGCGAAGCCCCTTTGATTTCAGCAGGGCTGCATTGTTTAAGTCAATTTCAGCATTGTGACTGTAGGCTGTGTTTCTCATCCATAACTTGCATGTATGCAGGCTAAAGCTCCATTCCTTATCATTCAGCTTACGCTGAAAACATCACATTGCTATGTATGAAACTACCTTGTAGGGAGTGAGACTACTGGCCTTTCTAGAAGACTGTCTGGTCTGCTGAGAGCTCAAACTTCTTTTTGCACCCAGTAAAAACAAATAACATGCGTCCCTCCCTCCCACACAATACCACGATCCCATCCTACACATCTAATATCACGACTCACGAGACAAAAGTTTCTATTTTAATTCTGAAATTACAGTTTCTTTATTTCTGAAATTACACTACATGCCCCCAAGTAACTGCCTCTTCTTTTTTTTTGCTATTTTCGTTTAACATAGCATGCTGCCTGAAGCATCCTACAAAGGTTGCTGACTTTTTTGTAACTTCTATGGTGCCTAAGAAAGGTATGACCTGGTCTGTCTGTGTATCTAGCTATCTTCTCAACTCCCTGCTTATTGAGATCAAGCAGGCACCTTCATTGTACAGTGGTACCTTGGGTTAAGAACTTAATTTATTCCGGAGGTCCGTTCTTAACCTGAGGTACCACTTTAGCTAATGGGGCCTCCCGCTGCTGCCATGCCACCACTGCATGATTTCTGTTCTCATCTTGAAGCAAAGTTCTTAACCGAGGTACTATTTCTGGGTTAGCAGAGTCTGTAACCTGAAGCTTCTGTAACCCGAGGTACCACTGTACTTTTTTCTGCATCTGCTAAAACATTAGCCTACTGAGAAAGTTGATGTAAATTAAATCTGTTTAGTATTTTAAGTTTTGTGTGTGTTTTTTTGCTTGATTTTATAGTCTTAATCTTTTTGTAAACCACTTTGAGTTTTTGGGTTTTTTTGTTTTTTTACAATCATGCAGTGCATAAATTGGATGAAATAAATAAATAAATAAATTTACACATGCACACACACACAACTTTATATATTGGCATCCATCTGTCTTGGGAGTGTGTGTAAGAGTGTGCCTTTTGGGGTGTAGTCAAACTGTTGGAAGGTTACATCGCCTGCTGTGACTGTAGAGACCAATACGGAAGAGACATTACTTTTCTGTCCTTTCTCATTGCAAAATGATGAGCTATTTTCAAAGTCAATTTCTCTTGCAAGGTCACATTTGATAGACAAGATACTGTAGCTGGGGGACTTAACCATTCTTGCCCCATAGTAGAATGCCTGAAGTTTTTGATGAGTGCTAGTTTGCTGAAACTTCTTGAGCTCTTACAAAAGTTGGTAGCAGTGTGCATAAAAATCCCCATAGGGTTATGTGCATGTCACTTGAAAATTATCTGAAGGCCATATTCCCTCATATGAACCTGCCCAGGTTCTGAGATCTTTGGGGAGGCCCTTCCCTTAGTCTGAAAACTCTCACAGGAACACTTGGTAGGGAAGTAGGAGAGGGTCTTCCTGGTGGTTGCTCCCAGATTTTGGAACTCCTTCCCTAGATGATTTAGACAGGCTCCCTCCATGTTGTCCTTCCACTTTGGAGAACTGACAGCTTTAATTGAAAGGGATGGTGCCCTTCTATTTTTATTGAAATTATCTGTATGTTTTTAATATAGAGAGTTTTAATTTTAATTATTTTTAATTATTTTTAACTGCTCTTCTCTCCTCAAGTCTCTGGCAGGGAAAAAGCCAGGCTATAAATAAATAAATATATAAGGATGCTGGTTATGGTGATGGAGAGGCAGCTGCTTCTCTCTCTCATGGCATCAGAAATTACAGTTGTTAGCTAGAGCAGCAAGGAATGATGGAGAGTGCCTAAGTGTTGCTTCCTCTCTCTGATGTGCATGCATTTTTTTGCTGAGCAACTACTCCAAAGGCCTGGTGGGTCTCCTAGGTAAAGAAGTTCCAGAGCTATGGACCGCCTGCCAATTGCTTTCTGATACTGCCCTTGATGCTGCATAGATTTGATTTCATTTATCATCTAGTAATGTTTATGCATTATATGGTTTATTCATATTTCACTGTGTGTACCCTGCTCTGGAACTGCATGGTTAAAGGCAGGTTGGAAATGCAAATAAATAAACAGAAAAAAATAAATGTAAATGTAAATAAATAGAATATATATTGTTAAGAGTTGACCTTCGGTACTGATAGCATGGATATAGGTGAAAAGGTAGTTGATAAGATTTATGGGACAGGGGTTCCAAACCATCTTGGCCCTGTGGACGTATACCAGTGGACGTATACCCTGTGGACAAAATACCAGTTTCACAGAAGGAAGACTGGTGATGCTCAGTCTCCCCTGTCCCCACAAAAAAGAAGCAGCAGGCAATACATCTACATCCCGCATAATATCAAATAAAACACAGATTTTAAAAGCAGACAACACTTTTCCATAATAGGCAACACCTAAAAAAGAAACAACAGCAATTCCCTTCATTTAAAAAGGAATAATATTAATTGGGAGGAGCAGGAAGTCGCAGCACGTGTAGATTGGGGCTTCCAGGTATAGCACTTCAAAGTTTACAGAATGTTTGGTTCAGTTCTCCCCACAAATCCAGAGTAGATTCATGGGTAGCATCTAGTCATTCCATGAATGGAGAATGAAAGCTGCACTCATAGAAAAGGTTGTTCTATGAATGACACTCCTTCTGTTCCGTGCACAGCATTTGATACCATCCAGAGAACAACACAGATTGTTTCAGATGCTCAGTGGAACCCTGAGCTTGTGTTGCTCAAGCACAGCTTTATTTTTGTGTTCGTTTGTTAGTTTTCAGTGCTGCTTATTTGAGAAGAACAGATTATGACTACACACCAAATTTGTGACCCCTGGGCCAGCTTCTGTTCTTCAGATTTCCATCGAAATAAGCTCTCACCTTGTTAGCGATGTGTTGAATTTTTAGTAAAGGTGTTGGCTCTATATAGCTGTCAGTTGTATTAGGTACTCTTGTCAGTATCAGCTGGGTTTTCACTCAGGAGAAAGTGAAACCCGATTCACAGTTATAGCACCATGGAGCACTGTGTAGCTGCATGTGAATCTGACCTTGAAATTGAACAAGTAAGTTAGATGCTAAAATGGATGAAGTAACTTGTGTAGCGCTTTTTTATATAGGCCTGTCATGTGGGCACACTGTTTGTGAAACCAAAAGGTCAACAAGAATTCTCTTTGCTAGATCTGAAAGTAAAAATGGGAATATAGGAACAGCAAAATAACTATTTCTGTGGCCAATCTGAACTACAACATGTTCAGTGTACAACAAATCCCCCCCCCCCTTGTATATTTTGCAGGAAGATATACAAGCCATAGCTAACAACAACAGAATATGAACTTGATGTATTAATCAATAGTTGTTACAAATTAAATTTAATAATGAACCATATTGTATTTATTTCTGAGTACTATCTACCGTCACCAATGTGCTTAAAAAACCCCTGATGTAAATGTACACATATCAACAAACATAGAATTATTTCAGAATTGTCCATAAAAGTGGATAAAAGTAAAATTTTACTCATGGTCATTTTTTAATTCTTCTGTGTAATCGGATTTTATGTTTTGCAAACCACTTAGAAGCCATCACTAATTGGCATAAGATTTCTCTCCTTCCCTGCTGCATCATCTGACCATTGAATAACTTTTAGAAAGGAAGGAAAACTGTTTAAAAAACCAGCAAGTTGCATATATGGCCAGCTACATGAAACACCAGTATAAGCACCTGTGTTTCATGAATGCAAGGTGTGAACATCACACATTAGTGTACACACATGAAATTGATTAGGATAGTTTTTCCAGACATACATGCCCTTGTATTTATGGAGATACAGTACACACACACACACTCTTGTGTGACATCCACATGAAATATTTGCTGTGGGGGTCATCAGTATAGCTTTTCTGTTTCCTGTCACCATATTTCAGGGAAGTATTCATAGTTCATAGGTAGGGCACCTTGCTTCTAGAAGGTCCTGGGTTTAACCTTCAACATCTCCAGAAATGTCTGGAAAATATTTCTGTTTGAAACCCCAGATAGCTGTGCCAGTCACTGTAAAAAGTGATGAGCTGGCTAGAGTTTCAAAAAGCTTGACAGTATAGACTGGCTTCTTATGTCCTAATGATAATGCATAGAATTGTCGTTAATGTGATAAATAAATAAGAGACCAAAGTGAGTATAATAAATTGCTGAAATATGTGCCTATATACGTATGTAAATATGTTCAATCTTCCTGTCTGTCTTTTGGTTCTGATTTTCACTGTGCTGGGTTGGTAGAAGTACAATGATGGGATCGACGGAACATTTTCAGAATTGGGCTCCTGGTGTAAATCAGCACTGCTATTCTGAATGACACCATGCTAAACAATAGAACTGATTCATCATTGGGTGACTTCACCATTTCATTAGTCATGTGTTGTAGAAACATGGTATAAAAGATCTTAAGGTCTGAGAGAAATTTGGCAGAGGGAAAAGTTAGCAACAAGATGGACCGATTCCAATTGCCTGTATCAGAGATACTATAGGGAAAGATGAAAACTGGTTGGCAGCGTAGCAAAGAGATAATATGGAAATGAAAAGACACTTGTGGTGCTGGTTCCGTGTTTCAAGCCTCAGAAGCAGCTAGAAGCCGAAATGCTAAATGAAAGCAGACTAAATTTTGACCAGTGGAGGTTATTAAATGGTCAGTCATTCCTTCTGCAGCTCATAAACCATATATAAATTTGTAGACTTAAGTTCACAGAACTATATCAAGGCCAATCTATGAAATACCTTTACTCTTAAAAAAACTCTGAAGTTTTCCACATTGGCATGATCTGTTTCAGTCCATATCCTGGCATTATGAAAAACAAAGTTTTTCTATGAAATAGGGGACGCAGGTGGCGCTGTGGGTTAAAGCCTCAGCGCCTAGGACTTGCCGATTGAAAGGTCGGCGGTTCGAATCCCTGCGGCGGGGTGCGCTCCCGCTGCTCGGTCCCAGCGCCTGCCAACCTAGCAGTTCGAAAGCACCTCCGGGTGCAAGTAGATAAATAGGGACCGCTTACCAGCGGGAAGGTAAACGGCGTTTCCGTGTGCGGCTCTGGCTCGCCAGAGCAGCGATGTCACGCTGGCCACGTGACCCGGAAGTGTCTCCGGAAGCGCTGGCCCCTGGCCTCTTAAGTGAGATGGGCGCACAACCCCAGAGTCTGTCAAGACTGGCCCGTACGGGCAGGGGTACCTTTACCTTTACCTTTAAGAAATCTTTCCCCACTTAAGGAGGCCACAGGTACCAGAAATCCTTCAAATTAAGGGCCAAAAGCCTGGGTAGAAAAGAAAGTTTTTGAATGGCACCTAAAAATAGATAAAGATGATGTGGTGAGAGCATTCTGCAAGTGTATGATATATTTATTATTGCATATAAATTTTGTTATACACTATTAATATTAATGCTGTCACATCATTAAATATTAAAGACTAAGGGTGATATGCGACTAATTCCTTCTTATAGTAGACCCATTTAAATCAATGTGTTTTCAGTTTCTGGGTATGACAATTGTGGAATAGTGCCCGAAGATCTGTTAAGTTTTCGAGATGCTTTGTCATTTTTTATTTTTTTTGCTGCCAGAGACTAACAGTTACACCTCTGGAAATGGCATTATGGAGAATAAGTTCTTCAGCCCAAGTAATATAAGGAGAATGGGATGGACCAGGGAGGAGGAGGAGGAGGAGAATTCTTTCTTTCTTTTTTTAATCAGCATTATGTCACCGGCAAGTTGCAAGAGAGCAATAAGTCTGTCTGTGCACTTCTGTGCATAAGGATATGTCTACATGGCCTATGGTCAGGGATGATGGGATTTGTAGTCCAGCAACATCTGGAGGGCACCATGTCTTCTGCCTCTGCACCAGGGCTTCTGAGCTGGAGTCTGCAGAGTCAGAGGAAGGCAATGCTGTCTCCTTAATCGCCAACAGGCTGCTCTTGGGATAGTTTTTCTAGGTTTAGTAGGAAGGAGCACAGGAAGTCTCTTATACTCTGTCTGACCATTGCCTTCAGTACTGTCTGCATTGAGGGGCAGTGGCGCTCTAGGGATTCAGGCTTTCAGCTCCCCCAGGAAATTTCTGGGGTTGAACATTCTGCATGCAAAGTGCTCTGCCACTGAGCTATGACCTTTCCCCATTGGGGGCTGGTCCTGAGAGCCGTTCCCTCTGCCAGCCTCATCCTATGGAGAAAAGGGAGTGGAGTCCCAACACCAGAGTCATGGCCCTGGACAGGCAGAACGAAGAATTTCTGTAGTCACAGGACTTACAAAAACGCAATAACATTTGTAGTTCACTCCCTTTTGTTTCAGAGCCTTTAGGCAGGCTGTGTGTCTTCTGAGATTCTGCACGTGTGGAATTTTGTGCAAAATCTGGCATAAAATCACAAGAGCCAAATACGCTGCTTCCTACGAGACCTGCATACATATTTGATGCTTATTTCTCCAAACTTGGCAGAGAACATCCTTTTGTCTTCCATGTGAATATGGCCTCTTTCCAAGGGAAGGCTATAGGGATAATAAATAAGGTTGTATAGCAAAAGGCCAATGCAACCTTACCAGTAGTCACTCAGCAGTCCTACCTTTTCTTTCAACAGCCTTTTCTTTGTTCTTCTTATTATTGAGCTTCCTACAATGCAGGGCAGTGAGCACAAGGGCCACATCAGTAGCCTTTTGGATTTAGAGAGAATTTGATTTCATTGCCATAGAATACTTTTTAGAAGGACAAACATGACGTGGTGCAAAGAAATCTAACGACCCTTCTGCACCCTTATTTATGGCACGTAGCTTAAAACCAAAATTTGCTTTTATACGTAAAGTTTTTGAATGAAGACAGTAGAAAAGCCAGGTCAAAATCTTTGTGGATATTTGCTCGTGATTGTAGGTTAAGCTGCCTATTAACATCAAGTTGCAGGCTGTGAATGAGGCAGTCTCTGGAATATTTGGATTTAAGTTGATTTACTATCGGCTCGGCCAGCGGGACTAAAGTAGTTTAAATGTACATACATAAGTTTAATGGATTGTGGATTGTCCTGCCAGAACGCCCAAAAATGTCAGCCTCAGCATAATTCAAAGCCCATCTGTTCACTTCTGCTTTCGCTTGAATAGGTAATGTAAAGGCAAAGGAGGTTCTTTTATGTTTAAACACTTTGGGTGAGCCTTTTATATTGAAAGGTGATATATAACATTTCTAAGTAAAACAAATATAGACCGGCTTTGTGGTATGTTTATATATTTATTTTCTTAGAAGACCTGAATAGCGTTTTCAAGTTTCTGGCCCCGAGTTATTATTATACCTTACTGTAGAGTTTAAAGATTTGTTGCTACTTGCTGGGCATTATAATGATGTAACTAAGACCCCTCTTTTAGCTGCATAGGCGCAGCAGTTGCTCAGTGGCAGTAGGAGAATGTTTCTGCCCATGTGATTTGCTGCAGTGACATAGTAACTTCATAGGTGACACCTGCCTGTGGGCAGGTGAATTTTCTATGTGGTTGATAACTACGTCATCCCAGCAACCCATGTTGGCAGTCATTAGATACAGTGGTGCCTCGCAAGACGGAATTAATCCGTTCCGTGAGGCTCTTCGTATAGTGTTTTTTTCGTCTTACGAAGCAAGCCCATTGACGGCTTAGCGGATTAGCGCTATTAGCGGTTTAGCGGCTTTTAGCGGATCAGCTGATAAGCGGCTTAGGGCTTAGGAAAAGGGGGGGGGGAGGAGGGAAAAAGCCCCGCAGGAACTCGCAAGACATTTTCGTCTTGCGAAGCAAGCCCATAGGGAAATTTGTTTTGCGAAGCGCCTCCAAAACGGAAAACCCTTTCGTCTAGTGGGTTTTCCGTCTTCCGAGGCGTTCGTCTTGCGGGGCACCACTATATTCTCAGACTGCCATTGGCCCACCAAGTTCCTGCAAACATGATTAAAATTAAGTTAATTATAAATTAGCCAAAGCGCTGTTGATACTTACTGTGTAGCCTTCCCTTAAAAAAACCCAACATCCCTGGAACATCCTTGACATCTGTTTTCTTCATAAGGCAGCACGATGCAGCAGGCCTGAATATGGAGGCAGGGGGACTCACCTTGGGCAAAAAAGTACCTTGATTCTCTATTATTAGGCATGGAATAAAAAGCAGAATCATTATGATGACTGCAACACATTTCACACATTTGAAGCACAAAGGCAATTGAAATAATATGGATAGTGTGATTGCATGAGAAGATCTGAATCTTGGACATAGCAATGATAAGATACTAAATCTATTTAATCTGTTTCAATCTATTTAATAGTCAGTCAAGATGTGACTTTAGCAAAAAAAATTAAAAATTGACCTATTTGCTTGCTGAATAATGACTATAAACTATTTACCTTGATATTGGTGGAAAGACTAAAAAAGATCCTACAGGATGTTAATCAATGTGGATTCTTGCCTAAAAGACAGTTAAGAGACAATGTTAGAAATGCATTAGACCTTTTGGAATGTTTGAATCTTCATAATGAAAAGCAAGCTGCCCTGATTTTCCTGGATGCAGAAAAGGCCTTTGACAACCTGAATTGGTATTTTTGTTTAACGTATTGCAAGAAACTGGAAACAATTTTATTAAATGGGTAAATCCAATTTATTCATTGCAGACAATGCAGATAGTGGTTAATGGAGATTTGAGTAAACCCTGTGATATATGGACGGGAACAAGGCAACAAAAAATATGGCTTTATAGTAGAAATTGCATTGTTCAGTGGTGTCGTTTTTCCAGTATAGTAACCCTCAAGCCTATCTAACCTTGAGATCATATGAGGTATCATTTCTGTCCTTTTAGTGGTCTAATTCTTTTGATAACTTGCTTTTGCAGTGACCACCAATGTGCAAGAGGAACAAGCATGTTACTCAAGTGTCTTTTCATAGCTTCTCCATCAATATCAAGGACTAATGGCTTTTGGTTCTTTCCAACAGAGAATTTTGCATTTTATCTGCAAACTCTTGTTTGAATCTCTGTAAGTATGTCACATCTTCTCAAAGCAGTGCTCTTCAAGTTAATTGTTCATCTTATAAAATAGTCACGTTGTATAATTACAGTAGGTCCAATGCAGGCAAAGTTGAGTAGTTATAAGCCTCATTGATTTGAATGAACATGTGCTCAAACCTTTGCCACTGAAAGCAATGGACTTTAGAAGTGCTTAGATTATATTCATTTTGTGGGGACTAGCTTGTGGGTTTCCTGGACACATGTGACTGACCATAGTAGAAAGGAAGCTACTGAGATAGATGGACTCTGGGTTTGATCCAGCAGGACTCTACGTAGGTTTATATGTGTCATTTTCTCTTTAGTCTAACTTACATGTAAAGTAGAAATGTCATTATTATTCCAATCCATAAAATGGAGACTTGGTTTTCTGAGGCTCATAGCAGAGTTAAGACTTTTACCCATAGTTGCACTCCTGTGCACGTTTACATTGGGAGTTATTGCCAATGAAATGAAAATCTAAGAGCACAATCCGACATGGTTTCCCCTCCTCCCTTGTCATGGGACAATTTCTGCCATAATTGCTTTGACAGATATCTGTGAAAATGCTTTGAGGGAGTATTGCTGATGAGGGAACATCATGCCAACAATCTTAAGTTTCTATTCCTGGGATCACTGCCATGTAGTTCCATTGCTGGCACCATTTCACAATGTTTTTGCATATGAATTCATCCTGGGAATCATGGCAGGAACCATCCCAAGATGGGGGGAGGAACTCATGAATGGACCCTGCATTCACTTCAATGCACCACAGTGGCTTCCTGTGTTACAAAAAAATGCTTGTAACTATGCTGCCTCGTGCCATTCATGATGCTTTATTTTTTGAAAAAATTAAATTTACAGAAACAATAAAATAACTTCATAACTGATCTTACCTCCAATGTAAATTGGACTGTGCAAATTAAGTTTATTTGCAGTGGATTTCCCCCCAGAAAATTTTCCAATTCAACATTTTCTGGAAAACCCACTGTTTTCTTGGAGACATTTCAGCTGCTGAATCAAAATTGTAATATATATAGTTGAGCAAAGTGAGGCCTTTTGTTTAAGCAGAATATAAGGTATTGTTAGTTTAACAAGATAGCTCTTTTGATCATTGAGATATTGGAATAAAATTCTATACACATGCTCAGGACACAATTCTACTTTTCAAATTCAATACCAGCTTGACTCCCACAGGGGTTCCGAACTGGAGATAAGTCAGTTGTAAAAAGGTAAAGGTAAAGGTACCCCTGCCCGTACGGGCCAGTCTTGACAGACTCTGGGGTTGTGCGCCCATCTCACTCAAGAGGCCGGGGGCCAGCGCTGTCCGGAGACACTTCCGGGTCACGTGGCCAGCGTGACATCGCTGCTCTGGCCAGAGCCAGAGCCAGAGCCAGAGCCGCACACAGAAACGCCGTTTACCTTCCCGCTGGTAAGCGGTCCCTATTTATCTACTTGCACCCGGAGGTGCTTTCGAACTGCTAGGTTGGCAGGCGCTGGGACCGAGCAGCGGGAGCGCACCCCGCCGCAGGGATTCGAACCGCCGACCTTTCGATCGGCAAGCCCTAGGCGCTGAGGCTTTAACCCACAGCGCCACCTGCGTCCCAGTTGTAGGGGACAATTAATGCTCTCTCACCTCAAGTGTAGTGCCTAAACCTAAGAGATTTGGCTGGTATGCTGTATAAATTGTGAGCAGACTCTACAACATAATCCTCTGCAACAGATGTTTATTGACTAATGCACACAGTTTCCTTGCCAACAAAGTCAAAGCAAAAAAGATTGAGAACTTTTGCTCTGTTCCATAGGAAATGGACAAAGGCAGCAGCGGAATGTTACAAGGTCTCTACTTCTCCAAAACATCCTGGATGCAATCAATGCGCTCATATTTTGTTCCATTTTAATAATATGACTTTGAATAGTTAATGCGGTCCTACTGATTCCCCATTATCATTTGTGCAGATGTCTTAGGTCAGTTGTTCCTTGAACTGATGCTAAATTGGGATAAAGGCTTGGAAAGGTGGTACTGCTTTACAAGCATAGCATCAACTCTATATGCCTGCAAGTTACTCATTCAGCATTTTGAGCTGACAAATGGGTAGGGAAAATATCTACAAAAAAGGTAAAAAGAAAGGAGAAGAAGAATTGGCTTGTTCAAGCATCAACAAGATATTATTAGTCCCAAAGACTGACGACAGTTTGAGAGCCTGATGCGTAAAGGAAGGAAGTTTACAAACATCGCACAGAGAGCCATGTTGAGCAGTTGAAGGAAATGAGACACATCCTGCTGCTATTGTGCTTGAAGCAGCAGGACTCCCAAGGGACCACACCAGCCCATCTTGAGACCTCAGTCTGGCAATGAGTTACTTGACTCATATTTTATTTGGGTTGTTTTTGTTACTCGTCGCTTATTGTTCCAATTGAGTTGTAGCCTATAAATAAACTGCTTGGGTTCCCCCAACACACAAGCGCACCATGGCAAATGATTGATGGATATTTGACAGATATATGGGAGGCACTATCTACTTTTCAAGTAGTTACTTTTCCAGACTGAACAATGCCAATTTTACAGGCATCACATTTGCCTGTTCTAGAGTAGTTCTGTGGAAGTTTCTCGGAATGGGATACCTGAGCACTTGGAACATGTGAGTGTGATGTAGGATGTTCAGTAGGTCATGGACAATGACCACTGTAGAAGCATAGATTGAATTCAGGGGACCTGAGTACTGGATGGATAATTCAAGATATGCTGGTGGATTCCCATCCTCACACAGAAGAAAAGTGAGGTGAGAAGCAGGTTGGAGTACTGAGTAGGATTGGATTGTCAGATCTAATTTTTAAATCTTGCATCTCAGTTGGGAGTATTTTCTACAAATACAGTACATGTGACAAGTTGGGGTTTAAATCCTTACAGACGTCTTAACCCCTGTAATCTTAAAGACAAAAACTTCTCAATTTCCTGGTTTTATTTCATTTCATTTTGTTTCACATATCTATGTATTTTCAGGTCATAATAAATATCAAGTATTTCAGGAAAGCAAGTGTCCACTGTTCTTTGGTACATGTAGACATGTCATGCATCCATCCCAATACGTGAGAACTTATTCTTCCACAAAGACTATCGGGTGATAAGACTTCCTTAGCATTACAGTGATTTAAGAATCAATGTAGTAAGAGTAGCATTTCCTCTTTTAACAAAAGAAGTATGAAAAACAGGAGAGTAGTTCCTAAAAGAAATTAAACACACACACTATCCTGTGTATGTTCAGTAGGTAGCCCCACTGAACACAACAGAGCTTACTCACGGGATTGCAGCCTTTGCTTTTTCCTTCTTTTGTAGCTAAGTGGGAGATTTTTTATTTTAATATAGCTTTGGACACTCTTTGGCCAAGGTCAGCAAGAACATGGATTGCTTAATTGATTTGCTATTTCAAAATACTTCTCCCCAAAACCCAACAGTGTGCCTGACTTTAACTTTATTTGGACACAAGCAATGTGCTTCCTGTTATTTTTGTTGTGCTCACAATTCTTCTAAGACAGCTTTATAGTCAGGCTTAGCCTTTTTCCATCTTAGGTTAATACTGATTGTGCTTTTAGATAGGTCTTTGGTATTCTAGAGCTCTGATTAAATATATATCTGTCAAAGACTTGACCATTGTGAAATCAGCAGAGCCCAATGTGATCAGTTTTCAGAGAAATAATTCCAGTGTTTTGCACAGCTGCTGAGTCATAAAGCCTTTAATTTGCCTGCCTACATACCTGGGCTGAGCATCTCAGCATCACTCAGTCTTGTAACTTACTTGAGACTCATCTTCCCACAGCTGCCAAGTATGCAGCTGTGCTTCTATGTGCACACCTTTCCAAAATACCACTCATTGAATCCTTACTCGCAGAGCATAACAAGCTGCTGCTTTGTCACTCACTAAGGCCTCTAATATGGTCTACCTGCCCCCCTCCTTGCATGTGATATAGCTGCTAACATACGTTGTCTGTTGACTGGTGCATGAATATATCAGTTCTCCTGTCATTCACACCCTGATTTTCCTGAGCAGCAGGAACGCATGTATAAAGAGGACCCCAGGATGTTAAAGTGCTTTCTGCAATTGCAGAAAAATGCTTCTTCCCAAGCAGAGCATAAGCTTGCTGTTTAGGCAGATATTGGGGGAGGAACTGCAATATAAATTTTGCTGTAATATAAATTATGATGTAAAATTACACCTGCCCTTTTATTGTGTATATTTGTTTTTCAGGATTGTCAGTTTAATATTCCAGAAATAAGTGTTACTGTACAAATAGTGGATCCTATCACACA
Organism: Podarcis cretensis; assembly: GCF_951804945.1. Taxonomy (NCBI): domain Eukaryota; kingdom Metazoa; phylum Chordata; class Lepidosauria; order Squamata; family Lacertidae; genus Podarcis; species Podarcis cretensis. The sequence goes on from NC_137180.1 coordinate 52,713,042, forward strand.
CAACACCAATCCTTGATTGGGATGATGAGCATGAGACCTATGCTTGCATTCTTACTCCTTCGTTCCTGTGATTTGCTTGATTGGCCCTTGTTTGCAACAAACCACAGTGTACTGTTCCATCTGAACTGGCAAACAATAGTTTGTATTTGGTTGTCCAAACCAAGATTTCAAACCATGGTTCAAAGCTGGTTTTCAATTCAAGTTTGAAGGGCAACTAAATATCATAATTTTCTGGGTGTAGTAGGAAACAATGGCATAATGCAAACCATAAAATAACTGGAGTATATGAGGGCAGGCTGGAGAGTGTGACCATAAGATACATTTTGATCATGCCAGTGCTTGGTTTTGGTGCTACATGTGAACTGACCTTTATTATCTGAAAGATGAATGCGAAATGAGGGGGGACACTTTTTATTTCAGACCCGCTCTAAGTTCCATGTGGCTGTGATATTCTGGGATAATGGACAGTCCTGAAATAAGTAGCATACTTAAATGGGACAGCTGTTGTGCTTTAGATGACAAATCATATATATATATATATATATATATATATATATATATCCATCCAATATTGTTTTATTTCTCTTTTTCCATTTTATATAACAGATGGCTGTTTTGCTTCTTCCTATTTCTTTAGCATAATGTAAACTAAGAGTAGATTCCTTAGACTATAACATCATGTATCATGTCATTCCCTACTTAGGGAAGAATAAAATATGTATGAACCTTCCTGGTTGCTTTAAAAGACATGTCTCTTCTGATGGAAAAAATGGGGACACAACCTGATGAATTTATTCTGCATCAAGTTGTTGTGGCTACCAGAGAGGGATTTTCTATTTAGGTAGAGAATCAGAACTGGTGGACATTGATGTTTAGTAGGAACCTTTTCTCGGTACCATTTACCTTCTTACCTTCTTTCTTTGGTTCAGTGAGAGCAGTCAGAAAACTAGAGGGGCAGTCACCCGCCATGGACTGAGCCACTAGCTATATCAAAGATGGAAGCAACATCAACATATACATCTGATACTCTTCATAATATTACTGTTGCTAAGCTTTGCCACTGCAGGAAATGTATCATGGTCCCTAGCTGTCTTGCATGGGACTTGTTGCTAAGGAAAAGGTCAAGACCAGGAAACTTTTAGAACTTCACAACTGTGTGAACTTCACATCCTGTGCTTCAGGATGTGTGCTGTCTCGTACACACACACACACACACACACACACACACACAAAGTCCTTTTCTTGGTAGAGAGAGTGAGAGCTAGGTCACTGCTGACTCTATAACCTACTTGTTTCATACAACCAAAACTGAACCAGGGTGAAGTAAAAACAGACTAATACAGTATGTCTTTTTTTTTTCAAAAGCTCCTCATGTAAGAGTACTTCAACCTTGTGGAATGTAAATGCTGTAAAGACATGATCCCTAGATTATATTCCTTATTCCAGTCAAGTACTTTAAAACTGTGACCTTGTATGTGGCTTTTGTCATCTCCAAGTGTAAAGATGCAGACAGTAACAGTGGATTTATGGCCCCAAACCTGAATTGCTTTGCCAGCAAGTTCGTGTTTATGCTGGTGTGGAAGGATTGGTGAGCCAGTTTGATATTGCATTCCCTGGTGTGTTTTTTTATGACAAACCGGATGGATTAACTGGGGATCAGTTTAAGGAACGCAAAGGATTTTCAGAGGCAAACCTCAACATGTTTCCCATGCAAAACAAATTAGTGCTCATTTGTTACATGAAGAAGGTGAAAACAAAGGAAAAGTATCTTCAAAGCAAATATGTTACCTGACAAAGGAAGGCCTGTCTCTCAGCACTTAACAATCTGTTGTCAATCTTTTGTTTGTACAATTTAACAGCCATTTCACAAGTCTTGTCTGTCCATGTCTTTTGCGGCTTAAATTAAGTTGAAGATAGCCTAGAAACTACAGGTAGTGCAGAATATGCAACAGCCAGATTGTTGAGTGCTGTCATCAAGTGGGATCCATAAAGATTTGCACTGGCTGCCTATTTGCTACATATGTTGATGTAAAGTGCTGGTGTTGGTCGTCAACAACAACAATTTTATGCTGCTCATTTGACTGGGTTGCCCCAGCTACTCTGGGGAGCTTCCAACAGAATATAAAAACTTTAAAACCTCTCTGTACAGAGCTGCCTTCAGATGTCTTCTAAAAGTCAGATATTTATTTATTTCCTTAGCACCTGATGGGAAGGCATTCCACAGGGTAGGTGTCACTGCCCAGAAGGCTCTCTGCCTGGTTCCCTGTAACTTGACTTCTTGCAATGAGGGAACTGCCAGAAGACCCTCAGAGCTGGATCTCAATGTCCAGGCTGAACGATGGGGGTGCACATGCTTCAGGTATACAGAGATGAAGCAATTTATTAAACCCTACCTGGCTTGGGGCCCATATACTTGGACTGTCTCTCCCACTGCATACTGGCCCATGTTTTAAGATCCATAGGCGAAACCCTGGTTGTGTTTCCACCTGCAGCTGCAGTTCGTGGTGTGGTAAGTGTGAAACAAGGCTATTCTACAGGCACCTTAGGTGTGGAATTCCACCCCTCAGACATAGATCTTTCCTCCACACCAACTGCTTTTAGACTTTTAAGTTTAGGCACCACTTTTTCTTCAGACCTGTAGAGATGGCTGATCAGAAGAGTCACATTTTTGCTGCTGGAATTCTGTTTTATAATGCTGTTGGTTTTATGATTGTTCTACATCTACAGTATATGATGTGTTCTGACACATTACCTTTTTTGGTGTTGCCTTGGTCCAGTTTGCTGTCTGGGTTTTAATTTGTAATTAGTTAATTCCACAACAGTTCGGTTACTAGAAAAGGTGCAGGCAGCAATATTTCAGTGCGTAAACAGAATGTCAGAGAATCTCTTCTGGAGACAGTGAGGGCAATATATATGTGGACTTGCTAGAACAAAAGCATATTGTATTCTAAAATGCCCTTGGATAAATCTCCATTCTTCAGATGATTGAAATAATTCTGAAAGAATAATTTTAGAACATGAAATAGCTTGAGCAGCAGAAATTTACATAAGCACCAACAATTCCTTGGATAGCAATGTTCAAATACTCTTTTTATGACCTCAGCCCCTATCTGTTGAAATGTACTGCATGCAAGAAAACACAAAAATTGAAGACGTTTTTGTTTAAGAATGCTTTCCCTAAAGTGTCACCCCGTCATTGTGTGGGATACTGATAGTAGTGGTTTTTATTGCCTTTAGTGTACCAAGTTTGTAATATTTTGTATTTTATCTTTTTTTTTTTTTTGTATACCACTTTGGTATTCTTTAGTTGTGGAGTGGTTTATAAACCTGCAAAGAAACTTGGGCTGCCATGGTACAAACAAACAAACAAACAAACAAACCCCCTTCAGTTTTTCTAAGAGAAGTCTGGTGGTACCTTAAAGCAAAAAAAAAGCAAGGAAAGGAAAAGAAAGAAAGAAAGAAAGAGAAAAGAAAAGAAAAGTCTAAAAGGGGGCTCAAATCAGCCTGTGTTGCCCCACCAGGAGCTACAGAGACCACCAAGGGGAGCCTTTTGCAGAGAAGCCTCAGTGCAGGGGGCCATATCAAATGATACAATTTCGTTGCCCTGGTCCTTTAAAATGGGTAGGGAATCTCTGACCTCTGGGCCAAATCTGGCCCACGAGGTGATGCCAGGTGTGGGGCAGGTAGAGATGTGGCTGGTTTAGCTGCATGGCTGAATTCCCCTTGGGTGACGTTATTGCACAGCCAAGACATTGATGGGTGATGCCTTAAAGCCTCTTGGATCAGCTGCATGACCAAGTTTCCCATGCCTCCAATAGTTGGGTAGTTGGTTGTCCTTGGGGATCACCAATTCATTGCAGGGAAGGAAATGGTTTCTAAGCTTATGGTTTTAAAAAAACTGCAGACATTCTGAACAGTAAAATGAACTATATGCTGTGGTCACGTTATAGTTTATACTGTGAAAGGAAATTCTGCCTCTTCCATAAAGTGTCCATCAGGTAACCATGTAAGCATTTTATTCTCTAGTCATTAATTATCCTCAAAAGTTTAACAAGTGAAAATCCTTCAACGTGGGATAGAATGAAACCCAGTTATGTGGACCATGGGACACTTAGTTTTCCATTATGTAAAAAACCCCGTTTTGGTTGAGTTGGATATTTTAAACAAATGTTAAAAAGCAAATAACTATGGTTTCTGCTTTTGTTTAACTGTAGAAGTACTTCTGGCAAAAAGCCTGATAATGTTATCTGAATGTTTTATATGAGAGTAAATATACCATGGCTAGGGAATCTGTAGGCTTCCTAATGTTGTTGGACTCCAAACTCCCATCAGCCTCATTAAGCATGGCAAATGGTCAGGGATGATAGGAATTGTAGTCCTACAACACTTGGAGGGCCACACATTCCCTATGCCTGACATAAACACTCAAAGAGATTGGGGCGGGCGGGCAGGAATAGGAACAGACCACCCATTTCTCCCAACATAGGCAATTTCTCCCATGCCACTGTTTTGTAACACTGTGTGTTATTTTGTGAAATAACAAATCCAGTGCCATTTTATTTTACTACTTGATCAATCAGTTCATGCAGGAAATCTCTCTCTAGGTTGCACTGGTCTTGCATACGATCCACAAATTCCTTTTTTCCCTCCTCTGTTGAAATAAGATGCAGCTGACATTAGTCTCTTTGCGTTTTTATGATACGGGGATATGGTGGTATCAAAGCAGTCAGGATGAAAGTACAAAAGCTTCCTGTTTCCAGCTGTTTTCCTCTGCAAAGATTCCCCCCCCCCTTCTTCCAAAGATGATGCTTCCTTTCAAGGGGTTTTTTAATCTGCAAACTGTTTCCTCAGTTTATTTCACTACAGTAAAATGTTTTCCCTTCAGGTCATATCTGTCTCTTTTAAAAATCAACCTGCCCTTTTCAGATTTTTTGTTGCTGTTGCCACTCAGAAGAACAAACCTGCTTTTATAAAGAATGCTTATTGAAGTACAAAGACCAATAAATGTTTTGCCAATGGGACCCACACATAGTGATATAAAATTGGTGGGGCATAATATATAATTGTAGTGTGGAGGTTTTATTGTATTTTGTCTTTTTATTTGTCAGCTTCTCTGAGAGCCATGACTGAAGTATTAAACAAGTATATCCTTGCAACAAAATGTTGCAGTGTGGAGCACTTCTGTTCATATCTCCAGCCACTCCATTCTACCCCTCCCCTCAATTTCTTTTATTTTGTGATTATTAGCTTTTGAGCCAGCAGTGAGATAGGTGCTGCACAAGGTGTTTTTATGGTGTCTAGCGTGCATGCATGCACATGAGTTCATTCATGGATCCTGCTGCTTTTCCTGCACAACCTTTTTCTGTGCAGATATTTCGGTTTATATCACATACCAGTTGAAGTGCCTCATACTTGTTTAAGGAGATGGTTTGGGTATCAGGCTTTGTTAAAACAACTAGGCACTTCAGCAAAAGTTTTCTTCTCTTCTTTGGCAATCACTCGTAGCTGAGTTAGATTGTCTTCCATAAACACGGTTTTTTTAATGACTGCTGGGTGGTGACCCCACCGGGCACGGTAATCCAGTCAGGGGAAAAGGGAGGCAGACTATGTTTAAGGCACCATTTCTAGTCCTTCCTGCTTTTCAAGGTGAGTACACTGGATCCTAAACAGGGCTGCTCAGTCATGGATACAGCTGCCAAGCTGCTCAACTGCCTCATTTCTTGAGTCAGAACGACTGAATCTGTATCCACTGGCCATGTGCCAGTTCATGACTAGGGGCTTCCAGATTTCATGATCCTGCCACCGTTACCATTTGCTGATCGTCATTGGACTTTTGGGGTTTGGGTTTGGGATGGTTTTTTGAAGACGCCAGTGTGTGATAGTTACAGGTAGGTAGCCGTGTTGGTCTGCCGTATCTGAAGAAGTGTGCCTGCACACGAAAGCTCATACCAATAAGTAACTTAGTTGTCTCTAAGGTGCTACTGGAAGGAATTTATTTATTTTTATTTTTATATTTTGTTTTGTTTTGCCTGTGCGTGAATTTGTTTTATGTGTGTAGATCAGTGCATGCTGACCAACGCACAGTCTTCGCAGTAAGGCTCTGTTTCGATGGCATGAGTAGTTACGATGACCGGTAGATTCAGCAGAGGTATCATGAGTGTGATTTGTCTTGTAGAAGTAGTTAGATAAATGTTTGTAAACAGTTCAGAGTCTTGGTGCTCAAAATGGTTTTTTACCTGGAATTGCTACGGAGGAACATGTTGCAGTTGCCAACATGGCATTGTTTTGCATTTACGGAACATGTAAATTTAGTCTAGTTCTGGCTGCTCCAATGGGAAGCAGTTTTCTGGGCTCTGGGAGTACAACTCCTATCACCCCTCACCACTGGCCATGTCAGTAGGTTTCCTAAATATCTGGAGGACATCACATTAGTTACCCGTGTTCTAAGGTCTTTCACAGCTTTATTACAAAAGAAATGTGTGTTACACACAAGTAGATTCGTATTTCAGTATCTTTGATTTCAGTGTGAAACAAATAGTTGTCATTTCAAGAGGAAGTCCAATTGGTGTGTCCATTTATTTGATTAAGTAGTTTGAGCAATTTACTCATATGTTCTGTTCGCAGAACCTTTAACAGCCAGCGTTGCATGGTAGGATGAAAATACTTTTTCCAATAATGAGCCAAAATAGTTTTAACTGTAAACTATGTAGTTTACTAACAAACTGCAAATCATTATGGTGCCCTGCCCCTAAAAGGACAATATTATTAGCTCTCCATCTATATCTTGCTTACATATTTCTAGAAACTTTGCTTATTCAGATGGTGTCACCAAACATGGCATAAATCTTAATTATTTTTTCCAGTAGTTACTCCATATGTTTGGAGAAAACCCTTCATACTGAGTTCTCTGAAAAAAACAGCATATTGTGAAATGTCTGTTTCTATCATGTATTGTCTCCAGCACATTGTCCCCTGTGAACCTCTCCTATGTCTATTGACCATGAAGTTCCCTGATGATTTAATATAAAAGTTTTAATTTAATTTAGGATTACCCTGCCTTTCCTTCAAGAGCCTCAAGGTAGCATATGTCTACTAGGGTACCTATATCAGATTTCAATTAATTTTAGGCATTTGCCACTGTTTGCTTGCTTGCTTGCTTATTATTAACTCAAAATAATAATAACAGATATAACTTTTTAAAAAAATATTTTACATATGCAATTGTTTTAACTGTTTCACATATGTTTTATTATATAGCAAATTGCTTACAGGAAGCAATTAATAAGTGAAACAAACAAACAAACAAATAATACATAAAAACGTAAATAATACCTGGTTCTCCCCCCTTTTCATTCTATTCTTACAAGAACATTATGAAGCAGATTGGGCTGAGAGACAGTGACTGGCCCAAGGTCAGCAAGTGATGTTCCTGACGGAGTGGGGATTTTAACCATGATCTCCCAGAACATAGTCTAACACACTAAGAGCTACGCCACATGGCTCCAAAACCAGGATGAGAAAACAAGGCAGAAGTCCTTACCAAAGAATAATTAGAAACCCAGAGACATGCCAGAGCTCAGGTGGTCCTTGTTTCTCAAGGAGCCAATGGCCAGATTAGGTGTGTGAAGCCAGACAAGAGTAGGAGTGTTCTGTATAGAGAAGCTGTAGGGGAGTCTTACCATATGTGGCTGGGACCATTTGTGCGAGGCTACAGTTGTGCAGTTCACCAGAGAGTGAGTAAGTCAGCACTGTTTGACATAAGGTCGTTAATTTCATCTCCAAGACAAGTGCTGCAACCCTAACCACATCTACTCAGAAGCAAGTCTTACTGGGGCTTACTCCCAGGTAAATGGATTTAAGCTTGCAGCTAGGGTTGGGCAATGTATAGTCCAAAACCAGTTTGAAGTCCATATAGAAGTTACATAATTTTTGAACTGGCAAAATAATGCAAATCATGGTGTGTGTGTGTGTGTGTGTACGCGCAGTTGCTATGCAGAAATCACATTGCAGGAAAAATCGTGAAGCCAGCCAATAACTCCGTCCTTATTGTGATATATCAGTAGATTGCGATGTTTAGCCGGTGATATATCACAATGTTGAAAACCAGATATCACCCAGCCCTGCTTGCAGCCTTAGTTAACTAGTATTTCCTATGTCTTCTTTTCCCTATAATCCACTAATGGTGGTAGGGCCATAAACAAGAATGGGAATGATTTTTTAATAGTTGCTATACCGGCAAGCTATGATAGCTTTAAATAAGACCATCTTCTCAGATCAAGTTTAATGTTAAGAGATTACTGTAATTTACATTTATGAACTCTTGCAGTTTAGCCAGCAATTTCCCATGTATGGCTGTTATATTTTAACTTTAATTGGTCCATAACCACAATTTGTTCCAATGGTGAGAATATCTAGTGGGATTATTTTGGATAATCCCACCTGAAGCACTTTAAAGATGCTGGTCATTGAGCATGGGAGCCTTCTGCTTAAATAGCATGCATTGTGCCTTTGTGCTATATAGCTGCACTTTTGTTTTAGTGGTAACCTGTGCCAGCTAGCCATCAAATTAAGCAGACACTTTATGTTCCTTTCTCTAAAAGTTTTAGGTGAATGCAATCTTCAGGTGAGTGATAAGCCATTGGAAAAGCTCTGCTCTGGCATATTATCATCACATAGTCAAGTTGCTGGTATACTTTCTTCCAAACCTCTGGTTAACCTCTGTAGTCTTCAATATTGCTGTTCACAGCAAAAAGAAAGCCTTATTTTGCAATCTTGCCTCTCCTTTTCTGCTTCTGAAATAGTAGAGTTGGTAATGATGAGCTTTAAATCACTACTCAGTGCTTTAAATAATAATACTTCAAAGACCACCTCTCTCCATATGAACCAACCTTGGATTTTGTGATCATCACCTGAGCCCCCTCTTCGTGTGCCCCCTCCACAGAAGGTCGGGGGGCGCGGTAATACGAGAACAGGCCTTTTCTGTGGTGGCTTCCCATTTGAGCAATGTTCTTCTCAGGGGGACTCGCCTGGCACTTTCATTATACACCTTTAGGTGCCAGGCAAAAACATTTCTCTTCTCCGAGGCATTTAGCTAATTAAACAATTTATAACCTTTTAAACTGTTGGGGGGTGTCATTTTTAACTTTTAAACATTTGTTTCTCTCAACTTCTTCCTTCTTTGAACATTGATAAACTCTTCATATTTAAGGAACATAAGAAGAGCCTGCTGGATCAGGCCAGTGGCCCATCCAGTCCATCATCCTGTTCTCACATTGGCCAGCCATATGCCCGTGGGAAACCAGCAAGTAGAACAGGAGCACAAGAGCATGTTCCGTTTGTAGTAAACAGTGCCGCCTCTGTCTGTTGGAGAGAATCTACCTGTAGGCAGAAACTCTCCATACCATTAATGTAAGAGATGGCAAGTCATGTCCATAGCATATTTCTGCCATCCACAAAGGATGCCCCCTTACCTCTTTGGCTGACAGGAAAAAACAAGAGGAGGTTGGCCTCCTTCACCTCTCTTGTCCCAACTAGCTTGTTACCCCACAATGTATGTGATGGATCTAAGGGATGCCAAGTAGAACTGCTCTCCCTTAATGGTTGGAACCTCTCCCTACCTGGCTGCCTTATTGAATATGCAGATAAAAAAGAGTAAAGTTTCCATTGTTCTTGGTCTGTACCCATGAATGCCTTCAAAGAGTTGCCTGGGATGACCCTAGGTATTTTGCAAGTCAGCCTAAGATCTGTTTTTTTGTAAGTTACTAAGACTATCTTAGATAGTGCATGTAAGTTTCCTTTCTTTTAAACCAGCTTGCCTCTTCTTCTGCTCTCTTAGATGGAACAAATGTGTTCTTTTGGTTTGAACTTCGGAGCTGGTTAAGTTCTTGCCCAGCCATAGGTTCTGGTCTTGCTGTTACTGCCTTGACTTTCCAGTTGACTGCTCTAGCAGAGAAAGAAACAGCCACAGAGGCCCAGAATGAAGATGTTTAGTATAGAAAAGCACGATATGAATTATAGGAACAAAGGAGCATAGAGCGCTGTCTCATAACAAATCAGATAATTGGTCCATCTAGCTCAGTATGGCGAACCGAAGCTGCCCTGGGTTTCAGGCAGGGTCTCCTCTCCCTTCCCTACCAGGAGATGCCAGGGATTGAATCTGAAATCTTTTGCTATCACTGTGCTATAACCCTTTCCCTTGCAGAATGACATGTTGAGGTGCAAGGGAGTAGATGATACTCTGGCAGAAAAACTAGAATTTTTGATGACTAGGTTCAACCAGCTAAACATATCAACATTAAATACATCACTAAATACATTGAATACATTAAAATGTTTTATTTAAAAATGTATTCCTCATTTTCTCAAGGAACTAATATTAACACTGAATTCTGAGTTTAACAGGAAGAAAAAAATTCCAGCTATTAATTCAGTAATCAGTATAATGAGTCAATTTGTTCCTCTATTACAGACTGAAAAACTGGGTTTTGATAAGAGCTTAGGCCTGTGAACTAATTTCACTGCTGATCGTTGTTATTATAAACAATTTATGGACATACAAATGAAGAAGAACCCTATTGCTTCAGATGAAAGGTCTGTCTATTCCAGCATTCTGGCTAACCAGATGGATATGTGACGCCTGCAAGCAGGACATGAATGTAATAACACTCTCTTGACTTATGATCTTTGGTCACTGGTATTCAGATGTGTATTACCTCTGATAATCTTTCTATTTTTCCAGTCACATTTTAATCAGTTTTCTTTGGGCACAGGAAGTGAGAAGTTCCCCTGTAAAAAGCTTTTCATTAATTTCAGTGGAATACATGAAAGAATGTGATTAGCTCAGCTCCATTGAAATGAATGGGGCAGCTTGCTACACACAAATGAGCTGTGTGCATCTGTGATTATGTGTGGCTTTCTGGACTGGGATATGTATCTGGGAATTTGAATGAGGCTCTTCAAATACAGGTCCAACACTAAGAAATTATTACCAAGATACAGCACTGTGTGGTTATTACTTGATGTGCTTTGTGTCCCTTGAAAGATGTCCTGCAAGGTATGTCAGATTTATCTGACCTGCCCAGTAACCACGTAGGAAATTAAATATGGATGTAAATATGTTAAAGAGACGCCTCTTATCCATGAATTAATATTATCTATTTATATTAAGCAAATCCACACACTGGTTCACATCATTAAGCCATCAAAGCAGTGCACACAGTAAAACTAGTATAAGACACAAGTTCTAAGAACAATGCAATCAATTAAGCAATCTCTAAAACAATAAAGCCAGCCATACAAACTCTAAAAGCAACAAACCATTTCATAATATGTAATATTGATCTTCCATACAGGATGGGGTTCCACCTTGGGGAAAGCATTCCTAAACAAAAAAGAACATATTCAGTAAGTGACCAAACACATATCACTTTAGGCGCCTCCCTGGTTTTGGCTGGCAGTTTTGATTCCATAGAGCTGGAGTCGCAATAATGGTTTGTAGTACAGTCTTAAGTGCTCTTCTGGGGCATATGGTACTCTGAGCATTTCCCACCACCACAAAGCACAGTTCTTTGGCTGGGATAGAGTGGGCAAGGTGGCCCATTAAATATTCCAGTCCCAGGTTGTTTAGGACCTTAAATGCTGAATGTGGGACCTTGAACTTCACTTGGTAGCATATTCACAGTGAGTGGAGCCCCTGCATCAGAGGTGTTGCATGATATCAACATGTTACCCTGCCAATAATGATTGCAACTTTGTACCCCTCGTTGAGAAATGATGATAATCTTCCTAGAGCATTAAAATGTGGATAAAGCTTTGTAAATTCTATCTTGATGATTTAATAATAGTGGTAATCAAAGCAGCAACAATACATAATGATTTATGATGGTTCATGCCAGTTATTCTGTTTACATACACAATTGTGTTATTCATCTCACTCAGAAGTTCCTGTGACTTGCTTGTATTCTTGTTGCCTCACTCATTTGCTATGTAAAGCTTATAGAACATACATTAAAAAGTATCTCCCTGTCATGATGATACACATGCATTATTCTGGCCAAAACACCGAGTTTTCCTAACAAGGAGCTCTAATGTAGGGCTTTGGTTTATAGCTTGGGCAAAAAGCATGACATTTATTTCTCCTGTCCAGTGCCCAAGTCAAACTGCATTGCAAGTGATTTGTAGCATCATTGAAGACCAATATTACTTTCTCTTGTGCAAATATTAAATGATGGAAACTGCATAGAAACACATAATGCTCTACTTTTTATTACACCTACTTTATTCTCCCACGTACATTCTCAGTTGATAAATGTATATGCATATATTATTTATCTGTTCTTGTAAAGAGGACGCATAATTGCCTATTAAATATGTTAATTGCGTAAATATATCTTGCTCAATCTCATTTTCTTTTCTGTTTATAAAATAAATGTTTTAGTTGAATTGGGTAGCATGCTGGTAAGTGAAAATAGTACTAGTGGCTTTAAGCTTTGTAAACACCTTAAAATGGTGGAGAACACATTAGCTTAATGTTAGGATGACTTTCACAACAGGAGAGAATTAAAAGAGTTATCTGCAAATTAGTAGTACATGCTTTGCAGATAAAAAGCTCCAACTCTTCTTCTTTTGAGCCTGTAAATGCAACCCAAGTTTAGTAACCAAGGCTTTGGTGGAAAACCTCAAAATTACATAATGGGATATCCAACTTGGTGAGCTCCAGATATTGCTGAATTACAACTCTCAACATTCCTGACAATTTAGCCATGCTGGCTGGGGGTTGATGTGTGTTGGCGTAACAACATCTGGAAGGCACCCCAAGATCATGCAACTTGATAAAATGTTCTTACGTTTGCCTCGCGGAATGACATTTCTCTGGCCAGGAGAGCAGGAAGAGAGAATGGTTTATTGGTTGGTTGTTTCTCACCCCCCATTGCAAGCAGCTGGTTGGTTGGTTGTTTCCTTTATCCTGTTGTACGCAGCTCTGAGGATAACGTGAGTTGTAAAGTAGCCTAGAAATTTAGAAAGAAATAGAGAACAAATTGAGAGGTTGTCCTAAAAATGGAATTAGGACAAAGATGTAGGAGCAGCAGAATGGAGGATCTAGCTTACTGGTTTATGTGGCCATGAGAACTAGAAAGGCACAGAGTGAAATGAGAACTCCCAGAATGCCATAATGTTCTGGATACTTGGCTCAGTACTTGCATTGTACATATAAATGGACAGATTAGATACTATACTGCCAATGGCTTATTGATTAGTCTGAACATCATATGAAAATGTGATGGGTTGTTCACTAGGAAGAAAGTTTAAGTGAATTGATAATTTAGTTAAGATTTTTTTTTTTTTAATTACTAGAATTTTGGCACAATTTTTGCAACATTTATCCAACACTTGAACTTCCTTCCTGTGTTTGGCAGCTTTAAACAGAGCTGGTTCCACCAAATGTCAAGCATGTATTTTCATTTACATCTGTGTATTTTAAGGCTCAGAGCAGCAATCAAGAGGGCTGCATTCCCATTCACCATTTCCTCTGTATTTTATTTGTGTTAAAGTAAAACGAAATGGCATAAGGTTTCTACATGTAAACACAAATGGAGTCAAAGAATTCTTAGCAGGAATAGCACTACTACCCTTCCAAACACAGGAAACCAAATTTTTGGCTGTTTCATTAAGTGCATTCCGTCTGTCATAAGGCATGTTTGTGATGGTACATCTTATTCCTGCTTTCTGCTTATGGCAGTGCTTCCCAAACTTTTTGAGGTTGTCCCTCCCCCTTTTTTTCTGCTGGGCCTCCCAAAACCAGCACCAACCATCTGTTCCACAGTTGAGCATACAGATATCCTTGCATGCTGTTGTGTTTGTACAGTCTGCTGCTGAGTGTAGGGATCTGCTGCAGAGTGCAAAGGTTGGGGCATTAATCCAATACGGTCATTAGAATATTGACAGGATTTGCCTGACCCCTCCTAAGACCATAGGCAGAGAAATATGCAAGAAAGCAAAGCATTAAACACCATGAGGGTGCAAAGTCGAAGATCCATTATTCCCCACAAATCCAGTGCAGACTATTGATGGTCCTCTGGGAGCATTCTGGTTTCAGGTGGAAGGAAAACCTGTCTGCCTCAGTGCTCAATTTCTCCTTATAATTTTGTGCCCCTACAGTGTTGTATGCATCTGACCAGGAGCTTGCAGCACTCTTATGAGAACCATGGCATTGTGGCATGCTCTCCTGTTGGTAGTAAAGGACGCATGATATGGATGCGGGTGGCTTTGTGGTCTAAGCCACTGAGGCTCTTGGGTTTCCCGATTGGAAGGTTGGCGGTTCGAATCCACATGATGGGGCGAGCTCCTGTTGGTCTGTCCCAGCTCCTGCCAATCTAGCAGTTCAAAAGCATGCCAGTGCAAGTAGATTAAAAGGTACCACTGTGGTGGGAAGGTACACAGCATTTCTGTCCGCTCTAGATTCTGTCACGGTGCCCCATTGTGCCAGAAACGGTTTAGTCATGCTGGCCACTTGACCTGGAAAGCTGTCTGTGGCTCCCTCGGCCTGAACGGTGGCTCCCTCGGCCTGAAGGTGAGATGAGCACCGCAACCTCATAGTCGCCTTTGACTGAACTTAACTGTCCAGGGGTCCTTTACCTTTTACCTTTACCTTTTATAGGACGCATGGTTTTTAAAACAGGAAGTATATTTCTCCATTAGAAAGGGCCTGTGGATATACAAGTTTTTCCCTTTCTCCCAGCTCTGTTCCTTGTTTTTGTAGCTAAACATTGATTGCACCAAGATGTGTGGTTTGTGGGCACAATATATGGCACCTTGCTGAAACGACACAGGTTTGTGTTTGGTCAGTGCCTGGATGGGAGACGAACTTGGAAACCCATGATTTTTATTTCCATGATGGAAGAGAGATGGGATATAAATGTAGCAAACAAAATGAAATGCTGCAAGCACCATAACTCATTGCATTAATTAGTGCTGGAGACCAAACACCCCCTCCAATCCTTCCCATGCCTCTGCCAACCTTGACTTCTCAAGGCTTCCCCTTTGTTGCATACTTCATTCCCATCTGACTCTACTTGCCACACGCCTTCATTTTCTTGTAATTATTTGAGGCTATGAACTTGCACACAAGGCTTGTTTAAACAATGCTCGTGAATCATGCTATCAGGCTCGCCTGTGCTAAACAATACCTATCTCCTGGTGACCAGAGCAGGAAAGCCTTTTATACATTGGAATAAAGCTGTTTCCAGGGGTTGTTGAGATGTCACACATTACTTACATCTTCATGTGTAGGCAGATAGGCTTTTTGTGGGTTGGTAGCATTTCTGGACACATTTCCATGGCTTCTTTACATGGGAAGGTTTATGAGTACATGCTTAAATGACTTACTGGTTTGGCAGTTTGATGAGTCATTCATCTACATGGAAGAATCATCAAAGCTATTTTTTGACCGTGATTAATCATGCAAGATGACACTGGGGTATGGAAAAATTGATCTCTTCTTCCACACCCTGTTCAGCTTCTTGAGGTCTTTTCTGCAAGTTTAGTTTACTGTGCAATCAGTGCACATTTGCATTTTTCCTATCTGTTGCACAAAGTACAAACATCATCCGCTAAGACCGTATTTCTGTTGAAAGGCTGTTGTGTATTCCCAGTCCATGTAATACAGTTTTTTAAAAAATAAAATGTGACTATTGATACCCATTGCCTGCTCCAGGTAGTGCATCCTTTCCAGGCCTGGCAAATGTCAGAGGCAAATATGGTCTAATCGGACAAGTTTAGGGTCCAGGGGGTCAGACAAGGATAAAAGTGACAGAGACAGGCGACACAGTGTAAGATGGGCTGGTTATTAGGCTGTGGAACTGGAAAGGTTATTATGCTTGTTGTTTTCTTTCACAAACAGTTTGCTCAGATGGAAGTACCAAACCTGGAACAACAATTATACAAGGCCAACTAGGAACCACAAAGTCACCTACATTTTCAAGGTGGGCTGAGAAAGCAGCAGCACCATCTCTGGCCATCGCAGGGATGGCACTGGACTAAAACAGGTATCAGGTTAGATGGTCCTGCTAGCTAAGGATGATGGGAGTTATGGTCCAAAAAAAGCTGGAGATCCAAGTTTGGGAAACCCTGCCTTGGACTGACTGAATGGTTGAGGTGTCTCAGAAACATCATTTGCAGAAAGCTTCCAAAAATGGATTTCTAGAACTGAAATAAGAAGCAGCTATCAATATTAAAAATTCCATGGTTACAAAAGTTAATAGTTCAATAGTGCAGACATATGCAAATTATGGGAATTCTGAATCTTAAAATAATCAAATTTACTTGATTCTTATGGTCTTCCTGTGTTTTCAAGATTGCCAGTTGTATCTAATATAGTTGTTTAAATTCTATGTATAGTCTAAATGGAACTTAAATTTGTTTGAATCTAACTGATAACTGATGCAAATCTCAGTTGCTGAGTTTAGCTTTTTTATTTATTCTCATACTCTTGCTATTTGCATTTAACCTTCTTTTCATCAGATCTCCACAGGCTTAATCCGCAGAATTATTTTTAACGTGATGTTTGTTCTTCTTAAGAACTGGGAAATGGTTCTGTTTCTAACTCAAGTTTTGTTTTGTTTACCCTTGTGTGTTTGGGGCTAATCTCCCCGTTTTCTAGAAATGTAAATGCTGGGAATTAACCAGCCTTTTCTTAACTAGAAATAAGCAAAGTCCAGCTGCTACTGTGGTCTGTAAAGTTTAGGATAATATTGAATTTATATAGCAACGTGATTGAGTTTGCATATGGTGATGAATGCTGTAGAAACAAAGGTTGGATCCAAAGTTTCCTTTCCACCAGTTGAAGGTATCTGCTGCTCAAAGAAGGGATGTTCTATACTTTGCTCTAGGCGGTTGTGTGAGAAAATGCAAAATGGCGGCGGGGGCGGGTGGGGGGAGGAATTCTGCAGCTTCTTACATTAGCATAAGCATGGTAGGTTCTGTGCACACTACCTATTTTTTCATCATATGACGTTTTGCCTGGGTTTTACAAACATGTTTGCAGTAAAGTACAAGTGACTTATTTCCTGGCACTCAGAATTCTTAGGATCTACTGCTAAGAAATTTATGGAAGAGAATCTCTTTGTTGCTGTAGTTCTGTGGCTGTGAAATATAAAGATATGGGAAAGGCCATCCTTAAGAGCCGCCTTTCTCAACCTTGGGTTCCTAGATTTTGTTGCGACTGCAACTCCCATCAGTCCTCTCCAGCATGGCCAGTAGTCAGGGATGATGGGAGTTGTAGTTCAAGAAGATCTGGGGACCCAAGGTTGAGAAAGGCTGCTTAAGGGAGTGGAGAGAAAGCAGAATGAAGGGTGAAAGAACCGCTAAATACTGTCCTGCTTCAGGCACAGAGAAGCAAGATCAGGCAGCAGCAGCAGCAAGAGAGACAGACCTCAGTTAAGTTCTTGCCATGCACCTGAATGTTGACAGCCAAGGGCTTACCCATATTTCCTATTGTTCCACTGCTTTCCCCTGGGGAAAACCACTCTTTAGTGCTCAGTCAGAGCAAACAGCAGTTCGGGTTTTTCTCAGGATTCATGTTCGCTCTGATTGGCCACTAAAGAGCAGGTTTTCCTTGGGAAAGGAGCGGGGCAAGGGGGAAACCGCTCAGAACCATGCCTAGAAAGCACAGACCACGCAGAAAACCACTTGGATCTGTGCTCTCTAGGCAAGTGGAAGTGTGTACAAGCTCTAAATTGGAATATTATTTTGGAAACCATGATTTGGGGTTTAGCCCTTAGTTAACTGTTTATGTTATTGCCTTTGTAAATGTACTCAGCATTCCTCAATTCAGCTTTATTTTGGTGAGAATGAAGTGTGTATTGAGTTCTTTATATGTGCAAATGCTTAGCTGGCTTCTTGAATACAGATTTAGCAAATTAAATTTAGGTGCCAAATCTTTTTTATTATTTTTTTAAGCAGCATTTTCATGATCAATAGTGACACTGACTAAGATGCTATAATTCATTATGGTTACTTATTCTATAAAATAAACTACATAATATATGTGAACAACAGCATTAACCTGGTTATTCCTTCCACGTCTTATGGGAACCCCAGCCATTTCCCTGGATTGCAGTGATGTATTGAGGTTGTGCTGCCAACTTTTAATGAGATTACTAATGTGGCGTAACCGTGTAGCAAATTATTAAATGCTATTCCATATGATTATTCAGTTTATTTTGGTAATTTGAGATTTTCCCTCATTATAAATCAGACTATGTCGAGATTATTATTTTTAACTCAAAGTTAAATGAAGGCCAACATTTAAACCCTCAATCATATAAAAAATCACGGTGGACAACTCATGGCAGAAGACATCAAATCCTGTAGTAAATAACTAAAAAATGAGATCTTTCCCCTCCTTAAGGTTTTTTTTTAAAAAAAGAATGTCACTTATTTTTCCAAATATATTTTAATAGCTTTGATTTTATGAATGTAGATCTTTGTGCAGGGGGTCTTTGTTGTGCCAAAAACGGACCCTCCTTTCTATTGTGCAGGAAACAAATGTTGACATTAAAAAAAAATCAACTTCTAGGAATTCATTATCTAGCTTTAATTACCTGAGCACAGTTCTTCCTAATATTTCATGGCCTGCTAAGCCAAATATCATGGCATCATTGCTATTCTGGCAAGAAGTTGGCAGGCTCAACTAAAATAATGATCAGGACCACCTGCTCAGAGTGTTGTGATTGAAACAGATGAGGAACGCCATGGAAATGTTTCATTTTGTCTTCTGTAGGTGACATTTAGGTAGCTTTCATGACTGATTATTTATTGTGGCATACAGTCCCAATGAATTTGGAGCATCCTCCCCAGGATCAGCTTCTTGGAGATTTCCCCCCTCCCATTTATCTGTTTGGAAAGCTCTTGCCACTGAATATGATTGTCTTTAGCTTTTTTTGTCGTTGTAAAGCTACTGATCGTAAACAATATGAACTGTTATTTCATAGCAGAGGACTTGAATTCAGCCCTTAGCAATGGTGTGGCATGAGATTGTGGGAATTGAAAGTGAGGAATCCCTTTCATGGGATTCAAAACAAGAAAATGTTTTATGAAAGCTTTTGCATCATGGCAGGCGGGTGGCGCTGTGGGTAAAACCTCAGTGCCTAGGGCTTGCCGATCGCATGGTCGGCGGTTCGAATCCCCGTGGCGGGGAGAGCTCCCGTCTTTCGGTCCCAGCTCCTGCCCACCTAGCAGTTCAAAAGCACCCCTAAGTGCAAGTAGATAAATAGGTACCGCTTTATAGTGGGAAGGTAAACGGCGTTTCCGTGTGCGGCTCTGGCTCTGGCTCTGGCTCTGGCCAGAGCAGCTTCGTCACGCTGGCCACGTGACCCGGAAGTGTCTCTGGACAGCGCTGACCCCCGGCCTCTTAAGTGAGATGGGCGCACAACCCTAGAGTCGGACACGACTGGCCCGTACAGGCAGGGGTACCTTTACCTTTTTAGGCAGGAGAAAGCTGCTTGGCTTTGTGGTGCCATTTATGTTAGATGAAGGGAAGGTTCTGTTCCATCTCCCCATTTTTTCGGATCTGTGATCAGGCTACATCAGGAATACCTATACTCAGCTCTGTGCATAAGCTTTATTCACGTAATGGCTGAAAGTTGCTTTCTCTATCCTGAAAGCTAGAATTACACCCTATGGCTTTACCCTGCTCCAGGCACCAATTCAGCACCTCCACCACCTCACGTGACTCAGATGTCAAGGAGAAATAGAACTGTGAGTCATCAGCATATTGCTGATACTTCACCTACATCCTTGGATCATTCTCTCATAGACACCATGTAGACGTTAAAAGGTTGGAATGATGTAGAGTCCTGTGCTTTCATAGCATAAATGGCATGGGCCAAGGAGTAATCCCTCAGTGCCATCATCTAGAAATGGGGTCCAGCTCTGAGGTCCAGCTCCGAGGGCCTTCTGGCGGTTCCCTCACTGCACGAAGTAAGGTTACAGGGAGTCTCGTGCTGTGAAACGCCCTCACATCAGATGTCATGGAAATAAACAACTATCTGACTTTTAGAAGATACCTGAAGGCAGCCCTGTATCGGGAAATTTTTAATTTCTGATATTTTACATTATATATATATATATATATGCTGTATCCTGCCAAGCTAGCAGTTTGAAAGCACGTCAAAGTGGAAGTAGATAAATAGGTACCGCTCTGGCGGGAAGGTAAATGGCGTTTCCGTGCGCTGCTCTGGTTCACCAGAAGCGGCTTAGTCATGCTGGCCACATGACCCGGAAGCTGTACGCCGGCTCCCTTGGCCAATAAAGCAAGATGAGCGCCGCAACCCCAGAGTCGGACATGACTGGACCTAATGGTCAGGGGTCCCTTTACCTTTACCTTTATATATGCTGTAAGCCTCCCAGATTGGCTGGGGAAACCCAGCCAGATGAGCAGGGTAGTAATAATAATAATAATAATAATAATAATAATAATAATAATAGAAATGGCCCTGAAGGTAGGGGTGAAACCACCATATCACTGTGCTATGAAGCCTAACCACAAGAATACCATGGTTGATGTTATCAAAAGTCACTAAGAGGTCCAATAGAATTAACAGAGACACATTCTCCCTGTCACCTTCCCATATCTATTAAGACTGACCAAGGTAATTTGTGGACCCAACCCAGGCAGGATTGAAATGGAACCAGCTAATCAGTGCTTTTGAAGAGAATCTGGAGTTGCACATCATCACCCAACTCAAGCATCTCTTCCAAGATTTGTGACTGGTGCAGGGAGCATTTCTTAAGGAGCAATTGCACATGCACTTATTTCAAGATGGTCAGAACCAAACACAGACAATTAATCCCTCTTTCCTAGATATGATTCGCCATAAAGGACAATAGTTTAACAAACCAAATATAGCCAACATCCTTCCAAGCACCTCATCTGCATCTGCAAGCCAGAAAACTGGGCCAGATTGCATTCTAGCTTTCCCCAAGCTGGTGCCTCCATCAGATGTTTTTGGACTATCAACTGTGGTCAGCCTCAGCCAGAATGATCATTGGTCAGGGATGATCAAGAGTTGTAGTGCAATGCATCTGAAAGGCACCAAATGGTGAAAGCCTGCTCTAGACACACTCAGTCAAAACTGGATGCAAGCTAAATTGTTCAGCAAACATGATGTGGTGAGACTCCCAGACGCAACCATGAGTGATATCCAGACACTCTTCTCTCTGTGTGAGTGAAAAATAGGAAAGCACAGGAAGAGAGGTGACAGTCCTGATACTAACTGAGGCAATCTCTGTGTATTCTATATATGCAGTGGGTGGTTCAACTTATTTGTATAACTCATTGATTTGTGCCTTGCTCTTTAAGCATTTTAGTAATAAATTATTTTACCAAGGAGAAAGTATGCTTTTGATATTTCACATCTTGCCTTTATATATACAGTGGTACCTCGGGTTACATATGCTTCAGGTTACATACACTTCAGGTTACAGACCCCACTAACCCAGAAATATTACCTTGGGTTAAGAACTTTGCTTCAGGATGAGAACAGAAATCGTGCTCTGGCAGTGCAGCGGCAGCAGGAGGCCCCATTAGCTAAAGTGGAGCTTCAGGTTAAGAACAGTTTCAGGTTAGGAACGGACCTCCGGAACGAATTAAGTACTTAACCTGAGGTACCACTGTACTTCAATGTGGAGGTTATTTGGAAGGGATACATATTGCAGTGTAATTTTGTTTACAATTTATATAGCTACCTCCTGTTAATTAAACTTTTTTGAGCCCTATTGTTGGTGTGTGTGACCCAGTGGTGGAACACATGATTTTTAGGTTTGAGTTTATTGCCCGCCATTTCCAGTTAGGAAATTTAAGCTTGCAGTTTTTTGTGTGGAGGGTGGGGACTTTTGCTTGAGATACTGAAGGGCAGGTCTGAAGTTATGTTGCCTGTCGAGATTTACTGCTTGTTTTGAAGGATCGTTGATGCAAGTCTAGCTTTGTTCACAAAATCTAAACTTCAACATCGCTGCAACAGTTCCCTTAGAAAACTCGCACCCTATCATTGCTTCCCTATTCTTGCCAGAATTAAATTTAGGTAGGTTTCTTGTTGTGACATTCAAGACTGGGTGGCTGTTGTTATTTTAAACTTTACTTGGCAACTCAGATTTATACTTTCTTCTGTGGACTTTAAAAGATAAAGCTCAGAGCATTTGTGCTTTATAAATTTGGCATGGCTCATATGGAACTGACAGTTGTGAAAAGTTATACTTTTAAATTACCTATGTGTACATGTGTGAATATGGGACAAGTGTTCACTGTGAATAAATCAGTTCTAGTAATATTGCCAACTTTATTCTGCAGGGAAGGGAATTTCCTTAAAAGAGATTTTGGTCAACAGCTTGAGAGAAGGGCAGAAAAGCCTAGCATGTCATTAACTCTAGGATATCAGCAATGGATATTGTGTTTAATGCCTTATCCATCCAAGTCACTGTGCCCCAGGGGTCTAATTTCACACATACCATTCATTTCTCAGGGATTTTAGTATCAAGTTATGATATCTATGTGTGTAAAAGTCCCCTCACATTAATCACCACAGACAGAGATTTCATATCACCTGATCTTACTCTCTGCACCTGCTATACTTTTCAAAGAAATCAACCCACAGGTTCAGCTGAGTATTTCCAAGGTGATAGGAGTAGGAATAATTAAGTCTTAAACTCACTAAAGTCTCATTAGACTCAGTGGGACTTGCTTCTGAGTGGGGTTGTACTGCAACTGACATCCATCCATCCATGCATCCATACATGTGTGAACTAGAGCAGAGGGTTTTCCAGAGCTTATCATTCCTGTATATCAGGGAATGTTGGGCTTCCATCAGTCCCATCACTCCCTTCAGCATATATATATATGTATATGTATATATGCTACCCTTTCTTTTTAAACTGATTTAAATAGCAGTAACTCTGAACATCAATAAAATAAAACACAGCAGAAAAATATAAAAGCATATTGTTAAAAGTTAGTTATTTTAAATAAGAACATGCTTATTGTATTTAAAATAGGTACAAGCATTGTTGTTGGCATTCATTTGTCTCGAGATACAATGGAGTGCGTCTCTGGGGGTGGAGTCAAGCCCTTGTGTTAGCAGTACCAATGTGAACTCAATGGGGAGCAAGCCTTGACAGTGTGTATGGAGGTCCTGGGTTGCCCCACTCTCGGCATCACTGATGTGGTCTAAACAATGTGTCCTTCACCAGAGGTACTGCCCCTCCCCTAACACTCCCTACACCAATAGTCAGGGGTAGGCAACCTAAGGCCCGGGGCCCGGATGCGGCCCAATCGGTCTGGGAATCAGCGTGTTTTTACATGAGTAGAATGTGTGCTTTTATTTAAAATGCATCTCTGGGTTATTTGTGGGGCATAGAAATTTGTTCAAATTTTTTTTTCAAGATATAGTCCAGCCCACCACATGGTCTGAGGGACAGTGGACCAGCCCACGGCTGAAAAAGGTTGCTGACCCCTGGTATATATGCACTTTGGCTTCAGGCAGAGGAAAAATGCAGTTTTCTGCTCTGCCTCACCCAGCGAAATGCCTTGGTCCAGCCCAGTAAGTACTTCCACCCACACTTCTGCAGAAGGAGAATAAGTTCATTGGGTTCAAGTTGTCTCTGGACTCCCCCATTGAACATCTTAAAGGTCTCCTTTGTGGTATTATTATTAATTAATATTGAATAATAAAATACCAACCATCCCACAGACCCAGGGCCAGTCCCACATCCTCCTGAGTAAAGGCTGGTTAGATTTTATTGTGCTTGAGCAACTTAGCAAACTTTTCCAGTTCCTCTGAGGTACTAATAGGAACCTCATAACACAATTAAGATTAGGGCCTGCTTTGTGGCCAGTGGCCAGAGATGATGAGAGTTGTAGTCCAGCAACATCTGAAGGTTGACCAGTTCCACACCACTATTGTATATTTTATATCAGACCTGTTTTTCTTTTTCAAGTTCTACTGCGCACCCTGAACTTCTTGCTGTTAATGGGATTTGTACCTCCTTGCCCTCTGATAAACTGTGCTACTCACAGACAAGAGAAGCTTCTGTTAAAAACTTGTTTTTTTCTCTTCCTCAGAATCATTTAACGCTTAAAGGTGGTTGTGGTTGTTTCTTTGAAGGAACGAGCCATCATGCATTTTAAAGAATTTGTCTATTTTATAACTCAAAATTAGTAATTCTCCTGTTGAAAGCTATATGATTGATGATCTCCGGCAGACTAGGGACAAAGATGAGAGCTGTTTCCTAGTTCTGCTGGATCTCTCAGCGGCGTTTGATACCATTGACCATAACATCCTTCTGGACCGTCTAGAGGGGCTGGGAGCTGGGGGCACTGTTATACAGTGGTTCCGCTCCTTCCTTCTGGGCCGAGTTCAGAAAATGGTGGGGGGGGGATGAGTGTTCAGACCCCTGGGCTCTCACTTGTGGGGTGCCTCAGGGTACTGTCCTCTCCCCCATGCTTTTCAGCATCTACATGCAGCCGCTGGGAGAGATAATCAGGGGGTTTGGGCTGGGTGTCCATCAATATGCGGATGATACCCAGCTCTACCTCTTTTTCTAATCAGAACCAGTGAAAGCTGTGAATGTGCTGGAGGCAGTTGGAGGATGAATGGCGGCTAACAGATTGAGGTTTAATCCTGACAAGACAGAAGTACTGTTTTGGGGGGACAGGAGGCGGGTGGGTGTGGAGGACTCCCTGGTCCTGAATGGGGTAACTGTGCCCCTGAAGGACCAGGTGAGCAGCCTGGTAATTTAGACTCACAGCTGTCCATGGAGGTGCAGGTCAATTGTGTGTCCAGGGCAGCTGTTTACCAGCTTCACCTGGTATGCAGGCTGAGACCTTATCTGCCCACGGACTGCCTTGCCAGAGTGGTGCATGCTCTGGTTATCTCTCACTTGGACTACTTCAATGCGCTCTATGTGGGGCTACCTTTGAAGGTGACCTGGAAACTACAACTAATCCAGAACGCGGCAGCTAGACTGGTGACTGGGAATTGCTGCCAAGACCACATAACATCGGTTTTGAAAGACCTATATTGGCTTCCAGTACATTTCTGAGCACAATTCAAAGTGTTGGTACTGACCTTTAAAGCCCTAAACGGCCTTGGTCCAGTATATCTGAAGGAGCGTCTCCACCCCCATCGTTCTACCTGGACACTGAGGTCCAGCGCCAAGGGCCTTCTGGTGGTTCCCTCACTCTGAGAAGCCAAGTTATAGGGAACCAGGCAGAGGGCCTTCTCGGTAGTGGCACCTGCCCTGTGGAAAGCCCTCCCACCAGATGTCAAAGAGAACAACAACTACCAGACTTTTAGAAGACATCTGAAGGCAGCCCTGTTTAGGGAAGCTTTTAATGTTTGATCCAATAGTGTATTTTAATATTTTATTGGAAGCCGCCCCAGAGTGGCTGGGGAAACCCAGCCAGATGCGTGGGGTATAAATAATAAATTGTTGTTGTTGTTGTTGTTGTTGTTATATACTGAGAGCTTTCAGGATTTAGGAGCTTCCTACTATTTGAAATCTTGCACAACCTGCAGCATATATCCTCACACATTGGTGCTAATCCAAATTTCTCCTACCTTTGTTTCACGGCAGGTCAGCTGTGTTTCCGGTCCACTTCATTCCCCCTTAGTGCTGGCATCTTCCCCAACGCTTCTCACATGATAGCAATAACAGCAGCAGCAGTTCTCTGCACAGAGAAGGCATCTTGGTAGCATTCCAAATGGAGGGTTTGCTCCTTAAGGAGCAAGGAAGCCACACGTGGGACATGCACTCTTCTGGAGCCTTTCAAATGGAAACAAGCTTACTCGCTCACACATGATTAGCCACCTGGGGACCTTGATGAACATGGGTAGATGGAAAGCATACCTCCCTTTGGTGTAAGGTGCAATCATAGTCCAGAATGTGGTCCAATTGATTAAAACTTAATAACGAAAAGCTTACACGAGCCTCTCAGCTATTTAATTTCATAGCAGGAAACGAATTCTGTGGATATGCTGATGATAAGAGACCTTATTCCTTCCCCCACCAAGGTGAGGTGGTGAATTCACTTACAAAAAGTTCTGGAATGGAACATGGTTTAGTGGTATTGGGGGGGGGGGTCTATGCTCACTTATCATTTTTCACAAAGGACGTATTTTTAACTGCAATATCTGAAGGGCCACTATCATTGGTTCCACCTATTCTTTGTGAACCAAATAGTACAGTCACACCTCGTGTTGCGTTAGGTTCATGTTGCGTCTTTTCGGCTTGCGAACGCGGCAAACCCCGAAGAGTATACTTCTGGGTTTCGCCACATGTGCGTGTGCAGAAGTGTTCTAGGCTCGTCACACATGCGCAGAAGTGCTCTATCGTGCTGTGCGCATGTGCAGAAGTGATGCTCTAGTTACTGACTTTTTAGGGTGCAAGCAGCATCCCGGAACAGATCGAGTCCGTAGGTAGAGATACCACTGTACCTCAGTCAGCCCTGTCCTACCGGTGTGAATAGCAATGGAGGCTTTGGACAAAGTTTCCCTTTTTTATATGGCCCCTCCCATTTCAGGTATATAAGTGAGAAGTTGAGATAAATGAAGGGAGAACTCTGGGTGAATGCAGACACTTACCCCATGAAGAAATCAGTGATGCGTGCCTGCTTCTTAAATGTGTGATCACAACTTGTGATGAAAGAGGACAACACAGAAGACTGTGTTGGTGAGGTTGGAAACTTTGACAGAAATCTGAATCGATTGACTGCAATGCAGCCATATACGTAATTTAATAAACCAGGAATTGTTTTTTGAAAGCCAAGTAACTTGCTCTTCAACCAGTTTTGAAACCCTGGTTTTAAAGCACAGAAAAAGGCCGGAACCTAGAGGATAAACATCTAAAAGATTTTTTTTAAAGTAATTTAGTACTGGGGACATACTGTTGCCCCCTGACAAAAATGCTGAGGGTGATCTTGAAACGAAAAAAAAAAAATTAGGGAGCCATCCAAATGAGAATGTGTTAAGATTAATATCTGATGAACCTAATCACAAAACACATGAACTTACATGTGTTTAGCGATTGCATACTATGGGCTTTCTTGCTACAGAAAAAAACCCCACTTCAAATACCAAAACTTTAGTGAGATTTTCTTTTACAAAAACAGCAAGGATTTCGTTATTTCAAAGGTAATCAGCACCCGGTATTGTAATTCTGCAGGGAAAACAAGCTCTTCTCTAAGAAGATTCCTTCCCATGAAATTCTATAGCTTGAGGAAATTGCATATGCATGCAACATAGTCATTCATAAACCACTAATGCAGACCATTATAACCATGCAGCCATGTGGGAAAAGTGCAGAACTGTTACCATTTTGTAAGGTTCTCAACTTTTGCCACACATTAGAATGCCTGATAGGAAAAGAAAAGGTGCCTTATATTTGTGTTAAAACAGATGACTTAACAGCCATACGGTCGAACACCTTACCACATTTTTAGTTGCTTGTAGTCACCTTCTAGAAGGAGAGTTGCACTCATGTAAAGATTTGTTTCGTGAGTAGAACTTTTCATCTGTGAATGGAAGCTGCTTTCTTTTCGTGGAGGTTGAACTTAGGATCCAAGCCACATTCTTCATTGCAATTAATTACAATTTAGAAGAGTTCAGCTTTAAGTCAAAGCCAGTAGAAGGCAATAGATAAAGCAAGTAATTGACTGTCTGATACAAATATTTTGATGTTGGAGTGATCTTCTAAATTATTTGATCAGTGAAGCATGGGGTAGAATATTCAGGTAAAAACAACCTGCTTATCAAATAACCATGGGCAAGCCATTGTTTCTCAGGTTTATCTTAACAGTGGTTGTGAGAATCAAATAGATTAGGAACAATTTCTAAAATTGAAAAGCATGGAACCAAGGGGTTGAAGATGTGTTTAGGCCTTTTTCAGTCTCTGTTGAGATTTTAGGTAGTAACCATAGAATTTTTTCCTGGTGTAATTTCCTCCCAGTTTCTTTTCCTTTTGTTTTCCTCAACCTATTGTACCTCTCCTAGTGACTGCTCAATCAAGAACCCAGGCTTCAGGCATGATTCAAAAGCTCAAAATGAACTTATAATGGAAAGCTTTCAAGTTGTTGTTGTTTTTTTTAAAAAAAGTTTCAAAGCAAGGAAACCTATAGTAGTAAAGTTAGGTTTGCCCAATATCTTTGTAACCAATTTGTACAAGTATTTCATAAATTCTAAACAAAAAAACCTTTTAATTTTAGTAATAGCACTTCATTCAGTTTTGAAATCATTTCAAGAATAGCATTTGTGTCTTCATTTTTTTATATACTGATGTATTCTTTTTGGACTATAGATGAGATAAAGAATTAACAATTTTGAAACAATAGGAACGACATGTTCCACTGTGATGAAGGAATTAGATAATCTTGCATGTTTGCTTAAGGGAGTCTGTATCTTGAGACTTTTATAGGGTAATATTAAAGCCCTGAGATGTCTTATTATGCCAATACCCAGAAGATTACTTTAATGAGAAGTAAAGGGCCTTTTTCCAATTACAAGGGAATAACTGTATTAAGTTTCTGTGTTATGTCAACCTGCTTTGATTTGATTACTGAAAAAGAAATGGATTTATCTGTCAGTGTTACTTAATTAAGCCTTCTCATTGATGCTTTGCAGAGTAATATAGTGCGGTTTGCACATTTAAGTCTAAATACAAAGAAAATTGGCTGAAAGCTTAGGCACGACCTACGAAGATAATACACAGGAGTGATTGCTTGCCATTTTTCAGATCACTGAGTAAAACCTTAATATGCTAGAAAGACCTGAATATTGTAAAGCTGAAATTAAAATAGCTTGATGGCAAAGAGCTTTCAGTGATGTCATGAGAGAACTTTGGCACCATGATCCCCTGGCTTTGCTGACATGGGTGGGTAGGTATATTGTACATGTTCTTAGTTCTTGCATCAGGTTGTATTTGTTTGTTTCTGTCCCCATCCCTTCTTACCTCAGTAATTTACATATTGTAACAGAAATTTAATACATCCCCCAAGAAAAACAGATACAAAAACAGATCTTCAAAATCCTGATTTTTCAGAAGAAAATTTTTACTTTTAGCAGATTTGGGTACAGGGAATTCCACAGTTCTTCTTTTGCTATGCAGGAGTCCCTGGACATGTTCATGTACACCTCTTGTGATGTATATGGTGGTTCAGCCAAGTAGGGAGCATATTTGATGTATTCTATCTATGCATGGAGAAGAAGTGAGAATGGCCTGATTCTCATGGTGATCAGCTGTGCACTAAGGAGCAATTAAAAATACCTGCATCATGTGTGCAGCAACGCCCTTTTTGTACAGTGGTGCCTCGCAAGACGAAATTAATCCGTTCCGCGAGTCTCTTCGTCTAGCGGTTTTTTTGTCTTGCGAAGCAAGCCCATTGACGGCTTAGCGGATTAGCGCTATTAGCGGCTTTTAGCGGTTTATTGGCTTAGCGGATAAGCAGATAAGCGGCTTAGCGGCTTAGAAAAGGGGGGGGGAAGGAAAAAAAACCCGCAGGAACTCGCAAGACATTTTCGTCTTGCGAAGCAAGCCCATAGGAAATTCGTTTTGCGAAGCACCTCCAAAACGGAAAACCCTTTCGTCTAGCGGGTTTTCCGTCTTGCGAGGCATTCGTCTTGCGGGGCACCACTGTATATAGATTTCAGATTTCTGGTAGGAATATGAGAAAACCCTCATGGATGGAATTCATCATCACACTAATACAGTTGCTCAAACAATGCACACATTTCTGCTTGCTAGATGGAACTATTCCCACCTCACAAACCCCACCCTGTATGTTGTTCTGTGGGTTCTTCCAACCCCCCCAGAGCAGATTGGGAGCAGGCTTGGGGGAGGAGAGGGGAATTGCCCCATTACGCTAGCAGAGGAGTCCTTGTTCTGGCTTCCGGTAGTGCAGAATCCAGCCCAGGATTTTTAGTTTCTGTATTGATAGTTTTAAAAGTGAGTGTTGCTCTAGAAAAACAGCCTGTTGATACCAGCCAATGGTGTTTTGCAATCACAATGCAAATGGTGTTTCCTCTACTAGAATGAACTGTTTAAGTCTCTTAGGGCACCATTCAGATACCAGTTCCTGCCCTCATCATCTCTCATTAGAGAGCCACCAGAAGTAGGTCAGCTCACTTTGTTGCATGAGTGATCCAGCAGCCTATAAATGATTTAAATCAAGTATGGGCAGAATGTAGAGATGACGGTTCACTGGTGGACCATTCAATAGTGGACCACCTAATTGTTACTGGTTGCTGTGATTCTTGCATACAATGTTGAATTTAAAGTGGATCTTATTCTAATCCCAAAAGACACTAGTTATGCATAGGTTCACTGAACACAGCTTTGTTTGGTGTTATTTCATAGCAGGTTTAACATATACTAGTAGATCCTGGGGATTCTAGTACAGGCATAGGCAACCTTCGGCCCTCCAGATGTTTTGGCCTACAACTGCCATGATCCCTAGTTAACAGGACCAGTGGTCAGGGATGATGGGAATTGTAGTCCAAAACATCTGGAGGGCCAAAGGTTGCCTATGCCTGTTCTAGTAGATCCTGGGGGCATAGAGATCAAGTAAGACTGAATTTTACCCAGCCCTGATACAAACAGATCAAACCATAAATCTAAGGAAAGCCTAAGTTGAAACTTCTTCATGTCCTGGCCCAGTTTGAAATCAGAAATGTAGTTATGGGTGATACTTGCATTTCCATTCTGCCTGTTAAAGGCACATGAGTGACAACCATTTTAGGCACATCTAGTTGACGCACAATCGCCGACATGTGGGTCCTTTTGGACCTAGAAGAAGGCGGTATGGGGGCAGAACGGGGTGGGGCATGCTTATATGCCCCCTGCCGGTGTGCGCATGGGGGTTTGGGAATGAAACCCCCGCGTGAAATGGTCTCCTCAGGTTTGGGGGGCCGTATATGAGCAATACTGAACATTCACGTCTGATTTTCCCTAGTTCTACATACAGTTTCCTTTTGCTGTAGTTTGCACTGCTGTTTTGATTTTCCAGTTAAATTCATACAGTTATCACTTTGAATGTTTAGGAATCGGTGACTATAGGATCTGCACGCATGGATGCCACTGCAGGACACAGAAGTAAAACAGGTGCATTTTCCCCCCAGGTAGAAATTGTAGGTTTTCAGGCTGATGGTCTCAACTGAAGGGTGAAATCAACATGACACACAACATTCAGAGGCATATCTGAGTTGGATTCTATCATGTTTTTGGCCCTTTTCAGAAAAAGAGAGAGAATGCTGCTATTGCAGGAATGTTTATCTGTTTGTTTTTTTTAAAATAATATTTATTAAAAATTTTCCAGAATAAAAAGGAAAGATAGCAAGAAAGAAAGAAAAAACAGATATGATTTACACTTGGTTTCAGTGGCATCTTTCCCGGACTTCCCCCCCTCCCCCTCTTGTATTCCATTTCCCTTAAATTGATTCCACAGATTCTTACCCCAAATTTTAAAACCTTATTTGTAATTTTAAATAACCCATTTATTCCAAATTAATTTATCTTATTTATCTTAATGAACCATTTCTCCTTATATTTTATATAATTCCCTAAGATCGACCCCATTTCCCTTCCACGAATTCCCCTATTTTCAAACAACAAACATGAAAAAAGTAAAGAAAGAAATAATATATAATTTTACAGCCTTTGGATTCCAAATCTCCCCCACCCCCCCATTCCCCGGTTCCAATCCCCAAAGTTCATCCATTGTCTACTGCCAGCCTGGTGTATCCACGTCTATATCTCAACTCCACTTTGCCGTCTTTTGATAGCTTTTAATTTCAGAAAGTCCAATCTCGAAAAAACTCTCAGAAAAAGTCATTGTTCTTCCATCCAGACCTCTATGTTTAAGAGTCTAACTTAAATTCTATTTCTTGGTCCTTTTAAAGTCTGGATGTTCCAAATACTCCAGCTTCAAATTTGGTCCAGCTCTTATTCCTCAGGTTGCTTTTTCATGTTCTGCTGCAGAAACCTTCTAATTCAGAAACTTCTTGTTCTCCACAGAGGCTTTTGTTATTCAGGAACATAACTTGTGTCAAGTCCCTTCCTTTCTTCAATAGATAAATCCATTGTCTCCTTTAGTATAGAAACCTCTGTAGACAAAATAATGCTTCGTTTTTGCAGCTTTCCCAAGAGATAACAGATCCTGCTCAAATTCATAGTATTTTTCCACTTGCTGCTACTGTTGCAATGTCCCAGCCTCCCTCTAGAGGGAATATGGTAAATTAATTTCTTTCAAAATCAGACCCAAAAGTCAAATAACTTGTTGCCTTTATTTCCAATAATTTATGTCCAAATTGTAACAAATCTAACCAGCAAAGCCATCGTAACAAAGTTCTCTTTTATTTTCCTGCTTTGACAGCTACTTTGACAGCTGTCAAAGTTTCTGTGTCTCTTCACCAGTCTCTCATAGCGGATCGTTCCCGGTTCCCGGGGGGGTTGCACTTTAGTTCCCACAAATCAGTCTTCTCCTCCAGCACAATTATTGTAATTTCCCTTCGTGAAGTTAAAAATTTTTTTTCAGGTAAACAAG
Organism: Podarcis cretensis; assembly: GCF_951804945.1. Classification (NCBI taxonomy): domain Eukaryota; kingdom Metazoa; phylum Chordata; class Lepidosauria; order Squamata; family Lacertidae; genus Podarcis; species Podarcis cretensis. The sequence continues at coordinate 52,745,626 of NC_137180.1, forward strand.
TTCATCTCTCGATCTTAGTTGTCAAATCCTTGCGTTGAGCCATCTACAACGGGGGGGGGGGCGGACTTCCTTTTTGCACTCCCCCCGCTCGCTCCAAATTCAAAGATCAAATTTCCCTTTTAAGTCCAATCAATTTACTCACGGGTTGTTCCTTTTAGTCCAAATCCGAAATTTTCAAAGAAGAAGTTGTTGCTCTCCACCGAATGGCATGCGGCTTCGCTGGGCAGGGGAAGCATTGGACTCACAGCACCACACCCCCCCCGTCACCCGCTCCGCAGCCTTTAAAAAGGCTCCTTCGCGGGTCGGGGGGGCGCAAACGGTGCCCACCGAGTCACCAAGTCCATGGGCGTCTCCGCCCATGGTTTTTGAGGGTCCCCGCGAGGAATGTTTATCTGTTCACTCTGTAGATGTCTTTTCATCTAGATTCATGATGTTCGTATTCGAGTAGGACACATTGCTGTAATTTAGCCTTGAGGTATCACTGACATGCATTGTTGTGGAGAAGTCTGTAGGGGGGAAGTTCTCGTCACAGCTTCTATAATATTTCGTGGTAAAGAAGACTTTTACATGCCACTACAGACATCTTAGAACTTAGGAGCAGCAATGGGAATAATATAAGCTGAAAGGTGTTTAACCTGGGTTAGAATCATTACATCCAAATTTTAGGGTATAGGCATCCACTATCATGTTATGAATGAAAGTAGCCAAATGTTTAGCATAAGTTAGGCTAAAGTGAAGTTTTGCATGTATTATGTGACATTTGGGTAAAAATAGAGGGGAGTTAATTAGCAGAGAAAAATATTAGTGCAAGAAAGTCTGAGGGTTGTATCCTTGTGAATGTGGAATGACTCCATAATTATGACTTCCCCTCTCTCTCCTGTCCCACATCTTACCCAAGATCTGCTCTGGAGGGTTGGATGAAAAAGGAGGGGAAAGTTGTATTGCACTTACAGATATCATTTTGTGAAGCTCCTAAATACAGTTAATAATTTAGTTTGATACCGTCCTAAAGATCTAGAATTAGCTACCTCCATTCTACACACAGTTTAAGGATACTGAATGAATTTTTCATGGCTAAAGTAGCCAAAGCAGTGTTAGATGTAGGTTTATACCTGCAGCTTGTTCACATAAACAAGTTTGGAATTTGAATAACAATAGCACTAAGCAGTGATTTGCACATGGCAATGGAATATCACAGATCAAACACCAGAGATCAAAATGTTATGCTTTATGCAATGCTTTTTATTGGCAACAGGTCAAGCACTCAGCTGTGAATCATCATCTTTTGAGTCCCGTTGACTTCAAGTGACCACAGTGGATTAAATTAAAGTATGTTTGTTTAAATGTCTTGTGGATCACACTGTTTGGCAGCAATCCGAACTTTGTTTGCTAATAAATTTGCACATGATTAGGGTATTTGTGTCTTGGGAGAGTTAAGTGGAGATGTGCATTTCAATCAGATAAGTTATTAGGAAGAGAAAGAGTCAGTCAATTCACATATAAAGTTCATGACTGGCCACCCTCTTAGTTTCTCTGTTGAATTTTGATGAGGGAGCATTTGTAGTAAAACGTGGGAATGGCTGTTGCAAAGACCTAATGGATCTGAAAACACTGGAATTCACAAGCGGATCACACATATTTGCAGTAGTCACAAAAAATAATATCTACAATCATATCAATATTGATTTCTATAACCTTTCTGTACACACACACACACACACACACACACACACACTTTACTGATGGGGGTATGCTACAGGATCATTGCTGCTGAAATATTTACATCATACATGACATTTCCCCCACTCAAGTCATAAACTTTGGGTGACATCCAACAGTGTCCATCTGCCTGTGTAATAGACTTCTGCTCATGTAAAAGAACATTCCCATACTCTTCTTCTTTGTCCAGCACCTGGCGCACCCACAAAATTTGCTCTTGAGCATTGAGGAACCTCTGTGGCAGACTGGGCACGAAGGAGGGCTGCAGGAGGGAGGAGAAGAAAGAGAAACCCCATTGCCTGAGTGGAAGATGGATACCCCTCATTTACAGCAGGCTGAAATTTGGCACAGCTGTGACATGACCAGCTTATATTATTGTTTAAACTTTTGTGGAGGAGCTGGAATTTCGGGGAAAGAAAGAATGGGAAGGGAGACAGAAAATTGCAATTAAAAAAAAAGTCCAGTAGCAACTTAGAGACCAACTAAGTTTGTTCTGGGTATAAGCTTTTGTGTGCGTGTGCATGTACATGAAAGCTTATGCCCAGAACAAACTTAGTTGGTCTCTAAGTTGCTACTGGACTTTTTTTTTGTTTTTTTATTTATTTCAACTGCATCAGACCAACACAGCTACCTACCTGAAACAAAATTGCAAGTTTGGGAATAAGTAGCTGGACATTCATAAATGATGCCATGTATCATAATTTAGGCTATGATCCTGTATTCAGATATGTACGATTTTCACTTAGGCTAATGATTGATTTCTCCTGGGCACGTGATTTCAGTGTTCAGAATGGATCAGAGACTGTGATGCCAAAATGTGCTGAAAAAGTCTGTTGAAAAGCCATTCAGTTTCATCTATGGTTTGGATGTGCCTTGAATCAGAATCCAAAAGAGTTAATAATCAGTTGCATAACACCCGTGATTTTAAAAAGCTCTGCCTAATTAACTGAATGCAATGGTTGATCTGATCTGTCATTTAAATGATGCACATATTTTAAAGAATGTAATTAAATATTTACCTGGAATGTCTTGTGTTATTAGCACTTTAATGTTTCATTGAGATATTAGGAATTGTGATGCGGAGAAATATAACATTAACAAACATGTTAACATGCAAGGGGAGGGGGACAGAGCAAGGTGGAGGCAAACACTTTCTTTGCTCATACAGCTAGGTCACAGATACGCAGCGCAGATGCCGAAGCTTCATAACTGCACGTGCAAACCCAATTCATATTTTACATGTAATTTAAGTGCTTTGCTTTTGTTAATCTTTTCTACATGCCTTTTTGTTCAATCAGATTAAATCTATTGTTTCAAGTAATAGAATTAATAATAATCCATAATGAATGTGATGGCGGATAATGGTCTAGCATGCCTTTATGATAAATTAATGGCTTGCTCTCACCTGGAAAGTTATTCCAGTTATTTAAAGAGGAAGTATGTGGTTTTAATAGTGTGGAGGCATTCAGTAATGTTCCGTGAGAATGACTACACTGGACTTCTGGTTTTATATTTCTGCTTCTTGATTTAAGCACTCAAAACAGTATCCAAGGAACGGATGCCAACTATTTTTTAGCAGTGCACATTGCTGGGGAAAGCACCATTCCGTTGCATTCAGTTGACAAATTGTGGCTATTCATCAGATAACAAGATTGTCCTGTTCATCTGGTATCTTCTCAGTTCCTTCCTTCCAAAAATTGAGAGCCTAGGAAGAGCCCTGCTTGATCAGGCCAGAGACCCATGCAGTCCATCATTTTTGTTTTCAGTGGTCAACCAGACGCACTTGGGAAGCAGGACCTGAGTGCAACTGCGTTCTCTCCACCTAGTAGCTGTTAAGCAGAGGCATAAAGACTTGGAGAGTGGAGATAGAACATAGCCATTGACAGTCTTATTCTCCATTAATTTGTCCAATCCTCTTTTCAAGTCATGCGAACTGGTGGCCATTTCTACCAGGATCACAATACATTTGGGACTGCTTCTCTTCATATGACCCAACCTTGACCCTGCAATCATAAACGGAGGCCCTTCTTCGTGTGCCTTCTTTGCAAAAGTTCCGGAGGGTGGCAACACAAGAACAACAGTGACTCCCTGTTTGTTGACTGCTTTCCCCAGGGAGGTTCAGCTGGTGCCTTCATTATTAAACACTTTTAGGGTGCCAGGCGAAAGCACAGGTGTCAGGCCTGTGACATCTGATGCCCTTTTAAAATGTGTTGTGGATTTTTGGGTTGTCTTTGTTTTTATTATGTATTTTGTAATCTTGTTTTGTATTTTTACATTGTAAATCTCTCTGTGATCTTCGGATGAAGGGTGGTATACTACTACTACTATTACTTATTGTGGGAGAAAATTCCATAGTCTAACTATAGGTTAGGTCATGACTTGTGCTCAGCATAGTTCTGATGCTGAAGGTGCTTCATCCATTTCCCCTGATTCCTCAATCCTTCTGCAGCTTTCTGTGAGAGACCCTCTGGAACAGTGTGAAAGGCAGCCCTGCAGGTTGCAGAGGGAATGAGGAATTGGTGAAAATCACCACCCTGTCCCCTTCCTCCAGTGGGAAGCTCCTGCTGCATTCCGGGTCTCTGGATTCTGGTTCCATTTATGCAGGTCTGAAGGCATCCCTATGTTTTCTGAAAACAGCCATATCGTGAGGAAGAACTGTATTCAGTATCTACTTGTCAGGGAATGGTAAGCTTTACTCAAGACAACGGGGAAAGGGTTACATCCCCCTCCTGGGTGCTGAGGGCCCAATCCAAATCCCCTTCCCCCCCCTCATAACGGCAGCTTGCTAAAATTTTAAGAGACACCCAGGAAATACAGATCATGGGTCTCTGTCGTCTTGCCTGGTTAAGCCCCAAGTGACTTTTCATAATAATATAACTCAGGGTCATCCAACGAAGCAGAACAAAGTGACAGACAAAAGAAAGTACTATTTCAAAGCACATAGTTAAGCTGTGCAAGATGTAGTGATGTTCACTGACATGGGCAGCTTTGAAAGGGTATTCGACAAATTGATAGAGGTATGGCTGTTAAAGGCTGCTATATTACATCCTTGATCAGAGGTGGTAATGTTGAGGGTCACAGGCAGAAGAGTACCCTTGTACTTGTATCTGGTTTTCAGGCTACCAGGGTCATCTGGTTGGCTACTGTCTGTCTGTCTGTCTGTCTGTCTGGACAAGACAGGCCTTTGGTATGATGCAGCAGGGCTTTCCTTAAATTCTCATCACAAAACCTCATTCTGGCAGTTTAAAATTATTTCAAAACAATGTAGAGCCCCTTTAAACTACTAGTAGCACAATGCAGCTGGGAGGAGTTGTGCTCTTGGCTCCAGTACAATGCATCTAACACAAACATTTAGGGATAGGATGTTTTCTCTTTGCCTGCTTTGGTATGCTGTTCTTCATATGTTATGATTTGATATTAAATATCACTGGGAAAAAATAATTCACTAGAACTTTATAGTTATGCTTAAAATTAAGCTTGCTCTTAATTGCTTTGCTGGACGTCTGCCTAACTAGAATAGTCACAGGAGATTCTCAACACATTTTTAATGAGCAGTCAGGCAAGCATACTCCAACGCGCTTTAGTATGCCACAAAGCACGTAATGGACTCTGCCTTAAACAGTAGAGTTGAGGGACTTCTGTTTCTTCTCTTGGGCCCTGACACAACCTCAGAACTGCCACAATGTACCCTGAGGCACATGATGCACTGTCTCTGACTATCCACAAGGAACACCAGGTTGCATTCAAGGTACAGTTGGAAGCAGCCATTCTGCCTCCCTTCTCAGGTGGCCTAAGTCAATAAAATTAGACAACAGAGCAAGCTGTAATGAAAATAACTCATGTGGAAACATATTGTGTGCTCCCCCCCTCATTCTTCCCTTCCTCACTTCCTCTCTTTATTTTATTTACAAAAAAGAGTAGCTTTTCATATGGCATGTTCTGTATGTTTGGTTAAGAAGTGTAATGGTCACTGCAGAGGCTATTGCTCACAGTGATTTGGATAGGAATCATTTGTGATCTGATTTTGTTTTGCTGCTTACATAAGTAATGGACTTCTTACCAACTGACAAATAAACATGCTAATTTAGTGGGGGGGGGGGGAAGAGTAGCTTTCCATTAGAAGTCTCCTCCAATGAAATAAGCATGAGAGGTGCAATTTTCCGGGGAAACAAACGTTTCTGTACCCTCTTCCATTTTTGTCAAGGAGAAGCATGTACTTGTAGAGCAATAATTAAAAATTCCTATAACCTTTTTCATCAAAAAGGTCTTAATAGCAGTTTAGCATATGTAATTAGTTAAGCCTTGCAGCACCTTTGCGAGGTGAATGCTATACCTTCCACTTCCCAAAAGGTGATTTTCTGAGAGTCATAAATCAGGAATGAAGGACAGAATGCAAAGTTTTTAACCTCCTTGGTTCATGCTACAAATTGCTTCTTTGCATTGGCAGAAATAAATCTTGGAAATCTCTGTAACAACAGTCTTAATATTCTTAAGTCAAAAGGAAATGACAGATCAACAGTACAGCTCACATTTTGAGCTAAACCTTCTCAAGAGTACCTCCCAGGCACTGGAATATTTTATTCCCATCGTTGTTAACCTCCCAAACCTGAAAACTTGTTGGAAAGTTTCCAAAAAAGTTTTCGAGTTTCAGAAAGCCACCCTGAAGAGTTTCAATCAGTTGGATTTGCCAACTGACCAGCAAAAGACAACAGCTGGACTTCCTCTCTCCACTCGGTGACCTCTTTAAAAATTCTGTACAGTGTGCATCTTAGTTTAGCCTTCCCCAATCTGTTGCTGCCAAGACATTTTTGAACTCCCAATCCTCATCAGAATTTGACAACTTGCCCAACTGCCAGGGTTGATGGGAATTGTATTCCAAAACTTCTGGAGTACATCAAGTTGAGGAAGGCTGCCTGAGTGAATTGATTGTTTTTGTAGTTGATTTGACTTCTTGGTTCCACCCACCCAATCACTGTGCCCCTTCCAGGTATTGGGATTTTAATATTTATTTCTTTAAAGAGTTGGCAACCCTGAAAAATGCATCTGGTGAGTTCAGGGCCAAGCTGAAATTTAAGTTCTTTAGTGTCCCAATTCAGCAATTTGGTTCATTGAAACACAGGATTCCTCAGCCTGCAAGTTTTCGTTTTTCTTTTATGAGGGATGCTCTCCAAATCAATTCATCAAAAGTGATTCATGAAGGGATATTTCTTGCAGTTATACAAAATAACTTTTATATAGGGAGAGTATGCTTTATTTGCTATGTAGCATTCTCAGTTTTATCCTTGAGCCTGTGTGGTTTTGCGCTAGGTTTTGAATTTCAACTTTAGTCAGTGACTTCCAGCCACTTCTTAAATGTCTCCTGAAAGACTGAGTGACTAGAATAATTTTTATGTGCAAACCCTCCGGTTCCTGAGGGTCCAGTTCATTTCTGCTGTGAATTTAAATGAGTTAATTTAAGTGGTTGGGTCAGAAGCCACTATCATTGTAGTAGCCCTGTGCCTGGTTCTTAATTAAAGGCAACAGGAGATTAATTTGAAACATTAATTTAAAAGTGCCTATACAAAAGGAAAGAATTATTGCAATAAAGCCTAAAGAACTTTTTTGTCCCTAGATGTAGAAGACAGAACTAGCTCAGGGTCCTGGGGGAACGGAGGACATCCTAGTCCATCCAGGGTAAGTATATCTAATCTTTTTTCTCTTCCTCACCAGACTTCCTGTGTATGTAAATTTAAAATCTAAATGTGAGTTTTACACCTGATTGCTTAGGAAAATGTACATGCAAATTTGGTTACAGAGCATCATCTTCCCAGAATTGCTTTTTTAAAGATTCTTATCTGATCCCATGGTTGAATTTGACAACTGCTCTGTTCCTGCTAAGAGGGAGCAGGGAACTTCATTAAAATAACGACTTCTTCTTTGCCTTGCTTGTTGCCATCAGCCCTTGTTCCATTGCTGTAAGTTATCTCTGGTCTGTAAGGTGTGTTTTCGGTAGCAGTTGACTTTTCATTTGTCGTAGATGGCTTTCCAGATGTTTTTACTTAGCAGGCACAAAATATGTAAGGCACACTCTGGGCATCTTGCATTCTAGGAGATTTTCAAGCACAATATTTTGCCTTAGTCTTGATACCATTATTATGATTATATAAGGTGTATATAGATGGTTATTAAAGCGTAAGTAAAAATATCGATAGATAGAGCCATTGTATAATACAATTAGTACAAAATAGTTAAAGTTCATGTATCTGCGTTTATTCTTCTACACCCAGACTAAAAGGGTTCTAGAGGGAATAATAATTGTCTTTGAGCAATTTTATTTGTTTGTGACACAATGGCCATTACAAAGCATGGGGATAATGCAAGTAGCTACAATCACAGATTGGTAGCGTATCTACACTCCTGCTAGGAGAAACACTAGGGAAGCAGGGACAAAACATACCACTAATTATACGACTAATAATTATCAATTCAAACTGAGATTAACAGCAGCATCAAAATACTATTGCAGGTATTTGTAGTCTTCAGCAGACATCATTAGAAGACTGTGGTGATTTTTTTTTTATTTTTTTTTGAGCTGCTACCACATAGATGGCAACCTTGTTTGCAATGATTTTATTGTGGTCTGCCAACAGAACAGAAATAATATCCATCAGGGTCCAACCAGCTCTTGCTCTCAAAAGGTCTCCCCTAAAAAAACCCAAGCTTTGAGAGCTCTATACAAGGAACAGTGCAAAAGGCAATGTACCATATCCTCCACCTTTCCGGTACCACAGGCCCATGTCTGCTGGGCATAGGGAATCCCGTTATACTTTCCCCTGAAGGCATTGTTTGGAAATAATTGTCTATCTTGCTTCTTTTTTGTCTCATCCATATGTAACTCTCAACCCCAAAGCTCCCCCCCAAAAGCTATAACTTATTCAGCTACACGTGTAGCACACCTTTAGAGCCATTTCCCATGATGTCTCTGCGGCAGTAAGAGAAGTGAGAACTGTTCTTCAGCATCTATTGGGATGCTTTGGCTACAGCCAAGAGATGGATCTGGTTTTCATGAGTTTTACAGTAATGTTATTGCTGTTTCGATGTAAGCTACCTTGTCTATTCTACTTGAAAGATAGGTGCATGCATGTCCGTGGCTCAAAGGTATTTCCTAGCAACTGTTCTAGGGCTTCGCCATCTTTTCCCCCCAGTTATATGGTTTTTCAGTATGGTGTGGTAGTGTATTATCCCAAGTTTCTGCCTATCAACCTCCTTCTGATGTGGAAACCTTTATAGTCCAAGGGCCATATTCCCTTGAAGGCAGTTCTTCTATGGGCCACATATCAATTGAGGGTGGAGCTAGTACCAGGAGGAGGGAAAGTGGGTGGAGCAATAAATGCAGATTTTACCTTTGTACAGTTGGCTAGTTTCAACAAAGGACCCATACACACACCCCACACCCAGTATCTTCCACTTTTCCAACTCTATAATTCTATGATTCTATGATCCAGAGATTGAAGAAGGCACTATCAGAGTTCAAGGACACATTCCAGCCAGGCAAAAATCAGTCCGGGTGTGAAGCAAGGCCAGTGAGGAGAAAGGGTGTGGGGCTTGGGGAAAGTTCTGAGGTCCAGATTGAGGCCTGGAGGGGGTTTCATTAAGCCCTTGGACTTGAGATCCCCACCTTTGACTTGTGTCGTGGTCAAGCCAGCTCCATAGGCTGTGTAGCCTGTATATGGAAGTGTCTCTCATTTATGTCCCAGACACATTTTGGAATGGCTCCCCAACTCTTGCTGCTGTTCCTCAAGGAGGTTAAATATTTGCTTTATTTGCTAACAATATTTATATCCTGCCTTGCAATGAAATATCCAAGGTGACTTAAGATCAATATGAAGTACACATACTATGATAAAAACAGCAAGGAGAATCAATAGATAGAAATGATGGGGTGGCGGGTGGGGGAACAGTGGAAGAGAAACCAGAACTAGGTGTCTCTGTCATTGAATCTTCTTAGCAGTAATATAAACACTTCTGCGTTAGAGCTGAAAATTCTGTTTGGAGAGACATGATCCTGTGGGAGCCAAAAGGTCTACTGGGAATAATCCCCTGTAGTCTGACCTTTTGGCCAGTTCAGATTTCTGGACAATTGTGGTATTTAAGGGGGAAAAGTAGTCTTGTTCTGTTAGTTTTTCCCTATTTGTGCTAGTTACTAGATGCAAATTACCCCTTTGTCTGCTTGTTCTATATAACCCCTCACTATTCCTAACTTGGATATAATTGCTTGTATTTTCTTTTACACATAGCTTACATATTTTGTGGACACACTCCAGCTTTCAAAGGGATGACCAGTTGTGGTGTTTTGCCAGGGTTAAAGAGATGATACCTGAACCTTCAAGTTAAGGACATTTTAAAGAGCTGGAGATATCCTCTCTCTTTGACACTATGCTCCTAACTGCAGTCTTCAAAGCACTTTAGGATCTTCCAGCTTACTATTTTGCAAGCCATTACTCCAGCTGTCAAGTTTGACATTCAAGTGCATTATGTAGATGAGGTGAAGCTGTCTCTCCTGCTTCTCATATTACAATGCTCACACATTCATTCCTATTGGCAGTAAGCAATAGACTCAGGAAATACATCTTAGTAGTATCAAAATTACTAATTCTTATGACAGTTGGAGGAGATTAGAACAGTTGCATTCCCCACCCCTCAAAAAAAGAAAAAAAGCCCAACACTCATCTGACTGGTGCAGTTGGTTTATGCCTCCCACTTTAAAGCACTGTGTTTTCCAAGATACACAAGGTTTGAACCAAGCAAAAGAATGTTTCGGGGTCTTTAAAGTCTAAAGTAGCACCATTGTCTATACTTCAAAATTCTTTCTCTGTGATAATTTCACCCCATTCTGAAAGGCAAATGTGTTTCTTTCTGTTCAATGTGGTGCTGTTATGCACATTTATATCATGCTTAAGCAAAGAACGTCTTGAGTCGTAAAGACAGCATTAAGATCTTATAAAACAATATGAATTAAATATATAAAATACAACTCATTCAGACAATAATATGCAAATAATAATGTCTAGTTGAGGAACTGCAAGGAAAGCCAATGCTAATATAAAAGTTTTTAGCAATGTTGTGGTATCATCACTTCTGTTGCTATAAAGAACCGCTTGTCAGTTGTCCACCTAGTTCAGCACTATCTGTGCAGCAGCTCTTAAAATCTTCAGGATCTTCATGGGCATCCACTGGGGGTGGGTCAAGAGGTTAGTTTACCCAGATGAACCATAACCTCCAGATTCCCTGCTTTCATTTTTTGAAAGAAAGAAAAAGTTTCTATCATCATAGGTCATGAGATATGAGGCAGAATATGCAAGCCCAATTCTTCTTATTTGTTTTGTGAGAAACCTTGCTATTCACATCCTGTAAGCTCTCAAAAATATACATATCCAAGATGGCCCTGGCTAATCTGGATTAATTTTATAAACCACTCTACTCAGATTGCAACTACAAAAGTACTCTGCCCACTTTGTGTTGCTTTTTCATAGTAGCTGATACTGAAATACAACCAGGTTGTATAAAAAGGGGATTAGGAGCATGAGCTGGAATCTCCTCTGTTGATCCATTGGACTACAAACTGTCACCAAGGAGCAAGAACAATGCTGACACCTGGTATTGTTACTGCTGGAGAGTAGGAACATCCCCAAAATTTTCCATTTAAATCCCTTTTTCAACTTAGCCTCAGTGAAAGCCATATTTTTCCTGGAATGCTTGAATTTTGGAATTGTGGTAAAGGCAGTTGAGAAATCATTCTGAAGGGGATTGGAAGAGAATCTACATTCTTGCACTTGGGCTGTAATCTCCCCCCCCCCTTTAGAAAACAACAACACATTCTGAAGTAAAACAGAAAATGCAAATATTATATTTGCTTTAATTGACAAATGTAGTTATAAACATTTCTTCTTTCAGTAGTGATATTTGCTGTGCAGAATTTAGTATAACAAATTTTTCATTTAGCGAAAACCAATTGGTGCAAAAGTAGAATGGACTTCTAAAACTAACCTGATTGCACACGGAATCAGCACATCAAACCTCTGAAAGAATTATAAAATAGCCAGGAGGAACAAGTTAATTTCAGTCCAGCCAGTGTTGCAGTCTGAAGTGCCTGGAATAGAGTAACTTGAAAGTTTATCTTTCCTTAAATAAAATATGCAACATTAACTTGTAGAAGTTCTCATTCTTTGGGACTGCAACACAACATAATTCAATCCTTGCCACAGATTTGAAAATGATAACAACATTTTTACTGGCTTGTAGCCTAGGAATTAGCAAAGGTATGGACACAAAATTTTAATGTATTGCTGACAGAATAATTATCTGCAAATGTCATCAGTTTCATTGGAAAAGCAGTCGTGCTTTTCTAGTCGTAATATACGGAGGGAAATGTCTCTAAAAGATTGGAATATGTATGTTACTCTTAAACTCTATTTGTTTCCAATTTATTAACAGAACTATGGAGATGGAACTCCTTATGAACATATGACAAACAGGGACCTTGGATCACATGACAATCTATCTCCTCCTTTTGTGAATTCCAGAATACAGAGTAAGAAAAATACTTATCAAAATTTGTATTACGGCTTTGTGTTTATAAGTACGTGTGTGTGTGTGTGTGTATGTGTGTGTAAATAAAAGAGAGTTCTCTATTTTTACAGTGTTTGAAATCTGTGTTTCCAGTAAGTTTGTGTTTGATTGTGGTAGTTACCAAATGTTTTCCATAAACCATTCCCAGCAGTGCCAATTAAATGACTTGCTAAGGTACCCTGCAATGTCCACAATGTAGAAACAGTGTATACGTTTTATAAGCATTTTCAGTTGCGTGATGTGCTAGTTTACAAATTACGTACTTTTCAGCAAATCGTTGGCATTGCAAAATGAAACACACAAAAAGTACGCAGCGGTTAGTTGTCTCAATGAAAAAACAACTGGAGGTTAAGCTATCAGCAATCTGAAAACGTTGTTTTCTTTGGATAACAGTGTGAAGTTGCCTGCAGGGACTTGTAGTCTCTGGGCTGTAAATTTCTACATTAAGGCTGACCATGCCTGCAGCATGCTCCTCTTCTGACAGCCTGTGGTATTTGGCGAGTGTGTGCCCTCACAGTTGGGTAATGCTCGGCCACTATCATTCTGACTTGCAAGGATCTCTTTCTGAATCTACAGCAATAATTTTGGCTGTCAGAAGAAAGTCTTTAATTACTTGCAAGTGCAGATAGCAGCCTTCCTTTAATCACATGTGATAAATGAGTTCTGTTAAGATAAATATATGATGTAAAAATATTAGTAATCCTTTTTCCCTGGCCAAAATCACACCGTTCTCCTTCCACTTGTCAATGAACTAACTGAGATGCCTTAGTTTCAAACAACTGAACTTGAGCCAAGGAAAGCACTGAGTTGTAACTGCGATATATCATTCTGGGACCAATATATGCCCCTGAAATATTCCTTGCCTTTCATTATTAGGAAATATTTGTGAGTTGTTTAACATGTGAGACAGCGTTGAAGCTTGCAGTAATGTATATGTTAGTCACACACATGCAACGTAGTTACAGCAGTTCCAAGGGGTTGGCGTGAGCCAACAAAAGCAAGGAAATTCTGACCCTCCCTTCTTAACTCACACTATTAGGTTTGACTGCAGGCAGTGTAAATACAATCTTTACATTGTATGCATGGTCTTCTGTGAAACCCACTGTGCTGAGTGATGCTTTAAGGTTTGACCTTTTCACTTTGAGGGTTGTGCTTCTTCTTCTTCTTCTTTTGCAACTGAAAAGTTTGTTTCTCTTGTCTCACTTTGTTTTGGCTTCCTTCAACAAAGAACACTTTAGCCTGTAAATCGTGTTGTGTTTCAGTTTTTGCCAAGAAAATTGTGCATCCCTTTGTTTTAACCGCGAGTATTCGCTTTTCTCTGGGAAAAGACTTTTACAAGCACATTCTAAAGCATAAAAGCGAACATATTCTGATGAGAATTGTTGGAAAGACAGCACACTCATTTATTGAAGAGCTGTTAGGAGCTTGATTTTTCAAACCTAAACAAATAATTGCCCTTTTGTATTTGATGCAAAGGGTCCTTTGTTGTTGCTCATCAGCACTATCGGGATTGCTTGGCTTCAAATGGCCAGTGTGTGTTCTGTATCTGCACGTTCCAGACATTTCTATGCATTCTGGCGCATTTTTAGACCCAAGGATACTGGTCTTCTGTGTGCTTGAGTATGCATATGAGGGGAGCTAACAGCTTCTAACAAGTGTGGTATCATGTAATAAGGCATGCCTACCGTTCAAACCAGTGACCTTGCTCAGTGTTATGTTACCTTAATTTAAAATTGTACTTTTGTAATTAGAATGGTTCCCTTTTCATTTGTGTCTGTTCAGGCTAAACAGTTCCACCCCTTTTGTTGATTTTTGTCATTTACCCTGAACCCAAACTGCAGAAGGTATGCAGAGGGGGAAAGGTTACAGAGAGATCTCACAAGAGAATATCTGCTCCTCTTGTGCCACTGAAATTAAAACATACATTCATTTGCATGTGATAAATGTTAAGAACAGGTGGGTCTGCTGCAGGGGTAGCCAACCTGGGGCACTCCAGATGTGGCTAGACTATGACTCCCATTATCCTCAGCCAGCATGGTCAGGGATTATGGGAGTTGTAGTTGACTACCCCTGCTCTAATGCATGCTCACCTGAGTGCAGTAGATTCTGCCCCTATTTTGCAGAGCTAGCAAATCTGTAACAGTAATCATGCTCAGAAAATCTTCTGTTTAAAGAAACCTCTTCTTGAGCTGGCCTTTCCCTATAATGAAAGGAAGGATGAAAAGTATAAATGTGGGAGACAAGGCCATCTTACTTACTGCAACAGTGAACACTGCTCTATCTGTGCACCTGGCATTAATGAAAGTGCTGTTCTGTCAGATAAGCAGTCTGGTCTGAAACATGGTATTTTGGTGTTTATGGAATGCTACATTTTCCACCTTGAGCAGATTTGGAACTGAGTATGGCTGTGTTTCAGGCTAGACAGTTTACCTGAATGTAACGAAACTGTCTACGAGATGGCGTCAGGGAATGGGAAGTGCAAAACCAGCTGATAGAAAGATGACTTTCAGAGACAGACCAAAAATGATTGTTTGATCAGGGAAAGCTCTCTCTCTCTCTCCCCCCCATTTTTTCTTTTTTTTAAAAAAAACCTCAGGCATTACAGTTTTAAAGGTGATTGTGTCTTACACATATTGGGCATGTTTTATTTTATTATTTTAAAAAAGGAAGAGGAGGAGGATTAAAATGATAGTAATTATGGGAACAAGGATTCACACAGATCTGTTGAAATGACACCTTAAAAGCAGAAGTGACTTGTTGGGTAGGTTGGAGCTACCTTCCTGGGCAGGTGAGTCGCTGTGGACTAGCAGGAGAGAGAGGGAGGTTGTCACAGTGCAAACACACCATCAGGAGCACCAGATGAGCACCAGATTTTTCACTGCACCATGTCTTGCTTGCTATGTACATATACTTGAACCACAGTATCCCAGTTCCGGCATGGCGGGAAACTGATTTTAAAAGCCATGATATCTTCCTCAAAGCTAGGAGTACAGAGTGAGAAAGAATGTAACTAATGGAAGGGGGTTTATAAGCCCAATTGCTGGTGGTGGATTTTGTGTTCATGTGTGTGTGGTTGCAGTGTCTCTGGTTCCCTCTTTGCTTTGCAAATGTGTGTGGGCAGCCCCTAGTTTAATGTGACATAGTACCAAGCCCATGCCTTCCAGCACAATCCTATGTTCATCACCTCAAAATCAAGTCCTATTGAGTTCAGTCACACTTACTCTCAGGTCAGTGGGGAGAAGATTGCAGCCATTCTGTTGAACTTGTAGACTGATACTTGCATAGCCATCCTACACAAAGTAGCTGTTGTCTTAATTTTATGTGAACTGGAGGGATGGATTGGGGGGAATTGGACATAATTTAGCATCATCATTACTGGAAATGTGCAGAGGAACCATGAATATTTGTTGAAATAATGTGGCAACTGTGGACCTACATTGCAAGCACTTGCTTTTAGGTATTAATTCCAGCTTTAAATGCTTTCAAAGTAGTTGGAAACCATGCAAGAAGTATTTAAATTAGCCTTCACTTCAAGCCGTGCAATAATTAGCTGTGGGGAATTAGCAAAGCTAAATTTATTTATGGCCAAAAAAAGATTGACTTCCCAAATTCTTTGTGTAGAAGCATAGCTCTCGGGCTCGCCAGCCAATCAAGTAAACTCTCTTTTACAGAATAAATCAGTAGTGCACTTTTGGGGCAGTGGGAATCTGTCCACATATTTCAGTACTATATAGGAGTCAGAATATATTGCTATGGATGCATGTCATTCCAGATTTGCTGCTCAATTTTCAGGTGCCTTCTTTGCGAGCTCCTCTTACCCTTCCTGGGTTATCTTGCTAGTACATTAAATCATTTACCAATATACAGTAACTTGTTTCTTTACCCCCTGTAGCTTAATGGGACATTTCACTGCTAGGATTAGATTGAGGTTTCAGGCGATCTTGAAGAAAGCTTCTGGCTTTCTACATTGACCTTTTGAATCTCATCTGGGTTAGTGGTTGATATTTTGATTTGGTTACTGTGGTCATATTGTGACAGCTGCTGGTTCATTATAATTCAGTTTCGCTGCTCAGTCTGCCTAGCAGGAATATTTAGGTTTGGGTTGCTTCAAAGAGATTCTAACCATCCTGAGTTTAACCTAGCACCATGTAAAGGTGAAACATTGAAAATGCTTTCTTCTTTGCAGCACTGCCTTTAAGGGGCTGAGCTGGTTAGCATCTTTTGAGTGACAAACACATTGGAGCCAGAAGGGGAGGGAGCGAGAGAGAGAAGAAATGGCTCAAATAAGAGATAAGCCACTCTATGTCATACAAAGCTGGAATCTTATTTGAGGACTACAAGTTTAGTTGAACAACACTAGATATTAAAATACATGATAAAAATGATAAAAGAAATTATGGGCATGTTGGCTAGCTCAGTTAGTAGAGCATGAGACTCTTAATCTTGGGGTTGTAAGTTCAAGCCCCATGTTGGGCGGAACATCCCTGCATTTGCAGGGGGGTTGGACTTTATGACCCTCATAGTCCTTTCCAACTCTACAATTCTATGATTCTATGAGATAAGATAATTGACCCATTGTGTCAACTATCCTGTGTTCCTGTAATCACCAGTATTGCTTAGATGTTAGCCCTCCCCACTTGGAGCTTTACCCTTTGGTGAAATTTGGAGTAGGCCTCAGGTTTGTATCCTTTCCCCTCGCTCCTTGCAGGCCCAGGTTAAGGGTGTGTGGAGCCTAAGACTGATAGTAGTATATCCTGTGTATTGTCCGTCCCCCCATCCCCAGTAGCAGATGGGTCTACGGTCTGATCCAACAGGACTCTTCTTAATGTTCTTAGTTCCATTTGAAGAAAGATTACTAGAAATAAGAGTGGACTTTTTTGGCAGTAGCACACACATTCCCAAATAACCCATCCCACTCCAGATAGCCTCACCAGGTCTGCTCTGACAAATGACTGACCCAATTTCTCTCTCTCACACACACAAACAAACAACTGGCTGAATTTATAGCATTCCAATCCTGACCAAAATAGGAGGCTGCATTTCAGGGTAAGGTGGTTCTACTCTTTTTTCTGCACCTTAAAAAACAAAACAAAACACCTTATTTTTTCCAGTGGGTTAACTCTTTATCCCTCCTTTCAAGCTAGGGCAGTTGTAAGTCAGAGGCTGTTTGCGTATCAAGTCACTGAGCATTTTTTAATAAAAAAAGACATTGTAAAATATTACTGTTACTATCCTGCGTCCGTTTCCCTGTGTTGCATATCAGATATATGTTCACGCACACACACAAACACACAGACACACAAACACACATGGAAACTTGTTTTCTGAAATACTTCATTCTGTTCACCTGGGGAAATGAAAATTAGCAGCTTTATAAAGGTAATAGTGTAGGCACTGAGAATTAATGCCTATGTAACAAAGGACTAATGTTATTTAGTGCCACATAGTTTTCAGGGAAGTTTACATTCCAATGTGTTTTGTTTTAGAACAAGCCTGAACATTTTTAATTAGTTATTTTTAGCTTCAGCCACATTCCTTAAAAGAAAAGTGCAGAGTAATGTGTGTGAAACATCTTTCATCTGCCTTCAGACGAATTTGATCCCCGTGGGTGGAAGGGAACTCCTATGAACTCCGAAATCACTGAATTTAAATCCTCGCTTTGGGGCTATGTTTGAACAAGTTTTGATTTTCAGATAGTTAATTTATAGCTGTCTTCTATGAAAATTCTTAGGGATAGGAAAAGGAAAGGAGAGGAGAAAAGACTGAGAAATGGTGCAAGAACAAAAATAGGCTTTAAAAACTGGTAAATTTTTAACAAATACGAGTGACTATTTTCTTATACTTATTACCTTAAGCTGAAAAAGTGAATATGTAAAATAATAGGTTTTGGTGACACACTTTTGGACTGACTTTAGGTAGAACTGGGAGCCACCCACCCAACACCATAAATAAATACATTTGGTTTAGGACAGTTGAGCAAGGGTTGCTAATTCAAACCAAGGCACTGTAAGCAAAATTGTAAACACCAGTCTTTTGTTTCCTGATCCTGTTGAACTAAACGGTAGGGTGCTGATCACAAAACTGTTCTGGCTTTCTTCAGCTCTAAGCAGAGACTCCTTTGGTGCACAGAACAGACGCTTTATTTTCATGTGCTTCTTCATGTTTATTTTTCTGCATTCCAAATTCACATAAAATCCAACCAGACAAAGAAATAGCTTTCCGAATAGCGTTTATATGGCATTTTAATGGTTAATGAGCTCCCAGCCCTTATCAAGATGAACTTAGTTTAGCTTTCAAATAAGAATTTACTGCTGTTCTCTCAGCTGAGCTGATATTAGTAGCTGAGGGAATTTGAGCTCACACCTGTTCTTGCATTAAAAGGCGTCTATAAGTGACTTCTTTAAAATATTCATAGAGGAGGGAAAATCCAATTTCTAGAAAATCTTAGCCAACCAGGAAATCATTCACAGGCTTGCCTTTTGAGGGGGAGGGGGAACCACACATTTGGTTTATGAATTGGTTTCCAGTATTAATACTTTCCAGAGGTATTTTTGGTCACATAATTAGTTGCCATATTATTTAAAGGAATATACTTATTTCAAGCGGATATGATGGCTTTTGGTATGCCATGGTACACAGTTGCATTATAGCTGGAAATGGCTTCACATGCAGGAAATATGTGAAACAAAACAAATTTGCTGGTTTACTAGATGCACAACTGAGTGCATTCACACACACACACACACACACACACACACAGAGTGATGCTGTTCCCTACTTAAAGTCACAGGATGTGTGGACTTAGCTAGATAATCAATAATCAACTGTGTTCAAGGAACAAAACTCTTTTTTAATCAGATGTGTTTATTTTAGTCTGAAATGGTACAGTATATATCCTATATGAAGAATCAATAATCGTGTCAGGGAAAATATGTTTTAGCGAAAGCATTATAACTGTAGGCTTACCTACAGTTTGTAAATGGGTCTGGAGGTCAGCATCAATACTCCATTTCCAGTTCTACAACCAGAAACAACACATTGCTGTTCTTATCCAACCAAGGCCAGTGAAGGGTAGTCTGCTAGGGGAAATCCAGTGTTGCCCCACCAACCTCAGCCTGTTCTTAGCCACCAACTTACCTGGGAGTGGCACTGCCTATCAACTCCCACTTTCTTAGCCTCTTGAAGAACAGTGCAGGGAAAAGGAGGAGGAGGTGAACAAAAGGAGAATTAGTTGGCTCGGCCTGCCATTGGTTCTGCCTTTGCTGATTGCTGAGTTCCTGACCTTTTGCCCTACCAATTCCCAATGAGCACCAGCCCCCAATGGCCAAGGTCTGTTAATGCACAGAATTAGGCTTCTGCATATGTAGCACTAGCTGGATGAGTAACAACAGCAGTTGGGTGTTGTTCCTCTTCCATCCATTTAGAAAAAAACCACTGCTAGCACCAGCCAAGTTCTGGAGAGGAAGCATGTTTATGTGAGTGTTGGTGGCTGCTGGATTTCTACCTCTGTTGTTTTTTTCTGGAAGCAATTAACACAGAAATGAGTGCTAAACTTGTGCTAGATTTCTAGAAGTACATTTTACGTTGTATGAAAGAGCTCATAAAACACAGAAATTAGCAGGTAAGGAAACGTGGAGAAAACGGTATAAAGTGCTATCTGAATGTAGCATTAGGCTACCATCTCAAAGCAGTATACATGTATTTATACCTCACATTTTTCGCTGATGGGACTCAAGGCGGCTTAAGATAGAAACAAGAATTGCTAAGAACATAGGGAAAATTTTTAAAAACAATGAAACATTAGTAGAAATAAAACTATATTTGTTGTTGTTGTTTAGTCGTGTCCGACTCTTCGTGACCCCATGGACCAGAGCATGCCAGGCACTCCTGTCTTCCACTGCCTCCCACAGTTTGGTCAAACTCATGCTGGTAGCTTCGAGAACACTATCCAGCCATCTTGTCCTCTGTCGTCCCCTTCTCCTTGTGCCTTCCATCTTTCCCAACATCAGGGTCTTTTCCAGGGAGTCTTCTCTTCTCATGAGGTGGCCAAAGTATTGGAGCCTCAGCTTCACAATCTGTCCTTCCAGTGAGCAAAATTATATATATATATATATATATATATATATATATATATATATATATATACATACATACACACACACACACACACACACACACACACACACACATAAATATTCTATTCCATTTTCATGACTTTTTCCTAACCGTTAAGTTCCATATTATATTTCAACTTTCATACTATGTTAAAGCTACTTCCAGAAATATGGTGCAAGTTTCCATGTTATTTGTTTCCAGAATTCTGTTTGCAAATAATATGGAAATAAGTGATAAACTTGTGCTGTATTCTACTGTAGTCCCACTACAGTTCAGAAAGTGGCTTTTACATAGAGTGAAAGCTCAAATATAAAGTGGAGATTAACCGATAGGGAACACCATGCAAATTGAATAAGCTGCCATGTAAATGCCACATTAAGCATTTGATCAAATCTTTCCTATTGAAATCAGTGAACTGAATGGCTCCCAATATGTTGAATGTGGCTTCCATTTCATAAGTTGCAAAATTCCTACATGGACTCTACTAATCTTTGGAAATATTGAAGGCATTCACCCCCCCCCCCAACAACAGATCTCTCTCTCTCATTTTAATTAGATGCATCCTCTAATTTATCTAAGCAACTTCTATGAAAAACTGGTATCTCTCTTGGTAATTGGGTGATTTCATTCCAATATTGGCCTGATTTTAGTGTGAACCTAGTGGGTTTCTTGGTTGACCACTGTGTAAAGGGAATAAAGGCACTTGATGAACAGCTCGTAAAGAGCTGTGATACCTGCTGATCTGTCCCTTAGGTTAATGTAGTGAATAGTGATAACATATGCTGTGCGCTCTACATAAGACCCCGAATTACTTGTATGCATTACAGCCAATTTTATTTGGAGAATAAGGAAAAGTCACATATTAGAAGGAAGTACTCAGAGGCTAGATAGGGCCCTTTAATAGTGCTGTGCTGAAATCTGTTCTCCAATTTCTCAAGTTTTCTTCCAACTTTGAAAGAGGCTTCCATTCTTCTGCTTCATTCCCCACCTGACTTTTTTTCTTACAAGCAGTGCAGAGGTGGTCCTGCCTTGTCACCTCCTTCACTCCCAGTGTTGCCCTTGTAGAACTTGGCAGGGCAGAGGATGGAGACAAAATGAGAATTCATTGGTGCTGCCTAGCGTTGGCTTTGGTTCCACCTGCTGTTGGCTTTCCTCCCTGCTTTCCATCCTCCCAGCCCCAATGGGCACCAGCCATCACTGGTGGTGAGACCTGCTGTTCCCAGTTTGAACATTAATTGCAGGAAAGGGGTACTTGGAAGAGAGGTTGGCATCCACCTGGAACAGACTTTACGGAAGGTGGAGGACTCTCCTTCCTTGGAGGTTTTTAAGCAGAGGTTTGGTGGCCATCTGCCATGTAGTTGAGATTTCTACATTGTAGGTGATGTAGATGACTCTACAATTCTGTGGTTCTGTCTTTCCTCATCCCCTGGAGATAAATAGAAGGTTGCTGCTCGTGGAAGTGGTGCTTGGAGCTGCAAGACTGAGAATAATTTCAAAACTGTAAATGTATGTGGGACTAGGAGCGATGATTGTTATCTCCTGGGGGTAAAGCCTGAGAATGGCAACCCAGGTGGGAAGTAGGAGGAAGACTGCCATATTTGAGGTGTGGCTGCTAACTAGAGTTTGTAGCTTATTTGTGCAAAACTCATCGTTGACTTTGTGATCTATTTGGCCTTTTATGATCTGTATCTCTGTGTGTATGTCCTAGGCTAGATTTTCCCTCTTGGTTTTTTTTTTTTATTATTTGTTAAAATTGTTCTATTAGGTCAGTTTGTATTGATTTGTATTGCTTACAAACTTGTATGTATGGATTTATATTTTTGTTAGCTGTTTACTTACTTACTGATACTGGGGTTGTTTGTAATTGTCTATACATTTTAATTTTTTTAAAAAAACGTATCTATTGTCTTTTCTCAAAAAGCATTTTATAAAGGGATGATATATGTTGTTTGGAAAGTCTGCCTTGTTTTCTAACCAAAGATTTGTAAAGCTGTTACAGTTTTATTGGGAGTTGTTACATTTCAAGTTTTGGGTTGTAAGCCACTTCTGTTGCCATGTGAATGGCAGAGAATGCAACATGTAAATGTTTCAGTAATGAATAATATAAAGAAATTAGTACTGAGGTCTGTTGGTATATGTAACAGTACATGTAACAACATGAGCTTCAGAAGTTAGACATAGTTTTAACTTGCACAGTACTTCAGACACAGAGTACTGCAAATTATCAATATTGAAATGGGATTACTTGCATGTGAGTTTGTTTCCTTAAATTGAATGCTATTTACTTCTGAGTAGACATATAGCATTGCACTGTAAATATATTTGCAGAACCCAAGGAATGAGGGAGGGAGGGAATGAAAGCTAGTTTGGGAAGCCTGTCATCAGAAGGACAGATAAATCTGTCTCTAGCAAAGGTAAAGGGTTGACCCATCCTTGATATGAAAAACAATTAACACTGTTTTATGAAGCTTCCTCCCCTCATGATGCTCACACCTTTTCGGTTTATATTTTCAGGTATGAGTGCCCAGGTTTTGCTTAAACGCAAATTAAAACAGAGATTCTTTCTGTGCCAGATAAATGCAGCTTCCTAGGAAACATGCAAGTCGTATCCCTATTCCTTCATGGCATTGTGATGGAACGGCACTGTATCCAGCGAGCTGACATGTGTTGTTCTTCTGTTCAGATATTTACAGAGAGGCATTTCCTCTTCCACAGCTGTGTTACACCCAGGGTAGGCTCCCCAAGAGAAGACAAGGGTAGCTTAACGAGACCGTAATTCCTTTTCTCTCTGAGGTCTTGTTTATACAATCAGAAATGTAGGTTGCCTTCGCAAATTGACATCCTTTGTTTATATGGCCAGGGGATTCCAGAATGTGTTAGACACACACTTCTGCTCAGCATCTCTGGTCACTCTCCAGTAATTGTGTGGTTGTACTGAATTATCTATCCTACATAAAACTGCTTAGGAAACAATGTTGTCATTCCACGGATTTATTATGATTTTGAGATTTCGACTGTGCTGTTAATCAGTAATACAATCATATGCATGCTTACTCAAAAGTAATTCCCATGAAGTTCAGTGGGATGTGTCGCCAGGTAAGGGACTATAGTGTGGAATCCAAAGGTGGTTTTACTGCCCATCCTAAGCCTCACTGGGCTTTCACCAGCAAGGGGGAAGTAGGGAAGTGGAATAAATTAAATTTTGTGTGAATTTTGATGAGAAACTGTCCAGTTCACACTTTCCAAACCAATTTGCAAACTGAAACACAATTATGCTTTGAAATTTGCACTATTACAAATTTTCACTTTTGCCATTTTTAATGTTTTGGGACTTAATTTCTGGGAAACCATGAACAAGGTCTGATGATAAGGTTGTGGGGGAGAGGATAGAGAGACAGATAAAAGCAGCTATGTTGGTCTGGTCACAAGATAATTAACATAATGCCATATATTGAGTAACCCGCTGACCTTTAAAAGCTGCTCACAGATCCCTCACCACAGATCTACTCTGTCCAAAGGTGAATGCCAGGGATATTTGTAGAATTTAGCACCTGTTGCCATGCATACTTACTTGGACATAGTAAATCTCCCTGAGCTCTGTGAACATTAAAGGTAAAGGGATAAAGGGGTATTAGGTCCAGTCGTGGCCGACTCTGGGGTTGCGGCGTTCATCTCACTTTATTGGCCGAGGGAGCCGGCGTACAGCTTCTGGGTCATGTGGCCAACATGACTAAGCTACTTCTGGCGAACCAGAGCAGTGCACAGAAACGCCGTTTACCTTCCTGCTGAAGTGGTACCTATTTATCTACTTGCACTTTGACGTGCTTTTGAACTGCTAGGTTGGCAGGAGCAGGGACCGAGCAACGGGAGCTCACCAGTCACGGGGATTCGAACCTCTGACCTTCTGATTGGCAAGTCCTAAGCTCTGTGGTTTAACCCACAGCGCCACCCGCATCCCCTGTGAACATTACTCCCTAGCAATTATGCATAGGTCCCACTGAATTCAGTGGGGCTTATTCCCAGGTAAGTGAGTGTAACATTGCAGCATATGTTTCTTTTTTAAAAAAGTTTATATTGATTTTTTTTAACAATAAAAAACTCATCCCCCATCAGCTGCATTTTAATGAGTTCCCCAGCTTATTCAGAAATACAATATACGTCTCACCCTAACTGAAATTCAGAAATCCTTCCCCCTTGCCCCAGCAATATCATGTGCTAGAATTGTTAATTCATTGTTGTTGTTTTAAAAAAAGATGTCTCAACCTCTTAAAAATATGAAATGGGAGAAGTGGATACTGTGTTTCCAGAATCATGTTGCTCTGCAGTGTGTCCTTATACTTTTCTGTTCAGTGGTGATCAGTATCATAATATTTCTGGATTGCAATTAGAATGGTCCTGATTGCATATGTTGTATTATTTTTATTTATACCAGGCATAGGCAAATCGGCCCTCCAGATGTTTTGGGACTACAATTCCCATTATCCCTGGCCACTGGTCCTGTTAGCTAGGGATGATGGGAGTTATAGTCCTAAAACATCTGGAGGGCTGAGTTTGCCTATGCTTGATTTATATATAAATTTCATAAATTTGTACACAGCATGATTATTATTATTATTATTATTTTTAAAAACCTCAAATAATTTTACAAAAGGTAACATGGTAAAATCAAGGGGGAAAATGACAACCCTAATTTAAAATCATACAAAAGTTAAAATACTAAAACAGCCCGAAAAATTACTTCATGCTATTAGCTTGCTGGAGTGATCATAAACATATTTACTTAAAGGCAGGTTATAAATCAGGTGTGCATACAGTGGTGCCTCGCAAGACGAAATTAATCCGTTCCGCGAGTCTCTTCGTCTTGCGAAGCACGGCTATTAGTGGATTAGCGGATTAGCGCTGTTAGCGGTTTAGCGGCTTAGAAAAGGGGGGGAAAGGGAAAGAACTCGCAAGACGTTTCGTCTTGCGAAGCAAGCCCATAGGGAAATTCGTCTTGCGAAGCACCTCAAAAGACGGAAAACTCTTTCGTCTAGCGAGTTTTTTGTCTTGCGAGGCATTCGTCTTGCGGGGCACCACTGTATACACACTCATATATGTAGTCTTAACCTTCTATTTTGGGTGGCAAGGAATGTACTCTTGTTGTACTTTTCATTGAGCAATTCCTGTATAAGTAGACGTATAGAGTAGTCCTTCTAGGACATTGCCACATATTGTCACTGGTACAACAGTCCCATATTTCAGTCAGTCACCACTTTAAACAAACAAAACAAAAACCCTGTGACATAAAAGCCATCTCTATAGCTCTATAGGTTAGCTATTTGAATTGGGCCTTGAAACTAATTGGCAGCCAGTGCAGTATGCTCAGATGGTCTTGCCCTAGTGAGCTGAATTCTGCACCTGCTGAAGTTTTCCAAATGTCTTCAGAGGCAGCCCCATGTATAATGTGTTGCAGTAATCTAACCTAGAGGTTAACAGAGCATAGACGACAGAAGTTAGGATATCCCTGTCCAGATAGGGATGTAGTAGAACACCAGATTGATTTTTTCATAGAGAAATTGTCAGGGAAAGGTCAAGAAAGTGTATGGGGCTAGGACATGCCATATGTTGTTTGGGCACTTTTCTCTCACCAAGGACAATTCGCTTGGTAACCCAGAAAACCATTAAAAATAGTTAATGTTAGTTCTCAGTTATAGTGAGAATTTTTCCTAGATTGTTTACAATACTTTCATAACATTTTAACTTTAAAATACAGGGTTTTTTGTTTGTAATTGAAAATAAAAAATAGTTTCTTAAAGGAACAGAGAACTCAGTGTGCAGGGGCAAACATTTACTATATATATATTTTTTAAAAAAACCAAAACCTTCATTTGGGTAACTCGGTATTTGGGTATTGTCACATCTGGCACTACATACAGAAACAGATTTTTATCATGGGTAAAAGTTATACCCAACCATAATTTGGAAATCTCATTACGGCTCCCCCCCCCCAACCGCCATTAGTGTATTGTTGTTTTTGAGAAATGGATGAAGTTTAAATAATAATATGGATATAAGCATGTGCCCCTTGGAGGTTTTTCCAATCTTGAACATGCCTATTAAAACGGAAAATGGAAAGTTAGCTTCTTCTACTATATGGGAATATTAAAAAAACAAAACATTCCGTCTGTAGCAGGGATGGGAACCACTTTTAAGCAAAGGATCAGATCCTTGAGTGACCAGCTCTCACGCTGGACAGGTAGGCATGGCTGACTTCTGCCAAAAGCAGCCTGGCTTGTGCTTGATGCCAAATTCAAACAGTGCCAAATGCAAGCTGTGCTGCAGAGAAACAATCACACTGCTTAGAGTGCACTTCTGATTGTTCCTTTTCAGCTGCAGTTTACTTGTCTTGTGGCCGACGTTGTATAATGTTAGGTGAGTGAGTGATGGGTGTGGCTTGCTCACAAACAGGTTCCAGCGCTGCTGCTGCTGTATAGGTGCTGCAAAGTATTTTCAATGTGGCAAAAGAGATGGAAAGCCTGGTTATAAGGATGGAACAGCAGTGGGAACAAGGCTCTGTTGGGTTGTAAAATTAACATGATATAGGATGCAATCCTAACCCCCTTTCCCTGGGAGTCAGCACCATAATTGAACTTACTTCTGAGTAGGCAAGGTTAGGATTGCAGCCTTGGTGGTGAAATATGCGCTCTTGTTCAGGGTATGTCATTACTTTTAATCACACGCCTTTCACCCTACTGTCGCAGGACATATTGCAACAGTTAGAACACAACATCAAAAACAACCTGCAACCATAGAAATAAAGTGGACCCTATATCTGTATCTAAAGAAGTATGAGTGAGAAAGTTAGTTTCAATAAATAATTCAATTCAGTCCTTTCCCCTTGCTTCTTTATATCATGATTCACCTTGATTTAAAATAGGGGTAGAGACCCTCTGGCATGCAGTCCATTCTTAGTCTACCAGGGTTTCCAATTGGGCCTGCAAGTCTCTTCCCCCCCCATACCACACCCACCTGGTATCACTTGATGGGCAGGCAACGTCAGCTGATGGGCAGGGGTTCAATCCTGTTTTGTTCAGCTGCATGTATAAGTTCACCATGGGGAACTTATAGCCACTGAGGCCACATGAGTATCCAGTGACATTGTCAAATGGAAGAGCACCATCAAGGTGAAAACCTGTTGCTTCCAGGGGAGTGCAACTCTGTCCAGAACCTAACTTTCATCTTCCTAGTTTAGGGGACACCTTTATACCATATGATCTCTGTATCCTGGTTTTCCTAGATTGGTGCCATTCAGGGGAAAAAAATGTAATGAGTTTTTAAAAATTATTCTGGAAAGCACTTATACCATGGATAGAGAAACATTTTAATAGCATGTTCATCTAGTTCATATTTATCATTTTAATTTTAAAGTGTTTTACAATTTTGAAGTATTTTGACTTTGAAGCTTTTCACAGGGTACTTAGAGTTTCAAAGTATTTCTGGAGCAAATAGCTTAGGATTCCATCCTGCATATACTTACCTAGGAGTGAGATCTGTTTTGCAGAATAGGACTTAGACTAAAAAGACTGTTACCATTTGTACCCTGGGATGCATCGTCCAGGGCATTCAGAGTAAATAAAATAGTACGGTTAGCCTCTACAACCACCTCACAGATTCCACTGTTTGGAGAAAGGTAAGTCTCTCCATCCCTGGAATAGGCTTGCATGCAATGAAGAGTGAACTCCTTTGCATTTTTTTGTTACTCAAAGGATTATTTTCAGAATGAATGAGTATTTAACTGAGTGTGCCATTTTTGGTACAGTTTTTCAACTGTTCCAAAATGGATTCACATCCCCATGTGTCAGAGAAATGGGATTAACTGAAACTTTGCTGAATTTGCTTTGTTCATAAAGTGTGATATTGCCCTTGGTTGAGAGGTTTTGGGGTAATCCTGCCCCTGTTTTACTCTGTGGCTCTTGACACCACTCTGATTGGGGATGGGGTAGAAACACAGGTTTTATGCTAGGGTACAAAATGGTTTACTTGCTGGCTATATGCTGGAACTGGCTTGTACTGATGCAAAGTAATTGATGTCCATCTATTCCAGGATTCAGCAGAATCTTTCCTAACCCTCTCCCTTCAGCCAGAGCTGAACACACACAAAGTTGGCTTTCTTCTACTGAGTTCTTGTTCGAGCTGCATGAATAACCTGACTAAGGGCACAATCTTATGTGCTAATGAACACAATGGGATTTAGTTCTGAGTAAACTCAAATAAAATTGCTCTGTAAAGGCAACTCTTTTCTGACTCTTGCATATTCTTCTCTAGTGATATGTACTATTGTTTATGATAGAGAGTATTTTATGGTGTATGCTGCCTTGGTATTTGACATATCCTGTCAGAGGACAGGGGGGGTTGGGTTAGGTTATCATGCTAGGGGACTCCATCTCTGCTGTAGTGGAAGTTTAAACAGCAGGGGTACAGAACAGAGGAATACTACGGCATTGTTTAAGCTGCTCTATAGCACCTGATCATTATTCCTTCCATTTTATGGTTTACCTGTAGTGCTTGTTGTAACAAAAGAAACAAAACCTCTGTAATTATATGGGAAGGGGGAGAAAATTGCATTTTAGTGCCTTGGATCTTGAGCTGGAAAGGGGTCTGCTTTTAGAAAATTTAATTTGAAAGAACCCAACACATATGTCTGCATTTTTGCACACATTTAAAGTTGCTCCTGAGAAAAGGTAGTTACTCTTAGTGGAGGCTGGTCCTGGAATGTCAATAAATTTTATTTTATTTTTAAAAAATATGCCTTTCAAAAACTTGGAAGCCACACACACTTTCTTGTCTCTCACAGAGGTTATACATCTGTCTGACCTCAGTGAAGTTGTGCAAACATTTCTGTGCATCAGGACTGCATAGCACTCAACTAATCCCAATTGAGAAGTATGGCTGTGGCAAATAGGCCCCTCCCATTTGGGAGAAACCATGTGACTGATTGGACTGCCTTTCAAGACAGACCCACTATGAAGCCTTCCACTCCATCTGTTATTATGAGGGATAAGCAGCATTCACAATATTGACCTACTAGAGCTACTCCCTACATTCTTGTAGCTAGCCAAGGAAAGCTTGTGGTTGCTAGTTTGAGCAGCTTGTTTATTATTAATATACCGTATGTTAAGAGAGAGCAATGCTGGACAGGATGTGTCAGGATCTTTCTATAATACACTTTGCCACCTTTAATCATTTGCATTTACTTTAGTGAACAGGGAGGAGCACTGATAGGAGAAATGGTGGGAGGCTTCTGACTGTGTTGCAACTTTCAACACTTGTACATTATTAGAACTGTTTCTAGGTGTGTCTCTAGGTTTGAGAGAAGTACAGATATTTTGCATTCCTGTTTTCTTTAGGTTTAAAAATGCTACGTATGTTTGGCTGCTGTGAGAACAGGGAGTTGGACTTGCTGGGTCTTTGGCCTGATCCAGCACGGGATCTTCTGTTGTGGCGATTATATGATGTGCTGTTTATACAAAGGATACCTGTTGTGGAACCACCTTATTGTGGTGGAACCACTCTGCACAAACAGAGGTTCCTCCTTGGTGTGGGAGGTGTATTCCTTCTCTTTATTTTTGAGGCTCATCATGTCTCCTCTGCTCAAGTCTGTAAGTGGAGGCTGTGTTTTGCAGGGAGGAGTTGGTGGTGCTGATAGTGAAACTCCTCAGGCTGCATCACACTTTGAGTAGGAAACTGCCTGCACATTTTTCTTCTCAGTAAGCCAGTTGGCGAGAATCTCCTTGTCTTCATACCTTTAAAAAACAATCACACCAGAGGATCTGGAAACTTAACTTAAAAATCCTCATCTCTGTCACTGGCTCATAGTGTGTTGTTGGCAGCATTATTCTGCTATCCTTTCAATCAAAAGGGCTAGCCAACTAGAAATAAAACAGTGGTCAAGTATAATTTTAGAGGCTAGCAAATGTATTATTGCATAAGCTTTAACGGTTTGTCAAGAATGAGGCATCTGATGAAGTGGACTTTCACCCTCCGAAGCTTATTCCATAATAAAACGTTAGTCTTTAAAGTGCTAATACAATTTTGTTGTTGTGGATGTTCTGCTAAAATTGCACTATGGTCTGCTTTACAGGAGGATTTTTAAAAAAAGCTTTAAAATGCTAAAAGCAGGACATTTCAGATGATGGTTGAGATGAGAACTTAGTGCACAGAACCTGTATATAGTACAAGATCATGGATTGCACCTTGCCTTGGATTTGACAGGAGCCTATATGTAAAGTCCAATGTTTGTAAGCCTGAATAGCCTTATTGTGCCTTTCCCCCCTTTTTATAGAAAAGCTTTTTTCATGATTCCAAAGCTGCAGGCTGGAGAGGGGCTTTTATTTTGCTTATTCCTTATTTACCAGTATTTTGTTTATATCCATCCTACCTTTCCTTCAAGGAGCTCGAGGGTTTCCTTTCGCCATGTTATCCCCACAGCAACCATGTGAGGTAAGTTAAAATGAAAGAGCCACACATTGAATTTCATGGCTAATTTTAACCCTGGTCTCCTAGTTCATTTAATACCCCCCCCCACACACTGCAACTTCTAGATTACAGTGGTACCTCGGGTTAAGAACTTAATTCGTTCTGGAGGTCTGTTCTTAACCTGAAACTCTTCTTAACCTGAGGTACCACTTTGGCTAATGGGGCCTCCTGCTGCTGCCGCGCCGCCGTCGCCCGTTCTCATCCTGAAGCAAAGTTCTTAACCTGAGGTACCATTTCTGGGTTAGCAGAGTCTGTAACCTGAAGCGTATGTAACCCGAGGTACCACTGTATTTTTCTAGTTATGGGAGGGGGAATAATCCTTTCCGATTGCTGTAGAATTTTATGGTGTCTCTTGGCAAAAGTCCTGTATGACACATTTAAGATTCACTAACTCAGGCTCCAGTCCAGTACATACTTGTCAGGGTATTCTGACTAATGTATAGCTTATTTGGCCTGAAACCGCACCAGAAATTGTGGCAGCAACTGTGAACCAAAGATAATTTTCAGTTTAATTTAGGTGCTATTTGCAAAATTGCAGTTCTTAAATATCCATGGTAGCTTTGCACAGGAGGAAACCAGAACAACTTGCCCACACCCCTGTAACTGCTCACTGGCCAAGCCGCCATGACTGTCTAACAACCCCACCAGGTCTGGTAGGTCCCAGTCACTGCTCTGTAGGTGCACTGTCTTGTTATAGAATGAAGGTTGTAGAAGAGACATTCACTCAAAATCCAAAACAATTCTTAACAAGAAGAATGTCTTGGATATGAGGGAGAACAAGACATTGATTTATCTATTGGAGCAGTCGACTTTGATATATACAGACTATGGCCGTTGTGCCTTTTGAAAACCTTAAAGCAACATGTTGCATGGGGAGTTCTGGTGAAATCTGGGAACAAGTAGAACCCTTCCAAAGACTGTTTTATTAATGCTAAGAGGGAAGAATGGGGAGTTCTTTAGAACAGTTTTAAGAATATGATCATTTGGGAAGTATAGTTGGAAGAAAGTTGAATACATATCTATCAGGCAGTTGTGAAACATTTCAAAGAAGTGTGCAGTTCCAGACAGCTGTCTTTTAAACTTTTCATAGATCCTCGAAGGGTGATAGCAACAGCTTCCCCGCCCCAAGACAGAGGAGTTGTTTCACTTGCTCTAGTGGTGCCTAGTGTGCTGTAAAATTGGTTATGCTATATAAATTGGACATGATCCAATCAAGGTAAATGCTTTTAAAATAATTGTGTGCAACTGCAGATTCAGCTTTTGAAGGGAGTTTGCATACAAAGAAATCTTGAGTTACTGATGTGCAGTACCTGTGTCAGTATTTGACACTTAAAATTATTATTATTATTAAACTTAAAACAACAACGAGATAATAATTGGTATAAATGTTAACCTGGAATTTTAGAATCAGGGTGGCCATATGTAAGACAGCCCTTTATTTTTGAAGGGCTGTACAATTCAAGTTCATTTTAAGACTAAAGAACCTTAAAAAGAAACAATAACAGCCCTGGACAGCAAACTGAGTAGGCACTCAAGTCACCTGGTCACAGTCTTCCCTGCTATGGTGAAGATGTGTTGTTTTCTTTCTAAAAATGTTTATCTTCGCATGCTTTATATGCAAGGTTATGCAGGTTTTATGAATATCTGCTTTTTGGGGTGGGGTAATCTGTAAGTCGCCATCCTGTTTAGATTCCCAAGTCATATACTGAATAGTTTCCACGACAAGTGTCTTTCCCCCCAAACAATGGTTAATGAAGTTCAGCCTGTAAGATGTGCCCTATATTTTGTCACCCTTTTGACAATGGAGTTTTCATTTATTAGACATCAGATGGTTCCAGATTTATTTATTTTCTGCACTCCTATATTGAGTACCGGTTTGCAGCAAAAATATCCAAGCAATAGCATGCAGTATCTTCATAATATCACATTCTCTGACCTTATGTTTGCTCACCATTCAATGCATGCTGTTCTCTAGGGTGTTCAGTAAGCTTCAGTCAATGCCACTGACTGTATTAGCAGTGATGACTGTGTGTGTGTTTGTTTGTGTGTCCTCCCAACCGGCAGCCCTGGTCACTCTCCTACTTGACCCAGCAGTACCACTGTACTGCACAGAGAAAGTGTTTTGAAGGCAGAAACTTCGTATTTCTCTTGATCTACTAAGGAGCAGGGCAATTTAAAGTATTTTTTCTATTCGGCCCCAAATCGGCAACAACATTTTTGAGATAATCATGCTTAAAAATTGAACTGCATTCTAAAGAGAAAAGATAAGAGCATTTCATTAGCTACAAGGGTTCTGTCCAGTAGCAGAAAACTTGCACGACTCACCTTTATTTTCCCTACCTGTGCAGAAGCTGCAATATAAGAAAGAGGGTTTGGGGACCCCTGCACATTGATTGGAATGCTTCATGTGTATGTGTGGGAAATCACCTGAAACCAGGTGGGAGAACCTTGCATGAGTTGGAGTCAGGGCAGCACACACCGTTCTCTCTCCCCATCCTCAATTTCATTATCAGAGCAAACTAAATAAGCATAGCCTAACCATTTGTGTTAGGCTGAATGATGCTGACCCGTACAATTGAGTTTCATAGGAGAGAGGGCATTTCTTTGAACATGGGTCTCTTCAGCCCCTGCTCTGGCACTCTTAACCACAGCCACCACACCGGCTTAACTGGTTCCAGTGTAGGTTGGCACAGCCTGCTTCAAGGGTCTCCCTTTTCGAAATCAACTCTGGGAGTGCGTTTTAAGAACACAGGTGCCATCCGGGATAATCTGCACGAGTCGCTGCTTTTACAATTTTGTGGTGTCACAGTAGTGCTAAGAAATCTGAGGGAGAGAGAGAGAGAGAGAGAGGGCGGTAGGGAGGGAGGTGTGTGTGGGACGGGTAAATGAAGTGAGGGGAAAGGAGAAGGCATTTAACTATATGTTAAAACGGTGCCGTCCTCTTACTTATCCAGCCCTCCTCCCCACTTCCCTGTCTCTTAGCTAGAGTTAAAGTAGATAGAGAGACAGGGCGATTATGAAGACGTCATTTGGAGCTTAGGCAGGCGAAAGGGGGGAAGCGCTCCAGATGAGGTCCTGGGGGAGCTGAGGAGGGTCATTCATGTACGACCATGTGTATGTGTCTGACAGACTGTGAAATGGTGCGTTGTTGCGCGGCTGCGCTGCACCTGGGCCCTTCATCTGTGATTGATTGGTTTGGTCATGTGTAATGGTCCCATCTGCTCTGTGTTGTTTTTCCTTTTTTACTTATAAACACCGTTCCCAGTGGCTGAGGGAAGATGAGCTATGTTTTGTCATCTTCACTTACACTTTAGCTCAAAAAAGTGGTCAAGTAGGTAAAGGGCTGAAAGTATATCCAAGTAGTGAGTGTACTAGAGCAATTCCCCTGCCCAGGCTGACTTCTTCTTCTTTCTTTCCCTGCTTCCTTCTTTCCTCATGCAGAATTTAATGCTTGCTGATATTTGAAATGGCTCACAAACCAGTAAGAAATGGCCCCCTTCCCTCTCCCCACATCTCGGCCCCCCCTCAAAAAAAACCCAGAGTGAAAAGGCTTGCACAAATGTGCAGATAGTGACTCTTACTGCAGCAAGGAGTTTTTTTGTAACTGAGCCAATACTTAATTAAAACCGCTGACATCATGGTGTTATAATTAAGCATGGCATTAATTAAGCTGGAATAACGATTTTTTTATTAAGAGCTGCTCCAATTGTATAAGACTGAGATCGGCAAAAACAAAATAATTTGGTCATAAAATTGAGAGAAATCTCTCCTTTTCACATACCGTAACTTCTCCAAAGTAAAAAGATGGCAGAACCATCTTCATCTGCACAAACTTTGGGTTGTTGTTTTTTTCCTAGTGGGAAGGGAGAAGTGGAAGAGGTTGAAGTGAAATTTGTTGTTGTTGGTTTTTTTTTTTTTTACCCAAAAATGCTGATCGGCTCCTGGCATTCTGATGGCTAATTATGCATCGGAGAGCTTCGACAGCTGCATTCATCATCATAAAATGTAATAATTAATGACATTCCAACAAAGAAAAATATGCAAATGAGAACTCATTAGCATTTTCATATTCAGCTTTGATAATGCTTTTGCTGACAAGGTTGTAATTAATGAAAATTCATGTCGCAGTCAGGAGATTGGATCGGTTTCATTCCGCTCACAATTCCCAAATGCTTGCATTATGGAAAATCGGTGGCTCTGCCAACTTTTCAGGGAAGAAAAAAAAATACGCACACACTAAAAGCACCAGATGCAAATTAATGGTAGGGAGCTTTTAACTCTTTAAACTCTTCTCCCCCCCTTTTTTTTAAAAAAAAGAAGCTTCACTTCTTTAAAACATAGCATAAAAACACAGAAGATACTGAAACAGAGTTGTTTTAAGCGCCATTTCCTTTAAATTGCTAAAAGTGCAAATAATGATGTTAAAACTTCACTTGTATATTTTTAATGTTTCCTTTTTTGTTTTTTTGTTTGTTTGTTTGTTTTTATACGATGCAATCCTAAATCTATTGAAGACCGTGGCTGGAGAATCCTGAAAAGCCCGCTTTATCCATTGCTTATTCTAACGCAAAGTTACTTCTGTTATTTATTTCTCTGGGGACTACTTTTTTTTCATATTTCCGGCTCATAAAGAAACACACAGAAAAAGGCAGGGGGGAACGGTCAGTGCAAATTTGGAAGACGGTGCAGGTCTTAAAATGTTTTGTGATTCCTCTAAGGAATTGCATTTGAACCCAGCCCGATGTTGCACACGTTCTAAATGCACACATAGCGTCGCTCTGTTGAGATGAATAATATTTTTTAAATTAAAAACATTTTTTTTTCGTTGAGCATGTGTGTGTTACTGCCTTAGATGTTCTGACAATCTGCTTTTATTTTTGTTTTGCAAAATAGTTGGAATCTTGTCCATTATAGTTATACCTGATTTGGCGGCAGCATCTGGTTCTCCGCGTCCTTTTCAAAACCTACATATGCTATTAAGCACTAATTCCAAAATGAGTGCCTTGCTGCTCTTGCAGAGAAACGTGAGCAAATATTTTGTGCACAGTTACCTCCGTTGCAAATGGCTCTCTGTGTGTGCTGTCATCCAAACTTGGAGCTTCAAGATCTGCGTGGGATCATTTGGGAGCAGTAAGTACAGCCTGTTTGGCCATATCAGCCGGAAGTACAGGAGAAAGATTGATCCAAACAACGAAATTAAGAATAGCAATTCATGGACCTTTAATGCCTTGGTGATAAGGTGACAGCAATATTATTATTTTTCTTTTTTAACAAATAGCATGACAGATGATTTTAAGAAACAGAACCAGCTCTGTGAAGGGATGTGTGAGGTGAAATTAAAAGCATGTTCTGTCTTCTGGCAGATTACTGTAAATTCAGTTTAATGGCTAAATCCTTTCCAGTATTTGGTTGGTCGGTTGGTCATTAAATGCGGAAATGTTCTTCCTTCACAGAGATGGAGAAATACAAACAGCCCCCCCCCCTGCAAAAAAGTCCAGAATTTGAAGATAAATTTATACTCATTTCCCAAGAAGTGTCAGTAAATTCTGAAATTCATTTATTTTTAATCTACGATCTCAACAATATTTTTCTTTCCATTTGTCCAGGTTAAGATAGCATCAATTTTCTTGAATTGATTTGTGCCCCCCCCAAAGTAGACTTCATGTTTTGAACATAAACATACTTACATGATTATGTTTCACTTGCTTCTTGCACACTGCCCCCGCCAGAAAAAAGTCTTGTTAAATATTTTACTTTTTAAGAGTATATTTATTTTGGATGGACAAAGTGTCTAATAGTATAATATCACAGCCACCTCTTAAGAGGTGAGTCTATATAGATTTGATTATTTTTAAAGTTAAGGTTATTTTATTCCAGCCGCCTGCATTTCTGCTATTGTATGGCGATTAAAGACAGTAACTTCATTAAAAAAATAAAAATAAATAAAAATTATTCCTGTGGTTAACTGAAAGCTATATATTGGGCTCTTAAAATATCTATAATATATCTGTACTCCTCTTGCTGGAATGTCTGATGAAATACCTGTCAGCGGTGGAAACAAATATCAAGAAATTGTTCAAAACGTGTAATCACTTTAAGGTAGAAAATTAAAAACAACACACAATCAAAAATCTGCCTTTTTTGAACATTTGTAGCCCATGCTGCTGTTGAAATCCACGGGTCACGTTAGTTTGTGTAAGGCCACTAACTGAAGCGCTTGTGTTGTTTCTAAAGGAAAGGTATGTGGTGTCTATGACCTCTGTTTGGCATGTGCTGAAATTGGCACGGGTTGATTTTTCAGTGGAATTGTGTGCATTGGACCAGATTTATGAATGCTTTACCCAGCAGTAATCCTAACCCTGGGAGTAAGCCTCATTGAATTAAATAGGGTTTACTCCTGAGTAGACATGGTTAGAATTTCAGTTGTAATGTATGTCCAGATTATAGTTTTATATCCAAAAATTGTATATCCAAAAAGTAGACTTCTCATAGGCACTTCTCATAGGCATCTGATTGGTGATTGTGAGAACAGGTTGCAGGACTCGGTATGCCTTTGGCCTGATCCAGCATGGCTCTTACGTTAGGTTAACCCTTGATCTTTTGGGTGTCACGATGTGTGTTGAGCTATTCATTTAGATTTAGAGATATGAACTGGGCTTAAACATTATTGGTTTAGTGTAGAATCCGATTGCTTCTATCTGCATTACCAAGATTAGAATGAACTAGACCAGGGATGTCCAACAGGTCGATCGCGATCTACTAGTAGATCCCTGGGAGGTTTTGGTCAATCGCTGGGTCCCTTTCTTTATCGTTGGTAAAATCAAATCCAGCCCTGCCCTCCATTATTGTGCGATCCGCAGAATGGAAGACAGAGTTTACTCAGTGAGGCTGTTTTTCCTCAGGGATTTGTTGGTGATAGGCTGTTCCTCCTCCTCCCCCAATACCCTTAAAAATGGGGCTTTCCTCCTCCCTAAAAAAGCTCCACAACTTTGACCTGAACCCTCACCAAAACAGGGGTAGATCCCTGCCAGTTTTTAATCCTGTAAGTAGATTGCAGTCTCTTGGGAGTTGGCCACCTCTGAATTAGACTATTATGTTATTTATTAAAAATGGAAAGGTTATATATAGGAGTGCTAACTGTAACCCCAAACATCTCCTTCCTAAATCAGTGTGGGAAATCCTTCAGCTACTGCCCCAAAGGAAGATGCCAACATTTCCTTTTCCCCTCTTACTGACCATTACATCTGAGTTCACATCAAAGAATGGCAGATCCAGTTATGGCAGATCCCCATATCATGTGGTCGCAGTATTAGTGGTGATATTGGGGTTTATGTGTGACCACTGATGCACACACCAGATTGGTGATATGACTTATATTGGTGCATCCATGTATCCCCAGCCACATCACCACCAACCATCCTAAGCCCTGTCCCAGGTAAGCAGCAGTGATGTTGGCCTTAAAGAGTGTGGTTCTGTCCACCACACACCCTGCTGATGCATGGTGGAAAGGGAGCCTGGCAATCCCCAAGAACCCTCATCCTCTGGCTGACTAAAGTTCATTCAGTTCCAAAGGATTCTCCCCAGAAAACCAATAGCTGACCCAGCCCCCTTGGATTTCCCTGAAATCAACCCTTTCTCTCAAAATGCTCACCATATGTTTTACGCCCTTTGTCTTCACTTTCCTTGCTACAGGAGGGACCAAACTTAGTTGCCTTCCTATTGTGAACAAGGAGAGTTATTTCAGTTCCCTTTGGGGATTCTACTAGAAAATATTTGCCCTTGAATTTGAGAGATATATACCCTCCTTTTGATACAGCTGGTGCTTTTGAAATTCTATCCTTATGGGTGAATGCTCTCCCCTTTCTTTGTTCCGAAGTCTTCTTGATGTCCGTATTGGCCTTGCATTGACATTTGGTGATCTTTGTAGGGTGTACTGCTCTTTTCAAAACTCCCCCAGATGACATTCCTGGCCAAACAGTTGTCATTCATGCGGAATCAGGCTGTCCGTGGCTACTAGTCATGATGGCTTTATTACCTCTACTATCAGAGGCTGTGTACTAGCTTCTGGGCGTCATGAGCAAGAGAGTGCTATTGTGCTCATGCCCTGTTTTGGGGCTTCCCAGAGGCACCTGGATGGCCTCTGTGAGAACAGAATGCAGTGGACAAGATAGGCCCCTGGCCTGATCCAGCATGGCTCCTCTTAAGTTATGTTCATCCTGTTAATACGCGTTTGACATCCTCCAGGTTCTGCTGA
Source organism: Podarcis cretensis (assembly GCF_951804945.1). Taxonomy (NCBI): domain Eukaryota; kingdom Metazoa; phylum Chordata; class Lepidosauria; order Squamata; family Lacertidae; genus Podarcis; species Podarcis cretensis. The sequence goes on from NC_137180.1 coordinate 52,784,837, forward strand.
ATTCCAAGCCCGAAATTTGTTCCAAATCACTCTCACCCAAATGGAAGACCAAGATAGGCTATGGTCCCACATTTCCTGTTGGGGCGATAAGGTGGCAGCTTATGCACAGCACACTCCCATTTGCCAAATCAATCCACTTGAGCTTATTGGTTGAAGCTAAGCTAGGTTCTGATGGCTGAGTGCCTGCATGGTTCTCGGCCCAATGGAGGATAGAGTGCCCACAGATCAGCACTTGCCTCTAGGACATGCTGAAGCCACTCTTGCAAGAATAAAATAAGTTAAATAAGAGCTTTAACGCAATATGAACCATTGTTGCCACAGGGACATATATCCCAAACACCATTTTCTGTCGGTTTGTAATACATGGTCTCCTTAAAAACAATAACAGCTAGCTACTGTCTATTTTCTAAGTGCAAATTGCACCCATCAGTGTATGATAAACTGCTTAAAGATTATAGTAGTTAAGTGGTATGTCCTGGCATCCATCTGTCTTGAGAGACAATGGATGAGTGTGCCTTTGGGGGTGGAGTCAAACTGTTATTAGGTTATAGAGCCTGCTGTAGAGACCAATATAGGAGAGACATGTTTTGTTGCAGCTGGGGCAGATGAAGGAGTCTGGTTTCACTTTTACAGATGCAGCATGCCCTTTCTTCTCTCTGCCCTCCTCCCAGTGATCAATCCTTCTCTGGTCACTGCTGTGGATCCATAATATGACTGATTGTCTCCAGGCAGTGCGGTCATCTGCAAGGGATTCCCAAACAATAGGGTTAATGTTGCCAGCCTTAATGTCATGTTTGCAGACATCTTTATAATTCAGAGTTGTCTGCCAACAGGCCTGGTGCCTGAAGACAACACCCTATAGAGCACATCCTTGGGGATCCTGCCATTTTGCATTCTGTGGACATGACCAAGCCAGCTTTAGACGTCACTGAGACAGGAGTGCAAATATTCTGGGAACATGTGTTTGGAAGATCACATCTATGTTTGAGACTCTGTCTTGCCATGTAATGCCTAAAATCTTCCTGACACAGCACATGTGGAAGGTGTTGAGGCATCGCTCCTGGCGAATGTAAGTTGCCCACGTCTCACTATCATAAAGCAGCATGCTCAGTACGCAAGTCTAGTAGACCTTCATCTTGGCATTGGCCGTTAGCTTGACATTCCCCCATATCCTTTAGAGAGGCGGTGAGATATGAGTGAGATAAGAGATTTGTGACAAATCTCTGGGTCCTGGCTTACCCAGCAGTAGTAGTGGGGTTTTAATTTCTAACCATGTCCCAGAGCAATGCTACGTAATTGCATTGGCAGATCATAGCACTAAGGGTCCTGCTGTTTCCCACAAGCAAATCCCCTGATGTTTGGAGGGAACTTGTGTTGTAAGAGACCCACTGTTGATAGCGTTGGCAGGGGTCCTGATTTCAGAAGGAAATACACTGGCAGTCTCCATAAACCTGTAGATGCTTCTGACTTCAGTTCTGTCCCAAAGACTATGGCTAGATAACATGATTAAAATGAAACAGAAAAATACATTCCAACCAAATAGGAAGATCCAGTGCTTTCTTTGGGAAAAGTTCAGACTCAACTTTCAGGAGAACTATATGAATCCATTCTTCCTTACGCATGCTGCTTGTCTGAACATGATGCATTGGTAGTATTATTAAACACTCTTGATTGATGGATCATTATCAGATGTAAAGTGTAGGACTTTATAGATGACAACCCAATGGCTGGAACTGCTATAGGATGCCATCTCAGAGAAAATGATAATGTACATCCAGTAACTTCATGTATCATAAGCTAGAACACAATGTGCTGCTTCAGTGCAACCTCTGCATCCACGTACAGTGGTACCTTGGGTTACATACGCTTCAGGTTACAGACTCCGCTAACCCAGAAATATTACCTCGGGTTAAGAACTTTGCTTCAGGATTAGAACAGAAATCATGCAGCAGCAGCGAGACGGCAGCGGGAGGCCCAATTAGCTAAAGTGGTCTTCAGGTTAAGAACAGTTTCAGGTTAAGAACAGACCTCCAGAAAGAATTAAGTTCTTAACCCGAGGTACCACGATATATAATACATTACACTTTGTAATTCTGGTACTTTAGTGTCTTCAGACAAATAGGAACCACGATCCTTTGGCACCCAGAAAAAAAAAGACCCAACAGTTGCAGAAGATTTTGTATGTCTTCTATTCAGATAACACGGTACTGTAATGCATTTGCTGGCATTCTAATGTTATTCATGGGTGCATTTTATAAGTAAATAAATAATACCTGTATGTTATGAGGGTAGAAATTTGCTGAACCCTATTTGACCTATGTTCACCCATCATCCAGTTGCCCCCTTGTGGTCAATTTGAACAATATACAAATCGTATTTGGACTGACCCCATCATGCGCTACTCTGGAATTTATTTGGGACACAGTACTTATGCCTTTGATTGCTATAGGAGCTTTCAGTTGCAGGACAGAGTTTATCACATGGATATATATGAATGGACATTTTGAATGTCACATGTACTTCATGTACATTATAATGTAAAGCCAGAAAAAAGACAAAGCTTAATAATAATAATAATAATAATAATAATAATAATAATAATAATAATTTAAAAAAACTCCAGCTCTCTAGTATAGTAACTTAAATGGTATGCTGTGTCTGTGTATTTGTTTTTGTACTGCCCTTTAATAATTCCAGGGTAGTTTGCAAATAAAATGGTAAAAAGTGCTTCAGTCATAATATCATTTAAAGTAGCATTTAATACTCAGATATAAACAGCCCAAACTTGGCCCTCCAGATGTTTTGGTACTACAATTCCCATCACCCCTGACCGCTGGTCCTGTTGGCTAGGGATGATGGGAGTTGTAGTCCCAAAACATTTGGAGGCCCAAGTTTGGGGGTGCCTGTATAAGTGTTTAAGCTATAACCACTTTTATGGGAGTAAGCTCCATTCAACTGAGTGGAACTTAACATGCATTGGCTTGTACTTTAAAATAATTTTCTAAAGCCTGAAAGAATAAAAGGTCATTACTTAGTGCCCAAAAGACAACAGAAAGCTTCTCTGGAGAGTGGGTTTCAGAGTCTCTACAGATACCCTTTTTATTGTGTGTGGTTTGTGTTCATGATGGTATTGGGACAGTTACAACCAATCTTGCTTTCTATACTGTTTGCACATGCATATTTTTTAGAGTGGACATACTGCTTTATTTCCCATCAGTGCATGTCTTATAGCTTTCTGCTGAAACCCTGCATCTTTTCAGAGTTGGGTGGTTGTTGTTATCATCCCTTGTTTTTGTCTTTTGTCATGCTATAGTGCAAGACTGTCCCTCCAGATAGCAATAATGTGGTAACATTTGGGTAGCATCACAGATCAACTAATAAAGCGGAATGAGGTGTAGACAGTTCAGTATAAATCCACTGTTAATGCACTTTTATTGTGTCAATGACATGTTGCAGAATACACCTACTGCCCCTCAAATCCGAACCCCAGAAACAAAAAATTTCCCCAGTCTTAAACCCTCCTCACTCCAAGGTCGGTAAATCTACCTTTGGTAAGATCAATGCAGTTAATTTTGAGAGGGGAAAATAAAAGAGAAAGGTGCAGTGTTTCATCATTGGCACTGTTATAGCACAGTCCTAAGCATATCTCTTCAAAAGTAAGCTTCATTGAGTGCAATGCATTGTGAATTGAATACTAGGGTTTAAACATTGTGTTCTTTTCACTTCTGTGAAACTACTTGTATGGATCAGCAATTATGGATTGCAAAGTCCTTATCACTGGCACATATCAGATGCTTGTTCAAGGCTTATTAAGCCATAGTTTACGAAGTCAGAAATGAACACTGGGACTGTATGTAGTGCACTTCTGTTGCTCTTGCCCTTTCCCTCACTCATGTAACAGGAAACTCTGGATTGAAACAAACCAAGACAAAACTTTCAAAGCTGGTGTATGAGGGGAAGGAGCGTTGAGGGTCAAGGCAGGAGTGTGCATCCCAGCTTGTTCCCAGCTTCTATGACACACATTCCCATAGTTCATGCTGCCTGCGGTGAAGTTCCAAATTGGGAGATTGTTTGGTATGTTCATCATTACCACCTCATGTTTAGCTGCTATTTGAACCTGGCCAGATTATTGTTGCTGCTCTGAGTCTTTGTTATCTTCCAGTAGTTCAGAACTGCTGAGCTGGAGAATTCCAGTGCCCCTTTGCTTTTGTTTGGTTCCAGAAGAGGATGGAACTGGTACCATTTCAGTAATCACAAGCTCATTTGTTCAGAGTTAAGGGGAAAGGGGGACAAGTCTATTTAAAGTTTTTGTTGTTTTTTGTTGTTTTTGTATGTCATTTCCTAACTGTTGAAAACTTTGGGATAGTAACTTACCACCACTATGTACTGTAAGGCCAACTGACCATTAAGGCTTCCGAATGCATTACAGTGGTGCCCCGCAAGACGAATGCCCCGCAAGACGAAAAACTCTCTAGACGAAAGGGTTTTCCATTTTTCGAGGTGCTTCGCAAGACGAATTTCCCTGTGGACTTGCTTCGCAAGATGAAAACGTCTTGCGGGTTTGCTTCCTTTTTCGTAAAACCGTTAATACCCGAGGAATCCGCGCTCCGCAAGACGAAAAAATCGCAAGACGAAGCAACTCGCGGAACGAATTAATTTCATTTTGCGAGGCACCACTGTATAGCACATGCCACACTCTAGTGATAGTTTGTTTGTTTGTTTGTTTGTTTTAAGAGCTGGTGGAGCTTTTTAGCCAGAGGTTGGATGGCCACCTGCCAGGTATGATCTTGTTGAGATTGCTGGATTGCAGGGGCTTGTACTAGGTGGTTCTCGAGGTCCCTTCCAACTTGACAATTCTATGATTATAAGACTCAGGCACCTGGCAAAATGCTGTAGTCAAATGGACAAAGTAGGAAATAGTTCTGGGAGTGATGGAGAATGAAGCTGCTATAGGGGACCTCTATGTATCCCATCATCATTTGATGCCTGCCTCCATCCTGCCTCTTGGCACCCCTCCTCCTCTGCAGCCACTGTTTCTGGACTGCTCTCTGCCACAGCCTCTTTCTGGTCACTAAACCCTGTTACTTCTCCAGCTCCTCCTCCCATCTGCCCCTTATTCTCCCTCTGACCACCATCAATCTCCGGGCTCTGCGCCTTCTTCCCTTGCAGGTTCCCTTGGGGCTTCCCCAGCTGGTGCCTCCCACCAATCCTCTGCATCCAGCCAGTCCATGTCAGATGTAGATACACACAAACACACACACACACACACACACACACACACAGAGAGAGAGAAATCTATAAATACGTAAAACATTCCCAGTCACATTTTCAAAAATTGACAACACCCTTCCTCATTATGTACCTTTTATTTCCACGTTGCACTCAAAAATCCAGCATCATTTCAACCCCCCCCCCCATAAGTAAATGTTATTGTAATGCATTCACTTGCAAAATGCATGGCCGTGTTTTTAGTTTGTTTTTTTTTAAATAAATGTTTCTGGTTGCTTGTTGTTGTTGTTTTGAAAAAAGAGCAGCCATGCACAGATGTTTCATTTGCTTCAGCAGCACTTAAGCAAGCATAACCCCACTGAGGTTAATGGAAACGTTTCCCACACACAGACAGCAGGATCAAACCCCGTTTGATTAAATTCACAGCTCTTGCACAAGCCCAAATAAATAGACATTGTGTAGGTGAAACTGCAGGGTGGCTGAAGAAGTTGGGATACTATTCTTGGTAGACAGCTGCCCATCCATATGAGTTTGGGGGGTGGGGAATCATATGCTTGTTGAGAGGAAGACAAACTAACATTATTCATCTTAGTGTGAGGAAGATGGGATCATTATTATTATTATTAGCACATTGTGGAATGCGGTAAACAAATCTAGAACTATCTGTTTAAATCACATAAAACTCCCAATATTGATAGTAGCAGTTTAACCCTGGCCACTAAGAGGGATGCATTATGTGGTACTTTAACCTCACATGGAGCTTATTTTTTTGCATTGGAAAATGCATGCATTTCCTTCTGTGAATGCTACAGTTTTCCTCCACTGCTGGTCCTTGAATCAGGAAAACCATGGCAATAAATGATAATGTATCTTTGCATGCTTTAGTTGCATAAAAGTGACACAAGTAGAAGGTTGGGGGAAGAATTCTTAACCCATCATATTGTGGTGAGACGTGGGGGGCAGGAACAGTCTATAGGATTTTAGAATATTAGTTGTTACAATCTTGTATAATAGCATGCCTGCCTGTTTCCTCCTTCCAAAACTGCTTTACTGTTAGAAAGCTGGAAAATGATATTTATTAAAGTTTCAATTAATACACATAAACGCAAACAACAATACAAACATACACAAACAAAAACAAAAACAAGTATAATTTAAACCTTATTTTCTTAAGCCTTATTTCCCCGACCTCCTCATACCTCCCCCTTCTGTATTCTAATTTCTAATTGTCAAATCAGCAAATCCTCTCCCCTATTTTCCATAATTTTTTTTTATCTTTCTTTTCCTTTTCTTTACTCAATACCGCTGAAAACCACTTGACTTTTAAACCCACGTCATTCTAGCATTCATTAATTTTACAATATTTGTTAAGATAGTCCTTGAATTTCTCCCAATCTTCTTCCACTGTCTCTTTCTCCTGGTCCCGGATTCTGCCAGTCATCTCTGCCAATCCCATATAGTCTATCATCTTCATCTGCCATTCTTCCAGGGTGGGTAGATCTTGTGTCTTCCAATACTTTGCGATAAGTATCCTTGCTGCTGTTGTAGCGTACATAAAGAAAATTCTGTCCTTCTTTAACACCACTTGGCTAACCATACCCAGGAGAAAGGCCTCTGGTTTTTTAAAGGCCTCTGGTTTTACTGTTAGAAAGCTGAGAGAGGGTAGCAGTAGTCCCCCAAATGCTTCCTCTGAAACAGTTACAGAGTTTAGGGTTGTTTCCCCTTCTTTCAGGGAGGTATTAGGGCCGTGTAACACTAGCAGCCATTCACTTACCAGGCTGAATCTATTTGTGAAATAGGTTAATGGTATAGCATCTGCTTTGAATGCAGAAAGTTATGAGGTTGAATCCTCAGCATCTTCAGATAGGGCTGGGGGGAGATAGGTGTCTGAACTGCTTCTAGACTTCCTGTCTAACAATCTCTGTCCACTGATCTGTCAGACACCACAGGTTAGCTCTCATAGTCCATAGAAATGGCAGGTGGAAATTGCATATTGTTTCTTATGCCACACAAGAGCCTCATCAAAGGTGCCCCACCACAGGCAATCCACCTGCCAATATTATTAGTTTTTCCAGGTAGGAGAAGCATAGCCAAGACCATAGATTTAGGCTGCAATCCTAACCCCACTTACCTGGGAGAAAACCCTGTTGAAATAAATCAGGTTTATTTCTGAAGATTGTGCTTTATGCTGCTGCTATGGGGTTTCCCCCCCAATGGGTAAAAGTTCCTAAATATCTGATTAATATATTGATAGTGAATCAATAAACTATTGTTGAACTTCCAGTTGGTGCTAGATTTTAATCTATTTTAATGCCATTAAAAACAAGATAGCGGGGATGTGCACCACACTCTTCAATCTTTTGTTTAGTCTTTATCCTCTCCCCACCCCAAAACCATTATTTTATTGGCACTCCGTGACATGGGGCCCGAGTAGTTGGCATGTATGTACTTATAACAAATTTCACTATTGACAGTGTGTTAGATTTCACTTTTCTTTTTCCAATACTATCTCACTGCTAACAGCAAATGTGATTATCTTAGTCGAGCCTCTAGTAAAATACATACTTAGCCTAGAGTGTTAATTGTATTTCATATTGGTTAAGAAACACTGGCTTTCAAACTCAAACTATGCCAAAATTTCAGATAACAATGTTAACATTATGCGAGTTCAAGGCTGACAATTACTGTGCTTAGAAGCTCCTTGGATAAGGTGTTATTTTACCATATGGGCATATTAATTAGCAATAAAAAAAAATGTTGATCTGTATACAGTACTTAGGTTTACAAAGCACAAAGTCCTGCCTCATTATACTGGTGTGAGTTTGTAGAACTGAATCTTCCTTCCTTTCTTCTCATTATTCCCTTTTCCTCCAGCCCCCAAACTGCCTTCTGTGTGTGCATACTTGCATTGATATATGCATGGCTTTCTTCAATGCAGCGGTAGCCATAGATTGTAGACAGTTTATTGCCACAGCTAAGGAAGTATTATTGTATTACTGTAATCTTGTTAATTAAAAATGTTTTTAAAAGCAGAACCATGTGCCCTCCCCCCCATCCCCGGTGTACGCATGGAACCTGCCAAATGCAGAATTTGGCTTCCTTGAAGTTTCATTATTATTTAAAAGGTGCCATGCTTGTGTCTCAAAACATTGGTTTAAAAATGTGGGGGGGGGTGTCCCTGATGGTTCAGTAACTAATTTGGCATATTTTCGACAGGACATTCATTGTTGGTGGGGAAGTAGTGGCAGCAGCACTGTAGCCTCCATAACACACCCATTTCCTCCTCTGTTCTCTAGGCCTTGTTGTCTTCCTCATATTTATTCATAATTAAATTGCTCCTTTCTATCCCTTTCCCCCCCTGTTGTTCAATAATATTTTTGAGAGAGAGAGAGAGAGAAATGTCATATGGAAAATGTGCAGTGATAGCACATTTATAAAAAAAATAAAAAATACTACTAGCACTGGCAAATTTAGTCTATGGATTTGGATTTTGTGTATAAGGTCAATAGTGCAAAAGACCCATTTAAAAGTGTGTTCGGTTGCTATGCTTTGAATCTGCTTCTCTCATTTATTATCCCAGTTCTACTGTGGAAAACTCCTGAGCAAAGCTAGACTTTAACTAGCTGACACAAGGCATTTGGTTGGGTTGAGTGTTCTATAACACAGTAGCCAGTCCTTGGAGATATGCAGTCAGCAAGGCAGCGCCAAATTTTTGCCAACTAAAATTTTTCATGGAGGGGAGGGGTAGTTTTGCCACACTTCTTTACTTGCTTTTCCCATGCCCTGCATCTCTTCACACCTCCTTCTTTCTCTGCTTTGCAGCTTCATTGCCTTTAAAAACCAAGCCAAACGTGAATTCATCCCTGAGATGGTCCACCTAGACTATGAGAGATCACATTGGCTGTTAGAATTATCCCTGTGATGAGATAAGATGCCAGATCAGAAGGAGGTTAGGAAGGATTGTCCTAATTCTAAACAGGCTTCCTGACAATGCCATGCAGCTAATCAGAGCTCCGTACATTGTGATGTCACAAATACAATCAAAAGTGAGGGCAGTTCTTCCCACCCTTTCTACATGGATTGACACCGTAACATGATTTTCTTATTTTGCATCCATTTGAGTGGGGTGTCATTCATTTTATCTGCCTTCGAAAAAACTGTTTAAAATTCTGGATCCCACCATGCTGCTAATGTCCATTGTGCACAAAGGATTGTCATTCAGTGTGAGACTGAGCAAGACTTAAAGCTCCATCGGATCACACCTATTCTGCCGAAATGCAACCACTGCTGGGTCTAATGAAATGGAAAGTAGCAGCATCCGCAGATGTACCTTCCACTAGAGTGCTGCTGTGGATGTGTTGGTGCAAACCACACTGTGCTTCGCTCACAGCTGTACAAATCTGTAGGATGAGGAGAAAGAGGATACGTTCTTTATGGATATAGATGAATGTCAAAGATGCAATTAAATGAACATCATCCTCTTGGCTACTGGAGTTTTAACTGTAACTGAACATCTGTAAATTGTATTTGCATGCTCTGTACCTGCCTTGACTTGTAAGCTTTTAAAGGCAGGAATATATTTAGAGCACCGTAATTCTTTTTGTGGCTTGAACCAATAGGCAGCAAGAAGCAGGAGCAATGCATTCTGGGGGGTCTGTTAAGATAGAAATTGTGTGCAATGTAAACCTCAAAGGCACGGTTGCTTATTCGTGACGTGACATATTTGCAGTTCTAAAGTAACCAGATTTTAACACTACTTACATTTGGTTTTGAAACCTGAAATTTCCTTTAGTTAACTTTCACATAGATGAGAAAACCAAAAAAATGTACTTAAAATTCAGTGTAAAATTACAAATGTCTTAATTAATGAAGGCTTAGAGATGGCTGACAATACTGTCTTTAGGCATGTAACACTAATGCTCAAATTGTGACATGCCCACGCCTAATAACTGTTTTAGAACCTTTTTTTTATAAAAAAAAAATTAAGTAGTTGTCAGTAGTTAAAAGAGTCACCCCAGCGATATGTAAATGGCAATTGTAGTGACAGGGCTAATAAAGGCACAGGAATACAAATAACAAGAAACAGGATTTTTTACATTCAGAAACACAAATATCTTCAAATAATTATATTGTAATGAACTTAATTTCCCTCCAGTGGTAAAGAATATACAAAATATTTTTGCATTAAATATTTTGATATTTGAACTTTTATGGATGCATGAAATAAGGGTCCTTTAAAAGAATTATTTACCACTCATTTGCACTCACTGCTCTGGGTTATATGTGGATAGAGTAATGTGTGAATCTGTGCACTTATTTATATGTCTGTGTATAATTACAAATCACTAATACAGTGGTACCTTGGGTTACAAACACCTTGGGTTACAGACTCCCCTAACCCGGAAGTAGTACCTTGGGCTTAAGAACTTTACCTCAGGATGAGAACAGAAATCACGCGGTGGCCGCACGGCAGCAGCGGGAGACCCCATTAGCTAAAGTGGTACCTCAGGTTAAGAACGGTTTCAGGTTAAGAATGGACCTCCAGAACGAATTAAGTACGTAACCAGAGGTACCACTGTAGCTCAAATTTAGGAAGCATAGTGGGTGACGGCCATGATGCTGAGGGAAGTTATCCAACATCAGAACAAGGATAGAGGCAATTTTGGATGATTCTATCTCTCTCTCTCATCTGCAGCCTCCTTCCTGTAAAAGGTACAGGTAAAGGTACCCCTGCCCGTACGGGCCAGTCTTGACAGACTCTGGGGTTGTGCGCCCGTCTCACTTAAGAGGCCAGGGGCCAGCGCTGTCCGGAGACACTTCCGGGTCACGTGGCCAGCGTGACATCGCTGCTCTGGCGAGCTAGAGCCGCACACGGAAACGCCGTTTACCTTCCCGCTGGTAAGCGGTCCCTATTTATCTACTTGCACCCGGAGGTGCTTTCGAACTGCTAGGTTGGCAGGCGCTGGGACCGAGCAGCGGGAGCGCACCCCGCCGCAGGGATTCGAACCGCCGACCTTTCGATCGGCAAGCCCTAGGCGCTGAGGCTTTAACCCACAGCGCCACCTGCGTCCTGTGCCCTTCCCCAAAATCTGCTTTGAAGGGTAGAGAGGCTTCAGGAGGATGGAGCAATTTATGAAAATTGCCTCCCTCTCCAATCTGCTGACAGGTGCCATTTCCTTCCAAGTGATGTTCAAATCATTGGATCCCAATCCCTATCTTGTGCACGTTTTGCCACCAAAACGGTTCTCCATTGGGCATGGTAGCTAGGCAAAACCCATGGCTAGCACAGCGCAGCATGTTAAGTATGCAGCCTTCCACCCCACTGGGGAGATATTTGGGAGAGCAAATATCCAAAGGCCACACTGGCCCATTCTTTTTTTGCATTTAGCAGCAGTAAATCCACATTTGTAGTTGTGGAGGTGCCTCATTTGTTCATGCCCATATGCTCTGGGTCTTCAGCACTCCCAGTTTGTACTTCAGCATAAAACTGGATATGTGGGGACCACTGCCTGTTTGGAAAGGCACAACATGGGAGATTTTCATATTTATGTTACACATTCCTCTACTTTTTTGTAGTCCCTAACTCTTTGAATCTGCTCATCGCCCAGCAGCACTTTAAGGTATTTAACAAGAGAAAATGATAATTGTTTTCTAGAATCAACAGCAGCAGCCCAGATTAACCCTAGCTCTTGCTCTCTCTTTTATCTCATGTGGGACAGAATGCCTCTTTTAAGATAATTTAATTTTTTATTATTTATGAAGCATTTACCGTATTTTTCGCCCTATAGGACGCACCGTCTCATAAGGCGCACCTAGTTTTTTTGGGGGGGGGGGAATAAAGGGAAAAAAATTATTTCCCCCCCAGGCACGGGGCTGGGGTGGGGGAAGCCCGAGCTTCCCCCGACCCCAACCCCCAGAACAGGCAACTCTCCGCAAGGCGTGGGAGCCCAGCACCGAGCTCCCGTGCCTTGCGGAGAGCTGCGCGAAGCCTGGGTGTGCTGAGCTCAGCGCGCGCAGGCTTCGGCATGCAGGCAACTCTCTGCAAGGCGTGGGAGCCCAGCGCGGGCTCCCACGGCTTGCAGAGAGCTGCGCGAAGCCTGGAAAACGAGAGGGGTCGGTGCACACCGACCCCTCTCGCTCTCCAGGCTTCAGCGAAAGCCTGCATTTGCCCCATAGGACGCACACACATTTCCCCTTCATTTTTGGAGGGGGAAAAGTGCGTCCTATAGGGCGAAAAATACGGTATATCCCCATTTTTCTGGGCAAAAGCTTTAACGAAGCAGCTTAGAAAATGAACCACCCCATAGCAAAAACTAACATTAAATGCAATGTAATGTACGGTTGTTGAAATTATTAATTTTTAAAAAATAAAATATGAAATGCAAATAAAATCATTGAAATAAGATAGCAAAATTCAGAGAGCAAGGATAAATCACACAATAACCATTTTAAACCAGACTAGGAGTCACCAGTTTTCGAGGGTCGGTGGATGTGTTTGGAATTTTGGGAAATTGTCATGGGTGCCAGTCACAAAATGACTGCTGTAGCGGTTTGGCAAAAGCACAAAATAGCTGTTGTGGAACGTGTAGGAAAGGATGGGCTGGGGAAAACAGTTTGTCATGCATTGTGGATTTTTGAGGGGATATTTACCCAGATCTTTCAGGGGTACCACAGGAGGCAGTGGTGGGAAAACTGGCTCCCACAGGCACTGCACTAGTGACTCCTGCTCCAGACTAACATCAGCGGTTGAAAGCAGACTGAAATAAAAATATCTGTGAGGCCTTTTAAAATGTTGAGCAAGGAGGACTCCAGATGTACATTCCATAAAATGGAGTTCCACAACGACAGGGTCACTGCTGTTTCTTGCTTTCTCCATTCTGATGCTGCTGTAACATGAGTGCAGTGCAACACATGTGCGTTATCTAAAAAAGAAACTTTGCAGAATTAATCAATTCGTCAACTACAAATTTCTCCAGTTGAGAGTCCCATATGCTTGCACGTTTGAATCTTGAATAAAATGGCTGGTATTCAGTTGTAAGTTATACCTGCTAAAATGAATGGACTGAGCATAATTGTGTTCATTATTTTCAGTGGGTTTACTCTTGAGTAAAGCTCAGTGGACTACTACCTGGCATTTCACATACTGAAACTATGATCCAATTGAGTGCAGGAACTGAAGTGCTGGTTCTGAGCACTGAATGGGTTCCATTACTGATATTTGTCTGAGTGAGAGACCACTGGGAATCCCATGTAACTGTGCTCCAAAAGGGTCTACTCTAAGTATGAGTAACATTGGTTGTCACCCCATGACTGTATTAACCAAGGCAAATAAAACTTTTCTTGACACTTACTGGTATTGATGTCATGGAATGTTCTCAAATACTTTTGATAAAGGGAGAGGAAGTTAGAGGGTGTCACCAGCCAGCTTCTTTGGAGAAAGTTAAAATTTCTTAGGATACAATCCCACTGAATCCAATTGAATTTACTCCTGAGTAGACATGGCAGGGGTGTGGGTGGGGATCCTACCACAGAGAACTTAAGGACAGTAGTCCAGATAATTGGAGTTGGAGCAATGACTCATTTTCATATTATTATCCTGCATAACTGGACCAATCTAAATCCTAAATGTGGCTAAATTCCTCCTTCCTTGTGTTTTAACGTCTGTGCCATGTATAGACATAACATTAAGTAATATAAAGGTCCTAGTGTTTCTAGCAGATTTAGGAATAGAAGCTGTGTGAATGGAGATCACTATTTTAAATTGCAATAGCTTTAAGATGAAAGAAACAACATTTTGGTGAGCAGTGGGCAAGCAAAACCTATAGTGAGGTCTAATTAGGGCTACTGCTAAATTTATATGGCCCCCACAATTAAAAAAAAAAATTTAAAAATAAAGCAAATCAAAGTATAGACTATAGTCAAACTCCTTAATTGTGATGCATTTGCTGAGTTTCCCTCTTCCATCGTCAGCCCTGCTCTCATGCCATATGGTCTACCATGGAACATTTAACTTGTCAGATATAATGGATTGTCCTGGAAGCAGATTTTTGCTTTGAGCACTCGACTCCTTTCTTGCATTTCACTCTCAGCTCCAGGCTGCAGGATGAAGGATTGTGGTGGAGCTGCAAAGAAGAAACACACAGTTGATTCCCCTTAAGAGAGTGACCTATATGCCACAAATTTTTACCCGCGAACAGAGGCATTATCCTTGTCACTGACCCTAGCAGGCTGCATGTCAGAACCATTTAAATTTGTCTGGACTTAACAGATTGTGCAAATGTTTCAGAAATCAAGTGCTTAGGAATAATAAAAGCTTGTCATTTCAACTTATGCAGCAATGTTGCAGCTCGCATTGGCCAAGAAATGAGTATTATTTATTGTGACCTACGTGTAACCTAAACTGCCTGCTTTGTAGATCTTGGGTACCATCCACCGATCCCTGCTGTCGTGCAACTTCCATTTATTTCAATGGCGCTTGCATGGTCTCCCATTCAAGCTCCCATGACTATAATTGGAAGCTGTGCTTATTCACCTAATAAACTTAGCACATGTCCCCCAAGATCACTGAACGTGTGTGTGTGTGTGTGTGTGTGTGTGTATGTGTGTGTGTGTGTGTGTGTGTGTGTGAGAGAGAGAGAGAGAGAGAGAGAGAGATTTTACTACTCTATTTGTATTTACTATATATTTATATTTAGCATATCTTTACAACCAACAAATCTACATCAGATTAAAAAAGTTTGGAAGTACAAGTAGAGGAATGTTTAGGGTAACCACAGAGTTCCATCTTGCAAAATGTAGGGTTTATTTGTTGGGTCTAAATAGACAAATAGAGGAGTGGGATATTTTCCAGCTACCACTGTAGCTGCCCGCAATACCTTGGTTTTGCAGTAGTGGCAATACTCAGTTCCTGTTATAGTACGATGTATTTCTCACAAGTGTTAGTGATAGACTCTTAACTTTTTTTTGCTTTTAATTCTTTTCCTATGAGCTGCTGAATTCAATAAAAGGTGTACAATCAAAAACTTTAGAATTTTCTGCTGCTTTGGCTCCAAAATCCATTATTGTGTAGAAGGAGAGAAGATTTAGAAAGTGCTAAAAAGTTATTCTCTTCTCAAAGTTTCAGTTGATGGCTGCTTAAAAATAACACGTGCCGCTTGATTTTCTGAAAGTATCAGTATGTGAAAGCAACCATAAATTTGTTTCAAATAGTGATGATTTTTTCCCCTACAGCACACCTGACATTATGTTGATTATTGGAAGAAGTGGCAAATTTCCCTGTATTTTCAGAACAATTTTCATACCTGTGGCAAAAGAGGAAAAAGCAGGTCTCAAGTGTAACTATCATATTAGGTTATGGATGCCCTCTGCTGGATAATGCTAATTTGATCCTTCTGGATGGATTTCTTAAACTTTTCATTGGTCTTTCACCTGGGAAATTCCTAATATTACCTTATTCCCTTGTTTACCAATTATGTTATCCAGTGCTTTTCCCCCTGGGGGTACGCAGGGGGTATGGCACACCCCTAAACATTTTGTGAATCTTAAGTTTGGCCTGATTGAGGGGCAATATTTCAATATGAGTAAGAAAATGAGAGTACCCCTAAACATTTTTTTTTAGAAAAAAAGAACTGATGTTATCTGAATTATTGGTTTCTTATATTATCATTAGTAGATGTCCATTTGCCAACAAGGTTAAAGTATAAATTGCTGAATTATTTTTAGTATTTTCTTACAAAAGCTAACCACACAGCACTGTGAAACTCTCATTATTTGGATACCCTAATACGATCACAATTCCTTTAATGGATATAGTTTGATTTCAGGGTGCTGTGAATAGTACAAAGTGCTGAAATAGATGAAGCACAGCTAGCATATATGAGGATTTAGACATGTCCAAACTTAGTGTATTTTCCTAGTGATAGCTTGTCACTGTGAGCACTTAAAAAATTACCATTAAGGCAGCTCTGAAGGAGGAGAGGTAAAGTTAGCTGGGATTGGTAAAGTAATATATATTGCAGTAAAATGAACCGTGTAGGCAAAATAAAAGCAAGACATAGCATTCTATATTTGCTTTTCAGATATGGATGTAAAGTATCAAGGTCAATCATTGTATTGCATCTTTTTAAAATCCTCCTTCCCTCCCTAGCATTGTGTGCGCACAGGTACATATAGACCTGTACACACACACACACACACCTGAACAGCCCCATGAATCTTTGCCTATTGATCTGTGATAATATCTAAGCACATCTGATAAAGGCACTTTTGCTTCGACGTTTTGTTTTTAAACTGCTTTCAAGTTTGTGGTGTGTGAAAACATAGGAATAGACCTGCAGGGTCAGGCTAGAAGCCCATCTAGTCCAGAACTCTGTCCTCACCAGATGCCCATGGGAAGTCTGCAAACAGGACCTGAGCACAGCAGCGCTCTCCCCTCCTGTGGCTTCTTTCTGGCAAGTGGTATTCAGAAGCATGGAGGCAGAGTATATCTGTACCTACAGCATATTCTCTGAATCCCGCAGTGCACTCTTGGGTGCACCTAGTGCAATGCTTTTCCAACTGCGTTGTGGAGAGGCCTGGGCTACAGTGGTGCCTCGCAAGACGAAAAGAATCTGTTCCGCAGTTCTCTTCGTCTAGCGGTTTTTTTGTCTTGCGAAGCAAGCCCATTGACGGCTTAGCGGATTAGCACTATTAGCGGCTTAGCGGCTTTAAGCGGCTTAGCGGATAAGCAGATAAGCGGCTTAGCGGCTTAGAAAAAGGGGGGGGGGAAGGGGAAAAAAGTCGGAAAAACTCGCAAGACATTTTCATCTTGCGAAGCAAGCCCATAGGAAATTCATTTTGCAAAGTACCTCCAAAACGGAAAACCCTTTCGTCTAGCGGGTTTTTTTGTCTTGCGAGGCATTCGTCTTGCGGGGCACCACTGTATTTGGGGCAAATGGTCTATCAGAGGTATCTCCATGAGAAGATTGGTTATGGTAAACAAGTTCCCCCGAAAGATAGCTTGCTCCCCCCTCCTGGGGCAAGTATACATTTGGTATGAGATGTATATGCCTTTTGGAGGTGCTGTACGCATGACATCATTCCCATGTGATGGCCTGAAGAAAAATGCCAGCATAATTTGGCAGGGGGACTCCCCTCCCCAAGGCTCCTCTTCCAATGGAAAAAAAGATTTTTTTAAAAAAATAGGGCATGTTTTCTTTTAGGATGATGAGCAAATATTTAAGACAGGGTACTTACTTACTTTGACCAAACTGTGGGAGGCAGTGGAAGACAGGAGGGCCTGGCGTGCTCTGGTCCATGGGGTCACGAAGAGTCGGACATGACTAAACAACTAAACAATAACAACAACAACTTACGTATATATGTAACCCCCCCCCCCCGGCAAATTTCTAAAACCGTGTATCAGGAAGACCTTTATGCAAGACTATGTACAGTATCAGACCATTACAATTTCTGTAGGTAAAGGTAAAGAACTGCTGGACGATTAAGTCCAGTCAAAGGCAACTATGGGGTGTGGTGCTCATCTCACTTCAAGCCAAGGGGGCTGGCATTTGTCCACAGACAGCTTTCCGGGTCATGTGGCCAGTATCACTAAACTGCTTCTGGCGCAACGGAACACTGTGACAGAAGCCAGAGCGCATGGAAATGCCGTTTACCTTCCTGCCACAGTGGTACCTATTTATCTACTTGCACTGGTGTGCTTTCAAACTGCTAGGTTGGCAGGAGCTGGGACAGAGCAATGGGAGCTCACCACCGTCATGCGGATTTGAACTGCCAAGCTTCCGATCAGCAAGCCAACAATTTCTGTACACTGACGGCAGACAAGTCCTCAGTTGTACATTGAGAATATAACTCTCAAATGCATGAGCAAGATGCATTTCTGCTTGGAGCTCGCTACCATTGACAACAAGAGAAGAAAGAAAGATTCAGTGCCTTCTTTGATTGTGACCTTCTGCTTGTTGGCCTAGTTGGTAGATCTGTTTCTGTCCTCTTGACTAGGCCACAAAGGATTGGGACTGGGAAAAAGTACAGAGCAATATAATTTTGTTTCCATCCTATTCATGGAGCTGCAAATCTGTTGGATCCAAGATTTAAAGGCAGAAATGAAAGTGTCTATATTACTGTTTCTGAATTTGACAGGGTTATAAAGCAAGCAGCCCACTTAGGGCTTGGTGCTTGAAAGGTACTCTCAAATGTTTCAGAATACAGAGCATCTTCAGCTATTTGATCGAATGAGTACAGTCTGGGATTCTGCCAAGCATATCCCTCCTTCAACATGGTGGCAAGGCCTCCTCTTCCTACTCTTACCTACTTCAGATAGCTCCATCTTCTGCAGCACGTGAAGCTGGTCTGTCTTTGGAAATACTCACACCAAATCAGGAAATAAAACGACATGTAAAAGCTCAGGAGCTAGTTTTAATCTGGGCAAGCCTTCGGTTTTTAGAAATCCATGTTAAATATGATGACAATGTAAAGAAACAGAAATTGATTGTGATAGCTTAGAGTCTGATTACATTTCATGTGGCATTCATTGATGCTTTCCTCCTTTCCTCTCTCTCTTTGTTTGCTTGACACCTGTGGAGAAAACCCCAAAAATGTGTGTTTCCCCTCCCCCTCCCCCTGTCTTCAAAATTTCTGAAAATTTTACATCTTTATCCCCATCCCATACTATTTGTGTTTCTAAAACAGGGGTCAGCAAACTTTTTCAGCAGGGGGCCGGTCCACTGTCCCTCAGACCTTGTGGGGGGCCGGATTATATTTTGAAAAAAATATATAAACGAATTCCTATGCCCCACAAATAACCCACAGATGCATTTTAAATAAAAGCACACATTCTACTCATGTAAAAACACTCAGATTCCCGGACCGTCTGTGGGCCGGATTTAGAAGGCGATTGGGCCGGATCAGGCCCCCGGGCCTTAGTTTGCCTACCCATGCTCTAAAGCATATTCCACTGAAATGGTTATAATGCATTTAGTGCCGATAATTCATTTTTGAAGTGTTTTCTGCCTACTTGTGTACACAGAGAGTGCTTTCTCAGGTCACCTCTTATTGGGGCAGACAGTGACAAAGTTTCCTGGTGCTTTAGGTTTTGTTTTTTACCCACGAATCACCAGAGCAAGGATAGGTGGTAATATTTTTTGCCTTTCCTCTGATCTGGTTTTATGAGGACACAGACAGCAAATAGAGTTTGGCCATGTGATTGGAGGGAGATTGGTGCTTCTGGCCCTCAGACTTGTGGGTGAAAGTAAAGGGGGGATTAAAAATGTCAACTGGCAGCACTGAGAATAGTGGATCACACTGGCACCAAGTGCACAGGTAAGTGGGACAAATTTTACATCATGCCTAAAATTAACTGAAATCATTTTATAAACCTCCATCCTGCCTCCTTTTACCAGGCCATTTTTATACTTCCATTATGAAAGGACCAGAGATGCACCAGCAGAATGACAGATCCACACACAGAGTTGGACTAAATGACTCTTCCAACTCTTTTAAGATTCTGGGATTTGCCCCTCTCAGTGTGCACCCTTTAGCCTTATATACAATACATCCCATTTACCATGTTGTCCTTTTGTTCATTATATGGACAGATAAAGCTGACTTTCACTGCAAATTCACCCCATACACTTAAAGTGAACCCACTGCACATTTAAATCACATGACATTCCCCAAAGAATCCTGGGTACTGTAGTTTTCCCCATCACAAGCCCTTAACAAAGTACACTTCCCATCATTCTTTGGAGGAAGCCATGTGCTTTAAATCAGTGCTGTGTGTGCTTTCAATGTGTGGTGTGGATCTGGAAGCAGACTGCTGGTCCACCGGACCCACTATTTTCTATTCTGACTGGCAGCAGCGCTCCAAGCCCTCAGGCAGCAGCATAATGGTGTGAAAATGTGAGATTACAAAACGTGGTTTACTTTTAGGACAAAAGACAGCCCTCTGGCCAGAATGGGAATTGCTCTTCATAATGATCCAAACAGTGGATTTATCCACTAGCCTAAAGATATGGTTTAAAAATAGATATTCTGAGCCATTTGCTGACCCACATGGTTTGTTTTACCAAACAAAAAACTGGATCAAAGAAGCAGTAGTGATTTAAAGTATATGTGCATGGAATTCATGATGGATAAGAATCCAAGAATTGTCTGCTGGATCAGACCAGTAATTCTTCTAATCCAGCAATTGCCTTCCTACAGGGGTCAGCCAGATTCCTCTAGGAAACCCACAAGGAGGTTGTGAAGACCACAATCTTTACTAGTTACTTTATCTGCAATATCTTCAGAGGTATACTGGCTCTGTATTTGGCTTCACTGTCACGGCTACCAGTCCATCAATGTCTACCTGCCATGAATCTCCCTAACTCTTTTTAAAACCATCTAAGCAAGTGGCTATCAGTGCTTATTGTACTCCTTCAATTCTGCTCCTTTCAAGACTTCAGAAATCTGTAACTCAGTTGTTTTAAGATAGCTGTGCTTCCTTGTTGACTGAAAAGCCAAAGTTTCCAGATACTTAATCAAGCACCAGCAATATCAAGCAATGGCCTCTTGGCCTGTTGGCCCCTAACCAATGATGGGTTGCTTTGCTTTTAATCCAGACTTTCCAGAGGCTTGAAAGAACAGGTGCTTATTTCTCCATTTGAACTTAAGAATACTGAGATAAAAGGAAGCTTCTTGTAATAGATAGGTTTCTTGGACCACTGTTCAGCCATAACAAAAATGAGATCAACAGTCCATGAAAGCCTTATGAGCAATGGGGCTACTCCAGGTTCTCCTGGATTTGCTTCTTACCCCTGAAATACAGCCCTTGCTCCCTTTCCGTTGCCTAATTGTCATGCTACTGGATTAGTCACTTCCAGGGACCTGTCAGATATAAGAGACCTTGGAAGTTTAGGCTCATGCTTTGTGTGATATTTTGAGACTTGGTGGGCTTCGGGTGTGAAATAAAGGATGGTACTTAAGTTGATCTCAGTATTCCTGCTTTAAATAGTGTATTTGGGACCTAGATATAGATTTTTAAAAATCCTATATTTATTTGATTACTAAGGTGAGAGCCTGAACCCACTGTGAACGGGTATTTTTTTTGCCTGAACGGCATATTTTATTATATTTTCACTTTTACTGGGGCTAGTGGGCAGCCTGCATTTCATTAGGCTGTTAGGCTGCCAATGCCGCAGTGGGGTCTTTTGCATATGTACTTAGGGGGTTGTTTGGGTGTGCAATTGTTGAGAAGGTACTGTGTGTTTATAGGTGTAAGTTTGGGCGAATGAGTGTTGGTATAGGTTGAGATACAGGTATGTTAGTAGACACAGAATGCGTGTGTTGAGTAAATTGAATCATATTTTTGGATTTGATGTATTTTCTTTTTGTAAAGGACGTTGCAATCTTTTCTTATGGAATCTGTATATACATACTTCAAAAAAATACATACATATTTTCCTGAATGATGGTTGGGCAGTGTTCTCGAAGCTACCAACATGAGTTGGACCAAACTGCAGGAGGCAGTGGAAGACAGGCGTGCCTGGCATGCTCTGGTCCAGGGGGTCACGAAGGATCAGACACGACTAAAAAACAACAAATTTTCCTGAATATTCCCCCCCCCCCCCCCAGCTTTCAAATCCTGAGATTTAGATGACTGGTGAAAATACATTTGTATTTCAGACGTAAAATAAGCTGTACTGTAGTGGATAATCAGGAACTCTCTGCTCCCATACATTGGGACTGAGGTATAGAGTGCTACATGAGTGAAATCCTCTTGTTTATTGAGTTTATTTTGCCTAGAAAAAGCAGACAACTTTAGAGATGAATCATGGTGGTAAAATATTTTTTAACCCAAGAAATAGACTTGCTTTCAATGCTACCGAATAGTAACATATTTGTTTTGTTAAGCCTTAATTGAAGGACCATATTATATTTGTATTGTTTTCAGTTCCTGCATCTATTGAACACATCACTATTTCAAGTCCAGGATATTCAGAACTATTTACTTACCATTTTCTTTTAAAAAATGGTAGTATTGTTCAAGCACAATTTAAGGCTGTGACTCCCTAGTGTTCTTTGTGACACAAACAATATATGTATGCTCTGTAAGCGTTGCGGTTGTGGATCCATTAGGAAACCTAATTTGTCAATGCTGGACAAATATTTATTGGTACTAACTTTAAAAAAGGCATGAAAAATACTATACATTGCATTATGTAGTCCTTATGCATTAGTATCAGATATTAAGATTATAAACTGGCTAAGAGAGGGGGTGTTTTTAGGTGGGGGTGTCTTACTGTTATCATTGTATTAGATGTGGGAAAATAGTGTCCAGGAAGTAATTATTATTTTTTTGTAAAAATTCTGCGCCACATTTCAGAGCACAAAGTTTTTCCAAGGTGGCTTATATTCATATTAAATCATTTTTAAGTAACACTGATTTGCTCAGACTTTCATTGACCCAAAAGACTGGATCCTATTTTACATGTTTGAGTCTTCTGAATTTCTGCTCCATATGCTTTTGTGTGTTTTTATACTGCTGTTTTGCTGGTTTTAAGTTGTGTTTCAGTTTCAACGTTTGTTTTTAGACTCTTGACCACTTGGGGGTTTTAAAATATTAAGCAGTTCATAAAAGTTTTTAAATAAATATTATCTAATACATTAAGACTGAAACAACAGCATAAAGCTCTTCAGAAAAGCAAGTTAATAGTATCACTTTTTTTTTGTAAATAAATAAATCAGACATTGAACGGTAGCAATTTAAAGTCCATCTTACCATTTTGTTCAAAGGCAGAATAGATTAAAGACTTTTAAGAAAAGAAAACAGGGAAGAAGCCCCCCCCCCAAAGGCTCTCATGACAGAGAGTTCCACAGATAAGGGGCCACAATGGAAAAGGTCCTGTCTCTTGTCCACACCATTAGTAAGTGAGGCAAGGTCTGCTGTTGCAGATGGTATATGTGATTAAACTGATTAAAGACATTGCTAGCCATTGCTACTGCCACAGATAGGTGAGTCAAGGAGAACACCCCATCCCGAGATGTAAATTTGAGCCTAAAGAGAGGTCAACTCCATCCAGTACCAGTGCGGCAAGGTGTGCGATCGGCAGTGGCTGTGGCAAGCAATTGGCTGTGGTGGGCAGGCGGGTGAGCAATTGGCGGAAGTGACCCCCCCCCCCAAAAAAAGCAAAACAACTTAATTTCTTAATTTGGGGTTAAAAAAAATAAGGGGTTGTCTTATACATGGGGCGTCTTATACACAGCAAAATACGGTATGTTTGCTTTTATTTCTCCACTATCAGAACTCTACTGGTTGAGTCTTCAGCTGGGCTTCTTCTGTGTGACTAAAGTTGCCCTTTTTCATTTCTTCAATTTCTTTCTTTCTCCTTCCTTCCTTCCTTCCTTCCTTCCTTCCTTCCTTCCTTCCTTCCTTCCTTCCTTCCTTAAATGTTCATTAAAATGTGAAACAGCACTTCCCACGTGCAAACTAGCAACTTTGCTAATGTTGCAGTATCAATTTGATCTTAAAACAGCAGCGGTGGAAGCACAATGACTATCGATTACACAATGACTATCGATTATGCAGGAAAAAACCACAACTGGGTAGACTGTTGAGAAGCAATAATTTGGATTAACCAGCTACCAAAATAATGAGCAAGTACTGTGTTACATGCACTTAGGTCAACAGTGTTCTGTGTTTTGTTTAACTTCAGGATTTCTCCAAGTACTATCTGTTTTGAAGGCTGTTTTGTGTGCATGCTAAAATACCCAAGTGGAAACTGGGGCGAAAGCATCTCGGGGGATAAGTCTCCAATCAATGGCATGTTCTTGGACAGTTTTCACTTATTCCACACATGCCAATTTTGCAATGCCTCTGTTTAAACCTGGATGCCCTCCAGATGCTGAACTACAGTGCCCATCGTCCCTGACTGTTGGCCATGTTGGCTGGGGTTCATAGGACTTGGAGTAAAGCGACATCTGGAGGGCCACACAATAGCCACCCCTTCTTTAAACGAATAGGGTCAACACAGGAATTGGCAAAGTCCGGCGCGTGGTGTGAGGTGCATTGAATCAGCTTGACACCTGAAAAACTGCCCACCTGGAAGCATCCTTCTGTTAAGTGCAGCTTTAAGGCTTTCATTTCCTTTGTCTTATGGTGGCTCTGTAAAACTGTACTATCTTCTGTTGTAATAGCACTTTGCACTGGCACTGCAATGTCTCTTTAGAAATAATCAATCTTTATTGCATGTCACTGTATATACTGAAGTCTTTAACTTTGTGAAAACACCAGCATTCTTCAGTGTGTGTCCCCCCCAAATATCTCTGAAGCACCTGCAATTCTTGTAGCACCTCTAAAGTTACTCTAATATCCTGTTGACTTGGGATGCTTAATACAATTGTTCAATTCAGATGTCACAAAACCTAATCTCTAAACCAGGCATAGGCAAACTCGGCCCTCCAGATGTTTTGGGACAACAACTCCTATCACCCCTAGCTAACAGGACCAGTGGTTAGGGATGATGGGAATTGTAGTCTCAAAACATCTGGAGGGCTGAGTTTGCCTATGCCTGCTCTAAACAATGGATTGGAGATCATGAGTGCACCATAGATTTGGGAGCTTCTTGCGTGCTGTTTCCATCATCCAGTTTGTATTTAATATGAACCATAATTCACTCTGATGCCTGAATTGGGTAAACTATGGTTAGAGGCAACCAAATCCCACTTCAGATCATGGTTTTCAGACAAGTCCTGGTTAATGCTAATAGCGGTGGTTCCTCAGCAGGGTAGTGGAGGCACAGAGAATCTCCCAGTGGTGTTGTGGGGGATGTTGTGGAGTGAAGCAGGAAGGATGGAGGAGTTCTAGGCTGCGGGTGGCTGGTCTGCTTGTGTCCCAGTGAGCTCAACACTGCATCTCACTGCCTCCACCTCCTATGTGAGCCACCACTGGCTAACAGAGTGTGCTGATTGAGATGTAATGATGAGCTTTGGTTAGAACAAACAAGGAAACAGAGTAGGGAATCTTCATGCAAGAGCAGAGGGGCACCATGTGAATCTGCTGCAGATTCCTATTTCTTAAAACCATGGTTTGGAAATCAGACTTTGGTGATGTCTGAATCAAGCCAGCGTTGGACTGAAATTAAGTTCTGTATCAAACAATTCCTGTGGCTCTCTGCAGTGCTGGATTTCTTTTGACAGCCAGCTGCATTTGGTATCAGTAAAATACCAAGCTTTGGGCAACTTCTCTATTATTGCTGTGTGGTCCAAAAGGACAGTTAGCCTCCTTTGAGATGTGAGCAATACCTACCACACTACATGCTGGTGAATAAGTTTTTAGAGTTGAACATTTAATAATCCTCTCTGGAGGGTCCCTTAGAGCAGTTCTGGGAGGTTTCTGCAATTGCGGGGGTGGGCACTAAGAGAGGGCGAGCCTGCTCATGCAATATTGTGCTGACTGATTGATGTGGAAAACACCCCAAAGTGCAATATGTACTAAAGGGCGGGGGGGTGGGAGTATGTACCTTTTTTGTCTATATGATGTGCGATAGAAAAAAGTATGGAAATAATTCAGCTAAGCGGTTTTTTAAAGGCACTTGGGCCATCATGTAGCCAGCTGCATATCTACACTTATTTTAATTGGAACCCTGTAATTGGTAGTTGTTTTTTAAAATGGGATTGCCAGCCAGGACAAGATTGTCTCACTTTCCAAGCACGAGCCGCCCATGTACACCACCATAGCTACTCAAGTCTATGAGAGACGCTGAAGTTAAGCAAAAAAGAAAAAAGAAAAGGGGGAAAAACCTCCCCCACTTCTCTGTTCTACTTTGATGGATTTTCATTTTTCAGTTCCTGGTGATTTTTATTTATAGTGGAACTCAGTGGGGAAAGGCAATGTCTTGCAGTAAAAATAGGAGCTTGGGCCCAGACAGAAGCAGTCCCCCAGCTGAGAAGTTCACAATCCAAGCACATCAGAAGTTTGTTGACCATCATGGTTTCATCTAAAGCCAAACTGTAGCTGAAAACTCTACATCTGGGATCATTTGCAATTGTATCTGGATTCTGCAGCTTGAGCCCAAGTCTCTGAGAATTTTAAGATGCAAGATCAACATGAACACTGAAGCAAAATCCCTCACAACAATAGCTGCTCCTCCAGTTCCCTCAGCAGACAGAAAGGAGTTGTCCTGTGCCTCATTATTTTCCATGGCAGAGTAAAAACAAGGTGCCCTATCTTTCAGAGCAAAAGAAAAATGTTATGTGTGAGAGTTAGATGACTTGCATTTATTCTTTGCAAGTTGCTTAAATTTTCTACTTAATTTGATTATTTTTTCAAAGCACACCATGGAGAGGCAACTGGCTTCTTCATTGACTGATTGGAAATCCTATACTGCTTCTCTTTTTCTCTGACTCTCTTGCTCTTTATTACAGTACATCTCAAATGCTTGCAAATGCATAGTAAGCAGTCAATTGAGTTCATTTTAGAGAGGCTTCCTTTTTATTTTTTGGGTGTTTATTGGGTGCACGGGTGTGGATTATGCCTTGGAGAAGAGCTTTGGCAGTTCAAAGCCTGCTTCTCTTTATATGTATTTTGACTGGAGTGTATTTATTTATTTTAAAAGGCATTAGTATTATTGATAATATATTTCCTACCCTGAAGACCACTACTTGCAAAATATATGTGTTATTGCTGCGAGTCAGCCTCTCGTTCAAAACCCTGGTTTTGATTATCATGCTACTATCATGTAAAAATAGATCTTTTGTGTTAGCAATTGACATGGTATTGGTCTTCTTTGGTCAAAGGGAAGGGTAAAAAAAATAATTAATCAGATATTTGACAAGATTTGTTATTGGCTGAAATTTCAATACTCTACCCTCCCCAGTTCATACAAAAATATATATATTAACGAGTACATTAGATTTTTTTTTATTTAAAAAAGATGGACAGCAGTGCACCGTGCAGTAAAAGACTTGAGCGATTAATGCTACCCTTATGCCTCTTTTGAGTAGTTGTAGCCATGGGGCTTGGCACTTCCACCATTGTCTTCGTGCCAAAAAATATCCGCAGCGACTGCCGCATTCTAGTACAGGAGGGTTGAGTCGAAAATTCCGCAGTGAATGCGTCGAGTTTCTACATTGCTGTAGACTCTTTCTTTTTAAAACAGACCCCCCCCCAATCCATTTAAAAATAAACAATCGTTTGTACCACCCCAGTTAAGAAATAGACACCCTGGATTGCTGGGTTTCAGCAGCACCTGAGAATGTTGCAATATTGTAAAGTAAGCATAGAAATTCTGGTTGATCTTTCTTTAAAAAAACAAAAAACCATGCAGACAAATAGTTACTTAAAGAGCCTACTCTAGCATATTATCAACACTCTTTCAAATTTTATTATCTGAAACAAATGTGCCAGTGAATTTTAAGCAGAAAATCGACATAAAAGAGTGCAGCTAATTTTAAATGGACAGGTTTCTTTTTTTTTTTTTTACAAATGATTTTCCCCCTTCCACAAAACGAAATGTCATTTACAAAAAAAAGTCTGTTCGTTCCATAATGACAATTGATAGTGAATATATACAAACACAGAAACACACAGATACCCAAGCACACACTCATCTCCAAGGGTTTCTTGTAAATTTTGATTATTTTGTTTTTAACTGGGAGGAATCTGGTTGGATTTGAGAGCAAAAATAAAGATGCAATGAAAGTTAAAGGCTTACACTATTAGAATGAAATGTGTTCACTCATGATCTCCAAAGCTATCTATTTGGTGGTAAAAGTGGATGCTACAGATGAAATCTTTACAAGGAGCATAATCCTAAAAAAAAGTCAATCTCCTGCTGGTTGCTATGTCTCTTTGGTACCTCACAGACTTCGACAGAGTCCTGGACGAGTGCCCATTGATGTCATGGAAACACTCAAATTACTGAGAATGATTCATGTCTGTGCTGTTCTCTTATCCTCCCCCACACAAATAGAAGTAGATTTTAACCCTGACAACTTGTAATTTGCAGTGCGTTTATTTTTGTATCTGGATAAATATTTTTTAACAACTGAAATTAAAACAAGGCAGCCTGTGACTGATCTGATAGTAAGGAGGCGGACAGGTATTCACATGCAGCAAATAGAAATGTTTGCTGGGCTCTTTGTACAATAAGGTTGCGATTGTTGGTTTTATTCCTCTGCCCCTCACCCCAACGTTAAATTTTATTGCTTCAGTTCACCTAGTAGATTCACCTAGTAATGAAGTTCTCCTTACAGGTGCAATGCTGAGTAAAAGCTACACTGCACCTATTCCTTTCAAAGACCCCTGTCCACCTTGCTCCCTGTTTTGTGTCTTGTTAACTCAGTATTTGAATTGGTCATGGCTACTGCTATATTACTACTATCCTTTGTATTAATTGCACATGGTACTGACTTAAGTCATAAACTCAGTTTAAGAAATGTTGCTTTCTTGGTCTGTAGACAAATTCATTCTGTAGTGTTGGTTCTGTTTTCTGCCAAGGCACAGATGATTCAAGAACAGGTTACAAGATCTTACTTTTTCTGGCTGTATAATGAGTTCAGTCTATGGAGATATTCTGCTGTAAATGCTCCATTGAAAGTGGCAGACTAAATGGGAGCACAGTTGCGTGTTCATGTAACTCCTATTCCTTTCCAATACGAGAGCTCCCCCCCACCCCGCGAGTGTGCCCTGTATTTCTAAACAGAGTAACTGAATACAAATAATTTCATATGAGCATGTTAACATCTGCAGATGCCATTTTAAGAGCTTGTAGAATAAGCACAACCACAATTTGTCAATGTGACTTTATTTTATACCATAAAGTCACATAACTTAGGCACTGTTTTTATTGAAGCCTAGCTATATTCAGCAAATATTAAATAGTGCCTTACATGTATTTAATTAAGTGAAGACTAGATTTTTCGACATGCATTCAACACTGTCTCTGGGAAATGAAGTAGCAGATTCTTAATGTACTTTATTCAATATTTTAAGTGCAAAAAAGTAAGCATTTTCTTTTTCATTGCTTATGATTTTGTGAAATTCAGAATGCATATTACATTATCAAATAAAATTCTTTAAACCACAGGCACTTGTGCAAAGGACATGTCTTCGATAGTGATAGTAATTAAATGATTCATTTGCAGGGGTAATGTACTGTACTACGTATAGTCAGTTATTGCGATTTATTATATGCTTGATTGGGAAAACAACCTGAACTCTGCATTACATTAGATCTGTACACCCAAGTGTCATTATTGTTGACCACCCATTGGTAAATCGTACATGAATCAAATGTAGTTGATATCCAATCACACTGTGTTATATGTGGTTCTTGCTGTACTAAGCCATTTAATCTTATCTCTGGTGATCTTGTATGATCCCCATAATTGCAGATATGCCCTTGCCCACTTTATCTTAATCTATAACTTCCTCGCTATAGGAGTCTTAATCACTTGGGTGGTTTTCATGCCATCTCTTTGATATCAGCACCCATATTGTTCTTTGTTTCCCTCGTGGAACAGGGCTATTAGGGTTTCATGTTTTTCACCAGTCAAATCCCACACCCCCTACCCCCCCCAGGTTTTTTAATGTTCACCTTTACATTTGGAAACTCTTTTCTTACTGAAGTAACAAGAACTATTTTTGACTATGTCATGTGCAGTTAGTGTTCTAAAGGAAATCAAAGGAGCATATAAGGGAATCAAATTAGGTACTTAGAGTTGGCACAGAAACCCAGCACTCTGTTCAAATCCTTTGCAGTTCTGAGGCAGCTGAAACGCTGGTAGGAAGCGACATTTTTTGATCCAAATTTTTCTTTCCTGCGTGTAACTGCCGAGCTCAGGTCATTCGCTAGGGAATTACACTGAGAAAGAGTGAGAAGAATCAGACTTCTGAAAGGTTTCTTTGCTAAATTCACCATCTGGAGAGCTTCTGATTGATTACCTCTGACCTCACTGGTGACTGCAGTGTAATCAGTGAGAATTATTATGGTCAGGTCATGACACGGTAACCTTCCTGCTGTGTACGTAAAAATAAATTTACTCAGGTTTTAGGGATGGGGTGAAAAGGAAGAGGAAAGGAGAGTTGTTTGCTTCTTGAGAGAGGTTGCTGATCCTGTTTCAGGGCTTTAGGAAACATGAGTGACATTTG
This sequence comes from Podarcis cretensis, assembly GCF_951804945.1. NCBI lineage: Eukaryota > Metazoa > Chordata > Lepidosauria > Squamata > Lacertidae > Podarcis > Podarcis cretensis. The sequence goes on from NC_137180.1 coordinate 52,815,192, forward strand.
GAATGAGAACAGGGCATTTATTTTCTTTTTTTCATCATACCAAATCTTGAAGGTGACTTACAACACAGTCCCCCAAGAACTTCTTTTCCACTAGTCCTGTGGAAATGAATGGCTGTTGCGCAAGAACAGTGTGTCAGTAGGGCTATCTAGTTATGTCGTTATGAAGGGCACCAGAGGCCAAACTAGATAAGACTATGAGCAGTCGATGATGGACTACCCTTATTTATTTATTTTTTGCTTTTGAGTTTAAAGCAACCATGAAGCTTCCTTCCAAATTGTATCTTTGCTATAGCTCTGTAAAGCTTACTCTTTCGCCCACACCACCAGTCTATGCCCCGCCCCAACCCCGTGTCCCATACAATGGAATGTGAAGTAGCCCCCAGACTGAACTCTGTGATGAAGGCTTTTAATGAGTAGGAACTCTTCCTCATGTAATAAGACTTCAAGTTTGGGCAAATGGAGTATTTTCTATGGAGGGTGGATTGTAGCTCTGAAATGAAAATGCATAATATGCAGTGATTTTGTTCTATTCCAGGATTATAGAAGTTGAACCTGAAGAAAAGGGATAGACAGTGCAACCCAATAAATAGTCTGCTATATAGATAAAATAATTATGCAGTATATTATTTATAGAAATGCATATGTCAGCTAACACTACTTTCTCTGTTGTTGTTTTTTTAAAAAACAGGTAAATCAGAAAGGGGCTCCTATTCATCATATGGGCGAGACTCAAACCTACAGGGTTGCCACCAGGTAAGAGCCAGCCATGATACGGGAAAATGTACGGTCTTACGATTTATCCCAAACATGATTTTTGTGGATTATGCAGTCTCAGTCTTGCTTTCTGAGGACGCCAGATGGTTTGCAAAGGGGTCTTTAACAAAATTTGTGTTTGAAAATGTAGATGTTAAGATATTTTTCCAGTTCCTTCTGATTATTGTCTGTGGATTTCAATTAGTATCCTCGTATCATGTTGGTAGAGTATTGATCAACCTCCTTCCGTACCGTCTTCAACATGACAATTCCTGACTAATGGCACAACTTAAGGAATTGTAAAGGGAGAGCACCCACGGAGGATGTGTAAGACCCTTGCTTTGGATGGCTATTGCAATAAATTACAGTTTTCATAGAGTCTGTATGATGTTGTGTGAAAACAGGGTTGTATTGAAGGATAAAAATGTCTGAGAAAATATGATTTGTTGTCCCTTTTTGTTTCTGAATTGTTTTTGGCTGGAAGTCAAGGCCAGCAGGCTAACAGCAAAACCGTCTCAAGGGAAGCATGCGCGAGCTAGAAAAATAAGAGTAGTTTAATTAAATAATAAAATGCCAATGTAATACAAAGGTATAGCATGTGTGTGTCTGTGCCTCTGAACACTCCACATTTGCATACTTCTGACTCTCCAGAGAGCGCCTTAGTCTAAAATTGCTATCAATAGCCAAACGTTTAAGCTCCTTTCAAGCCAAGTGATAAAAAAAATGCTGCAATATAATTTTACCATTCATTTCTCTCTCTCCGAACCTTTGCTTTCTTTTCTTTTCTTCTTTCTTTCTTTCTTTCTTTCTTTCTTTCTTTCTTTCTTCATGGAGCAGTAGTTGCTCAATTTTGAAAACTACAGAGAGGGATTAATACCCTCTTTTTAATATCCAAACTTTACAGAGTTTTAACTCAGCTAGCCAAAAGAAGTATGCTGTTTCTCTTGTTGAAGGGAGTATGTGTTCCCTCACCCTTTTTATCCTTTTAATATGGTCAAGTCCCTTAGTGATATGGGGGGAACAATGTGGGATTTTGAGGCTGCGGGTTGCTACTCTGTTTAATTAAGCATAGAAAAATATAAACAATTCAAGTAATTAAATAGGATCTTGCCTTGGAAAGTACACACACTTAGTATTAGTGTATCCTTAGAGCTGGCATTCCATTGCCTTCTTGCATCTGTTAGCTTTTTCAAGTTTGGACTTTCCAGCCTACTCAGATAAGCCATCAGTTCTGTCCAGATCTGTAGCCAGAGATTTGTGGAAAGGAGACATGAGAGTGGCTGGGACAAGAACTTAAGGGCTGCATGTGTTATCAAGTGCAATTCACCCCACTTTTTTTTCTGGGAGGAATTCCACCGAAAAGTAAATTTACAGCCATTCCAGGGCAACGGAAACATCTTTGGAATGCAGCTGCAAGTGCTAGGAGCAGATAGCTTAGGCAATGAACAGCTTAGTGCTGTGTCTCTAGTGTAAAGCTTTCAATTCCTGTGGAAGGCCTGTTCCTGTGTATCTGGTTTCTGAGGGTCAAGGCAGAGGTTGTTCTAAGTGAGAGAGGAGGAGGTTGACCACATGCTTCCTTTTTTGCAGGTGGTGGTGGAACAAACTGCAATTTTCAGAGGGGCCCTCTTTGTTGGCTAGGGAAGTAGTCTTATGTGATTTTGGACAGCTTTGTGTGTGTTTCTGTAGCTAATAATAATTTATACTGGTTCCTTATTATAAGCAACAAGATTTCCCTGCCGACTTTAGTTAGAGCAAAGTCCCCTTAAGCTGTGAAATTGTCATTCAAGCTGCCTGAGACTTTAAATACTTCGTGGAAAAAGAAAATAGCTTTTCCTTTTGTTTCAAGCAAAAAAAGTAGAAAGAAAGCTGCGCTGGCTGCATTTTTCACATTCAACCTCCTGACTATTCCTGTAACAGTCCTTAGATTCATTTCAAGGCTCTGGCGAATACTTTACTTATTTAAAATTATTCCATGCTCATTATAGGTTAGAGTTTGCTGTAGTGCCACCATCAGTACCGTCACTGATCCTGCATGTTCATTTAGCTGTGTTACAGTTTCTTTGTGTCCAGATATATGATGCTGTTGCAAATCTGTCTAACAATAAATGCCTACGCGTAATGCTCAGCAAAAGTAAGTCATCCTGTGAATGAAATACACCTACCTATAGAAAGTAGGTTTGTCTCAAATTTGCTGCCTTGTTCCCTTATCGTTGCCTTGTGAGTTTGAATAAAGCATTGTCCGTCCCCCCATTTTACCCTCCCCCCTCTGTCTCTGCCATCTCCTTTAATCACCCCATAGCTCTTTGCTCCCCCCTGCAATGGAAATGGAAAATTAGCATTTCCCAATGTTCATCCATCTCTGCTCACCAACCCTGTTTTATTTGCCCCCTCTCCATTATAATAACCTTTTAGCTGACCACTGAAAGTCCTCTCATTTCTCGCAGACCAATACACAACTTCTTCTCTTGTAATAAATAAATAAATAAATAAATAAATAAATAAATAAATAAATACTCAGCTGACTAATTCTGTCTTCATCTTAAGAAATTGCTCTATAAATCAGTGGAAACCGATGATGTCCATATCTAACAGCCATGTTATGCATAACTTTTCCACGATGGTACTGTTACTTAACGTTCTTGTGTACAGTTGTGTAAAGTCCAGTTGCAGGCAACCCTAATCCTTGAAACAGATGTTTGAGTGCACCTACTTAGTTCTGATTGTCCTCAAAATAAGGAAGTGGCTGGACATTTTTTGACAATGCCAATTTACATTTGAAAGGAACACAGATTCAAACATTCCTGGAAAAAGGCCAGGGAAGGTGGGTGAAGAACAATAATCCAAGAATAGTGATTACCTGCTATGAAACACAGAAAACAAGCTCTTAGCCAAGTAAAATAGCAAGGTCAAGCTCGGTCAACGGTCATGGAGGTAAATGACTGATCCCAACAAAGAAGATGGGCAGGGGGGAAAAATAGGAATTGAAAGTTCAACGTTTTGATGTTATCATATGAAGCACTAAATAACTTGGCATCAGGGTTTCTGAGGGATCACCTTATCCCCTAAATCCCAGCCCCAGTGATAATGATCATCTGGGGGGCCTTTGGGGTTCCACATAAGCTGGACACTTGTTTTGTTTCTATATACCCTTCCAGAAAGACAAGCCTTTTCGCTGATAAGAATTCATTAGTTTTGTAAAAAAATAAAATAAAATGAATTTACATTATTGTATTGTTTGCAATATTCAACTGTTTGTTTTGTTTTTTTGTATTTACTGCTAGCTGAATATTGTAAGAAGCTTTCTGAAGGCTTTTTTATTTTTACGTTTTGCTTTGAAAAGCAGCATATAAGTTCATAAATAAATAAAGTTCTTTTGCTCATGCTTGAAAGTGGTTAGCTCAGGGTGACTAGGACCAGATCCAAGTGCTGATGTATTTTTAGCGGGTTGCAAAAGGCCTATAAAATTTTACTTAAAATGTGGTTATGCAGTTCTACACATCAATAAAATAATGTTTATTTTTGAACTATAAGAAGCAAGAGATGTTACATACTTTAAGAACATAAGATGAGTCCTGCTGGACCAGGCAAAAGGAATCTTGTTTCCATCCATATTTATTTTATTTATTATTATATACCCCATGTTTGAGACACTTCCTCTACAAAGTAGTTTATAATCACCAATGAAAAGTAAGTCCACCTGATAATAAAATATAAACATGCCGAATATACAGTCAACTGCCTGCCACAGGACCAGAGGCAAGGCATGAAGCCATTATCCCATTGTTCATCCCTCAAGTGCTCCACTCCTGAAATGGGGGTTTGATTTCACTACTGTGACTGATGCTCTATCTGTCCTCCATGAATGTATAATCCCCTCTCAAAGGTATTCGTACCACAACTGAAAAGGCCCTTTCTTGGGGCACCATCCACCAAACCTCTGAAGGTGGGGCTGTCTAGAGAAGGACCTCAGAAGATGACCTCAATATGTGGGCAAGTTCTTGTGAACCATATATGGCCTTAATGGTTAGCACTGGAGCTTTGAATTATGCTTAGAAAATATTCAGTACTCAAAATATTTACTGTTAGCCAATAAATAGTTTTTATCATCAATCTTCTGGAGGAAAGGTACTAATGTTGTAACCCTAAAGCCACGTACCTCCATGTGTAGGAGTCTGTCATAAATTATTTAATATTTTTGAACCATTCATTGACAACCTGTCTACCAGGTGAAATGTTTAGGGGAAGCAGAAAGTTCATGGACCGTGCAGGAACTATCAATATATTTATTTTAACATCCTGTTACTAAAATACAGCAAAACTTCATTATAGCAAAATATAGTAAAGAAATAACTATTTCTGCAGAGCAGGAGGCTGCCTGCCATCTTCGATTTGTTGCAAAATGTCCAAGCAGAGATTAAAGGAGGCTTTTAAATGGAAAAATTCCACAGGACCTGAAAGGTGAATGGAAATTACTCTTATTAGAGCTAAGAAGCCTGACCCTTTATTTGTAGATCTGAGTGCCCAAACAAATATTACCAGATGCTTACAGCAACAACAACAACAACAACAACAACAACAACAAAATATCCCAAAACAAAAACCAGCTTCTTACGTTCTCTTTTTCTACTTGTGTGTGAGTCACTAAAACCATTGCAAGCAAATAAACTCTCTTCTTGCTGAGAGACCACGACGTCAATGCATCAATATCTATTCCACCTCTTTCCCCCATGGCATACAAACTAGGAAGCACCATGCTTTAAGCAACATGAGATGTTCCCTTATTTGTGGTACATGGACAAGCTTCACTACTTAATGGTTTGTGTTGATACTAGCAGGTGGCACTGGATGAGCAGGGATGACATAAGCTGATGACATCAATGGTTTGTGCTGGTCACTGCAAGCTACTGCTCAGGTATCTTACACTCATGCAGTGGCCAGGAAACCACTAATGGAAAATTCTTAACTGTCTTTAGAGATGTTGAAGAAGAACTGGGGAAGTTCCATCATTAAAACTGAAGGGAAGTGCAAGAATCATCTCTCAATGATATCTATGGATATATATGCCCAAGGAAAGGAAAGGGTCACAGTAAACTATGGTGCAGTTCACATTCCATTGAAGCCAATGATAGAAACCTGACACATTTCAATAGAGTTGCACTTCACTCGGCAAGAACTTGCTGACCTCAGTTTAATTTAATATTTAAATTAGTTGCAGTTTAATTTAACATTTGAGGAATTAGGTAATGAATTTTGTTGCTTTTAAGTAAAACATGGAGGTTGAACAAATCCAGCTTCTGACTTGATTTCTGGAAAGTATTACCTTCTGGTAAGAGAGAAGATAGGGACGTGGGTGGCGCTGTGGGTTAAACCACAGAGCCTAGGACTTGCCGATCAGAAAGTCGGTGGTTCGAATCCCCACGATGAGGTGAGCTCCCGTTGCTCGGTCCCACCTCCTGCCAACCTAGCAGTTTGAAAGCACATCAAATTGCAAGTAGATAAATAGGTACCGCTCTGGTGAGAAGGTAAACAGCATTTCCATGCGCTGCTCTGGTTTGCCAGAAGCGTCTTAGTCATGCTGGCCCCATGACCCAGAAGCTGTACACTGGCTCCCTCGGCCAATAAAGTGAGATGAGCGCTGCAACCCCAGAGTCGGCCACAACTGGACCTAATGGTCATGGGTCCCCTTTAAGAGAGAAGGTATTCTAATGTTCAGAAGGAAGTTGGCAGTAGCCTACTTCAACTAGACAGATACTCTGCGTTTCTCCCAAAGCTGCTCTTCTCTAGGAAAAGCAGGTTTGGGGCTTCTATTTCCTATGTATGTGTGTAACATGTAGACCTCCCTCTAATTTACCGACCCAAAAAAGGAATAAGGCTTCTGTCCTGGCAGAAATAATTATGTGTGACTAGTGAAACCACGACTGGTAGCCTTTAAGAGGTATTTGATGAGTTGTGTAGGTTTCATTTATTTTTAAAACTAATTTATTATCCGCCTGTCACAAAACAAATTCCCAGGGCAGCCGATATCACAATTAATCCATAAAATAAAATGTACAGTATATAGATCAGAAATAAATTAAACAGAAATCAATAAATAATATATTGTTAAGTCAAATAAGATATTGTTATGTCAAACAATTAATAGCTTCTGGCAAATCCCGTTAGTGTACCAAAGTGCTTTTGCTTTATTGAAAATTGTATATTGCATTTAAATATTCTAAAGAGCTAGCGGTGGTGTCCCTCGTTCTTTCCTGTCCCACATTTCTGTCCTTACAACACCCCTGTGAGGACCGTTAGGGTGAGGTACAGTGGCTGGCCACACATTGCACACTGATTTTCATAGTTGCTGGGGATTTTAACTCGTGTCTCCTGAATCAGATCACTGGTAGGTCATTTATTTTATTTTATTTTATTTTACCCACATCCCACCCTGCTGTAACCAGTGTGCATACATGCTTACTGTTGGATGTAGATGAGTGCTGTGATCATCAGCCTTTGCAAACTCTTGCTTTGCACCACATCATTAAAATTAATAGCAATCAGGTGACAAATATTCCCTCCCCCTCTCTCTCTCACACACACACGCGCGCACACACACACACACACACACACACACTATTTCACACTATCTGTCTCTTAATTTGTACTTTATTCATGAACATCAGGGCCTGGAATCTTTCCTGCTTTATTGGTATTGTATACAATAAGTTATTAAATTTCATCTCTGTAATACACCTGCAGTAAAATAACAAAACATTACTGCACTTAAGGAACGTGTGTGTGTGTTGCAATGTTTCACCCCCCTCTTCCAAACAGCTGCTTACAGATTTCAAGATCGGTTGTATATATTCCCTAGAGCCCACCTCTAATAATCGAGACACATCTGCCATTGCAGTGTTATAGGCATATGTGGTTTTATTGAAAGCTATACCTATCTATAAAAAAATTAAATAACTACTACCTCAATTAAATTGGCAAGCTACCTTTTGTGAAGATCATATTGCAGACCTCTTGAGACGCAAGAGTTCATTTTACTCTTCTGTTACAAATCACTAAGTATGTTTTTTGATTAGTCAAATAAGTAGATTTCTTCTTGCTCTCGTGGCAAGTTATCTCTGCCTATTATCAAATCTCCTTCCTGCTCTCTGCACATAAAAACACATAAATGTTGTATTGAGATAGCATTAAATCAAATAAAAGCAAGGAATTCAGAAGATAAATTCCTTTCTCTTATATCTCTTTGGTCCCTTCACTTCTCCCCTTTCCATTGTTTCGGGACAGAATATATTTTAGGAGTGTTAGATGGTATGGTGAATGAGTAGACAGTGCAGCTGATCCAATGAGCAAGTTGGGAGTGGTAGAACATATTGCCTGTAAATGAAAACTACCAACGCTGCTATATATGGAAGCACTTTCTGCTCATGCACGATGGGGTTGAGCATTGTGGCTGAGTCAATGTAGTGCCCTCCAGATGTTGCTGGGGAAAAATTCCTGTCATTCATGATTGGGTTGATGGCAGTGGGAGTCCAGCAATGTTGGCTACCCCTGGTCTATGAAATATTGCCTTCTACGAACCATCCTGTGTGTGCAATTTATATGCATTTATACATTAATTTAATATATATAATATAGTCTTTTACTGAATGTTTGAAGCTGTACTCAGTAATACTATACAATTGATATGGAGTCATATAATGCCGCCCAGATGCTTTGAGATCTTCCAGAGAAGCTGCTCAGTGTTCCATCTGGTCTCCACTTGGAACAGGGTCTTCTCAGAAGTCACCCCACCTCTCAATGGAGGTATACTCAGCTCCATATTGGCTGCTTTCTAGAAACAGATAAAAAGTAATTGCAGGAAGAGGCTGAAATTGGAGGAATTAGAGGAAGCTGCTGTCCAAAATAGGATACTCAGGGGAACCCCTGATCCATTATAGGACACAGAGGGCCTCATTATGCAGCTCCATTAAATTCCTTCTTCCTAGGCTTCTGGGATGTACAGGAATCCAAGCAAGAGCTGTAGAGACTAAGAATGCATAAGCACCCCAAATTTAGATCTCTGGCTTCTGTGGGTGGCTGTTGGGGCACTCAAAGATACTTGAGTCTCACCAGGTCCCCACACTTGGCCTCATTTGTGAAATGATGGGAGCTGCTTCCCTGTGGTGTGAATCCATGTCACTGCATCTGAACATCCTTCCAACCATGTGGGAGAAGCCCATCACATGGGTCTTCCAAGGCCAGTCAGCACCCTGGTCCTCACTCTCCCTTATGCTGCACTCCTTCAGGCAATAGAGGATATTCTAAAATCATCTCCAGTTTGGATTCCCAGGCCTACTGCAAGGATATCCTTTGTTGATGTTCTTCACCACACTACTGTGGCTCATGCCAAAGGCACATGTTTTGGCTACAGCTGTCAGTGTTAGAGTGGCATGCGTCTCCAGCAAGCCATTTGAGACCCTCCGGTGAACAATAAAGCTCCACAGCTGCTGCACCATTTCATGGCAAGTAAAATTTACTCCCATCAAGACTTGGTGGTGGTGTCTCACTTGTAGCACAGTCTGGATCTTCAGTTGTTTACAATGGATACATGCTGTTAGGTTTTTGTTACTTGCTCAAATTGTGGTTACTTCATTCAGTCAGTAGGTTCAGATTCTAAACTTTGATTGCACGTAAAGGCAAATATTTTCATTCATTCATACACACACACACACACATGTATGATTTTGTTGATGCAAGATGCCACGAGTGCCACAGTCTGAAGCAAAAACTGGGATACTTTTAGTAATAAATAAATAAATTGAAATGAAATTAATTTAATAATAAATAGCATTACTTATTATTTGATAATAAATAAAAACAAGTAATGTTATGTTAACCTTTGCCATACAAAGCTTGTACACATTTTGCATTGGTATATTTTTTTTAAGACAGTGTTGAAATGTAGGAGACTTCATTTTTTTAACAGCTCAGAACCAAAATACATAAATAGAAAAAACAAGACACAAATTGGTCAGAGGCTGAAGCAGCTAAAGTTATAGACTATTACTCAGAGTCCTTTTGGCCATGCTGAGTCCTGCACAGGTTCACAGACAGAGTCCTGACTGGAATTCTGTGACTGTATTGTTATTCCCATCTTTGACACCACTTTTTATGAAGGGGTTCCTGGTTGTGTGAATGGTTCAGTATATAGGTGCAAATCAAGTTGAAGTTGAACAGGCTGCGTTCCTGTATAGGCATGCTAGTGTGATGTTTATTTCTCTAATTTCCTGGTAAACCCCCCAAAGTGGTAAAATCAATATTAATAAGTGCCCTGCCCTAGACTGTACTAGGTTTTCTTATATATATTTTTTTCCTGGATGCTGTTGACTCCAGATTATACACTAATTACACCGAAGTACAGGTTTAAATTGATGCAGACTGTGACCCTGTGCGCATTTAACTTGGAAGCAAGCCCAACGTGGGCCTTGTTTCTGAGTAAACATGCATAGGATCAGGGCTGTGGATCATACTGACTTGAGGGTTAGGCATCAGACCAACACTTGCTGAATGGATTGAAATAAGTGCCGTTTTATATGCAGTATAATTATAATTAGCTGGTGTGGGACAACTCACCTGGAAGTGTGTCAAAGAGGTCCTTGCCTCCTTTGTCATTGCTGCGGAAGTATAACAATGAAATTCAATGCTAAGAGGAACACGGGTATTCTGGAAAAAATGTGACCCTCTGAATCGAAAAGAAACACTACCTTAGTAATATCCTGGTCACTGAAAATAAACACAGCTGCTTCTAATGTCCAAGAATAGCATTCCCCCCCTGCTGAGCCACATTCTCCAGTTGTTCAGAAGCTTAACCTGTAATTCTCTTTGTGGCATCCTGAGTGTAGAACTTTAAATTAAAAAAAGGGGGGAAAGAAAAGGACAGAAATAATGGCTGCACTGAAGCCTACTAAATGGACTTTATTGCATGTACAGCTGTGGGCAACATTGCAGCAGAAAGTTAGAGGATCTTTCCTGATAATGTTACTGATTTATCAATTTGCATTGACTTACCATGCGGGCAAGAATAGTGGTAGCTCAGTGGTGGGGCATCTTCTTTGCATGCAAAAGGTGCCAGCTTCCACCTCCAGAATCTCCAGGTAGAGTTGACCTAAACTCATGAAGAACTGTTGCCTAAAACTGAGCTAGACGGACCAATGGCTCAGCATAAGGCAACTTTCTATTTTCCTTTGTCCCTAAACCCAAGCCTCAATGCTGCAGTAATAAACAGACACAAGATGGAATAAGCTCTCTTAACAGGAGTATATGCACGTATAGCATCCCATTAGAGAGGCAGATCAGATTCAAGGAAGCCAGCATGTTGCATCTAGAAGGTGTAATTTCTTCAAACGAGAGTGCTATCCAGTGTTGTCTCCTCCGCTGATGGAAGGCATCAGTCAGCAGAAAGGGGAGGGAGGCAGTTTTCAGAGATGCACTCTTCCCACTGCAGTCTCCCATCCCTCCCTAAGGTAGAGGATAAAAAGGCTTTTGGAGAAGGCATCCCCCTCTTATTCCCTCTCCTTAAATCTTCTCCAGATGTTTGGGAGACCCTGCTAAATAGATTCAAGCAGTGCATTGGGAGAGGAGGAATCGCCAAATACTGTTTCTGTCTGCATGCCTCTGATGGATATCTTCAATCAACGGAGAGAGCAGCATTGGATACCACCTAAAACCATTGCCTTTGACCTCTACAGAATCAGTAAACAAATATCCAGTTGAGTGTGTTTTGTAGCTGGTTGACTGACTGAACCCAAAGAGCGCTCACTAATGGTTCCTCATCATGCTGGGGAAAAGCGACAAGTGGGGTGCCACAGTGTTCTGTCCTAGGCCTGTTCAACGTCTTTATAAACAACTTGGATGAGGGGATTTTGAAGGGTGCTCATCTAATTTGCAGATGACACCAGACTATGGTAGGACTTGGAGGATAGGACCCTAACCAATAGCTTCAAGTAACAAGAAAGAAGATTCCAACTGAACATCAGGAGAAAGCTTTTTGGTGGAGGTTTTAAAGCAGAGGTTGGATGACCGCCTGTCATGGATATTTTAGTTGAGATTCCTGCCTTGCAGGGGGTTGGACTAGATGACCCTGGGCAAAATATTTTTGGGGCGTGGAGTTATAGGTTGCTGTTATTGTTAATATTGAACAGTCCCTCAGTGCTTTTAAAGAGGCAGGGGAGAAATGTCAATGTGGATTCATCATGGCAACAGTGGAAAGTTCCAGGTCTCAGATGCCTTCCTCCGTTTAGCTTATACTTTTTCCCTTATCTCCTAATAGCTCTGAGCTCTTGGTATTTAATAATAATAATGGTAAATAATAACAAAGAGAGAAGGGCACATTATTGTTCTTTTCAGCTTATGATGAAGTGTCTGTCTACCAGACACAGGATTCGTCTTGGTATGTTTAGTAGCAGTGGAGAAGTTAATATTTTTATTTTGTTTTGAAGTTAATGATGGAATGTAACCATCTGTCTGCATTTTTATTGGAGATTTTTTATATAAAAAAACTGTTTTCTTTCTGTAATAAAAGAAGTAGCTTGGCTCTGGAAGGGTTTGCATTTTGATATAATAGGAAAGCTGATCTTATCAAATGCAGAGGCTGAGGTTGAAATGTGGAGAGCTCCCATCTATTTGCTTTTCAAATCCATCTAGGGGAGAATAGTCCAGATAATGTCTAATAAAATGAATGTATCTCTTCAATATAATACATGTGGGCATTTTTGCTTCTTTTTTAAAAGAAGCATACTACTGGAACATATGGGGTTGGATTTACAACCCATGCATTAACTAACCCAACACAGTGGCAAAAACCTAGATACAAGGTGTTGTCAGCATAACTGTACCAAGGTGACCAATTTTTCTCTGCAAAAGAGATTTAAAAAACAAGCCCGTAAATTTTCTTTTAATGGACTTAAACCTTAGTAGTGACAGATAATAAGCTTAGATACTATAAGTGATTTTGCAGATAATTCTTCAGTGAGATTATTATCCACATAACCAGTATGACTCTCTTGCTCCCATTTGCCTCCTCTCGCCCACTGCTTCTGGCTGCTTGCCCTCCCTGCTTTCTGTCCATCCTTCTCTTCCTCTTTCAGGCAAGAACCCTCTGAAAGTCAGGAGGAGGGGAAGTGCCACTTCCTTAGTTCTGAAATGTTGTTCACCATCTGGGAAGAGCACGGGTTATGTTAGATTCAAAGCACTGGGGCAAAAACTTACCATGGCCCTTTTAACGATGGTGGTGGTGAGAACAGAAAGGCCAGTTTTCATTATCTACACATTAAATATATATGTTTTATTGGATTTATCCTGCAGATATTTCCACAAAGTGGGGGTTTCAGAGTGGATTGCATTATAGCAATCAATTTATGTTCAACTTTTTCCTGGTACATGTTGGCTGGTACATGCATGATGATCCTGTGCTCATTCATACATTCCTGTTCACTTAAATGTAGAAGACAGCTCTACGTCTCCCATTGTGAGATTTCTTCCCAATATAAATACCAGCTTCAGGACCACAGGAGGGGGGAAAGGGTTAAATGCCCCTCCCTGCCTGCTGCAATCAGACTAATTGTCATCTGCCTAGCTGGTATTGCTGTTTGCATTAAAAGCAATGACAATAACAACTTTTCATTAAGTGCAATGTGGCTCTGACTCCCACATTTAAGCATTTTGAGATGGGCAGGTTGGGGGGGGGGTGGAGTCAGCAGCTCCCTTTTTATACCAGCAAAAATACTTGAATATGTATTATGGATACTTAGTTGAAAGAATGTTGATGTGATGAAATTTCCTCAATATATCACCTGTATTGAGATACTGTCATATTTATTTTAATTGGCTCATTAATCAGTTAATAGCAAAACAGTTAATCAATTAAAAACACCTCTAATAACCCACAGCCCTAAATATTATGAACTAAAAGGGCCAGCAATTAATTGTACTTTACATTTGCAAATAACCCTACATGTCAGCGACAGCATTAAGAGTTTTTAAATAGTTTGTGCAAGTGGTACTCTGGGAGAAAAGTGTTGCAGCGTTGGTTGTTTCTGTTGAGGGTTCAAACCACTTCATTCCACCCTCCTATGCCAGCTTTCCCATTTTATTCCAGGGGTCATTCCAAGTTCCGTGCCTGTTGTCATGTGGTTGTGGTTGTGCCCAGCACCATTTACATTGAAATTTTTGATTTCTCCATTAATTTCTATGGGTAGTTTTCACTTTCATCTTTGGATGCATTTTAAAATAGATTTTCGGTATTCACCAGGAATTCTTCTATTCAGGCAACATAATGGTTTTTCCTATACTTTATATATCTTTGTGTCTCATCCACGATGTGGTTTCCAGCAGCGTTGGGGCGGTGGGAGATAGCTGCCCATATTTTGCTGAAGTAGTAGATAAGAAGTTAAGAAGAGCCTGCTCAGTCAGGCCAGTGGCCCGCCTAGTACTGAATCCTGTTCTCATCGTGACCAACCAACTGCCCTAATGAGCAGAGGCATTGAGTGAGAAGTATTAAGGTCTTAGCTAGGTGCAATTGACCTCGTGCATCTTGCAAAGTTTGTAGAGATATTGGTATTTCAATAGCATGCATGTACAAAGCCACTTCAGTAGTTTCTAATTACTTTTCTAATGTCAGATCACAAAGCAATCACATGAAGTAGTGATTGTTAGAAGGAAAGTGAGAGAGCCAGTGTGGTGTAGTGGTTAAGAGCGGTAGACTTGTAATCTGGTGAACCGGGTTCGCATCCCCGCTCCTCCACATTTAGCTGCTGGGTGACCTTGGGCTAGTCACACTTCTTTGAAGTCTCTCAGCCCCACTCACCTCACAGAGTGTTTGTTGTGGGGGAGGAAGGGAGAAGAGAATGTTAGCCGCTTTGAGACTACTTCGGGTAGTGATAAAGCGGGATATCAAATCCAAACTCTTCATCATACCTCAATTGATTGAGGCTCAAGAACTATATCTGAAGGTGGGCCCTTTTGGAAACCCCACATAACATTCATAACTATTTTTCATCTGGGAAGCACATGAATAGAATCAGGTTCCATAGGGCACATGGTGCAAAGAGGGGCCCAATTGACCAACACCATGCTGTACATGGGAGCCAGATGATTGACTATATGTCCCTTCAAGGATAGGATTCAGTATTTGCATATCCAGAATGAAGTTATCAGCATTTACACCTGAGCAGAGGCTTTTCGAACTGGCAAGGGGAAACAAAATTGAGATCTCTTCACAATGAAGCTAGTGAGATTTCGAGAATGGCAAAGATTCAATTGGCATCAATATAAGAGTGGAATATGCAGCAGGAGAACTGAACTACCAGAATGGAGACTGTGTCCCCCCTGGTGTTCAAACAAATCATGCAGAAAGCTTCAGAAATCTGGTTCTAGATCATCGTGCAAGCACAGAAAACTGCTAAGTCTGCACCATACCCATCGTCAGTTATCTGGAAGCAAGCCACACAGATGTTCTTGCAACAAACAAGTCTTTATTCTAGTCCCTGTGCCTCTAAGATTTATTCAGCTAATTGGGGACCATAGAATGTGTGGTAATCCTAGTGGGCACATTTTGGCCAATGTGGCCCTAGTCAACTACAGCAGTTATTGATGTTGTCACCAAGGTTTTCTGTTCTGGTCCACTCATACAACAACACACTCCAGCTTACAACGACACTGAGCAGAAAGACACAAATGATGTAAGTTTCTCTGAGGAGGGTCTTGGACACCAATTGTTTTTAAGTGTCGGGATTCCAAAAACAGAATGTGTAACAGTGATTGCAAGACAAAGTTCATTTTCCGGAGTGCCAATGAAGGATTCTGTGTGGACAAAGTGTGAATTTACAGAGACTGTGG
This sequence comes from Podarcis cretensis, assembly GCF_951804945.1. Taxonomy (NCBI): domain Eukaryota; kingdom Metazoa; phylum Chordata; class Lepidosauria; order Squamata; family Lacertidae; genus Podarcis; species Podarcis cretensis. The sequence goes on from NC_137180.1 coordinate 52,830,813, forward strand.
ATTTCCTTCAAATAGGCCTGTATTCAGCAAAAGCAAGCTGCAAAGGCAGGTATGTACCCAAAATGAGATTCGGAGCGCAATCAATCTTGGTACATCCCACCCACCATTTGCACATTTCTCAAGGGAGTGATGCTGAGGAGCCCAGCATCTAATGGTACTTATGGAACCGCTCCTCAAGCCTCTAGCTAGGACTTAGGTTCACCAAAGAGCTTATGTTTAGAGCAGAGTTCTTAGTAGTTGCCACATCGGCCCTATGGAGGTCTGTGTCAGAGATGCTCTCAGTGAATAATAAAATGAAGGATGGCATGGATCCATCCTTTAAATAGAAAATAAGTTCCATGTTCCATTGATCTTCTCCCCCCCTCCCAGTTTGTAACACTAGAAAGAGAGATTGGCACAGAACAGATTTTAAGAGGGGGATAAACCAGATTTTATTTTGTGTGTGTGTGCGTGTGTGCACGAAGGATATAGTTGGGAAATATAAATATATATGACAACAATACTGTGTGGATGCTGCTACAACAATAAATAATGTAAGGAGGCCATTAGCATAACCTATGGCTGAATGGATTGAAATGGCCGCCCAGTTCTCTAAATTATTCTGTGAGAGGTGATTTGGTACCATTTCAGGAACTGTGATTCAGCCACCAAAAACAGCTTGGGGGGTGTCTTTCTTTTTACCATTTAAAAGCTGTCTCCAGGGATGTTATGGGAAGGATGTTAGGCAACGAGCAATAGGTGAATGTTAAGAGTGCATGTTTTACATGCAGATTGTCCCAGATTCAACCCCCAACATATCCAGGTAGGGCAGGGAAAGTCCATGCTTGAAACACGAGGTACTACTTCCGGGTTAGCAGAGTCTGTAACTCGAAGTGTTTGTAACCTGAGGTACCGCTGTAATCAGAAGCATTTAAGAAGAAAATAATATCACTACTAAAAAAGTTGCACACATTGGTCCCAGATGTTCCGACCGAAGGTCCAAAGTTGAACAGAAAATAATCAGCCATTTTTGCCACAGAGCCTTTTAAATCTCCATGCAACACCAGACTCATTTTCTGCAGTAGCTGTTAGAAGACAGATCAGTAGGGAAGGTATAAGGAACAAATCAGGATCCTGGCATGCATATTTATGGTATGACAAGGTTAAGATCAATAAGGCCTTTAAGAACCATATTGTCAGAAAAGCAGTGTTTAATGTCTGGACAAAATACAAAGACTTATTGGAAAATAAAACTCCAAGGTGGCTTTCACCGCTGGAAGCTAAGGCCCGAAAAAGACCCAATATGGAGGCCAAATGGCCAAAATATTGGGAAATATTAGAAAAAGATGGAGACAATTGGAAATTGCAGAGTTTGGAGAAAATTAAGGACAAAGTGCGAGACTGGTTACATTACGCTCAGATTAACGAAGTTTTTAAAAATGACAAAAAGCTAGGGTTCCAGGTGGAGAAATCGAAATTGGAAACAGAACTGTTAGAACCTAAGACTAAGATACTTTCAAGAATGTACAACCTGCTGTTAAAATGGAATACACAAGATGAAATGGTTAAATCGGCTATGATAAAGTGGGCACAGGACATTGGGCACAACATTATGTTTGAGGACTGGGAAAGGTTGTGGACCATTGGGTTGAACTTCACTGCATGTAATGCTTTGAAGGAAAATGAAAATGATATATAGATGGTACATGACCCCAGTTAAACTTGCCAAAATATACCATTTGTCTGATAATAAATGTTGGAAATGTAAAGAAAATGAAGGAACATTCTTTCACCTCTGGTGGACTTGCCCTATAGTGAAGGCTTTCTGGGAAATGATATATAATGAGCTGAAAAAGGTATTTAAGTATACCTTCACTAAGAAACCAGAGGCCTTCCTTTTGGGTATTGTCGGCCAGAAGGTGTTAAGGAAGGACCGAACATTTTTCATGTATGCAACAACAGCAGCAAGGATACTTATCGCTAAGCACTGGAAAACTCAAGATCTACCCACACTGGAAGAGTGGCAGATGCAGCTGATAGACTATATGGAACTAGCCGAAATGACTGGCAGAATCCGAGACCTGGGAGAAGAGAAGGTTGAAGAAGACTGGAAGAAATTTAAGATTTATTTTAAAAAGTATTGTAATTTGGTTGAATGTTAAGAAGGATGCTAGATCATAAATAATTGACCACCACTAAATTAGATGGAATTAGGACGATAAGTAGATCGAGGAAAGTATAAACCATTTGGAGAACGATTAGATTATGTTTAAAAGAAGGAGACCTAAGAATATAAAAAAGATGATAATTTGCTGGTTAAAACTTAAGACGATGTAAGTGGGAGCGGGAGATGTGAGGGAGTCCAAAGAGGTTTTGAAAATATGTTATGATATATGCTATATTGTTGATTATTTTTGCATTTGTATTTAAAAAACCTTAATAAACATTTATAAAAAAAGGAACAAATCAGGATCCTTTTTCCATGGCATTTTGATCATCATTCTTTATGCAAAGGAAATTCCTTTGATATATAATATCCCTGTAACATGGGGTATTTATTTCTCCCTCAACCTAGGAATGGGATAAAGCATTGATTAGTGAAAATTGGTTACTTCACAGTTGCGGTGGGTCTTTGAAGTGGCAGATTTGCATCTTAGCCTCGGGGATGGGATGAATGATAAGTCTAAATAAATAAATAGCTAACAGCACAATATTGTACATGTTTACTCAGAAGCAAGTCTCGCTGAATTCAGTAGAGCTTACTTCCAGGTAAATGGCAGTCGGATTACAGGCTAAATGGTCTCTTTATAGCAGCATCTTGAACAACAGCAAAAAAATAAAAAAAAACTACATTGAAAAGAAAGAACTTATAAGGCAGTATAGATTTCATATCTACAAGCAGCTGTGAAACCATCCTTCCTTACCTTTCATTTCTGTAAAGCTAACTATGCCCTCATTTTTATTTAAAACACACACATATTTTTCTTCTCACTTTCTGTATGCATTTATATATAGGAAGCTGCTGGCTCAGCTAGAGACGCCACCTGGTTATCTTGATGCACCCAGGTAACAAAACATTGTGTGTATCTCACTGGCAGAATCTGCACCTGCTAGGTGTGTGATGCACTTAAATCTACAGCATGCACAACTCTGGGAGATCTGTCAATAAAATCTTTTTCCCCCTTCAGCTTTCATTTAAAAGCGCACTGACTCCTTTCTAAATATTATATTTTCCTGTAGTGCCTATAATAATTACAAGGTCATTCACAGGAATGTTTCGTGCATACTTTAGTTAAAATAAACTTTTGAGGATGCAATCCTTTGCAGACTTAATGCAAGAGTAAGGGCCAATGAATTCAGTGGCACTTGCTTTCAGGTAGCCATGCGTAGTATGACACTGTAAGTTGCCATTTATTTTACTTTATTTCTGCCAAACTGTCAAGATGATTACATGAGCAAGTTTTTTTCTCAAGCTTGACCTTAATTCATATTGCAAAAATCCTGTTGGTTTCATCTGGTGAGAACTTTTTAACTGCAGGTGGCTAGAAAACATTTGTCCTTTCTCTTTAACCGGATTGGTGTACATACTGCTATTCTGTTAGTAATTTGTAAATTGGTTATTCTTGATACACCGTTGCAATGCATGATATAGCTTGATATGCCATTGCAATTCAGGATAGTTTTTGTAGCACTGTCATATTAATGAAATTCACTTCCATCATTGCCATGAAGCTATCAACAAACTTATTTCTGTCCCCCATCCTTGGTCCATCCCTGATATCTCTTAGGTCAAAGGCTACATCAGAGGTGCACCCTATGATTGTAATGGAGGCCATTAAGTCTTGACCCAGCCCAGTGGCGGCCTCTGCATTGATACTGAACTCACCCAGGACTATCAACCTGGGGTCCCCCAGCAATATCTCAGAGACTTACATTGGCCAGCCCAGTCAAAGATGCGGCTAGTCAGTAGACCATCAGCATCCCCAATCTGTCTCCCTAGCTCAACACCAGGTACCTATTCCAAGATCAATAGGTTTTCTGGTAAATGAGATGGTGCTTTTATGGACAATAGCAACACCCCCCTCCCCAGCCTGGTACCGTACTAAGCACCCAGATGAGCACAGATAAGTAAGGTCAGTCCCACACAGCTCACTCATTCAAGTCTCAGTAATGCAAGCCCTATCAGCCCCTTTCATCCACAGTCAAGTCAGGGATGAGCATGGTCTTATCATGGACTAATCTGGGATTCATTAATAGCATTGCCAAACCAAAGGACTCAGGGGATAAGCTACCAGTACCTTCTTGAGGCGTGGGAAGGCTGTAACAAAGAACAGAGACCAAATATCTATGTATCTACCCCAAATGGTAGTCAGCCTTTCCACTTGCCCATCACCATTGAAACTAGGGCAGCATCTTTGCAACCCCCTGCTTCCTTCTTACCCAGACACATTTTAGGACCTCCATCCAATATCACATTATCCAATATCACATTATACAACTGGGAGATTAGGGCCACAGAGAGTAAACTAAGACCTAGTAGCATGTGAATCCCACACTGTTAGGAGGAAGATGGTAAGTCCTCGCCTTGTCTCTGACTCTAAGGGAACCCTGTCAAGCCAAACTCCCCCCCCCCTCTACCATCCCAGGTAAGGGTAACAGGCCTTTCTCCCACAGTTCCTAGCCTACAATTCCATTTCATGACTGGCAGTGATGGATGACCCACAATGAAAACCCTGTTTGCTGTCATCTTTGGGGATGGCCCCACTGCCTGTAGCAGAACCTGTTCTTATAGCAAGGGAGGTTCTGGACCATGCTCACACCCCAGCTCAGCCAGCGATCAGACAGTGCCACACACTGCAATCAGCACACTTTCTTACCTGCAAGCAGATATCTCACTGAATGAGCAGGCAAAAAACAAACACTCATGCTGGCTGGGAGAGCAGACCAACCCTCTCCTCCCTGCTTAGCTCTCTGGAGGTGTAACCCAAGGCCTGCATAACCTTTTTTTAAGGTTGCAACCTGATGATGCAAATATCTGTAAAACATCTGTAAGAAGTATTTAAAATCTTACTCCATATTCTGCATAATTTCTGTTGAGGTTCACACTTGCCCGATCGCTAGAATAATATTTCAGCAAACTGACATACCCCTTTCCCTGCTGGAAAAGAAAACTCCTGGTCATCTTAATCTGTGGTTCCAGCTAATTAATTCAGTACCACATTCTGTGCAATTAACTTTGTGCTTTTATTATTTCTTTCAATAATTCTTTCAAGTTCTATGTCATTTGTTGTGCTCTTGACTTTCATTAAAAAAGCGCACAAAAACCCCCAGCAACCAGACTCCGACATCATGCAAGGGTAGATCATGAAGCTGTAGAAACTTGGCTGTTCCTTTTGAAGTCCATTGGGAACTTAAATGCTTTAATTGTGCGCTTAGATTCCATTAGTTTCAATGGCACTTGATTTTCTTTGCAATTTAAAGGGGTAGCAGGTGTTTTAACAACGAAAAAAGCCCTCTACTAAATATATATATTTTAAAAATATTATGATTTTTGGCCCAGCTTCTTGTTTTCTTGATGTCTGTCCAATTTTTTTGAGTGCTTCTACCTAAAACGTGTGCTGCTTGGAGCCTGTGTAAAATGAGTCCACTTCAGATTTGGGCAACATTTAAGGTAGTAGAGTGGAGGCACTTTATCCACATCATGTCGTGATCTTTCCAGTAACCCTCACACACCTTGTAAACACACTTGGCATGTAACAATACTACATACCACTATGTACCCAGCTGGCTTTAACAAGACAGCTGAATTTTCCTGCTCCGTGCTTAAATTCCTGCAGCCTGAGACTGCCACACTTTCAGGTGTTTTCTGTTGCAAAGTAAGCACAGGACCACCAGGGATAGAGGGGAAACAAAAAGGATTTCTCCACCACTTGGAGCTGTGCTTGTGCAATATTTTATTCCCATTCCGTTTATTTCAAGATAAGAATTTTTAACATAGAAGTGTATTCATAAAACATGTTGCAATGCTTGATGTGCACTTGAATGTTTGGCTGGCCAAATGTTTGTTTGTTTTAATTCAATATTGTTTTATATTACAGACATGCCTCTGAACAGAAAACCCACACCATATTTGGTGAATTGTATCACATACTGTACGATATTTTGCAGTGTTTCCCAACCTGTCTGTTGTGAACTGCAAGTGGGCTGTGGGTTGCATAGTGTTTTCTCAGTTGCAATTAAAATGCATGAAATTGATGGCTGCCGAAGACTTGAGGTCCAAAAATCATGCAACAATAAATCTGTGGGTCACCATGCCAAGTAAATTTCATGCCAAAGGGGTTGGGAACTACCAGTCTATAGCACAAGAAACACTTTACATTGTACTTGACACTTGAAGGTGTGTTTCGTTCCCCCACTCCCTGACAACTGTAGATTATTCCTGGGAGGAAGAAAGGGAGGTAATTATCCATAGGGTGGTGGTTCCTAAGATTTTATTTTCCCCAGTAAAGGGATCATGCAGTAGGATTTTGCCTTTCCTTAGGAAGCATACCTGAAATGACAGTCACTTCCTCTTTTGTACTGCTTCTGCTGTATCTTCTGGCCCTGCTGGCAATCCAGTAATGTGTACAAGGTAGTCATGAGCCAGTGTTGGTGACCTGACCAACTGTGATAGGTTGATCCTAGTCAAGAAAGTGTGTGGTGGGGAGAGAGAATTGGACTAGATTTAAATGATCCATTGTTCTATGGCACAGTGACTTAATACAATCACTGTGCAGTGGGAGCCACAGAAACTAGACTAGGTCACTTTGAAGTGAAGAATGTCAATGACTGCATTCAAATATTGTGTTCTCTAGTCCTCTATAACAACCCTGGTTTGTAATCCTGGTTTGGAAGAATGTCTCAGGCTACAATTGGCTGGTTTGGGTGTCACAGCAAATAATGGTTTGACAAACCAGGAAATGTTCTATTAAGGCAGGAGGCACATGGAACATGGACAGGGCTCATTGCTAATCCTCCAAACAATGACAGGAGCATTGGGGAACATGACATCAAAAGGAACATTGATTACAAGGATATTTAATTTTCAACAGTCGATATCTTGAAGATTCTTAAAAAGCATGAACCATTCATATGACCCAATTCCTCATGGAAAAGCTTACCACTCTAGAAAGTTTTATGCTTGCTTTTATTGGAAAGCTTCAAGGATTCCAATTTTGCAAAACACGAAAAGTAAGAAACACAGACATGAAGAACTGTATAAGACAACACAGACAAGAGATACTGAAGGTGTGCCCTGTTCACATTAGAAAACAATTTCCGACAGCAAGGCATATAGGAACAATATAGGGGTAGGAGCATATCATTCTAGCTACTGGGCTCAGGATCGCAAGATGCCAAGTAATTTAAGGAAGGGCAGCTGCTCAAACTATTACAGTCCTAAACTAGGACCCAAATCCTGAAACACTAATAGTAAAAAGGTAAAGGAAGGTAAAGGACCCCTGGATGGTTAAGTCCAGTCAAAGGCGACTATGGAGTGTGGCATTCATCTTGCTTCAGGCTGAGGGAGCTGGTATTTGTCCACAGACAGCTTTCCGGGTCATGGGGCTAGTATCACTAAACTGCTTCTGGTGCAACAGAACATTGTGATGGAAGCTAGAGCACATGCAAACGCTGTTTACCTTCCTGCCACAGCGGTACCTATTTATCTACTTGCACTGTTGTGCTTTTGAGCTGCTAGGTTGGCAGAAGCTGGGACAGAGCAACGGGAGTTCAACCCGTTGTGGGGATTCGAACTGCTGACATTTGGAGGTAGTAATTGGAATTTTAATTTGGGCTTCTATACTGTTAGAGCATCATTTCCGTGTAGTATTTGTTCTGGGGTATTTGCACTTGTCACCACTCTCCCCCCCCCCCCCGTGTTCTCCTATTCAAACAAGTGGAGGAAGTAGTATAAAATAAGAATCCAGTTACAATCCACCCAATCTAAAATATCTTGACTTAGATTTTATGGCGCAATCTCTTTATAGTTGAAACACACAGGAAAGACTGACGTCAATCATCTTGATAGGCTAGTGAGTCTTTTGAAACAGTTTGTCAGCGGAACACTTTTTAAGTAAGAGGTGATTGCAGCATGCAGTGGAATTATGTGCTAAAGGATGTGCTCAAAGACGCATCAACTGACTAGGCATTTTTGCCCATAGTACTTGTGCATTTCACTCACAACACAGAGAGAAAGATCACAAACACTATTTCATTTAAACTGCATATCTTTCGGGAACTAATCATTTTTTGCCCTGAAGCCACCATGAAGGCATTTTAAGCTGAAAGGTGGGATATTAGTGTTTTATAGAAAATAAATGTTACTCTCTTAGCCCTTGCACGATTTAATTGCTACATTTCCAATACTGGTGAGGCTGCAGTCCTATGTGCGCTTAGGTGCTAACTCTCTCCATTGCCCCTCTGGCAGAGCTCACAGCCTCATCCGAATGGTGGAGTACTTGGATCATCTAGCCAGTCTTGTTTCAAACAGTTCAAACACAAGAAACATACAAGTTGTTTGTTTCCAGTATTGCTTATTCAGAGGTATACTTCCCCTGAACATGGAGGTTCTATTTTTTTATTTTTACTTAGAGCTATGGATAGACCTCTCTGAGTGCTGATCCAGTGGTCTCAGCAAGTGTTCAAAGGTACAAGTTTGTTGCTGCAACATCAAGCTTCCTAAGAAGATTGCTACTGAATTTTATTGCAGTTGTTAATAAAGAACACATATTTAGAGATTGTGGTTGTGATGTATATAAACACAATATCTGTGCAAAGTAGAGATCAATAACACAATTTATTGATAACGTTTGCTCACAAAATAGTTACTTCGGTTATATATTTCTGGCAGTTAAGATGTTCACTAATCACTGGAAGCTATGACAGTAGCTTTTGTTACTCTGTTCAGCAAAATCTAGGTATTTCATTTGGGCAGCTTTGAGAAGTTTCATGCCAGAAAGATGCATGTAAATATGTGGAAGCCTCCATCTAAAAACAGTGCATATTAAAAGTTGCCTAATCATAAAATCAGTTGCCTCGGTAGTACTCCAGTGTAAGAACTTGGAAGATCAGAGCAACATTTCTGCTTTCTCTGGTTGAAAAGGTGGGGGGGGGTTGCTCAGTGGGATCTATTTAATGTCACCAGCATCTTCATCATCAAAACATGTCATCTGTGGTCATTTGCACTATTCTGTTGGACCATCTACTTTTTAAAATAAAAGCCAAATGATGCCCAGGATTAATCCATGATTATACCCTAAAAGAACAGCTAGCAGGCAAATAATGGGACTACTTATCCATTATGTTCAATGTTCAAAGTATGCAATTAAGGGAAATTAATTCATCGTTGATATTTTTTTAATAGTGAGATTTAATCTTGTAGCTCAACCATGAGATATTGCAACTGTGGAGAGGGAGTGAGGAGAAGAATTAAAATAATTATCATTGACATTAATACACAATAGCTTGTTCCATCATGATGCATTTTAAGGTTATGTCAATGAGAGGGAAAACCCTCTGAAATAGTATGTACCCACTTAGTAAAATTTTGTTGAAGAACATGGACGTCTGATGGGTTACCTGAAAACACTGTAAATAGGGGTTGTTTGGGTTGTGGTTTTTTTAAGCACTTCATGCCTTGACATTCTGTTTCCACCATTGAGAGATATTGTCTACCCAATGCCAATCATCTTTTGCATCAGGACAACAGCAGATTTTGCTGCAGAATCCTGAAAAAAATCAGTATCAAACTGAACCTAATAATTGCAAACACATGTTTTATCCCTTTGTCTGTCTCATTCACGTATGGAATGGGGATAGGTGTTTTTCGGTTTTGCATTGAAAATGTGCATATGTTTGAAGGAACTAAACTCTTGCCTCTTCATGTTCTTAGCACTGGGAAAAATGTGGAGTTAAGGCTGTGAAATATTAAGTTTTCCTAACCTGTGTGCCCCTTTCTAATGTGAAAAATGAGTTCCCTGCTTTACATGAGAATGGGGTTGACATAGGGACAAAAATATGGCTATCTTTGTTGTGTTGCGTTTGGCTCTCACAATACAGCTGCTTCAGTAGGTATAACTCTGGGAAAAACCATGCATTATAGTTAATTCAAGTCTTCTGTTTCCCCCCTTAATTTATTAGAGATGAAGGGAGAAGAACTGTTATCCTAACAGCAGTATATGGGGAGGGGAGATTTACTTCTTTCCTCCCCCAGCTGCGATCAAGGTGAAAAAAACCCTCCCTTAATGCAGCTATGGGACTTAATAAATAGGTCCCCTTTGGCATCGGTAGTAACTTTCTTACTTTCTTTTTACTAAGCCCATAGTCACAGGGGGTGGGGTGGATGGGGGACAACAGAATTTCCATGTCTATTGTGGCTGGGGAATGGAGGCATAAACCTTCCCCACCTTCTCACTGTAGTCTGTATATAAATTTGGCAAAGGCAAAGCAGAAGGCATAGGTACATCCTATGCACTAAGTGTGTTATATACTGTACTCTGTCCCAAAGATACTACCTTTTCTGGTATGTGTTCAACTTCAGAGGCCATGCCCCAGGTGGCTCGTGTCAGCTGTGGCTTGGTGTATATCTATCAGGGGAAAGGCCTTTTCAGTTGTGGTGTTCATCGAGTATAAAATGCCCTTCCCAGGGAATTAAATAGGTGCCAGTATTATATGAGCCCAGCTATCATATGGCTCCAGGCAACAGGCTAAATCCTGAGTCGCCTTTTGGCTAGGTTGAAAGTTGGATTTTTATTCCAGCTTTGTTTGCTGCTTTCTGTGTTTTGGCTAATTGCTGTGGATTTTATGGGTATTATTTGATTGTATTTTCTTTTGATTTTTTGTTTACTTGTTTCAGTGATGTGGTGTCCAATGCCTTGCATTGTTTGTAAGAAAGGCGTGTGTGTGTCCCCTTATATGTGTGTATGTATGTATGTATGCATGCATGCATGTATGTATATTTAAGTTATGGGTATTTGAGAGCAGAGCTTGACATCTCTACATGTTTGTTTGCTTGTGGAATTAATCACGATGCAATCATAAAACCAAATAAAAATACTGCACAAGCAGACATTTCACTTGCATAAAAGAAACATTTGCAGCTAATGTTGAAAACTAGCAAGTGTTGGTGCTAGGCTGGGGGAAGAGTGTTCCAAAATTGAATTGCCACCGCTGAGAAGGCCCTTTTAAAACCTGCAGCTGCCTTGGCCTCCTCTGATGATGGCATAGGCAAAAGGAGCTACTTTATATGGGCAAGAGAGTATAGTATGAGATGCTGCTTTAGGTAGCAAGGTTCCAAACAATTTACAGATTTATCCATCAGGGCATCTTATATTGGGCTCAATAACAAACAGGCAGCCAGTACAGATCTTGAAGAACCAGTATTAGGCTGTCTCATCCAACCATACTTGTCAGCAACTTTGTGGCTGCATTTTGCAATAGCTGCAAACTACAACCCTTCATCGAGGGCAGCCCCACATAGAGTGCATTACAGTAATCTTAACCTGAAGGACATTGATCATTGTGGCCAGACTATCCCTATCTAAGGATGGTCGTAGCTAGTAAAGTGTAGATGTAGACGGATATCATCACTTGTGGCCAGCTAGGCCTGCACTGAAGGTGAAATCAAGGGGTACACCCATCCTATGCACCTTCTCCTTCAGAAGGAATGGAGTGCTGTGCAGAGTAAGACACTCCCCTAACTTCTAGACCCCCAGAATCTCTTGTTGAGATTCAGTTTCAGTTTATTGGTCCTCATGCTGCCCACCATCTGTTTCAGGCACAAATTAAGCACCTGGAAAGCTTTCCCTTCCTCTAGTGCAGGGGTCTGCAACCTTTAAGACAAAAAAGAGCCACTTGGACCCGTTTCCGAAGGAAAAAAAACTGGGAGCCGCAAAACTCGTCATTATAAAAATAACTTTTTTGTCACTTTTTTTTATTTCTTTGTTTGACCCCTCAGAATTACTCCTCCTCATAGAAATAAACGTTAAATTAACAAGTTACCTTTGTGTGTGTGTGTGTGTTCTTCACTCCCCTTCAAAACATTGACCAGTGTACATGCCCCCTTTCAATGCAGTGACCAGCGTACATGCCCCTTACAATGTAGCGGGCGGGCGGGAAGGTGATGTCGGGACGGTGCGTGACTAACGCACGCACCACCCCCATGCGACGTCACAGCCAGTACAGCGCCCGCCACAATGGGGAGTGTCGGGGTGCACAATGCGCCTCCTCCCCTCGCTAGTATCCGCCCTGAAGCCACGGCAAAGGTGTAAAAGAGCCACATGCGGCTCCGGAGCTGTGGGTTGCTGACCCCTGCTCTAGTGGAAAAGAGAGACAGAGCTAGGCGTTATCAGCATCACCATGCCCCAAATGCTTTTTTTAAAAAAATGATATTTTGCACAAGGGACAAGATAGATCTACAGGACCACACAGTGTAACTGCCAAGGGACCAAGCTGGAAGTCCTCATCCTGGAACTGGTTCTGTGGGTATGAGTAGAACCACACTGGTACCAATGCCTTCAACTCCCAACCCATAGAGCCAGTTAGGAAAGTTTGTCGTATCAAAGGTGCTGCATAGAGATCAGGGAGAATTGGAAGTTAGTGTGGAATAATCACAAAGTTTAATTGTACGTGTTACTCATGTGTAAGGCAATCCAGAGGAGAACAGGAGAACAGAGGAGAACAGGAAATGCAGCTACACCCATAGTCCCATAGTCATGCAAACTAGCTAGTCCTGCCCCTTACAAAAGAGTTTATGCAGTAGCAGCTACCTGTTTCACCATAGGTGCACTGCAACTGGGAGTCTAAATTGCATGGAACACCTGTTTACAAGCAGCTGCTTACTTTGTAAGCTTTTTCTGTTGCTTGGACTTTGGAGGTGATGCTACTTGATGCACGTGACGTTGACAGAACCATCGTATGACAAATCTTATTTTTAGACTATAACCCTAGATATGTTTATCTGATAGTAAGCCTCCACTATATATATAGTTTTTGACTTAGCACATTTAGGATCACACGGGGCTAATATGCGTTCTGGAGTTCCATGTAAGATTCTATGGGAGGAAGAGATCTGTACAGCACTCATAAATGACACATACTGGATTATTTGTGTAGTAGAGTAGATAGGGTGCCACTTTCCTTTCCCCCATGAATGCTTTGCAGGAGAAAAGAGAAAAGTGTTGCTAAAAGCTAGACTGGTCCATTCAGTTGCCATCCCTCCCAATGCCCACAAGCAATAAGATGTGATAGGCAAGTTAGCATTGCTGCATTCACTCCTTGCTGTCTTGTGAATAATTCCCCATCCAAGAAAAATAAAATAAATGAATGATGCTTTTGACTGCGCTTAAAAAACAACAACTGCTTGTCAAAACTTACTGTCTCCTACAACCTTCTGTGCCATGTAGGAACAGGATAGCAAACGGGTAGCCCAGGCCTTTATGGCAGTGACTCTGTACGGGAGAAATCTAGAAGGCATCCACCTTTCAGGGCCATGCAAGCCCTCACTCCCCCCCCCCCCCATTCTTTAAGCCCCAAGGCCATTCTCCTTTCTTCGCTGCATAAGAAGAGAGGAACATATGGCCTAGAGTCACTATAGATCACATAGGTTTGTGATGGCAGTGTAGAACTGCAGCTGTTTGAGTGCAAGAATGCCCAAACATGTATTCAACTTACAAACATTTGGCAAGTGTTCAGAAAAAGAGCGTAATCTGGTTTCATCTAAGACTCATCCCCACCCCCCCGCTCTGTTCTACATCCCCATGAAATAGTGTTTGATATCTGATCACAATTTAATAGAAGTGACAGAGAGAAAAAGTGGTGGTAGGGGGGTGAGAAAGAGAGAGGGAGGGAGTTTTGGGAAGTCCAGCCAAAGGGACTTTCCAGAGAAACGTTTTCCCTATCCTGCTTTTTAAAAAAATAAAAATAAAATATTCATTTCTTTTAACAGATTGTACCATTCAAGGTCATTTACCTTTCTCGTTAATTAATTATTCATTCAGAAAGCCACCACTCATCCCATTTTAATCTTAGTCATATCTGTAATTAAGCTTAAACATAATAGTTTGGGAGGTGGAAAATATATTTTCCACTCATGTTTAAAAACCTGTATGAGTGTTTGTGTGTGCCTGTGTATGTAAAATTAAAGTGCAGCAGTTATCTAGCTGAAAACAATCATTTTCATTGGTGGAGAAAAGTTTCATAATATATGAGAGTAAATCCCCTCCCCCTTTTAAAGTGCATTGATAATTAATCTTTTTTTAAAAAAGCAAACAAATAAATGTAATCTCCTCCTTAATTCATGGTTTCATTTTCTCAGCTAGAATTCGGTTACTAGTGCATTTTTTTAATGAAAAGGTATCATGTGCACTTATATGACAAAAACAACCAAATCTGAAGGAGAGGGGATGGGGGGGGGGGAGAGATTCATACATGAAAGACACAATTTGCATTCAGTTCATCCCCAGCTTTACAATGAGGATTTTGGAATGAATCTGGCATTGGGGGTCTCTTGTTGAGATCGAGTTTCCTGCTGTGGAATGTGCTTTGACCCGAATGTGGAACTCTTACTTGGGAAAGTGAGTGTGTCATTTGTGTTTGTTGTAAACTGTGGAGGATTATAGAGACCGTCACTAACTAACACAAGTATCATAATGATTGGGTATGTAGCACCTGCAGTTAGCAGATGATGCTACAGTATTGACCAATTGCCTTAGGGTAGTATTCTTCATGTTACCTTCTTCTTGTCTTTTATGAAGAGGACCTGGAAGCTTAGCCATGTGTGGTGTAGAGCCAGTGTAGTGTAGTGGTTAAGAGCGGTAGTCTCGTAATCTGGGAAACCGGGTTCGCGTCTCCGCTCCTCCACATGCAGCTGCTGGGTGACCTTGGGCTAGTCACACTTCTTTGAAGTCTCTCTGCCCCACTCACCTCACAGAGTGTTTGTTGTGGGGGAGGAAGGGAAAGGAGAATGTTAGCCGCTTTGAGACTCCTGAAGGGGAGTGAAAGGCGGGATATCAAATCCAAACTCTTCTTCTTCTTCATGTTCTCGTAGGGTTCCTTCTGCACTGCCTAGTAGTGTTGAGGCAGAGATCTGCCCTCTTGTATGCCACGCACACTGGTGTGCATCAGTAAAGAAAGAAAGAAAATGAGGGTAATTTGAGATTATTTCTGTCTGCATGGATTACAAATGGTGGTAACTGCTTCAAGATGACCAAAGCAATCACTTGGAACCCAAGAGCCCATGAAATGAATTCTGCTCACAAGATACCTATCACTGGCAGAATACAGGGAAGGTGATTCTTGCTAATTCTCCCTCCCTCTTGTCCCTCCTGAAAATAGGCTCTGGGAGACTGAGGGACCCTCTGTAACAGCATGAGAGGTGCTGTTCCACGAGTTTGCTTTTCCCTTTTAAAAATGGAATGAGCCCCTTCCAATAGTAGAAAGGCAGCTCAAGATCTAGTTTCTCTTTACATTTTAAAGAGATTTCCAATTTCACCTTTTGAATTTAAAAGTCCTCAAAAAGCATTTCGATTAGTGTAAAACGTTTGAAAGAGAAATATAATCTGAGGCCCTTCTTTGTGTGTGTGCCTCATCCAATAGAGGTCCGGAGGATGGCAATGCAAGGATGGGTCTTTTCTGCAGTGGCTCCCAATTTGTGGAATGTTCTCCTCACGGATGTTCACCTGGTGCCTTCATTACATAGCTTTAGGCAGCAGGTGAAAACATTTCTCTGTAATCAGGCCTTTGGGTGATTAACATTTGATGGCCTTTTAAATATGTTTGTGGGAGGGGGTTATTGGTTTGTTTTTGTTTTATTGTGTATTTTGTTTTCTCATTTTGTATTTTTATGTTGTGAACCACCCTGTGATCTTCAGATGATGGGAGGTATACAAATTTAATAAATAATACATTTTTTAAAAAAGAAAGGTGTGCTGGTTGCAATTAAAAGCCCAAGTGAACGAGCCAAACTACATTCACCTGGCACTTAAAAGATAACAAAGGCATCTCCAGGTAAATGTATCCGGGGAATTAGCCACCAACCTTATTTCAGAAGGTGAGGGCACATGGAAAAGTAGCTCTGAAGGTTATCTGAGTTGCTGGGCACAGTTTATTTGGGTGATGTCAATCCTTCAGGCTGCTTAGCATGTTTTAGATAGAACCAACCATTTGAATTTAGTCGTAGTATGTGTAAGACTGGTTTTTGGTTTGGATCGTGGCAGTAATTTTTAATAAAGATTTCTGCCTCCACCCCTCTTCAACCTGGACCCTTAGAACTGCACAACTTGTTTTGCATGTTCAAGGGAGTTTTTAGATTTTCTTAAATATTTACTGCATATGCAAATATGTACAGGGTTTCAAAAGCAATTTGTGATATGGGGTTCTGGCATTCAAGTGGAGGGGAGATAAAATTTCTGATAGCTTGGATGCATCTAAGCCTATTTCTGTTAGGTTTTGTAACGTTTTCTTTATCTTGACTGCATATTGGTGGTACACAGTGATATCCTTGAAATGATAGCAGGTGCAACCCTTGTAGCCTTATCAGAGTACAAGAGAGAAAATGGGCGTCTCAAAAGGTTCACTTCTGAATAAATCTACAGTAGTAGATTTATTAGCTATAAAATGTTTTATTCACTTTTTTAGGTTCAGAAAGTCCAAATGTTACGTGGTGGCCTCATGATTTCCCAGTCTTCCCTTTCCTCAACTACAAGATGTTAGCACTGGCTGAACAATAGTAAATGCCTGTTGTTCTATTTACAAGTATCTCAGAATGAGTAGATATATATTTATCTTGGTTCTCCCCAGTGGAGTACTTAGAGAAGCCCCCATAAGAGCACGTAAAAGGATGTTTTGTTGCCTCAGAAGAATGACTTAGCTGTTCCAATGAAAAACAAAGGCTTAAATAAAGGCAAAATTAAAGGCACTTATGTGACAAGCTGGAGGGGAGAGCCAGCAGTGTTTTGTGGTAGGCATTTACTTGGTGCAATTGCTAGCATGCCTGATTAATGCATATTCACATATTGTAAAATGTACGTTTGTTGCTTTTTGTACATATTTCAAAGTGTTTTTAGACTACTCCATCATCTTGTTTGAAGCTACAGTTCTAACAGTCCTGCAGTCCTAGTCTCACCCTACATCACTGGGGCTTACTTTAAAGTAAAAGGAACGCAGGTGGCACTGTGGTCTAAACTACTGAGGCTCTTGGGCTTGCTGATCAAAAGGTTGGCGGTTCGAATCCCCACAACAGGGCGAGCTCCCATTGCTCTGTCCCAGCTTCAACCTAGCAGTTCAAAAGCACGCAAGTGCAAGTAGATAAATAGGTACCGCTGTGGTGGGAAGGTAAACGGCGTTTCCATGCGCTCTGGTTTCTGTTGTGATATTTTGTTGTGCCAGAAGCGGTTTAGTCCTAAATGACATCGGTTTAGGCCGATGACCCGGAAAGCTGTCTGTGGACAAATGCCGGCTCCCTCAACCTGAAGCGAGATGAGTGCCGTACCCTATAGTTGCCTTAGACTGGACTTAACCTTTACCTTTTGCCTACTTTGAAGTGCACTTCGGTGGCTGTGTTTTTTCTGGCAGTACCGCAGGCCCATAGTTTGTGATGGGCTTCCCTATTGCCACCTTCGTGATTCCAGCATGCCTTGTAATTTTGAAAACTGAAATGCTTTGCCCTTAGAATCATAGAATCATGGAGTTGGAAGAGGGTACCAGGGTCATGTAGGCCAACCCCCTGCAATTGCCCAATACAGGACTCGAACCCACAACTCTGAGATTTAGAGCTTCATGCTCTACTGACTGAGCTATCTCAGCATTGAAGTTGTGGACTGTGCTAAAGGTAAAGAATAGCAACAGTTCCAACTAAATCGAGTCAAATAGTGGATTTGTACCATTTTGGTTTCCAATTATTTCTGACTTGTTCCTAGTTACATTAAAACGTAGTGTTGAGGTACAGAGACAAGAAACAAACAGCCTGATAGGAAACATACTGTGAATATATTGAGAGACAATTGGTTAATTTTATATATATTCTATCAGTTTAATTGTTGCTTATATCTTACTGTTAAGATATGTAGCTCATTCCAGTAGGTGCCCCATACTTAAATGTAGTATGTCTGATTTTGTATCTGAATTCCATACATTTTATAAAATATGTATTAGTAAGAGGTTGGTAATACTTAGTTGTTGATTCTGGCTTGATCTCTTGACTTAGGAAATCTGCTTCTTCTCCCAGGATACTTATGAAAGATTTAAAACTTTGGTGGGAAAAAGTTTGCAATATTTATTTTTAACTGTGTGCAACATATTCTGAACACTCCACCCCCCCCTTTTTTTGGTCAAAAGCAAAAAAAGTGGTCTACAGGGAAATAAGCTTATCAGCTGTTAATTATCTACCAAACAATTTGTGATTTTAATGCTCTGCAATTTTCAGAGTCATGTGTAGGTGGGTTTTTTTTATCTCCCTTTTGCAATAAGTTAGAAACTGAAGACTACCACATAAAATTATGAAAGTAGCTGACGATGCACTACCAATTTACCAGTTGCACATCTAGGAAAAGAAACGAATATGCATCCCCTAGAAGAAAAAAAGTTATATTTGGATTTTATTTTTATTTTACAAAGTATTTTCCAGCTCATGGGTCATATTTGACCAACTGCTTTCAGACGAAGACATGACACTTTGTTGAGCTATTTAAGAATCAAAAAGACTGTCTTAATTTAAAACAAGGAGCCTTTGTTTTAGTTGGTGACTGCCTTGTGAAATTTTTCAGTTCTCAGCGGGTTAACCAGGGAACAGGGGCAGAGTCATAATTGGCCTATTTAGGGTGTTTTGCATGTGAATGGTGTGTTAGTGAAGCATTACTAAGTCTGTTGTGAGTGACATGGTGATTAGAATTTAGATTAGGGAAAACACATTCTGTACTTTATCAAGTACAGTAATTAGTTCAGTCAGTAAAAGTTGATTACAAGTAACGATAAAGTTAGATTTTTGGTACTTAATTTTAAAATTTCTTTATTAAATGGAAAATTTCTTCATCATATAAAATAAATGGTAGTATCTGCACCTGTTTTATTGCATACCAGAAAAAAATTAAAAGAACAATGTGTTCAATGCAGAGTATAATCAGGGGATTTATATATTATGGGTAAGTTTCAATGTAGTTATAGCAAATAGAATTTTTAGAAAATGTCAGCCTGCTTTTTCCTTGTTATTGCACTGAGATACCATTTCTTCTGGTTTAGCCATAGCTATTGTCCATTCATAAGTACATTTCATATTTGTGGATGTTCACTGTCTTACTTAATAAAATAGATGCTGTTGAAGTACTTTGCTGCAACGTCTTCTGTCCACTCGCTTTAAGAGTCATTCTCTCCCCCCCCCTTAGCAATTTAGCAAAACTCTAGTTCATTTTTGCATTGTATACTATTATTTTCACATCACAGATGTTATACCTGATTAACACATTTTATATTGTATTTTTAAGTATTTGCTGTGTTTCCTATTTAGCTATATTTAACACATGCATTTTTTTCCCATTATTGGGTAAAATACCTACTCTTCTATGACGAAATGATTTTGTAGCAACAGGGTGATTTTTAAAATACTGATGAACACAGTATATTTTGTTCGCCCTGTAAGTTTAAAACAAAACAGGTGGGGAGGGGGATCTTTACTTGATGTAACTCCAAAAGAGTTTATATGTTCAACTGTTATTTCTTTTCAGCAATAACAGTGGAAGGCTATTGTAAAATTTCAAAGCATTCGCTTGGCCATCAGAATACGTATTCCGCTGAAAAGAAATCACTTGCCTCAGTACTATTTTTGTCATATCTGAAAATAAAGTATTTTTTTGTGTTAGTATTCCAATTTGCCAGTCGCAGAGCCTTTTTAAAACAAACAAACGTGTGTGTGTTATTTAAATCAGCATAGAAAGGCGAGTAAGGGAGAAGTTAGATATAACAATACTTATTTTTCAAAAATCTTTTAGCAAAGTCTCCTCGGAGGTGACATGGAAATGGGCAACCCAGGCGCTCTCTCACCCACCAAACCTGGCTCTCAGTACTATCAGTATTCTAGCAATAATCCGCGAAGAAGGCCCCTGCACAGTACCTCTGTGGGTAAGTTAATTTGTGCCACTTTTCTCCACATTTCTAAAAGGAAACTTAGACTGAACTTCTGTCTTGCAAGTAATTAATAATAAATGCTAGCTCAGTGCTGAATCTTAGACTGGAGGGTGTGAGCCTGCAAACATACATCTTACAGCCACACTTGTCTTCTTTTTTCAGAAGTACAAACAAAGAAAGTTCGAAAGGTTCCTCCAGGTTTACCATCTTCAGTAAGTACTCCTTGTCTGTCTTACCGTTTGCGGTTCCACTGGTTCCTTTGATTAACATGTTTTCAAATGAAACAGATTCCTATCCTAAACGGTTTTTTTGATTGTTTTGGTTTTCTCCATCATCATGCCGGCAGACAAAACAGAGAAGTCTATAAAATTCTGACCTGTGGGAATAAAAAGTTTTGGTGGGTGTTGTTGCATTATTATTTTTTTTAGTGCATATAAATAGAACTCTGAAAAAGTGCCTCTAGTTTGGGTAGCTTTACCAGTATGCGGTTCCAGATAGAATACGCATTAGCTTCACGTGCGGGTTAACTTCTTTGTCAGTATTATGATGATTTATGGATTTGCATGTTAAAAGAGATTTGTGGAGAGGGATTTATGAAACATTTACATGGGTCTCAGCCCAGAATAGAAGGAGGACGTCTTCATTTTCCACTGAAGTTTTTGAATTAGGACTTTGAGCATACCTGCACAAATAGCTTTCTCAGTGTGTGTGATTTCCAGGTGTCAAACCAGTTGACTCCAGGTGTTACCAAAGGAATTATGGGCTATGGTAATAAATGAAGTCACATTTAATACCCTGATTGTCGTCCTGTCTCCCCCTTCTTTTTAGGAAATAGTGTGTGTGTGTGTGTGTGTGTGTGTGTGTGTGTGTGTGTGTATTCCTAATCAACTACCTGCACATATTTAGACTGTGTTTGCAATAAAGGCTAGATATGCTTTTTCATATTATAATACCCTTGCATTCATGCAGCAAATAATTGGCTCATGTATGAGTTGGATTTTGTTTTGCGTTCTTCTTTTAAAAATAAAAAATGTTGATGTGTAAATAAACAGTATGATCTGTTTTAAAGCAGCTACCATATTGATTAATTTGTAGATAAGTAACAACAATGCACTGTAGTGCAGCAGAGCGACAAATACTTTTAGATCTAAGAATTAAAAATATTTGACTTTGCTACTAGTAGTAGTTGTATTGTGGAGATGTGTATTGCGGGAGTGGGGGGTTACAAGGGAGTGCAATCAAAAATTCACCAACATCAGAGCAATCCTACAGGTTTTTCTGAGATTACTTTGGCGTACCATTTATTAATGTGATCATAAATTAGATGGACTTTCAAATCAATAGCAAAACCTTCATATTATAAAACTAATACTTTTAATTTCCGTTTTTGCTATTGTCATATCAGTAAGTGACTGAAGCTAGGAAAGGAATTAAATGAACATGTTTAATTAATATAGCAATAGTGATATGGGTATGTGAACCCTTGGACAGACTTCTGACAGTACTTGAGAAGTAAAAATAAAAGTTGACAACAACAAAAACTTTGCTATTTTTCACTAACAGAGAGAAAAAATGAGGACAAATTTAAAATTAGATTGCATAAATGTTTCTTGCTTTGTTTCTTTAAAGAAATCATGGATTTTTTTACAATCCTAAGGATTTTGGGTGGTTCACTTTTAGTTAATGGCGTCTTTACTTGAAACTTTAGCTTCTAATAGCTTTTATGAGAACTCAGATGATAAATACATATTGCTGCTTCTCAAATTTTGAATCAGGCCAGTACGTAACACTTTATACACCTTTTTTTGTAATTTGTATATGTCTAGAATGCTTACATTTTAATAAAATGTAGTGCCGTATTTTCTTCATTTAAAAATACGTACATAAAGATTCCTTTTTTTCAGATAAATTCTGATAGAAAAATCATGTGCTTCTGTATTTCTAATGCTCGTTTTCTCCCATATCTGTACACTTTACTGTGTAGAACCTGTTTGACTGGGACATATTTCCATTTAGAAAGCTAAACACATGCAGGGCAGTGAAATGGCTACAACTGTAAAGAAAGAGGACTGCTGTGATGATGTAAAAACATCAGATTGGTTGCCATTTCCATTTAAGGGTTAGAACTCTGTTGTTATTATTTCCCTTGCAGACATTTCAGGCATTTGGCTGTTTCTTTGAACCAAAAAGAACAAAATAAGTTTAAAAAAGAATTAGCCAATTAGGATTCCTTAATTCCTAGCAAAATTTGTTCTTTGAGTTACAAAGTTTGGATTCCGTAGTTCATTTTGCTTCTTGCACGCACTGAAACCTATTGTTTGAAAGATAAAAACAAGAGGAAGAAAACAATTTTGCCACAAATGATTTCCTTGAAATTCAAATGACCTGATGCTATTATTGGGAGATATATCAGGTTATCCAGAACTGTGTGTGTGTGTCTAATAATTGTTCCTTAACATGTTTGAACAAACAACTAATCACCTTCATGATCAAAATATGTTGTGATTTTTTAAAAATCAGTAGTTAAAATGCAAAGATTTTCAAAATAGTACTATACTCTATTAAATGGCAAAATATTTTTTTAAATAATTCATCTTATCACATTATAGTAGATGATGCTATTATGTTGGATAAACAGTACTCATTTATAAATTGACTAAACAGATTATATTGTACTTAGCTGATAGAATGAAAATATTATTCTCTTTCTATTAAAATATGGGTATTAAACTGTCACTGAATATTCATACAATTGTCTATAAAGGGCTTCAGGAGTTGTGTTAATGCACAGATGTCTATGACAAATTTCCATGGCTATATAGAGAGAAGCGACAGAGAGAGTAAGACAAACAAACAAACAAACAAACATTTTCTGGAAAGGTACTAAGTTCTTTGTCTTTTTATTTGGGGGGGGGGGGCTTTCAGAAGTAAGACCACTGGCTTGACTCGGTGTTAAGCAGCTAGCTCCTTCCTGCATAAACATAATTTCAGTACTTTGTCACTATGGGCAAAGATAAAGATAATCCCTGGATTATCAGTAGTTATTCTTTGTGGATATGCTGGGTTGCGGGAAGAATCACCTGATCTCAGGGTTGGCTCTAATGTTGCTATTCTTCATCCAAGTTTTTAAAATGTGTGCGTACGGCGTGCATGTAAGTGGCTATGAAATAATTGCAGATATGAGTCTTGAGACACACACCCGGAAGCTTTTATGAATGGACATGCCTGGTGACTGGGGCTTTCGGAAATATGATCCTGAACTTGTTCCCCCCACTGCTTTCCTACACACCTGCCATGCACAACATGTAGCGTCTGAACCAAGCCTCAGTTTTGCTGTCTCCTCCTCCTCCTCCTCCTCCTCCTCTGGATGGAGGAGGAATTGCTTTATTGTTTAGATGGAACAATGGCGACTAGCAATAACATTAATAACTGAAAACATGCTTGCCATTGGTTTTGGGCTATTACATTTCTATACATGTAAATTAGTCCCCAGCTCCCTTCACACAGCTTTTTCATGGCATTGGTCCCAAGGGGCTTGAGCTGTGTACGGATTTTGCGACCATATAAGCACAGGTAATTATGTGGTTCTTCCCCATATGATCTGCACCTCCCAGCCAATTACCTGCAGCTAGAGGGAATTACGGTACCGTACATAATGGGAAAGATGTTGCCTTGCCTCCCTACTTATGGCTACATGAGAAGGAGACCTCTTTCAATTAACTCCCAAGAAGCGCATTAAGGGCATTCTATGGATGTGAATTATGCAGTCATTCTGAAACAACCTCAGGCGGAAACTTTGCATAGAGCTCCTTTCTTTTTGCTCCTTTCTTTTTTGGGGGGGGGCTGTCTCATCAACTAGACCTGCAGTCCTCACAACAGCCTGATGATGCTAGTCCCATTAATTTCAGCGGTGCATCACTTTGAGGATTAGATTTTACAAGGCAGGGGTGTGGGACTTAGCCATGCCATGTGCCTCCTGCACTGCTCAGGTAACATATAAACCAGGCCGTTAAGTGACAAACAGTTACAGAGTTAACAAAGGTACATAGCCCAAACTGCTCTTTACTTGGAAAGTAGTTTTGTTATTCAGCATGAAGGGAAAAGCCCTTAATACATGTGTGGATTGCCCGGGCATGTACTTTCAGCTGAGCTGAATCTTAGCTGGTGTTTGCTTTTACGTCTACCAAGTGTATGCGTGAACCTAAGAATTAATTAATTTTACTCTTCAATCAAAGACCATACATTTCAAAAAGGTAACATCCACTTAGTGCAACAGGCATCATATTCTTTCTGTGCCATTTACCCATATACACGGGGACTCCGGAATTTTGTGCCCTCACAGATGAGTTTATTAGATGTAATAAAAGGCTTCTTTTGAACTAAGAAAAAACAAAAAAGAAAGAGATGAAAACTTTGGCAGTACTCACCAGGCAGGGTGTCTCGATTCTTGGCAGCTTTTTCAACTGTTTATCTATCCTAAACAGGGACTAAATTTAGAATGAAAGGTGTGTTTTTAGCTTCTTCAAAGCACTTAGTTTATTTGAATTTTTAGAGGGAGGGGTGGAAATCAGAGAGCTGATCTGGAACAGTTAACCATGTACAGAAGTTTCCCACACACATTCCACACCCAAATGTCTTTTTTCATTTTCTGCCCCAGAAAATTTAATAAAGATCTTTGTGGTCTGGCTGTATTGTATTTATATGAAAAGACTGTCCAGGTGCAGAGATAAGATCGCGGTATTTAAATAGCACGGAAGACCATAACTGTGTTTTAATTAATAAACCCCTTAATGTTAAAAGACTTAGAGCATGAAGTCATGGAATTTCAATAACGGGATAATACAAACAAACAAACAAAGCAAGATCCTAACATGGAACATAATGTGTGAAATGCTCAGAACTGAAACTGTACAGTAAAATGCAACTGAACGTTATGAAATTTAGTCTTCAGGTGCAACAGTTGGAAATAATCATCTGAAAAAAAAGAAATGGATTACAGTATTGTTTCTCTTTTTCCTCTCTGCTCTCTATTAAATAGTATAATATTGATATCCCCATCTATTTTTAGTCATCTAAAATACAGAGAACTGTTTTATCACAAAAATAGCCAGCCAGCACTGTTCCACCTGGAATATGACATTGCACAATAAATTTCAACTTTCTTTTGTCAGAGCTAATTTTAAACTTCCTTTTGCTCGCTAACCTATTTAAAAGCAAGATTCCAGTCTTCATAATCGCTGAGAAAGTTTGAAAAAAGTAAAATCTGCTCAGTTTTCAATGGCCATTGCCACAGTTATTGGTATTTCCCATGGCTTTCTGTAAATAGCTTTAAGAAATCAACGTTGGAATACACCTATGTTTTTTAAACAAGTGATCGGTAAAGTTGAAGATTAAGAAAACCTCCCTAAGATAGGAGAGCAGAAAAGAATATTGCTTAAGAATAAGTTTATCTGTTGGTTTGAAATTCATGTTTGTTCCTGAATGGTAGAAAGGGGTGGTCTGAATGTACAGTGGTGCCCCGCAAGACGAACGCCTCGCAAGACGGAAAATCCGCTAGACGAAATGGTTTTCCGTTTTGGAGGCGCTTCGCAAAACGAATTTCCCTATGGGCTTGCTTCGCAAGACGAAATGTCTTGCGAGTTCCTGCGGGTTTCCCCCCCTTTTCCTAAGCCGCTAAGCCGCTTATCAGCTGTTCCGCTGATAAGCTGCTTAACAGCTGATCGCTAAAAGCCGCTAAACCGCTAATAGCGCTAATCCGCTAAGCTGTCAATGGGCTTGCTTCGCAAGACGAAAAAAACCGCTATACGAAGAGCCTAATGGAACGGATTAATTTCGTCTTGCAAGGCACCACTGTATAGGAGGCCACAACTTTGCTGAAACTAAGCATGCCTTGTTCTGGTCAGTGCCTGGATAGGTGTACCACCTTGAATTCCATAATAGAAACAAATTTAAGAAAATTAAACCAATAAAATAATAATATATTTGTGTGCTCTGCATACCCATACAAAATGGGTTGGATGAAGATTTTGTTCCCGTACGTGGGAGAATTTCTGGAGTCAAGTTATGCTTAGAGGACACTAGTAGATAGTGGGGTTGACTTTTTGATGATTCCCATCAGCCTCCATTTTCACCTCCCACACTGATGTGGAAGTTTGGGGTGTTGACACAAGCAGCTTTTCCATCCATGGAAGGAAAAGTCTGGGCCTGTTCTATATGTGCCCCTCTGTTTCCCTGGCAATAGTAGCTTGCATCAGAGTTTACTGTCATCATCAGTGTCCCTGAGCGCTCCTATTCTTTTCCTGGTGGGGTGAATAAGAACTGTTACTTATATGCGAGAAAATAACAAAAGGGACTTAACCAAGAGAAGATGAACCTTTCTGCTGTTACCTTGGTGTTTGCTTCAAGACACCAGTTGTTGGGGAACTCTAGTGGGGAGAACACTGCTATGCTCTTGTTCTGCTTCCATAGGCCTCTGGTTGTCCACTGTCACAAGAAGACTAGATGAGCCTTTGGACTGATCCTGCAGGGTTCTGTCTACGTTTCCCAATTTCTAGGGGAGGGAGCATGCTGCCCCTCCCTGGCAATCAACAGGAGCCCTCTTTCTATTTATAATAGAGGAGCATTAACTTATATGGGAGAAAGTGAGCAGGTTATAATTAGGACACACTGCGTTTTGGAAACACCCTTCCCAACACAAGTGATCCTTGTGTCTTGAGGAGAGACTGGTTCTGCCACCTCTTTCAGCTGTCTTTATTATTTTCTCATTGATATCAGTGGGCACTGGGAACTATTGAGAATCCAGGTCATCCCTTCCTGCAGACCCCTGCCCTGGGTTCCCTTTGATGGCTTTGCCACGTATTGCAACAAGCACACAAATTCTGTCATCTGGCACATTGATATCTGTATCTCTATAAATATGCAAAATTCTCTACATGTGCAATAAGAAAGCACATGTATGCACTCATCTGAGTGGTTGCCATTCTTTCCATTGCCAGCCATTTCTGGAATTATATCATGTACTTTTGGCCCAGAATATATATGCATTCTGAATCTGCATGAGATCGCATAATAGTCTGCATAAAAATGGACTGATCAGTGGGATAGATTAAATCTTGTTTTACCATCTGAGATGGCTTAATTGACTAAGAGCACTGATCTTACTAGTTCCAAATTCAAACTTCTGCAAATGAGTTTATACATCAAAGTTGATTTACCCAAGACCCAAGTGGGATTGGTTCTATTTATATTCGGTATTGCACTTGTGTTTTATTGCTTATAATACAGTGCATGTTTTCTTACCATAGTTGGTAGCTGGGTTTGGTGTGTGTGTGTGTGTTTGTGTTTCCAAGGAAGGTCCTTTCATAAGGGACCCACATATATTTGTGGTTGCCATGTAACTGTTCCTACACCAACTTGTGGGAGAGGTAGGAATTTAGTCTTGGACACCAAAATGAGCTTCAAGGCACTGAGAGTGCCTTGGAAGAGCAGTGAGATCATAGAATTGTAGATCTAATTCACACATTCAAAATCAGCTCTACTCCATGGGCCCATGATTGCACTGAGATTGTAATTTGCAAACTGGCTTGTCCATGATGATGGAAATCACCACTGAAGTACTCAAGGATAGAGTGTTGGACTCTATTCAGGTGTCACACCGAACCATGGTTTGTTTGACATCTGAACACCTGAACCTATTTTTTAAAATGCTGAAGCGAAAGCAGAAAAATCAACTATCAGCGAAAGTACCACTGATAGGATAAGAGAGGGAAGAAGTCCTGGTGCTTAAAGAAAAGGAAAAAGAAAAAGAAACCAATCATGTCGGATGCATTTCATTATTCTACCTCAAGAGGCTGCTACAACTGTGGAGGAGGTAAAGTTGCTGTACCTCAAGTCTCTGCTAAATCATGGAGATGAGAGTAAACTTTAAAAGTTAAATGCTGATGAGATGGAAAATGAAAGCAGACAAGCAGCTCTGAACCATGGTTTGGTGTGCTTTCTGAACTAAGCCCTTGATGCATTTAGAAGTTCAAGACATTTCTCTTACTCTTGTGAGCATCATCTGTTCTATTGATTGATTCTTTGCAGAATCCTTAAAATCTCAGTACCTTACATTCCTTTCTTTTTCTTTTAAAAAAGAACTTTCAGTTTTCATTCTTGTAGAGATAAACTTCAAAATGTGTCTAATAATAAAAAACCAACTTGCTGTTTTTCAAATGTCATGGCTTCTAATTGCATTTTATTATTCTAGTCCAAGGCAGCTGTTGCTGTTTTGCTTTTGCTTTTGGATATTTACCATGGAAGTATTGACCTTTGTAGCTCTCCCTTTTGAAAATTGTGATCATTTTTGAAATATTAGTCCCTACCTGACAGGTCTTTGAGTCTCCTTCCTCTTCTCCTAGAAGTCAGTGACTGATCTGGAAGGTTAAAGGGCCTCTGTTTTCTGAAAGCTTTCCTTTCCTTTGGACCACATAGAGGCAGGTCTTGTCATCTGGGCAGTCCAGAACCTCCAAACACACTGCCCAGGCTTGCATCCAGAGGAGGTCACTTCGGTCCTGCTAACACAGTGGTTTGTCCTCACCCCTGGAGGCATACTCCATTGTCTCTCGAGACAGACAGAGGTCAACAACAAAATGATGATGAGTCTTTTCAAACTATAGGAAACATTCTGCTTAAGTAATACGAATAAAACTGTTTTCAGAATGTTAGAAAGTTCATCTTACAATTTTGCTTATAATTTTTGTAGGTGAAATTCATCCATGTTCCAGCTGCCCCTCTCTAGATAGAAGACCATCTGCTTTGTTATGAACTAACTACAGTTTTCAGTGCCTCTTCAAAACCTGCTCCATGCCTGTAGTTCAGTTGCTGAGTATCTTGCTTTGCATGCAGAATGCCCTAGTTTCATCCCCTAGGAAAGACTCCCTACCTGAAACCTTTGAGAGCCACTGTTGGTGTAGGCAGTAATGAACTAGATGGGCTGGCTCAGTATAAGGCAAACCCTATTGCAGTAATCCAGTCTTGAGGTTAGCAAAATGTGGCCAAGCTACCTCTGTCCAGTATGTGTTTGTGTACCAGCCTAAGCTATTTGAAAATGCTCAGTGCCACTAAGGCCACTCTGGTACCCAAGCTGAAGCTATGAACACTCCCAAACTCTGAATCTGATCATTTATGAGATAAACCCATCTAGAAGAGCAGGAATGCCCACACCCTTGACATCAATAGCAACTCTATCTTGTAAGGATTCATCTTCAGTTTGCTGCAATTCAACTTTCTCACCTGATTGATTGAAATGTATTGATACTTCCTTCAAGGCAACCTCACTCAGCTGTTTCAGGTGTATGTTAAAGCATGGAGGACAAGATAGAGCCCCCTTGAAACCCTGCAGCATAATTGCCATGGGGTCAAACAGAAGACCACCTTCTGGAATCATCTCTCCAGGGTAGGAATGGAGCCACCGACCCACTGTGCATACAGATCCCAACACCCAGAGCCTATCCAGAAGGATATCATGGTCAATGCTATCAAGCACACCACTAAGAGATCCCAGAGAACCAACAGTGTTGTCCTCCGCTATACCAAAAACAGGTCTGAAACTAGATTGAAACAGATCTAGGTAGTCCTCTGTTCACACAGATATATCATGTGAATTTTCCCAACTCTGTCCTTAATGAACCCAGCAGTTAAGAATATTTGCCACTTACCCAACGACCCCTGCTAAATCCACCTCACAAAGGGGGGGATCACAATACCCTCTTTTTTGGCAGGCACGCTATCGTCAGTTGCCATGAACGATGGGGTTTCCCTGGAGTTAGAGATGTGCTTTGTGCACCAATTTGCCACTGACCTAGTGAGGCCCCGAGGTAACTTGAATTGGAAATGGCAGCTTGTTCTACCAATGAATGCCAGTCCTGCTGAGATCCCATTATAGATTTGGTGGAATTTCAGCAAAGGTAGTGGTGACAGATGAGGACATAGCCGACCTACTGTTTCGTTAGAGAGGAATATTAAAAGCAAAGATGGAAGAGGTGTAAGTTCAGTCTAAAGATGGAGTAGATTAACCCAGTGGAAACAAACTCAGCTTTAGAGGAAAGAAAGCAGAAAAGAGAGAGTTGTTCGAGAAAACTGAAACTGAAGGAGGGGAAGAAAACAACTAGTTCCGTGGCTTTGCTCTCTTTTGGAGATGGGAAAACTTTTTAAGAGTGTCCAGTTAGTGTTCTTTGCTAACTCTACAGCAGGGAAGTCTCATGCCACGGCAGTGTGTTGTTGAGCTGTTTGTAGTTTCCCTGTGTTCAGATCAATTAATAACGTGTCGATTAATTTTGTGGCCATGCACCCATTTTTAGATAGGAACCTTCAGACCTGAACTCCACAGCAGCTCCTTTAAATGAAAACTTGTGTCCCAAGGAGTCTTATAAAAAATAAGAGGCTGCAATCTGAAGAAGTAATTTATGTGCGAATGAAAGAATCATGCTTTCTTAAATACTTTCTCTCCAACTTCTCCCACCCTGCCGAAGAAGCAAGCTCTGTTCCTTGGTGGCTTCTTGTCTGCTAAGTTACAAAAACATCCTGACAAAGGCAGACACAGCTGCTGCATGCACAGTACTTTCCCTTTCATGCATGTGACTTCTCGTGAGTCAGGGTCACAGGCTGCAGGACTTGTTGCCTACTATTTGCCCATTGCTGCCTTTTACTACATTGGCTGTTCTGTGCACTCCTGCTTCTTTCTATTGGGGAAGGGCCAGGGCTCAGTGGGACAGCACCTGCTTTGTATGCAAACAGTTCCACATTCAATCTCTGGCATCCCCAGGTAGGGCAGAGAAACAGTCCAGCTTGAAAACACTGGAGAGCTGCTGGTAGTCAGTGCAGGTAGTACTGAGCTAGGTAAACCCGATGGTCTGACTCCGTACGAGGCAGCTTCCTATGTTCCTCTGTAGGCTGTAAAACAGACACCACTTATTCTCATGCACTTGCTGAGATCGAACATGCAATGTGCCATTGTTTAATATACCTGTGTGATTATATCGTGGGGGCAAACATGCTCCTAGAAAACAGGTTGCAGAATTGCAGTCAGTGAGTGTTGGCATGGGTCACAGATACAGTCTCCCAATTTCTCCCTCTCTGTGTCTGTCTCCTTCACACAGTCTTGGCTTTAAGAGATGCCCTGCTGCTGGAAACCAAAATAAGCGACAAATAACCCCTATGGAAAAAATTGGAAGGAGGCTGTCGCTGCGAACTTGTATGGTTTAAAAAGTTAGGAACCTTCCGCTTTAAAATGAAGCAATTTGTGGAGGAGACTGTAGATACTACATTGTGTGTTTTGTTGCGTGATGAGCTTGTACTTGTGTGGCTCAAAATAAATAACTAGACCTGGAAGTAGCAGTTGTGACCATTGCATCCTGTTTCTCAGCAGCTACTAGCATAGGTGCATCGCTGTTAGGGCTCTGAGTTTTGCTTAAACATAGACTCCCTCTTCAGAGGAATATAGGTAATGCAGGGAACAGCATTTCTTAGAGGCAGAGGTTTTTGATCGTCAAATATATAGTTCTGTTGCATTCCTTATACTGAAATGGTATATTTCCCAGTACTTTTATGTTTTAGGAAACTATTATATTAAAGGAAGCCCGCAGTAAGTTTTAAAAATTTCTGATATTTATTTATTTTTGCATCTTACTTAATAATGGGCTTCTCGGAATATGAGCAGCAATGGTGATTTTTAATTCTCCTTGCAGTCTCACGAGAGCACAGGATTCGAGAATTGTTATACTTGTGAGAGTCTATTTCAAGGAAGCCTGAAGTGAAGTCAAACTGCACTTTGTGCCGAACAGCATCTCAGTTTAGCTTTTTAAAATTATATTCCAGTTGTTACTGTGGGGCCCGATCCTGCATAATGTATGTTAAACATCTGTTAAGGAATTTCTCGAAGCTCATGCACGACTTTCTGTACGGCTAGACTTTAGCCCATAAATGAACCAGATCCTGTGCAAAGATCTAATACTGTTGATTCTTTTTCTTCTTTTTAATTATGTGTTGCGGTTGAAACAGAACATACAGTCTTAACCAATTAAAAGAAATGGGAAGTTTTTACGAATGTATGAATGGGGAAAATGGAAATTGTACTGTACAATAATGCACCTTCTTAACTGTACAGGCAAGTATGAAGTTGTAAGCGAGATGTACACAGCAGGGGCATTTTCTGCTCTTATGGGAGACATCCATAGAATCCCCATTGTGGTTGCATGAGTGTAAGGGAACTTGGCATTTAATCCTCTCTTTGAACTTATCCCCTCAGGGAATGATTTCTAATACAAGAGATTTAGAGATATAAAAATAACTACTTTCTGTAAGCACTAACACCAGATTCTTTTTACTGTGTTTTAAACATTCCTGCTAGACTTTAGCATCTTCATATTGTTGATTGGTGTGAGGCATCATAACTCAAGTGAAGAAGCTATTAAGAAATACTGTTTTTATACATCCTTGTCTTCAGTTATATCTTCTGGATTTTATTTTTTATATCTATAAAACTTTTTAGGTTACTGTTTATTTGTAACTATTCCAGTTCATTTTGGAATTTTTTTATTATTATTATTATTATTATTATTATTATTATTATTATTATTATATTTTAAAGTTGTAGTTGTAGATGAACCTTTGCTTAGGAATGCCAGATCAAACCACTGAAAACTAAATCTCAGCATGGTGTTCTTGTAGCCATACATGGTTTTGATTTGTAATCATAATCTGAAATAAGACGTTAATGACTGATTATTTGATTTCATTTATTTTATTTCTATGCCACTTTTCATTCAAAAGAATCCCAAAGCGGCTTACAATCAATCAGTAATAGCAATGTGATGTTACATAATAGAACACCACAAATGCAGCATAAATCATATAAAATAATCGGTGAAACAATTACAACCTATAAAACACTGTTAACGCTGGCATTCAGGGATAGGAAGAGCCTTTCCAAATAATGAAGTGCAAATCAAGGATCAGAAGCTAAAAGGGTTTTTGTCACCTTTATTTACTTTCTGATCTGCTTGCGTCTTTGTAGAAAACACTTCTCTTCCTTTACTTACACAGCAATGTAATGATTTCTGCTTCAGAGTGTTTTGACCCAAAATTTTAAACTTTCTAAATTGAAGTCTTGTGTCACTCCAGCAAATGAATGCTACATTTTGGGTGCACAACACCACTGACCCCATTCCATGATGCCAGGCACGTTCTCTGAGTGCATCCATTCATTCATCAGAGCCTCATTTGGGGGTCTGATCTGGTGCATCTCATGTGCTCAAGTCACACAGCAGCAAGCACACACACTCACTGACTCTCCACCAGGCCAGGGGATAAAACAAAAGAATCATCTGCATGAACGACACTCGGAAACCTTTTGCAAAAAGATGTATTTCTTCCTTGCAAGACAAACTGTTTCTCACACCTTTAAAAATGTGTTATAGTAGGACCTTTGGAGGCCCCCTCAGAATGTGCCATAATAACTGGGCATAATAATTCTCCCATTGGAATGCATCAATGCTGCTCTTTAATTGGCTGCTTGATGTCCCTCTTCCCAGAGTGCCATAGGACACACTTTGCTTGCCTCGTGCCTCCGTAGCAAACTGTCTTTTGCACTCATTTCTTTGCTTTATCACCAACTAGAATCAAAGATCTATCTGGGCAATTGAACGTGATAATTTACTGTATATCATAATTTTTTTTTGAAAAAAATGTTGATTTATTTTGAAGTTCTGAATCCCTGGTAGATAATAGGAGTATTTATACAGATGTTTTAGGTGCATTCAAAGTGCTTCTTGTTCTCTTCTGCGTCATTCCTATGCTGTTATTTCTTTTTAATGGTTTCCGAAAATT
Organism: Podarcis cretensis; assembly: GCF_951804945.1. Taxonomy (NCBI): domain Eukaryota; kingdom Metazoa; phylum Chordata; class Lepidosauria; order Squamata; family Lacertidae; genus Podarcis; species Podarcis cretensis. Next base: position 52,864,812 of record NC_137180.1, read on the forward strand.
CTTAAGCAGGACAGCTTGCCGGTGATAGAGGGATGATGTTTTAAAGGGGGTGAAATACCTTGTCGGTTACACCAGACGTGCACACTACGTATTATTTCACTGTTTCTCTGGGGGCGGGGAAATCCGTTTCCCCAACGAACGCCTGCAACTTACGTGACAATGTAATGTTAAAGAGTACATGGTTAATATCCGGTTTTGGCTGACTTGCTTCCACTCGTTTCCCACCGGTGATTTTTAAGTCCCCTTAGATTTTTGTACGTACTCCGTTTCACAGAGATCGGATCTTTTTCAAGGAAAGTTCAGCAGCCCCAGAGTAGATTCTACACAGGCAGCCGTTATTTGTTGCCAATGCCACCTTGTGGATTACAAAGGATATTGATTTGTTAAACAAAGTTACATGTAAATGTGGCTCTTTCCTTGCAATCCACACTCTGGCAAGGGCGTGTTGGAGTTCTCAACTGGATCCTTTTGTTTTCTGCATGACACTTCATTTCTCCACTCACAGTTCATTTATGATTCTGATGAGAATGCCCCCCCTTTTTTTCAAGAAACACACATTTCACTTTTTGACCTAGAAGCATCTGTTAGATTTAAAAAAAAATTAAAAAATACTACTTTGGCATTCTGGAAGTGTTAATGTCTTTCATATCTGTTTAATGCTATTTAGGGATATTTGCGATCACCTCTTGGTTACTTGGGGTAAAGTGTGTTGCGTTTCCCCCCCCCACCAACAGACAGGAAAGCATTCATATGAGGAAACAGATTGCTTTAAACATGTGCTTCCTGTTACAGTAAAGAGAACAAATTAGATTTAGCACTGCCTAATGAATGCACAAATGTGTACGTTTAAGCTTTTAAAAGCCTTACATTCATTTCAGGTCTTAACAGAAACTGAGTGTTGCCTCTCAGGTTACGGCACAGTAAACCTCTAAGGAAGGGCACACTACCTGTCCTTTGTCAGAGCAGTTCATTCAAAATTTTATTTCTCTGATGAAGAAAGTTCAGTCCATAGGATTTCATAGGAATGGCAACATAAAAGAAAAGTTTATTTTTAAGGAGATTTGTGCGTTAATGTGGCTGGTCCGTTATTGGTATTAAAAGGAATGAAAAGATGCATGTCTTTTAAAACTTGAGTTTGTCAGCCTCCCCACTTTATCCTTTCTCTCTCAGCACATTGCTTTACTCCCCCGATTTAACAAACTCACTTTCTCATTCCTATCTGCCCTCCATTTCAGAGTTCTGAGCTCATCACCTTTAGAGCTCTGTTCAGAAGAGGGTCCAACCAACATCTTTCTTGTAATATTATTACGTACTATTATTATAAAAGGGGGTATCAAAATAACCTTGTTTATATTATCACATAGAAGGATTTCCCCCATCATACCACCCCTTGTTGGAACTGGCATGCACAAAGTGGGCATTCTGGCACCAGCATGGTTTTTGTTTTGTTCTTTTAAAAGAGGAACGAAATCACACAGGAAATGCAATTGTCGCTATTAGCTTACCGTCCCATTTTTTGTGGCTATAATGGACCTAATATTTCTCTCTCTCTCTCTGGTTTGCAGAAAAGAATACAAGTCAGGCAGCTGGGAGGAGCTGATTGTACTTTATGTCTAAAGCGATCAGAACCTTTGCTTCTTTTTTATTTGGGTGGGCAAACACCCGCCCACCCATTTTACACAGATACATATACTGTAAAATGAAAAAGCAGCCGAAAATCTTAACAAGGAGAAAGGGTCATTTGTTTGTTTTTACTAGTATATCCTTAATATGTTGGAGACCTTTAAAATGTAACATGAGGTACAAAGTTTAAAATTGTTGCATAGACCATTTAATTACCCTCCTGCACTCACCTTTGCAGAGAGTATTGCCTTTTTCTCAATCTACACTGAAAGAGAAGGCTTGCTGCAATAAGAACCTGCATATGAATTGTTTCAGATGCTTTCTTTTCATTGCTTTATTGTCTTTCTTTCAATATGCATCTGGGATGGATATTAAAAGGCAATGCTCCCCCTCCCCCCACCATTCCCAGTCTTGTTTTCTAAATCTGTTTCTTGCAAAGTACATTTAAATGAGCAAATCTGGTGCGGCCACTCACCATCAAAATATTAGCAAGCTTGGAGTGAAAATATTGTTTTCATTCAAATGGCTAGAAAGAATTTAATTCAGCAGTAAGTTGTCTGTGCAGAGAATAAACTAGTAATACCCCCTCCACCTCCCCCCAAAAAACAAAGTCAGAATAACAATGTATATTCCAAAATCTTTGCAAGTTATGTGAACTGGTTTTCGAATACAGTTTGTTTGATAATTAGTGTGCATCTCATAAGACTTTGATAGAATCATGTTTAACCTTTCTTTTACCACATTCTCACTTCAAATTAGCACTCCATTTATCCTTTCCCAATAATAAAGCAAATATTTTTAACCTTCTCCATGCAACAGGTTTCTAAAAGGCTAAAAGTATGCTGCAGGTTTTCAAAAAAAACTTCATTTTTCTTACATTTTAAATGTTCTGTTTGTGCAAAAATTTTGAGAATCACCATAAGGGCTTCTTTGCATTTTTAATTTAGTAACTAACATATGAATAAATTTGCATATTAATTAGTTGCAGATTAAATCATGCATACATAATTGCCTCCTTACTGTGTTTAATGTTTGTCAAAATCTCCAGCCTGGTTTGATGGATGTCGTATGAAAGATTACAATTTGATGTACCCTTGGAAGTATTTACACCAATAATGCAGGATTCTTAATAGCAGAAATCTCTAGCTATATACAGTTACTAACAAAACATGTAAGATAGGTGCATGTCCCTTTTGACTAGGGTTTTTTTTCCTTGCACCAAATCATTTACTATTCATAATCATTAATGCATCTCCTAATTATACAGCATATGTCTGTTAACTATTTCACTGCCATTTTCACTGCTGCAGTATTTGGGGTTTTGAATATATATATATATATATATATATATATATATATATATATATGAATCATTTCACTCCATTCTTCAACTATTTATCACAATTGTTTGCACTTCACAAGGCTTTGTCTGGCACAGAATATTTTTCAGAAGAGCTTAAAAAATGTTGTGATGTGTTACTTGGGTTCAGGCAATAATCAGATCTCAGTTAATAGCTGCCCACTGAAAGAAATAATCAAGGGCAAGCCAAGTGCAAAAATCTTAGCTACTGGAAACATCTCCAAAGTGATGCTAAATATCTCTGATTTAAACCCCATAAAAGCCAGGATGGTGTTAAAAACAGGGAGCCAAATCACAGCTGCTTGCAACCACTTTACATGGGCAATTAATTTGCTTTTAGAAAAGTCCACTATAAGTGAGTAGAAGGCCGGATGGTGGGAGCTGTCATTGCTTTCATTTCAGCTCTCCTTCCCTGTACATACTGATTACATCCCACATAAGTTTTAGAAAGAAGAATTCAATCTTAACATTTGTTTTCTTTTAGAGTATGCATGGAAAAGTGGAATTGCAGAATTCACATCTTTATTTATTAATTTTTTAAAGGTACTTTTCAGTCTCCTTTCAGGGCAAAAATAAATAAATCCTGACATGGCTCATAAAAGAGGGGTTTAGGATTGTGATGTACCATTCCCATCCATGCATTTATCTGAGCCACTCCCAACATTTCTTCACCAATTACAGTCTCTTCATCCCAACGGCAGGGGCTAATTGTAAGAGAGTGGACATGTTGGACTCCAGCCTAGGAAATCAAGTTTTAAAAGTTCTGCAAACTTATTTGCTGGTTTTGAGGAAGCCACAACATCTCAACCTCTGTTCTCCACCTGTAAAACGAACAGCACAATGTATTTGCAAGAATGAAAAAATTATAATGTCGTGAAGCCCATGGCATATTGCAGTTGTTGTAGCCACACTCAAATACATTAATGATACATTAATAATGATGTGGTTTAAAGCTACTATGACAAATTGATGGCCATGGAAAATATTTCATTGTGCAAGCCACTTCCTTCTGCACCAAGACTTGTGGTGCATTGTTTCATGTTGAAATTTTGTGGGGGGAAAGTGGACAGGGTTATGGAAGCTCTGAAGACAGGGGTACATGACAAACTATTGACTCATAATTGGGTGATTCCTGCATGTTTTCTGATAGTGTGATATATGCAGGTGGGTTCTATCACCAGTGATGCAATAGCTACTTTGTGTGGTGTATCAAATTACTAATGGAACAAGTGGCAAAGCGCTACTTTGGATACAACCCTATGCGCCTCAAAAGGTTGATATTACAGTGTTATGTTGATGAGCACCAACTCACCTCTTTTTGTATGAAATCTAAAGCACGATCTGGTTTCTTGGTGGACTGCCTTCCAGCATTAAGCTCGGCTTTCCCCCTTTTTATGGAGCATTCCATCTAGGGCAGTCTTCCATAACAGCTGTTATGGACTACAGCTGTTGGTTGTTTCATACAAAACACCTGGTGGATGCAGAGTTGGTGAAGGCAGGTCTAAGGTGCTGGTTTTGCTCTTATTAAACTTCTGCCTAAGTAAGGCTATCCATGTCTATTAAAAGTCCACTTCAGTGGGACTTGCTTCCTGTTATACACATACAGAAGAGGAGCTGAGGTCTCTTAACAAGTACCTGAGGTCAGTGATGGAATGGACCTGAGTTTGCTCTTGGATTGTAAAGTAGTAGCTGTGGCCAGGATTGATTTTGTATAGTTCCAGCTGTACCCTTTTCAAGAGGAGAGAAATGTAGCCACTGTCAAATGCCTTGGTCACGCCCAGATTGTTCCAACAAGCTCCACGTGCAACTTCCTTTGGGAAGTGCCATTGAGAACTGAAGCTATTGCAGATTGCTGCAACTAGAATAAATTAAATTTACAAAAAAAATTAACCAGGATTCTCCAGATCTAACCCTGATTCCTCCCCTAAACTTATATATAACCCGAGGATGAGACTTAACCTTTATATAGCATATTTCAGTTTTTTAGGGTACAGATAAAAATAAGAACAGCTAAAAACAGAAAAAATAATAATTAAAAAACAATTAAACACTGGTAGTTTTTTTTATTTTAATGTTGTGTGTATGTTTATGTCAAATAACTAGCACTTCGAATTGTGCCCATAAACAGACTGGTAGCCAGTCTTGACCCTTAAACAAAGTTGGCCCGCTCATGAGTCACACTGAGGCAGTTGCCTCGGGTGACAGGTCTGGCCTCCAAGGAGAGCACTGCTTGCTGCCTCCTGCGCTTGTCAGTGCATGAGGGACTGTGGAGGTAGAGGCAGTGGTGGTTGGGTTGTGGAGGACGGAGTGGTTGAGATGGGCAGGTGGCATTTTCTGTTTTGCCTCAAGCATCCAAACATCTTGGGTTGGCCCTGAGTTGAATTATCCTCATGTTGCAAAGGGGAGGTAGAGAATTGTGGCTTGCCAAAGATCAGCTGTTGATACAACTGGCTAAGTGGAGATAGGAATGGGACATAGGAAGCTGTCTTAAACTCAGAAACCTCAACCCATCCAGCTCAGTTGTCTGCACTGACTGGCAGCAGCTCTCCAGCATTCCTTCCCGAGATCTCTTCTACTTTGAAATTCCAGGGACTGAATCTGAGACCTCCTGTAAGCAAATCAGATGCTCTACGACTGAGCCATGATAATAAATTACCTACAACACAAGCGACTTCCCTACCCTTTTACCACTTCCCTGCATGAGCTCAACTACTTAACTTCTTGCACTTTGTACAGCCCTCCTCAGGTGTTCTCCCTCATACAATTAAAGGTAAAGGTAAAGGTACCCTTGCCCGTACGGACCAGTTGTGTCCGACTCTAGGGTTGCGTGCTCATTTCGCTCAAGAGGCCGTGAGCCGGCACCATCCGAAGACACTTCTGGGTCACGTGGCCAGCATGACGAAGCTGCAGCTTGTGAGCCAGCACCAGCGCAGCACACGGAAACGCCGTTTACCTTCCCGCTATAAAGCGGTCCCTATTTATCTGCTTGCACTTAAGGGTGCTTTCGAACTGCTAGGTGGGCAGGAGCTGGGACCGAATGATGGGAGCTCACCCCGCCGTGGGGATTCGAACCGCCGGCCATGAGATCAGCAAGTCCTAGGCACTGAGGTTTTACCCACAGCGCCACCCGCGTCCCTACCCTCATACAATTACCACTGCTTTATGGGAAGCAGAGGGGCTGCTGGTCCTTCACACATTACCAGCACCACCTTCACAATCCTCCACAGCTGGTGGCTGAATGTCTGTAGCCAGGAACCTTTTCTACTCATTTAGACTCCCTGTGTGACCTAGAAAGCTGATATTCTCGGGTTCAAAATTATTCAGGGGGTCTACATGAATGAAGCAGGCTAGTTCAGCTATGGGAAACTGTGGGAATAGTGATAGAGGAACTTCCCTACCCTTTTACCATCCCTGATCCTTATCTCCCAGCATAGTAATTGTGTAAGGAGGGCATCCCCAACCTGCAGCCCTCCAGATGTTTTGGCCTACAACTCCCATGATCCTTAGCTAACAGGACCAGTGATCAGGGATGATGGGAATTGTAGTCCAAAACATCTGGAGGGCCGCAGGTTGGGGGTGTCTGGTATAAGGAGAAGAATGCCTGAATAGGGCTTACATCATTCAGAACAACCACGATAATAAGTGTAAACAGAGACTTAAGACACTGTGAATGCATTAAGAGTTTGGCTCTGTGGACTTAGCCTTCTAATCTCAGCTGAGTCGTGAACCCATTTGGTAACCTTCACAACCATCAGCTTCAGTATCCCTATCTATAAAATGGGCGTAAGGATGACCTGACCACAGGATTGTTGTGAGGGTGAACAAAGTATGCTAAGTAAGTAGAAAAGAGAGGAACAGCTCTTTTAAAAACATGCACAGTAAAAGTGTTATAAAATTGGAAGACAGAACAGTTTCAGTTGTCTACAAACTAAAGGAACCCAAATCAAACACATTTCAGCATATCCATCCTCCTTTTTAAATTAGATTTCACATTGCAAAAAAATAATAAAATGGCACAACTGTGTTGTAGTATCCTTATGCAGATTCCTCTAATCAGAGAGGAATGTAACTACTTAATACTCACCACTACTTACCCTCCTGCACAGTACAACATTGAGTTAAGCCACAAAAGAGTGTTTAAATGCTGTTAAGGGACAGATCTACAAAAACAAATTTAAGGCCAGGCCAACAAAATCCAACACTGGTGAAAGCTGGTTTCACCGCTCTTGAATTCCTTGTGCTAAATTCCACTGCCATGTAACAGCCAAGTTCTATCTTGTTAAGTTACATTGGCCGTAATACTAGTCTACCATAAACAACATAACTGGCAAATCATTTCAGTAGCTCGACCGGTAATGTTCTTCCCTTCTGATTGAGAGTATTCATTGACTGTATTCACAGTTTTTGAATACAATAATAACAGTCTTTATTTTTTGTGTGTCGCTTCCACTGTCCTTTTCTTGTTTATGTCTCAAACTACAATGCTCTTTGGATCCTTTGTTATTATGTATGTAATAAAGAGACAGGTATGTCCTTGGTTATAAGTGTGGTTTAGCAGTAGATACCAGTACTATAATATTATTTGTCCCTTGGGGTTTTTTTTTATTCCACTCCATCCCAAAAACCCGTGATCGGTGGTTACATAAAAATCTCAATTAATGCATCACAATTAATTCCAGTAGCATCTGAAAAACCCACATATTTGAATGCAAAATTATCAAACTGGCTGAAACCCATCTCATCTTTCTCTCTAGTCTCTCCTGATTCATTGTCTCTCACCTGTCACACAAGTCTGTAGTACTTGGCATCCCATTGATGGCACCACATGTCCTCACACACACACTGCTTAAATTTATCTTGCATGCTACAGTGATGTCATAATATAATTCAGTTCTGCTTAGAGAAGGATTTTATCAGCATTGAAGGTACCACGGTGCTGATTGCTGCAGTTTTCTTGCATGCAATGAAATGCATCATATTGACGCTGCCAAAAGTTGGGGAACCCTTTTCAGTCTGGGGCCTGCATTCTCTCATGAGCTCCCTTCCAGGGGCTGCATACTGGTAGATGGTGCAGTGCTCCAATCCAGCCAAATAAAAGCTGACAATTTCTTCGCATGCATGTGTACATGCCCACACCTCCATATTCTTTCTCGTCAGTCAAGAGGAGCTATCACAGTTCAAGGAAACATTCTAGAAAAGCAAAAGCAATTAAGGAGAGTATGGCCTGCTCAAGGTGATGCGGTCTCAGAAGAGTTTCAAGGCCAAATAACAAGGTGCAGAGGACCTAAGATGTCCCACTCTTGGTGTACCACATAGTACACCAAACTTGTGTCAAGTGGGCCCCTGCCTTGCCACATCTGATAAGTTAATGTTCATTGCCATCCTCTCTTTGGCAGACTGTCTTCAGGTTAAGCAGAGACTGGTTTGAGCTAAAAAAGAGTTTATTATTGATTGATTGATTGAATTTATATACCACCCTATACCTGGAGCTCTCAGGGCGGTTCACAGAACCTGCAACCAAAATGCAGTGCTATGGGAATTTAACTACCTACCGATTTCCCACCTTAGCCGAAGCATAAACAATGCCTGTTAAGGATAGCTAGCACCTGATACTCATTCCACTAGTTAGTTGGCATTTTAGTCTCTTTAAAGATGCTGTTAAAATTCAAGCTCCGGTCCCTTCTACATGTTTTTTTTATGGTTGAATATAGTCTCCTCTACTTGGGAGTTGGTTGGACTTCTTAAGCGCTGAGATCCATCCCAACTCTGATTGGGTGGCATATTGTAAGCAGTCTGGTGAGCAGATGGACCATCCTCCATTATAGAGTGGAAGGCCTTTTTCATCCTCTTCGCCAGTCATCAGACAATCGGGGCATGGCTTTATGTTCCATGTCAGCACCAACTTTCAGGTTCCCTATGCTGTTGGGAATACAATCTTCCATGTTTCAGCTTTCTCTTGGCTTTTATGAGCAGCATAGTGAAAAGAAGAGAGTGGCAAATGAATATTTCAGAAATACAGTTCGTTTAAAATAGATTGACTGCAAATTATATTTTAATGTTGTTTGGATATGCATTTACTTTTCATGAAAGGTGACAGGATGATGTCAAAGAAGAATGAAGCACAGAAAAGGGGACAGCTTTTGCCTTAATAGCTTCGCAAGCACCAATATCTTGGTTGGGTCTCGGCCCATCCAGTTCTTAGCATTTCTGCCATGGATGCCAACAAGATAACAAGACCAATCTTTCATGGTTCTTTTTCCTCAAGCCTATGAAAACTGAACAATCAGTTCATTTCAGTAAAGCAGGCCTGCATGCAACCACCAGGCATTTATTGTGGTCTGCTGGATTCTTGACACACACACCCTACACCATTTATGCAGACCCAGAGCCACAGATCATTTGCGTTGTGTGCAGAAAGTCCAAAGTTCAATCCTTGATAGGTCTAGGCAAGGTTTGGAGAGACCACTCTCTGAAACCCTGGAGATCTGTTACCAGTAAGTACAGGCGGTACTGAGCCCAATGAGACATGGCTTTGTAGGCATTCTCAGACTTCCAACTGCATCCTTTTCCATCTACCTTATGGGCTGATCTTAAATGACAAATGAAGCTTCTTATTTACTTTTGTCCGGAAATTATATACTGTGCTGAACAAGAGACATGATGGCACAGCTATAACTAACTTATAAAATGAAAGTCGGGTTGGTGAATTAGAAATACTGAGCAAAGTAGTTCCTGACAAAGTGTTTGCGGTAACGTGGTATCTCCCGCTTTCTATGTCACGTTGGATAAAAACTCATATTAAAACAAATTTGTCCACACTTGTTGCATATAAATATATTGATAGGGCAAGAGTGGTTATAGATTACACCTAATGATTCTTGTTTTGGTGTTTCTGAGCTAGAAAGTGGTGCAAAGCACTGAATATAGGTTATTAGATTTATATTTTTAAATCTAGATTTCCAAACAGAGTAAGGTTAAGCATGTTGTTGTAAAGTGATAGACCACTTATAGTCATTCACAGGCTGAAGTATTAGCCCCAGAGTTTTCCTCCAATTTTCATGGGGATGCAGCAAAAAATGTCTTCCCGCAATAGTGGATTCATCTTTCTTTTCCTTTTTCTTTTTGAGTGGGTGGGTAGACAGATTTTAATAATTTTTATTTCTTACCTTTAAGTATGAGGTGGTTAATGCTTTCTATATCTTAGTCTTCAATGGAGAGAAAAACCTTAGGCCACCTCTTATGCAAAATTGGGAAATGAAAATTCACCCACCTCCCTGAGTGTCCCAGAATGTTCCCTCCACTTTTGAGGGAGGTGAAGAGCCCTGTGTAAATGTGATGGGTTGTGAAACAGACATTTGTACTACAACAGTGTGGTGTAGTGGTTAGGAGTGGTGGACTCGTAATCTGGTGAACCAGGTTCGCGTCCCCGCTCTTCCACATGCAGCTGCTGGGCGACCTTGGGCTAGTCACACTTCTCTGAAGTCTCTAAGCCTCACTCACCTCACAGAGTGTTTGTTGTGGGGGAGGAAGGGAAAGGAGAATGTCAGCTGCTTTGAGATTCCTTAAAGTGATAAAGCGGGATATCAAATCCAAACTACTACTACTACTACTACTACTACTACTACTATTCTTCTTCTTCTTCTTCTTCTTCTTCTTCTTCTTCTTCTTCTTCTTCTATAGCAACAACTATAAACTGAGAGGAGCTGCATAGCACCATCCTGGGTATGTTTTTTGCTACAGCACAAGCATGCACTATTGATGGATGCAGATCCACTCTAGTGACCTTAAGACTGAGTTCAAGTGCCCAAGTGCTCTTTTGCGCTTGTCTTTTGGCTTCCACCAAAATCTAACACCTTTGCCAAGACATTGGTTTTATGCTTTTCCGTGATGGGGAGGGGAAAAACTGCTTCAGTCAAGAGCTCCGGGTGTTATGGGACCTCTTCTCAACCAGCTCCTCCACCATGGAATTATTGAGCTATTCCATCAACCTAACTTACAGAACAATGGTCGTACACCGTACGCTTGTGTTACTGTTCAGACCCCAGGACACTGTCAGGACCAGGGAAAACCAGGTGTGAATTGGGATGCACGTTCAAATGCAGACACCACCCACTGCTTTCAATAAGGTGTGCATTTGGGTGTGCATATCCATTCTTAACATGTCTCCCTGGTGAGTTGGCACAGGTGTTTGTACATCCAGACCCTAACAGTTTTTTCCTGGTGCAAAGTACATTTGGAGAGGTACCATTGCAGAGTAGCTGCATTTAGGATAACAGTCCACACCAAGAGAGTTTGCAGTACCCCTGTCAGAAGTCATATCTTCTGGATTAATGCAGCATCCCTATTATACATCTATGTCAAGGGATATAGAGGTACTGATTGATTATATATCCTAATCTAGAAAATATATTGATTCTGTATCTTGTTTGTGGCTGCACAATGTTTTTCTCATCTGCATGACTATAACTTTTTAAAACGCAAACAAATGTTTGCAAAGAGCATTTGACAGCAGCGACTCCTGTTGGGGCAGTTTGGTTTGTAATAACTGGGGAGTTGGCTTTTTAGCAATTTGTATTAATACCAGCTTTTTGGATCAACAAAATGTAGCTTAACAACTGCCTTTGCCTGGCTCAGTGAAAATCCCTAAAGTAGTTACATTGTGTCCAGATGCAAATTTGACAGCACTGCATTAGGAGATTAAAACACCAACACACATTTATTTTTTATTTTATTTTAGTATTATTTTTTTTAAAAGCTCTTTCTTGTCAGATAACTGTTCATATTTTTAGCTGTTCACTCTTTTTTAATCAATAGCATCCTGTTACCCCTAAAGCCTCATTTCAAATGGGCCAGTAAGAATATGTCTTCTCCTGGTTAATTCTCCATATAAGGTTTCACACACTGTAACATTGTGTTGTGCAGGAAGGGGACCAACATTTCAATCCACTCTCTTTTACTATTGAAAATAGTGTTCAGACCTCTAGAAATACCAAACTGCTTGACCCAAGCTGGATAAGCAACTGAAGCACCTGCCCAAGGAACTCGCTGTTCTGAGAGATATGTCATTTTCAGAGTAGACCCCTTTATCTTAATGGGCCTACTTGGAGTTTGACTTAGTGGGATACCACCTATTATTTGAGGGGATAATAAGTCTCTATAGCCTTCCCCAGTTGGGTATCTTTCAGATGTTCTGGGACTCCAATAAGAGCCCCAGCATGGGCAGTGACCAAGGATGATGGGAGTTGTAGTCCAAAACCTCTGGACTACAACAAGGGCTGAAGAAAGATGCACTGTAGCCTTTGTTAATGTGGGGGGGGGGGAGACCACATATGCAACTATATGAACCTGTTGGAGTTTCAAAAGCAGCTTGGACTTCAGTGGCCATCAGAGTTTCTTGCTCAACTCAGAAGGTTAATCTTCTTTCTTTTGTCACTGCTTCTACTGTCCATCTGTCCCTAGTTTCTCTGAACTTCCTGCCTTCCCAACTTGGTGCTGTTATCCTTCTCATGCTGTTTCCTGAAGGACATGCTTAAAAGTGCAAGAAGTGTGTTAAGGAGCTGGGTGTTGTGTTTAAGATATGATTGCAATTGAAAGAGAGAGTTGGGGCATGTTAGTGTCTTCTAAAATGTGTTACAGTTTTGGCTCCTTGACCATTTGGTTCTTTGTATGAGGGATGATGTTGGATGAGATTAATGTGGATAGCTGCTATTGACTAGAAGCAGGATTGATTCAGATTACCTTGAGCATAACAGTGATTACAGAACCTCAGAAAGCACATGGGAAGTGTCCATGAATGAAATGCTCTTTGCCTTTGTGAAATTAATATGACATGCTACAATCCTAACCCCACTTACCTGTGAGTCAGTCCCGCTGAATTTCTGAGTAGGCATGGATATGATTTCTCTGTTAGTAATATAGCTAAGCTAGAATCCTCCTCATTGATGTGCTAACTTTACAAGGGTAAGGAGAGAGTTTATTTTGTCTTAAGTGTTTATTACATTTCTATCCCGTCTTTTGTCCAAGGAGCTCAAGGCAGAATACAGGGCATTTCCCCACTGCCCCTTTAGCCTCAAAACAACACTTTGGAATAGGTTAGACTGAGAGAAAATGACTGGCCCAAGATCACCCAGTGAGCTCCATGGCTGAGTGGGATTTTGAATCTGGGTCTCCCAAGTCCTAGACTGACGTTCTAACCTCTACTTGGGGAAAGTAGAAAAGAAAAGAGAAGTTGATATCTCATTTGGTGCAACCCTACCGCTTAACAGAGGTGGCTCTGTTTGTCTGAATGAATACTTTCTATTGTGATTCAGGAAAGAAGCTTAAATGAAGGCAAGTGGACCCAGTGAGACTGATGCTTGAAGGTATTGAATTGAGAACTTGAGTTGAGAGAGGGAGTTTTCCCAGCTGTTTTCATGTTTGTTCAGAGAACTTACAAGACTTGTGTTTGATTATTTCAGTACCCCAAGCAGAAATTGTGTCGCCCTGATAACACGCTTGTGTCTTTGTCAACATGTACACTAGTCATAGAACCCTGACTGGGCCAGCAAGAAAATTGGGGGTTGTGTAGTAAAGCAAGAGAAACATCTGAACATCATCATCATCATCATCATCATCAGGCAGAAAGGGGATTTTTTTATTGGACTGGTATACCCTGTGCAGACATTCATTTTGCATGTGTGGCGGTAAGAACTGCATTAGCCTGATGTACAGGTCCCACGTGATGTTCACATGTTTGGATAAGGGGATGCATGCAAAGACCCAACTTTTAGGCAGAATGTGGGGACCTTGATCTTGTGGCAAACAAATTGCACAGATTGGACCTCTCTATGCATGTTGGGATCTGTGTGTGCAAAATTTTAAGACCCAGGCAGGAGGAAGTGGAGCTGGCACAATCCACTGCCATATATTCAGGTTGATCATCTCTGTACAGTTGAGTTGTGTGAATGCATTCTCATAGTCAAGACTAAGAAACTGCTTTATATACCCAGTGAGATCACTGATCCACTTAACCCAGTAGTGCCTTCCATGAGCAAGGCCTTGTCTCTTGGGTCTCCTCCAGCTCTTTTATCTGAAGATGCAAGGAATCTAACATGAACCTTAAACCTTCAAACCTTGGCCTCTGCTTCTAAGCTCTGGCTTCTCCTTGATTGCAGTAATCAATTATACTATGCACTTCTGACATGAAAGAGCTCTGTTTTTAAAAGAAGTAAAAAGAAGTTGAGAAACTCCATGTATTCTGATTTTAACTACATGGACTTCCATTTATTTATTTTATTTTAAGGTGTCCTGGTGAAGGAATAAAGCCTTTCTTCCATCTTGATGAAAGCAACACTGACCCAAACACAGTCACTTTTGTATCTGAAAGGTCATTATTTCAACTCTTCAATGTGATCAGTCTGCATTAATTTGTGTTTTCCTATAGGCTTCATCAGTATATGAAATTTCATAATTATCTTGTGCCAGTAATTAAAGCTTATAGTGTTAGTCCGATTTTAGAGGGTTGTTTCAATGGCTGTGAACTGATTAGAGTGAATTTAGTGGCTTAGGAATCCATCAAATCTACTTTCAGGGGTAAACTTTTATTAGAATTAAGCATTAATTGCATATTATACTAATCCACAACTTTGTGGGATTTCCCTACCACCACATGATTTGAAGGTATATCTTAAGACTCTTAAATTGTGAAAGCATAATAGATAGTTGTGCATCGGGGTGGTGGGAAAATACTCTGTTGGGTCAGGTTTTTTGTTTAGCATTTTAAAAAAAAATAATAATACTGTGGATACTTTTGATATATAATTTATTTAGAGACTGTCTTTCAATGTTACTCCTCCCAAAGCAGGTGAGAATACATCTAAATTGAGTATCTAGATGACTTAAATTGTAATCTTGTGCCTACTTCTTGGGGGCAAATCCTACTGAGTACTTACTTCTGAGTAGACATGCACAGGATGCACTGTTAGCAAGCTAAATGTATTCATAAGTGAAATAATCAGTTTTCAGTGTGTGTGTGCCCTGAGATGTTCCCTTCTGCTTGTAGGCATTATGTTTTTCCTGCGCATAGACCTGTCTTACTTGGATTTCCTGGCCTTATGTATTTATACTCAGAGGGTGGTTTAAAGGTTACAAATGTGATCCTGTCAGATTGACAACTAACTGTTCTAATGAGGAAAAAATCCTCAAAGCATGAAATTTGAATGAAATGTGTGATTATAATTCAAGAACTGTTTACCCGAATCTCTGGGGACCTCCCAAATAAATGCAGAGCAGGGAAGTTAGATAAACCCTCTGTTCCCTCTTCCCTCTCTAAAATATACATATGGACCTACACTCTGTGTAGATTCGTAAGGAAGAGTACAAAATAAAACTTTACCACTAGCAAAAGGCGGCTGCTTAGAACTGACGTTGCCACCTCTTGCTGTTTATTAATACTGTATGTGTTTTGTTACCACATTGAGTAGTAAGGAAATAGGTGCTTTGAATTATTAAAGTTGATTCTGGAGAATAGCTGTATGCTCAGATGGCATTTGCTTCAGCATATGCAAATTATTTAGTTTCATTTGGGATCAATTCCCAGGGGCCTTCCTTTCCTGTGATGCTCTGAATTTGGCAAGTTTAAGCCAGTCCCAATCTTCTCTCTCTCTCTCTCTCTCTCTCTCTCTCTCTCTCTCTCCCCCCCCCCCAACCCTCTTAACCTCTCTCCCCATTTTTGGCTTAGCTTGTACAGTGCAAAAGAAAATTAAGAAGCGGAAACCACCCACTAGTGTATTGTGCGATGAACATGCTTTATTTTTCCAACACCATGGACAAAAAAATTATATGAATACAGGAAAACCGGAGTTTTCGTTGGTGTTTATACATTGGTGGGTAGGGGAGAGTTTTCCACCACCTTAACAAAAGAAATTGATGAGGTGTTTTGTTGTTGTTGTTGTTGTTAGAAAACAGTTTTCACCTGTCCAATACATTAAAACATTAGCAGCAAGCTTCATTTCATTCCAAATATTTTCCGGGCCAATCTCCTGTAATGATAGCAGCAAGCAATTTTCAAGTTCAGCATTCAGAAGCAGTTGCATTTGGGGAGGGCGGAGAACAACCCCCCCCCTCCAATACCCAAACACACACTCTCTCTCTCACACACACACACACCGTCCGCCTCCACCATACCAACCCCCCCCCCCCCAAATGAAAAGAGCAAGTGCTCTGTCGGGGGGGGGGGTTCTATAGTAGCCTGTCAATTTATTTCCCTTTAAGCATTAAATGCCAGCTCTGAAGCTGAATTACGTTCTATGCCTCTAACCTATTTCCTGCTTTCAAAAGAAAGCCCAGTGACTTTGCGGTGGGGGGGGGGGCGGTGGGGGGAGAGAGAGAGAGAAGAGAAAAAATTAAAAAGAGGCTAGGGCTTGAAGCAATCTTCCTCTGTTTCATTCTCAACCCTCGTTTTGTAGGTTGTTGACCAGGCAGTCAGAAAACACTGCTCCTCTCTCCTTTTGAGCGAGGTCAGAGACGGGGGGCTGCTGGGTGGGTTTTTTTTTTATCCACCCCCCCTTCTTTTTCTCTCTGAGTCGAGTTCTCAGGCAGCTGCGTACAATGCTGGGAGCCAGCCAGCAGCAGAGACAGATGGTAGAGTTATTAGATGTGCATCATACGATTCCCTTCCTGCCACTCGCTTTTTAATCAAATTAAAACAAAAAAGAAAGAGAGGGAGAGAGAGAGAGCGAGGGGGGAGTCAATTAACTGCATTTGTATTCTCTTCAATAATGGACCCTATTCCACTTTTACCCTAAGGCAGTTGAGTGGAAATTTTAGGGGAGAAAAGAGTGTGGCTGCAACTTGGGGTTTTTTGTTTTGCTTTTTGGTGGGGAGATTTTTTTTCTAAAAAAATAAATCTTTATTTTATTTTTCTTTCCAAAATCTCTTTTAAGAATCACCGTTATTCCACGGTGTGGAGTTGGTTTTTTTTTTTGGGGGGGGGGGGATCCAAGTGAAAAAGTTGAAGCTATCTGTTCTTGCATGCACTAGGAATTGTGGCTAAATCGGGACTGGGAAGGCTTCCAGATTTGCTGTGGAAAGTTAACTGTCTGACAGAAGAGTCCTAGCCACCTCCTCTCCCCCCCCCCTCCCCACACCACCCCACCCCTAACGTCAGGAATGGTTTCTCCCTGCTTTGCATATTCACCATGCTTGGCCTGGCCATATGGGAAAATGCGACTGAAGGAATTGTTGTGAAAAAAGGGACAGCGAGTTTGAAATAAAAAGTTGTTAAGAGTGGTACTGGAGAGGGGGAAAAAAAAAAGAATACGAGACCATGTATTGCGCATACACAATCCCTGGCATGGGAGGAAACTCTTTGATGTACTACTATAATGGCAAAGCGGTAAGCTAGCTCTGTAATTAAAGGTGTAATTTTGACAAGTTTTATTGTTGTAGGAATGAGAGTCATTTGCTGCATTTATTGCTTTGAAAGTTGTTCTGGACTACTTCAGCCTTCCTTATTCCGTAAGCTATTTAATTCTTGCTAATGTTATATATACTATTGAGCGTAGGGGGGTTGTGGGGGCTTTATAATCAGAAAGAGAAAGCTGGTCTTTTCGTTTGTTTTGTTTATTTTTTATTTTGTTTTTAAAAAGCAAAAACTGACTTCAAAATAGATTGCAATGCTTTTTACAGCCTGAAACTTTTTAAAGTCATAAAGTTGGTCGTTTTTGAGCCAGTCGTTCTTTCACTTATCTGGATGGTCTGTATGGAACAAGGGCATTATTAATGCAAGCAGGGAGAAATCAGTTTTCTGTGCAGATAAGTTGTTAGTGCATTTCTCTCTTGTCTGAGACGAGACATTTCAGCTTCCCGAGTCGGGGTCTGCAGCTGAGTTCATTTTACCTAGCAGCCACTGACAGAGAACGCTAGACGCTGAGCATTTGATGAATTCAGTGAGAAACAGTAATAAAATAATGCAAAATAACAAAAAAGACCAATTATTGCAAGCATCACTTTACAATGTTTGGAATGTTTCCCTGCATCTCTCTCTCTTTCTTTCTTTCTTTCTTTCTTTCTTTCTTTCTTTTTCTCTTCTCTCTTTCTCTCTCTCTTCAGAAACACTTTATTTAAGGAGGGGGGGGGGAATAGTGTCTGGTATTTTACGGATAACCTCAGCAGAAGGTTTATACTTGCCATCTGGAAGTCTGCTGAATTTATTTATTTATTTATTTTTTATTCCTGGCTAGGTCCTGGGAAGGAAAAAAAGAGATTTAAAAATAAAAAATAAAAATCTTTTAATGGGCTGCTGAGGTAAAGAGATGTGTTGCTGGAAAAAAACACAGGAAAATAAAATGTGGAAGTTCTGGAAAGAAGGCAGCCTGCATTCACTCAACTTTTCAGCATTTCGTCTGATACCAGTTATGGGGAGAGCAGTTAGGCCAAAAGGGAACTATTAGAGCTTGAACCAAGGCCTTTTTCAAAGGTACGGGACAGCGCAAACTAATTATGCCATGCATATGAGCGTGTGCTATACAAGCACACATGTATAATATATAGAGATTACATTATTTCGTATGAGAAACCCATCCCTATGAATGAACATCTGTTGGAATAACTCAGTTCCACCCTCAGTTAGAACACTTACTAGCAAGAGATGTTGTCTTCGTCAGGTATTTAGCAATGTTTTTAAATAATATTCTGGATGAATGCAGTTTGTTAAGAAAGAGGAGAGTTTAAGTAAACACGGAGAAATACATCTTTATATATTAGGGGTGTGTGTCTATATCTATATCTATAGCTATATTTATATCTCATTTGAAGCCATATATATTGCATTTGATATATTGATCTATTGCATTTGAAGCCAGTACCTGCATTTGGAGCATGTGGGGGAGCTAATAAATGCAAACGTTAACATTAGAAAAATCATAAAGTGTCCAGTATTTACATATCACAACTGCAGAGTTTTCTGTAGAAGAAAATACTTTTTTTTTTTCATGGGGGTAGTTTTGATAGGGTGAGTGACTGAGGTCATCAATGAAATGAAGTGGCTGTCCTTTTATCACTGAGGGCCTGAAGTTACAAAACTTTCATTAAAAGTAAAATAGATTAAACATGCATCGCACATGCTAAGGTGGCCACGCACAGTACAATTGCATCCATGTGGTTTGTAGACGTTTAGAAGGGAAATTCTGGACATGAGATCATACTGCTGGTAATGCCCCCCCCCTTCATCTACTCCCCCCCATTTAGTAAATATTTTCAGTTGGAGTTGATTTTTTGACAGGGGAGGGAGAGTCTGGAAAGGAGGATGTTACTCATAAAAATCAAGAGCACTGTCAGAGGAAATGTATTTATAGGAACCATTAAATGGCATTTATTAAAAACAAATCTGTTGGTATGCGTTCAACAAAAAGAGACCAGGAAATGTCACACTGCACATGAAGCTTTTTGTGGGGTGGGAGGTGAAATAATAAACACTGGTGATATCAGCAGAGGGCATTTTTTTAAAAAACACCCAAACCTGGAAATTCCTTGATTCAGCTCTGTAATAAGGAATCCGTCCTTATGGTAAAGTTACAGGGTCTTTGTGGAAGAGGCCAGAATCTTGGCATTTGACGGGAGAGGGGGAGAAATTGTGTTTCTGTCTTTTTGCGGGGCTACCTTTTTATGTGGCCAGCATCGTTCTAGCTCGGATTGTACATAATGCAGGTCTTGATTGGGTGCCAGGCATCTTGCAGAGATTGTGTATGCCCTGCGTGAATTGTTTAGAATGCCTGTTTGGGGGGAGGACGGATGCTAGATTTCGTTTCGGGTGTTGCACCTCTTTCTCCACTTAGTCGGAGGAAAGTACAGGCTACAATAAGTTGCATGACTTTTTTTGTCTTTAAACAAGATATAGTTTGGAATTCCTCCTCCTCCTCCTCATCTCTCTCTCTTTCTCTCCCCCCCCCCCCACCTCCCTTGACAAGTCAATTACTTGTTTAAATTCAGTTTGAACTTTCTGAACTGAGAGCAGCTAGGTGGAAGCAGGTCTTCCCTGGGAATAAACAATAGGGTGGGGGATGTAAAATCATTCCAGATCTCCTCTGTATGTAAGGGAAGAAGAATGTGGTGAGGAATAAACTCTCTCTCTCTCTCTCTCTCTCTTCAAAATGTAAATCCATCTGACCGATGAGTACTCAGAGTTGCTCTTTTCGTAATGAATGTGTTATGGTGTTTAAAGAAACCATACACTTCTTTTCCCACATTCACCTGTTGTCCGTGTCATCCCTTCTCTCTGAAGTAGCAGAATAGTTTCCTTTCCCCCTGTTAAAAGACATATATTTCTTCAGTTTTTTTAGCTGATTAAAAAATAAGCACCGTTTAGAGGAAATGCTTCAAACACACATCATATGGTCGGTTGCAGCATACGTTTCACTATAACTAATAATATCCAGTGCTTAAATTTATCGTGCTTTGTTGTTGTTTTTTAAATTAATTCTTATCCATATTTATTTTAATAATGCATGCTTTGGGTTCTGTAACACATTGCGCACAATAACTATGTTGCCAGAGCATCTGCTCCTTTAATGTTTTGCTTCTTGAGACTCTTAAGATATTTGTGATAGCATGTATGGTCTGAAATTGTGTAGTGTCACTTTTTTAATCTGATGTTTAGCATTGCTAATTGCACATGACTGAGATTTTAGCAAGCAGTTGTTTGATCAAATGCCATACTTGGAAGAACACGGAGACAGAAAAGATGACATTATTGCAAATGAAATTGAAAACAAAAGTGGCAAAACTTTCACTTAATAGTATTTTAAGCTCCCATCATTGGCTCCCGCCCGCATGCGCATGTGTTAAATCATATAGCGAACCCTATAATTATCATAATTGCTCTTTTTTTGTACGTTATACCAACAAGCGTCAAGCCATCTTACCAACTAGTTGTTTTGAAATAGTTATTTGTCAAGTTATCAAATCACAAAAAGTAAATGCTAATGAGTTTTTATGTTTGTATTATGTCTGCTATTCTTATTATGGACCTTTTCAACTCCATAAAGTTCTTAAGACAGAGATGAATAGTTCATAGTGTTGTTCCTGCTAATAGTCTAGGCCAAATAGTGTGATAACTCCTTATATGAACTCTAGTAAATGAAGAGTAAAAACTCTTATGATGAATATCATGATAGTGTTGTCCCTTTTCCTGTAAAATTGCATTTTTAAAACAAAAAACAACACCTGCCAATAGATACCCTGCATTTAATCTAGGGTTTTTTGTATTTTAAAAAAAGCAAACTATAATCCATTTTTCATATTTTTAACTGGCATGAACATGAAGAAAA
This sequence comes from Podarcis cretensis, assembly GCF_951804945.1. NCBI lineage: Eukaryota > Metazoa > Chordata > Lepidosauria > Squamata > Lacertidae > Podarcis > Podarcis cretensis. Next base: position 52,886,100 of record NC_137180.1, read on the forward strand.
TGCAGTGTTAGTGTTTGAATTTTGGAAATACTGAAGGTCAGAAATAAAGGAGCATATTCAAACGATGTTAAGCAGAAAGAAATTCTATTGAAATCTTTGGAGCCTATACCCAAATGGTGCATGTGAGTTAGAAACATGTATGCTGTGATAGTTATCTCAGTCTCATAAGCAATACTACAGTTGCAACTTTTTTGCAAATAGTATAATAAATAGATATTTTAATTATATGGGTTTTTTTAAAAAAATAGGTCTGCATTTTCTACATTATATTTACAAAATAAAATAGCTAGTAGAATATATAGGTATACATTGGTTATCTTTCTAAATTGTTGGAGAATTCCAAATCATTGCTCAACTTGGATCTAAAATGAATAGTTTTCAAAACCGCCCATTTGATACCATGAAAAGAAAAAGGTTGGGAAAGATGAGTATGTACTAATTTTAATGTGTCTGCATTTGCCTATTCCTGACCCTTTCCAAAACAAAACAGCTTAGCAGGAGTTTATGGAAATAACCGTGGTGGAAATCCTTTCTAAAATAAATTAATTGCTTTTAAACCTTTACTTTTACAATGGTATCTAGTGTTGCCGCTTTATGGTGCAAAAATATATGTGGCCGTTATTCTGTTTATTTGCTGAACTGACATTATAGATATGTTTAAAGACGGAACCCTGATTAAATCATCATTTTCGAATGCAGCTTTATGTTGGCTCAGAGCCCTCACATATGTTTGTAGCATATCGTACGCTGACCACCTCCCTGTAATAAGCATGAATTTCAGCATGGTTGCAGAAATAAAGCTCTCCTTCAGTTTCTTTGCAAATAAAATTATACGTGGTGGCTGTTTCACTTAATGGTGAATGGATGAGGTAGCTCTGAGAAATTAATACATCTCGCTTTTAAAGAAAAATACTGCATTCTCAACATCTTGGGCTGAGTGCATATTTTGGTTTGGGAAGGGAGCGGGGAGGTTAATTTAAAAAATGCTTATTGCCAGTACAGTCTTTAAATACCTTTCCAAGTGATCTACAGGAAATTGTGCAGAAGAGCTGTTTGTTTCCTGTTCGAGAATATGTCTGGTTCATGTTATACTCAGTTTACTGTAAAATTGCCGTAGTATGTCAAGGACCTAGGATTTAGAGATATTGCACCAAGCTGTGTTTAGAAAGAGCGAAAGATAGACAAGAGCTGTCTAAATTCATAGGCATATTGTCATCTTCATTCACTAATAGGGTTTTTCCCGTTGGTTTTTTTTTTTTTTTTAAGGGCATTTGGAAAAGGCAACTGCTGTCCGTTTCTTGCAGCCACCACACCGTCTATGGGACTCTTGTCACATATGGAAAACAGTGTGAGATGCTGCCAGCCCGATCCACAACCCAATGAAGTTTCTCAGTCCTCGAGCTGAAATTATTTACTGCCACTGCAGTCAATTTTGGGGTGGGGATAAATTGGCTTCAGCCGTCGTAATTCAGCTTAACTGGATCGTGGATCCGCTTCACTTTTGTTTGGGCAGTTGTCTGTCGGTCCAGGTTTGCTTTTGACGTGCTTCCTGTGCTTATACACGTGGCAGATGTCTGTCTCCAAAGACATCTTGGGGTAGAGGATGGAGGGGGAAATATATTCCCTAAAAACCCAGAGGATTGACTTCACGTTGTGGTGAACACACAACATTTCCTCAGTTGAATACGCCATATTTTTGTTTCGCCAAATTTGCATCTGACAGAATTTGCTCAGGAAAACAATAAGGTTCACATTTTTTTGCCACTGGAGTAACCTAGAAACTCTGCTATGTGCGTATGAAGTGAAATCCTTAAAGCATTTGTGCGTCCTAAAGTATATGGCTGCTAGCATGTCAAAAGGGCAACTTTATCATCCTTCACTTAACTAGAACAGTCTTATATCCACCCCCCTCCCTGGACAGTTTCACAGACAAAAGTAGAGTTGCATGTTGACTGCATGTGTAAAGTTGTGTTGTTGTTTTTGTTGTTGCTGGCGGTTGTCTTGTTGGAATTACCAGTATAGTTGCCATCGTAGGAACCTTTGCAAATACGCAGTCATGCCACTAGTCCCTGTAAAACTCCTACTATTTAAGATTTTATCAATTTATAATATCATATCAGCTAATTGTGATGATGATTCTGTGGGCGTTCCTGTTTTATAATGTGGAGTTCTTCACGTGTGCTTTTAATGCTCGTGTACATAGGCATGTGTGGTATATTCCCCCCCTTTTTTTGTTTTATTAGTGTGATGTCCCGAAAGATTAATAAAAAAAAATTAAATAGAGGAAATGTACTACACCTGCACCGTTTTTAATAGGTGCCTAAGCAAGAGCGCAGCTGCTATAAATATCCCAGTGTACAAAACCTGGTTGTTGCAAGAGAAGGTGTGTTTCGGCATTGAACGAAACTCAAGCCAAAGAAGGCTAGTCTGAAGCCTGGCAAATGAAAAAGCAGGGTTGCGATGTGTCTCTGCTCAGACACCCCTGAAATATGTAGTCTTTGCTTGCCGTCCTCAGGGGACCCAGAGCTGAGCTTTCATAGAGACCAAATTACACTCGTCCAGTGAGAAGGCAGTGTTGAAGTAATTGGTGGGGCAGCGTGGAGAATGTTAGATTCCAGCTGCTTCTATTGTAGCTGACCTGCAAAATGCAAAGAGGATGTTAACAATCCAGGCTAACATTTGACTTGGCTTTTTCACCTCTGTAGGCGATTCACTGAGAATTATAGACTAACAAACCTTGAGCACTAGTAATACTGCAGATTATAATGGGAGAGTCTATAATATTAACGTTTTCTTTTCTCTCTCCTCTTTTTTTTGGCATTTAAAAAAGAAACATTTTGCACTTGCTAGCTAAACTCCCTGTAATTACACTCGGGTAGTTTTTATAGCTGATCCTTATTATTACTAAGTTATTTTATTTGACTGCTGTGGTTCAGATTCCCACTCCTTTATGGTCAATTACAGTACCCTTCCTCTTTAATAAAAGATTTATTTCACTTATTTCCCTGCCCTTAAGAACAACTGAACGTCGAATGTCTGCTGATTGTCCCTAAATAGTCTCTGTTTTAAAGGGAGCAAGAAAGAATTGCTCAATGGCTTTTAAAAAAAAAATAAAAATGAAAGGAGGGTTGGGGGGGATGGAATCCACATTGATACTGCCTGAATATTTAAGCCCAGCCAGTTAAAGGATGACATGATTAAAATAATCAAATGTATTACTTAAAAAATTAAAAAGGATAAGTGGTGCACCCCATTATTTTATTGACTTTTAAATATAAATTGCAGAAATGTTTGCATTCTTAATGGCATTATTAAGCTGAACTGACAGATCATCGTGAAAAAGTTGATTGCCCAACATTTTATTACTACTGCACCTGTTACAACAATTCCAACAGGCGAGGAATCACCATGATTCTTTGACTGTTTCTGTGAGCAGTTGTGGGGAGTGATGGAAACAGCTAGAAAATATACTTAGTGTAATTTTCGCTGGATGTCTTCTGCTTACTTTGATTAGTGCTGAAGCTTTTAGTACAGGTTGTAAACGCATATTCAGAAAGTGGGGAAAATACACTTTCTGTGATATGTACTGCCTAAAAGTTTCTGATGGTTTTCGTTTATTTATTTATTTTAACCGCATCCACTTATGAACCCAAGTCCTAAACACGGTGGCCCAGATGCAAGCGCCCCCTCCCTTTGCTTTGTACAAAATAAGCTTGAGAGCAAATTAAGTCGAGAGCACTGGGATTTATTTCCGGGGGGCGGGGGCATTCAGAATCGCCGTCCAGATATGGGCCACAATCCAGTGCACAGTGATATGATCTTAAATTCCACTGAAAGATACCATTCCTCACTGAATTGTGTGCTTTCTTGTGGCGTTTTCTATGCAAGCAGTAGTTTCCACGTAGCATTGCATGTTCTGATATCTTTTTAAGATGAAGCCTCATCCAGTAACAATTACTTTCCTTGCCTTGCTTTTTGTTTTGTTTTTCAGAGTTCTCTTCCGTGGCTAAAGATTAAAAGGATGGTGGTTGTGTTATTGATGCGTAGTGCCTTTGTGAAATGTAATAATATTAATAATAATGGAATCATTTCAGTATTTGCATCTTACCGTTTTAACAGCAAGGTGAACTTTATGGGCCATTTTGTAATGCTTGCAGATGCTTTTTGGTAATCTGGTTATGCCAGCAGCATTTGATGTGCCCATTTATCGACAGGGGAGCTCACAAAAAGGATGGCAGCATGAAGAACTCCTTCGTATTTCTCTGTACCTAACTAAAAATAGCAATATAAAGTGTAATCAAAGCACTTCATCTCAGAAATCATTGCAAAAATCTTCCCATAGTGCAGACGAGAGGGAGGGTCAAATAGTAGCTTTCCTTATGCTGCCTGCTGAATTTTGTGGCCAGGGCAGTTTGTGAACCAGGGACTCAGAGAGCATGAGACTCTCAAGGTTGTGGGTTCGAGTTCCGTACTGGGCAAAAAGATTCCTACATTGCAATGGGTTGGACTAGATGACCCTCGTGGTCCCTTCCAACTCTAAGATTCTATGACTTCTGAGATTGCATTGTTGGTTACCATGCTACACAAGTTCTCAGAGGGTCTCTGCACAAGTTCTCATAGGCTAGACCCATTTCCCCTTTCAGCACCAGAGCACAGTGCAAGAACACATGAAGCAAGCAATGCCTTTGAGCTCATGGAAAGTGCCATGCAGAGAGTGCCTTTGAGCTCACAAGAGCGTTCCCTGAGTGGCGCGTTCAACTCCCACCCATGACATATTTTGGGGTGGAGGGTGTGACTTCTCATCTGGCTTCATATCCGGCCACTCCCTGTTCAGAAACTGAAAACGTTTCTTGTTGCTGTTTATCATTAGTTCAAAATAAATCTTTCTTACCATACTTCTTTATAGTCTTTAAATTAATGCATTTTCTCTGGGTTTGAGGGAAGTCAAGTTAGTCCCATTATAGATATATTCTGACTTGATTAATAGCTTCCCAGAATAGTTCCAGGGCTTAACTGTTAGGAAAGAAATGGTTAAATTGTTTCTGCACGGACTAAAAACAATTGAAGAGTTTCACCTTAACACAAGCATCTCAATTTCTAGGATTACAAAGGCCTGATATTTATCACATTTATTACTTAATCGGAAGACTGGCTTGGCAGCAAAATACTTACATAAACGGATTGAATGTTCTTTAAATCAAGGTGTTGGGTTTTTTAAGAGTTAGCACTATTTCTGTAATTATTTTTTTTTCCAGCTAAGCTAAGAGGATATACATAAAACAGATAATTTAACTGTTGCGGTGGTGAGCTTCTCACCTGCTTCATGTGGGAAATAAATCCCATGCATTTACCATTGCCTTAGCTGGCTAAAATGCTGAAACCTGTTATTAGATATTTGTCCAGTGATACCGGAAGTTCGATTGGCAAAGGGGGTAATATATACAGATCGGCTGCATTTTCATTTTAGTGTATTTTCAACACAGCGGCCAGGTTCAGATTACTTATTTTCAAATTCTGACAGCTGTGATATTTAAAACGATCCCAGCTGTTGTGATGCAAAATTGATTTTTCTATTAACACCTGAAAAAGAGACCTTGTGTAGTACTAAGCATGTGAATGGTTGGACAGTAATATGATATGTTCTGATTTGCCTATGGTAATCCCATTTCCCAGCACTTGCAAATAAAAGCAAGCCTGTTTCTTGACTGGAGCTGTCGGAAATATGCACATGCAGTTTTGAAATCACTTACAACAGGAAGGAGCTACATAATAAATTAAGCCCTTTTGAACATTTGATCTTATCCTATGCACTATTACCAGGAAGTAAGTTCCATTGAAGTCAGTGGGGCTTCCTTCTTCGTAAACACCCTTACTATTTGCGCTGGAAAGGTCCTTTGTTAAAATGGCCCCTCTCAAAACCAATGTGGATGGAATTTGATTAACTCTGCAAAATCCCGAAACCATGCATTTGATGTAGATTCTGCATTGTCAGAAACTCATTTGCACTGTTTTTATTTCTACAGACACATAAATCTGTATTGTCAAAGAAGTGTTTAAATGATAAAACAATACATCTTAAACACATACACCCTAGGAGCAACCGTGCTTCTTTTGTTTGTCATCTCTAAACATTGTTTTAGAATACGTCAGACTTTACCAGCACAATCTTGTACATATTTACTCAAAGTAACTCCCTCTATGTTAGGTGGGACTTACTCCCAGGTACGTATGCTTAAAGGGGAAAACAGTTCTGCAAAATCTATTCCAAGCACTTAAAATGTATATCTGCTGCTGCTGCTGCCATGTTTACTTAATTCAGTCAAATCACTTGGTGCCATCAGTTGGCATGGGATTTCATGGGAGTGGGGGGGGGGGGGAGAGAAAGGTCCCCTGCAACTTACTTAAAATCTACGTGTATTTAATAAGAATGCATAAAATTTTCAGCATCATTGGGGCCTTTCCCTCCAAAGCGTTTGTTGTTGTTCGTTGCCTCAATTGGCTGCTGCTGTGGTGCCATTTTTTGTTTGCATATAGGTCTCATCAAACACCTGTGTAGGAGCGGCGATAGCGCCACACGGCAAATTAGATTTGGCTACATTATGCTGTGATTGAGGGCAAATGAAGCTTGTTTAGACTGATCATGGTGAGAACATCACTGGAAACAGGGCTTCACAAATGCTGCCACTACCTTTGGCACTACCTGAAAGAGGTGGTGGCACTTTTTACAGGAAGCAAAAGGCACACGCGTACCCCTTTTTGACACAGTCCAAAAATGTATACAAAGGGGTAGAATATCCAGTGTCAACTTGGTCTCCATTAGCAATAGGTTCCATGTGTTTATATGGATGCTTTCCCATAGTATGTCTAGAGATATTGCTGGTGGTTTTACCTTTGGGTCAATTAAAACTACCTGCCCCCCCCCCCCAAGGTACCAGAGCTGACAATGAATGTCACCTGCTAGAATTTTATCCTTTTTATATATCACTGTTCAGAATTATAACCTGCATATTATAACCTTCTAAAGCTATAGGCAAATTTAGGCCCTGATGCTTACATTTATCATATTCCACCTTCTTGGCAGCTCAGTGCATTCCAACCAATAATTCTGGTGCAAGAGTCGATACTACCAGGTGGTCTCTTGAGCACCACCAACAAAAGCACATATGTAAATGTTATGCAAAAATGGAAAGAATGGGCTTGAAATACACAAAGCTTGGAGCAATTCACACTATCCAGTTGGAGGTTTCTTTCAGTCATAGAATCAGAGTTGGAGAGTGCTTTGTCAGCAAATCCCTCTGCTTGGAAATCCAAATATTCAAGATGGACAAACTGTTTTTGTCTACCTGGACTCATCACCAAATGCCACAGTAAACCTAGGATCTGTGCGCACGGTAGATTATTCAGATGACCACTTTGCTGTCCAGGCTAACTGCCACACAGTCCTGACATCTTATTTCAAATGTACATAGAATGATTGACAAATTGTACATTATTGCCAATGTACTGTAGTGGGCTACAGTAAGAGTTAGGTGGTAGAAAAAAAGGTAAGGGAAAGGTACTGATTAATCTAAATAGATACATAATTAAAGGGCATGTGTTTCGTACAATGTTTTTCAAGATCTTCTGTTCTCACTGGCCAAATGAGATAGACAGGTAAAAGGAGAGAAGTTTACTGTATGGAATTGGCTTAGATCAGTCCAGCAAGGAAACCCACAGCCAAACTCGAGGGAACCCTGTTACATACATGCTACCTAGTTTACATGTGTTAACTTGAATTCCCCCATACAGCAGTGTACCGATCACACATTGAAAAATGATTCCAAGTTAGACTCATTGGATGGTGGTGGTGGCTAATTTTGTTTTGCATGCACATATCAAGAGCATACTAATTAAATGGGTTTTTAAAAGATGCGTGTCTGTTCCTATGTTGTTCTGGACTTTGAAGGTTAGCAGAAGCAGAGTTTGTGGTGAAGGTATCTCTGGTCAAAGTGTCCTTTTGCTGGACCACAAACTGAATTGGGTTGTGTGAGAATGAAGCAGAGGCTTCCCTGCCCTTTAACTCTTGTGGCAAGTCTTGCTTTGACCAAGAAAGGCTACTAGCCAATGTGTTTGCATAGTAAGGGTTGGAGAATGAGTGCTGCAAAAAAAAAAAAAAAAAAAAAAAAACCTCAGAAGGCCAAGGTGAGGGCAGAGTAGGCTTAAATATCCCAACATCCATCCTTTGGAAAGTAATAGCAAAGCAGAGAGAGTGGTTCATCAACAATAAATATATTTTGAAATCCATTCCATCTTCACTTCCATGGTACCTTGAGTTTTAAGGAATAGACCATTCTGAGTTTTGAACCAGGAACAGCCAAAAACACTTTTCTACTCAACTGATGTTTGACGAGAACTGGGACAAGATAAAGGTTCAGTTCTTTGATTATTGCAACCCAGGTTTTGTAGCATCACTATTGTGCATTACATTTATATAGAGTAACCTCAGGTTATAAAATAAATAGAAGTAAATAATAAATGCTACTCCTCCTCCTTCTGAATATTGTTACTGATTAACCAAAGTAATCAGAACAGAAACATATTGATCTGAGACTACTTCTCACAGTTCTGGAAGCCTGATCCTGTACATACTTGGAATAAAGTTCCAATTGTGTTAGGTTTTTGCACAGGATTGTAGTATTAGAAGAGAAAATAACTACAGTTGCCATACGTTAGCCAAAGGAAAGCAAACAAAAATCTACGCAGTCCTCTCTTAGTTGGCTTGGAGATCAAGAGGCTTGTGCCACAGGAGGAGCGTTCCTACATTTCTCATTAAAAAGTCTGCCTGAGAACTAGAAAATAACATATCTAGTCATTGTTGTCACTGAGGTTCTAAAGTCTGCCATGATGTATTTATACAGTATGCTAAACGAATGCCAAAAGAACAGCTGGAGACTGTTAGAAGAGTGTTCTGTGGCCTGGTTCATACACTACACTGAGCCCAAACCATGGCTGAGTGTGTATCCTCAAGCAAGGGCTCCTGGAGTTGAGCTTGCAGATGCTTTAGTCTCCCCTAGTTGTTTTCCTACTACTCCACAATGAGCCAAGCCATAGTCTGGTTTAGGGTGTCGTCTGAACCTTGGCTCATGGTACAACTCTCCCTGCAGCATAACAAAGGGCTGTTTCCAACATTTATCTTATGGTTTAAGGCAGCGGTTGGCAAGGTTTGCCTGACCTCGGCTGTTTCACTCCAGTGGAGATCCCTCTGTGGGCCGGATCATGCATATGAGTGCGCCCACCCACAATTTCCAGCATCTGCGCAGAAGCGTTTTCCAGCATCTGCGCAGACGTGATTTTCTGTGTCTGCGCAGACGCAATTTTCAGCGCCGTGGAGTCGAGTCGCCATGTAGCACCTGTTTAGTGCAGCACGTGGGGACTCGCCAAACGGCTCAGTTTGGGGGCAGCTTGTGGGCCGGTTAAATGACCCCCATGCTCCACTTGTGGCCCATGGGCCTTAGGTTGCTGACCCCTGGTTTAAGGCTTGTGATTTGCCCGGGGGAGGAGCTAAACTCAGGCAACACACTAAGCCAAAGAACGGCTTCACTTTCGCATGGCGAAAGGGGCAAAGCAGCCACAATCTCCTCTCCTAAAGCCTGTACACTCGAACATTTTCTCTAAGCGACGGTTTGACTTAGTGTGGTGTGCAAAAGCAGCTCTGTTTCTTTAAATTGCGCAGTATTTATTTGCAATAATGATTTATATTCCAGACACACTTGGTCTGTTGCTGTGTTTCAAAAATAAATGTGTGAGGAACACTTTGGGTTGTATACCAAGTATTTATATTTGTCACATTGCATGCAGCTCATCAGACTGAACCCCTGTGCCCGAAACATACGGATCAAGAGGTTCTCCGCAGGGTCCCTCTTCCCCTGTCCTGCAGGAATCCTCCCTCCCTTCATTTCTCAGTCTGAACTATATCACACCTGCACTGAGAGTAGCACAGTCCACGGCTACCTTTAACCAATATGTGCAAACCTGCAAATATTGTCAAGCTCTGGTTTAAGCCTAACCACCGCTATCATGAACTTCAGTGCAGATGTAATGCTACATAATGCTTAATAAAGATGAAGGAGGCGTGAATCCATACTGATTGGTGGCCAGGGGGTGGGGGGGGGGAGTAATTGATTGGTAGGTGTCATTCTGACCATATAGGAAATGTGATGTGCTTAGAAATATTAATGTACTTGGTTGGTTTTTGGAATTATTATTTAAAGTAAGAGTAGCCAATGGGATACCCTCTAGATATTGTTCCACTACAACTCCCATCATTCCTGATCACTGTCAATGCCGGCCGAGGCTAATAGGAGTTGTATTCCAGCAACAACTGGAGGGGCAGCACATTGTCTACGCTGATTTAAAGGGTAATATATGTGGTTTAAAGGAATTGCCAAAAGCAGCAGGGGTAGGCAACCAAAGGCCCACGGGCCACAAGTGGCCCACGGGGCTCGTTTAACCGGCCCACGAGCCGCTCCTGAACCGAGCTGCCCGCTCAGCGAGTCCCCACGCACTGCTCTAAACCAGCACGACGCAGGAACTCACTTCCGCTGTGCCGGAAATCGCATCTGTGCACGTGCAGAAGCCCTTCTGTGCACATGCAGAAGGGATCTCCGTTGGAGTGAATCAGCCCAGGCGAAATAAACCTTGCCGACCACTGGCCAAGAGTATATGTGCATTGATATAAGTATAAGCTTATCTGGCAAGGAAGTATAAAATACATTTGTATTTGCTTGATCCTCGACTGTGATACTTACACATATTTCTAAAAACAACATTCCTTTCTCTTTTGGTAGTCAGAATTATCCCTGCAGGAGTGAGAACAACTTGCACTTTAGGATTTTGGTCATTAAAACCTCACTCTTACTTTGTAACAGTTCCTTTCATTATGGCTACGTTTTGTTTGCCTATCTTAACACTTTGAACTAGTCAGCTATAAGGTTCACTCTGTTACTAAATTCATGGATCTTCAGTTGAAAATCCAAATTAAACTACCTGGAGGCACAATCCTTGGCATGCTAACATGTAGTGTCTGGAAGCTTTTGTAAGCAATTCCAGCTGTACAACAGATCAGCTTAATGTTCAGCTCTGCATTACTGAATATGATATCAGTTTTGCCAATGACTTCCGTGGGATCACGACCGGGTAATTCTTGCAGCCCAAATCAGCTTCCATTTAGGAGTGGTTGCCAAATGTAAAAGAGACTTGTGCAAATCACATGTTTAAGTGCCCTTTTGATGTATGTTGGGATTTGTTTGTTTGTTTATTAACACTCCTAGATAAGTCTGTAGCCGCTATCACATGTAAATGTCTATTCAGTGAGTGCTCGAGTCAGCCTGCAATGTCTTCATTGGCTGTAATGTACATCTGACTTTTCTTTTGTGGATGATCTGAATCCTCTTCATGTACAGGGTAAAATTACGATTATTTACAGTGGTTGTGCAGGTGTCCTGATCACAAGCTTGTGCATTGTGGCTTTCTTTCCGGGTTCCTGTGGACAACACATGGTTGTTTGAGGAAGTGACAATGGCGGTGGCACTAAAAGTGTACCCCTGGTCTGAGTAAACACATTTACTTCACACATTCAAGAAGCATATTAGTAGAGTTTCTGTCGCAAGATATATTCTGCCCTAACAGCATTCACAGTTAGCACAGATGGCATTTCTTAGGACCATAGGAAGCTGCCTTATGCCCACTGGCGGAAGAAGGGGGCGCTGTGGGTGTGGTCTGCCTTGGGTGTTATCCCTTAGGGGCGGCGTCCCCATGGGACGCTTGCCACAGGCGGCACCCCCGTGGGATGCTCACCCCCGTGGGCGGCTATCCCTGCCCCCAGGTGCACAGCATGCATGCCGCTCTAGGTGCTGGAGCAGCTAGCTCCGCCTCTGCGTATACCCATTGATCCATATCGCTCAGGAACATCTACACTGGCTGGCAGCGACTCTCTGGAGTTTCAGGCAGGATTCTCACCCAGTACAACCTGGAGATGCCAGAGATTGAACCAGAAACCTTTTGCGTACAAAACAGATGCTCCACCAACTGAGCTACAGCCCTTCCTATAGGCAAATCTATGCTGGTTAAGGGTCACAGTGATGGTTGCGTTCTAAATCTCAGGGAGTTTGGAATAAGGCAATAAGAGATCAGGCGGGTGTCAATGGTGGCTTGGATCCTGCATGGCTATGACTGTACAAATCTGAGCTGGATGTCTGGTTGCAAGGTGCATAGGGAGGTTTGCAGTAGCCTGCTTTGAAGAAACATGAATAGCATAGCCATACTGCATTATAAGAGGAGTTCTGCATGGTGATGTTTTTTGTTTTGATCCGTGTGGAGCTGGATACAATGCATACTTCTAGGTGGGGATCTTTTCAGTGTGCTCAATCCTAAACATGCTTACAGCATTTAACACAGTTGGAGTTACTTTCCAAGTAAGCGTGCATATTGCCACTTAAGATGAAGCTTGGTTCATCATGGCACAGGCTAAAAGTTACTGATCTACATGATCAAACTAGTAATAACCATAAGCTTACACAGTTAATATGTCACTGTGAGTGGGTGTCAAAATGTGCCTTCTAACTTTTTAGTTAGGTCAGTATTTGCAAAAATACCCTTCCATTTCAAAATCATGAACTTCTGATTGGTAGCCTGTCTCCTTTTCTTCTTCTGTTATCAGTTCAAATGCACGCTGAGTATTTTTCAGACAACCTCTTTATATTAAGATACGAACACAGCGCATCAGGAGATAACAGTGTCACAAGCTGTCAGATGCTTTATCATGTGTCTCGCGATGCTCTGCACAAACCATCATTTCTCTCTGTAATAATTATGGTGTTAAGAGTCACTTGTGTTTGTGTACACTCTTTCAAGTTTCCCAACGTTTGGTTCTGTTATGCAAAAGACCACTTTAAACTTAGAAATGCCAATTTGCATTAATATTTTGGTTCCGTATAGCTAGCTGTTGCATCACAGAAAATTTTAAAAATGCATTATAATGAGCATTGGCAGGAAGCTGAAAAAATATGGTCTTCATTAAGCTCAATTGTATGAAATGCAGTAGTTTGTTGCCAGAAGTCATTAGGATAAAATGTAGTGCATTTTGAGGCCACTAGTATATCTCTCATCATAGAGAATGATGACCGTATGGAATTGTAAAGCTTCAGTGCTGTTCACTGCATAGTGTAATGCTATCTCGTCTCTCTCTAAGACCTGCATTCTGGTAGTCCATAGTACTGCTTTGAAATACGTTCTGCTGTTTGAACAAAGAAAAAAGCCCCCCCCCACACACACACTGAGCTTTCCTTAATATTTTCAGCATTGTTCTAATGAGTGTGATTTTGCATTTTAGAGTTTTGTACTTGATGTATATTACATAAATGACATTAACCTCAGATTTGGGACTAAAATAGTACACTGCCACTGGGCATGCAGGACAAATATTTAACCAATTAGTATATTAATGTATTTCGGAAATCTACAAATTAAATAAAAATTGTACACAAGTTCCTTCTTCAGAGCAGCTGGGATCTGTGTTAGGAAGCCCATAGTCGAGCATATATCAGTAATGGTGGGTGACCATAGTCAAGACTTTCTTATGAAATCAACAATTGCAGCCCATACCGATTCTGTCTTTTTCTGCCCCTTAGCCACCCTTAATTTTTGAGTTACGTTTTCCAAAGTGGCTGCTTCCCAGACTCCTTGGTTCCATTCACCCAAAAACTATCCCTTGAAATGTCATGCAGTTACAAGCTATTATATTCTATGCCACAGATAGCAAGCGTCCAAATCTTTTGAACAAAGTTAAGAGTGCCAGTTGGGGAGACCATTGGTCCGTTATGGTGCTCACTGCTTGAAAAACCTGAACCAAGAAGGCCTTCACCAGTGGGCAATTCTACTCTGTATGTACATATGTCCCCACTAAATGGGGACTTCTGCAGTGTAGGAAACTGTCCTTGTACGGTTGTTTCGTCAAACCAACTTGGGAAACTTTCAGCTTTATTCCAGATACTGTTTTAAATTTGAAAAGCACAATTAAATATTAGGTATATTAAACCAGTGCATTGATAATATGCCAAACAATTGATACTATTCCCCACAATTTACCTAAATTGCAGAATTGTACAATTTTCAATCGATTGACTATAAAAGATATAGACCAGCCTTCCCCCAGCTGGATGGGGCTGATGGGAATTGTAGTCCAAAACATCTGGAAGGCGAATGTTTGGGGAAGGTGGATACCTAATGAGGAGCTAAAATTCCTATATTACTGGTCAATTGAACATGGCTGAGTTTAAGTTCTTTAATCAAAATCCCTGTTACGGTCTTTTTCTCGTAACTAGCCACCATCTTGAATTAATTTGAAATCAGTTGTGTAAACAAGTTTAAAACTAGCCCTTTTATAAGAAGTCAGCAGGCTTGCGTAGCTGTGGTCTGTCTTTCACTCTGTTTCTCTCTCAAACTTCTGTAAGCGGAAATTCAAAGCCACAATAAATAAAAACAGTCCAATGCCCTGGAAAACATTAATTTTTAAAAGGAACATTGGATTAATAAATCAGAATACAGTTGCTGTCTTTACTCCATTTATTGTAAAACAACAACCCACCTTCATTGACAGTGTTTTGAACTTCATTATATATAGAATATTATTCGTAAAAAAAAGGTGATCTCAGTAATTGTAAAGACGTCTTTTAGTACCTCCCAGAGTCTGGCAAGACTGGACCGTATGGGCAGGGGTACCTTTACCTTTACCTTTAATGAATGAGCAAACCATACAACATTTGGTGCAAAGAAGAATTTGAATTATCCCCCTGCTATAGGAAATTTTGCTGCTATTGTCATTTTGATCTAGAATTATTTTCCTATGTTACATTATAATAAGACATATAGGGGCCCTTTGTCAACATGTCACAGACTGGAGTGCTTCTGTTTGGGGTTTTAGCCATTCCATCCCCTTATTCCGCCCCATTGCTTTTTCATCTTGCTCACCCCACTACATTTAGGCAGCATTCCATGACCAATAGTCTTTATTGGACTATTTGGTAGAAACCCCTTTTTGGGGAGGGATGGGGGGCAGGTACCCAAACCCAGTTATGTAAAAATATTGGATTACTCCATTGATTTCTAAGTGTCACTACGCTCCTAAAGGCAGTTCTCACTTCCATCCAAATATTGAGAGGTTTCTCTGCCTTTTTTATATCAGTGTGTGTCTCCCTCTGCCCCCATTTTCCAAGATGCTTCATTTCATTCCCCCCTCCCACTTAATAACAACTTTGCTTTCTGTATCTGGTTTTCCATGGCATTATATGGCCACAAGTAATTTTATTGTTAAATGTCATTGTTTTGTTTGGGCAAAGTCTATTTTTGAATCCTGGACATTGACTGTAGTAAAATAGGTTGATGGGTACTAGGAACATCAATGGCCAGTGTGGCTGCACAGGCAGGGCTGCATGGCTCTCCCATCTTCCCAACACCATATACTGCCGCCACTTACCGAGAGGGTGAGGGGTCAGGCAATGGGAGCTTGATGTTGTGCAGGTGCGGTGGTGGAGCTACTTTGACACTGAACCTGCAGTGCGCCCATAGAGATCCAAGCTTCTTTGCCTTGCCCCCCCCCCTTCTCTTTCAGCAGTCAAAAGCAACACACAGCATTGGGAAGACAAGAGAGCAATGCGTCAACACCTGTGCAGCCACACCGGAAGGGACCGCAAGGGTGATCTAGTGCAACTTCCTGCAATGCAGGAATCTTTTGTCAGCTTTTATGTATTCCATTCTTTTCTTTTCCCAAGACCCATTCCGTTTCCTTTCTTCTCCACTCATTCCTTTGGGAGTGTGAATGATGAGGCCAGTTATTGCTGTCACATACCCAAGTTGTGTTTGAGAATAAATGGCAAAGTAGAGGCATTGTGGACTTAATTTGTAAATGTACTTAATTTGCATATACTGTATACTAAAGGCAGTTGCTCCTTCTTGGGAAATCGTTTTTGGGAAAGCAAGCTTACTTACACACCTTCACATCTTTTTCAGATAGCAAAAATTCTCGCCGTGACCACTGTATGGAACGCTTCATCTATGATCTAAGAGAAGTCTAGGGAAATGTTCATCTGCATCCTTTGCACATCCAAGCCCTCTTTTTTGATTTGAATACCAACTTTTAATGAATCCAAATCTTAAACATAGCTGAAACCCTCCTGTTTTCTGTGGCTTAGTGTGAAAAGGGTTTAGATGAGTGAAAACGAATAATTCATGTGCTCATTAAAAAAAAAGTCTATCCCAACTAGGGATGGCCGAATCTGTCAATTTCAGCTGGAAAACTGCATTGCAAAATTCAGAGAGGTGTGAATTTAAAAGGATGGCTGTGTTTTGGTTCATGTATTGTTTGGGGAAGGGCAAAGCAGGTAGATTCACCTTTAAATGCAAACTGAATCTAATTCCTCCCCCATCCCTAATTCCTGTTTACATAGAAATGGGGGTTGGAGGTATGTGGTTGAAAATGGCAGCCCATGTCAGACTCCCTCCCTCTGTAGCATGTAATTCAGTTTATTTCATGCCCCAGTGCTGTTGTTCTGAGGGTCAGCCTTTTAGCAGCTGACACTATGGAGCAGGAGCAAGGCAAGGCAACATTTAGCATAATGATGCCAGGACACGAAGTAAGTTGGACAACACATCATGGAGAGAGGGGAGGACAGAACTTGACATGGGGGCTTCTGTTTTTAGCAGCAGCCCCCTTCTTTATTTTTGTACCATATAATTCCATCCGCAGAGAAAAACAGCAAAGGCAATGAAGAGTTTCCATCCATCGGTTTATTATTCTTAAACCCTCTCCTATCCTGTTGGCTCATGGCAACTTACAGCAATTTCATCAAACTCATATCTATCACAATAGGTTTTCGGTCACAAATGAATGAGATGGTATAGCAAAAGGAAAAGAAGATCAAGCCAGGATATGGTTAGGTTTTTTTCCAAATGTTCAAAAAGGAGCCATGTGAAAGAGAAACTTGTGAGTACAATGTAAGATGCTATGGGGTCAAGCTGAACCAAAACACCAAAGAAGGAGGGAATTATGCTGAATATCAGGAAATACTCCCTAGATGTTAGTACAATGAAGCAGACTGCCCAAAGGCATTGTCGAATTTCCTTTTCTGGAAGTTTTTCATCATGTATTAGATGAGTATCACACATGGCTTTAAGTGTGGGGAATCTGTCTTTTGCAATGGTCTGGCGTAGACAACGCCTGAGTCCTAAGATTCTAAGTGGTTAGATGCATTGATACATGGAATCCACATACTTCTAATAGACCAGCTGTGGTGTGTTTTGTTTTATCTACTTTACATAATATCCCAATTTAGCATATTGCCAGACTAAGGCACAAATGGTTTGGCCTAGAGCGCAATATTATTACATTTGCTGAAACTTTATTCCTAGCCTCCTTTCTATGCTGTGGTCAAAGGGTCGCATTCTGTGTTGCATTACCTTGCCGTTCAGGTCAAAATTAAATCCTTCAGCTCTCATTTAAACAAATGATTTGCATGTTTCCTATTTGCCTCTGCCTTGCTCAAGGCTTTTAATTGCAGGAGTGGCCTAAGAGGAAGTAGTGCTTGGCTGATGACACAAAAAGCTTTCCTTTTTCTGTTTTGAACTGATACCCTTTTAAACTTTTGATCCCGTTTATGAAGGACAGGATGCATTTCAAGGCCCAACTAACGAAAATTTTAAAAAATCACCTCTTGACATAGAGACAAATTGTTTATAGGCAATGTACCTCTCAGCCTTTTCTCGTGCTTTCTCCCAAAAGGACTGATTAGGATGTAATAATTGGGAATGATAGCGGGAGGAAGACAACAATTCCATTTAATTAAGATAATTTATTTTAGTTTAACTCAGTGATGTCCCTCATGAATAAGAGTAGATTTAGCAGATAGATTTATTAATGGGTACTGACATCTCCTCTGACATAAAAAGCAAACATTCCCCCCCCCCCTTGTAGTTTTATTGTGTCTTTGCACCTGAAGCTGCTGTCACCTATTTACCTTCCGTTGTGTAGTTTACATGAATTGCTTGAGAAGATTGTAGGTGCTAACTTTGACTAACTTCCAGGAATCTAATCAAGCAGCAGTAACCAGTAGCTGTCTGACATTACGTTGGCTTGGTTTGCACATTGTGCTAAGCCAAACCTTGGTTTAATGCAGGTGTCAAATGTGCAGGTTCCTGGAGTGATGAACCTGGCCACATTGCTTTGTCTCCAGACCAAGAACAAACATTGGTCACAGTCTCTCCAGATCAGGCTTCCTCAAACTCGGCCTTCCAGATGTTTTGAGAATACAATTCCCACCATCCCTTGACCACTGGTCCTGCTGACTAGGGATCATGGGAGTTGTAGACCAAAAATATCTGGAGGGCCGAGTTTGAGGAAGCCTGCTCCAGATTAACTATGAGCCCAGGTTCAGATGATATGCTAAGCCTAACCTTGGTTTAGCTCAGCAACAAAAAGAACTAGGGAGGAGCAAAGTCTATATCTGGGAGCCCACATGTTTGCATTAAGCCATAGTGTGACATGTGAACCAGGCACCTGTATTCCATGAATTATTCCAAAACACACACATTACCTTTCTTCTTTTTGTGTGTTCTTCCATTGTTCACATAATGATGGGGATGAAGTGTGCATCCACAGCTAAATTCACACATTACGTTTCTTAGAACATTTTAGTGTGGGTTTCCTCAACCAGTTTCATCACATGGAGATTTCCCCCCACCCACTTAGTCACCTAATGTCAACATCCGTAAAAGGATAAACTTATTGACATGTTAACATTAATAAAATTCTCAGGCCAGAATGTTGCAGCAGGACTTTTTTGTTATTATAATTATTTATTTGTATACCACCCTTCATCGAAGAATCACAGCTTGGTTTACAGTATAAAAACACAAAAATACATACAAACAAAACAATAACACCCCCCCACACACAGTTTAAAGGGCCACTCTGAGGACGCCATGCAACTCAGCCCATAGAGCATGTGCATGCAAAAATCATATTGGCATTAAAGTTGAAGAAACATTAAAAGAAACATTTCTATATAGGGCAGATACAATTAAAAGTCTACATAGGTACAATTAAATGTCTCAGCTGCCATATGGCACTTTGAAGCAATTCACGTATGTGAGACGGGTCTAGCAAAAGATACATTGATGTTTGTTGTAATAAATGTGGAAATGTGCGTTATGATAGCTGTGCCATAGCATCCTGAAGAATTTAATGATCTATCTAGGCTTGTTTAGTTCCATTGAAACTAATGGATTCAGTATGTCTACCTCCGAGTTGGATTTAGGCTAATAGTTGTTTGTTTTTTTGAAGACAAGAGAAGGCTGTTTTTACTGTGACCTAGTGTTAAGATACTTCCATATCTTAACCTTCTCTATGATTTTCCAGTTTCTCTGTTCTTGGATCAACATGTATAGTACCTCTGGATATCTCTCTTAGTTCCACACACTATCCAATCGCCTGACAAATTCAATTTTAGTGCCGTAAAATTACGATGCAAATAAAAATTTCATATGAAGCATTTTGAAGAAGTGTTCAGTAATTTATCCTACACATTCTGATTGCAGTCTGGATTTTTCCTTTTGTTTTATTGAGTGCTTCTGTGGGAAAGGTACATCTAGTATTTTATAGCTGGCACTCAATGCCATTATTTTAGTGATATTTCACACTATCTGAGCCAGAAAAATGCAACTCCTTTGATTTTAGATGAGTGTTGCAGATGATATATCAGAGAGGGAGATCGTGAATGACAGTGTTTGTAGTATGGGAAACAAGATTAGTAGGAATTTGCTGCGGGTGTTTCACAGAAATTGGTAAAATCTAATGAATGAAGTGTATATTTCTTGAGAGTTGCTTGATCACGCTGTACTAGGTAGGTAATGACCACAGTGACTGGGGAAAAATCCTCAAATTAAGGTTCGTTTCTTGCAGAGAAGTCATGGAAGATAATTTGGGCAGATGTCTTATGCCTTCTCTGCATTCATGTGTATTTGTAAACAGAATGTTGAAATTGAAAACACAAAATGGTTCTCAGTAAATCTGGCTAGGAGAAATTCCATATAGCTGAGAGGAAATGAAAGGAAAACACATGAATTGCTTCTCTTTCTTTTCTCTCCCTCTACTGGGAGCCCTTTTTAAAAAATGCTTGGGGACATACTAGCTTAAATTAAATGTGATTTAGAATTTACATATGGCAGCCACCCCTGAATTTCTGCCAAATGGCACCTTTGTTCTTTTTGTCGTCACTTTTATTTCTGTCTTCCATCATTTCTCCTTTGCACTTTAAAATAATAATAATAATAAAAATCCCCCATGCAAAAGCTGGTGCTGAATTTCCAAGCCCCTCCCGACTTCTATTGAAATAATGGGATTGTGGAATTACCATCCCCTTTGAGTATCAACCCTTACTGCTGCTTGCATGTCTTCCCTTTGTTCCTTCATTTTCTGCACATCATTTTCACCTTACATTTCCTTCTCATGCTTGACCTACCTTATTCCTGCCACATCTTGTGTACCTAACAGGGTTGTATCTTTACGTGAAACAGAATAACTCTTGAGAAACTGTTGATGTTTTACTGTTCCTTTGTAGGCCCTACTTATCCTCTGTCTTCCATTTCTTCAGTAACTTTCCTTCCACAATTCTTACAGGTTAAAGCCATATCTGAACCTACTTCTTTTTTAAAAAAAATATTTTCGGTAATCAATGCAATCTCCACCCCATCCCTTGACTGTACTTTAGATGCCATTTGAGTATGTAAGTGGCTAATAATAATAATAATAATAATAATAATAATAATAATAATAATTTATTATTTATACCCCACCCATCTGGCTGGGTCCCCCCAGCCACTCTGGGCGGCTTCCAACAAAACACTAAAATACAATAACCTATTAAACATTAAAAGCTTCCCTAAACAGGGCTGCCTTTAGATGTCTTCTAAAAGTTTGGTAGTTATTTTTCTCTTTGACATCTGGTGGGAGGGCGTTCCACAGGGCGGGCGCCACTACCGAGAAGGCCCTCTGCCTGGTTCCCTGTAGCTTGGCTTCTCGCAGCGAGGGAACCACCACAAGGTCCTCGGCGCTGGACCCCAGTGTCCAGGCAGAACGATGGAGGTGGAGACGCTCCTTCAGTGTCTCCACCTCCATTGATAATACCTTTAACGTGTGTGTGTGTGTGTGTGTGTGTGTGTGTGTGTGTGTAAACATCAGAGGTGCTCTACTTAAAGTTCTAGTCTTTGTCCTCTCCACTGAGACCCTAAACTTTAAATCCCTAAATGGGAAACGGCTGTATCTTTCGTCTAGTGCACTGATGGGGAGCCCTCTGAGTGTTGTAAACTGCCCTGACGCATTTTATGAATAGCAGCGTATAAATATTTGTTATAAATAAATTCCTGAAAAGTTGTTATATAGGAGGTGGAGCAAACATGTTCACTTTCACTCCTAATGGCCAGAAATGGTGAGGAAGCAGATTTTGGCTAAACTTCCTAACGGTAAGAGCTGTTCCAGAGTGGAACAGGCTGCCTGAGGAGGTGGTGAACTGTTTGATTCTTTAAAAGCAGCATAATTCTCTCTAGCCAACACTGCTTTTAAAGATGAAACTACAATTGGTTCAATATTTGATGGGGGCAAGCTCAACAGTTACATTACAGCTATTTTGTGCCTGTTATATTGGCTACCACTTTATTTCTGGACCCAGTTTGAAGTTCTGGTATTAACCATTAAAGCCCTAAACAATCTGGGATGGGGCTATTCAAAGGACTACCTGTGCCTGTATGAATGTATCCAAGACCACTGAGGTCCTGTCCTTTGACCTGTCATCAGTGAAGCTGTCATTGCTGGCACTAGAGACAGGGCCTTTTTAGTTGTGGCCCTACAGATGCTAGAATTCAGTTCCTCAGGAGCCCTGCCAAGACTGATTTCTGCCAGTCTTTAGATGTGAGGTGAATTTTGTTTTGTTTTTTTAATTCTTCAAGGCCAAATTAGATCGATCACCTTTGGGCTGGTTGTTTGCTTTGGCTGCTGTGTTTTATTCTTTATATTTTTGCAGGGTGCTTTTTTTAAAATCCAGTGTACTTGGCTTGGGGGATATGTATTCTGAAAGGTAGAATATCAATAAAATACAGTGGTGCCTCGCAAGACGAAATTAATCCGTTCCGTGAGGCTCTTCGTATAGCGGTTTTTTCATCTTGCGAAGCAAGCCCATTGACAGCTTAGCGGATTAGCGCTATTAGCGGTTTAGCAGCTTTTAGTGGATCAGCTGATAAGCGGCTTATCAGCGGATCAGCTGATAAGCGGCTTAGCGGCTTAGGAAAAGGGGGAAAAGGGGGGGGACCCGCAGGAACTCACAAGACATTTCGTCTTGCGAAGCAAGCCCATAGGGAAATTCATTTTGCGAAGCGCCTCCAAAATGGAAAACCCTTTCATCTAGCGGGTTTTCCGTCTTGCGAGGCGTTCGTCTTGCGGGGCACCACTGTAATATGCTATGGTGGTGGTCTCTTCCCCTCACCAAAAAAAGTGCAGCACTATCTTCGCTTTTCAATCACATGACTAGATCCAGGTTGTGATAAAATCCGGATGTTCTTTCTTGACTAAACCAGAGCTGATGAATCTGTTGCCCTCCAGATGTTCTTGGATTCCCAGTCCTTTTCATCACTGACCAACGGCTATGCTGGCTGGAGCTGTTGGGAGGTAGAGCCCATAGATTTCCAACCCCTGGTCTAAATCCAGATGCTTGTCCCTGTGATACCCCACATACCCCTTATCAAGATGTTGAGGGGAAGGTGACCATGTTCTCAGTTACTGGTATTGTATAGGAAATGCAATAATTGTATTGATTAAACATGGTATTAAGCCTTTTAAAGCTGGGTGTTTTTTAACAAAGGAAACTCAGTTTATAATATACCCATTTTAGAAAGCAGTGTTGGACAGGCAGATTTAATTAACACAGCGTATATCGGTCCAGCTGTCTGCAACGTGTAAGTGGTATGGAGTGTGGAATATGGTTTAGCACTATAGGAACGAGTTTCCTGAGCCTCAGGCTTACATGTCCCAACCTTCCGCCTCCTCCACTGGCAGGGCTGCAACAAGATTGGGAGCATCTGATTCCATTTTTAAATTAGCTCTTGTTCCCTGTTACATGTGAACTCAGGAATTGTAAACCATGGTTTGATCCTGGATGTTTCAAATAAGATGGTGTTCCCCAGAATTTGAACAGATCGGGAATCTCTACACAAGTGGAAGTGATCTCCCCCTAGCAGCTGTGCTGCTGCAGGTGGGGGGAGTGTGTGAGACTGAGGTTTGTTTCTGTGCAAAATTATGCTTTAACATCATGTCCAAAAGGCACCGGTGTTAGAAGAACACATAAACATCCTGTTTTCATCTGTGAACTATTAGAAGGTAGGCCACTGCAAACTCAGGTGCTTTTTTGTGTGGCGAGCAGTCCAATCTCACTTCTCACTATCATTCTGCCATTCAAATATTTCCCCCCACTCATGTTTGTTGTTAAATTCTCTGTAGTCTAGTGGTACCCAAACATTTTACAGTGTTAGCCTTCAATTATGTTCCATCTTGGCTCAGAACCTACTCCTGGATCAAGAAGATAGCTATCTATCTTGAGCATTTAAGGTCCCCAACCCTCATCTGCGGGTTGCCATCCAATTGGATTTTATTCTGATCCTGATCTGATTTGAGGATGTATTTTAATTGATTGTCTCATTTTATGTTAATGTATTATACATTTGATGTTAGCCGCTCTCAGCCCGGCTTTGGCTGGGGAGGGCAGGATATAAATAAAAATTTATTATTAGTATTATTATTATTACGCTTACATGCTTCTTTACGTCTTTGTGATACACCTAAAAATCTCAAGCAAGCTGTTGTTAGGTGCTGGACAACCATTTAGAAATTGTGGTATTAATGCAAATCCAGTTCTTTCTTTCATTATTTACTTTTTGATCTTGCTAATACTTCTGTCTTTTAAGCATATCCTTCATTTGTCAGATCCTTTTCTATCATCAAGCAGCTTCCAGCTGAATAACCCATGCAGGAAATTCCTTCTTCCAGTAACCATTGTTTTCCATTGCAATCGTTTTGTATTGCAGCATATGGAGAAACGTGCAGCCTCTGAGTTAAAAAAGAAGAGACTATGATAGTTGGGGGGAAATATAATGGTTGTTTGCTTTGTACAGGGTTTTGTACTAGCAGGAGTCTTGAAACCTGGTCTTGCGGAAAGAGTATTTTTTTCCAAATCTCCCTTGGGAGGTTGTGGATTGTCCTGCCTTGGAGGTTTTGAAAGAGGTTAGATGGCCCTCTGTCATGGATGCTTTAGCTGAGCTTCCTGCATTGCAGGGTGTTGGGACTAAATGACCCTTGGGGTCATTCCAACTCTACAATTCCAACTCTGCATAGAACTCTATGATTCTATGATCTGTTAACACCTATCACTTGGAGCCCTAAGTCAATCAAGGAGGTCACCCAAGTAATGTCTATAGGTCTAGCTAGCTAGCTCAAAATTGGCTGAGCTCTACATTTCCAGTGACTAAAAGTAGATAGGGTAGGTATAGAGACAGAGGACCCAAGAGTTGGTTTATTAGGCTTCAACTAACTCCGGCTTTGGAGCTAACTGCGACCATGGCTGATCTCATCTGTACTTTGTTTCCTTGCAGATGTGTTAATTGAAATACTGTAGTAGACACCATAAGATTCCAGAAATGAATTCTGGAAACTACACTGGCTAGGGTGCGGTGGAGTGGGGACAGAAATGTGAATAGGTGCTACCCAGGGCCTTCGGTGTGTGTTTGTGTGTGTTTTGTTATTGTTACTGTACTAAAATGAACGTTGCTGCATGGGGATGACATCATGTTGCATTTCTTTCTCTCTTTTAATTTAGTTGACCTTTTTTTAACATTGGGCGTTCACAAAATGTAGAATTTAGCTGCTCCATCTGGAAAATATTTTAAGTTTACTTGATCTGTGGAGTTAGGATATAATATACAGTGGGATAAGGGGGGGAAATCAAGACTACTAATGGTTAGGGTATGTTTAGAATCAGGCTGTTGTTTGTATAGAAGTGATTGGTGATGGAATTCGAACAAATAGTGAGGAGCAGATGGGTGGTGTGGTCTGCGTCTCAACATTTCACCTCGGAACGAGCTGTGGTTTAAAAAAACTAGCATTTCAACGGCAACTTTTGAATGTGCAGCAGTCTGCGCATATTTCTGCTTGATTGCATTGGTGTAAAATATATGGGAGCACAGTGGCTTGTAGTGTTTCTCATCCAAACAAGGGGAAACAGAATTTTCACATATATTACGCCGGGGTGGGGGGTGGGGAGAAATTGCTCTTTCCGCCAAGCAAACTTCTTTGTTTTAAAACACCAGTTCTCCAGCTGGCTTAGCCACGATGTTTGCTTGAAACAAGGACATCACTAAGGTTTTAGAATGAGCATTGCAACCATTCTCTTTGTAATGAATCCATTATGTTTTTTTTTTTTTTTAAAAAAAAGACTTCTTTTTTTAAAGTCTTTAACATTACAAATTTTGGGGGACTGGGAAGTGAGAAATAAATACCCATTATTATTATTATTATTATTATTATTATTATTATTATTATTATTATTAAAGTTGCCCATGCTTAGCGTAAGGCAATTGCAGGAGAACATGTTGCAATTAAAGAATTGGGGAGGGTGGGGAGGCATGTGAGACCAGAAAGCATCACAGCCGTTGTGATCGTTCTCACACCTGCATTCATTTTCTGCTGTGCTAAACAACCCTTTTCATTAACCCTGCGTGATCTTTAACCTCTTGTTATCCTCTAGGGTTCTGCCTTTGCCAATGAGGGTTTTTCTTTTTTTTTTCTTTTTTGGTCTTTCTGACTTACAGGTGGTTACCATAGCTATGTACACTTGTTTTCCATGGCGCACCGTGCACTTAGCAGCTCAGCGGGGCTTGCCGTTTCATACCTCTCACGGGTCTGGGGGTGGTTTGCATGTGTTTTTTCTGTTTCGTGGCTCATATGGTATCAATTACCATTTGATGGCAAAGCCAGGCCCTAGGCCTTTCGCATGTTTGTCCTGTGAGAAAGATCTGGAAGAGCCGACATCTGGCTTTGATTGTTGCAATTGCAGGTTGATAGAATAAACGCAGGGTGAGGTGGGTGGGTTTTCCTTCCGGCCCTTTCCACTCTGGGCTGGTAATGTGCTTCACTTGTGGTGCTGGTCTTTTCATCATCTTCCTCCCTCCCCCACCCCCCAAACAATCTCCCACCCCACATACCTCCCCTTCTCTCCCCCTCCCTCCTAAACTCCAAATCACCATCAGCAACATGTGGCCCAAATTAGGATTTTTTATTTTTTTTAAAAAAGCACCCTTCTGCTGGAAACCTGGAATGGATCAGTGCAGGAAATGGCGAATCTGCTCCTAACACATAGCAAAGTACAAACTGATTTTTCACTGCAAGTCAGGGAAATTTATCCCTACGACGGCAAAATAGTGTTTTCGTGGAAAAGTAGGAGGGAGAAGTGAAGAAGCTACCAAAATACATGTCTGCTTCCTTTCGGAAGGTTTGTGCAGGATCATGCTCTCTGCATAGTCGTTTGTTCGGGATAGGAGGAATCTTTCCATTTCTTTTTTAGCTGAAACAGTAAAGGTAAAAGGTAAAGGTACCCCTGCCCGTACGGGCCAGTCTTGACAGACTCTGGGGTTGTGCGCCCATCTCACTTAAGAGGCCAGGGGCCAGCGCTGTCCGGAGACACTTCCGGGTCACGTGGCCAGCGTGACATTGCTGCTCTGGCGAGCCAGAGCCGCACACGGAAACGCCGTTTACCTTCCCGCTGGTAAGCGGTCCCTATTTGTCTACTTGCACCCGGAGGTGCTTTCGAACTGCTAGGTTGGCAGGCGCTGGGACCGAGCAGCGGGAGCGCACCCCGCCGCAGGGATTCGAACCGCCGACCTTTCGATCGGCAAGTCCTAGGCGCTGAGGCTTTAACCCACAGCACCACCTGCGTCCCAGCTGAAACAGTAGGGTACCCAGAAAGAGTCTCATTACTGTTTCCCAGCAGGGGGGATGCATATGTAAGTATGCCTAGGGGAGGGCTAGCAGACGGGCACAAAGCAAGATCCTAAATGAGTAAATAGAAACTTTTGAATGGGAAGCACTTTGTTTGGCTTTCCAGCAGGTCTGCCTTGATTATGCTGCCAGCCTGACTTTTCTAGGAAATGCCACATTCCCATAAAGAGATGGACATGGCTCAGCTTGCTCCCTTGCCTGAAACTTCCCAAGGAAAATTAGGAATTTAGTCTATCTGAAAAAGGTTGGCAGCCTTCCTGTCCCCGTCTATATGCCAGTGTGCATCCCAGTTACTTCAGCAGAAGTTATCCATGTGGGCAGGATTGTAGCCTTAACTGGGAGGCTTGGGAGCCTCAATGGAGAAAGCATACCACAGCTTGCGGAAAAAATAGGGCATCAGAGTTAAAGCACAGGAAAGTCTCACAGGTCATTTTAACAACAGCACAGAGTCAATAGCCAGTTTTAAATATGAAGCTCTTGTGCCAAGGGTGCTTCTTAGCTAAAGCAATGCATGTGGCAGATAATTAAGTAGTTATTGTCAAAGAGAACACTTACAGTCGCTTATAATCTACGCGTACCAATCTAACGGCTAGGCAGCTATTCCCAGATCTGTGCTCTCGCAGCAGTTGCAGCAACAGGGGACCACTCCCCTCCACCAGTTTATGTACCTTCTCCTGATGGGCTGTGTGCGCATACCCAGAGACTACACCTTCACAGAAACTTCCTCTGCTTATCCCCTTTCATTTCCCTCCTGGATCTTGGAGATGGTGGTACAGGAAAGGGTGGGGAAGCACCTGGCCCTTCAGTTGCCTGACCTGCCTCTTCTTGCTCTTCTCTGACCCATACTGTGCTCCACCCTCCAGCTCCAAAGCTTCCCCCGCCTCTGATTCTTGCCTCCTGGCTGATACACGTCCCCACAAGCCACTGCCCCCCATCTCCTAAGTCAGATTCCAGCCCCCCTCCCCCCCGCCTCCAGTTCACACTCATCAGCGTCCTGCCAGTCCCTGACATCTTGTAATCCCATAGCCCAACCACTAGGTTCTAGTCTAGAATGCAGAGGAGAATTCTGCAAGAAATAGTAAAATAGCATGATGCATTTCCAAGGGTGGGTGCATTTCCTGCTTTGTATTACAATAAGTCTAGACTTTATCCTGGGAAATCCAAATGTGTTTGTATCTTAAGAATCTTTTGAACAGCCTTCTGCAATACATAGCTTGGAAGGTTGAAGCAGAACTTGTACATTTTCTAGCACACATAAAATAAAATTACGTTTCAACAAAGTTTGGGTGTTTTTTATTTATTTATTACAAATGGTCTGTTTTGCAGAATATTGTTCAGTTGAATGGCAAACACTTGAGTTTGCTTTGGAACTGTGTTGGGCCCATTGTAGTGGTTTAAGGCAAGCAGACCAGCATGGTCAAGAGATGGTCAGTAAAGATGAATAGAAGAAGGAAACCGGTCAAAGGAGAGGGCTAATTAGCTATGCAGATCACAACAGTTCTACCCTTTGAACACTGGGATTCCACATGCACCCTAGATATTCTCAGTAAAATATTTCAAGTATATCTTCTATAAGCATGTTGATATCTCCCTAGGATGGCCATGTGTCCTACTTTACAGAGGATAGTCCTCTACCTGAAGGGCTGTCCAGTCCCCTGCCTGGAATAAAGAGAGAGCCGTAAGAAGGGACCATGAAGTTGCCTTTCTGGACCTCAGACTGAGCAGGCAGGTGCATAGGTCACTTGATCAGAATCTTGTTCCTCACTCTGTTGAGATAATATTTCTAAATTTGAATCTATGCATATAGAGTGTCACATGGGGAGAGGTGGTCTTTATCCTTTCCCCTTGCCTTCTTGAATACTGTAGGCCAATTGCAGTCCTTCAACCCCCTCCATCTGGCACTCAGAACACTCCTCATGCTGTTCTCCCTATCCCCATGTGCCCCCTGAAATTGGCTTTGGGGGGCAGGTGAACCCCCAGAACAGCACAGCGGCAGGTGGGAGAGTGAGATTCCTCCTTCTAGTAAGCTGAAATTGTTGTGCAGAAAGACCCTTCATCTTAGCATAGCACTGACTTCTACCCTTCCTTTTTTTTTTACTCCCGAAATTGGCAGCAGTGGGGCCCATTATGCATGGTGGTGTTCTAAAATGTCACCCTGTTGAAAAAGTAACATGACGTACACAGTCTACTGTATGTCTCAGTTAAGGGACTTTTTCGTTGTAGGACTTAGCTAGGGTATATTTGATATTGTACTTTCAGATCTTTTCTGGAGTTGTTCCATGGTGGTTTTTTCTTTTCTTTTAAGTATTCTCAGGATGATTCAACAAAAAAGAAAAGAAAGAAAAGTATAGTCATTATTTCAGCTCACTGCATTCACTGTTAAATACTTTAACCCCCACCACCCAAAGTTAAAATTGTGACTAAAGCTGATCCTTATATACTTTAACCTGAGATTGTGTCCCCTTGAAGTCAGTGGACCTAATTTCTGCACAGACATAGAATTGGAAGGGACCCTGAGGATCATCCAGACCAGCCCTCTGCAAGGCAGGAGGCAGCTGTCCCATAGTATTGACAAGGCAGAGCTCATCTCAAGGCATCAAGACCTGAGTTCTTATGGCCCAATGACCACTGTAGGCCTGCAGCATATCTCTATCTAAGGTTTCTTACTTTTGTCAAGTTTATCTGATGTGAGGGTAGAATAACGAATTTGCAAAACCACATTTCTTGCAAATCTGTGTTCTGCGGTTTAATTCAATATCTCATTGTCCCTCATGAGCCTAGTAAATTCCCTAGCAAACTAGCTTTGATTTCACAAATACCTATGTAAGTGATAATGGCAACAAAGAAGATATAAAATACACTTCCTGGGTGTGTTTTGAGAGGCACCCATAATATATGTGCATATTAGTACTAAAAATTATATACAGTCATACCTCTTGTTACGTTTGCTTCAGATTAAATCTTTTCAGGTTGCGTCCCACGGCAACCAGGAAGTACTGGAAAGGGTTACTTCCGGGTTTCACTGCTCACACATGTGCAGACGCTCAAAATGATGTCACGCACATGCACAGAAGAGGCGAATTGCGACCCGCGCAGACGCGGGTTGCGTTCTGCTCATGTTGCGAATGGGGCTCTGGAACGGATCCCGTTCTCAGCCAGAGGTACCACTGTACTGTATGTGTTCCGAGTTTGTGCAGTTTTCAGGTTGCAGTTTGGACATTCATGGTGTTTTCCTTTGAGAGAATTTCAAAACGTGCTGTTAATTTTGCAATTACTGTGACCTGACAAATATGTTTCCACTAACCAGTAATCAAGAATTCATTAATTGTGCTGTATGATTGCTCATATTAATGAATATTTTGAGTTCATATCTGAATTGGGATTTGCATTTTGCTCATCTGAAAAATTTCAAAAGCATATTCTTGTTTAACTACTATTTACACAGCTATTTCTTTGAGGCATAATTTCAAATGAGCACTAGCATATGGAAGTAGGCAGGCAAGAAAATAACTTTAAGAACAGAGGCTGGAGCTGGAATGTACCAAAAGTGTAAATATGTGAAATCTTTTGTTTAGGAATCCTCAATCTATTTGAAAACGCAGGGTAATGAAAGGGAATGCAGATGTAATTTTGTGCGAAGAATTGTTCTGAACAATATTTACTAACCAAAGGGAATGAAGAGTAGAGCAAAATTCACATTGGGTGTGTTCAGGCATTAATATTAAACTATGGTTTAGCATTATGAGAATGGCCCAAGCCTCTTCTGTGCTCTTGCTTCATCCTCCTCTAGCACAGCCAATCGGACAAAAAGAGATACTTTGATTTCAGATTAACCGCAGTTTAGCATGTTAGCCAAACCCTACTGTTTAGCACATGGGTCGGCAAACTAAGGCCTGGGGGCTGGATCCAGCCCAATTGCCTTCTGGATCCGGCCCGCAGACGGTCCGGGGATCGCCACGTGGATTGGCGTGGGGATTCTGATCTTTCGGGCTGCACCATTCCCCCCACACACACACACACCGCGGTGGCGCCTCCTCCCTCCCTCCCTCCCTCCCTCCCTCCCTCCCTCCCTCCTGGCTTCTCCCTGCCCTGCCTAGAGGAGGAAGGGGGCTGGGCTTTGTTGAGCCACGGTTGGCTGAGCGCCATTTTAAGCAGCCCCTCTCCGGAGCCAGCCCTTTCGCTCTGCTCATTGTCCCGCCGCTGCCGCCAGCCCCTGCCACTCAAGGCACAGGAGCTGTGGTTGGCTGAGCGCCATTTAAAGCAGAGCCCCCCCTCTCCAGAGCCAGCCCTTTTGTGCTGTTTATCGTCCCTCCACCACCAGCCCCTCCCACCCGTAAGGCACAGGTAAGCAGCCACCGAGACTCGTCTGGTGCTGTGGAGAAGGGAGGGGAGAGTCGGGGTTTTTTTTGTTTCTGTTTTTTCAAAATATAGTCCAGCTCCCCACAAGGTCTGAGGAACAATGGACCGGCCCCCTGCGGAAAAAGTTTGCTGACCCCTGGTTTAGCAGGTTAACCAAAGATCACAGTGATTAAACTTAACTATGGTGGGGGGGGGGTCTTATGGAGCAACAATGTAAACTTATGTTTTGAAGTTAGCTTGTTTCCACTAACCATACATTACAGTTTATCTGGATTTGGATTACATAAAAATCTGAGGTTATTTATTTATTTTTTAAAGGGAAATGAAAGCTTGTGAAATACACAATTACAATGTAGGAGAAAGAGGGAGGATTGTTGGAGCCTGGGGAGAGGTTAGGTTTGTCCTCGTAATGCTAAACTATGGCTTACTTTAGTATTACGCCCAAACCACCCCACTTCAAATAAGTGCAAGGAAATCCTGGTGAATCAACATTATATATTTGAAGGAGAAACTGCAAATTAAAACTGGGATGAGAGAGGCAGTGATAACTTTGTCATAATCAAGCTGTCCCTAAAAGATGCCTCTCATTCAGACTTTCTAACACCATCATCTGCTTGAGCTTTAAATTTGCTCCATGTTCTGGCCTAGGCCCAATTTCAGACAATAGTCCCTTGGTCCATACATCACCATAGTGGGGGAATTGGCAGAAATCCAGACTGCCCAGGTCAGATCTGCACATCTGCTCAAATTTGCATTTCAATCCCGTTTTCCTCTTCATATGACTTTTAGATGCAAGCTAAATTGGATAGGTTTCATTAACAGAGGCCTTCCATGAAGACGGAACCCACAAAAATTGGAGCAAAGCAGCATTCGGTATCTGTGTGGGGATTATTCTGGAGTGTATGCTATACTACGCTACGGTTTACACAAGTCTGAAGACGAGGACTATATAACACTGCTCTCCTCCCCCCCCCCCCCACTGATCATTCAGTGGAGTCGGGGATATCTCAGGGCTGAAAGAAAACACGAGGAGCGAGCACATCGTTACAACAATCATCCTTTGTCCCATAAGCCATGGTTTAGTGGACTGTGATCATTATGTCTCAGCTCGGCCACGCTCTCTGTGGTAGACAGAGGCTCCATTGGAAAGAGAACCAGCAGCGTCTGCATACTCTTGTAACTATCCCCAAAATAGTTCAAATCAAATAAGTTATCTTTCAGGGCTTTGGGCTTTTTGCCCATTGGAAGCAATTGGTTGCCAGTTAGCCTCTGGGCCTGATTCAAGGTGTTTAAAGCCCTAAATGATCTAGGTCCTAAATATCTGAAATACTGAAAGGACCCCCTTTGTTTATTAAGAGGGGGCGGGCGGGGGGGGGAGTGGTCCTTTGTAGTTCCAGCCTCCACATGGGGAAGCAGCCTGGAGGAGGGCATTCTCTGTGGCAGCCCCTAAGCTGTGCAACTTCACTATATAGTTCGCATCAAATGCTGAAAATGTACCTCTTTACCCTGGCCTGGGACACCTGAGATGCATATTTTTTGTAACCCGGTCTATTCGTGTCATTGCAATTTGTTTTAAACTGTTTTAAATGTATTTTAAATTGTTGCGATGGGTCCTGGGACTTAGGGTGAGTAATACAACATTTTTTAAAAAATGTATTTAAAAAAAAAATTTAAAAGTTTGAATATGGCTTAAGGCAGGGATGGGCAACTTGCAGTGCTAGAAAACATGAGATTAATTCCAAAAGCCCTGGGCATGTGATCAGGTCAGACCTGTGGTAAAAGTAATCTATCCCCTTCCCTGCCAGCCCTCGGGGGGGGGGGGGGTGTGCCAGGAGTGAGGAAAGATAAGGCAGCGAAATAGGAACAAAAGGGTTGGCCTCATCTACTTTGGACTCTCTGCACCCAGTGCTGATTTTAGCCCCAGCACCAGTCAGCATGCAGCCCCATTACATCATAACCCCAAGGGAATGTTGACCTCAAAAGAAAAGGAGAAGGAAAAAGACTGTCTGCCCTTGGCTCAAAGAGTGCTTTTCATGCAACACAAGTAAACCAGCAGCATGCTGATCTGCATTGCGACTTAATCTGGTGGCGACCTGTGTGAGTCTTGTGAGCAGCTTAATTAACTTGTTCACACAACCAATCCTACATGTCATTTCCCAACTTTGCAAACAGTTGTAATGCTGTACACCTGTGTTCCCAGTTAGCTAAGCACTGTAGATCCCATTTTTCAAAAGCCAAGCCCTGGACCCTCTACTTTTGAAAATGTTGATGTCTTTGTGGTAGTTTTTGTTATGTGAATGGTTCCCCCATGCCCTCCCAATGTGTCCCAGCGCAAAACCAGGCTGCGAGTTGCATGACCCATGCAAGAGCACGGCACCCAAAACCACATATTTTTTGGCACTGTGACCTCGCACAAGACACACGTCCAGCTGTGATTTCATGGGCTTTGGGGCTCTGTGCTCTCACAGAAAAACACAGCCCCCCCAAATGGGATGTTCCAGATAGTTGACGGTTATATGCCACACACACCCTGGGTGGGTTATGGAGACTCCCTGGGGTCTGCGGACCACCAGTTGGGAACTACTGCTGTATACAATATACAGTCACACCTCGGGTTACAGACACTTCAAGTTGTGCACCGCACCAAACCCGGAAGTACCGGAACTGGTTACTTCCGGGTTTCGCTGCTTGCGCAGAAGTGCCGAATCGCGACCCGTGCACGCGCACATGCCGCACTGCGGATTGTGAACACTGCAGGTTTCGAACGTGCTTCCTGCACGGATCATGTTCACCACCCGAGCGTCCACTGTACTGGTTCACATGCAACGCTGGTTCACATGTAAGCTATGGCTGAACAAGAGGAGATTGCAGCCGCTATGCTCCTCCCCTGGCCCTGCTGCTTCTGTGAGCTAAGCCATGGTTTGACTTAGCTTGTTGCTCCAACATGGGCTTATGGTTCGTCTGGTACAAGACAAACCAGATGCCTCAGACAACATGCTGAGTCAATCCATGGATTAGCTCACAGCAGCAGCAGGTCCAAGGGAGCAGCAATGAGGCATCAATTTCCTCTTTGGGAACCCTCATGCTGATGTGTTCTCACTGAACCATGTTTTGGCTTAGTATTACATGTGAACCAGCTCAATATCAGCAGTTCTAAAATGATCAAACCATGAAGCAAAAACATGAATGGCAGGAGAAAGCATAAAATTGGTTTTCTGGCATCACAGTCCAGGACAGAATGAAGTACATCAGTGGGTTTAAGCATGCTTAATCTGTGTTGGTTTTGTAGCCTTTGTTCTCTAGGGATGGGGAAGCTGCATCTAGATCAGGGTTTCCCAAACTTAGGTCTCCAGCTGTTTTTGGACTACAGTTCCCATCATCCCTAGCTAGCAAGACTAGTGGTCAGGGATGATGGAAATTTTAGTCAAAAAACAGCTGGAGACCCAAGTTTGGGAAACCCTGGTCTTAGAGCATGAGAAGGTGGACATTACTAAGACCCTAAGTGATCTTTTCCCTCTGCCTTGTCGCTGGATATTGCAGTTGCTGGGGTGTTTTAAGTTCAGTTTCAATTTTGAGCATTTTATTAGGCTTTGTTGTTTTGTACACCACTGTGTGCACCATGCTGGAAAGGTGGCAGGAGTGTGCATCCTCCGCATCGTAAACAGTTGTCAGGTACATGCCTCCAGTCTGAGCTGGAGCAAACCCACGGCAGCTGCAGCCATTAGAAGCAATGGGCTGATGTTGCAGCACTCATGTGCCAAGTACTCCCAAGCCATTGAAATTGGACTGCTATCTGCAAAAGTGTGTCCTGGGTGGTTGCAGTGGTGCAAGTTGGGACCCATTCTTCTGCTCACTAAGGACTCATCCATTTTACACTTCCTGGATATGGAGGAAACTACAGTTTCTTGCTTATTCAGATGCTGCCTTGCCTGCCTGTTCCTGGAAAGGTAGAATAGGGATGGGGCTTGAGAAGGCACAAAAAGGAAGGAAGGAAGACCATAAACGGAAGCCGGAAGTGGACAAGGACACACTACAAAGAATATAGAGGGAGTAACCTGTTGAAACATTATAGGTTAGCTTGTGATTTGGAGAGAAACTGGAAGTGACACTGAACAGGTAGCCTTGCCACCATGGATGCTGAGAGGTCTGTTCCAATGCTTGGGCCAATTCAGGCCTTGGGATTGTAGAAATGATTGAGGAGGGTGTAGAAGTCATCTTTCATGTCCCCCACCCTCCGCCGTCTCAGATTACTGGATCGTATCAGCTGCTGGGCTAGAACAATGCACAGTGCAATGATGTAACCTCATGCATTTTGTTTACCATGACATTGCAAGGCGGTGGGAGCAAACAGCCACGAAGCAGTGGCAGCTCTGTCTCTCTCACAGTACTAGCTTAACCCATCAGGCTACAATCCTAGGGGCATTACAGGTGAACAAACCCCAATGAATTCACTGGGACTTGCTTCCAGGAAAATAAGCATAGGATCTGGGAATGCACAAGATACAAAGCTAAGGAGTATGGGAACAGATATGACAGTTAAGAGGCTTATGCAGTTTTTTAAAATGCAAGAAATGCTATTTCTCCCTATACTTAAACATGTACTGTAGTTTGCCAACCCAAATGATCATGCTGCTTTTCAGCTGGTTGTGGGTGGGTCTTTTTGGCCGGGGGGGGGCGGATTTCTAATTCTTCAACAAAGATTTAAAACAAACTAGGTATTTATAACCAGCAAAATGTAAATTTACTGTAGCATTATCTCTAAAGAATATGGTTCAAACTTTACCTAATGTATCACTCCCAAGAAATCTGATTCATTGGCGTTGCTGTCCCTTATGTTTTTCTTGAACAAATAGAAGCAAGCTTTCCTAGTACATATAGTTTCACCAGACCAATGTTTATGCTTTTGGGTTATTTGTGCTTTTGTAACTATTTGGAAGTTTGAGAAACATTGAAATAAAATAGTGTTGGGTTTGGGGGCATTGATCTATTGAGGCATTTTGAATTGAGCGCCCCTTTAATACTGAGAATTCTGTTATGGGTAGGTAGACAGTTAAAAACTTATAGGAACTTTTGCTGTGTCTTGGGTTGCTTAAGCCAGCTTGTTTAAACTAACCAGAGTTTGTGATAAACCACGATCATTCATCCAGAAAACCAAGGTTCATGGAAAATGAAAGTAACAGCTGTTGAATGCACACAAATCTGAGGATCATGGAACCTTCGTCCTGCTAAGGCATGTTTCACTAAACCAGGCATAGGCAAACTCGGCCCTCCAGCTGTTTTGGGACTACAACTCCCATCATCCCTAGCTAACAGGACCAGTGGTCAGGGATGATGGGAGTTGTAGTCCCAAAACATCTGGAGGGCCGAGTTTGCCTATGCCTGCACTAAACCATGGTTTAGCATGCTAGACCATGACTAATGCTTAATTGTTCTACTGCTTCATATTCCCCATCACATAATAAAGCAAGTACACCAACGAGAGAGCGAGCAACCATCCCCTCCAGAAAAACAGATGGGAGAGTATCCTTTCCAAATGAGCCACTTCCATATCCTTGATTGACGTAATTTCAAAATCTAGAGAATCTGGTTGACCTAGCTCAGCATTGTGGTTCCCTAGGCCCATCTGTAGATTAGCTGGATGCATAT
Organism: Podarcis cretensis; assembly: GCF_951804945.1. Lineage (NCBI taxonomy): Eukaryota > Metazoa > Chordata > Lepidosauria > Squamata > Lacertidae > Podarcis > Podarcis cretensis. Next base: position 52,923,229 of record NC_137180.1, read on the forward strand.
CTATGCAAAAGTGCAACTCTATTCAGGTGTTTTAATCCATCACTCGATGAGGGAGAGAGTAGGAGAGTATGCTAGCCCTTCCTGTCCCCAGATAACTTCTGAAACAAGCAATCTTTCTGTTCATGCGAGCTTCCTAATACAGATTAGGACAAGCCTTCTCCCAAGGGAAGCCCATGCTGCTGCAAATAGGCCACTGCATTTATTTGCCTCAAAACATCTGGAGGGTGATGGGAACTGTGGAGCTAGCACAGCCATTCCCACTCTCCTTTACACAATCCTAATTTTACAAGGAGTAGAACATGCAACCAGGGCTAAGGTGCCACTAGGTGTAATAGGGTTTACTGCCAGGTAAGTGTGTGCAGGATTGCAAATGCCATCCTACTGGAGGAAAGCAAAAAAATAAAACTTATATTTGCAGCAAGCCTTGGCTGTCCAGCTAATCCCAAATAAAAATGTTTGGTGTGATTTTAAACTGCATCTAGGGGATCTGGGTTCGGTTCAGGGAATTTCGTTGGCACTAGGGCTGTCCTCCACTCACCATATGCTATTGCATCCATAAATAGTAATTATAATAGTAGCGTTTCTAGTTCTAAAAAAAAGCTGAATTGGCCTCTGGGCTCATGTACATAATAAAATTGCTTAATAAATAATTAACAAAACATAATGGATAAAACATTAAAAATGACATCACCAACTTCTGTCAGCCGACACCAACTACCCCTGGTCTTGATGTGATTACTCTTTCTGAAGGAAAGAGTTATTTCGTATAATATATCATATATATTTTTACTTTTTAAAAAAGAAATTTTATAAGGCATTTTTCTACGACAACAGCACACAAGGTAATGCCAGTTCCTTGTGCCATATGATATCCTATGAAAATTACAGTGCATGCTGGGAAAATCTCCCTGTAAGAGAGTTTACACTGAGGTGCAGCTCTTTATTTACTAGATTTCGGCAAAATAACGATTCATTAATCTTCACTGTTATTGTCAGGATTTGACTTCTAGCTTCAGGCATTCATTCTTGGAGGGAAATTGCCATGTTTTGTAACATACCTCCCCCCTCCCCTTCTCTACCATTTCTGATTGCTGTTGCATTGTATTGGTGAAATTTCGTTCCTTTTGCCATGGCGTGTGAATGTTAGAGTAGGCTCCCTGCCAGTTTTGTGATCTGCTGCCTGCTTCAAAATGGAGGCAGGAAGGTATCCATTTTCATCGAGATGATGGGGATGTTTTGGTCTTCCTGACCATCTGGAGTAGAGAGGTCTTTAAAAAGTAGGAACATATATATATTAAATATACAGATATCTGCATATATTAAAGTTGAATAAAATGCAAAAATAAAAATGCTGTCCATTAAACTGCATTTTTTTAAAAAATAATGGCAACAAAATCTGGGCATTTAATAAAAAATTTTAAAATGATATCTGCTTAAATCAAATCAAAGCAAGAAAATGAATAAGATTGTTTTTATTCCTTGTGAAGAGATGGCTAGAAAAACCTTTGTTGTATTAGTAAGCAAATGTTAAGTAAATTAGGTTTTTGGCATACTTGCTAAGTTTATTGCGCAGCCAAATGCTCTAAGTACTAAAAAGCAGGGTTTTTCCCCTAAAGTGCACGCATGCTGTCTTGGTGGTCTTGTGCCTATCCCAATTTTTAATGGTTCTTTTAAGTTTCTCAGCAAAGACCAAAGATCATAGGAGTTTAGCATCCCAGGATATGCTTGGTACTGCTTTCTCAATTTCATTTTTCAGTCATGGGAACAAAGGGCTGATTTCCTAACTTCTCCCATTGTTCCTCTTCTAATGTATGAAATCTGCATATTTCCACACAATATAGCACTTTCAATGGTTTTGTAAAATTATGTTAAACTCCATGATATCACAGTTCCACCGTGCATATGTTGGGCAGGGAGCTTGCAGCCAGGCAGACGTGGCAGATATCACTCATTTCAGCAGTGGGTTTCTTTTCTATGTTTACCCCACTTCAGAGACTCAAACCCCTTTAGTGATGCCACAGAGTGTACCCCACACTCTGGAGTACAGTCTGCCTACACATCTGCATATGCTGAAACACGCACACACACACACCAGATTTCTGTTTCTATTTTGTGGCTCCCGCAACTCCCTCTCATATTTTTCCTCTGAGTTTTGTAAGAAAGTCAGGAAGCTGCCCTTAACAAATGCCCTATGCGGGTCAGCCATGCCAGTCAGGGGTTGCATTCTCTCTCAGATGATAAATATGTGATTTGGTTGAAGCGCAAGTGCTAAGAGCTCCACTCATGAGATGGAGCTTCTTCCTCCCATAAAATCATGGAATTGTAGAGTTGGAAGGAACCTCAAGGAACATCTAGTCCAGGCATCCAGATGTTTTGGCCTACAACTCCCATGATCCCTAGCTAACAGGACCAGTGGTCAGGGGATGATGGGAATTGTAGTCCAAAACATCTGGAGGGCTGCAGGTTGGGGGTGCCTGATCTAGTTCAACCCCCTGCAATGCAGGAATTTGCAGTTGTGCAGTACAGGGATCGAACCTGCGACCTTAGCACTATCAGCACCACTCTCTAACCAACTGAGTTCCCGTCTGCATAATTCATGCTTAGCGGGATAGGATGGGGCAGAGCATAGAGATCTCCAGGGATGAGGAAGCAATCAAGAGAGATTTGAGGGCACACCTAGAACAGGTTGAAGTCCTTTAGTGTAATGCAAGGCATCTTCATATCCAACCCATGCCTGGGTTGTACTGTTCTGACTGCTCACACGATTGAATGATCCCCTGACTATATGAAATCTCCATAGAGCAAACCAGATACCGGGGAGAAGGGTAACCTAACCTAACCTTTTCTCCAGCATGTTAATTTTTCAGCAATGTGAGATCCCACCTGTACAGCCCAAACTCTAGTTTGCCACCTTAGTGTGAACCAGGCCTAAAACATTCTCTATTACAAATAAATAGCTATGGTGTTTTTTTCCTATTTCAGTTTTAAAGAAAGCACGGAGTCTAACGTTATGAAGTGGATTGTGCTGAATAAAGAATAGGGATAAAAATCCCATTTTTAACCCCCTTGTTTCAAGTGCAGTCATTCTTGGTGGAATACTAAAGGCAATTCTTTTCTCCTCTTTTTCCACCGTAGGTTTATGCCCCTTCTGCAAGCACTGCCGACTACAATCGGGATTCACCAGGCTATCCATCCTCAAAACCAGCAGCCAGCACTTTTCCTAGTTCCTTCTTCATGCAAGGTAAGGTGATGCTGTTGATGGGATTTTGCTGTGCATGCATTTTGAGAACCAGTAGGAAATGGGTCAAAAACAGCAGTCAGCTTACTAGGTGGGGTTCCCTTTCAAACTCATATGAGCAGTGTTGGTTGCCAATTCGTTTCCAAGCCCAGTTCAAGGTGATCACATTACTGTTTAAAATCCTAAACGACTTAGCCCTGAAATATTGTTGAAAGTCCTGGTTCTCCTTTTGAATACTGCAGGTCACTCATGCCTTTGATATTCCTCAGTTTTGAGGTTTAAATGTCATGTACCCTAAGGCAAACTTGAACAGTTAGGCTTATGTCCTAAAATTAAAGCATTAAACTTCATGCACATTTTAGAAATTAATAAAGCTGAATAGCTTGCCTATTTGCTCCCTTTGTTATGTTTCTACAAAGTTATTCAGCCTCCCCTGTTGCTTTGAGAGATGACAGGACAACATGCTAGGCATGTATACATTTTCATTCATTTCAGCCCTACCTTTTTATTCACACTGGCATGTAATAACCTAAACAACCATATAAACAATGCAAAATATTATTGTTGTTTAGTTTGTCACTTGCCATAACCAAAGTAAAATGCAAGAACGAAATATACGTAGTGAACATATCCATTAAAACAATACTGCACACTAAAAGTGTTTATCCACAATAATCAGTTATAAAGCAAGAAAATCCTTACTCGCCCAGCAGTGGGATTAACATCTATAATAACTGCAAAACCAGAATGGTATTATTGCCCAAATGCGCAAATAAAAGAATGCACACGCATTAGAAACGTAAGCGTTAAGAGACAGCAGTTTCCAAAGATGGATGGAGCAATCCAAACTCAGCCTCAGTGACAATTGGAACTAGCACCTGCCAATCAGGGCAGAAGGTGGAGGTGGATTTTTAATATGCCAGCTCCAGCAGATCCATCGCTAGCCCTGCTTCTCTCCGCACGCCCCCCCCCCCGGTGATACTTCCTCTTTCAGAGCCCTACACTGACCACCAGTGGCAGGATTCCAACTTCATGACAGCTCCCACCTTCAGTGGGCACAGCAGAGGCACCTGCAGTAGCACTTCTGCTGGCAGAGCCTGGCAGTGGGCCACCTCTTCTAAATCCTAATCTCTAGCACGGATTAGGATTTAGGATTGTTCCCTACAGCTGCATAAAAGCAGTTAGAATTGCCCATCAAATGCCTGTCTGGATACATTTTTTCCACGGGCCCATCTACAAGCAGAAAGAGCCTGTAATATTTTCCCAGAGAGGGCGTTCCAAAGGTGTGATGCCTCCACAGAAAAGGCCCCGCCTCCAGGGCTCTTCTGTTATACTTCCATCCAAAGATTGGTAAAGGTGGTCAAAATATGTCCTCTGCTCATTCGTATGTTAACTTTTGTCTGGCTTTTTTTATAAATTAAAAAAATGAAACATGTACAATATTCACTTTATTGAATAAATGTCATGGAAACGCTCCAGTTCACCATGTGAATAGTGCCTGAATATGGAGGAATTCCATTTTTTACATGTTTTTATATTGTTTAGATATGTAATTTTAGATGCTTTAATTATAGTGTGGATGGTATTTATGATGTTGTGTGACTCCTTTGGGAGGAAGGGTCACATAGAAATTTTAATAACACCCTATTTTAAGCTCCTCTTTTACCCTAGCAAAAATGTGTAACAATATAGGTCGTAGGTATTTAGGATTTAGATAAAGATAGCACAACAAACTATAGGAAAGTCTTTGCACATAAGACCTGTGACTAATTGGTGGTGATTCAAGAGATGTCATTTACTTTTCTCTGGAGCAAACTTTTTTTTTTAATCATGAGCACATACTTATATAAAATTAGTGTAGCCCTTGGGAAGCAAAAGGGTGATACATAGCTCTTCCCATTTGCGATTGCTATCTTTTAACGTAAACTGCTACCCAACGCAGCAGAGCATTAGGTGTGCACCAGACCTTATTAGAATGCTAATTTTAACATTTACTGGAAACACAACACCAGAATGTTAGGTAACCAAGCCTTCAGAGAAGCCTATTTTTCTTTTCTGTCTTACAGACGGTCATCACAGCAGTGATCCGTGGAGCTCCTCCAGTGGGATGAATCAGCCTGGTTATGGCGGAATGCTGGGCAATTCTTCTCATATTCCACAGTCCAGTAGCTATTGCAGTCTTCATCCTCATGACCGCTTGGTAAGCCTATGAGTGGATTTCAACATCACGCTATAACGTATGTTCCATCTGCGCAAACATTTCATTTTGTCAGATGGAATGCTCCACACTCTCCTCCCCCCACATGCTGATTTGTTTGTTTGGGGGGGGGCGTTGATCTCCCAACTCCCTTCCGCTTGCCAATATTGAGGGCCATTTCAGAGAGGAACAGAGGAAAGCCCTGTTGCACGAGCATCATTCTTTGTGCATGTGTGAGAGTGCTGTTCTGAAAATGGCATCTTCTACTACTTTTTTTTTAAAAAAAACCCAACAACATTCATTTGAAAATTAGAAAGGAAAGAAAATGTTGGTAACATTTTCATGGAAGACATGCAGGGCTTTTGTTGTGCTCATGCTATTTCTGAGGTGGGCGAGGGGGTTTGAGAATGTCTTTTTTCCCTGTTCTACAAACTATCATGCAAGTGGTCATCATTCTGTAGCCTTTCAAGTTGTCTACACTTCCTGAAAACTCCATGATGCCCTGAAATGTGTTTCCCTGTAAGTGCAGAAAGGAGAAGAACTTTATTTTTAACACAATTAAGCCTTTTTTCTTTTCTTTTTACTTATAAAGTAGCGTGGTTTTTTAAATTTTTTTTTGGTAAAGGTAAAAGGAAGGGCTTCCCTAAAAAATTAAATCAATAAGTGCACTAATCTTAGGCCCTCAGTAGTCAGTCTTGTCAGCTTCCCATGCTTCAGTTAAAGCCCGGGAGAAGACAGCAAGAGGTAACTCCTCCCACAGGGCTTTTTCAGATCAGGAAGTGTGGGCAGCTAGGGAGGCTGCAAAACACTGGAGAAAGGTATAACAGAAAGAAAAAACACAAACCCCAGCCTCAGCCACCCTACAACGATAAGGTAAGCTCAAATCACACTCACAGGAGTTCTGAAGAATTTCTGAAGCACCCTGCAAATGAAACAGCCTCTTTCATTGTAGGAAGAAAACTTTTCATTAGCTGGGCGGGGGGGAGTTTCAGTTCAGCGCTGGTACAATTGTGCGACACAAATATAGAAGATACCTTTTTAAAGAATTGGCACACGTACCCAGTAGGAGAGAGCATGTTAGGGCGGTGATGCTCACCTGGGAGGGAGAGGGGCAAGGCGGTGAGGAGGTTGGCGGTGAGGGGGTTGGCGCATTGCAAAAGTGCCAGCAGGAGTGCCAGATTGGTTCTGCTGGTGCATTTGCACTGCGCCAGCTTCCCTGCCGTCTACCCCTCCCCATCTTCTTCCTGGTAAGCAACAGAGACTCAGCTGTTGTGAGGTCAGGTGAACATGACGCCACCACGCCATGTACTACTGCACATCCCCATGCAATGGAAAGGCCTGTCCTGTGCATTCCTTTGCTAATTTTATTTTTATTTCCAGTGGGGATTTTTAAAAAGAAATAAGAAGTTTGGTGCCCCGGTAGCTCCTGAAAGGGAAAGGGGGCTATTAGTAGGGTTTGTAGATAAAAAAGTAATAAATAGCATGGGGGGAGGCTGTTTATAAATAGAACAAATAAACTTTCATTCTCTGTGCTATCATAGCCATCTAACTTCCTTCAAGGCAAAAGAGCTTATAATTGCATACTGAGAAGGAGTGTTGTTGGAAACTGGTGCCAGTTTGAGCTGGTGTGTGTGTTTTTGCACACTACTTTTAACAGTAAAGATCATTCATTCATTCATCTGGAGCATTTGTGCCCCACTCTTCAGTCAACAGGCTCCCAGAGTGGCTTACATGCAGTCAATTAAAACAAATCAGTCCCTGCCTGCAGGCTTACAATCTAAAACAACAACACACAAGGGAGAAGGGACAGGGAGGGAAGACGAAAAAATCAAACTCAGGCACCTGTACTTAAACAGTTCTTCTTATAATGAACAGCTGGCACAATTCAGGGGTAGGAAGTACCTGATACAGCTGGTCTTTTGGCAGAGCTGATGGAATGAGCCCTGCTTCCCATCTCCCCCACTGAGGCAGCCTGATGGTATGGCTGTTCCCAGGTGACAAGTGAGAGAGAAGAGGCCTGATGGAGCTGGTCTGTCACAGCAGAGCAGATCCATGAGTGGGAGAAGGAGCCAGGGGGCAGAATCTTCCTGGAAAATCCATGCAGATCTTCCAATTTCCAGCATAACAACTTAATAAATCTGTTAAGCCAGGTACAGTCATACCTCGGGTTGAAGTAGATTCGGGTTGAGCATTTTCGGGATGCGCTCCGCGGCGACCTGGAAGTAATGGAGCACATTACTTCTGGGTTTTGCCGCATGCGCAGATGCTCAAAATGACGTCACACGCGGAAGCGGTGAATCGTGGTCCACGCAGACGCGGGTTGCGTTCGCTTCAGGATGCAAACGGGGCTCCGGAATGGATCCCATTCGCATCCAGAGGTACCACTGTATCAACGTTTTGAGAACCCAGGACTCGCTTTTAACCTGTAAACATGCATTGGGGGACCCATTTCTAAATCCTTTACATTTGCATGGTGGTAGTGTGCCTGTTGCAACTCACCTTGGATCAGGCCACGACCCACCAGTTGAAGACCAGTGTGTTAAGCTACGCAAGAGAAGAAAGAAGAAAAACACTCTATAGGAATCAACCTACGTTTTGCACACAACTTCTTTTTGACATTCCTCAACTGTGGTCGGCAGAAACAGGTTGCTGGGTGGGGCGAAGCCATTGCACTAGGTCCTTGGAAGCTGCGTCTCTGTTCCTTACTGAGAGGGGAGGTGGCAGGGAGGTAGGCATGGTGCAGGTGCACTAGCAGGAGACGCAAAGTGGCTCAGCTGGTGCATTAACACTATGTAACCCTCCTACCAGGAAACCAGTGTATCAGCTCTAACCCAGCTAGAGCCAACCTGGTGCCCTTCAGATATTTTGGACTACAACTACCATCAGCCCCAGGCTAGCACTGGGAGCTGTAGTCCAAAACATCTGGAAGGCACTAGGTTGGGGAAGGCTGCCCTAACACAATGCTAAATCATCCTTGCAAATTGTGAACATGATGCAGCTGAAATTTAACCCCCTTTTATATCCCACTGGTTCACTGGGGCTGAAATCCCAGAAGCATTGACGAGGCAACAAACTCTACTGAGCATAGTGGATCTTGCTCCCAAGTAAACATGGATTGGATTGGATTGCACTGCACTGCACAAGAGTTAGGTGCATGCTTAATTCTCTTCCACCAAATTCAACAGGACTTGAAAGTGCTTTGACAAATAGGTTTGAGTTTAGCTGGATCACACATCATTTAAATTTGTTGCAAGTCATGGGCATATATCTTTGTTGATGTCTCTTAGAGTTTATTTTTATATTGCGGCTTTGAGCATGCAACCACCTTGGGATACAGCGGAATAGAAATAAATATTTGTAAACATCTCATGTCTTCAAAATGGAACATGACAAACATTTCTATTGTTTATGCTGCCCATCTGTTGTATATGGGATAAGAGTAGTCTCTGGGATGTGAGGCTACAAAAGCCCATATATTTATATGTTCTAGTCCTCTGCATACAGGAGGGTACGTCTATGGTGGGATTCACCTAGCGACCTCTAATGTCTGGTATCCCACACTGATGGAGAGCACCAGATCTGGGAACTTTATATCAAACAATGGCATAGGAATGGCTCTCTGGTGAACTCCCTACAGAAGGCTGAACTAGTGCTCTGTAGGAATTTTGGTTCTTTCCATAGTGTCTTCCACCAGCAGTCTTTCCAGGCTCATCGCCAGAAATTTCATGGTGAAGTAGGTGTGTGCATTTGTGCTTACCATTGCAAGTGAGTCTGAAATGGTGAAACCGCAATAAAATCTGGTATATGTAATAATTATTTAATTGAACCGCATAGAATCATAGAATCATAGAGTTGGAAGAGACCACAAGGGCCATCGAGTCCAACCCCCTGCCAAGCAGGAAACACCATCAGAGCACTCCTGACATATGGTTGTCAAGCCTCTGCTTAAAGACCTCCAAAGAAGGAGACTCCACCACACTCCTTGGCAGCAAATTCCACTGTCAAACAGCTCTTACTGTCAGGAAGTTCTTCCTAATGTTTAGGTGGAATCTTTTTTCTTGTAGTTTGGAACCATTGCTCCGTGTCTGCTTCTCTGGAGCAGCAGAAAACAACCTTTCTCCCTCCTCTATGTGACATCCTTTTATATATTTGAACATGGCTATCATATCACCCCTTAACCTCCTCTTCTCCAGGCTAAACATGCCCAGCTCCCTTAGCCGTTCTTCATAAGGCATCGTTTCCAGGCCTTTGAAGGAAGAGGGAGGTTGGGGCATGTCTAAAGGAGACTAGACTCACACAGGCAGCCTGCAGAGCCCCATGTCCTTTCATCTGCAGCATGCCCTGCTGTGAGATATGTGTGCATTATTACATCATATATCTTAATGAATATATATCTGCTCAGAAAGCTGTGTCCCACACGTTTTAAAGAAAGTTGAAGTGATCCAAATGCAAAGGTCCAGCTGTTAACGTGCTCTTCTGCTGGCTGAAATGTTCTCTCGTTATGCTTTCTACCACAGAGCTACCCATCACACTCCTCAGCAGACATCAATTCCAGTCTTCCTCCAATGTCCACTTTCCATCGCAGTGGCACAACCCATTACAGTGCTTCTTCCTGCACACCACCCGCAAATGGGACAGATAGCATAATGGGTGAGTTGACAAGCTGTTTTCATGCTTGAGGAATGTCAAGCTTCTCTTTGATTCCCACAAGATTCTGCAAGAGGGAAGGGGCAATGTTTCATCAGTTGTGTCATCAGAAAGGATTGCTTCTCTATGCTTTTCGAATATACTATGACTAAAACGGTGTGGGTGGTTAAAGTCCTTGCTGCACAGATGCCTGCACAAGGCTCACCTCTTGTCAAGTTCTTTGGAAGTAGAATTTCATCTCTACATACTACAAGCACAGCCACTTGCCTTATTATTTCCCCATTATTTTCCCTTCCCTCCCAAAAAAGTGCTTGCTTTATTCACGTTACGGATATGCCTTAAAAAATTACATGCACAATGAGTTTTCTCTCTGGACGAGAGAAACTTTCACAGACCATGGGTATCAACAGCTGGTGTCCTAAAGAGCTGTGAACACAACAGTTCCAGTTTCCTGAGTGGATCATGTGAGGATATTAACTGAAAACGATGCTTAAGTCTGTGCATAGCATTACCCATGTGTTTTCAAAGGTTCAAAGCTATGTGGCATTCAGTCAGCCACTTACCAGAAGAGATTTAATGCAGCATATGCTAAAGATTACTCCAGAATATCTCCCTCATTCATGTATTAATCCTGCTTTCTACTCTCACTTTAAATGACATGTTTGAATGACATGACGCATGGCAGTATGTGGCTTTTTTAGTGGAAACATTATGTGTGCTTTCCCTTGAGGCCTTGGTTTTACTGTGATTTTATTATTAGAACAGTCACATAATACTGCACTTGATTTTTTTTTTTTTTACAAGCATGTTAAGCTTCCAGTGCAGTGGGGTGATAAACTGTCATATGGCACAGGAGGGACATGAATTTTTATCCTGCTGTGTCAGTACTTCTTATCTTAGGAAGAGTGAAAATATCAAATTGACCCAAGTTTCCATTCTCTTTCTTAAGTCTTATAACCATAACTTTTGTGCAACTCAGAGATTTGTGTTCCATCCAGGAAGTTGATGCCGGGTTGTAAGAGTTTTGCTTGTTAACTCACAGTATCTGCTTTGTCAAATATATAGATACAGTATAGATATAGATAGATATAGATATAGATATAGATATAATTTGGCTCAACTAAACCATGAGAACAGAATATTGGGCTGGATAGGCCTTGGTCTGATCCAGCAGAGATCTTATTATACTCTTAATCAGAGTCACTTCTAGGTTGCATCAACATTGTTTACTCTGTCAACATTTTACATGCCTGAGAAGGTTGCAATCTGAGACCAGTTTTCATAGTGAGGTGTTTGGGTCCTGGCACTAGTAGTATTAAATTTATATAGTCTACCCATCATATGCCGAATGGCTTCCAAGCTGTTTACAGATATAAGATCAATTATAAAATCCATTCCTAATTCAAGTACACAACATAATTCCATCAATGCATTAAAGGCACCCACAATCAAAATATCTAATAAAACAAACTGGTTGAAAAGCATCATAATTAAAATGGTTAAGAAACATTTTCAATGCCTAAACCAAGTGTTCCTTCAAAAGCTGGTGGAATGTCAATACTTAAGGGGCTTCTGGTATTCAGCAAGGAACATATTAAGTAAAGTGGTACCTCGGTTTTCGAGCATCTCAGAAGCTGAACATTTAGGTTTTCGAACGCCAAAAACCCGGAAGTAAATGCCATTCCATTTTCAAATGCGTCTCAGAAGTTGAACGGCTTAGCACTGCGTGTTTTTCAATTTTCTCCACTGAAATTGAAATTATCCCTTTGCACCTTGGTTTTCAAATGTTTCGGAAGCCGAATAGTCTTCCAGAATGTATTATATTCGAAAACCGAGTGCAATGGTTCTAGGGGTTGCTCGTGCGTAAGCCGGTGCAAACACCTGGCTGGGTTGCCTGAGTGAACCTTTTCTGTCTGGACAGCCACTCACCCGTGGCTGTCTCAATCGCTGGCAGAATCTGTCAGTGGGCGTTTCTTAAACTTATTCCAGCAAAGAAGCTCTTTGACACCTAGTCTCCTCCTACTCTCTCTGCACGAAAGCCTTCTGCACAAGGAGGGCATAGGCTGCGGAGGACCCCTACTCTCCCTGCTGGTCCCCGGCAAGGAGTCATGGGACCGCCTCGCTGCTTCCCCCATCTGCCCCTCTTCTCCACTGGTGCTATGCTGATTCTCTTCCCCAGAAGATGGGCTGCCTCTCCCAGTCCCGGGGCGCTCTCTGGAATCCCTCTGGATTTTGCTCTCTCCCTCCGGCACTGATGGCAGTTCCCTGACACCGAGGTACCACTGTACTTACTTATACATAGTACTGGCATATACCAGATACTTGCATCCTAAAAAGATTCATGCAAGAGCTCTTCCAAAAATTAGTTGGGCCTTCTCCCTCAAAATGGAGGTGCCCAAAGTGGCTCCGGTGAACCATAAAAGCAACCATTAAGAAGGCATTAAATGCCATCAGGTGGACAAGATGGACTGTTTCAAGAGGTGGCAAAGAGACATTTCTAAATTTGTCTGGCAGGGCAAAAAGCCCAGAATAAAATTTAAAATATTGACTGATGCTAAAGAAAGAGGGGGGTTTGCCCTGCCAGACATGAGGTTGTATTATGAATCAGCAGCATTTTGCTGGTTGAAAGATTGGCTACTTCTTGAGAACACCGACATTTTGGACTTGGAAGGGTTCAACAATACTTTTGGGTGGCATGCATATTTGTGGTATGACAAGCTAAAAGCTAATAGAGCATTCAAAAACCATATTGTCAGGAAAGCTGTGTTTAATGTCTGGACAAGATATAAAGACTTATTGGAAAACAAGACTCCAAGGTGGCTATCACCTATGGAGGCTAAGGCTCTGAAAAAACTCAATATGGAGGCCAAGTGGCCAAAATATTGGGAGATACTAGAACAAGATCGAGACACATTGAGATTGCAGAGTTTTGAGAAACTAAAAGATAAAGTGCGAGATTGGCTACATTATCATCAAATAAGAGAAGCCTTTAACTTGGATAAAAAAATAGGCTTCCAGGTGGAAAAATCGAAATTAGAAACAGAATTGTTAGAACCTAAAACTAAGATACTTTCGAGAATGTACAACTTGCTGTTAAAATGGAATACTCAGGATGAAACAGTTAAATCAGCTATGATTAAATGGGCACAGGACATTGGTCATAACATTATGTTTGCTGACTGGGAAAAGTTGTGGACCACCGATATGAAGTTTACGGCATGTAATGCCTTAAGAGAAAATATTATGAAAATGATCTATAGGTGGTACATGACCCCAGTCAAGTTTGCAAAAATTTATCATCTGCCGGATAATAAATGTTGGAAATGTAAAGAAACTGAGGGAACATTCTTTCACCTTTGGTGGACTTGCCCAAAGGTTAAGGCTTTCTGGGAAATGATCTATAATGAAGTAAAAAAGGTATTCAAATATACCTTCCCTAAGAAACCAGAGGCCTTCCTTTTGGGCATTGTCGGCCAATTGGTGCCAAAGAAAGATAGAACATTCTTTATGTACGCAACAACTGCAGCAAGAATACTTATTGCAAAGTATTGGAAGACACAAGATTTGCCCACCTTGGAAGAATGGCAGATGCAAGTGATCGACTACATGGAATTGGCAGAAATGACTGGCAGAATCCGAGACCGGGGAGAAGAATCGGTGGAAGAGGACTGGAAGAAGTTCAAAGAATACCTTCAAAAACACTGTAAAATGTTTGAATGTTAAAATGATGTTGGATATAAAGATAATATGGCATTAGTGATTTGGTAAAAAGAAATATGTAAAAATGATTTGGAAAAAAAGGGGTAAGACCAGAGTATTGTTATGTCGTGACTAAACAAATGATATAAGGGACTAAGTTATAAAGAATATGTGATAAATGGCTTTATAGGAAAGGAAAAGAAACCAAAGGCATAATAGGTTGAAATGTATAAATAGGGTACAAGATTGGAAAGAGGGTAGAAAATTGCTGAATTTGATTGTGTAAAGGGGAACACAGAAAAGGGAGATGTGAGGAAGTCAGGAAAGAGGGTTACAAAGATAGTAAGCAAGGAATAATTTTTTCTTTGTTTTTTGTTGTTTTTGTTGTGCTATTTTTGATTGTTTTTTTCTATGTTTTTTCTTTTCTTTTTTCTGAGTGTGATACTTGTTTTATTATGAAAAACTTTAATAAATATCTATAAAAATAAATAAATAAATGCCATCAGGTGGGAACAAATCTATAATATAGGAAGGTTGCCATGAAACTCAAAGCTTAGCAAATCTAAAAAGAGCTAGGACTGAATAAAATCAAGCCTTTTTATTCATATCTTACTAATGGAATACCTTATTATCAATATCATTAAAACATAGTACAGTGGTACCTCGGTTTACAAACTTAATCTGTTCCAGAAGTCCATTCTTAAACTGAAACCGTTCTTAAACCAAGGCGCACTTTCCCTAATGAGGCCTCCCGCCTACCGCCGGTGCCCTTCGACCATTCGGATTCCATTCTTAGACCAAGGTAAAGTTCACAAACCAGGATACTACTTCTGGTTTTGCGGAGTTCATAAACCGAATAGTTCATAAACAGGGCTGTTCTTAAACCAAGGTACCACTGTACAATAAAAAACAAGGTCAAATGCACCTGTTGAGAATCATAATTGAAATAAACAAAATCAGTTAAGATTCTGAAGCACGTTATAAATGATCATAGTTGAATTGTTCATTGCACTCTTCAACTCCTCCCAAAGGCCTGGGATGGATTATTCAGTAATTCACTAAAAAGCCATATCCTCAGGCCTTGATGGAAGACTAGCAGTAGGGAAGCAACAGAATGGTACAGAGAAAATGCTCTAACAACACATTCCCACCAAACCTTCACACAAGAGGCCTCACCAGAGGACCATAAGAGAACAGGCAGATTCATAAACAAACATATATGGGGTTGAGGGGACAAGAAAGGGACAATCCTTTAGATATTATGCCAGAAATTTGCAGGATTAATCACTATATCATACCTTACAGTTATATCCTCACGGAGAATGACTGAGTCCATTCCCAAATACGTTCAACTTCTTAATATGTCATTGCTATGTGGTCCCGATCCTTGACATTTCCACGTCAGCAGATTTGCGTTCCTAGGCATCCCAGTTCCCAATCAGGACCTAGATTGCAGGGAGTCATTCCCACTATGGTTACATTCGCATGGAAAGAAGGGCGGGAGGAGCTTTTCAGAATAGCATCTGGCTTGGCTATTTTGCTTCCAAGACCATAGCCAGAAACTTTATGATAAGGTACCTTGAACTATAGATAGACAGCCAAATAGGTTTAAAGTTATTTAACATGCAGTTTAATATAAAGTTATTTATGCTGTAAACTTCCTAAGAACCATTGATCTTAGTAGGATTTGCACTTGGGAATACACTTGTACCTTGGTTTGCAACCATTTTGGATTATAACCACGTCAAACCCAGAAGTGCATGTCCCATTTTTTGGATTACAACCCCCTTTTTTTTGAGGCCCCATTGGTGAAAGCACGCCTTGGGTTACAACCTGTTTTGGTTTACAACCAGACCTCCGGAACGGATTATGCTTGTAAACCAAGGTACCACTGTGCATGATTAGGATTGCACTGTTACAGTACTAAATATTCTAAAATAAAATGTAGGATTATACAGTAAATAATAAGGGCTCAGTGTTTATCAGTTGCCCCAGTGTCATTGTAATTGCCCATAAATCTGGAAGGCAGAAGATTTACTTCGTAGAGTGCAGTAGGGTAGGATACTGTCTTCATGGTTTGCTTTATATAGCCACACAAATGAAAGAGTTGGTGGGGGTGTAATGTCAGAAACCTGAAAATTCAAGGGAGGACCATGTAATATCTAGGTAGGGGAGGGGATGTTTTCTTGAACCATTTGGGAGCTATCTTCCATCTTGGCATGCTTAATCAAGTTTACTCCTGGTTCCTGCGTGTCACCAGTGGTCCATGATTCTGTGATTTTAATTGGATGGTTACTTGTATGTATTGGGGAGGTGGGTTTCCCAGCTCTGGATTCTTGTTGTCTTTTATGTTTTGCCCTATGGCCCTGAAGGCATGGAGTCTCATCTGGTCAATAAATGGGAGGTTTTATGTTTAAAAAGAGGTAGAATCAACTGAGAGCTGTCCTATGCTTACTATCTACTTAATGTCTGCTTGAAGACACATGAGTCATTTAGAGTTGCCCAGGACCCTGGGGCCTTTAGACCACCCAACAAAAATTCCAGTTTTATCTCTTTGACATACATTGAGCATAGGATCCTAGGAACTGTTGAATTTTTAGAGCCCGCTTGATAATAACATCCAACTCAAGTAAGTAAAAGGGACCTGCGGAAGTATCCTTTGGTTCACCAAGTTTTATGCTATTTTTATGGTTTTTTTAGCTTTTGCGCTAAAATAAATTATTTTATTTAATAAGAGCTTACATTTTTTTCATGACAGACTGCTAGCTTGCTTCATATCAAGTTTTCATGAAAAAGGGTTTGTGCTCAATTTAGCCCAGAGGAGGAAATCAGGAATAGCCCACCTCCCTAGTTGTTTCGAGTGTTCTGAATGACTCTAGATCTAGGGTTGCCTGTCTCTCTGATATAAATAAAGATGGGGTGAAGGCAGCAATTCAGTCCATTCTGTGGGATAGCCAGTGTGGTACCCCCCAGATGTTGCTGGATGACAAATCCCATCATTCCTAACCATTGGCCATACTGGCTGGGGCAGATGAGAGGTGGAATCAGCAACATCTGGAGGGCATCTGTTGGCTACTCTGTGTCAATAGACTTAGACTGTGCTGTCCCATGCAGTGCAGGAAATGTGAAGGCAGTAAAGTAAAACCTCTGTGTCCCCTTATTGCAGGGAGAAGTGAATGACTATGTAGGAGAAGTTGTAGTTATTTGCAAAACATCCTCTTCAATTGTTCTGTGAACAGAGGGGAGGGGGAGAGAGAATGCATCCGAGGCCTGCTCCAGTATCTTCCCCAGGGATAACCATAGAATTGATGGGGTAGGTAGGGTCCTCTGGGGAAATTAAAGTATATCCTTCAGGTGTGGAATTCCGGTGTGCAGCACACATAAGGTGATTCAGAGCTTGAGGTATGTTTGAGATTTACCATGGCAAACAAAAATGAATGCTAGTTAAAGGGTTCACACAATGCAATTAGCATTAAAATGCAATTGAATTATGGATACCTGCACCAAGAATAGAAAATGGGATTATTTTCCTGCCTTTCTTTTATGTTCATTCTTTTGTTTTTCAGCAAACAGAGGAAGTGGAGCAGCAGGAAGTTCACAGACAGGCGATGCACTGGGGAAAGCACTTGCATCTGTAAGGAAATATTCACTTTGGGATCACTTGCATAGCATAGACTTGAGTCAGAAACAGTTACCAAATATTTCGGAACATGAGTACCATGTGGGATAGATTTCATCACTGCTAGCTAAAATAATTTTTTTTCAATACTGTAGTGATGTTGCATATATATATATATATATATATATATATATATATGGGAAGCTTTCTGGAGAATGTAGATAATTTGGGGTGAGTTGTTGATGCCCAACTCTTGCTTTGCAGTCTTCCATTCACTTGACATGAAAACTCAATAGCAACAATGTTTCTGAGTATTGCTTCTCATCTTACGTTTGAAAGGCAGGGTGGCTTCTTGTGTATTCACGTGCGTGAAAATCTAGGGCACACTTCCACTACAAACTTAAACCAGTTTTCACCCAGTTCCAGTTATGTATTTTCATCCAAGAAACTCTGGGATTTTAGTTCCTTGTCAGGGTGATGAACATTCCTGCTCTGCATCACATAATTGATTCCCAGGGTTCTTTGGGAGGAAGCCATGACAGTGAATCCCATTTAAGTTTGTAGAGCAGTCATACCCTCGAAGTTGGAGCTGCAATACGTGTGTTTATCTCGCAGCCTGGACGCTCTGTGTCCAGAGTTGTCCTTAACACAAATCCTCTCCACAAGAATGAGTACAGCTGTGACTTTCAAATGTAATTTGAGCAGCGAGCCAGAGAAAGGATTCATTGGGAAGGGATTTGGCTTTCCGTTTTGTGTTTTCCTTTCAAACCTCAGGGGCCTTTAAACGCTGCCCTAACTGTGCTCAAGCTGCTTTTCTGCAAGCAACTCCTGCACAACTGACACACATTTTTCACGACCCACTCACACGGGCAAGGGGGCTGATAGCTTGGGTCCTCCGTTCAGAATTGGCACCGCCCGCTGTTGTGCCGATTCTGTGGTCAAGCACTGCGCCATCGGCTTCTCTTCAGCCTCTGTTCACATGTTGGAGTTTTTTAAAAAATGCTCTACTCTCTGCTACCTTAGAGAAAGCAGCTGCACAGCCTTGGTAATGTTTAAAGGCCCCCCAAGTCTGTTTCTTTGCAGTGGTTAATATTTAAAAGTCAGTGTTTTAAGGTCTGGGCAGTCATCTCTTAATGCCGCAATACTTTGTGTATGCTGACTTTTAAAAGAACCACCACTGCAACTTAAATTTTCTGGGCAGAGTGGATTCCACTGAGTTCTCATGAGAATTTGACATTTTCCGTGTCCAGCTAACATGTGTTACAAAAACAGCCAGGGGTTGGGGGTTTATCACAATTTCTGTATGATAGATGGATACAGTACCTCCCCCCAAAAAAGTTATTTAGCAGGTGCCCCGAGGCATTTATTTAACAGGGAAGATGATCAAGGGCTAATTAATTTAATTGCCTATACATAACTCAGAGGAAGAGTTCACATATAGGCAGCTTAAACGGTCGCCAACATGGGTTCCCAGCATGCTGCCCATTACTGGATAATTGTTTGAAATAAGAATCAATTATCTATGCCATCTAACCGTGTCATAAGAAGTTTCACCTGTTCCTGGTATCGAGCGATATCTGGTGGGTCTTACCTGAATAATATAAAATATAACTCATTCTCAACAGGTATAGCCTGTAGCAAAACCTACTTAACAGGTGTGGCAACTGGACTATTCTTTAGAGCAGAGCCCTGCTGATGTTGCTGTACTCCAACTCCCATCATCTCTTGAGTATTGGTCGTGCTGCCTGGGACTGATGGGAGTTGTAGTCCAGCAGTATCTGGAAGTCATCAGCCTGGCTACCCCTGCTTTAGAGCTCTCTGTAATAAACATGGCCCACTTATACCCCTGCTTCCTAAATCTCCACTCTGTTGTAGTTGTTAAAATAAGTTTAGCTTCAAATAGAATAACTCTGAAACCTTCATATGTAAAGCATTGTGTAAAATACATTTCAACCATAGTGCAGACTGTAAGGAGTATTAAAACCATTACAAATGATAAGGAAAGATAAAACCCTGTGACAATTAGAACTTTCCCTTCAGCACAACTGTCTGGTTCTTCAAGATGTTTTTGTCATGTTGCTGTTCACAGCATATTTACGTGTTTTAGGGGCTAATGGTTTTAAGGAGGCAGAGGTGGTGTGGTTTTTTCCCCCTTCCTTAACTATAGAAGTGCCATAGGTCTGTCTGCATCCATTAACGAATGGGTTTAGAATAATTCTTTATCATCTTTTAAAGATCTACTCTCCAGATCACACCAACAACAGCTTTTCATCAAATCCTTCAACTCCTGTTGGTTCTCCCCCTTCTCTCTCAGGTATAGTGGTTAACATTCTACTTTGCTGAACATTTTGGTTTCGTAGAAAGTAGTAGATCCTTAAATATAGCCCTTCTCTGCAAGGTAGGAGAGCTAAATTGTCCCAGAAACATTCACCATCTTAATACTAGGGAAGGTCCATAGCTCGGTCATTGTTTTCAAGCTTTGCATGCAGAAGTTCCCAGGTTTAAAATATCGAGCTAGAGCTGGCAGACCGTGTCTGAAACCCTGGAAAGCCACTGCTAGCCAGTGTTGACAGTACTAAGCTAGGTGAACCAATAGTCTCACTAAGTGTAAGACAACTTCCTATGTTCCTAATAATACACACAATCTGAATTTTGTACTTGTATTGATGGAACGATATATTTGAGACATTCCCCCCCCCCCCGTTGTGCCACAAATCAGTTTTCTAGCAGTCTTCCTCACTAATGGGTATCCTAACACTTGCTGTTGAATTCCCAAGATAATTTAATTACAAGAAAATTGAAGGGACCCCCCCCCACTGTCATGTGAGTTGATTCTAGAGGATGAACCCAAGAGTGTGAAATTTGCCAAGGCTACACAAATCAGGTGTGCATCCCATTCCATTCTAAACAGCAAAAATTTATCAACTCCTTGCTCTGCTATTCCCCTACCTCACCAGGCAATCAGAGTATAGCCTGACTCCAGTTTGCTAGATAATCTCTACTGTGTTCAGCCTTACTCGGCTTCTCTTAAGTAAAGAGTGAGCTTGGACGGTTAAGATGCTGAAGATATATCTTAACTGGAAAAAATCCCAAGATCTAGGGACAACTCATATGCTTTCTGAATTCATGTGTTTATCACATGAGAACTATGAGAACTACATGAGATAGGAAACATGTAGCGGGGATTTTTTTTTACACATAGAATCATAGAGGTGTAGAGTTGAAAGGGACTCAGAGAGTCATCTGAAGCCTAGTTAAGGAGCAATGCCCCAACTGTGGTTCCCTGTTTTCAGAAGCCCATCCACACACTCGAGTTAAGGCGGCAAATCCCTTCATTGCAGAGTGAAGTGAATGACTAAATGGAAGATGCTTCAGTTATTTGCAATGCAAAAATCTCCTTTTTAATTGTTCACATCTTCCTGTGGCGAGCCCCATCCTATTACAAGGGAGGTATGAGGGCAGTGGCAAAGCAATGCATGATATTGGATAGCTTCCTCTGCAATCCAAATATGTCTACTCAGAAATAAGCCCCTTTGAATTCAGTGGGACTTATCCCTGGGTAAGTGAGGTTAGGCTTGCACTGTGGATGCTGAGTAGATAACCCAAGTAAGTATATACAGGATTAACAGAGCCACTTTACTAGCACATGCTGCAACAGATTGACTGTCAAAATCAAGAGAATTAAGCAGTCTAAATAAATATAATGGAGGAGAAAAGAAGAACTTCTTGAACAAATATTTTTTTATCAAAATAATACCTTGAGAATATAGGTTGATAACAGTTGTTTTTATCTTTTTCCGAAATGGCACATTTTGATAAATATTCCAGAGTGAAATAATTATACTAAAGGTCTCAAATGAACCTCTGTAAATTTAGACCATGTCCCTTAATTTAGACTTAGAAATTTCTGATTTTGCTTCCATGTGCATCCTAAAAGTCATTAGTGAATGTGTCAAGTTATGCCATAGATAGTCTAGAGGAAAAAAATGTTGATGGCTCTGCTGTTATTCAGAAAGCCAGTTGTGTCATAGAAGGGGAAAGTCACATTGTGAATATCCAGATTATTAATCTCCATAAGCACATTCTGTAAGGAAGAGCTTCCAAAACAACATTTGATCCCTGGGTGTTCAGTGTGACTTCATTAGGAAACGGATACATTACCCTGTTGACCCTTTTGTATTTCACTCTTAAGAGCAATAAAAAAAAATGAGAGGGGGGTGGGGAGGTTGGCTGGCTGAATAGAATGACACAAATAAAAAGGCAGCTTCTTTTAATACTTTTGAGAGCCAGTAACCAAATGTGAAAATTGCAGTGCAGATAGGTACAGTGTACCAGAAACTTTCCCTTTATTTAGTGCATTGAAATGAATGGAGTTTGTGGAACAATTGTGGAACAATTCTTGGAATTCTTAATTTTTTTAAAAAACGAAGCAGCTTGCCATAGGTTTGATGATTCAGTGATACTGTCTCCCATTTATAGAATTATGGCACATTCCAGCAGTCCCCTTAGCACTTTTTTAAGAGATTGATTCTTGCTTCAGTTGGTGACACCTCTCTTCCTGATGCAGCTTTTAGTAGGTACAGCCAGTGAAAGTTTGCATGTTAGCGAGTAATCTGGGGAGCCTTTGTAGCATGTATCGTCGGCATTTGCTACAAAGGTACTTTTTCTTCTCCTTAATCAGCATATATTTTGAAAGTTCTCCATAAGTCTGTTTTGTATGTCTTATCTAGGAAAAAGCATTTACATGTCTCCATATTTATTTATTTTTTAAAAAAGAAGCATTTTGTTTGCATAGTTCCAATGGTAACTCCCATTTTACTATTAGCAGGCACAGCTGTTTGGTCTAGGAATGGAGGGCAAGCATCATCATCTCCCAATTATGAAGGTCCCTTACACTCTTTGGTATGTTTTTGACTGGTGACCTCCTTGGTGTTAGTATTTTATCTGCTGTCTACGTCTTCCATTTCTCACCCACTTTTCTAACACAGGTTTTTCCTTTTGCTGGTAATTTGCAATGTCCTTGGATTTTTCACGGTCCTTCTGACCGTTTCCATACTGGGTGGTGTGAAACTTCACTCATAAACCATTAAATATTTGTAGATACTTCCACCCCCACCTTGTGCACTCTTAGCTGATAACTAGTGGCAAAAAAACCGAACACATGAAAAATGGGGCACAAAATGCAGAATTTGATGCAGAAGGTAGGGATGCCATACATGGTACAGAGGTGCAAATTTGAAGGAGGAAAGGCTGGCATATGGTAGAAAAAAAACAGCATTGTGTATTAGTGCTGCACTTGTTTATGACAGTGGAATCACTGAAGATTCTAATTATGGAATACTAAAGAAATGATAGAGTTTATTTAAATGGGAGGGTAAGGGAAGTCACTCAGCCTATAATTAATAAAACCTTCAACCTTTTTTTGTGTTGTCAGCTTAGTTGGGGAGTTAAAGGATCATAGCATAAGCATACTTTTGATGTGCCATCAATGATAGTGAATTTATTTATTTATTTATTTATTTATTTATTTATTTATTTATTTGTTTGTTTGTTTTTTTGTTTTTTTAAAAAAACCAACAACAGTTAAGATAATTATAATCTCTGAGTGGTTTACATAAAAGCAATAAAAGTATAAGAACATTCAATAAAATTTCATGAAAACTAGATTAAAAGCAAAACACAGTTCTGTATCACACCAATTAAAACTAAGCAGTGTAAAACACACAATAAATAAAAGTCAAGCGTCTAGGAAAACTGTAAAAAAAAGCTGATAGGAAACAAAAGAAAGAAAAGCTGATAGGAAACAAATGATTCCCAGTTTTTTTGGGGGGAGGGTGGACAGAGGAATACTGAGGACTTCAGGAATGGCCACATAATGCAGACTCTTGGAAAACTCAAGTTCAGCATCAGAATTTTTGTCAACTTCAGAAGTATTATGAATTATAGCATCTAGCTATTAAGGATGCAATGCTGCTGTCATGAGGAAATGTCAGATATTATTTATTTCCAGATGATATTCCTGCAAGCATGCATAGTGTCAGTGGCTGCATTGTTTATCTGGTTCTAAGTAAATTCCAGATAACCCACTTTCTGCCACTGGGTGATTTTTGCAGCTCATCAGCATGTTATTGAGGTTCCCATGGTAGGTACTTTTCAAGAGGAGGTTCAACTTTGGTTGGTGTCCTTCACCTATGCAAGAGTTACCCAACATAGTGCCCTCCGGTTCCATCAACCCTAGCCAGCAGGGCCAGCGGTCAGGGATGATGGGAGTTGTAGTCCAACAAAACCTTGAGGGCACCATATTCGGCTACCTATAAGTCATAGAGTGTCCAGCAAGTCTGAAAAAGTTGACTTTGAGGTCATCTAACTAACATGGTAATCTCAGCACAAGAATAATGTTACAATAAGAAATAGTGATGAAGATTGCTCTGGATTTCTTTTTTTTACCTATAGCTTAGTATTCTGCAAATGGCCTTTTCCCCAGAATAGTCAAAGTTTTTTCTCTTTTCCCTGGTTAGATGGTAAGAAAAAGGCATTAATATGCCAGAGATCCAAAGAACTCCTCAGCTAGTTCCATGAAAAAAAAGCAATGGACCAATTTTATGAATAATAACAAAACCATACCCCATATACCCAGAATGCTGCATAGCAAAAGGTTTTTAAAGTAATTAAAAACAAAACATAGCTTATGGCATGGAGTAGAGAAGGGTAACGATTAAGTGCAAGTAGTGTTATGTGCAAGATAGCTCGCACTAGATTCTCTACTCCCTGGTATATAATAATGTAAATAAATATGTTAATATCAGCCTGGCCTTCTTAAGGTTGCAAAGGTCTGATTTGCATGATGCAGGAAGCCAAAATATGGCTCATAGGAACAATGAGAATGTGCAGGCTCCCATAGAGAAGTTGACAAACAATTTGCTCCACCCCAGTAAGTCTCACTATTGCAACATGCTAAGCCAAGGTTTGGCTTAGTGTCTTGTCCAAACTGGGGCTAGTGGTTATGCTCTCTCTCTTCAGTAGCCATTAGCTGCAGCCAAAGTTTGTTCTTGGCTATGGGTTGCAGTTAATGAGGATAAAATTTAACCGAAAGCCCTAGTTTGGACAGCACACGAAGGCACACCTTGGCTTCCTTCAGCATGGCAGTAGAAAAGACCAGGGAGCAGCTAAGCTGCTGTGAGATCCTTTCTGGGAGCTCTCACATTTGCATGTTGTGAACCAGGCCTGTGTGATCCACTTCAGAAGCACCCTTGGGAATTCTGGTACGAACTGCAGAATAGGCAAAGCAACACACTGCTTCATCTCATTTTGCAGTAAAAGTTGGCCCTTGGAAGTAGCTCAGTGAAGCAGACATTCAGCTTCTTAAGAATCAATACCACTGCTCTTTCTGGCTCCAGGTAGTGAAATAATGCAGTGGTAATGAGACTGCTCCTAAGAACAGGTCAGGGTTTGTATATAAGTGTTGGTGAAGGTGAATGACACAGCTTACCCCAGGGTTTGTTTTGGGGGGATTGGTACATAAGTGTGTGTTTTAATCTCAATCTAGCTGTGCAGCTGATGTGGTCAACCTGTGTTTAATGTGCAATTGTTCTGAAAGTTATTTGGGCCCATAGCACCACAGGGAAATGGGTGGCAGCCAGATATGTTCTTACCCTTTTCTCTGGTTGCATGAGAATAATAGGCCCTAACAATGCTTGCTGTATGTAGGTCACAGTGCACAACCTAACTAACTATAACTTGATATTAACAAAGCCACAAGGGAATAAATGAATATAGGATTGCAGCCCGGTGTATTTAAACATTTTAAATTGTCACAGCAATTAGGTATTTCTGAATGATGCAAAATGTTTCAAAACCAGAAGGTAACATATGTACTTCAGATGTTATGTTCATGAGGAATCAATGAAACTGTTTTGCCCATGAAAATGAAAGCTATCTTTTTTGTGAATGGAACTTGCATGGTTCCCTAGAGAAACAGTTTTAGTATCATTGTTTTATATAAGACAGTGAGTTGTGTCCAAAGTTATTATTATTATTATTATTATTATTATTTAATTTCTATATCATTATATATATCAGTCCTGCTTAAGAGTGTACCCATTGAAATTAATGTCTATAACTAACTTGGGTCAGTTAATTTCACTGTGTCTTCTCTGAGCTGGAGTAACTTTAGATTCAACTCATAATGTGTCTATAATGTAAATGCACATTCAGGAGCAGCCCATCTCTCCCCCTTCCCCTGCCAGCATGAAGCAATAGAATTTTATTTTATTTTTAAGTGTGGGGTTCCTAATCTCTGTGGGTTTTGTCTCAAGCATTAAATGGCCCTTCACATTTGCTGATGCTTCTCTTGATTTGTTTTTCATAAACAAACAGCAAAGCCGGATTGAAGACCGCTTGGAAAGACTGGATGATGCTATTCATGTTCTCCGGAATCATGCAGTGGGGCCTTCAACTGCCATGCCCGGTAGTCATAGCGACATGCATGGCTTAATAGGGCCCTCTCATAATGGAGCAATGGGAGGTCTTGGGTCAGGATATGGGACAGGCCTTCTTTCAGCCAATAGACACTCGCTAATGGTAAGCTATAAAGATTAAACACTGCTCTTAATAATAATAATAATACCAACAGCAACAGTGAAGTAATTAGGATTTTTTTTTACATTGTTCTTTTTTTTATCAGGCACTTAACTGGGGCAAAATGTAGCCATTCTGAGCTTATAAACATGATACCTTGCTAATATTGTTGGTGCAATTAATTGGTTTTCAAACATACTCATATTATACAGATCCATTTAGCCCTCTTCTGGATGTGTTTTAAAGACACCTATTGCTTTCATATTGCATATATTTGTGGTTGTAGAATCAACGTTCTCTGAATTGTTATTATTATTAATATCATTATAATTTATTAACTTCATTAGTTGCTTTTTGCAATAGCAACTCAAAGCAACTTACAATATTTTAAGCAAGGAACATACATACATACATACAGGCAGGCAGACAGACAGACAGACAGACAGACATAAAAACCAGCATTTTTTTA
Source organism: Podarcis cretensis (assembly GCF_951804945.1). Classification (NCBI taxonomy): domain Eukaryota; kingdom Metazoa; phylum Chordata; class Lepidosauria; order Squamata; family Lacertidae; genus Podarcis; species Podarcis cretensis. Next base: position 52,949,675 of record NC_137180.1, read on the forward strand.
AAAATAAAAAAGACAATTTTATTTTTGAAAAAAACAAGATTGAAACATGCCACCCACCAAGAAAGTCCATAGATAATTAAAAATCAAAGGCCTGGAGAAAAAGGAATGTTTTTGCCTGGCACCTCAAGTTATGTAACAATGGCACCAGGTGAATCTCCCTGGGGAGAGCATTCCACAAGTGGGGAACCACCACATGAAAAAGCCTGTTCTCATGTTGCCGCCCTCCAGACCTCATGTGGAGAGGTCACATGAAAACGGCCTCAGATAATGATTGTAGGGTTCAGGTTGGTTTGTATGGGGAGGGTCCTTGAAGTATTGGGGTCCTGAGCCAGATAACACTTCGGTCAAAACCAGCACTTTGGATTTTTCTGGGGCAAAACCAGCACTTTTGCCCCAGTGAGGAGCCTGGCTGTTGAATTCTGCACCAGATGCAGTTTCCGAACTGTCTTCAAAGGCAGCTCCATGTATAAAACATTATAGTAATCTAACCCTAACAGTTATCAAAGCATTGGCACCAGAAGTTAGGCTATCCCTGTCAACATATGGATGGTAGCTGGGCCACCAACTGAAGCTGACGGAGGGCACTTTGCTCCACCAAGGCCACTTGAGTCTCAGGTGAAAGGGATGGATCCAGCAGTATCCCCAGGTTGAATGGAGTGTAACCCAATTGAGAGCAGTTGCCCTACCATTCATCAGGTCTAAGGAACCACCCACTAACAGTGCCTCACTTATGTGGATTGAGCTTCAGTTTACTGGCTCTCACCCAGTCCATTACCATTGTTCATGCTTTTAAAATCTGGTTGGAAGCCATCCTGTTGCTTCAGTCCTAATTATATCTATATCATCTATCTATCTATCGCTAGCTAGCTAGCTATCTCAAGGATACCTTTGGCCAAAACATTTGACTCTTTTCTTTGGACGGTGTGAATGCAAGATTCAGGGGGAAAGTACAAAGGAAAAGCACAGTGGGTGGTATCTAAGTTCTTCTCAAAGCTGACCTACTGAAATTAATGGACCTATGTTCATAAGGTCTATTAATTTCACTGTGTCTACCCTACCACTGCTTATAACCCTGTACTTCCCATAGGGGCAGCCATGTTAGTCCCTGTTGGTTAACTATGTTAGCTAGTTAGCGAACGGGCTGCAGCTCAGTGGCAGAGCGCCTGCTTTGCCTGCAGAAGGTCCCAGGATAAATCTCCCAACGGCAGTATCTCCAGATAGGGTGGGAGGGAGGGTGTAAACTCTGGAGATCCACTTTCAGTGAGTGTAAATAGTACTGAGCTAGATGGACTAACACTTGCACAGTCTGCGGAAGCGCAACCAAGAAGGCATCTTTTGGCATCTCAAACGTTCATCATGGCATATGTTTTCGTGGGCTGCAGTTCACCTCATTGGACGCAAAGTTGATGTTACACAAGCAGAAGCCAGCAGACATTCATGGGTAGCTGATGGGGTTTTCTACCCTCTCAAGGTACCCATGCCTGCAGTCCATGCTTGTGCTGGTTACTGAGAGGCTAGTGAAAGTTGAATCTGCATCTGTCAGAAATTCATAGCGAGCTTTCATTTTCTCCAGAATTCTGAATTAGACAAGTTGTTACACACACAGTCAGGGTCAGGGGTTCTTGTTCAGCCTGCAGCCTCCTATCTTTGAATGGAGTCTACAAGCTGACCTCCTGGCAACTACAGCAGCGTATTTTTTGTACATTTCTTCATTTTTGGTTTTCCTCACCCACCTCACACCTCTCCTAGTAAAGGGTTTTGAAGAACTTGAAAACATCCCACATTTTTTCTGTCTTATTTTGTGTAGTTCTCGTAAAGTTATTGCACAACTGCAGTTTTTGGAGTTTCCTCATGTTCACATCAGTCTGCATAGAAATCAAGGAATTATTGCCATATTGCTGTGTATTTTCTCTCTTTCTGTAGTTTGATGTCATAGACTTTCCCCCCCATGTGCCATCAAAGCCAACATATTGAAGGCAATTAAGAGATGTGATTTCAGACCAAACCTACGTTAGGCATATGCTTCAGTACTGAATTTGAATTGGAGGACAGGACATTTATTGTTAGTTGGTGTAATTAATCTTTTCATACAGTATTTTTTACATCTAAGTGCTGAATCTTGTTTGTACTTAACTACACACTTTGCTGCAAATATCCTACATGTTAAATGCATCTCAGAACAGAATAGATAGTGGAATAGCTGTCACTCTGCTTTTCAGGCAGAAGCAGGGAGTGGTGATGGTGAAACTATTTGTCCCTCTCTCTTAATGGCTTCTTACAGTGGGGAAAATCATAGCTCAATAGTAGAGCACGTGATTTACATGCAAAAGGTCCCAGGTTCAATACTTTGGCATTTCCAGTTTAAATTGGGAAAGATTCCCTGGGGAGCTGCTGATGGGCAGTGAGGATACCATTCATCTACAGCTGTCACATTATGGCCTGTTATTAGGTTGCAGCCTAGCCTAAGGTGTAGAGCAGTGTTTCCCAACCTTGGGCCTCCAGCTGTTTTTGAACTACAGTTCCCATCATCCCTGACCACTGGTCTTGCTAGCTAGGGATGATGGGAGTTGTAGTCCAAAAACAGATGGAGGCCCAAGGTTGGGAAACACTGGTGTAGAGCAACAGCAGTACTGCCACCATACAAATATATGCTAAAATTATGAAGTTGGTCACTATGTATGTATGTATGTATGTATGTACGTAGAGCCCAGATCTGAAAAGGTTGAAGACTATTGGTGTAGATAATACTGAGGTTGGTAGAACAGTGATCAGTCTCCAAGACCACTTCTTCTGTAACAAGCAGTCCTTCAGCTAATGTTAAAGCATGATATGAAGCTGCTTCAGGTTTAGCTTCTGTGTCAGCTTCTGCTAGGGCACAAAACTTTCTACCAGTTCCTTATCCATCAACCCTGTTCAAGTAGTGAGGAGAAATACTCTTTTAAGGTAAGGAAAGTTCCTTAGTCCATCAATTCTGATAAGAACTCTGCTCTTGTCAGACCAAAGCTTGTCTAGTCCAGCATTCTCTTTCTAGAGTGGCACTCAGGGGGAAGACCTGAGCACAACAGTACTCATCACACTTGTATTTCTCAGCAACTGGCATCCAGAGGCATACTGCCTTATCCTCCATGAAATTTTCCAATCCCCTTTTAAAGTTTACAGCCAATATGCACTGTCTGTCCTGATCTTCATCTTCATTGTGTTACCCCAGTTACAGTGTTATGAGTGAGGTAGAAAACCTCTTCCCTAGCTAATTTTTTCATATCATGCTTAAATTTTACATCGGTCATGCTTTCTCTTACTGGTCTTGCCCACCCCAAACTAAAAAACCCAAATGTTGTAACCTTTCCACATAAGGAAGTGCTTGAGCCCCTTTATCATTTTGGTTGCCCTCTTTTACACACTTGAAGAGTAGTTTGAATTCAATGGGGCTTACTCCCAGGTGAGTGGTTATAGGAGTACTGTCTAAATCTGGTTCCTCCACTCCCTTCCGTTCAGGAATCCTTCTCCTCTTACAGATTCCCATGTCTGCATTGACTTTCATTGTGAATAATTTTTAAAGTTACTATTTTCTGTGTTATCTTTCTATTCTATTATTCAAGCTAATCAGTGGTTGAATGTATAGAAGCTCAGCTCAGGCAATCATAATTACTACTTTGATGTTGACAGTCAGCAAATATAAAACCATTTTATAAGATGAGACTAAACTGGTTGTGCCAACTTTCATAAATACCATTGGGTGGTATTCAATTAATGAATCCCATCAGCAGAAACCCATGCAGGAACTTCAGCTTCTTCAGTGGGACTCCCCCACCCCATGCTCCCTGAAATTAGATTGAGGAGGGGTCAGGAGAAACCCTAGAACATCATGGGAACAGGAGAGGAGGGGTCGTTCTGTCTGGCAAGATGAAATGCTTTTGCTGATGAAGCATTCGGAGGAGCACAATGTTGGATTCCATTCATTTTGGTGTTTGTCAAGTCAAGTTCTGGTTTATTGTTCATCCAATTGACCATTACAATGCACAGTAAAGAGTTTGCAGACTGTCAGAGACAGTCAAACAATCTCCAGCATAACTGGAATAAAACCAAGTATAATTAAAATCAGGTACAAAATTGCACTACAGTTACTGACATGAACTAACCAGCAATCTCACATCTGTCAAAACCATCCAAATGACTGAATGGTCACTTTTTACACTGAATAAGATAGATTTGTTGCAAGTAGCTGCTGCTGAGAATGTTGTGGAAAATTTAGTTACAGCCGGAAATCTGCCTTTTAGTACAAAAGCCGAAAGGTAGTTGTGCTCGCTTTGGCAGCACATATACGAAAAGCTGAAAGGTAGTTGATAGAGTTCCCCATGTCGAAACCCAAGGAACATCCTGTGAGGTTTTGGGGTCTGGTTGAAAGATGTACAAGAAAGCAAAAACTGCGGTAGAGTCTACTGTCTGGTTCATCCCATAAATACATGTTGTTTTATGAATTTCATATAGGCAAAGAGGAACTTGAGTTCCATGGCAAAATCAACACAATGATTCATTATTAATGTGCTGCTTAATCACCATTTGACAATAAAAGCAATCAAATGTCTTAAGAAAGCACACCTGCTTTTTCATTGCAGAAACTAGGTACTCACCCCTGAAAAATGTACTGCTCACAGTTCATTCCCATTGAGGGGAGACTTAATTTGATAGAAAACAAAAACATCAGTTAATTAGGTCCATTAGGCAAACTACTTCAGTATTATGTATTTATGAATTGTGACCTGAGTTCTACCTGAGGCCATATCTAATAGGAGCCAGAAAAATCTATGATTCCATTCTTCCATCATAGCTCTCCAAGCTTCGTGTTTTGGATCCAAATGTGTCAATTTCCTTTAAACAATTTATTTTAATCTGGCTTTCATGGTAGAAACTGCACTGCTGATATTTTCCAGACAAGGAGCATCTGATTCAGTAAGCTCTGAAGACTATGGTTATCTTGCCATGGTTAAATTTCTCTTCCTTTATGATGAATAATAAGGCACATGCAAACATCATTGTAAAACTCTACAGCTCTGAAATAACTAACATAACGTGTCCAATGGAATGGTTTGCAATCTCTTGTGCACTTACTCCTGTACTCAGTCCCAGAGAATTTGCATGTGTTTCACTTGACCTGTCTGCTGAGAGTTCTAAACGAGTGTTGACAAAATGGGAAGCCAGCCCAGAAGATCCTACAATAGGGACCAGTTTGATCTATCACTCTGGCCAGAAGTCCATGTCCAGATTATACACCAAAAAGAAAGGCAGGGGAAGCATGTATTGGGTTGTGAAGTAGCATCTTAGCAGTTTAGGGACAGCACTGAAAAATGTCGGGACTAACTCTCTGCAAGGAATTATAGTGTATTAACAGAACAGCACTGGGCTACATTCAGAACTCATTATTCCAGTTCTCCCTTTAAAAACATGTGATTTGGACCAGCTGCTCTTGGCTAAATTCTTACTCTTTGCCCAGGTTTAATGCTTACAAATCAGTGTTGCTGTATGTAGCCAGCCTCCTCATTCAAATCAAGATGAAAGGCAGTGGATTTATGGCAGTTATTACCACTGAGTTTTGTTTGTCATTAAAAATGCGGAGAGAAGGACCATTTGAACAAAGGAACTCTGCAGACATTGCCTCTTAAAAGTAAAGTTAAAAGCAATGGTGTTTTGAGCACTGTATTATTAAAGGCTAGAAGTAGACCATAGGAATTTATAGATAACTACATAAATGCTTGCTTGAAATAGTCTACCCACTAGACCAGGAAGCTGGAAAGATGCTTTTTCAGCATCCTCATTCCTGACTTTCCCCAATAAAAAATATCATGAACCAGGCACGATTTTGTTTCTGTATCGTAGTTGCTGAGAATTCACAAAAAAAGGAAATTCTGGTTTGTACTTTAGATTGCCCTCTGGTGATGTATTAGGTTCCCCTGGGATACATAGGATCTTAAGATTTGGGTTTGTACGAAGTGATTCCATGCACAAACACATACCGCATCGTGTTTAAACAATACTGCTTTTAATGAAGAAATCTGGCTCTATTAAAAGCCAGATCTGTGACTTGCAACTATTCCTGTATATCTGCTCTCAATCAAGAGAGAGAGGAGAGGTTCCATCTCTCTCTCTCTGCCCTGCCCCCCCCCCCCCCACTTCTTGGGTAGCTTTTCTTTCTCTCTCTCCTTTTTTGCTTTGCATATGTTAAACTGATGCAACATGCACCCAGGGCATCACTTCAGAGAGAGTTGTTCCATAAATATGTACTTCTCTCTTATATGCCAGATGTAGCTAAGGAAAGACTTGGGAGCGGGGGGAGGGCGGCCAGAAATGTCAGCTCGGCATATATAGTTCTTGATGGAAATATCTGACCCTTGAATTTGGCTTCCTGCAATGAAAGAGCAGGTATTTGTCCTCTGGTTTGTTTGCTTTCTTTATCAAATGGTGATTATGCAGCATGTAAAGTATGAAACTCGTGTGTTGATTTTGCCGCTGATCTCAAGTTCCTGTTTGCTTATGCGAAATTTATAAAATAATAAATGAACCTCAGGCACAAAGTACAGTTAACACAGTAACACCAGTGACGGGCAGGCAATTTCATTTGGAAACATGACCAAAAAACAGAAAAACCTCCGCCAAAGACAAGCCAGTGAAGGCTTTGCAAATGCCACTCTTTGTTTCCTCTTGCAGGAGGGGGCAGAGAACCCCAGTTTCTGGTAGTTTGTAGACAGCATTATTCACTGTCTGAAACTGTTGCTTGTGAGAAAGCATCAGGGCTGCTATTTTCTTTCTGGAAAACTGGTCTAAATTTTGAAGTAAAAACACCAAGAACAAAGGAAATAGTTTTTGAGTAGAGTCAGTCTTAAGTTAGCCTTTGACCATTTGATACATTCCACACTGAAAAGGAAGTTGAAAGGGGGGGGGAGGAGAGAAATAATAAAAAAAAAATCAAGGAGGACACTGGTAATGTTTTCCACATTTGAATTTTAATACATGAAACAGGCTATAAAACTTTGGCCAGCTGCAGTAAATAAAGTAGCAGTGGGAGGTATGGACCGGAAACTTGTTCAGAATGTGCTGCTGGGAGCTGCTCTGCCCACTGTACACCTTCCTTTGTCAGCTTTGTACCTTTTGGGGGGCGGGTGATGTGGGGAAGGGGGTACATTTAAAGTAATCTGAGACGCGGTCCAGAACGCAAGTTAGTTTCCAGAAGTCTTTTCTTATGAAATAACCAGCACACACTCCTATATGAATTCTACTGCTCATGGGAAGAAAAACCACAACAGCTTATAATATTAATAAAAGGGAGAGCATGTGTGCAGTGCTGTTTCTCTCCTGCCGCTGCTGATTCATCTTTGGAACTCACCTTTTCCATGAAGCTTTTGCCTTAGCCTCTTAAATACTCCCCTTCGGCCGTAGTAATCAAGGTTACCATTTGCAATCTTTGCATTTCCTTACATTCATCCCTTGCTCTTCCATTTCTCTCTCACCTGTGTTGTCGCTCCCACAGTCCAAATTTAGATTAGAGACCTGCCTTCCTCCTTTTCTGTTTATGAATTTCTAAAAGCAGTCCTATGTACATTGATGGCAGTGCATTCATAGAATTGTGGAGGACCACGAAAGGTCATCTGGTGCAGGGCCCAGCAATCTAGGAACCATAGGTAAAGAACACCTGGCAGATGGCCAACCAGCATCTATGTAACAATCTCAAGTGAAAACTTCCATTCATCAGAATAAATGATATTCCTTTAACCTTGGTAGTAGAGTCAGGCATGGGATTCCAAAGAGATCATTAGATGGTGGATTTTTACTGTTTCAACAAACTTTAACTAACTTAAGGCCATTCAGAAAGACTGCAGGAGTTACAGGCCAAAGACTCATTCATATAAGTTGGTCTGTTTTCCCCCCTGAAAGAAAGCAGCCCACTAGTCCCCCAAAGCACGACTCTTTTAGCTTCTTAATTCTGGCCTATAGCAGCTGGCCTTCCAGGACAGGATTCTGTCTCCTCCACTGCGCAACATAAAATGGGATAGCCAGATTTTCTCATCTCCACTTCTGTGCAGGAGCAACAAACCATCATCCCTGGCTCAGATTATGTCTGAACTGGGCATTGTGTTTTCCCCCCACTCCAAACCACCACTTCTAGCCATGGTGCTCTTTGGTCGTAATGCAAAGCCAGAGATGATGCTCTGTTTCTCCAGGGTGCAAGCAGAGAGGATCATAGCTCACGAGATCAGTGTGTATACAGTGAACCATTAACTAGGGCTTACTGTGTTGTGCAAACGAGGCCAATATGAAAACCCTCTGCCTATGACCCTGGAGACCACTGCCAACCACCATAGACAGTACTGGACTAGATAAACAAATGATTTGAACCGTATATGTCTGGAGACCACTGCCAACCACCATAGACAGTACTGGACTAGATAAACAAATGATTCGAACCGTATATGTCAAGATTCTTAAAATGCTATCTTTCCCTCTGCTGGGCAAGTTCTCTCTCCAGTGGGAATTAGAACAGTTCCCTGTCATCAGATACAAGAGGTGAGGACTTTTGAAAGAGACTATCACAGGAATTGAGATAAGGTGTTCTGAGAGTCTTCAGTCATTGAAATACAGTGGTGCCCCGCAAGACGAATGCCTCGCAAGATAGAAAACTCGCTAGACGAAAGAGTTTTCCATTTTGGAGGTGCTTCGCAAAACGAATTTCCTATGGTCTTGCTTCGCAAGACGAGAATGTCTTGCGAGTTCCTGCGTTCCCCCCCTTTTTCTAAGCCGCTTATCCGCTTATCCGATAAGCCGCTAAAAGTCGCTAATAGCGCTAATCCGCTAAGCCGTCAATGGGCTTGCTTCGCAAGATGAAAAAACCACTAGACGAAGAGAGTCGCGAACGGATTCTTTTCGTCTTGCGAGGCACCACTGTAATTTAGGTGCACCCAGGTTGTCCAGGCCTTTGCTTTGTAGTCTCTGTAACATAAAAACTGATCTACCTGCAACATGGATGTTTGTCTGTGATTGCACAGGACACGCTGTGAAAATAGGGCTTCAAATACACCCAAATATAAAATTGGCTGGCCCAGAAAAATACACCATATTTTGGGGGGAAATCCACTAAAGAAAGAGAATATTGTAGTTAGCAAACTGATAACACCTTTTTTGACATGATCGGCAGCCGTTGTTCTGACTTCGGACAGCTCCTGCCGCTGTACGAATATTGGACGATTTTGTTTAGAGATGTTTAAAGAGAGTTTGGCAAAGTGGCATTTGTATGATAACACTAGCAGTGGAATTGTGAGGTATATGTTTTTCATCCCCGTGCAACAAATGTTGAGTTGCAGAAGCAGAGAGCTGGTTTGCACATAACACTGAGCCAAACTATGGCTTCATGCTATAACACACAAATCTGAGGGCTTCCCAGGGATGAGATTGCAGCCACCACTCTCCTTCCCCAGTCCTCCTGCTGTGAACTAAGTCACATAACACTAAACGAGTCTCGGGATTAGCACAAATGGATTGCAGCTGCTTCGTTTCTCCTGTGAGCCTGATCCTTCCATGGTTTGGCTTAGCATGTTGTCCAAACTCAGATTCTTTGTTGGCCTCCTCTGGACAAACCACAAGCTGTAAGTCCTAGAACAAGTCCTGGCAACTACTGATGGAGAATGACAAACCACAAGCCCAGGTTTAGACAACACACTAAGCCAAACCATGGCTTTCCTGATGGCAGTGCACCAAGAGCGGCAGGACCAGAGGAGGAACCTGTACATTTGCAGTAAGCCGTAGTTTTATGTGCAAAACAGCTTATTATGTCGATTGAAAATTCTGTGAGTGGAGTTCCAAGATTGCTCTTGCATCTTATCCCTGCATCCTTAAAAATCTGTGCTGGTGGGTTGTGGAACTTTCGTAAACAGCACAGGAGGCGCTGCAAGGGAGAAGGGGAAACCAGCAACAACAACAAAAAATCCCTTACCCCTAACTTTCCATTCCACTGCATTCAAGCCCCTTCCACAAACAAAAGGGTGCATTTCATTCATGAAAAGGCACGTTTGGATCCAGCCTCCTATGTTTGGGGGATACTGCTGTCAATTTGCCTGTTTGCTTCACATGATCGCACACAGGAAGACCACATGCTTGTCCGTGTGTTTTTAAACATCCAAATTAGATTAACTCATGGAATTTTCCGCCCTTAGGAAATAAAGTAGCAGTTGTTTTATGGCATTTGTATCAAAAGAGGGGAACAACTTAAAATCATCTTAAAGGCTGTGCCTTGTTTACTAAGTAAAAGGAATACATTGCTTAACTCTTGTCACATTTAGCATTATCACAATAATGCAAAAAGGTATTGTGACATTGGTTTTTTTTTAATTGAAAAAAAGGTTTTCTTTCACAAACAATAAAACATCTTGTTGAATCATTTAAAAAGGGGCTGCAGCCAATCATTTTATATAACGTTTGAGCCTATCTAATTTTGTGAGCGTTACAAATTCTGTATAATTATATCCCACACTTAAAATCATTTTTGAACTGTAGTGTTGATGGTTAGTATAACAGTGATAGCAGGGGATCCAGACATTATATAAAATGACACTTAAAAAACCAAAAACCTAATACAATGGCTTCATTCATTTGAAACTAACTAATTAGGTGTATTGTTAAAACAGTAGTATTTGGTTTCCACGTTTTAATTTAGCATTAGCCTGTGTTCCCTGCTTTTCCACACATGGATGGCTCCATTGTGCAGCTGGGTGTGTGAAAGTTATTGGAGAATAGGAAGTCTCTGGGTAACATTTCTCCAGCGCTGCCCTGATTTCTATTTCCCCTGTAGCGTAGATGAGAAACAGCTGTCTTTTGTTTAAAAAGCTGTTTTGTAAAACGTCTGAATCTTGAGGTGTAGAGTTGAGGTCACCATTCAACAGGTGCTTAGAAGCAAGTGGGGAAGAAAGAGGGAGAGACTGGGCTAGCTGCATGTGTCTCTTGAAAGATATTCTTCTCTTCCTTAAGAATAAGGCATCCAGCCTACCCCATTTCACTGTTTATTTTGACTCTGTGGGTTGCGCTTGCAGGGCCATTACGTACAGCTAAACACTAATATTCCTAATCCCGTAGCTTTTGGATCTTGAGCGTCTCCAAATTCAGCCAGTATGTAAAATGAATAATCATCTCCGTAGGAAGGAAATCATTGCTGACTTTATTTCATTGGCAGCGGTGATCGCTGCTCCCCATGCTTTGCTCGATTCACATTTTAAAGCACCGCGGTCTCCTTTCCACCTTGTGAGTTAAACAAAGAATGCCAAATCAGCCAATTTAGGTGCTTAGGGAGAGGAGTAAGTGTGTGACTGCTGCGGGAGAAAGAGGCAGCAGTCCCCATAAGATAGCCTCCCAAAGGGCAAGAAATTTCCTCAGATGTATTAAAACGCTGCAAAAGTGCATGTGTTAGCCGTCTATAGGCACAAAGGAACTGCATCCCCTCCCGTGGATTATTAACATCTGTTTGTCCAGTAGGGGATGGATCTTAGCATTGTTGTTTTTGTATCTCTAGAAGAAAATTAGTTTGAGAAGTTGGCTCTTCCCATTGAGTGGACATGTGAAGCCAAATAAAACTTCCTTTTGTGCGGAGCTCATGGGCCCGAGTTGAGCAATGTCGCAATTCTTTCAATAATAATGATAATAATGCTAGATTATCCAACCCCGCCACCCCCGTTTTTAAAAAAGAACAGAATAGGAAGAGCATAGAAAAATGTGTGGAGTGCTGCCATATTGTCTTCTCTTACAGTATGCAGAAACATGAAAATAACTCCCCCTTCCCTTGTTTATAGCTGGTTGCTCCCTCTACTTAAGACGTGGCACTGTACCTCTCTCTCTTTCGCGCGCTCTCTCTTGAAAGCCAAACTTCTGCTTTGCCACTTTTGGTTACGTTTAAATGGATTTTGCATATGACGACCACTTGCAGAATGCCTTTTTCATAAGCTGTTTGGAAAGCTGCTTATTACTCTGTGGTACTTTTCTGTATTAAAAAGAAAACTGTTAAACTTTGCTATTTTTTCTTGATTTAATGCTGCTCATACTGATTCTCTCCCTCTCCCCCCCCCCCCGGGGTTACTATGAAATCCTTTCTTTTGCTTTTGATCTTATTTATAGCTAAGCCACCAGTCATATGGAAACTATTATTGTATAGCATGGAGATGAAAGACTTTGAGCACAGTTAAATAAGAGTGAATAATTCGGACCAATAACATGCACACACAGTGTGAGAACCCGATTCTGTTGGAAGTGTCCCTCGTCATTCCCTTTTTCCTTAGCCATGGAAGTTTATAAGAGCTGTGCACAAACCTGCTTTCCATCCAGCTTATGCATTTTGACAGTGTTGGGCTCATGTTAACACACATCACCTTGTGGACTGCTTGCCATCATCTTTCCTTGCCCTTTTCGTTAACACTTCTAATTGGATTCTTTTTTTAAAATGGTCATCATTTAAAACGTATTAAATAGGGTGTGCATAAGGACCTGCCATTATTTTATTTGGTTGGCTGTATTCTTCCAAACGTGCATTAGTCAGTAACGGCGGCTTTGGCAACACAGCTTTGTTTGCTTGACAAGCTCTATCTTCATTGATTGCAGGTGCCCAATTTTTCTTACGAAAAGGAGGCTGACCAGAACTGGTTTTCCAAAGTGTCTCAATTCAGTTATAGCATACAATATAGAGGACGCTCCTTTATACTATCAGACCACTGATCTATCTGGCTCAGTAATGCGTCCCCTGATTGGTAGTGGCTGCCCAATAGTTCGGGCAAAAAATCTTTTCCAGTCCTGCGACAATCAATCTTTAACGGTTTCACACATTTTCACTATTAACCTAGACCAAAACATATTAAAAAACTTAGTGAAGTAATGCATTTTCTGAGGACCAACTAGCGGTGGAGTTTTTCAATTTTTAAGCAAGTTTCTTGGGTGGGGAGAGGGGACTAGATCAGCCCAGTTGCCCATCTAGTTTAGCATCCTGTTCTCACAGTAGCCATTCAGATCCCTATAGGGAGCCAAACTGCACTCAGTTCACTTGTGATTCCTAGCAAATGTCATTCAGAGGCGTACTGCCTCTGACAGTGGAGGTAGAACATGGCCATCATAGCTAGTGGCCGCTGACAGCCCTTTATTTCATATATAATTATGATGCCCACCTTGAACACACCAAGGCTATGCTATACATCAAAACAATATTGGCAATCTGTTCACATGATTATGAATGTACGAGACCCACTCTGAATTCTAGATTACTAAAAAGTGTAACAGAATTTTGATTCGGGTCAAGGTGTTGTGTGGCATTCAGTAGTGGGAGATTTGGTTATCCGTTAATCCGATGAGATTTAGGCTGCAATTTACCTGGTGTAGGGATGTGGGAGAAATTCATTTCAGTTCGGATTTTATAGGCAATCCTACTTAATTCTCACTTCCTGAAACAGTACAAGAACCAAAACACACCAATCTTTCAAAATTCGCAGTTCTCTGAATTTTGCAGTGAAGTTCTCCAGCCAAGTAATGTGTACAGAAATGCATAAGCTAGGACAGTGGCGGATGAAATATACATGCTAGTGAAAATAACATACAAAATACCACTGTTTTATGGGAAATTGCTTTGCGAAAATGTGTGTATTAGGAGAAATTCGTGAATTTCCATGAGGACATTGAACCCCATTCAGTTCAATAGCACTTGCTTCTGGTTAGGATTGCAGTGTTAAGACAGTTTTATAAAAACGAAAACAAAGGTGCAATGTGCACCCCCCTTTTTTTTTGCCTCATGTTTGTCGTTGAGAATTCCAAAGCTGTGAAGATACACCAATTTCTCCCATTTGCTTTCTTTTGAGAACTGGTTTCAATTTTCTTTAAAGTAATTATACCTCAAAAGTAAGAAAACTTTTGAAGTTCTGCCCCTCAGTATGAAAAGAGTTAACTGTAAGCAGCAGCAGGGTATACTTCTCATAACTTCATAAGAAACCTTCCTCCATTGTTTTAATTTTTTGCAGCTTTTATCTGCTGCCCACAATTCACAAACTTCAGAGTGCCCATCTGTGTGCAATAAAAGTTAACATTTGGATGAGTGTTTCTTACCACTTTTAAAGATGCGCTTTTAGGGCTAAATGGTGTGTTTTTTTCCACGTTAGAGCAAATACATTTTGCCTTCCTTTGATATGACAGATACTGGCAGGGTAATTGAAACTGGAATTTAACACTCTGAGCCTGTCAGGTATAATTGATATTTCACGGGGAGATTACGATTCAAAGACACCAAAACAGTTTTCTGTGTCGATGGGTGTCTGATTACAGTGAGAATACATCAACTTTTCTTTCCGTGTTTACTGGGTGGGGGGTGGGAGGGGATGATCTCATCTATCAAATATGTATACTTAACAGTTTAATGTGAATGAGGTTTTTGTGCCTGCTTGTACAGATGTAGCCGTGTACAGAGCCATGTATACTCTAGGCAAGTAGAAAATCCACATTCAGGGAGGTAGCCAGTGGGTGTGCCAAGAAACCACAATCTAGAGAAAGTTTTCCTGCCCAAATTGAAATCTTGCTGCTCATATCCCAATGATGGCAATAGAAGTTAAGCGTGCATATGTTTCTCTTGATTCCACAGCAATTCTGCCGTCAGATTAAATTATGCACACCTTGTCAATTTTAGTTTATTTTGCTCTGGATCTAGCATTCAGGTTACCATAAAACAAGGAAATGTTTTGGAGATCGTGGAAGAAAAGAGGGCAGGTTGAGGTTGAGATTCTTGCCTGGGGTAGTTCCATTAAATATACCAAGCCTCTGGGCAAAGCTCCAGTTGTTTTACCTTGCACTCCAATCCTGCACATGCCCTTTCACTCATCGCCTCGTCCTCTAGCCCGCTGCCCATAGCAGTTGCAGGCTAGGCAATAGAACTGGTGGAGAATCTGGGTAGGAAGCACAGTGGCTGCTGCCTCACACCCAGAGCTTTCAGGGATGGGGAGTCAGTGGTTCTCCAGATGTTGCTGTGCTCCAGCTCCCATCAGCCTCAGTCAGAATGGCCAATCCAATGGTCAGGGATGATTATGTGAGTTGTAGGCCAGCAACATCTGGAGGTCAACAGGTTCCCCATTCCTTGTTTAAAGGGAGGGGAACTATTAGAGAGCATCAAAGTGTGCTGCTCCTTCATCACTAGAACTCTCCATATGTGTACAATGTCATTAAAAAGCTGAAAATGAGAAAACAACAAGAACAGAATGGCTCCTTTGGTTCATTGGTAGGTTACTGAAACTGAACCTATTTATAATGCAGGGTTTTGCTCCAAAGATCAGGCCAGCGAACACAAAGAATATACAAAACAGTGGTTCTATGAACCTTACTGGGAAGACTTCAGTGTCATCCTATGAATGTGCACTTAAAATTAAGAAACACAGCCAACTGGTACTGTCGAGAAAATCAGTGACGTTTTTAGCAAGCACTTGAACAACATTACTGTTGACCCTTGCATTAATTCAGAAGGGAACTGATTCCATAGTTTTGATTCTAGCTTGGACATTGCAAATAAGTCAGAAGGATGACTTAGGATACTTCTGGTCCCTGCAAGGACATGTTTACCTGAGAATGAAGGTAGAAGAAAGAGGAAGAACCATAGAATAATAATCAAAGAAGTGCTCGTTCATAGAGCAGACGCTTGACACGCAGGAAGTCCCTGCATCATCATCAGCAAAATGTTATTGGGTAGGAAGGCCTGGAAAGCTGCTGCCAGTCTGAGTAGCTAATTCTAGTCTGGATGGACCACTGGTCTGATGTTGCATAAAGCAGCTTGCTATAGTTGCACATAGACGAAGAAGGGTTACGAACCCAGAGTGGGATTGAATGAATCCTTTTACACCAGCTGGCCTTGCCATAATTCTGTTGCCATCACTGGAATTTCACCAGGAATAAATTGGGCTCTTAACGTCTGGAAGCCCTCAAGGTCTGCTACAAGCAGCTTGACAATGCCCAGGCCGACCTTCTGGACCGCACTCAAATTGCATAGAAACGGAGCAATCAGTGCTTCACAGAATATTCACATTTGTGCTTTGAACCAGTAGCTGAATAAGGTCTTCCTCTCTCATTCTGTGGCTTCTTGGCTACATATTCTCACCACGTGATTCAGGGGAGGGAAATGCCACTTGAAAATGTCTCAGTGAGTCTCCTATCTTTCTCCATTGTTGTACTAAATAATACTTTCCCCTTTCTACCTCATTTGTTCATAATAAGTACAGGACAAATGATTGAGGTTGCATGTGTGTGTATATGCTGAGGATGAGGAATGTTTGATTTTTTAAAAAATTAGCTTTTCAGTCTCTCTTTTCTATCCTGTGCCACACAGAGAGAAATTTGATTTTTGCTCCTGTTCAAAGCATTGTTTGGGGTGGCACTGCATTCCAGCTGCAATAGACAGTAATCAACAGACAGCTTGCTCAATCTGAATATTCAGAAGCCACTGCCCCTGTGCTCTCACACTCTCTCTCTCTCTCACACACACACACACACACATTTGTCCTTTTGAACATTATTTGGCTAAGGGTTCTATAGTCTTAGGATTCAGTAGAAGTCAGACATACCAAATTCTGGTCAGAGCAAATGCTTACCTGTGCTCAGTATTCATCCATGGTCTTGGACATCAGTGGAGCATGGATTTGTCCCAATACTTCATCTCTTAAAATGTGCTTATTCATTTTAGCCTAACGTTATACAGCTGTTTATTCATACAAACTTGCCAGCTCTCCATGCTGCTTCTTGCCACAATCAATTTGGTAGCTCTTACAGTGCAACTGGTCTCCCTTTCACATTTACTCAGAAGCTACAGTCCATTTGTCTGTGTGTTTTTAAAAAAAATATGGAAAAAACCCTGAACTTTTCTTTGGTGGAAATCCAGTGTAAATTGTTCTTGCATATGACAGCTAGAAATCATAGCATCATAGAACTGTAGAGTTCTATGATGTCCAGAAGTGACATTCTCAGTTGTTTATTCCCAAATTTTGGACATGGGTTAGCAGGGATTTTTTAATTTGGTGGAGATCTTTCAAAATATATTAATCTCTTTACAGTGGCCAGGAAAGATCTGCTCCATTTTCATGGTAATATGTGTGCCTTCTCTCTCTCTCTCTCTCTCTCTCTCTCTCTCTCTCTCTCTCTCTCTCTCATTACATGATAGACCCAGATGAAATCATTATAACTCTTACATTAACTCCACCCAAGAATGAAAACAGATTATTGCCTTCAGTGCCTGAACTGCATTTGTCCATGGAAAAAACAGTAGTTGGCTACATTCTCATACAATCCCAAGGCAATAGGACTCGGTTAAATCTTTGAGATTTGTTAAAAATCCTTCACTTTGCCGTTTATTTCAAAGCCTCTTTAAAACCCTAGTCAGCAATCAATATTTCTGAAGGGCCAGTCTAAGGAATTAAGAGAGTTGTTATTCCTTCAGCCCCCATTCCCTAAAGAGGTGTGCAAGCAAGTTCTGTTGTGTCAGAGACATTTCCTCTAGGTTGGCAACTAAGGGGCCAGGCAACACTCTCTAAGGGCAGGATTTGGCCAGCAGCTTCTGCTTCTTCATTGCCATCTTGTAACAAGTGTAGAATCTTTGGACTCCATTCTAGGCTCTACAGTGCCTTCTTGCTCCCCAGTTGGGGATTATTGCATATAACTCCTGTTTGTGGAAGTCCTCCAGATAAGAGGGCCATTACCTTGAAATTAATAATTTTAAAATGCAATCAATGGAGAATTGTCATTTATAGTCATTGTGGATTAGCAAAGTTATGCCTAGTATACCATGCTTTTTCTTTTTCTTCTTCTTGGCTTTGGCAGAATTCTTTTTAATCTGTCTTTCAGTCTTCCTGGTAACAATTAGGCTATATTGTCTCGTAGGCCTGATTAGAAACATTCCTTGTTCTTAATCTCTGCAAATTCTGATCAGTGAATGATACCATTAGAGACTCAAAATGCCATATTGTGTGGACCCACAGGGTTCCGATACAGTAAGATGAAACCATTCCTGACTGAAAAGGAATGTCTGGAATAAAAGCAATTGCATTTCAAGGTGTAAACCATTCTAAGTATCATAATAAATTTAAGACTATCTCCTCACTTAATTTCAACATTTCATAGCTTCGTTTTCTGCTGTTACCACCTTTTGAGATTCCTGATCTTGCAAGGTGATCTGTTCAGTCATTCTCCAGCCTCACACGCTTATCATTACTTGAGGGGTGAACCATATGACCTTACCCACTCCCTCATGTCCCTTTCGCCATCTCTGCGGTGCCCCACATGTTGGGGGCTGGACATCTGCAACAGAGATTAACCTCCTCACTTGGTTTAGTACCCTCATCAGGCCAGGAGCCTACTCATGTAGAAAAGTTTCCCCATTGCAGATGTGGAGCCCCAAACACGTGGAGGGGGGCTGCCGGAGTGGGGATGTATGGAAGGGGAGGGGACAGTGGACTCACCCCTGCTCTCCCCGTCTCACAGTGGTAATTGCATGGAGGAAGAACAGCTTCACAGGAATATGTAATCTTCATTATCTCATCTTCATGGTGCTATGGGCATTCCTTCAAAGGATTCCGTGGCCCTGTTCCTCTGGCCCATGGCCTTCCCACAGTGGTGCATCCAGTGGCCACCATGTCCCCAGGAACTGCAGATTTCAAATGTATCAGGTGGACAAGCAGCAGTTGCATTCCTGCTACCCTCGGAGGGATTTTTTTTTTAAAAAAAAACCTTTTGTCTTCTTTCTCTACGTGCTACTCCCGGACTATTCCCCCAATCCCTTAGATATACTTAAGGTTACCGGTTTTGCTTTCTCTGCTCTGCCTCCATAGTCAGAGGCAGTAATGCTTTCTGAATACTAGTTGCTGGAGGGGAGAAGAGCGTTCTTGTGCTTAGGTCATGGCTTCCTCAAACTCGGCACTCCAGATGTTTTTGGCCTTCAACTCCCATGATCCCTAGCTAGCAGGACCAGTGGTCAGGGATGATGGGAATTGTAGTCTCAAAACATCTGGAGTGCCAAGTTTGAGGAAGCCTGGCTTAGGTCCTACTTGCGGGCGTTGCATGTGAGTGGTCGGCCACAGTGTGACTAATGGGCAATTGGCCTGATCCAGCAGGCTCTTATGTTATTTCCACCTATGTTCCTTTCCCCTTCCTCCCTCTTCCCCCTGGAATGTCCCTCCACCTCACATCTGACGTTAAGCAACTCCTTAGCAGGCGTCTCTTCACCCTAGCTTTTCTCTTTTCCCTTCATTCCCTTTCCTCCCTAATAGGTCCATTAGGGAGATCCTTGTCTTGTTCTCTTATATTTGTACAGGACCTTAATAGTTTCAGGTACATCGCTGTAGACAGTAAGAGCAGCAGCAGAAGTGGTGCACAAATAAGACTTCTAGTCAATCTGATTAGGCAACCATTTCATATGTTTCCTTGCACACTTAGAATAGCAAGGCTGTGTTGTGTCCTTGTGTATCTTTTTCTTTAAACTCAAAACAGATTTAACCCACAGGTGCACTGAACAACAGTGTGGCGTGCAGAAATTTTGTCTCCCTTATTCTGGCCCCATCCATTAATGCCAGTAGTGCCATTATGCTGACACCATCATGCCTACAATGATGGCATTACTGGTGTGGTTAATAAAACCTTTATTGATATATTATCCAGAGTCATTGCGTTGGCAAAGAAAGCTGCCCCTTTTGGAGCTGAAATTCTGTGGTTAATGACATAACAGTGAAGATTAATTGAGAGTGGGGCCTGGGCTTCTAGTTTTTGGAAAGCCAGGTGTTTTATACATGCATAGATAGATATATGTGTTTGCTCCAAACTGGTGGGGGTGGGGGGAAATGTCAGAAAACTTCAGTGGCTCCCACTGTCAGAGGCTTAGCTGGCATTACGAAAGTGGGGTGGGGGGAGGAAAGGGAGGGGGGAATGGCAGGCCCAAGAATCTTATCCCCCTAAAACGAAAGTCTGATGCCAAATTGAAATTCCTGCAGGATTTCTGATAGCAATGAGGGAATTGAGAAGCCCACAATTAAGCATATGGGCATTAAGATAATTGTCAGATCTGTTGGCGGACATGATAGAAGACAGATGGGTACGAATCAGTGCTCTCCGCTGCAGCACCCTGGGAGAGGCAATTTGACGTTTTACCTGCCTGAGCTCCTCTGCCGTATTTGTCACTAAATGTGCTGCACAGCATCTTACTGAGCGTTAAGTGTTTTTGCATATACATACAGAGTATGTACCTATAGCAGTACCCAGGCGCCCTCTAGTGAAACGCTATGGGGAACCTTGGCATTATTCTTAAATGCCCACGTCTCTTTCCAGCCTCTCCCCGTACAGTCTCTAGGAGTTGCTGCTTCTCTCCTTTGTTTCACCCAAACAGGTTCCTATTAACGCCTCCCTGCCGCTCTTCTGTTACAGGTCGGGGCTCATCGTGAGGATGCTGTTGGCCTCCGCGGCAGCCATCCACTCGTGCCAAATCAGGTCCCAGTCCCACAGCTGCCAGTACAGTCTGCTACATCTCCCGACTTAAACCAGCCTCAAGATCCATACAGAGGTGAGTAAGGGAGTGCCGGACTCTGAGTGATGCATTTTTGTCCCATAACTGAATCCTGCGCCGTTGTGTTAGCAGACCTGTGTGCAGTCCTGCAGTGTGGTTTTCCACAGTATCTGTAGACCTTAATGTTGCACTGTCATTGCCACTGGACGAACAATGTCCTTTAAAGTTGATGCAACAATTTGTTGGACTTCGTCATTAGTTCAAACATACAAGTCCAACGATAGCAACATAATACTCGCTAGATGCAACAGCTAACCAGATTATTGCATGGATAGGAGATGTTTGTTCATTTGTTTCGGTGTAATTGTACCAGGGCTGAAGTTGCTTTTCTTTTCTATTAATAGTTGTATTTGGCTGTCAAATTTTAAAATCTGGTTTTCTTTGCTTTGCGTAGAATAAAGGTAGGCAGTGTGCTAGCCTTCAAATACTATGGACGAGAATTCCCTGAATCATGGGAATTGTAGTCCACAACATCTGGCAGGCAACACCACGTTGGCTATCCCTGGCCTAGGGGCTTCTGCATGAGGCAAATATAATAAACAAACAGTTTGGGTTTGTTTGCAGACAGGATATGTAGTTACAGGAACACTCTAATGAGGAGGCCTGTTTACTGGAGAGAATTGGTAGTTCTGTGATGCAGAGAACCCTAAAGTATTACCACATCTGCAAGCTTTCAAATAAATTGTCTTCATGGTCCAGGTGCTTACTGTGCTTTGGGAGTGGGGGGTGGGATCCTGTGACATTGATAAATACCTATGCAGCAGCATTATGGAAGTTGACTGGAGCCAAGGCTATATCCAGACAATCAACGAGAAAAATTGTAGCTCTGTTGTTGAGCACATAGCTTTGCATGAGAAAAGTACCAGGTCCATCTCTGGATAGGGCTGGAAAAGGCCTTTGTCTGAAACTCTAGAGAGCTGTAGCAGACAGAGTGAGCTAGAAGGACCTTGGTATAAGGCAGATTCCTACTAAATGCTGCTCTGCTTTCCTTCTGACCACATCAGCAAGGCCAAGAGCAGGGTCTTGTCCTCTGGGCAACCAAGAACTTCCATACACACTGCCCAGGCTTGCTCCCCAAGATGTCACTTCGGTGCTGCTACCTCAGCAGGTTGACTTCACCCCCAGGGGCACACTCCATTGTCTATTGAGACAGACATCTGCCAACAACAACAATTATTAGAGGGAACACAATGAACCATTACTGCTCGTTATGTACACATAGATTTCTTCCGCCTCAGTTTGGTTGGCTTTGCATGTTTCTGAAGCGCAAGCCTACAGTGAATTTAGGATTAATAAAATAAAAATGAGTGTATACATCATGAGTAACAATGTTTCCATAATACTGTCATGTCTCGGGGGTGAGTGGACTGTAATATGTATCCAGTCTCCAGTGGAGCCTCCTCCTTCCTGTTTATGCAAAACAGCAAATGTTCATATAACTGATTTGAAGCCCAGGGGTCAGAAAACCGTATAAATTTATATAATGTTTTAAGGAGAATCCATTATACCTGAACATTATAACAGCATATGTTTATCCTCGGAATCATCAGATGTTGTATTTGGATGAGACCTTAGTGAGCTCAGTATAGGTTTGTAGCAGACGTAAGGGTCAGTGATTGGTGGGCAGGCAAAGCCCTTATGTCGTGCTCAGCTTCATCGCTGGTAAACTGAAAGTGATTACGTCCCATGTTTGGGCTCCTATTCACCCTAAGCAGGCCAAATAGAAACAGTCTCCTTTCTGGTCCACTCTTGTTATCCCTTTTGCTGAGCTAATTCACCCAGTGGTGGGGACTGCCATGGAGAGTTGCATCACCCCACAGCTAACCACAAGGCCTCATTCTACCACACCATACGCTTGGGCAGGGGAGAAGATGGAGAAAGAGAAACTTTATTTACAGAGGCAAACCTAGGGTGTGGTTTTTTTTCAAGGAAATGTGAGACCCTGAGGTCCCCCACCCCCCGCAAATTATTGATTGAAACCAGTTGAACATCAGGCTCCGCTATCTTACAAGTTTAAACTGAGCATTATTCATAGCCGCTGGTATAAAAGAATTTCACAATGCAGATACTCAGGGGTACAAGCATTGCTCATTGTTGAATGTACCTCTTTAAATTAGAAAGGGGAAGCCAGATCATCAACCAGGGGACTGGAATATTATCCCAGTGGGGATTGCAAAAAAATACTCTAGTATATCTGAATACACACATTAAAGAAAACAGGATGGGAACATGAATGGGGAACTGAATTTGGAAGACTAAGGAGAAAAATCAGAACATGGGGGGGGGCATTACTCAAGCTAGGTGGCACCTAAATTTGAGGGGGGAATCAGGAGCAGTACAGAGATGAATCATCAAGTCAGGATGATAAAATATGAGGAGCAGTCAGTTTTAAGGGGCTCCGCAAAAAATTAAAAGATTTGTTAGACACCCATTTGGGGTCCATAGCCAATGAAATGACGAAGGGCAGCATCATGACTTATACAGACACAAATAAGATGGCATTGGCAGAATTTACGGTACATGAATAGGAGATTGGGACAAAAACAGAGTCTCTGTTTCTGAGTGGGATACCATCAATCCAGAAGATATTCAATGAAACTCTTAATCTCAGAGTTGTGGGTTTGATCTCCACATTGGGCAAAAGTTTCCTGCATTGCGGGGGATTGGACTTGGTGACTTGCCTAGTGAGCACCTTGTGTATTAAGGAATAGTCTTTCTTATCAACAATTCCGCCCCCCCTGTTAATCTATTCCCCTGTGTTATCTGGTCTTGTCAATAGCTGGCCTTTCTCCAACCCCCAGCCTCCCCCCCACAAACTTACTTCCGTGCAGTAGAGAAGGACTGCTTGCAGCCAAATAAATTAAGAATACCCCTTCAGAGAAATTAGATAGTCCTAAATTTATTCTCCTTCAGAAAATGCTGTTGAAAGATCTTCTTGTTGTCTCGTCGCCTAGTATCTTTGCTTGCCCTTGATTGTAAATATGTGTGCGCTTGATCACAATTATGGTTTCTAAAGCGGTTAAATCTGGTGATCCGTAGGCATTGAAATTGTTAACGCTTCCCAAGCAGATCAGAATAGACCAGAGCCACGAAATCAGAGCTGGGGAACCAGTTTTAACCACTATTTCCTTAAAACCCCCCTTTGTGAAAAGAAATTCTGCAGTTAAGGAAAGACAGTACAGCAGTAGCTGCACTTCTGAGGAACGTGCATACAAATTCCTTAATACCTTTGCTTAAGTTATATTACCAGGAAATGTGTATCTGCTTGTTTGTCCCACCTAGGCATTCCAACTGGCCTTCAAGGACAAAGCGTATCTTCAGGGAGCTCCGAAATCAAATCTGATGACGAGGGAGACGAAAACCTTCAGGACGCAAAATCTTCTGAAGACAAGAAGTTAGACGACGACAAGAAGGATATCAAATCAATTACTAGGTCAAGATCTAGGTAACAGTATATAATAGTGTCGCTTCATTTAATTCCTTTATTGGATTTTGATGAAGTGAACGGGACAAGGAGAAACTCTGGAGTTTCTTCTTGTCAGACAAAAGGTAATAGGAAGCCGATGGCCCTTTTTGGTAGTACTTGGAGTATCTGTTCGGATGCGTGTACACTGGAAGGGCCGGAAGTTTCGTCTAGGCCATGGAATTGGACAAAAGAAACAAAATTTACATTTAGAGAGAGAGGGGTATGTGTGTGTGCTATTGTAAGTAATCAAATTCAGAGATAACTTGCTTGAAAACGAATATGTCTTAAAACAGATGCCATTTGTATAACATTTTATACCCAGCGGAATACTTGTTTTCCTTCTGCCTTTTTATGTGCGTAACTATGAACGGATATAAATATCAGTGTAGTAGCTTCATTGGGATAAACAAAGCTAAGCCTGTTTGTACCATCTGAGACCCTTTGTTGAGCTTTTTGCATAGCGTTGAGTGGTTTCATCACATCCTGATCCCGAGAATGGCCTGGTCCTCACACAAACCAGCATTTCTCGCTCACAAAGCATCAGTGGCCCTTAACTTGCATGATTTTGCGTGGATCGCCACCGGCCCTCAATCTGTTCTTCATGTTCCGCACAAGAAATTGTTGCAGAGCGTTAATGAAAACCTGTCCCCCGGTTTTATCATCAAGACTTTTTCACTGACATAATCGAGAGGCAGGTGAGCAAGCTAGTCGGCCCTTGTCTTCTGCCCTTGCAAATGTGGGAGAATATGGAGTTCGGAGTCAAAAATAAATAGAATGTTGAAACTTAGGGTTTTAAAAACGAAACAAAAACTTAGGCTCAGTGTAAAGGAGAGTTACAACTGATAGGAAATCCAGACTGCTGGCAGACGAGAAAGAATGAGATCAAGGTAGAGAAGTCATCAGTCATTGGCACTGGACAGGAAGTATGATACGATATTTCATAAAAATAAAGGCTGGAAGCAAAGAGTGTATGGATTAGATGCATACCCACATTTAGCCAGCAGACTCTATGCTGTTTCAGCATTTCCCATGATTTCTCTGCCCCTTCCATTCCTTCAGTGGGCCAGTGACTGGAAGAATTGCCTGGCCAGTCAGAGCCAATGATACAGGTGTGATGTAACTTGCTTGCTAGTGAAATAGCCTTGACAGGCTCCCTTCAGCCTGGGTACTGCCTTCAGCAACATGAACACCTGAGTCATCATCATATCAAGATGACAACCCATAAGGAAAACTCAACTGGCTTTGGCATGGTGTGCTTATGTGCAAGGAATGACGTAGCTCACATTCAACCAGAGACACGAGAAGGATTTAAGACTATTCTGCTTAGGGTTGTGGAGAACATATACAACCAGGAGAACTAGCTAATCTCCTACAGAAGCAACTTTTTTGATTTATTAAATTTTTCACTCCCTTCATCCAAAGATCTCAGGGCAGTTCACAAGATAAAAACACAGGATAAGAAGCACAAAATAAATGCAGTAGTTAAAACTCCTCTCAGACAAACAAATTTAAAGGGCCATAGAATACCAACCAGCTCAAGGCCTGGTTGAAAAGGAACGTTTTCTCCTGTCACCTAAAGATGTATAATGAAGGCGCCAGATGAACCTCCCTGGGGAGGGAATTCCACAGATGCTGCAAAAAAGGCCCATTCTTGTGTTGCCACCCTCCAGACATCTCATGGGGGAGACACAAAGAAGGGTCTTAGATGATGACTGCAGAGTCCAGGTCAATAGGCAACCTAAGGCCCTTGCTCCATAGCCAACCTGCCAAGGCCCCTCACACACTCGACCCATGCCCACCATGGGGTGCGTGTGGTTCAGTGCTTATGTAGCAGAACAAGTCTCCACACAGGTCAGTTGCTCCAGGGGTGAGGATCATAAACAGCATCGTGGAAGAAAATGCCCCCCTTCCGTGGCTTTTGAAAATCACCTAATTTTTTCACCCTCATAGACCACCCTTAAAACTATTTTAATAATCCTAATGGAGAAATCTACAGCTGCACTCTCTTAATAAAGCAACATAATTGCAGTATGCTCATGCTGCATAGATTGTGCAGAGCAGAAAATTCACCCCCATACATGAAACAGTCTCCCCTGTGAGTGTCATTTCTGATTGCCACCAGAATGACAAATGTGGCAGAGGAAGAAGCGGAGAACCATTCAGTTATCACCACCACCATTTCGACAACTGCTGCTGCTGCTGCTGCAATTTACCGTATTTTTCGCTCTATAACACGCATCTGACCATAACACGCACGTAGTTTTTAGAGGAGGAAAACAAGAAAAAAATATTCTGAACGAAACAGTGGGTGCATGATTTTTATGGTTCATGCTGTGGCCACAGACATGTGATCAGATGGTGAGTTTGGGGTAGCCCAGTGCAAAAATCCTGAGGATCCATGTGGATCCGTGCTTTGTAACCACATTTTAAGTGGGGAGGGAAGGAAAAGCACTCAAGGGACAAGGAGCACGCGTGGAGAAGGAGCTTTTCGGCGAGCTGAGCGGGGAGGAGGGAGGGAAAGAGCACTGTTGCTTTAAAGGTATACTTAAGGTACTTGCCCTGTGCCTGGGTTTTTTTTCCATTTAACAGTTTGCAGCCTTTTCCTTCCGCTCCTTGTTTTGAGGCAGAATAGATTTGAGCAAGTGAGGAGGACTTGGATTGCAGGGGATTCACCATTAGCTGTGTAAAAGCGCTCCTCCTTGTAGCCTGAGTGATAAGCAGCCACCAGCAGCAATAGAATGGAGCACAAAAAAGTGGTAGGGGCACTAGGACCCAGACAATGCTCGAATCTATCCTGCCTGAAAACAAGCTGCTCGCTCCCAGCGGATCAGCTGAGACGCGGGGATTTGCGAAGTTTTCCCCTCTCCCTCATCCCCAGCCTTTTTTAAAAAAACTTCCTGGTTTTCACTGCGTGGCTCAGAGCTCGAGGTTGGTTTTATTTTGCTGCTGGTTGCTTAAATTTTATCTTTCCTGCCGTCCCTCTGCAGCCTCATTGCTCTGTTTAGAGAGCGCACGGACCTTTGCTAGCGTCTGTCCCTCCTCCCGTGTAAGCGGCTGCTGCCCGCTTTGCTGCCATGGCTCTCCTTCCCTCCCTCCTCCCCGGCTCCAGGTCGCTTTAAAGCAAGCAAAGCGAGAGCCTCCTAGAGTGTGTAAGCGGCTCCCGCTTTGCTTGACTGACGGCAGCCATGGCTCCGATCCGTGCATTCGCTCCTTAACACGCACAGGCATTTTCCCTTACTTTCTAGGAGCAAAAAAGTGTGTGTTTTGGAGCGAAAACTACGGTATATTCCTCAGTATAGATTATAGAATGAAACTCCATAATGCAGCCGTCCTAGCCAAGTACAGAGTTAACTCGGCATCTGTCTTCCTCAGAGTGGCACCTTATTTAAATCACAAAGCATTTCTTTGAGGGATGTCAAGACAGGTTCCTGACTTTTTTCATTATAGGCAACACAGGTCAGCTGCAGACTAGATCAACTTTTCAGCAATAACCCATAATAAACCTACACAGAAAATAAGCCTTAAAGGACCAAAATGTGTTGAGCACAGAAAGCCCAGCCAAAAGCATAAACTATAACAAAGGACAAAGGGTTATCTTAATTTTGGTTTAACGCAGCATAATCTACATATTGTTTTCTTGAATGTAGCTGATGCCACAATGCAGGGTTTTGTTTTTTAAATGCAGATGTATATTATCTTTTTGCCCTCACTAAGCATGGGAATTTGTCCTGGACAAGCCACTTTGGCCAATATTCAGCTACTGTGTTTTGTCAGTGAAAGGATTTCTGCTTCCACGATGGACTTCCCTCCCCTGCTGTGGGGGAATCCCTTGAAAAGGTTTGGGGGATTTTGCACAAGCACAAATCCTTGCACTGATGGAACATTCACTCAGTGCTGCTTTGGGTGCAACCCACAGAAATTAATTTCATTGCAGTGGGGCTTTTGGCTTGTGCAAGAGAAACTCTCAGTGAATTGCATGCAATCCAAGAAACTTGATTCTCAGATCTTAAAAAGAGGTATTTGTATGTGTGGACTCTGGAGTTTAAACAAGTGTGATATATTTATTTAGCTTTATTTAAAAGTATTTTTAATCCTCTTAATGTTTCCAAAATCTCTATGCTGTGCAGAGTCTAAAAACCAAATCAGTGTACTATTAAAGCATTAACCTTTCATGTCGCTTTTAGCCTTCTGCATTACCATCACAGGTGAAGTTACAATTTTACAGGCTAAACAGTGTGCCCCAAAACTGCTGCATTCCTGCATCCCCTCCTAGCAAAGATCATTCTGTGACTTGAGCATAGTGTGAACTCTTGTAGAACACCTGCATTTTCTACACCATTAGAAAATACTGTGTTCTGTTTGCCTCCCAGCAATAACGATGATGAAGATCTTACACCGGAGCAAAAGGCGGAGCGTGAGAAGGAGAGGAGAATGGCCAACAACGCCCGTGAGCGCCTCCGCGTCCGAGACATCAATGAGGCTTTCAAGGAGCTGGGCCGGATGGTGCAGCTTCACCTGAAGAGCGACAAGCCCCAGACCAAACTTCTGATCTTGCATCAAGCTGTAGCTGTGATCCTCAGCTTAGAGCAGCAAGTCAGAGGTCAGTTAGATGCCTGGCCAACTTGTCCCTGTTTTAATTGTCGAAGTTTTAATTGAAACCACTGCTCAAAGGCAGCTTTATCCCTCTGTTTTAGCAGCAGTTTCAATGCAATCCGCTTCATGCTATAATAATAATAGTAATTTTCTTATTTAAATGCTGCCCATCTGACTGGGTTGCTCCAGCCACTCTGGGTGGCTCCCAACAGAATATTTTAAACACAGTAAAACATCAAAAACTTCTAAAAGTCAGATACTTCTTTATTTCCTTGACAACTAATGGGGAGTGCATTCCACAGGGCGGGCGCCACCACCAAGAAAGCCCTCTGCCTGGTTCCCTGTAACCTCACTTCTTGCAGTGAGGGAACCACCAGAAGGCCCTTGGAACTGGACTTCAGTGTCCGGGCAGAACAATGGGGGTGGAGATGCTTCTTCAGGTATCCTGGGCCGAGGCCATTTAGGGCTTTAAAGGTCAGCACCAACACTTTGAATTGTGCTTGGAAATGTACTGAGAGCTTTTGGAACAAGGCGTATTATTATCAGCTGATGGGCAATCGGAGTGCTCCTTGCTCCATCATAAGAAAAATCCAGACCTCACTTTAAGCTCCTGGTTTTTCCTTTGTAGACACGCAGTTACTTTTCCCATACCTGACATCACACTTGATGTCAGATGTGGGGCAGACAGGTGTGGTTTGTGAGGAATGGCTTTGTGGGCTAAATTTGGGCCCTTTCTTGGGGTGCACTTGAACTGTGGGGCTGGAGGTGCCACACCTGTGTCCTCAGGGATCTGGTACTGAAGGTGCAGGTAATTCTGTGTCCTAGATGCTTACATGCTCAGATTATCAAGGATTTCGGACAGAGCAGGGAAAGGCAGGCTTTAAATACAAAATAGCCACAGATGCAAAATTCAGAGCTATAGAAATGTGTGCCCTTTGTTATTCTAATGGAGATTCATGAGACACCGAGAATGAAAAGGAGGGGAAGGTGTTGCTGTGGGATTGTGAAGTAAGCTGGTACCATGTTCAAATGCTAACATGCTTAATGCCCGTTTGCTTTGGTTCTGCAGAAAGGAATCTGAATCCTAAAGCAGCATGTCTGAAAAGAAGGGAAGAAGAGAAAGTATCTTCGGACCCCCCTCCCCTTTCTTTGGCAGGACCCCACCCTGGGATGGGAGACACATCTAATCATATGGGACAGATGTAAAAAACAAAAAAGGCAAGTTTGTTTATTGCAGCATACCCTCAACTAGCTCAGTACCAGGATAGCTGAAAGGCTTACCTTCTTCCAGACAGGTGACTACAATCTGCTGGGGAGCCCCTGCTGGCCATCCAACAACGTACATCTGCCTGTAGTGCAAAGAAGGGCCTTATCGGTAGTAGCTCCTGCCCTGTAGAATGACCTCCTGGTTGAGATCAGGCAGGCGATAGCCTTGGACAGCTTCCATCGGAAGTCAGAAACACATCCAAGCATAGGCATCCATGTTCCCAAACATTCACTTGGTTCCTGCTATTGGCCCCGTAATATATATATATTTTCCCCACTTTGATTTTATTGATTAAAATGTTTCCATACAGCACACTTGGTTTTATTACTTGAACCACTTTTTTAGTTCTTCACACACATTAATCTCTCTGCAACTCGGTAGGTATTTACAGTGGTGCCTCGCAAGACGAAAAGAATCCGTTCCGCGAGTCTCTTCGTCTAGCGGTTTTTTCGTCTTGCGAAGCAAGCCCATTGACGGCTTAGCGGATTAGCGCTATTAGCGGCTTTTAGCGGCTTAGCAGATAAGCGGCTTAGCAGCTTAGAAAAGGGGGGGGGAGGGAAAAAAAGTCGGAAAAACTCGCAAGACATTTTCGTCTTGCGAAGCAAGCCCATAGGGAAATTCGTCTTGCGAAGCACCTCCAAAACGGAAAACCCTTTCGTCTAGCGGGTTTTTCGTCTTGCGAGGCATTCGTCTTGCGGGGCACCACTGTAATGCCACCTGAGCTGTGCCATTGCACTGTTCCCCTAGAATAAAAACGCAAGATGCGTATTTGGAGATTTTGACAGGTGGCAGCTTCTAGCAATATGCCACGGGCAAATAGAGTAGCATGAATAACTTCCTTTGGTGCTGGTATCTTACCTGACAGAGTTAAAGGGGCTTTCCTCCTTATGCGTTGCCATTTCTAGGTAAGCTCACCCAGCTCAGGACTGTTGGTTAGTCTTTAATCTACTCATGGCCTGCCATGGGCCTCACATTACTGTGGCCTGGTGGCAGCAAACTCCACCACACACCTTCTGCAGCTTTATGTGGGTGAGCCAGGCAAACCCAAACTGGAGGCTCTGTTTTTGCCCCCTACCCCCTCCAGCCTTGCCTCCTTGAAGGGCAGGTCTGAGGAAGTCTCCCTTCTTCTTAAAAGATGGCACCAGGTGGTCAATTTTTGTTTATCGCCTCTTAAACCAGCACTGCACCTGTCAACTTGTCCTGTGCATCTTCGGCATGTGGGTTAGGTAGAGAAGCAGTCACATGACCAGCTTAAGCCAGCAGGGTAAAGAAAATTCTACCCAAGGCCATCAACCAGTCAACCCCAGCCTTATGCTGGATGTACAGGCAGGTGCCAAGCTAAAGGGTGAAAGCAGAGGTAGCAGGAAAGGAGGTGGTCTTTGAGCTGTGCTACTCTGCCTCCGCAGCTGGCCTCCTTTCCTTGCCTCAGAGTTACTGGGATGGGGGCAGATTTTTCTTGGATCTTAGAGAGCAAGGCCACCATCATTCGAGTGCGCCATTTTTCCATATCTCCAAAATGGGAATAAAAAATTCTACATCCCAATAATATGGTAAGGTTTATTGAGAAATGGCTTGTAAAGCATGTTAATATGCACTTTAAAAAATGTATATTGTATGGAAAATTAAGAATAAGAGCAAGAATTGACCTAAATATTTTTCACTTCTTTTGCAGGTCCAAGTTGCCACATTTTCTTTACGTAAACCAGAGACCACTTCCTTAACAGCTGTATTATCTTAAACCCACATAAACACTTAACCCCCTTTTTTGTAATATAATAAGACAAGTCTGAGTAGTTACGAATCACAGACGCAAGAGATTTCAGCATTCCCGATTTCGAAACAAACACAAAAAGAAAAGTGCAACTTGAGGGACGTCTTTTTTCAACATATCATTCAGAATGTTTCAAGCAGTATGTTAGGAGCTGTAAATGCACAGCCAAGAGACTGAATTGGCAATCTTCTCCACACTGTGGGACAATGCATTTGTGCCTAAACTTCTTTTGGAAAAAAAAAATATAATTAATTTGTAAGTCTGAAAAAAAATATTTAATTTAAAAATTGTAAACTTGCAATAATGAAAAGTGTACTTCTGAAGAAAAAAAAATGAACGTTTTCATTGGTGTACTAGTCAGCTAGTGTTTATACTTACTGGATATTAAAAAGGGAAGCTTTTGCTACCCACATATTTACAAAACCAGCAAACGACCTAATGAAAACTGAAGTGATGACATTAGCCATTCCTTAGGGTAGGAGGAACAGATGGATCTTATAGACCTATGACACACACACACACATATATAAATATATATATATAAATATATATTAAAATTAGTGAATATGGTAAGCTTTTGTTCATTTGTTTCAAACTTTTTTGCTCCTGTAAAAAAAAAAAAAAGTACTGATTAACTTTTTTAAAAAAAGATTTTACTGTAAATAATGATTTTTGATTTTTGAATTTTTTTGGTCTTATTTCTCTCCCACTCCCCCATTTTGGGTCCCCCCTTTTGTTGTAGCCTGTAGCGCCAACTCTGTTGCTGGAGGGGGCAGTTCAGGACGAAACGCTAGCCCTGATGTTACTTATCATTCGTAAAATAAGTAGAGAGTTGTTCCTTCAGTCTTTTGGGGAGAATACAGGACTTGGCAAGTCGCATCACATGCGGCTGAACTGCAAGGCAGCATTTGCGGAGGCTTGGTCCAAACAGTTGTGGGCTGATTTTGTTTTCGTTTTTTGTCCGAATTGTAGATGTTGCTCTCTCTCTCTCTCTTTTTCTCTCTCTCTCATTAGACACTATTTCTGGAATTTTCAGAGGTACAAGGTTAGAATGCCACAATGTTACCACTGTGCCTTCCAATGTTTATATCATCGAAAACATAACATAAATCAAAGGTGGCTGTGATTTTAACGAACCAGTAGAAGTGTTAACCTAATGTGTGTAGCCTGAATACAATTTTGCAGCGAGGCGTTTCAGAATACATGGTCAGATTTGGGCGGGGGGGGGGAGGGGATTACAAAGGGGGGGTGTTGCTAGTTGTATGAAAGATTTTTGTGGGGTTTTTTTAAGGGGAAAAACACACACCATTTTTTTTTAAGAAAAAGAAGTG
This sequence comes from Podarcis cretensis, assembly GCF_951804945.1. Classification (NCBI taxonomy): domain Eukaryota; kingdom Metazoa; phylum Chordata; class Lepidosauria; order Squamata; family Lacertidae; genus Podarcis; species Podarcis cretensis. Next base: position 52,982,687 of record NC_137180.1, read on the forward strand.
GATTAATGAAAGGTAGACCATTAGCTGCCTCCTCCTTCATTTATGAAAATAATGCCAATATCCACTTGTAATGCAGCATTTAGAACAAGCCTTACCCGTTCTAAAGCAACAAGTTGCACTTTGTTGAGGAGGGGGAAGTAGAGCAGTATTTCTCTGGCCAGTATGAACCAAGTTTTACTTAACATATAAATATATATATATAATTGTAGCATAGATCAAACCTATGGCACAGCAACTGATCCAACAACTAGCTTTGGGCACAGCAGAGACTAGTATCCATAGCGAATCTTCAAAAGATTGACTTTGGTATACGGTATAGAACAATTAACGAATAGTGCTCCCAAATTGTCTTCGTCAGCATCCTTTTGTCTCCTGTTCCAGCTTCCATTTATTTTTATTTTTTAAATAGCCACACAAACTTGGCATGTATTTTTGAAATGAAATCTCCCTGTTCAAGTAGATTTTCCACCTATCAGCACTGAGTAAACGCCATAAGTCCATTGAAAACGGTCTAGACGTTCCATCTGTTCTCCTGTTTTGCCAGTTACATAGTAATGGGGGGAAAATACATTTGTAAATTTTATGCAACAAAATGGCAAACGTATCATTATTTTGAAATTGTGTATGTAAAAGTTATATTTTTACATGTAGACTCTTGTTATTATGTGTTTTAATACATTGTATCAGTTTTTTGTGTTTTTTTAAAAAAACTGTGTGGTTGAAACAAAATCTCATGGAGTAGTGAGATACGAGAATCTGAATTTTATGTTTCTGAAAAACATAAAGAACAAATATGATAGTTTACCATGTGAACCACCTTCTACATATCCATAAACATTTTGATTAGCTGTGTGTGTGCGTGTGCGTGTGTTGAAAATTGTAAATATGTTCAGTAGCAGTAAAAGTTTAAATGCTTTTATTTGTCAGTAAGTTTCTCAAATGTGGAGGTGGATTGAAACTATCTTAACAGAGCAAAGACCATATTAGTTTAGCTCAGAACGTTTCAGTACAAATGCCATACTTTTAATAGCATTTATGCAGGTGAATGGGTAATCCTAATTCTTCTAAGTACTAGTATTCTGGACAGACTGAAGGATTCCTTTAAAGGATATTAAAATTGCTTGGCATTAAAAGTTTTTTTTATATGAAAACGAACAGTTTGAGGGGGGATTTTTGTTATAAACCATCTCCATGGACAGTTTTTCCATTTTCTTACTTAAGGACCACTGAGTGTTGCCCACCTAAATTAAAAGATAACTGCAGTCTGAAATGAGGCTCTCGAGGGGCAGGATGGGAGAATGAATATAAAACCCTTTTCTCCATTTAATTATGCCTTCCAAACACAATACCAGTAAATAACCATGATAATAATGATAATAATAATAATAATAATAATATCACCTAGCAGTTATGTCACACCTTAAACATGCAGGGTCAAGATCACTTTATTCTGTCAAAATCACAACCCAAGTGATAGGAGGATGTTTTTTTTATTTTGGAAAAAAATCACCTTTCTTTCAATGTGCACTTATGCACAGAGCATGCTTCTAAACTGTTGATGATCTACATAGAACCAGGAAAAAGGTTAGTGATGTATCAAATGGTAATCTTATCCGTATGGCTTTTGAGATGGTTTCCTGTTCCATAATGGAATTTAAACTTGAAAATTATTCAGCCACACTGTCCTTTGTCTCACACACCCAACCTCCCCCCATTTGGGTTTTCTTCTTTTTTTGCTGCGTGCATGCATTAATTTAGGGTCTGGCCATAAGAGACAAGACACCACAAACCTCTGAGGTCTTCCCCTGCTCCTGTCTTTTTAAACAGGTGTCCTCAGAGGAAGCTGTCACTTGATAGTCGACCTGGTGGTGGCTTGGCTTTTAAGCATTCAAGGAGGGCTATGTGTTGTAACCAACAGTACTCAAAAACCCATCAGATATTTTAGTGGGTGATCCACCTCCACATTCAAGTAATTTATGAATATGCTGGTTAGGGAAATCTGTTCATCTAGAACTTCTTTTTCCTTTCTCCTTTTCACATTTGTCTTTCGTGTAGCTGCAAGGAACACTAATGTGTATGCAGACAACTTGTCAGTTCAACCAGTGATGCAACTTGTACCGATGCAGTCTTCCGATTTGTTTCGTTTGTTAATTTCCTTTGGCGGGTGGGTGGGAGGTTGGGGGGGGGCGTGGGTGGAACGGGGTGGAATTTGCAAATTTCATCTTTCTATTCTGATAGGCACGCTTCAATCTGTGCCGGGGGGAGGGGGGAGGGGGAGAGTGAACAATACAGTACATTGCCAGGAATGAAGAGAATTCATCAGGGGAGAAGAAAAAGCACAAAGAAATCAACTTGACCCAGTGACTCACTTGAAGTGGGGTAGGGCGGAGGGATCTTAAAGATGGAATAAGATGAATTCCAGCACAATGGGGCACCAAGACCTTTTCAGCTTGTTTTGTTTTGTTTTGTTTCTCTTTCTTAATTTTTTTCTTCCAAAACAACATATTCTTTCTCTTGGGACTTGAAATTGACTCACCTTTGTGCAGTGCTGGTTTGAGCATACTCATTTCAAGTATTATAGACTTATGTAATGGTGAAAATATATGACCTGTGGCCTTTTTCATTCTTGTTACTTGTGATGCAACTAAGTGAAGATAAGAGAAAAAAAAAGCAGAGATTTACCATGTATCAGTGCCTGGCTTTTTGTTACAAAGCTTCGTTTGTCTAGTGACCTTTTTGCTATAAAATAGAACTGTAGTACACCCTAGTAGGATAAAAGAAAAACCCTAAATTTAAAAAATAAAAAATATATTTGGCTTATTTTTCACAGGAGCAATCCTTTTATACCATGAATATTGCAAGGGGCGGGGGAGGGGAATCGTCAGATTCTGAATATTTCTTCTTTATAGATTTTCTGAATCATTCTGAGTAAAAGTTTGTTACTTTATTTTACTATTTAAAAGATGTTATTTTACCATGTGTTACTAAGATGAAATTGTATGGTAGTTTCTTTTTCTTTTTCTTTTTTAGTTGTAGGTCGCGGGGGGGGGGGAGGAATTTTTTTTGCGACCGAACCTGTAGTAGCTGCAACAGTTCAAAAAGGAAAAGGGGGGGGAGGTGAAAATTACAAAAGGGACAAAAAAAAGGAAGGAAAAAAAAGTTAATACAGTTACACTTTGTTTTCAACGTGTGGCTGAGTGCCTCAATTTCCCCTCCATGTTTTTGGTGTACTTTCTGATTTGTAGAAGTGTCCAAACAGGTTGTGTGCTGGAGTTCCTTCGAGAAGAGAGAGAAAAAAAAAGCAAACAAACACAGCTTGCCGTAGGCCATTACCTGTTTCCCATCTGTAGTTATCCGATGCCGTCATGTACATGACCGTTCTGTAGCAATAAATGTGCCATTTTTATAAACTGCTTCTGACACTTTCGTTTCATTTCATTTTGCATTGTCCCATTTCTGTAGGTGTCACAGGAAGTGCTGCTTTTGGCTGACCTGGTTAGGTGGCGTTTTCGTCCCAGACACAACCCTCAAAATGCAAATGGGGTTTAAAGGTGCCCTTGGTGTGTTCGGAACTGCCACATTCCAGATGATGTGTAAAAACTGAAGCTCTGGCCATCTGAGTTTCTTCTCAGAACACAAAAGAGTTCTTCTAGAGGCCTCCATGCTCTTCATGTGCTGACTTGGGTAGCTGATAAAAGAATCTGCTTTCTGGACATAACTCTAGCAGAAGCACATGTACTTCACGTCTTGGCCTAAACCTTTCTGTAATACGGCTATGCATTGTAATATAGTTGTTTTAAAAAGGGGTGGGGTTGGGGAGAGGACTGGCTCACGGTTGGCTTGAATCCCAATTGGTGGAGAAAGTTGTTTGTAAGTTTTAACTCCTTTGTAAAGTTCTTTCATATCTTTTGGAATGGAAGGTGCTATATAAAATGTAAAATCGCTTTCATGATCATCGGTATATAGCTACTCTGTAAATATAGCACCTGTATTTCACTTGGGGAAAAAACTGTTATGTACATAATGAGAGGATATAATGCACCTTTGGACAATGGGGAAAATGTCAAGAAGGTGCTGACATGTATGCAAAAAAAATAAAATAAACTGAACTATGTGATGAACTAGCCCTCGGGAGGGGGGAAGGTACCATCTGTCCAATTAAAAGCTAAGGACTAGAAGAAAAATCAATGGGCATAGTGCTTCTGTTGATCCAGATCTTCATGTAGCTTTCATATATTGATGAGATTATTTCCATGTCTCCAGGCAGAAGCATTTCTTCCCTCCGACTGCAGTCTGAGCTGTACTAAAAAGCCAAAAGGGATGGTCACCTTTATTTTTACCTTCCCCCCCAATGAAACGTGTGTTGAAGTTGTAAATTATAAATGCTAATGTTGTATTTAACATCTTGTTAATGGGTGGGAAAGAAAGTAATAAATTCTGGTTGGCCCTGTTGCATTTTATCAGTCCAGAAGGTTTTCTCAATCTCTTAGTATCACAAAAAAGGACCGTTAAAACAAAATTCAGAAGCCCATGTTACATACGGTACACTATTAAGAGATGTGTTTGTCAGACGGATCCTTCTTGGGGAAAGTGGAAATCTGGTCCTATGCAAATAATATTAAGTTGCTGCCAACACTGATGCCTATGTTCCACCTCCACTGTCTGAGATTGTCATGCTTCTGAATGCCAGTTGCTGCAAACCTGAAGAAGGGAGAGTGCTGTTGCATTCTGGTCCTGCTTCTAGACTTCCCACAGAGATCTGGTTGGACATTGTGAGAACAGGATGCTGGGCCAGATTGGCCACTGGTCTCTTTATGTTCTTATGAAAGTCACCCTCTGAATATGGGGACATTGTGGCTTCAATTCATCTCATGGGGCTCTTTCAGACAGAAGGTTTAGTATAGAATTGCCACAGTTTGTTTACTCACTTTTTACAGATGGTCCGCATGATGATAGCATTAGGAAATCAAATGACTCCTTTGTTTTTTCTTTTGCTCTTCCACCTTTTCTGAGAGTAGAGAAAGTCCAGCTTTTCTAAGAAAGATGGAAGAGGTGCAGAATCTCTTAGTTATTCAAACAGATTTATAAACCACTTATTCAAAGAGCTAAGTGGTGCACATAATATTGTAGATAAAACAGGCGAAATCCACAAAACCATTAAGAAACAAACATGCACAAAATTATCCGCAAAACATTGCAATCAGTAAAAATCAGAATATAGGTTTTCTGATAGGGTAGGCTTGCTGAAAAAAGTTCCCAGTAGGCATCTGGAGCAAGATATTGAGGGCATCTGGCTAATGTAGGGAATTCTGAAGAACAGGTCTAGATGATCCTGTTGCTACTCTTCCATCTTCTATAAGAGGTGGGGCTTAAGCATGGGCAGTAACAGTTTGGCAGTTAAGCCCCATTTCACCTTGATAAGACCCCCTGAGGAAAGGGGCAAAGCAATACCAAGTGAGGGCATCAGTGGCTCAGTCCTTAAGCAGCAGAGGTAAACGACAGATTAGGGTGGTTGGATGAAATTGGTTGTCCACTGATGGTTCCTCCCCTGGTTTCATTAAGGAGTACAGTGGTGCCCCGCAAGACGAACGCTTCGCAAGACGGAAAACCCGCTAGATGAAAGGGTTTTCCGTTTTGGAGGCGCTTCGCAAAACGAATTTCCCTATGGGCTTGCTTTGCAAGACGAAAATGTCTTGCGAGTTCCTGCGGGGTTTTTTCCCTCCCCCCCCTTTTCCTAAGCCCTAAGCCGCTTATCAGCTGATCCGCTAAAAGCCGCTAAACCGCTAATAGCGCTAATCCGCTAAGCTGTCAATGGGCTTGCTTCGCAAGACGAAAAAACCGCTATACGAAGAGCCTCACGGAACGGATTAATTTCGTCTTGCGAGGCACCACTGTACAACTAAATTTGCCTGACTGACTCTAAAGATGCCAAGGAGGAGATGCAACCACCTTCTTCCAAACTGACCCAGAGCTGTATCTCTCCCCCTACCGTTATTAACTCCCTTCCACAGCAGAGCAGGAAATGTCCAAGGTCGGCTCACTCGGTTGGCTGCAGCCTGGGCAACAGCCTTTGGGTAGCAGCATCACCGCCTGCTTACCAACAGGGAATGACAAGGTCAGGGCTTCATGGACACACCGGAAAAGTCAGTCCTGTGTTCCTTACAGTGCACACACGCACAGCCCCAGGCTCACCCAACCCCCACCTCCCAACAAGTAGCAGTGACGTTGCTGTCAGGAGGCTATTGCTGCAGCTTCACTCCCATCAAGGTGATGAAAACCCAGTCATTTCCCAGATAGTCAACGGCTGAGGTTATTGGTGTTGCTGCCTTCCCTTCAATGCCATTGGGGATTTCGCAGGAAGTAGAAGGAGCTGCCTTCTACTGAGTCAGCATTAACCCACCTCACTCAATATTGTCAACACTGGCTGACAGCAGATCTCCAGAGTTTCAGGTAGGGAGTCTTTACCAGCCCTACCTAGAGATTCTGGGAATCAAACCTGTCCCTCTTGTATGCAAAGCAGATACTCCCCCAATGAGCTACAGCCCCTTCCCTTTGGTCCTGTGGGGACTGAAGGAGGAGACACAATTCCCCTAAATGCATCTCCCTCAGTCCTTGCACTGTAGAGTTGCTTATTTCAAACCTTTGTAGAGCACCAGTGGTCCTCCGGACCTGTGGGGGTGCCAGGTTTTCTTTCCCCAAAATACAAAGCAGACCCAAGTCCTCTGTTCATCCTGCTGCTTCTGATGCAACACTGCTTCATTTCTGTGCCCCTGTGAGCTGTGTGTTGCATCTGCTGTCTCTAGAGTAGTGTGCATTTGTGTAAGAGGGAGGGAGGGAGGGAAAGAGAAGAGGGTGCACAGCCCAGATGAAGGCAGCAGAAGCCTATTTGTCATTCAGGGCTTTGTAAATATATAAAGGTAAAGAGACCCCTGACCATTAGGTCCAGTCGTGGCCGACTCTGGGGTTGCAGCGCTCATCTCACTTTATTGTCCGAGGGAACCGGCGTACAGCTTCCGGGTCATGTGGCCAGCATGACTAAGCCGCTTCTGGCAAACCAGAGCAGCGCACGGAAACGCCGTTTACCTTTCCGCCAGAGCAGTACCTATTTATCTACTTGCACTTTGATGTGCTTTCAAACTGCTAGGTTGGCAGGAGCAGGGACCGAGCAACGGGAGCTCACCCCATCACAGGGATTCGAACTGCCAACCTTCTGATCGGCAAGTCCTAGGCTCTGTGGTTTAACCCACAGCGCCACCCATGTCCCTCTTTGGTGGCAGACTGCTGATTGGGGGCACATGGCTGACTTGCGGCACCATGGATAAAACAATTCCACCGGCTGCCCATTTATGACCGAGTGAGGTTCAAGGTTCTTACAAGGAAATGTTTTATCCATGGTGCCGCAAGTGGGTCATGTGTCCCCAATTAGCAGTCTGCCACCAGTGTTCTACACCAGCTGGGGCTTCTGAACCAGGCCCAAGGGCAGCCCTGCATGGAGCACATTGCAGTAATCTAGCCTCAAGGTTACCAACATGTGGACTACAGTGGCCAGGCTATCCTTGTCCAGCAACAGCCATAGCTGGCAAACCAAACCAAACTGGTAAGAGGGGTAAAGGACCCCTGGATGGTTAAGTCCAGTCAAAGGCGACTATGGGGTTGCGGCGCTCATCTCGCTTTCAGGCCGAGGGAGCCAGCGTTTGTCCACAGACAACTTTCCGGGTCATGTGGCCAGCATGACTAAACCGCTTCTGGCGCAATGGAGCGCTGTGACGCAAGCCAGAGCGCACGGAAATGCCATTTACCTTCCCACTGCAGCGGTACTTATTTATCTACTCGCACTGGGGTGCTTTCGAACTGCTAGGTTGGCAGGAGCTGGGACAGAGCAATGGGAGCTCACCCCATCGCACGGATTCAAACCACCGACTTTCCAAGCCCAAGAGGCTCAGTGGTTTAGACCACAGCACCACCCATGTCCCACAGAGGACCGTTGTGACAAAGATGCATCTGTGAGTACCTCAAAGCTATGCACTTGCTCCTTCAGAGGGGCAGGCCCGTCCAGAACAGGTAACTTGTTTATCTCCCAGTCATGGGAAGCACCCATCCTAAAATCCTCTGTCTTTCCAAGATTCAAGGACAGTTTGCTGGCCTTCATCCATCCCACCACTGTAGGCAAACACTGATCTAGCGCTTTCACAGCTTCTCCTGATACATAATGTTATGGGCAGGTATTTCTGTGTGTCATCAGTGTACTGATGACACCTGGCCGGTTAGTAAGTGGCACCTCCTCCCATCCCCATCTTGACTAGTTGACATGAGAACTAAAAGAATTAACCCTTAAGTTCAACACTGGATTATCTCTGCTGTTGCACTTCCAAAACATGCCCCAGCTGGAATTGTCTATAGGTCTTTCTTGTGGCTAGTGAGGCACAGGGAGAAGTGAGCCAGTACCTTATCTGCAGAAATCCCAGACTGAACTTCCTGACATGCTCAGATTTGCAACCACCTTTGCCAAAATGAGTAGACTACTGGGAAGCTTCACCTCTTATGGTAGTGTATGCCTAGGAAACACTGCTTTCTCTGGCACAACAGGACCAAATCTTAATACACCCTAGTTGTACTGGCATAGAATGCTACCATCCTTACTAAACTACCATAATATTTTAAAATTTCTCAGTGGTATTCGGAAAAAAGGAAACATAAAAATAATAAGTATCAGAAGCATAAAAACCAGTAAAAGGGTATTATCAAAACAAATCAAACCAAGGGGTCAGGGAAAGCCTGAGCAAAAAGCTGTGCCTTCACAAAACGTCCGAAGGGGCTGGCTGAAGCTTTCTAGAAATCCCTGCAACATTTCTGCACTGCAAGCAATTTGGCTGGGAAACTCAGGCATTGAAAACATTCTCTTTGCTTTTTCGGTGGATATTAAAACCCGTTTCCCCTCCTGCCAAAGTAAATGAGCATTTTCTTCTCCATTCCATAGGAAGCAAGCTTGGTTCTTAAGCCCTTTGGCAGACAGAAGGAAAACAGCATTTGACACAAAACTGGTCACATCAGTGTGTGTGTGTGTGTGTGTGTGTGTGTGTGTGTGTGTTTAAGGCTCACAAGGTGTTTTTTTTTTTGCTGATGGGTTGTTTTTGTGTTTTGCCTTGTTAATCACTGAGAGCTGCCATCGCGGCAGAAATGCTAAGCACCTTTTCTGGATCATTAGAGGGAAATGATTTATCAGCTCTAGCTGGCCAAACTAAGAAACACTGCCATTCTCTAGGAAATCTCCATCATTCTGGGCTAAATTAAACCTGTCCACTCTTCACCTAGCACATGTTGTGCTTGAGTTGTACCATTTTGCACTTAGTTTGCAAGGTCTGTGGGGGTCAGGGACTCTGCGTTCTCTCTTATGGCCTACATCAGCACACAACAACTTTCTTCAGTCTCTGCTAACTCCAATTTGGCTTTGCACCTGCCCCGCTATGATACCAGAGACCTGCAATATATAGGTGTGCTTACCATTTATTTGCCTGACACTTTGAACTGGAGGAAGTCAAAGCAGGGGAAGGCATCCCTTCCAAATGGAATGTTATCACACAATCACTGCTCTGCCTGAACCTGACAACCCCCCACAGTGCCCCCAATTCTCCTTGCTGCTCCTTGCAGTGCTCATTGTAAGGGTGGGGGGAGCTGAAGAAGGCACAAGTTGGTTGTGCTCAGTGCTTGATTTATGGGGAAGGAAGGACGGACTGTGGTGGTCCCATGATTTGGACCCTTATCTCAATTCAAGGGCTCCTGTGATGTTTATTTCTTTTACATTTATATTCCACCTTTTCTCCAAGTTGGCTTACACAGTTCTTGTCCTCCCCCATTTCACCTTCACAGCAACCCTGTGAGGTAGGCTGAGAGGAAGCGACTGGCCCAAGGTTGTCGGCTAAGTATTACGGCTGAGCAAGGATTTTAACCCTGGTCTCCCAGGTCCTACTCCAATACTGTAACCTTCCACACTGTGGAAGTTGACAAGCCACTTAGATGCATATGGTTCCTATGACCTGCATTCCTTTCGGAGGGTTGTTGCCCTAACTTGTGCCCTGGTGGTCAAATGAAGGCCAGCTTAGCTTGGCATCTAAGTGGATTGTCAGCTTCCACAGTGTGGAAGGGCCAGAGTGTCACGGTCCAGTTCACGAGCGATCAAAGTCCCGGCTGGGGACATCAGGACCGGGGGCAAGATGGCGGGGTGGGAGCAGGAACGGGAGTCCAGAAGTCAAGGGTACGAGTTTCAAGAAGCAAGGAGTCACAAAGTCAGGGGTCTGAGGATCACAAAGCAAGGAGTCATGAAGTCAGGGGTCCAAGGATCAAGAAGCAAGGAGTCAAGGAACCAAATGCATCAAGGCAGGGAACGTGTTGCTGTGGCAAAGAGCTGAAGGGAAATGCTGACCTTATATCCCTTCCTGGCTCTTGCCACCAGGTGCTGTGAGTTACCAATCGGCCTCACCTGTGTGGCTGCGCCTTGCCTCTTCAGAACAAACTTAGGAAGGCCCCAGTCCTGCAGAGTCCTATTGGTCACAGGGCCTGACTCCTGCATTCACTCCTGACACAGAGCTCAGGTGGCAGAACATCTGCTTTGCATTCCTAGATTTGTAGAGTTGGAAGGAGCCCTGAGAGCCATCCAGTCCAACCCCCTTTGATGCAGGAATTTCAAGTAAAGCATCCATGACAGAGGGCCATTCAGAAGGTCCCAGGTTCAGTCTCCTGTTTCTCCAGGCAATGTCCCATGTCTGAAATGCTGGAGAGCTTCTGGCACTCAGGACAGACAATACTGAGCTACGTGAGTGAATGGCTTGATTCAGCATAAGTCAGCTTTGCCTATTCTCCTACCTACGGAATACAGGAACATATGACTTGCCTAGATGGTCCAAGGCAGGGATGGATGTGGGGTGAAACAGACAAATTACTTAGAGTATCCTACACCAGCTGCACTTTATCCCAACCATTTGATTTATCACCAGAATATACAGTGCAGGGTAATGCAGTCACTTTTAAATAAGCAATAACATTTTATTAGAACTTCCGAACTTGTCCCAACTACTAACAGGGGCAGCCAATTTCTCTCACACATTCTGCAGCAACAGTTGAGTCGGAAATCAACGATCTCTCAGTCTCTCTCTCCTTCTGGCAGATGAACGGTGTGAATTTCGTGGAGCCTCACGACAAGTGAACTCCAACTGAAGACTCCCCACACGCACACAGAGCAGCACAGACCTTAAGAACCTAAGGAGAGCCTGCGCAATAAGGCCAGTCTTTTCACAGAGACCAACCAGATGGCTCTGGGAAGCCCAGAAGCAGGACTGGAGCGCAACAGCACTCTTGCCACTTGTGAATCCCGGCAGCTGGTATCCAGAGGATATAAAGTGGTACCTCAGGTTACATACGTCTCAGGTTACAGACTCCGCTAACCCAGAAATAGTACCTCAGGTTAAGAACTTTGCTTCAGGATGAGAACAGAAATCGTGCGGCAGCGGGAGGCCCCATTAGCTAAAGTGGTACCTCAGGTTATGAACAGTTTCAGGTTAAGAACGGACCTCCAGAATGAATTAAGTTCTTAACCCAAGGTACCACTGTATACTGCCCCCGACAACGGAGGTGGAGCACAGCTATCATGAATAGCAGCCCGTGGTTGAGCCACAAGTTGCGGACATTGTTAAGCACTTACTGACCCTCCAAGTGTCCCTATTTTCCAGGGACAGTCCCCGATTTACAGAAGTCATTCTGCCCTCTGATTTGTCCTACTTTTGCATGTCTAGCAGCCAATGTTAGTGTTAAAGGTAAATGTAAAGGGACCCCTGACCATTAGGTCCAGTCGTGGACAACTCTGGGGTTGCGGCACTCATCTCGCTTTATTGGCCGAGGGAGCCGGCATACAGCTTCTGGGTCATGTGGCCAGCATGACTAAGTTGCTTCTGGCGAACCAGAGCAGTGCACGGAAATGCCGTTTACCTTCCCGTCAGAGCAGTACCTATTTATCTACTTGCACTTTGACATGCTTTTGAACTGCTAGGTTGGCAGGAGCAGGGGCTGAACAACGGGAGCTCACCCCGTTGCGGGGATTCAAACTGCTGACCTTCTGATCGGCAAGTCATAAGCTCTGTGGTTTAACCCACAGCGCCACCCGCGTCCCTGCTTTGCAGAAGACACCCCTATTGTCATCTGAGAAATATTGGAGGGTATAGAGTTATGCAACCCCCACAAGCCAAGGAGATAAGTAACTATACAAACTTTAGAAGACATCTGGCCCTGTTTAATGGTTATCTTTTTTATTATGTTTTTGTATATGTTGGAAGCCACCCAGAGTGGCTGAGGCAACCCAGTCAGATGGGCAGGCTATGAACAGTATTATTATTATTATTATTATTATTATTATTATTATTATTATATAGGACATCCTTATCTTCATCAGAGAGCCGGCATTTGTCCACAGACTGTTTTCCGGGTCATGTGGCCAGCATGACTAAACCTCTTCTGGTGCAACGGGACACCATGAAGGAAACCAGAGCACAAAGAAATGCCATTTACCTTCCCGCCACAGTGGTACCTATTTATCTACTTGTATTGGCGTGCTTTCGAACTGCTAGGTTGGCAGGAGCTGGGACTGAGCAACGGGAGCTCACTCCGTCGCGGGGATTTGAACCACCAACCTTCTGATCAGCAAGCCCAAGAGGCTCAGTGGTTTAGACTACAGCACCACCCACATCCTGAGAAGAAGAGCCTTTATTAAATCATACCCAAGGGCTCTTGGTTTCCACAGTGGCCAACCAAATGCCTCTGGCTTCAGAGGAGTCTGCGGACAATAGCCCTCTTGCAGTGTTCTCCAGAAAATGGTACTGAGAAGCAAGGTGTATTTCTCAGCCTGGAGGTTCCACACAGATTGCAGATTGCTTTTATTCTTGTGCTTCCACCTGCTGAGAGTTGCTGAGCTGTTGATGGAAGTAATGCTTTGTTATGAATCTGACTGTTAAGTTTTAAGTGTGAGTTTTAATATGCTGAGATGAGGAAAGGCTTAATTGTTGTTATTGTTTTAAAAAAGCACTACTGTATGGTCCCCATTTTCATTCATGTAAGAATACAGCTTTTTTTTTGGTCCTGAAAGGGAACCTTATGCATTCCAAAGAAGCCTTCTTGAACCTTGAAGGGAATACATATATATATAAACTGCTGTTGTTGTCGCCCCCCGCAGCTTAAGGCGGCAGTCTAAATGCAGACATTAGAAATTAATGTGATCCGGCGTCAAAACGCCAACCTAGCCAATGCCTTCTACTGTCAGCGAGATAACGGCAACAACACACAGGCTAGATCACAATATAAAACTTTGGTACAGATGTGTCCCTGAATGAGCTCAGATACTTATTGGAAAGCACTAAATAACTTGTAAGCCTGAGATTCAAAGACGACTAAAGAGGATTAAATAATCTGAAATAGGCCAGGACTACTTTGTTGCTGTTGTTTTAACTTGGTTGAAATGGAAAGCCAATGGGGGGGGGCTGTATGGGGAGGGGGGGAAGCTCCATCCTTCATAAACAAGAATAAGATTTATTTATTTTTAGAGGGAAAGGAGGAATAACATTAGAACTAAAGATGTTTGTTTGTTCGTTCCCCCCCCCCCACTCAAAAGAAAATTTAGGAAATTGGTGGTGGAAAAAGCAGGGACTTTCAATCTAGGGCATGCTAGCCAGAGAGAAAAGCTTAACAGACTGACTAATCCATTGAGGGGTTTTTTTCCCCTTTCCTTTTTTCCCCTGCAAACACAATCCTCCTTCTGCATTTCTCTCCCCCCACGCCAACCCCAAACAGCATTCCAGCCAGCAAGCTGTTGATTCTATACACCAAAGTTCTGAAAAGCAGGTCTGGAGCGCAAAACCTACAGCGCTGAACAGACTGGAAGAAATGGCCACTTTATGCTTTAGGGGAAGCAAAATGCTGGAACCACATGCCATAATGAAAATGCTTCATCTTTAAGGTGCTGCAAGACTCTCTTGTTTTGGTGTTTCATAAAGTGTTACTGTATATTGGGCGGGGGGGGGGGGCTGGTCCATTAGGGTGAATGAGGTACTGCCCCCACCAGCCACAGTCTCTCCTCAGTTAGCCCCTGCCTACCTGCCTATCAATGGCTACCGGATCTGCCTCCATAGTAGTAGAGCCTCCAAGTGTCCCTATTTTCCAGGGACAGTCCTGGACTTACAGAAGCCATCCGGTTTCTGATTTGATCCTGGAAATGGCACACTTTTCATCAGAGAAATGTTGGAGGTATGGAGTTATGTAACACCCCAAGCCAAGGAGATAAATAACTCTACAACTTTATAAGACATCTAAAGGCAGCCTTGTATAGGGAAGGTTGTTTTTTTTTTAAAGTCCATTGGAAACCAAAGTGCAGCTTCTAATTGGCTGCAGGAAGGTCCTGCAGCCAATCAGAAGCCACAGAAACCCCGTCGGACATTTGGCTTCCAAAAATAGTTCGCAAACTGGAGCAGTCACTTCTGGGTTGGAGACATTTGGGAGCCAAAATGTCTGGGAACTAAGCTGTTCGAAAATGACTGTACAGTGGTACCTCAGGTTACAGATTCTTCAGGTTACAGATGCTTCAAGTTACAGACTCCGCTAACCCAGAAATAGTACCTTGGGTTTAGAACTTTGCTTCAGGATGAGAACAGAAATCGTGCGGTGGCAGCACGGTGGCAGCAGGAGGCCCCATTAGCTAAAGTGGTGCTTCAGGTTAAGAACAGTTTCAGGTTAAGAATGGACCTCTGGAACGAATTAAATTCTTAACCTGAGGTGCCACTGTATTATGTTTTTATATATGATTGAAGCAGCTTTATTTTATAAATAATAAAGTTATAATCATCATAGGATGTCCCTCTTTTCATCGGAGAAATGTTAGAGGGGCAGTAATACTGTACTTCTGAATATCAGGAGTGCAGAATGTGCAGGTCCTGTTTTTGGGTTTCTCCCACTGTGAGAACAGCATGCTGAACTAGATGGGCCAATGGCCTCATCCAGCAGGTCATTCGTATGTTCTCACGTTCGTATGTTCTTCCTTATATTCATCTCCCTTGATGTGAGGCTTTCCATGGCTCAGGTGAGGTTGTAGAGACACCTGTTAGATGCTATAAAGAGCCTGTGCACCATCTTCATTGTGTCCACAAGACAATCAATGGCAAAACATGAGTACACGGACCCCCAAACACAGTCACCTGGTGCCCAATGCCTACAACCCCAACAGGCCACAAAGATGCCACAAAGGTGACATAAGACGCCAACAAATTTGGCAATCCTCTGGTAATCCTCACAGATGTGGTGTAGTGGTTAAGAGTGGTAGACTCGTAATCTGGTGAACCGGGTTCGCTTCCCCGCTCCTCCACATGCAGCTGCTGGGTGACCTTGGGCCAGTCACACTTCTTTGAAGTCTCTTAGCCCCACTCACCTCACAGAGTGTTTGTTGTGGAGGAGGAAGGGAAAGGAGAATGTTAGCCGCTTTGAGATTCCTTTGGGTAGTGATAAAGCAGGATATCAAATCCAAACTCTTCTTCTTCTTGCCCAATGGTTGTCATTAATTTGATTTGAACTGATTTTATAATGAATTGATTTTAGAATGCTGTATTATTTTACTGTTGTTAGCTGCTCTGAGCCCGGCTTCAGCTGGGGAGGGCGGGATAGAAATACAATTTTTTAATTATTATTATTATTATTAATAATAATAATTTGCTGGGGGGGGGGTAAATTGGTACCAGCCTTCTCTACTTTAAGCTGCCTTATCCTGTTTCAGACCTTTGGCCTGCCCAGCCTAATACTGTTGACTCTGACTGGAAGCAGCTTGCCAAGACCTCAAGCAGAGGGGGGCAGCAGAACAAAGGTCAGCCCCTTAGCATCTAGCAGGAGGAGGAGGAGGGAGATAAAAATATTAACAGGATATGACAATGGAAAAAACTCTCTCTCTCTCTCTCTGCCGGCTGCTGGGCTGTTATCCTATCCTGGGAGCCAAGGATGGAAACCGAAAGGAGGCCATCTCTACCCCTCCACCGCCTGCTCCCTACCCCCCCCCCACAATGCTGCTGTGGCTGCTGCCGGAGGAAGCCTTGCCAGCGCTTGGCATCTGGGCTCTGCAGCTGTCAAGCCAGCCCCATGAGTAACCACAGCAGTTGGACGGAAACTAGCAGCAGATAAAGGCTGAACAGCAGTAAGAGGACGGACAGGATCACACACAACACCATAATCAACAGAAATGGGAAGGTGCCAAATAAGAATTTAAATGGCTCCATGTTCCAATGGGGCTTTGATGGGGGGGGTGGCGGTGCAGGGAGGAGGAGAGGCTATTTTTAAACAGTTTTATGAAACAGCCAGACAAATAAATAAAACCAAACAAAGGCAGAGCCCTGCCTTGCTTTGCTCCTTAATTTTAAATAGAAAAGGTCCCCTCCGTTATTATTTCCTCCTGCACTCTCGTGGTTCTGCCTCTTAATAGATGTGGTTTAAGGCGGATGGAAGGCCACGGAAACATTCTTTTATTTTCCTTTTGATCAGTTTCTGGGAGGGATGCGGGGGGTGGGAGAAGCTCAGCTTGGCTTGCGTTTTTTTAATGTGAACATCCCCAATTTTCACTTCTTCAAAACAATATGCAAAATGAAAAACAGCTACCCTCCGGAGTTTGCAGTTCTCAAAATTTCGCAGTGCTGATTTCCAAGCCCAAAAATGTGCACTTATTAGTGGGGAAGTGTGTATGTAAAAATGCATGTTTCTCCCCCCCCCTTGAAAAAAAACAGAAAAAAGGTGTTTTGGGAAATTGCTTGCAAAAATATTGCGTTTAGCAAAATTGCCTACACAAATGCATGAATTGGGATAAATGAAGACCGAAACTGGTGAACTTTCATGAAGTCTTTTTCTGAAGAAATCACAAATTGTAGTTGATGCAAAAATGTTGCAAAATGGAACTTAAGGTTGGAAAACTGAGAAACTGAGAAAAACCATAATTGACAAATCCACCCATCTCTAGTCCCCAGTCTACACCTATATCAGAAGGAGGCAGCAGAATCCTGACCATTTCAGTGCTCAGTCACTATGATGACTTATCACCTTCCAAGCTGGTTCCAACATGCATCAATTTCCTAACAGGCAACTGCACTTCTTTACCCTGGCTTTCAACACCTGAGATGTACATTTTTAAGGAACCACCTCATTTTTGTAACTGTACGTTGTTCTAAACTGTTCCTAACATAATGTTTCAATCGCTGTACCTCAACCTAGAACCTTAGCGTAAAGAGCAGATAATTAATGACGATGCTTATCTGTGCAGTGGCAAATGTTTGCCTGTCAATTTAAAAACTGGCAACCTTACATCATTGTTATCTTACCAGAATGCAATTCTTTTTGCCCTCACTTGAGACTGTGACTTGAGAAACTCAAGCGGTCTTGATTTATTTATTTTTTAATGCTTTGTGCATCTACATCTATTCTCGCCCCTTTCTAAAATTTATTTATTAGTGTCTGTTTTTCTTTTTGTAAATCTACAAAGAATAAAATAAAATCAGGATTAAGGGGTTTTCTCAGGACAGTGCGGGGTGTGTGTGTGTGTCCCGTTGGCGGAAATGTGGGATGGGGGGGGCACAAAAAATAGCAGATCCAGGAGGGTCGGTTGGGAGTGAGTGAGAAGTGTCACTATTTTTATCTGAGGAATGTTGGAGGGTATGCATCTGGGTGGTCACTATGAGGACAGGACATTTGTAAAAATGGGCCACTGGCTCTTACTCATGTGGACCGATTTCCCTTGTCTCATGCTACTAAGGCCTGAATGCTCAAACAGGACTTGTGAAACAGCCCTTAGTCCTCACCAAGTCGACCGTACTTGCTAAAGCTGAGGTTAGCATGACAATATCAGCCCTTCACCCTCCCCTTGCACTCACATCCAGTCTGATTTTTTTTTAAAGCTTATGAATTAGGAGAGGATATGTTCTTTAAAGCTGTCAATCAGGTTCAAAGGGCCGATTTGAAACAATCGCATTGCTGAACGCTCTGCTTATTTCCGTGAAAAGCAGCTTCCCAATCCTTCCCCTCCACCTGGGCAGAATTCAGCCACACCTGGCACGGCCTTCAGAGAACAGCCTGGCTCCTATTGGAAAATAAATTGCATCGAGGCAACACATGCTAGCGATAGCCATTGGATAACGATGCAGCGTTTATTGGCCAGGCTCTCGCTGCTGCCCTTTGAAGTTTCCCCTGCCTGATTATTTAAACATTGGGAAAGTTGGATAAGGGCAACCCTTTCGAGAAAATTTGAATTTTAATCGTTTCAAGTAATTGCGGCAAAATAATGGACGTATAATGAGGAAATGTGTGCAGTCCGTGGCATGTGGGGGCAGCTGGGGAATGTGTTTGTGGCTGGTCTGGCCGTGCCTCCTGGAAGGGTGTTAAGGAAAGGACCACTTAGGTCATTGGATAGCCCTGCTCATTACTCCACAGGAAATGGGAATCAGATGGGCCTGTGCGGCAAGTTCATGGCAGTTCAAAGCCGTTCGTTGCATCTAAGAGGAGGGGAGGGGGAAGGAATAACCCAGAATATGGTGAGGGCAAAGAGAAGTGTACAACTCTCCTATTAAAGTGGGTGTGAGCAACTTGACACTTGTGCATGTGCGTGTGTGCAGCGGGGAGAGAAGTAAAGTCCCGGGGCAATAGACGCCTCTTTGTTCTTCTCTGCACCCCATGCAAGTTATTGAACTGCATTGCATGCAGACTTCAGAGGGCTTCCTCATTTTGCATATCTCCACCCACTTGCAGTTGAGAGATCTGCTCCATACCATTGAAATGGCAACATGGGGGGGGGGGAGAAGCAGGGCTTATTTCTCAAAGAGGGAGGGCAGAAATGGAGGTGGGGGGGGAATGTTTGTATTGCGGTCACATGCAGCAATCTGGATGATGAGATAAGGAGAAAAAGGTGGACAGGATATAACTATAATTTGTGTTTGCTCACATTTTTTTTTTAAGCTACAACTCCCGTGATCCTACCACGAAAATGGTGTTTTGCACATGTGCAGAGCCTCTTTTCTTTCTTACCTGCCAGAGGTTACTGCTCCCATTCACAAGCAATTGTCAGGAATCCTGGAAGGAAGAAAACCAAAAGAGGCTTGGACAAAGGGGTCAGCCTCTTTTCTTTGGCCTTTGCCCCACCCCTGGCTGACCATCCATTGTCCTCCCTGACCAAGGGCGGGTCAAAGGCCGGCCGAAGCAGGTGGGAGGCACCCGTCCAGGTGAGCCCTCGCTCGGTGCCACAAACCCTGCCCACCTGCGGGGAAGGGAGGGTGAAAATTGTCAGAGATTGCTGCTTTTCTCCTCCCATCTTGCAGAGAGGCGGCGGCGGAGGAGGAGTGATGGTTTGAGCCAAAGAGAAACTCAAATCTGGACCAGAATCAAAACAGACTGGAAGTATTTGAGCAGGAGGGTTTTCATCATACACTGCCTTTTAGAAATACTCACTGCATCGCTATTGTATTGTATTAATGGATCAGGCAGCTGATGATGAGATAGACCTCTGTCCAAGACCCCAAAGAGCTGCTACCCAGGGCTGGCCAAATACATTTTTCTGCCTGAGGCAAAGGGCAAGATGGCAGCCGCTCCCATTGCATGTTCTCAAGCTGACTGCTGCATTTTGATACTGGAGATGGGATAGCATCTTTCCTCACACCTGAGGGCTGTGGGATGTGAAACACAAGAGCAGTCAAGTACAACATTCCCAGAGTGAACATGTTTACACATGGGGAGGAATGTTTGTCCAGCCAGCAGGCAAACTTCCTGTTTCCTTCTGGGCTGGGACAGACTTCCTCTGCATGTGACTAGAGGTGGGCGTGGCCTCACCTATGCAGGTAACGACAAAAGCACAGGGCAGGGCAGCCATCTCTCTCTCTCTCTCTCTCTCTCTCTCTCTCACTACATGCATCAAAGAAGCAACATCTGCTTAGCCAAAGATGCCCTCTTGGCTCCAACCAAGAGAGGACAAAGGTGCTGTCTTCTTATGGAATAGTTTCCAAGTGTATGTTACTGTTCTAAGCTAAGTCTGCCTTCTGGGATCCTATTGTGAACAGAATGATATGTGAGTAAACCTTTTTATACTTTTTATAGAAGACTGTGTCATGTCTTATCTTTTATGAGGGAATAAGGGGAAAATACCAGAACAGTTATTATAGAGGCTTTAGCGAGCCTGAGCAAACGCATCCGCTGCAAGTTTAAAAGGGGGGAGTGTTACTCTGCTAAACTGTGGAACTTGTTAACACAAGTTGGAAAAGGATATAATCAGACAATATATCCTCTCCTGCATCCCTGAACATCCCCACAAGGGCCTTCTGCTGGTTTACAGGGTTCAGGAAAGGCTGTGGCTCACCAAGGTCTGTCCTCCAACCAACATCTCACTGCTATTCCTTGCCTACCAACTCCCCAACATTTGTTGCCTGAAGCGGCTGCCTCACTCTGCCTAACGGTAGAGCTGATTTTGTTGCTGTCAGTCAGAGTAAGGTAGGCAGAACTGGGCTAGATGAAGAAGTAACCTGACCTTGTTTGACAACTTCCTGTGCCCCTTGGTTTGCGTGACAGGAAGCCCACTAAAACGAGCGCTTGGAGTTTGGTAGTGTAAAAAAACACACAAGGAAGCAGCAACACACACAATTTCTAGACATCATGTTGCAAATAAATACGCACAAATGCCCAAGCAAGGGATGGTGGATATAGAGGAGGAGGGGAGAGGGACTCGGAGAGGAAAATCCTTCAATGAAATGTGGATGAAAGCCAGCAGAGGACAAAAATACCCCGGTGGATTAAAGTCTCTCTAGCCACACTTAGATGGAAAGATTATGTGAAATTCCTGAATAATGTGGAATAAAAGGGACCCAAAGATCATTAATGATAATCAGAGATTAACGTACACCAAATGCAAGACGGCTGAAGCGGTGTTATCTGCTATCAATTGAACTTATTTTAGCAGCAAAATAAGACAGATTTGCAGCATAATAATGACGATAATACAGATAAATAAGATAACTCTTAAATCTTTAAAGCAATATTGTAAAGTATTTGTAAGACCTTAGTAACATATCTGCAAAGGAGTGCCTCTGTGCTGTTATAGATTGAATGTCCCAGATGTAAGAGGAATATAAGGAGGGGGGAGAGATTCGGCATCAGTTATCGTGGTCTTAAAGCATCTTTGTTTCCCTTCATTTTACCTCTTAAGGAGATGTCGGGCACTTCCTAGGAAAAGAGGGGGGTCAATTGCACCTCTTTCTGTGGCTGTCTTGCTGCTTTCTCTTCTGAAAATGGCCAGATCATGGCATACCAACAGATGGACTGGGGGCCAAACTGTACACATCTGCACAAACAAACAAACAAAAAAAAAAGAGGAAGCTAAACTCTTCAGAAAACAACAGAACCTTGGTATGAAATCGCAAGGGATTTGTTGCTTGCAGACTCACAATATGGGCTGCCTCAAACTATGGATTTAACCATGAGCGTAGCCATGATTTTTGTTGGGGGGGGGGTTCAAAACCAACATGATTGGTCAGTTAGTTAAGTATTTCTATTGTCTTACTTGATCGGGGAGGACGGACAACTGCCCCCTGCTGCCCCTTGGCTATGCCCATGGATTTAACAGGCACGTGCAAATGGAGAGGCAGTGTGGTTTAGTGGTTGGACTGAGACCTGAGAGATTGGAGCTCTAGTCTACACTGAGCTATGAAGCTCACATGGGTGACCTTGGCTGGTCACTGTCTCTCAGCCTAGCCTACCTCACAGGGTTGTTGAGAGGGGAAAATATTGAGAGAGAGAATCATGAGAGAGAGAATCATGTATGACACCTTGAGTGGAATGGCGGAATATGGTGCTACTCTCAGTTAAGGGCCCCAGTGTGCAGCTATAAATCATAGAATCTTAGCACTGCAGAGTTGGAAGGGACCTGGGGGATCATCTAGTCCAGCCCCCTGAAATGCAGGAATATGCAGTTGTCCCTTGGCCTTATCAGCACCACGCTCTACCCAACTGAGCTACCCCAGTCCGTTGTTGTAAAGGCAAACTTGAGTCAACAAATGGTGTGCAGAATGAGCAGTCGGGATCCAAGGCATGCATGCTAACCTTACATGACAGGGATCAATCCCTGATGTGTGAAAGTTGTGCCTAGAAGTAATGAAAAGGGCTACAAATGGAATAAAAAGAAGAAAAGCTGCACAAATGGGTGTGTGTGTGTGTGCTGATTATGCCCCTTTGCTAGGATAGCATTTGGGATAGGGTTGGACATACAGGCAACTGCTAGATAGCCACTCCCAAATTGGTCAGTGGTCCGCCACTGGAGCACAGTTTACCTTCTACTCGCCCCTGAGAATGAAAGTGATGCTAGAGATCCCTAGACAACCTTTTTCAGTCGTGGGCCAGTCCACCATCCCTCAGACCATGTGGTGGGCCAGACTATATTTTGGAACAAATTCCTATGCCCCACAAATAACCCAGAGAAGCATTTTAAATTAAAGCATACATTCTACTCATGTAAAAACACGCTGATTCACGGACCGTCTGAAGGCCGGATTGAGAAGGCAATTGGGCCGCATCCTGCCCCCAGGCCTTAGGTTGCCTCCCCCTGCCCTAGACGTTCCTGTAGCTACTGGAAGAGCCCTGGGCCGTCTCAGCATGGTCCCACTGCTCATTCACTCATGCAAAATCCCATCTCCTGGACAGCTGTATCCAGGAGTTCTGGCTACAGTTACAGCCCCACAATCCCATGACAAAGGAAGATTTAGATCCCGATGAGCTGGAAAATATCTAGTCACACATACACACACACACACACACACACACACACACACACACCAACATCCTAGCAAAACAGATGTGGAAGAGATCCGTTGATTACTAGAAAACAGCCTTCCAAGGAAATTAGAAACCGGAGCGGGTTAAATTTTTTCCTCCCTTGGCATCTGTGTACAGGCTGGAAGAAGCTGCATATGTTTTAAGAAATAAATGTGTTAAGCCTTGAAATCCAGCCACCCAAAGATTGCAGTTAAACTTTGAGCAGTTCAATGAGCCCCCTTGGAAGGAGGGAAAAGGAGAAGAAGCTGGTGTTGATTTCAGCCTAGTATTCAGAAATTGCACAGGTGCGAATTCTTAGCGCAGTCTCAGGAAATGAAAGGAGAGGGACAACAACGGCGAATCTTGATGACTGGCCATTTACTTGGACAATTTGCACGACGGAATTTGCACGGACTCAATAGGATCCTTATGGAAGCGGCTGCAAAAAACAGTCCGTGGCTTTGATAAGGAGTCTTACGGAGAGGAAAGGAAATACCAGATGGCTTAATCTTCAGATGCATTGAGTAGCAGGAATTCTTAGTGTAACGGAGTTCTTGGTAATCAGTGGCTCAGAGTATCAGCCCACTAAAAAGGGCATCCTTCTTTCCCCTGGATACTGTAAAAAAGGAGGAGAATGGGGAGGTTTCAACAAGGCTAAAGAGATATGCCTGTTTCTGGCCTCCATGGCAGGACCCAACAGAGGTAGGAAGGGAGGGCAATAGAGTGACCAGGTGCAAAGGGAAGATGGCACAGGGAGGGATAGGAGAGAGACTCAATTTCAGTTCACATTTAAAGGCTAACCTACCCAAGTCACAGAATGTGAACGAAAACACAGGCACAGTTCAAAATGTGCACTTCTCTAAATTTTGCAATGCAAAATTCTCCAGCCGAGTAAGTGGTGTGTAAAAATGCATATACTAGGGCAAAGTGTGCATAAAAATTCATATTGTAGTGAAAAATGACGTAGAAAATATTTGGGGAAATCACTTTGCAAATGTGTGCATTGCAAAAATACATTCAGAGACATTTGCAACAAAATGTGGATGGATTTTTACTGGGGCCTGCTTCAAGTGGGCTGTCAGAAAGGTGGCATATAGATGTAATAAAGGGAAGGATAACTAGATTTGATAGATGATGATGATGATGATGATGATGATGATAGATAGACAGACAGACAGACAGACAGACAGACAGACAGACAGATGATAGATAGATAGATGATAATGATAGATAGATAGATAGATGATAGATAGATAGATATAGACACTTCCTGCTCCGAACAATATGCAAACCAAAATTATTATTATTATTTATTCATTACATTTGAATAAAAAGGTAAAGGTAAAGGTACCCCTGCCCGATAGGGCCAGTCGTGACCGACTCTAGGGTTGCACGCTCATCTCGCTCAAGAGGCCAGGAGCCGGCGCTGTCCGAAGACACTTCCGGGTCACGTGGCCAGCGTGACGAAGCTGCATCTGGCAAGCCGGCACCAGCGCCGCACACGGAAACGCCATTTACCTTCCCCCCTATAAAGCGGTCCCTATTTATCTACTTGCACTTAGGAGTGCTTTTGAACTGCTAGGTTGGCAGGAGCTGGGACCGAACGACAGGAGCTCACCCCGCCGCAGGGATTCGAACCGCCGACCTTACGATCAGCAAGTCCTAGGCACTGAGGTTTTACCCACAGCGCCACCCGCGTCCCACATTTGAATACTACGCTTCATCTGAAGATTACAGGGTGGTACACAAACATACAAAATGAGAACCCAAAACACGTAACAAAAACAAACCAATACACGCCCCCTGCATGAACACTGAATCTATCTTTCAAAATCTGCATTCCTCCAAATTTGATATGCAGTTCTTTTTTTTAAAAAAAAAAAAAGGGCGCAAACATTCATAACTTAGAGGGCAGTGTGCATAAAGTCCATATATTTATAAAAATAACATACAAGCATGCATTGTATTAGGGAACATCATTTGTAAAAATGTGTATATTAAAGCAGAGTTGCATACAAAAAATATGTGCATATATTTGGAGAAAAGTGCAGTAAAATGCTGGTGCATTTTTGTGGGGACTATTTCTTTAAAACAATGACAACAACCCAACAATAACTAATCGATGCAGAAATGTGGTGAGCTAAGATGGAAAACGGAGAAACCAAAACTGACAACAAATCCTGTCTTCCTGTGCTCTAAGTTACTCTTGAACAGCTTCAAGTGCAAACAGAATTGTAGAATCATAGAACTGCAGAGTTGGAAGGGACCCTGAAAGTCATCTATCCCAACCCCCTGCAATGCAGGAATCTCAGCTAAAGCATCCATGACAGATGGCCATCCAACATCTGCTTAAAAACCTCCAAGGAAGGAGAGTCCACAATCTCCCGAGAGAGACTGTTCCACTGCCAAACAGAAATGGACTACAGTTAAATTCACTACTGTTGACGTCAACCTTACAGAGAGTTGGGTGGGTGGGGGGCTTCAGTGGTGAAACCATTTAAATTATTGCCTGGGTTCAATATTCCCTGAATGCCTCGTAAGCCACATACTAAATAATTTTCTCAGTAGGTAGCTGGAAGGATAGCCTTGGTAAGTTAGATCTTTTCTCTAAGCCCAGATCTGCTGGGCAAGCATGTAGACACATCAAGGAGCTATGATGGGAAGCTGGAAGACCTGCCTGCAACTTCCTGGTTGCGCAAAGTCCCCTCTCGCTCATGTCAGACAACATGGAATTGACCCCAGAAATAAATGTGAACCTAGATGCAAGCAGGTTTTTTTTTTATCCTCCCCCCCACATCCACAAATATAAATTTCCCCAAAGCCTATGGGAAATAACACTGGACAACTTTGGCAGCCATTATGTGGTTTGACGGAAAGCAGAGATGCCCCGAGCTGTGAAGGCTGGAACCGGGACAGATCCTCCCAATAAGTTCAGCTCTGCTCTTCCAACGGAGGTTTGCTTCTAATTGGATGTGACACGTCAGCCTCCAACGGCCGGCGGATGTACAGTTCACACAACAGAGGGGCCCCCTACCTCGCTCTCATACGCAGCACACACAAAACCACCAAATTATCCTAAGTGTTTTTTGAACTCCATAGGGCAGTGTGGATGGGATTTGTTTGGGGTACTTTGTCTTGGGCCAGACACACCGTTGCAAATAACTTTTTGGATGGTTTCAGTTCGCTCTGCTTCCAGGGGAAAGAATTCAAGAAACTGGCCTGAAGTTAGCAAAGGAGAGCATCATGCGCAGCACATGTGGATGTGCATGCAGGTGTGGTTGTGGATCTGCACTGTGAGATGCTTAATTGGCTTCCATTTGATTTGTTGGAGTAGGCATGTGATGGACCTTGATAGGGATGTGTCTCTCTCCTATCCAGGGCATGAACTACACACAACATAACACCTTGAATGAAAGCAAAGGGGAACATAGCTCAGTATCAGAACAGCTGCCTTGCATGTAGAAGGTCTCCTGCCATCTCCTGCATCCATTTCCTTCCTTCCTCTCTTGTTTTCCTGTATGTATTCTAGACTGTACGCCTTTCCGGACAGGAACAAGACAAACACACATTAATTGCAGCTTCAGGTGGTTGTGGAGAAATAACCTTTTGAAATGTGTTTCATTTTATGCACTTATTATACATACATATGCAATGTATATGAGATCACCTGACATATGTAATGAAGACTTAATTTAAAAACACAGAGTATCCATTTGTTGGTTGTTACTTAGGTCTGGGGAAAGCAAAGTTCTTTTTATACTGAGCTAGAGGGCTGTAAAATTACGCTTCTGATTGGCTTGTTGGATAGAAATTTTTCTCCACTCATTGAACAATGGTGCAGTCGCTCAAATCTGATTGGTTGGAAGGTTGGCTGACACACGGGTTCTACTACTGTTCAATGAGAGATCGTAACTGACTTGGAAGGAGGAGAAGGACTGGCAAGAGAGTGTTGAGGATATGGAAAGCCCGGTGATACAGTTTGCAGCAAAGGAGCTGAATCACTGGCTCAAGATGAAGATTGCTGGAGAGGTCATCTAAGGATGGTGAGGAAGAGTTCAGCAAGGTGTTTCTGGAGCTGACCAGAGAGAGAACTGCCTGAACCCTTGGCTCATAGGACAATCAAGAGAAGTTCTCAGTACCTGGTAGAGGTGATAATTGACTTGACTGGCAAAGGACAGGGTAATTGGCATGTAAGTTAAATATGGTTAGGGACAGAACTTTTCAAATAATCCTTATGTATTTGGATGCAACTGGCAATTAAAAGCAAGCACAAGCCTCAAAGAAACACCAGCCACTTTAAGTAAAGTGTTTACCTTATTTTACCTTTATTGTTAATAATCAATACTTAACATTTTGTTGATTTTATTTTCTGACAAAATGTGTCAGGCTGGTTCTGCACCACATCTAAAGTTCCACAGCTTCTGGGTTATGATTAAATGTGTTGGTAAGCAGTATAATGCAGATATTTGGTGGCTGTGGTTAGAAAGGTAATCAACAGCGATGATAAAAACTAGTGACACATGGGTTGAAAGTTTGAATGCTTCGTTTAAAAACCTAAACTTTCCCTGCGTGTAGAAAAACAGCGGACAAGATTAAGCTGAATGTTTCCCACTGACTTGCTCCTTTTTAGAGGCACACGCACAAACACACTGTGCCAGCTTGGAGTGGTACAACTGAGGAAAAGCATAGTCTGCTGAAAGCATCTTATTTACCTATAACATTTCTACCCCACCTTTCAGCCAAGGAGCTCATTTTATCCTCACAACATCCCTGAGAAGGAGCCACTGGCCCAAGGTCACACAGCATGGTTACTGGAGCGCTGGACTTGCAGGTTCTAGTCCAACACTCTAACCCTTACACTACACCACCTTTTGCACTATACTGGCTTTGCAAGGAATGTCTATCTTTTTCTTTGTGTGTGGATGCAGAATGCATACAAATAGCATCCCGGGGGAAAGAGAGCTGTACTAAACGTTAGTATTTAGGAGACATTTTCCCACCCCTCCTTGAGCTCCAGGTGGCTCCCAAACAATTAGACCATTTAAAAACAACAAGATATTCCTTGTCGCCCTGGAAAGAAATCTGCTAAAGACATGGCCGAACCGTACAGTCTTCATTTAGCCCAGAGCTTATAGTTTGTTCTGCTTAATTACAGGATATTTAGTTCCCTCATATAATTTATTAGCAAGCCAGGCAATGATAAATTCAAGCTAGCTTTTTCATATATATCTATTTGGGTTTCGGCGCTAACTGTCTCCAGATTGTCAGGCATTATCTATGGAAGTGGAGAGCAGCAATTTATAGCTATTTATTTGTAAGTTGTAACCATTGTAAATAAACGAGTGAGTGAAGGCAGAATCGCAGGGGAGAAAATAGCTTGAGGAAAGCCAAGGGAATTTGGGATGGATTATATTGAAGATGGGAAGCAGGTGGGCTTTGATTTAGATAAGCAAGGATGGAGGATGCAAACACAGTGAATTTCCATCTTGTCTCACTGTTCCCAAGCCTTAAAGGGGCCTCCTTAGGGAAGCACTGACAATTGCCTTCCCAAATTCTTCCACCCACCATCTTGGGTGTTGTTTGTCTTTTACACACATCATGATTGGCCACTGCCTGTTCTATAGGTTGCCATGCATGAAAAGAAAAAAAACCTACTCCTGTGGTTTCAGAGTTGCTGCATGCCTGGGCACTGGGTGGCTGCTTATGCATGCCCAAAGAGTGACCTGTTAAGTAAAATTGTTTAATTGACACTGAAATGGACAATGCCTGTGTGTATTGCTGGAAGGGTTTAACTGGGAAATTCCACTGAAGCTAAAGAAGAGCAAGAACTGCTCTCTAAGCACCTAGATGGGTTGGTAATTAACTGTTATTGTTCTCTGCTAGCTAGCACGTGAGTGTTTAACCTTAGATCACATGAGAGGTATTGAATGGCAAATCGCCATCTTGGGTAATTGGTCTTTGGTCTTTTGTTCTCATGCTCCGTGGGAAAAGGATGTGATAAAGATGACTCTCCAGGAAGCGCATAGCCTTGGGGCTGGACTGCAGGCTAATGGGGGGAGGGGGAGAGATGTGTCTGTCAGCTCTGTTTATAAGTTATTTCAAAGAGAAGACTATCTCCTGAAAAGTAGGACAGTAACGGTTGAAGGCAGTAATAAAGGTAAAGGTAAAGGTACCCCTGCCCGTACGGGCCAGTCTTGACAGACTCTAGGGTTGTGCGCTCATCTCACTCTATAGGCCGGGAGCCAGCGCTGTCCGCAGACACTTCCGGGTCACGTGGCCAGCGTGACAAGCTGCATCTGGCGAGCCAGCGCAGCACACGGAACGCTGTTTACCTTCCCGCTGGTAAGCGGTCCCTATTTATCTACTTGCACTTTGACGTGCTTTCAAACTGCTAGGTTGGCAGGCGCTGGGACCGAACGATGGGAGCACACCCCGCCACGGGGATTCGAACCGCCGACCATGCGATCGGCAAGTCCTAGGCGCTGAGGTTTTTACCCACAGCGCCACCCGCGTCCCGAAGGCAGTAATAGTTGCTTCCAAATACCAGTTGCTAGAAGCTGCAGAAGAGGAGAGAGCTTCTGTGCTTGTAGGATTCCTACAGGCATTGGTTTGGCCCTTGTGAATCACAGAATAATAGAATTGGAAGGGACACTAAAGATTATCTAGTCCAACTCCCTGCAATGCAGGTATATGTAGCTGTCCCATATGGGGATCAAACCTGCAACCTTGGTGTTATCAGCACCACACTCTAATTAACTGAGCTATCTGGTTAGTTATAACATTCTTAACACCTGTGAGTTCTTTGTTAGCCAACCGAACTTTGCATCTTGTCTTGCCTGGTAAGTCAAATGCTAGATCAAAGCAGCACATGCATATTTGTTCTTCCATCAATCCATCCTTCGCCTAACAGAACAGGATGCTGGACTAGATGGATATTTGTCCTGCTGCAACAGCATTTCTTATGTTCTGTAAGCAAAACCTTGTGGAAGAAGCACATAGTTAAACTATGGAACTTCTATCCACAGGAGACATTGATGGCCACTGAAATATACTCGGGGGCCTGTAGTGATTTCATGCTCTTTATTGCAGCTTGCAAAACAGTGAGTGAATTGCCCCCCAAACCTCAGGCTTTTATATACAGTGGATGCTCAGGTTGCGAACGTGATCCGTGAGTGATGCATGTTCGCAACCCGCAGCATTCACAACCCGCGTCTGTGCATGCATGGGTTGCGATTCGGCGCTTCTGCGCATGCTCATAGCACAATTTAGCGCTTCTGCGCATGCGCGACTGCCGAAACCCGGAAGTAACCCGTTCTGGTACTTCTGGGTTTCGGCAGTCTGCAACCTGAAAAAACACAACCTCAAGCGGACGCAACATGAGGTATGACTGTACATTATTTACACAACGAGTCCCATCTGATTGGCTGATTCTGTTTCCCTCCTAGAGCCTGATTGGTCTTTTCCTGCAGGCCAATCAGCTGTTGCATTCTACAATCCTACCAGCCTAATAGGCTGATTAACTTCCTCCTGGAGCCTGATTGGTCTTTTCCTGCAGGCCAATCAGTTGCTGTGGCAGTCAGGTCCTCATTTTGGGCTTCTCATGGGCATCTTGTTGGCCACTATGAGAACAGAATGCTGGACTAGATCAACAGGCTCTTCTTATGTTTCTAAGGCACACAGCCACCCCAGCTGGGCAGGTTTTTCATCATGCAATGGTTTAAGGACTTCTAGTTGATGAAACAATGGAAAGAAGGAGTATCCCAGGCCAACAGCACGGGGAAAGAGTTTCCACGTTTCAAATCCTGAGGCTAAGATCTGGTCTAGACGAACAGCTCATTGTGTGGTAAGCTGGAATCTGCCACTTCAGACCACAGGTTGGGGGAACTGCATTTCTTGAATGTTTCTCCCACATAAAAAGAAAATAAGTTTGCTGCGTAGAAAACCAGGACGTCGGGGAGAAAGCTTCTCTAGAATCATCCTCCTTGGTATCTAGCTTTCACTTCACAGTGCAGGTTTTATAAAGGGGAGCACCAATTACATAATCCCCATGGCTGCTTCCAGCCAGGTGTTTATGGTGGGATTGGTGCCCCTCATGCTTGGAAACAGACTGTAGCATCCACACAACATCATTGTCATCAAAATGCCAGCCCATATTCCCTCCTACCACCAAGAAAAAAAATCTGGAAAGCAAAGAAACCATCGCCCCACAGTTGCAGTATTAAGCCCCAGTCTGAAAGCATCCATAGCTCAAGAATAGGCTCACCACATTATGATCTATGACCTTAGCCATGAGCCTTGTTTGCAGCAACCTAAAAGCTACTGGTCACCAGATCAGCCCAAGCACTGGTATAAGAAATGAGCCATGCATGGAAGCACTGTGTGCAGCAGCCTTATCAAACAATGTCTGCTCGGTTTCCCGTGTGTGTGTGTGTGTGTGTGTGTGTGTGTGTGTGTTCTTGTCTTGTCATTTAATTTTTACGGCGCCCTTGATCTCTGCTTGTGGGTACCACCATGGCTTACCCCTGTGCAGTAAAGTTGGCTGTCTCACAAGATCACTCCATCCTCAGCCACATGAAAGTCAAGGCAGAGGCTTCCAGGCTCCTGGAGCCAGCTGGAACGCCCGGATGGGGCTGCTGAGTTCTGCATCACGTAGACATACTTTTGTGCAATCCGTTTACACAAAGGGCTTCTTCTTTGGCACGGCAGATGAAGTCAGCACTTTCGGGGGGCGGGCAGTGATCTGCTTACTTCTGAAAACAAGATGCGCTCTGTCTGTTTACTGACCAGGGTGTTCTAAATATCAGCAGGAGGCTTCTTTTCAGCGACCAAATGCGAACTTTGTATAGCAGCCCCCTTTTTCGGTTGAAAGTAAGTCCCACACTGAACTAAATTAAACTTAGGCTCCACCTGCACTATATGTTGAACACAGTCATTGAGCAATCATGGCTTTTCCCGGTGAATCCTGGGAACTGCAGTTTGCTAAGGGTACTGAGAGACCCCTATTCCTTTCACAGAGCTAAAGTTTCCAGAGTGGTTTAACAATCACTCCCTCTTCTCAGGAGGGTCCTGAGTCTCCTAGCAACTCTCAGCCCCCTTAACAAACCACTGTTCCCATGATTCTTTGGGGGAAGTGTTATGTACTGAAGTTCTCACCCTGGGCCAGCAGGGGGATACTGTAGATAGTTTTCACTCAGGTCCACATATGCAAACGTTCAGTGATTGGATAGTTTTAGAAAATTGTTACAGTTACGTTGTACTGGAGCTCTATATAAGCAGGCTGGCTGAACCCTTCAGTTCAGTTCTGTTCTGGCCTCTGAATAAAGAAGAGCTGCCTGAAGAATCGCTGTGTTATCTGATATGTTCACCCACAACTTAACAGGAAGCCCTGACTGTTCAGAGTGGCATGACCTTGCTTTATGTACATTGTACAGATGTTCTTACAGAGCAGATATGCCTGTTCCGCACCAAATGGTCAAAGAATAATAGAATTGTAGGGAATCTTTTGCCCAACGTGAGGCTTGAACCCACGGCCCTGAGATTAAGAGTCTCATGCTCTACCGACTGAGCTATCTTGAATGTGCTGGAGAAAGCGAGCCTCTTGCCAGAAACTTCCAGTCCGCTTTTGCTACTCTGTGTGAAACGGAAGTAGGGGTGCCAGCCAACCCTTCTCCTCATGTGGCAAAGTATGTTGGGCTGCCCTCAATTGCTAGACCAAATTATCTCCTTCTTGATACACAGAAAAAGCATCACACAATTATCTAAAGACTCTCGGTTGGAAAGGCTAAGTTGTTGGTTTCTTTCTTTCAACGTAATTCCCCGCCGCAAAAAATACCTTTACATACAGTTGCACACACCCTTAGTCCTGTGTGTGTGGGCAGAGGAACCTAGAATTAGTTCTCTATTATTAATTTGTTTAGATCAGTGTTTTTTTTATTGCATTATGAAGAGACTTAAAAATATTTTATTACAAATAAAGAAGAACCTAGAATGAGTAAATGCCTTACTATTCGTTTGGCCTGGGGAGAAAACCTGCCCTGGTTCATACATAAACTACACAGCAAGCTCTTTTTTTCTACAGCGGTAAAGAACTATGCTTTTAGATGAAGGCAGGCTTATTTTATACCACTTAATTAAAAACAACAATATGAGTAATGCTCACATACAGATGTGCCACAGTTCAAACCGCTGGCGAAAAACATTTTTTAAAAAACCAACTCTGTGAAAACCCCCCACAAAAGTTCCACTAGATGGAGGATCACTTTGAAATATCTCTTTTATATTCTCCCTCTTTAAAGCAGAGGTAAGGAATCTCTGCCCCGCCAAATGTTGCTGGACTACAACTCCCATCATGCCATGCAAGCTGGGGCTGATGGAAGTGGCGACTCCAGCTACATCTCGAGAGACTCCCCACCACTGCTTCAAATAAATATTTAACTTTATAACCATATTTTGAAATTAATATGATTACCAAAGGCTAATGGATGCAGGGTGTTTGTTTAAATGAAACTCTGGTCCCCTCTACCAATCAAATAACAGAATATGGCTTAAGGATGGTGATTCTGTTCATTTTGGCTTCTCTTTGTTTTCCATTTTTCAAAGTTCACACATTTCTAAATCAGCTTGCTATTATTATGTTTTTAAGTCCTTGTGAAAGTTCACCAGCATTTCAGCACACATTTACCCTAACATTCACAATTTCGCATGCACTTTTGCCTTAAAGACACACTTTTGCAAAGCAATTTAACTTCATATAAGTGCAGTTTTCTGTGTAGTTTTTGCCAATACAGTGGTACCTCTGGTTAAGTACTTACCGTAATTCGTTCCGGAGGCCCGTACTTAACCTGAAACTGTTCTTAACCTGAAGCACTACTTTAGCTAACGGGATCTCCTGCTGCTGCCGTGCTGTCGGAGCCCGATTTCTGTTCTCATCCTGAAGCAAAGTTCTTAACCTGAAGCACTATTTCTGGGTTAGTGGAGTTTGTAACCTGAAGAGTATGTAATCCGAGGCACCAATGTATATGCATTCTGATGCACACCTAGTTTGCCCTGAAATGTCCTCCCTCAAACAGACTAGATAAAAAAAACCAAAATGAAACAAAGAAAAAAATAAGCTCTAATTCAAACATTAGCTTTTAAAACATGCAGTGTTCAAAATACATACATTAAACTGAGCTAAGTGCAAATGAGGAAGGGCTCAGTTAGTTCCTTTCCCTTTGCTTGGTTGGAGATTACGATCCTGACTCATGGACTTGGAGAAAGAGGAAAAACAGGACCAAGCTGAACTGTTGTGGTCAAACTGTGACATCTGGCAGGCCTAATTATCCTCCAGGTGTTTTGGTCACAGTTAATTAAGTCCTAGACTGGTGAGTATATCCACACTAACAGACCTTGCCATGGAGGGTCATTTGCAAATTATATTCACAGCCCTTTTGTGCTGGATACTTAGGAGATTGAGGAGGGGCAAAGGGGTGTGTGTGGAGAAAGAAGAGGACTGGGCTTTGCAAATTTGCGAGCACCAAAAAAGGAGAGAAAGTGTTTACAAACACAGGGATGGTGAGAAACAGTTTTTGTTACGTGCCTTAGGGGTTGGTTCACAGATTGCCTGTGAGAACAGCCTCAGGTCAAACACCATCAACTCAGCAGTTTTCCTATTGCTCCCCATTACCTGGGCTAACAGCAATGTGCAGTGTTTCCTGGTGCAAGGAAAAACTATAGAAATGAGAATTCCTGGAAGCCAAGATTCAAATTTGGGGAAGGTACTCTTTGGTGAGAAAACGCCAGCAGAGATTTAAAATCATGAAATACGCAGCAAATTAAAGCACAGAAATGTAGGCTATTAGATGTTTAAAAGAGATGCCCTTTAAACTGAGTTCCAAAATGTTCCCTTTAAAAGTTTCTTTCCAAAGCTTCCCAGTCTCCCCAGCCTAGCAAAACGTCTGGCAAGTTAAAAAAATGGTTTACTTACAAACTCTCCAAAGGTCAGATGCATGTGCTTCAGAAAGTTGCATAGGCTGTAAAACTTAGTTACAAAATGGTGAAAGTTCTTAGATTATTGGTATAGGAACTCGAGAGGTTCAAAAGAGTCGTGTGGTCTGAGTGCAGCAACCAGCTCAAACATCTTCACATCATTGCATTCACATGTAGAGGGGGTGGGGGAGAGAACAAAGACTAGTTCCTCCCAAGGTGAGGGGAAGTGGACATAGCTAAGCCTAGGAGGACAGCCTACTCTATGGTATTAACCCCTTCAGGTGT
Organism: Podarcis cretensis; assembly: GCF_951804945.1. Classification (NCBI taxonomy): domain Eukaryota; kingdom Metazoa; phylum Chordata; class Lepidosauria; order Squamata; family Lacertidae; genus Podarcis; species Podarcis cretensis. The sequence continues at coordinate 53,017,781 of NC_137180.1, forward strand.
TAATTAGACTTAAGCATGTTGCTTACATGAGGCTGATTATCTCACAGCGTCCCCCTTCCCTCCTCTAAGTGGCACCAGTGTGGAGTATACTTCATCGCTGTAGTGGCAGAGGATCCAAATAAGTGTTTAAACTCTTTCCTGTGTGAGTGTCTGGAGGCGGTTGGAGGATGGATGGCGGCTAACAGATTGAGGTTGAATCCTGACAAGACAGAAGTACTGTTTTTGGGGGACAGGAGGCGGGCAGGTGTGGAGGATTCCCTGGTCCTGAATGGGGTAACTGTGCCCCTAAAGGACCAGGTGCACAGCCTGGGAGTCATTTTGGACTCACAGCTGTCCATGGAGGCACAGGTCAAATCTGTGTCCAGGGCAGCTGTTTACCAGCTCCATCTGGTACGTAGGCTGAGACCTTATCTGCCTGCGGACTGTCTCGCCAGAGTGGTGCATGCTCTGGTTATCTCCCGCTTGGACTACTGCAATGCGCTCTACGTGGGGCTACCTTTGAAGGTGACTCGGAAACTACAACTAATCCAGAATGCGGCAGCTAGACTGGTGACTGGGGGCGGCCGCCGAGACCATATAACACCGGTCTTGAAAGACCTACATTGGCTCCCAGTACGTTTCCGAGCACAATTCAACGTGTTGGTGCTGACCTTTAAAGCCCTAAACGGCCTCGGTCCAGTATACCTGAAGGAGCGTCTCCACCCCCATCGTTCTGCCCGGACGCTGAGGTCCAGCGCCGAGGGCCTTCTGGCGGTTCCCTCATTACGAGAAGCAAAGCTACAGGGAACCAGGCAGAGGGCCTTCTCGGTAGTGGCGCCCGCCCTGTGGAACGCCCTTCCAGCAGATGTCAAAGCGATAAACAACTACCTGACATTCAGAAGACATCTTAAGGCAGCCCTGTTCAGGGAAGTTTTTAACGTGTGATATTTTAGTGTATTTTTGGTTTCTATGGAAGCCGCCCAGAGTGGCTGGGGAGGCCCAGCCAGATGGGCGGGGTATAAATAATAAATTATTATTATTATTATTATTATTATTATTATTATTATTATTATTTCCAGGAACCCCCCCCCCCACTCACACAGTATAGCTATGTTAGACTGCTCCTTTAGGATAGCTTCTCCAGGTGATTGCAATACAAAGTTCCAAATATTGGGAGTTCTTCTCTAGCCTGAAGTAAAACAGTGAAATATTTTCTCTCTTCCCCAGCCCTTCTTCCACTATATGTGCAACAACTGTGTACAGTGGTACCTCGGGTTACAGAAGCTTCAGGTTACAGACTCTGCTAACCCAGATATAGTACCTTGGGTTAAGAACTTTGCTTCAGGATGAGAACAGAAATTGTGTGGCAGCGGCAGCAGGAGGCCCCATTAGCTAAAGTGGTACCTCAGGTTAAGAACAGTTTCAGGTTAAGAACAGACCTCCGGAACAAATTAAGTTCTTAACCAGAGGTACCACTGTACAATTATGGTTGCCTCACATCAAAAAGGATATTGTGGAGCTGGAAAAAGTTCAGAAAAGGGCAACCAAAATGAGTGGAGCAATACATCTATGAAGAAGTTGCCGTGTTTGGGACTTTTTAGTAAGAAGTCACTTGATAGAAGTTTGTAAAATTAGGTATGGCATGGAGAAGGTGGACAGAGAAAAGTTTTTCTCCCTCTTTCACAGCACTAGAACGTGCAGTCATCTAATGAAGTTGAATGTTGGAAGGTTCACAACATATCAATGGAAATATTTCTTCACACAGCATGTAGCTAAACTATGAAACTTGCTCCCACAGGAGACAGTAATGGCCACTAACCTAGATGGCTTTAAATAAGAATTGGACGTATTCATGGAGAACAAGGCTTTCAGTGTTGGCTATGCTCTACCGCCACAGTTGGAGAAGGTGATGCTTCTGAATACCAGTTGCTGGAACAGGAGAGGAGGGTTGCTTTGTGGTCCAATCCTGCTTGCAGATTTCCCACAGGCGTCTGGCTGGCCACTGTGAGATCTGGATGTTGGACTACATGGGCCACTGGCCTGATCCAGCATGCTCTTCTTATGTTCCTATGACAAGGGGCCATAGTTATTTAGCAGAGGCTCACAAAATCGGTTGTATACAATGTTCTCAGCCCACTTGTGCTCTTGCAAATGAGTGAGCCTTAATACTGTGTGCAGCAGAGGGAATCCCACACAGGCTAGCGGAAACTCACTGCACAACCGTTTATTGTGCAACAATGTCACCAGCAACCTATTTATGCATTGCCCTGTGCAACAACACTCTTCTGGTGCAAAACATTTCACCAGCAGTACAAGTCAAAGGCCAAGTGACTTTAACTTAGTGCTGCATTGGATACAACCCACTAAACATTACCCGGGCTGGATTTTTCTTTAAAAAGGACGAAAGTTCACTGAGTTCATGCTTATACTAACATTTCCAAACAGTGAAGCAAGCAAGTTGAATGGGATAAATGCTCTCAGTTTCTGTAGGCTAATGCAAACGTCTTAGATGTTTCCAGAAGGGGGCCTTTCACCTTAGAGTTGCAGTTGGTGCTTTTCGTCACTGTTTATCTTGTCTCGAGTAGAGGCTGGAGGTCCTTAGCCATGTGCTCTATCTTCTCTGTTTCCTCCAGCGTCTCTTCCCAGGGGCGGACGTGAAGAGCAAAAGAACTGTGTACACAAAAGATTTCGCCCTCCTATATTTCTCCTCTAAAATGTTGGACCATTCCTCCCACATAAGCTCTCAGGAGGACGTTCTCCTTGACTTCCAAAGGCTGTTGGACAGGTGGCAATTTGAATGGTGACAATGGCCACAAAGTGTTTGCATCTGAACAGGTTTCCTGTTCAGGAATATGTCCGTTATGTAAACTTGTCTCCAATGCTTAGACAGAGTTTAAACCCAAAGTTCTTGAGAAATAGAAAGATGAAATTTCAGCTGTGGGGTAAAACACATTTTACTGCAGCAAGTGTCAGTGTATATATCAACCCCACCTAAACAAGCAATCAAGATTGCCCATTCTCGCTGTATCAATGTAATAATAAAGGTAATCACAATAATAGTAGAAGGAAATGAAACAATTCTTGCAAGGTGGCAGAGATTTGTTTTGGTTTTTTTTAATAAATATTTATTGAGATTTTTTAAATACAGAAATGCAAAAATAATAAACAATATAACATGTATCATAACATCTTTTCATAACTTCTTTGGACTCCCTCACGTCTCTCGCTCCCACTTGCATCATTGTAAAACTTTTTCCAGCAATTTATCAACTTGTTTACATTCTTAAGTCTCATTATTTAATTTAGTCTAATAATTCTCCCCCCCAAAAAATTTATACTTTCCTCAATCTCCTTTATCATCCAGATTACATCTAATTTAATGGTGCTCAATTATTTATGATCTAGCATCCTCCTTAACATTCAACCAAATTACAGTATTTTTTGTAAATAAATCTTAAATTTCTTCCAATCTTCTTCAGCTCTCTCCTCTCCCAGGTCTCGGATTCTGCCGGTCATCTCAGCCAATTCCATATAGTCTATCAGTTGCATCTGCCATTCTTCCAGTGTGGGTAGATCTTGGGTTTTCCAATGCTTAGCGATGAGTATCCTTGCTGCCGTTGTTGCATACAGGAAAAAAGTTCTATCCTTCTTTATCACCCTCTGGCCGACAATACCCAGGAGGAAGGCCTCTGGTTTCTTGGGAAAAGTATACTTAAATACCTTTTTCAACTCATTATATATCATTTCCCAGAAGGCCTTCACTCTAGGGCACGTCCACCAGAGGTGAAAGAATGTTCCTTCATTTCCTTTACATTTCCAGCATTTGTTATCAGACAAATGGTATATTTTGGCAAGTTTAACTGGGGTCATGTACCATCTATATATCATTTTCATTACATTTTCCTTCAAAGCATTACATGCAGTGAAGTTCAACCCAGTGGTCCACAACCTTTCCCAGTCCTCAAACATAATGTTATACCCAATATCCTGTGCCCACTTTATCATAGCCGATTTAACCATTTCATCTTGTGTGTTCCATTTTAACAGCAAGTTATACATTCTTGAAAGTACCTTGGTCTTAGGTTCTAACAGTTCTGTTTCCAATTTCGATTTCTCCACCTGGAACCCTAACTTTTTGTCATTTTTAAAGACTTCTTTAATCTGAGCGTAGTGTAGCCAGTCTCGCACTTTATCCTTCATTTTCTCCAAACTCTGCAATTTCCAATTGTCTCCATCTTTTTCTAGTATTTCCCCATATTTTGGCCATTTGGCCTCCATATTGGGTCTTTTTCGGGCCTTAGCTTCCAGAGGTGATAGCCACCTTGGAGTTTTATTTTCCAATAAGTCTTTATATTTTGTCCAGACATTAAACACTGCTTTTCTGACAATATGGTTCTTAAAGGCCTTATTGATCTTAACCTTGTCATACCATAAGTATGCATGCCAACCAAAAGCATTGTTGAAACCTTCCAGATCCAGTACGTCAGTGTCTTCTAGAAGTAGCCAGTCTTTTAGCCAGCAGAAAGCTGCGGCCTCATAGTACAACTTTAAGTCCGGCAGGGCAAAGCCCCCTCTTTCTTTTGCATCAGTTAGTATCTTAAACTTAATTCTGGGCTTTTTGCCCTGCCAGACAAACTTAGATATATCTCTCTGCCACTTCCGGAAGCACTCTGTCTTGTCCACAATCTGTAATGTTTGGAACAAAAACAACATTTTTGGCAATACATTCATCTTGATAGCAGCAATTCGGCCTAACAAAGAAAGTTTCAATTTTGTCCAACTGTCTAAGTCTCTCTTAATTTCTGACCAACATTTTTCATAATTATCCTTAAATAGACTCAGATTTTTTGCTGTTATATTTACCCCTAGGTACTTTACTTTTTTAACCACATTTAATTCTGTCTCTCTCTGAAACCGTTCTGACTCTGTATCTGACAAATTTTTCCCCAATACCTTGGTTTTCTGTTTATTTAGTTTAAATCCCGCCACCCGACCAAAGTCTTGGATCAATTGTAGTACTCTTTTCGTACTAGATTCTGGCTCCTGCAGGGTCAAAACTAGGTCATCTGCAAAAGCTTTGAGTTTATATTGTTTCGCTCCGACAAGGTGGCAGAGATTTGAATGTACCCACTGCCACAGTGTACAAGAAAAGTAGCGGTGTTCAAAGAAATTCCAGCTCAGAGCCAGAATACTGGCCCTATTCAGATGTGCTATTGCTGTGTTTGGATTACAGTGGTACCTCGGGCTAAGTACTTAATTCGTTCCAGAGGTCTGTTCTTAACCTGAAATTGTTCTTAACCTGAAGCACCACTTTAGCTAATGGGGCCTCCTGCTGCCACCGCGCCGCCACCACGCGATTTCTGTTCTCATCCTGAAGCAAAGTTCTTAACCCGAGGTACTATATCTGGGTTAGCGGAGTCTGTAACCTGAAGTGTCTGTAACCTGAAGCGTATGTAACCCGAGGTACCACTGTACTTTAAAGATTTCTAGACCACTCTTCATTAAAATAACCCCAGAGCAGAGTACCTTATAAGAAAAATAATATAAGAGACATAAACCTGAGGAAAATTAAAACATCAGCAAGAACAACAATCAGAGAAGAGGGGAGGATGAGGGACACATGAGGGAACAGTGCTAAGGTGAATGATTTTTCTTGCATTTTTCCTGTCTCCTCTCCCTTGCACCTCTAAATCTCTTCTGGGCTCCCCCCCCCATAACCCCCCAAAGCGGATTTGGGGATGGCATGGGTCGGAAGGAGGGAAATTTCCCTTGTGCTAGTGGGAATCCTTGCTTTGGTTCTCGCTAGCACAACAATTTAGCTGAATATGGACTGTTGTTTATTGTTTTACGCAGCCCATCCTGGGATCGCTTGCTTGATGAAGGGCGGGATAAAAATGAAATAGGAAAGAGAGCAGGAGGAAGGGATATAGCCATCATGATTTGCTGCTATTGGTAGACTTACGTGGAGTTGGCTGGCGATCACAGCTGAGAAGCTAACAATAACATTTCTGATGAAAGGAACAGCAGCAAGCATCTTTCACTACCTTTGATTTCACAGGGTGTGCTAAGCTCATGTTCAATGGGGATTAAAAGGTGCTTAACTTCCCCTGGATCCCCCTGCCAAAAAACGATGAGCCAGCATCACAAAGCCTTCTGATGCTCTTGCCCTTCTGTGAACTAGGGCAGGTTCCACATACATAACCCCACAGGCTGAACATGCATGAGGTGCTTATTTGTTTGTTTGACCATGGACCTGGAGAGGGCAGGGTTAACAGTGCTGATGTGCCCTGATGGAAATTAAGTGTATTGTCTTCTCACCTGCCCATGCAGGCCTAGAGCTGGCCTTGGAGCTCCATGAACACAGGGGCCAGGTAAATGGCTGGGGTTCCATTTAGAACTCACACATCACCGTTCTTAAAAAGTTACATTGGTTGCTCCTTTCTGGTCCAACTAAAGGAGCTCACACTAGTGTTAAGTAGTAGTAGTAGTAATAAATTTATTATTTATACCCCGCCCATCTGGCTGGGTTTCCGCAGCCACTCTGGGTGGCTCCCAAAAGAATATTAAAAACACAATAAAACATCAAACATTAAAAACTTCCCTAAACGGAGTTGCCTTCAGATGTCTTTTGGAAAAGTCTGGTAGTTGTTTTTCTCTTTGACATCTGGTGGGAGGGTGTTCCACAGGGCAGGCACCACTACCGAAAAGGCCCTCTGCCTGGTTCCTTGCAACCTCACTTCTCGCAGTGAGGGAACTGCCAGAAGGCCCTTGGAGCTGAACCTGTGTCCAGGCTGGACAATGGGGGTTGAGACGCTCCTTCAGGTATACAGGACCAAGGTCATTTACGGCTTTAAAGGTCAGCACTAACACTTTGAATTGTGTTCAGAAATGTACTGGGAGCCAATGTAGGTCTTTCAGGACTGGTGTTATATGGTTTCGGTGACCATTCCCAGTCACCAGTTAAGGTCCTAGTTTATTTATATCTGAAAGTTCCCTCCTTCCCTACAGAACCTCTTGGGTGTTAAGATCAACAGAGGGGACCCTCCTGGTAGTTCCACCACCTTCAGAAGATTGTGGAAGAAGGAGCTCTCTCTGTGGCAGCCCTTAAATTGTGGAATTCCCTCCCCACAGAGGTGTGTCTGGCAACGTCTTCATATGCAGAAGGCTTTTTACCTTGGTCTTTAGCACTTGGGTTGAATATTTTTTTAGCACTGTCCTGAGTGCACCCAACAATGACAACTGTTTGGAAGTTTCGTTCTTTATTGGCACAACACTTGATTACACCAGCTCCTAATGTGCAATGGTGATGCACACCACTCCTCCTTATCCTTCTTCAGACTTATGCTCTGACGCAGACAGTTGGTGCAACAGCGCAACCATGCCCATCTCAGCTCACTTAAACCCCCTCATCTGATGTGATGTGCGCAAGCAACTGGCATCTTCTCCAGCACAGCTGCTCCTGTTGCTTTAAGCTCCTTTTCCTTGGAGAACGGGATGCAGGTGGCACTGTGGGTTAAACCACAGAGCCTAGGACTTGCCGATCAGAAGGTCAGCGGTTTGAATCCCTGCGATGGGGTGAGCTCCCATTCCTCGGTCCCTGCTCCTGCCAACCTAGCAGTTTGAAAGCACATCAAAGTGCAAGCAGATAAATAGGTACCGCTCCGGCGGGAAGGTAAACGGCATTTCCGTGCGCTGCTCTGGTTCGCCAGAAGCGGCTTAGTCATGCTGGCCACATGATCCAGAAGCTGTGCGCCGGCTCCCTCGGCCAATAAAGTGAGATGAGCGCCGCAACCCCAGAGTCGGCCACGACTGGACCTAATGGTCAGGGGTCCCTTTACCTTTACCTTTCCTTGGAGACAGCTGGGGAGCAGATGGAGGAAAGTCTAAGGGCCCAACTCTCTCTGGGACTGATACTGCGCTTCCTTGCAGCTCACGCCCCATCTCCTCTGACTGCCCAGACTCTTCCTTTTCCTCCACCCTCCAGCTTCTGCCTCATGAGTGGCACAGAGACCTACAAATCGCTGCCCCCTTCCCAGACCATCCTCCTGCCCCTCTGCTCACCCCTCAGACTCCTGCCTGCTCCTCACACCACCCTATCCTTGTGATTTCAATTTGTTTTAAGCTGTTCTTAAATGTTGTGTTTTAAATCATAGTGGCCCTCCTGCCCTGGGCCCTTAGAGTGAAGGGCTGTTAATCAGCCACATTCAAAATGATCACAATCTTTCTTTTTCTATCACATGCCACATTATGATTCTACGCTCTAGAATAAAGTTTACTTGTGGTGTGGGAGTTGACCATCCACAGAAACTGGCTCTGCCCTTGCTGGATTGGGGCAGTCATGTTTAAAACCCCACCATCGGCAATTTGATCTCATTTTAGATCGCTTAATTTGCAGTTTCTTAGCGATGATTGTCACCAGCTTCGAGCAACGGGAAGTATTGTGTGTCCCTCCCCCGCCCCTGTGGCTTCCTTGCCAAGGTAGTGTTAAATTAAAATGTTATAAAGCCATTCAGATGCATTAGTGCCATGTACTTAATTTTATTGGTAACATGCTCTTCTGCTTTTGATCATGCATGCTCGTCTGAGACACACCGTAAATCACTGCATGCTAATCCAGGCTTGCTATAATTAAATTCTTCCATTCACATTTCTCTCGGAAGAATCACTGAGAACAGAAATAATAATAATAAAAAAATCTGTCAGTGCCAGGCTCATGTGACTGATTTTATTTTCCTGGCTATTTTGCATCTTTCGAAATCGAGTGTGCTCACTTTTCATCTGTGACATGACCTTGGGCATGGTAGTGACATGCTAGGAGGAAAAGCACTTTGAAAGAGATCCATCCTTCCTTGGGTCCTGTACAAAAATTTTCCAGGAAAACAAAATTAATTTAAGTTTTCACCACCATGCATAGATTTTCTATATTTTCTATATTATTATTATTATTATTATTATTATTATTATTATTATTATTTGAATAGCTTTAGCATACACAGAAATCAAGAGTTTTGTGTTACTTTTGTAGGAAATACACTTTTTGTGCATTCTGCAATCTCCTATTATTATTTTTATATCATTATCATTAGCTATTATTCTCCGCCCTTTGATTTAATGTGAAATTGGCTTCAATCAGACAGCTGCTCATAAGACTCAAACACACACCCTTAGCACTGGTGTGGTAGAAAAGAATGAGTGCGAGAGAAAGCTTTTAATAAGGGTTTAGTTGTGGGTTTCTCAGTAAGCCATGAGTCAGGAGAGGCTCATGTTAGCACAGGCTCTGGAATATTATTGTATGCACAAAGAATACCATCTGGTCCTTGACTGGTATAGGCGGGGACTGCAGAGGAGTTGTCCCAGCCACCGCTTCTTCAGATCCTCTTTTCCTGGAGTAAATAATAATATATCAGAACCCATTATGTTACAAGAGAGGACGCGGGTGGCGCTGTGGTCTAAACCACTGAGCCTCTTGGGCTTACCGATTGGAAGGTCGGCAGTTCGAATCCCCAAAACAGAGTGAGCTTTCGTTGCTCTATCTCAGCTCCTGCCAACCTAACAGTTCGAAAGCACGCCAGCGCAAGTAGGTAAGTAGGTACCACTGCGGCGGAAAAGGTAAATGGTATTTCCGTGCACTCTGGCTTCTGTCACAGTCTTCCGTTGTGCCAGAAGCAGTTTAGTCATGCTGGCCACATGGCCCGGAAAGCTGTCTGCGGACAAACGGGGAAGTAAGCTGAATACTGTAGGATAGGATTAGGAGACTGAGTCTGCCTTCCCATCATCTGGCCAGTAACTAGTTTTGCTGTAGAACAGGGATGGTATATATGTGGTCCTCCAGATGACAACAACTCTCCTCATCCCTGGTCATTGGCCTTGCTGGCTTGAGCTGATGCGAGTTAGAGTCCAATAACATCTGGAGGATGCCATGTTGACTACTTGTGTGTTAAACAACACATAAGTCTTTGTTTGCTGCATCTGCTGCCAAGTCTGGCAGTGATGGCTATACAGATGTTCCAGGTTCAGGTGCACGATATCTCCAAACAGCAGGAAGATGGTTGCCCTTGTCCCCTGCTCCTGGGCTGCCCCAAAGCTGCGTGGATCACTCAGTTGACTAGAGCAAGGTGCTGATAGTACCAAGGTTGCAGGTTCGATTCCCCATAAGGGACAGCAGCATATTCCTGCATTGCAGGGGGTTGGAGTAGATGATCCCCAAGGTCCCTTCCAACGCTATGATGGTTCTATGATTTGGCTGGCCACTGTGGGAAACAAGATGAGCCTTGTGAAGCAAGGTGGCTTCCACTTACAGAAGAACTCCTGCATAATGGGACTTTTTCATTCACAGAGAGCCAGCCTACAGAAGAAGAAGGATTATATGTTATAGCTGTAAAAAGTGTGCCACTTCAGGGCACAGATGAGAAAATGTGTGTTTGAATTTTTCCCCCCGCAGAAAATATCCTCTGGACATAGAAAACTATCAACCTAGAGGACAGGTTTCTAACCTTAAACCTATTTCCCTAATGTGTCTGTTATTTCAGTCCAGGATGTCTGTTTTGAAACAGGAATTCCTGACCTTTTGGGACCTAAGAGCACATTTGGAACTTTGGGGGAGGGGGGAATTGTGGGCATCACTCAATATGGTTGCCATGAGCTGTGGGAAGATGGATTTAGTAAATGAAAAATAGAGAATCTTGAAACGGCATGATTTTTGCACAGGATTCCCTGAACCACCATCAAATTAAAGCTTGCCTTGCAGTCTATAGACTACATAGTAATAATAATAATAATAATAATAATAATAATAATAATAATAATAATATGCTGCCCATCTGACTGTGTTTCCCCAGCCACTCTGGGCAGCTTCCAACTGTATATACTGTATACAGTATATACAGTGGTATCTTGGTTCTCAAACTTAATCCATTCCAGGAGTCCGTCTGACTCCTGAAATGGTTCAAAAACCAAGGTGTTACTTCCGATTGGCTGCAGGAGATTTCTGCACTCAATCAGAAGCTATGTCGGACGTTTGTCTTCCGAAAAACTGGAACATTCACTTCTGGGTTTGCAGTGTTCGGGGGCCGATTTGTTCGGGAGCCAAGCCATTCGGGAACCAAGGTACCACTGTAGATATAAAAATCAACTGTTAAAAACTTCCCTGAAAAATGACCAGAAATGCTCTTGAGAGTGGAAGAACTCTGGGGCTGTATACACACTATAACACCTTTAAAGCACATCCTAAGCACCTTCTTTCCCTCAAAGGATCCTGGGCATTGCAGTTCATTAAGGGATGCTGGGAACTGCAACTCTGTGAGGTGTAGACTACACTGCCCAGAATTCTTTGAGGTAAAGCTATAGTGTGCCTCACACAGCACTTCTGGGTCCAGGTGATTTTCCCTTCCCCTCCCCTTCCCCCTCAAATTCCTCAGCTGCTTGTTAGTTCATGTTCAGCTCCCTTAATTTATGGATGTCCTCGTCAGCAATATAGCTCGATTGTGTTATTGTTATCTAGTCCTTTTGTTCTCCCTTTTAACAACATGCACAAACAAATCCGTTTGGAGAATACTTGGGGGGGTTTTGGGAGCGGGGTATTGTGGGGTGTGTGTGTGTGAGAGAGAGAGAGAGGGTTGCCATTGTTGTTTTTGTTTTGTGTTCTCCAGCCTGCCTTGCTGGCTGAGCATTTTGGGTACACTTTTAATAATGCGCGCCAGCAAACAGAAGTGGTACCTGTGCCATATCTCCATGGCGACAACTCCAAAAAGGCCTGGGTAGCAAACAGCTGAAAGAGGCTTAACTGTTGTTGCAGTCCTTTGAAGATTCTGAGCAGATAATAATGCAATGAATCTTCACTGCTGCTGCTGCCGCCACTGCCGCCTCCCCCCTGGAAGGCTGCTTGTTTGGAAGGGAATCAGCCAACATCCTTGGCTGCTTTGATGTGCCCTGCGATGGCAAGTGGAGGTAGCTCTGGCAGGGGGTAACCAGGCCCTGCTGCGTAATGCATGCTGATGTAATTGCAGACCAGGGAAAGAGACAGAGGCAGAGCTATACAGATCCGAGACTGCTGCATTACACCACTGTCTCTCAGTAGGGATGGTGTAAACACTGGTAAAAGAGCTGATGGAAAGGCACTTGGCTGCAGAGGCCCAGAATAAACAGCCTGCATGTGGTTTCTGATGAAGCTGATGCATACTGTCAAGAAGATTCCCCAAGCAGTGAGAGAACTTCCAGGGTAGTTCTGCAGGGAATCCGATTGCTTTAGGGTGATGGAAACAGCACCGGAGACTTACGGGAGGGCTGTGTTTTCTGTCAATTTGCAGCTCTATGCACTGAGCAAGAAGGAGCAGACAGGCACAGGCAACAGCATCACTCTGCACCCAAAACCCTGATGCTCTTGCAAGTCACACCCATTTGATGTCCACACACACACACACACTGACAACCCAGAGTCTTTCAGACAGCTGCAAACCTCAGACGAACCCTCCCCCTCCCCCAATCTCTCGGGCTGCATAAATTGCATCTGGCAATTGCTTATGTAGTCATTACTTGAGTATGTGGGGTTTGGCCAACCTTAATGGGTTACTGGAGAAACATCTTTCAGACATTAGTGCCCATTGAGAAAACTTCTGTAGCCATTAGTTAAATATATAAGACTGGAGGAAAAGTCACCTCCTTCTCCTCGCCTGACACAGCACAACGGCAGTCTTGTTACAAATGTTATGTGAGGCACCTGGTATAGGGACTTAATGGATCGTGCAAAGCAGCGGACCATTGGGAGAAAGGCATTCTTTACACACCTTCCTAGTTAGCTTTCGCTTTGCTCCATGCCGTTTTTCTAGAGAAAGAGGTGCTGGAACTCACCACGGATGCCTTCTTTGGTCTCTTATAACGGCAATGGCACCAGCCTGAGAGGTGCCGGAACTTAGTTTTAACTTATGTTGATATTGTATTTCAATATTATTGTAGCTTGCCCTGGGACCTTATACTGAAGGGTGGCTAAGCTATCCAATAACGCTAATAGTAATCATATACTTTGGCCACCTCATGAGAAGAGGAGACTCCCTGGAAAAGACCCTGATGTTGGGAAAGATGGAGGGCACAAGGAGAAGGGGATGACAGAGGACAAGATGGTTGGGCAGTGTTCTCAAAGCTACCAACATGAGTTTGACCAAACTGCAGGAGGCAGTGGAAGACAGGAGGGCCTGGCGTGCTCTGGTCCATGGGGTCACGAAGAGTCGGACACGACGAAACGACTAGACAACAACAACCTGTAACTGAACTGCATTTTTAACTCTTTCCCCCCTTTCATCTCCCCATCCTTCTTCTTCCTCTTCCTCTTGCAGAAAATGGTTCAGCTTTTTTTTTAGGGAGACCCCAAAATTGTTGAGCTTTTTTTTTACAAAGATACAAAAAAACCCCCTCTTGATTTTTTGAATTTTCCCCCCAGACGTCAACTCTGCCTTTGAAATCCCAGCAATGCCATCCCTACAAAAACACCAGTGACAACCATAAAAACCATAAGCTTCTAGCCCTCTTGCTAACCCGGGGAAAGTGCTCAGTCAGAAACCAGACCGTGGAACACTGCTGTTCCCTGTAGGGAAGAAGAAAATCTCCCTTCTGCACTGCTCCCATCCCTAAAATTTCCACCCATTTCCATTTCCTTCATTCCCACTGCATGGAACGGACAAAACAATGAACTAGAACGTTGGAGAATTGCACACCCAATACCTTTATACACATTAGCATTCAAATGACAGGGGAAGCTTTCGTTGCCAAAAGATACATACACAGAAATAGGCAAGCCAGCCATTTACTGCTGCAGGTGTTTTGATCCTAGCTAGACTTGGGCTGGTAATTTGCTAAATCTATTTTTGTCGCTGTTTTCTTTCTCTCTCTCTCTCTCTCTCTCTCTCTCTCTCTCTCTCTCTCTCTCTCTTTCTTCCCCCCCCCCCCAATAGGCTGCAGTGTGCTAGCAGAGACATCCTGAGCAGAATGTAACCTTTGTTTTCTTTCCTCTTTGGGAATTTTTTTTTTAAAGGCTCGGGAAGCTGAAGCCAAGGCAGGCAAGATAGATAAATAGTCTGAATATTCTGGGTAAACATATAGGGTGAATGACAGACAATATCCCTAGGCAAGTCATTTGCTGTAGCATTACCTATTAAAGACAGTCTGGTAGTAACTTAGTAGTCGTAGATAGGGGCTGAGTTGGCCCGGGTTCCAATTAGCAGCCAAATATGGGAGGTTGACTCCTGCTTCCATTCCAAAGGTCAAGGGAAAAGCCATCTTGAATTAGGACAATAGCCCTTTCCATCCACACACCTGGAACCATTAAAATTCTCATTTGTTTCGACCAAACTCAAAATGTGGATCCCCTGGCAGTTCATTCCTGTCTCCGAAAATGCAAGGCCAGTCAAATCCAGGAGGGGGGAAAAATGGAAGGACATGGAAGCCCATGAGCCACCACCCAGAAGATGCCAGGGAAGTCAGAACAGTTGTATAAGGTCAGGAATTGTTTCTCATGCTGCCCCGAAGCAGCAGGAAAACAATGTCTGCATGGAACCATGCACACACAAATGCACACACACACACATGTGCGCTCACACACAATGATGGGATATCATCTACACTGACCTTTTTTTAACATTACCATGGTACCTCGGGTTACAGATGCTTCAAGTTACAGACGCTTCAGGTTACAGACTCCGCTAACCCAGAAATAGTACCTCGGGTTAAGAAATTTGCTTCAGGATGAGAACAGAAATCGCGTGGCGGCAGCGGGAGGCCCCATTAGCTAAAGTGGTACCTCAGGTTAAGAACAGTTTCAGGTTAAGAATGGACCTCCAGAACGAATTAAGTTCTTAACCCAAGGTACCACTGTATTAGAACAATATTAGATCTATTGTTCTAAAACATCACAGGGCATACTGGTAAAATGAAGAAGTTCCTTACCTTGTTTCCTCTGTAACAACGCACTCTCCCTTACTGCCAGTTCCGGATTGCTCTGCAGTGTCACATTTTAATAACGCATTATTAGCGTTACAAGCAAAACTCAATGTGTCCAAATACGTTATGGTAACCCTTCCTTAACATTATAAACAATGAGTGCAGATTCTCCCCATAACCCTGCCAAGAATGGAGCTTGCATGATAAAAACCACATGAAAACAACTGGAGTCACAAAGAAAGCTTTCCCTTTGTCTGCATAAGCCCAGTGGCATGAAAAGGTTTTCAGCAAAAGCCTAAAAGTTAGTTCTGAGGGCACATGCTGAATCTCTATCAGAAGAGCATTCCACAAGATTGGGCCAATGACACTGGAGATTGGGCCAATGACACTGGATTTAGTGTTGACATCAGGTGAGCCTCACCACTCATGGGACAAAGATGCTCCTGCAGATGATCTTAGTGACTAAGTTGGGATATAAGCTAAGGGTTCCCTAAGGTACCCCAGTTACTTGCCGTTTTGTAAGTTGATACAAAAACCTTGAACTTGGCTTGGTAGCAGATGGGCAGTGAGTCTCATCACTATAATCTCAGCAGAAATACAATACATCCCACCATGGTTGGGAGGACCTGTGTGTCTGCTCAGTTATTGCCCAGGTGCTGTTGGTGGGCAATTTAAAGGCCCCTCCTGCTTCCTGTTCTTAGGGCTCTTTTGTTCAAACCAGATTTGGACAGGGCAGCTCTTGAAATGAGAGACACCTTCAAAGAGAGGACTTTTCTCTGTAAAAGAAGGTGCATGGCCACCCTAGCAGGGGCTGGGATGTCAACAGGGCATAAAATCAAATGGAAATGTGAAAATGATGTACAGGTGGTATATTACACCCCTGAAATTAGCTAAAATGTATAAAACGGGTAACAAATGTTGGAAATGTAAGGAAAAAGAAGGAACTTTTTATCATCTGTGGTGGGAATGTAAAAAAGTGAAAAGCTTCTGGGAAATGATATATAATAAGATGAAAAAGATGTTGAAATATACATTTGTAAAAAAACCAGAAGCATTTTTACTTGGTATGGTAGGTGACGATATTAGCAGACAAGATAATAAATTGTTTTTATATGCGATAATGACAGCAAGAGTACTATTGGCACAAAAATGGAAGCAAGAAGAATTACCGATGAAAGAAGAGTGGCAGATGAAATTAATGCACTATGCAGAATTAGATAAAATGATAGGAAGAATTTGAAACTGGAGGGATCAGAGGTTCTTAGAAGATTGGAGTAAATATACAAACTATTTGAAAATCAACTGTAATCAATTGAATACGCTAGTAGGACTGCAAGAAGTTTTGTAAGAAGGACTATATGAAATATTGCAGGTAAAATTTATGAAAAGGACTATTAGTTATGGATTTTTAAAAGTAATAGTGAAAATAATGAAATGCAAGACTAAGTGATGAAGAATGAAAATCATTAGACGTAGTTGATGGAAGTCCTAAAAATATTGTATAAGATAAGATATGTGGTGTTTGGAAAATGTATTTTATATATATATATATGAAATATCTTTTTTTTAAATGATTGTCATCAACAAGAACAAGGAAGTGTTTGTGCCAAATGAGAATAAACGTCTCCGCTTATTTTCACCCAAAGCCCACGGAGAGCTTCATGAACATTATATTAATGGATGAGAACTGGGACTCCTGCCAAATGTGGGAATGTGGCCCCAACCCAACTCTTTCTCAAATTCCTCCTCTTCTTGTCTACATCGCTGCACACCTATTGAGCTATTCTGGGCTAAATTCAGAAACTGAATAAAAGACATCTTTATAGACTCCAGTCACACTGCATGTCAAAATGAAGTCAGGAACATGGTAAACTTTAGATCTAATATTCTAATTTGTGCTGTCAACTGATTTCAGTCACGCAAGTGGATTTGCCTGCAGATTTGATCATTAAATCAATCAATTATTCTCTGATCCTCAATTATTTGCTTCTTAATTAAAAAATCATTTTAGCCTTCTCCCCATCTTTAAAGGCTCAGTGCAAAGAAGGGAAATTTAAAAAGTTAAAACACATAAAAGTGAGAAGCAGCCTTTAGGGATAATGTTCAAGGATAAATCATAGTACTGTGCAGTAAAACTCTCGGCAAATTGCTCTAAGATCAAAGTAATCACCGTAAGGCTAAAAGCCAATAGAGGAACATCACAGAGTCCCATAGCCAACTATCAGGGGTTGGGGGGTTGGAGTTATTCTCCGAAATCATCCGAAGGGCCACAGCCCTGCTTGACTCAAAAGACAAATAAATAAATAAAATAATTTTGAAAAGCTGCAACAGGTGCTCATTTTGCCCTTGACCAGTTCTAAAGGGATTTTTAAAAAATATCCTCCAATAACCAATATTTATCCCCTATTTGTATGAGGAGTGATAAGGGCATGGTAAACCTCTTGCCTCCATCTGAAATAGCTTCAAATCTATAAAAAAGGTACAAATTAAATGTGTAGA
The DNA here is from genome assembly GCF_951804945.1 of Podarcis cretensis. Lineage (NCBI taxonomy): Eukaryota > Metazoa > Chordata > Lepidosauria > Squamata > Lacertidae > Podarcis > Podarcis cretensis. The sequence goes on from NC_137180.1 coordinate 53,035,187, forward strand.
TGTAGCCAGCCCTAGTTTGGGAAATGCTGGGGGGAATGTTCAGAATTACATACATTGGGAGATTGGAACCTATTGTCATTTGGGCTGTTGTAGAATGGAAGCATTTGAGGGCAACCTGATCGTTTGCTAGCAAATTGTGAAATGGTATGACTTTTGCTTTGCAGAACAGGTTGTTGCTATTTACCTGATTTATGACATGCAACCAATTAAAGCCTGGAGATTGGAGCAAAAGAGCTCAACAAAAAACTAAAGTCACGAGCAGAAATTATGAGCTTAAAACTGTCATGTATATATACATATTGGATTTTCACCGGGTTTTTAAAGGCTGCAAGAGAGCACTTGTTTCAAAACACTTTCCATGCACCAAATCTGGATAGCAGGGCAGGCTTCATCCTGCAGTGGTTTCTTCCTTGGTTGTGTTGGCTAGAAGCACCTCACTATGCTAGCTTCCCTGGAGGTGAGTCTCTGGTGGCAGGCAGGTCAGTGCAGTAGAAACACAAGGGAAGGGGTGCTGAATTGTCTCTGCCAACATGTTTGCACTGCACCAACCTACCTGCTGCATTTGGCCCCCTTTTCCTCCCACAGCAATGACCGACTTGCTGAGCTAATGTAGCAGCCCTGCCCCACCCCATCCAGCAAGCCACTTCTGGGGCTGACTTAACCCCTTGCTTAGTACAGTCCCATGTGGAGCAAAGCTGTAGGAGACAAGGAGTTAAGGAGCAAGCTTGGAATGGCAGCGAGACAAAGCAAATCTCAGTCACAGAATCGAACTTGTATGCAACTGAGGAGCTGCTGAGTCACCAGTGAGATAACAGTGGGCATCACCAGTGAAGATGCCAGGGCTGACTTTGTTGTTGTTTAACCTTGGGGGACCTCAAGGCCATTTGTCACAAGGGGAAGTCTGAGAACCACTGGTTTTTAGATTGGATCTAATAGGGCAGGAATGCAGGATTAAAGGTGGAATGCAAAGCATTCCACTGCCTGTTTTAAAGGGAACGGCCCAGCTATGGAGATGATGGGATCTGCTTTTGTTTTGTTTCTGCTGCTTTTCCAATATATCTGTTGTTCTGATCTGAACAGGCATATTATAAATAGAACCGAAACAACCACCTCCAGAATAAGCTGGTATGAATCCTTATGTAAGATTCTGTAGAAAATATTTGTAAGATTTTGGGATTTACTGAATGATATAGTGAGCACTGGGCATTCTTTTTGAGGAGCGCTGAGCAATTGCTCTAAGGCAGTGGTTCTCAACTTGTGGGTCCCCAGATGTTGTTGGACTACGACTCCCATCATTCCTGAGCTCTGGTCTTGCTAGCTGGGGGTGATGGGAGTTGTAATTCAACAACATCTGGGGACCCACAGGTTGAGAAAGGCTGGACTATGGGGTTGCATGTCAGAGCTGACGCGCAGGAAGCTATCTTACACTGAGGGAGACCATTGGCTCATCTATGCAAAGCAGTTGTTCTACCCCTGTGTAACAAACCGCCTCCCCCCCGTATCCCCATATCCTATAGCATCTCCGGCGGGCTAGGGCCAAAGGTGAGAGCTGTTTCCTAGTTCTGCTGGATCTCTCAGCAGCTTTTGATACCATCGACCATAACATCCTTCGGGACCGTCTAGAGTGGCTGGGAGCTGGGGGCACTGTTATACAGCGGTTCCACTGCTTTCTCCTGGGCCATGTCCAGAAAGTGGTGGTGGGGGGGATGAGTGTTCAGACCCTTGGGCCCTCACTTGTGGGGTGCCTCAGGGTTCCGTCCTCTCCCCCATGCTTTTTAATATCTATATGAAACCGCTGGGAGAGATCATCAGGGGGTTTGCGCTGGGTGTTCATCAATATGCAGATGATACCCAGATCTACATCTCTTTTAAATCAGAAGCAGTGAAGGTTCTGTGTGAGTGCCTTGGAGGATGGATGGTGGCTAACAGACTGAGGTTGAATTCTGACAAGACAGAAGTACTGTTTTGGGAGGACAGGGGCCAGACGGGTGTGGGGGACTCCCTGGTCCTGAAGGGGGGAGCTGTGCCCCTGAAGGACCAGGTGCACAGCCTGGGAGTCATTTTGGACTCACAGCTGTCCATGGAGGCACAGGTCAAATCTGTGTCCAGGGCAGCTGTCTACCAGCTCCATCTGGTGCACAGGGTGAGACCCTACCTGCCCGCAGACTGTCTTGCCAGAGTTGTGCATGCTCTAGTTATCTCCTGCTTGGACTACTGCAATGCGCTGTATGTGGAGCTACTTTTGAAGGTGACTCGTAAGCTGCAGTTAATCCAGAATGCGGCAGCTAGACTGGTGACTGGGAGCGGCCACCGAGACCATATAACACCAGTCCTGAGAGACCTGCATTGGCTCCCAGTACGTTTTCAGGCCTCGGTCCTGTATGCCTGAAGGAGCGTCTCCACCCCCATTGTTCAGTCCAGACACTGAGGTCCAGCTCCAAGGGCCTTCTGGCAGTTCCCTCACTGTGAGAAGTGAGGTTTCAGGGAACCAGGCAGAGGGCCTTTTCAGTAGTGGCACCCGCCCTGTTGAACGCCCTCCCATCAGATGTCAAGGAAATAAGCAACTATTCTACTTTTAAAAGACACCTGAAGGCAGCTCTGTTTAGTTAAGTTTTTAATGTGTAATGCTGTATTGTGTTTTTAATATTTGATTGGGAGCCACCCAGAGTGGCTGGGAAAACCCAGCCAGATGGGCAGGGTATAAATAAATTATTATTATTATTATTAGTCATGTATTACCTAGTTGAGCTTCTTGCACTGCAGGGGGTTGGATTAGATGACCCTTGAGATCCCCTCCAACTCTACAATTCTTTAATTCTATGATTCTGACCTATTTTGCTGCCTGAGACCAGAGTAGCAAGAATGGGAGAAATGCATTTACTCAAGCATTTGGTTAAGTTGACTGGATCTTTTGACACTCCCGCAGTGCTGGGATACAAATTTGATTCACTGTTGTTGTGATTTGATTTTCCATGTTGTTTTACTTTATTATATCTATATAAAGTGGTTCCTTGGTTTTTGGATGTCTCTGTTGCCGAACGTTTCATTTTTTGAACCCAGAAAACCCAGAAATGAATGCCTCCGTTTTCGAACACACCTCAGAAGTCGAATGGCTTCCCCTGCATGTATCTGTTGTTTTTCACAATTTTTTCTATTGAATTGGCAGATCACCCTTTGCACCTTGGTTTTCAAACATTTCAGAAGTTGAACAGTCTTCCGGAATGGATTACGTTCGAAAACCAAGGTTCCACTGTATATCTATATAAGATAAAGGACCCCTGGACAGTTAAGTCCAGGCAAAGGCGACTATGGGGTTGCGACTCTCATCTCGCTATCAGGCCAAGGGAGCTGGCGTTTGTCCACAGACAGCTTTCTGGGTCATGTGGCCAGCATTACTGAACCGCTTCTGGCACAATGGGACAACATGATGGAAGCCAGAGCGCATGATAGATAGATGATAGATAGATAGATAGATAGATAGATAGATAGATAGATAGATAGATATAGACAGACAGACAGACAGACAGACAGACAGACAGACAGACATGTTATATCCTACTCTGGGATTGATTTTAATGAAGAGTGGGTTATAAAATGACCAAACAAATGGAGTATTATTTTATTAATTTCACAGTGAGTAGACCATATACAGCAAATATGATTTCATCCATCCCTTTATGTGCTTTTCAAGTACCTCAAAAATCAAGAGCCATCAAAGAAGCCTTTTGATTAACATGTGCATTCCAGAAGACCACAAACTTGATTCAGATTTGTGTATTTATTTCTAATATTTACATCCTGACTTCCCTTCAGGAGCAAACAGGTCTTGAAGCTGAGTGTTCTATATCACAAAATTATTCTGATGCTTATCGTGTTCAACATCTACAGTCTCTGTCAGGAAGGCGGCTTATTATTCCAACCTTACAATCTATACATTTTGATTAAAAGCAATTAAAGTCAAGCTTTGCAGTTGCCTCATCGAGGCAAAACTCTTGATTCCCTGCATTGCAGCCTAATTCAATGGGAACACACTTTGGGAAAGATTACTAACGTCTAAAAAAAATAAATTTCCTGGCAAGATCTGAGCCACCCACAGTCATACCACAAGAAACATTGGAATAGATGTATATCTCTGCCATAGAACATTCTTGAGGAGTAATATGGAAGTAGACAATAACAGATGTGTGTTAAGAAGCAAACTTCCTTAGGTATCTTTTGTATTGCTGCTAAACAGGGAAAAATATGATCCAACTCTTTTGCTCGTATACCATGCTGCCATCTAGTGTGAACAGAAGGTTATGATTTCATGTAGTTTAAATAACAGTAGGTGACCAGCGGGGAGTTTTTCCAAAAGCTTCAAAGGATGGGCTTTCCTCAATACCAATGTGTGGATTAAATTCCCCTTCTCACACCAGCTTTAGATGTCATTGTGATCAGGATAAACACACATCCAGCATGTTAAACCACCATGTTGAATGCAAAGATGCTCTTAATGACACATGTATCATTATCTCAGTGAAGACCTTACTTGGAAAATCATCTCCTCAGATTGAAAGAACGATGTCAATCAACATGTGATGATCTCCTTCTACCGGTCCATAATAGAAAGTGTCCTTTCATACTGCATCGCGGTGGTTTGACATCAACTGATAGGAAGTGCCTACAGAGGGTGGTGAATAAAGCACAAGATATTATGGGCTGTCCCGTGAATCCGCTGGATGACATCGCGGAAGAATGTTGCCTCAGGAGAGTGAGGAAAATTCTCAGGGATGATTCACCCCCTGGCCAGCACTTTCTTGATCTCCTGCTCTCGGGCAGAAGATATAGAAGCATACTTAGTCGCACCAACAGGGTAAAGAACAGCTTCTATCCGTGGGCTGTTAGGCTGCTGAATGAAAAGATAACAACAGGGCAACTGACTTTCGGGTTTGGTGTGTGTGTGTGTGTCAGTAAACAAGGGGAATTAAGACTAAGAGAGCTGAGTGGGAGTGCTTGTGTAATCTCATTGTATACAAGTTGTACAAGTGACAAGAAAGTATTTCAGTATGTAGTTTGGTCCTCAAAAGGAGAACATGCTACTGCTGTCAAGGGAATGGTGTCCCAAAAGGTCATAGACACATAAAATTGTAGGGTTGGAAGGGACCCTGAGGGTCAAATAGTCCAACCCCTGCAATACAAGAACCGCAATGAAAACAACTGTGATAGATGGCCTTCCAACCTCTGCTTAAAAACCTCCAGTGATGGAGAGCCCACAACCTCATGAGGGAGACTGTTCCACTGCCAGACAGTTCTGACTCTGAGGAGGTTCTTCCTGATGTTTAGTCAGAATCTTCTTTCTTGTAACTTGAATCCATTTGTTCGAGTCCTACCCTCCAGAGCAGGAGAAAACAAGGAGAAAACAGCCCTTGAGATATTGGAAGATGGCTATCATATCTCCTCTTTCCCAGACTAAACATACCTAGCTCCTTCAACCATTCCTCATAAAGATTTTTTTTTCCAGACCCTTGATCATCTTGGTTGCCCTCCTCTGCACACATTCTGCTTAAATTGTGGCGCCCAGAATAGGACACAGTATTCCAGGTGTGGTCTGACCAAGGCAGAATAGAGTGGTACTATTACTTTGCTTGATCTGGACACTATACTTCTGTCAATGCAGCCTAGAAGAGCATTTGCTTTTTTGCTGCTGCATCACACTGACGACTCATGTTAAGCTAGATCCTTTTTACATGTACTACTGGTAAGCCAGGTGTCCCACATTTTATATTTCTGCAGCTGGTTCTTCCTGCCTAAGTGCAGAATCTTACATTTTTCACTATTGAAATTCATTTTGTTAGTTTGGGCCCAGTTCTCCAATCTGTTCAGGTCATCTTGTTCTGTCCTCTGCTGCATTAGCTACTCCTCCCAGTTTGGTGTCATCTGCAAATTGGATGAGCATCCCCTCAATTCCTTCATCCAAGTTGTTTATAAAGACATAGAACAACAATGGGCCCAGGAGAGATCCCTGCATTCTCCCCTTTAGAGGTAATCTGTGTCCTAGCCATAGCATCTGTAACGCCTGAGGGCATGATTTATGCCAAATATGTTCCAACAATTTTATAAGGCCTAAGGCATATATGGGGAATCTCTGACCCTCCAGATGTTGCAGAACTACAACTCCCATCATCCCCAGAAAGCAGGGATGAGGAAAGTTGTAGTTCAGCAACAACTGGAAGGCCAAAGGTTCCCTTATAACTTCTTGTGCAAACAGAAATACTACAGTTGCACTGCACCATGGGACACGTAGTCCAAAAGTACAGTACGATTCAATCAAGTGATCATGCACAGAGACTTTGAAGTCGGGGGCCTCAATTATATACACCAACTCTTCCCCAAAGTCAATGTTAGATGATTTATATATATATATATTTTTAATAATATTTATTAAAAATTTTCCAGAATAAAAAGGAAAGATAGCAAGAAAAAAAGAAAAAACAAATATGATTTACACTTGGTTTCAGTGGCATCTTTCCCGAACTTCCCCCCCCTCTTGTATTCCATTTCCCTTAAATTGATTCCACAGATTCTTACCCCAAATTTTAAAACCTTATTTGTAATTTTAAATAACCCATTTATTCAAAATTAATTTATCTTATTTATCTTAATGAACCATTTCTCCTTATATTTTATATAATTCCCTAAGATTGACCCCATTTCCCTTCCACGAATTCCCCTATTTTCAAACAACAAACATGAAAAAAGAAAAGAAAGAAATAATATATAATTTTACAGCCTTTGGATTCCAAATCTCCCCCCCCCCCAATTCCCCGGTTCCAATCCCCAAAGTTCATCCATTGTCTACTGCCAGCCTGGTGTATCCACGTCTATATCTCAACTCCACTTTGCCGTCTTTTGATAGCTTTTAATTTCAGAAAGTCCAATCTCAAAAAAACTCTCAGAAAAAGTCATTGTTCTTCCATCCAGACCTCTATGTTTAAGAGTCTAACTTAAATTCTATTTCTTGGTCCTTTTAAAGTCTGGATGTTCCAAATACTCCGGCTTCAAATTTGGGCCAGCTCTTATTCCTCAGGTTGCTTTTTCCTGTTCTGCTGCAGAAACCTTCTAATTCAGAAACTTCTTGTTCTCCACAGAGGCTTTTGTTATTCAGGAACATAACTTGCGTCAAGTCCCTTCCTTTCTTCAATAGATAAATCCATTGTCTCCTTTAGTATAGAAACCTCTGTAGACAAAATAATGCTTCGTTTTTGCAGCTTTCCCAAGAGATAACAGATCCTGCTCAAATTCATAGTATTTTTCCACTTGCTGCTACTGTTGCAATGTCCCAGCCTCCCTCTAGAGGGAATATGGTAACTTAATTTCTTTCAAAATCAGACCCAAAAGTCAAATAACTTGTTGCCTTTATTTCCAATAATTTATGTCCAAATTGTAACAAATCTAACCAGCAAAGCCATCGTAACAAAGTTCTCTTTTATTTTCCTGCTTTGACAGCTACTTTGACAGCTGTCAAAGTTTCTGTGTCTCTTCACCAGTCTCTCGGGGGGGTTGCATTTTAGTTCCCACAAATCAGTCTTCTCCTCCAGCACAATTATTGTAATTTCCCTTCGTGAAGTTAAAATTTTTTTTCAGGAAAACAAGTTCATCTCTCGATCTTAGTTGTCAAATCCTTGCGTTGAGCCATCTACAACAGGGGGGGGGGGCGCGGACTTCCTTTTTGCACTCCCCCCGCTCGCTCCAAATTCAAAGATCAAATTTCCCTTTAAAGTCCAATCAATTTACTCACGGGTTGTTCCTTTTAGTCCAAATCCGAAATTTTCAAAGAAGAAGTCGTTGCTCTCCGCCGAATGGCATGCGGCTTCGCTGGGCAGGGGAAGCATTGGACTCACAGCACCACACCCCCCCGTCACCCGCTCCGTAGCCTTTAAAAAGGCTCCTTCGCGGGTCGGGGGGGCGCAAACGGTGCCCGCCGAGTCACCAAGTCCATGGGCATCTCCGCCCATGGTTTTTGAGGGTCCCCGCGTCGCCGGCACGGCAGGACCCGACCCCTACCCAGCCGACTCCCTCCGGAGCTCGGAGGGAGTCCGCCATTCGGCGATGGCGCCGACCCGGAAGTCCAATGTTAGATGATTTATAGAGGTGTTTGCACAGGGCCTAAAAAGTGGAGTTAACCTCAAACAATTAGAGGTTGACTACAATTCATGACAATGGAATTCACAGATGTATCCCTTGTATTTGCACTTGATGAGCTTAGTTTAAAATGGCTGCTTGTTTATTTCATTTTTATCTCACATTTTTTTCAGGGAACATTTGCTTATGTCACTCTGCAAAGTGCCATGTACACTGAGAGTGCTATATGTTAGCAAAATCATTTAAATAATGCAGATAGAGTTCAGGGAGAAAAGAAATCCCAATAACACTTTATTGAGAAAACTGAACAAAACAGTGTATCATTTTAGAAGAAACAAACAGACCCTTGTACATAGCAGGAAGACATTAAACCAAACATACAGATGAAAAACCTCCCACAGAACTACACAGCCAATCAGAGCACGGGCTACCTCACTCTGCTTGGTTGCTAAGCAACACCTCCCTCACCCTTGATTAGTGGACCAATGGATAACAGAATCACCCCTTAAGTAACAGAGGGAATGATATCTGCTGCTGCACTTTTAACACTCTGTACATGAATCACAATCACAATATATTTCAATTTGGAAAGGTTCGGGTAAACATACCCCTGGAATTTCTGTCTCACTGAAAAATGTGGAAAGCTCTGAAATCTAAAGACCTTACGTATCGCAGGGATAGGGAACCTGCGGTGCAGAGGCATACAGTGGTACCTTGGGTTACATATGCTTCAGGTTATAGACTCCACTAACCCAGAAATAGTACCTCGGGTTAAGAACTTTGCTTCAGGATGAGAACAGAAATCGTGCTCCCACAGGAGGCCCCATTAGCTAAAGTGGTGCTTCAGGTTAAGAACAGTTTCAGGTTAAGAACGGACCTCCAGAATGAATTAAGTACTTAACCCGAGGTATCACTGTATCGTGAACTACAACTCTCATCTTCCCTGACTGTTGGCCATTGCTGATGGGAGTTGGAATCCCACCAGTCCCACAAGAGGGATTTTTCTGTGGCCTAAGAGAGACACAGGTTGCAAGGTTTGGTGGTGTTGTTTTTTTGTTTTGATTTCTATTGGGAGGTTCGTCATAAGGCTTGTGTTGCAACGAAGCCAGCTCCCTTTCAAATGCTCTGGCCACCACAACACACACCTCGTATGAGACCATGGGCTTTTTGAATGCTTACCCTTCTCCTACAAAGTACCACAGGGGGAGCGCATCTTTGATCAGGCATACCATGGCTGACTCGGCAGTAGACTAATCTGCAGAAAGACCTTGGAGGGTGAGTATTTTAATGACCTCTTTCTGGGAAGAAGAGCCTGTTTTAAAGTTCTAAATGGCCCCATAAATGTAGTCAGGCATATATTTCCTTACTGATACTAGGCAATAAAAACAGTGGGACGCTCAAGTACCTTGAGGGACACCCCACTGTGCTTATTACCCTATACTTCTCCACTAGCTACTAGAGCTTAAATTTTAATACTCATGTGTTTGTTTACCTTGCTCCCTCTCAGCTGTGGTGCTTCAATTTCTTTAGATCTTTTATTTCAATAACTGAATTCATTCTTACTTAGTCTTTTCCCTCATTGCATGAACCGATGGAGAAGGAAAACAGTATTCAGAGAAACTTGGGTGCGGGTGCGTGTGTTGTTGTTATTGTAAAGCAGTATTCACTACCTGGGTGACATTCAGGATGCTTTGGACTTCAACATCCATCAGTCTCAGCCCAAAGCCTGCTGGGGTTGATGGGAGTTGTAGTCCAAGACTTCTAGAGGACAACAGCTTAGTGAACACTGCCATGGAAAATAAGGGTGACTGCCTCCTTCCTCTCTGTTCTCAGTACACATTTGAAGGACTGAGCAGTAGGAGGGTAGCCGTCTGACTTGAGGAGGTCCTCAGCATAGCGCTGGTGAGTTTATACATACTTGTCAGGGACTGTGCTGAGGAGGGCCAAAATGAGGTGGAAGCCTCCTCCTCCCCCCGATCCTGAATCTCCCCATGAGCAGGAGGACAGTATAGATTTAGAACAGTGGTTTGCAGAGGGGCATCATTCAGAAAGCAGAAGCTGGGAAATACTGGATGGAGAACAGCTAGGAGAAGCAACACTGGAAGAGAGAGGGTTAACAGTCTCTGGATAGCATTCCTTCACCCCCACCCCCTACCCCCGGTCTAGAAGAGCTCAGAAAGTCTCCAAACAAAAAGCACAGAGAGTACAAGCTCAGGTTACAAGACGTAGAAGTGACGTAGATTAATAGGGATGGAAGGGGAGTAAGCCTTAATTGGGAGCACCGCCATTCTAGAGAGATGCATTCTGTTGTCTCTTGCTGTGATTATTAAAGATTCTAACTGGTAAGAAGATTCCTTTTCCTTTGTTCTGCTTATCTACTGCCATAGGGGAGGAAGCCAATTCCCTGAAACCTGACATTACACAAGTGTCCCCTCAATGGCAGGGCTGGACCAATAGGTTTTGCTACCTGAGACAAAGACAAGGTGGTACTTCCATACCCTCTGGCATGTCCCAGAGGGAAACCGGGACACACATCTTTCAGGGCTGCAATCTTGCGTGAGAGCACAGTGTCCAAAAACACAGTCTTTAAGGCCACAATTTTTTTTGCAATCATGTTAACATTCATTCATTCATTAATTCAACCATAAAATCAGAAAATAATACTTACAGTGCTTGAATATTTTTTTTTTATAAAAAGGCCAGCACTAGGCATGGGAAGGGACGCGGGTGGCGCTGTGGGTTAAACCTCAGTGCCTAGGACTTGCCGATCGTATGGTTGGTGGTTCGAATCCCTGCGGCGGGGTGAGCTCCCGTCTTTCGGTCCCAGCTCCTGCCCACCTAGCAGTTCGAAAGCACCCTTAAGTGCAAGTAGATAAATAGGTACTGCTTTATAGCGGGAAGGTAAACAGCATTTCCGTGTGCTGCGCTGGTGCTGGCTTGCCAGAGCAGCTTCGTCACGCTGGCCACGTGACCCGGAAGTGTCTCCGGACAGCGCTGGCCCCCGGCCTCTTAAGTGAGATGGGCGCACAACCCTAGAGTCAGACACGACTGGCCCATACGGGCAGGGGTACCTTTACCTTTACCTTTAGGCATGGGAAGGTCGACATGGAGGGAGCCTGATTTCACTTGGGAGGAAGTTTGGGCTCACAATATGCCTCCTGGTGAGTACAAGTTGTGCACCCAAACCATTGTTGTTGTTTAGTCGTGTCTGACTCTTCATGACCCCATGGACCAGAGCACACCAGGCACTCCTGTCTTCCACTGCCTCCTGCAGTTTGGTCAAACTCATGTTAGTAGCAAACCATCGGGGACCACTAACAGCAACTCCCCTAAAGACTCTAGTGATCAGGTAGAGATAACAGACAAACCACAGACAGTAAGCCAATAACACATCTTGGCTAGCATTCATGGTTTGTTTGGGATGAACCACAAGCCCAGGCTTCTACGAGACTTGTTTTGTTCATGGCACGGCAACAGGAGTAGCAGCAGTGTCACAGGAATCTCTTGCATACCATGCACTATCTTTTTTTTTTTTTTTTAAATAATTTTTATTCAGTTTTCCATATATTTTTTTAACAAATAAAACAAAACAATAAAAGACAATAAAATGCAACATGTATAATTTCCTGCTCTTAATTTCATATTTCTTACTCTCCCGACTTCCTCGTACCTCCCCTTTCTGCATTCTCATGTCAAATTAATTAATTAACAAATCCCTCCCTTACTTTCAGATTTATTATAAAAACATTCATTTTCTTCCACTTAATCATAATCGCTGTTAACCCCTATTTTTCTTATTCAACATCAATCTAACATTCACTAATTTTAGAGTATTTCTTTAAATAGTCTTTAAATTTTTTCCAATCTTCTTCCGCCGTTGCTTTTCCCTGGTCACGGATTCTGCTCGTCATCTCTGCCAGGCCCATATAGTCGATCACTTTCATCTGCCACTCTTCCACGGTGGGTAGGTCTTGTGCATACCATGCACTATCATGCTGTTCATCCACATCAAACCAGAGCTTTAAATTATGGTGTATTGTGGGGTTTGGGAACTGCTTTCAGCCCAAGGGCCACACCTTTGAGGGTCACATACCTCTGCATGTTACCTCTGTACAGTAGGTTACATTTCAGGCATGCAAATGGTAGAGATTTCTGCAGCGCATATCCACACACAACACACATTTCTCCATCCTCCTTCTAGACCAGCAAAAGGAATTAGCAAAGTTCAAGGGCACATTCCAGGCAGGCAAAAGCACTCAAGGAGGGTGTGGCCTCTGGGAGAGGGTGTTGCCTAAGGAGAGTCCTGAAATCCACACAGAGAGGAGAGGAGGGTGCTTCTGGCCCCCAGGCCTAGTATGATGTGCACACTAGGCCAATATCAGAAGTATTCAAAGGAAAGCCGAATAAAAACACTGCTAAGGATTATCCATTTGGTAATTTTTGACTGGTACTTTTAACTCATTGTCCTTTAGCTGGCCAGCTCTGTTCCTAAGCACCTAATAATGTTAATTTAGCTGACAACATTCTAAGTATTCAAGTCCAATAAATTGGATTATCACCCTTTGGTTGGATTAGGATGAATGAGCTTCCAGATTCCTGGCCCGTTCACTCTAACTGTACTTGGATCCTGTGTACTCTACTTCTGATAACCGAGATTTTTTTCCTCCCATTTAATAAGTAGGATCTGCGGAAAAGAGATGGAAACTAGATCAACAACATTGCTTTCTGGCTCATTTCCTTTTTCCTCAGAAGTCAGAATCCCTCAGTAATTGCCTTCATTAGCCTTGACCAAAGAAACTAATTCAAAAGGCATTTTTGGAAGGAGAAAAAAAAGAGATTAATAGGAGGATTTGAGAGGAAGAGAAGGTATTACAAAAATAATATTCATGTCTGCCCTGCAAAATTCAATAAAGTTTTCCATGATGCATGCAGGATCATACTAAGACTGTGACTAGCATTTGGCTAGACTAGAGTGCATTGCTGAGTTGCCTTTGTAAGGAAACAAGGAGGATCTGGTTATTGTTGTTCTGACTGCAGTAATAATAATTCCTATTTTTACAAGAGATTGTTGGTTTTTCAAATCCCTTCATTGCTCTTTGGGGTCATAGTGGGAAGAATATGCTTCCAAATGCTTGTGTTAAATAACTCACGGGTATTGGAAAACAATAAAAACATCAGCTGCTGTCCAAAATTACTGCAAGCACATGGAACCTCTCTACACTAACTCTGTATGCATGCGTGCAGTTTCCTGGATCACAATCACATACACAATCCGATAGTGGCCCGTGGGTTTCACATAGGTGTTGCTACATTCGCACCTGTAAAGCAGGACATAATAATTTTGCAGATATTAATATTGTGCAGCTTGAAGTGACTGGATGCATAAAAACGGACTCCTTTTGGAATAAAACATTGTCCAGACCCATAAGTTTGATTCAAAGCTTTACTTGCAGAACTTTCTTCAAAACAGAACAAAAAAGTAGTAAATGATACATCCAAACAGTTCCATAATATCTCGAACATGTCCAACACGGGCTCAGCATCTTAGAAATAACTTTAAACAAGGCTGGGATCAAAATTCTGTGTCTTCCCCATTCCAGCCTCCCTTGCAGCCTGAGGCTATGCAACTCCTGGAGTGACTTCATTATCACATCTTACTTCCACTCTGGCTGGGAACAAAAGACCAAAGGCAACTCCCTTTCAAGATGGAGATTTGCAACCAAATACCTTTTTCATGTGATCAAAGGCACACACTCAGTTTAAGAGCAGAGAACATTCTCAGTTTATGATCAAATGGTTAAAGCTCAGAGTCCAATAGTATGCTGCTATGGAAAAACCCCAATGTTAGCAATACACATTTAGCTATTCTCCATTTCAGCATCAATTAAACTATTATACTTAACAATGAAGAGCCTTGATGTCCCACCTAGCCGAGCATCCTGCTATCACGAGGAATTTCACAAGGGTAGCATTCTGCCTGTGACAGTGAAGGTAGACCACAACCTTCCTTGCGAGTAGTTGTTGGGTCATCTAGTCCAACTCCCTGAAATGCAGGAGTGATTCAGTTCATGTGTAAAAGCGATCTGACCTAGGGCTCACCCAAACTCCTGCTTGTCGCTTGCTTAGAAAGCACAGTGGTTTTCTGCTTGACCCAGGCTTTCTAGGCAATGGTCCGAGTGGTTTTGCCTTTGCCCCACTGGTTTCCTTTGGAAAACTCACTCTTTAGTGCTAAACCAGAACAAATGGCAATCTGCAGAAAACCCGATGGCTGTTTGTTCTGAGTCAGTGCTAAAGACTGAGATTCCTGGGGGAAAGCAGCAGGGCAAATGGAGGTTTATTCTGAATAAATACAAGAATCAAACCCAGCCAAACATTGAAATTTGCACTTCGTCAAATTTGCAATGCAGTTCTCCAGACAAGTGCAATAAATAAATAAATAAATAAATAAATAAATAAATAAATTACTGGGGTAAAGTGTGCATAAAGATGCACATATTCGTCAAAAACAACATGTCAAAGGAAGCACTATTTTCAGGAAAGATACTTTGCAAAAATGGATATATTGGGCAAAATTGCAAACAAAATGTGGGTACTAGGAGACAGTCACACTAAAATGTGGGTGAAACCTGCTGAGCACTTAAAAAACCAGATCATAAACTGATGTTTTGTATTGTAAACTGCCCTGTGATCCTTGGATGAAGGGCAGTATAGAAATTTAATTATTATTATTATTTTTAATAATAATATAATGTGGAAATGTGCAGAACTGAAGAACTTAAGAAAGATGAATAACTGAGAAAACTACATCAGCAGATTTGCCAGTTTCTATTAGATGACACAACCTTGATGGCAGAAAGTGAGGAGGAATTAAAGAACCTTTTATTGAGGGTGAAAGAGGAGAGTGCAAAATATGGTCTGAAGCTCAACATCAAAAAAACGAAGATCATGGCTACTGGTCCCATCACCTCCTGACAAATAGAAGGGGAAGAAATGGAGGCAGTGAGAGATTTTACTTTCTTGGGCTCCATGATCACTGCAGATGGTGACAGCAGCCACGAAATTAAAAGACGCCTGCTTCTTGGGAGAAGGGCAATGACAGGCCTAGACAGCATCTTGAGAAGTAGAGACATCACCTTGCCAACAAAGGTCCGTATAGTTAAAGCTATGGTTTTCCCAGTAGTGATGTATGGAAGTGAGAGCTGGACCATAAAGAAGGCTGATCGCCGAAGAATTGATGCTTTTGAATTATGGTGCTGGAGGAGACTCTTGAGAGTCCCATGGACTGCAAGAAGATCAAACCTCTCCATTCTGAAGGAAATCAGCCCTGAGTGCTCACTGGAAGGACAGATTGTGAAGCTGAGGCTCCAGTACTTTGGCCACCTCATGAGAAGAGAAGACTCCCTGGAGAAGACCCTGATGTTGGGAAAGATGGAGGGCACAAGGAGAAGGGGGCGACAGAGGACGAGATGGTTGGATAGTGTTTTCGAGGTTACCAGCATAAGTCTGACCAAGCTGTGGGGGGCAGTGGAGGACAGGAGTGCCTGGCGTTCTCTGGTCCATGGGGTCACAAAGAGTCGGACACGACTAAACGACTAAACAACAACAACATTTGAAACCAACCCTAAGAACGCATTTGCATGTTCCATATTTATCCCCTTTCCCATCCCTCTGTTGAAATTTAAATTTGGCAGCTCTCCTATATCCATGCAGGCATGTATACGCAGTCCCGTAAAGTGCTATGTATATGAATGTCTATAAATAATGTGTAATGTAGTGAATAGTTCCTGTTATTTTTAACCAACACATTCCCTACAGACTTCTGATGGGACAGACTAGTGTAAAATTTAAATAAAACTTAAGCTTGGAAACTGCACATTAAAAAAGGTCTACGTAAAGCACAACTAACCATCTGCTCATATCTGACCTAGCATTTGTTTTAGGATTATCCAGCATATGTGTTTTTGGGGAACCTGGCTAACGTCTAAGGCATATAAATAAAGCACAGGGAAAAGCCTTTAGGCCTCGGAAAGGGAGCATTTAAAAGGTTAACCCAATTCACTGTGTTTCTGCAAAGGCAAACCCAATGTAGGGATAATTAGGCAAGGAAGAAATGGGTAATAAAGTAGCAAGCATTCTGTTGCCATTATATGGTCCAGAGAAAGGTCTGATCATGCATTTCTATTGCTAATGCTAGGCAGGACTAGCACTGTAAAATGTTTGGACCACCTGGGTACCATATGCAAGCTGCTCTCAAAGGAAAAACACTGCATAAGTGCAATTAAAAAATTGAAATGAAATTAGATAAATGGATTGGTTGTTCGCGTTTGGAATGTTGTGCAGAGGCCTATTCATCTCACCTCCAAGAAGGGTTCAGCAAAGCTGGAGAGTGTGCCTGGGGAAAGCTTGAATGGTGTGGAGCGAGATACATTTCTTTCCCTCTCCCTCTGCCATATAACAGAAGAACTCAGGGGAATCACCCAGTACATCTGACTGACAGTAGGCTTTGTTGTTTAGTCGTGTCCGACTCTTCGTGACCCCATGGACCAGAGCATGCGAGGCATTCCTGTCTTCCACTGCCTCCCACAGTTTGGCCAAACTCATGTTGGTAGCTTCAAGAACACTGTCCAACCATCTCGTCCTTTGTTGTCCCCTTCTCCTTGTGCCCTCCAGCTTTCCCAACATCATGGTATTTTCCAGGGAGTCTTCTTTTCTCATGAGGTGGCCAAAGTATTGGAGCCTCGGCTTCACGATCTGTCCTTCCAGTGAGCACTCAGGGCTGAATTCCTTAAGGATGGAGAGGTTTGATCTTCTTGCAGTCCATGGGACTCTCAAGAGTCTCCTCCAGCACTATAATTCAAAAGCATGAATTCTTCGGCGATCAGCCTTCTTTATGGTCCGGCTCTCACTTCCATACATCACTACTGGGAAAACCATAGCTTTAGATATATGAACCTTTGTTGGCAAAGTGATGTCTCTGCTTTTTAAGAGACAGTAGGTTTAGGGCAGGCAAAAGAAAATGCTTCTTTAGGCAAAGCAGAGCTTTGCTTATAAAACCCCTTGCCACAAGATGGCCATCATCCTAGATTTGCTTTCAAGAATTGCTTTCAAGAGAGAGGGAAGGGTAGGGTAGGGGAGAGACAAAATTAATGGCGGACAGGTCTATTATCCATGACAGCTAGATAGAACCTCCATAGTCAGAGGCAGCGTACCTTCCAATCTCTAAGCTGTGAATGCTGAGAGGATTGAGATGCCTGTTTCTTATTACTCAGCAGCACACTGCTCGAAACACTGTGCTGGAAAAGATGGGCTGGACTGAGAAAAGCTCTTCCTGAATTTTAGTATGTCTATTATGCGTCAGATTAATATGACCAGTGGGACACGGGTGGCGCTGTGGGTTAAACCACAGAGCCTAGGACTTGCCAATCAGAAGGTCGGCGGTTCGAATCCCCGCGACGGGGTGAGCTCCGGTTGTTCGGTCCCTGCTCCTGCCAACCTAGCAGTTCGAAAGCACATCAAAGTGCAAGTAGATAAATAGGTACCGCTCTGGCTGGAAGGTAAACGGTGTTTCCGTGCGCTGCTCTGGTTCGCCAGAAGCGGCTTAGTCATGCTGGCCACATGACCTGGAAGCTGTACGCTGGCTTCCTCAGCCAATAAAGTGAGATGAGCGCCGCAACCCCAGAGTCAGCCACGACTGGACCTAATGGTCAGGGGTCCCTTTACCTTTACCTAATATGACCAGTTAGGCTTCAGTCCTGCACACATTTATCTGGGACTTAATCTCATGCACCTAAGTGGGGGTTACTTCTGAGTAGACATGCACAGGATTTTGCATTTAGTCACCCATAAGTAGATATCTTTGATATTCTACAGAAGCCTTCACCAGTCTGATGTCTTTCAGATGTTCTGGACATCAACTCCCATCAGCCCTTGCTGAGGCTAATGGGAGTTGTAGTTCAGAATATCTGAAGGCCAGGAAGCTGGGAATCGTCTCGCCGTGTCTTTGCATTCATTCTCAGCACCAGAATGAATCCTCAGCATTCATCCTGTCCTTTGTGACAATGTAATAAAAGCCTGCTGGAACAGGCCAGTGACCCATCTACTGCAGCTTCCTGTTTTCACTGTGGCCAGACAGATGCCTGTAGGAAACCCACAGGAAGGACCGTGGCACAAAAGCACTCTCCTCCCTCATGGTTAGTAGCCATGGAGAGCCTTCTCCTCCACAAATTTGTCCATGTAAACTGGTGGCCACCATTTTTTCCTGAGGGAATGAGTTCCATAATATCACTATGTGTTGTAGAAGCGCCATCTTCTTAGGGGCATTGAGGGGAACCCTGCATGACGCTGTGTGACCTCATGATGTCATGCATGTTATGCCAGGGGGCAGAGCCAACCCTCCCCCCGAATATTGACTCCCTCAAAAAGTACCTGTGGTGGGGGCAAAAATGCCTCTGCCCCTAAGAGTTGGCACACCTGATGTGTTGCATGAAGCCCGTTCTTTCACCTGTTGTGAATCTTCAAAAATTCACCTCAGCTCCCTTCTCCTTCCTCTCAATCAAAAAAGTCATTCCCCCCCCCCCCGCATTTTCAACTTTACTCCTCTAACAGACTCCTGCGAGAGCTATTTTAAATCCATTGACGCCCATGCCTTAGAGGAAAACGTTTTTCATTATGATATTCTGCATAAGCAAATGCCACAGCTATTATTAGCTCTTACAACAATAGCAGAAACATCATCTTGTCTTTGTGTCATTTTCCCCTCACTCAGCATAATTTTAGAAAGTGTCTCTGAGAGCCAATAGCATAAGACTCTGAGCTTTGCATTTGCTAACCCTTTTATCTTCTGCCACCCTTGTTTTAGCCTCTGTGGTTCCTGATATAGCAAAGAAGAGACGGAATCTGAGATTGCGAAGAAAACACTTCAGAATTTTAAAGTCAGGGCTGTCCTTTCACACCAGTTTTGGGTGAGGAGCAGTCGCCACAAGCTGACTTCACTGCCATCCATTTCGCACGGTGAATACATCAGGCTTACACTTGTTGCGAAAGGTAGTGTTTACCTTGCTAGGGAAACACCATGAAAACATATTTGTGATGTGGAACTGATATGGTAAAATGGCAGGGGGTAAAATCCAGGACGGTAAAATCCAGCAGTTAGGCCAGTGGTGCAGTACTCAGATATTTGCTCTGCCATCTCTACATACAAACTATCCCCCCTAAAGGAGCCCTCACAGATTCCCCCACACATACACCCCAATAGGATGGACAAATTTATCAGTTTTGTTTCTCTTAGTTTCTCATTTTTCCCATCTGAAAAATTGGAAATCATTTGCTATGCATCCAAAGGGTAAGAATTTGGGGTGGGGAGTTGCTTTTTTGGGTGGGGAGATCTGCTTTATGGGGTTGTTTATTACTTTTTATTTTATTGTTATTATAATTAAATTTCTATATTGCCTTTCATCCGAGGATCACGGAACAGTTTACAATATAAAAACACAAAAATACGTAACATTCAAGATGCCTTATATAGAAATTATTTGGGGATAATAATTTGGGTAACCAAAGAGTAATTTAATCTACTTGGCGTCAGAATTAATTAGGGGTAAATGAATGGAAAATAAATTGATTTGGGGTGATCTGGAATAGAGTACTGTGCACTCAAAAAATAACAATATCTGCAGTGATTTGGGTACAAATCAACCAATCAAATATTTTCTGATTTGTGTCTACAGTCCTAAGTGCTGAAATGTTTAAGTATCCTGCATCACCTATGCAGTCGTTGAAATCCATGGTTTAAAATTGAATAAATTTGGCTTGATAGTCTCTCATGCAAGTTTGCATGTATGACTTGCTTGCCTAATGTTAAGCAATGTCCATTTAAAGACCAGAAGTGTCATGTATCACTCATTACTTCTAACACATAGGAGTAAGTCATGTCAATGTGCACAAATACGGTAACCTAACACTGAGCAGGGCAAATCCAGAAATCCAAATCTTTGGAACCTCCTAGTTAATGAAATCTCAGATGGTTTAGCAACCTGGGGCAGAAAAGGGTAAGCAAGCAGGGTTACCGATGCAGGGTGACTTAATGGAAAGATAACGGATAGAATGAAATCTTTGCTGCATGCTGCGCTTAACCCAAACTTGCTAAGTGACTAGAGCATTAATGAGTGAGAGATCTTAATTAAATTGTAAGCAATTAACTTTCCTGAGAGCAACATGGTTAAAACTAGCGAGGGCAGAGTTGTATGGCTTTTAAGATATAAGGAAATGCTGTGGTGAAGGCCACATTGCCCTTGGTATACACACATCTCACAATTGTCTTTGAGGTTCTGCAGGTTTTTGAAGCGTGCAGGAAACTGTATACTGAACATAGTGGGATGAGCAAAGAGGATTCCAGTGCTTTGAAAAAGGGCTGTGGACAGCTTGATGTGGACATTATGCATATTTATTTTACTTTTCACTGTGCAATCCCCATACACGTTTCCTTGGAAGGGATCCCTGCTCAATTCATTGAGACCTGTCTCCAAGTTCATGTGTCTTGAAGTCAGTGAACATACTGGAACTCCGTTTGACATCAGAACCTCACCCAGAAAAACCTTCCATTGCTCCACAATGACACCCATCACAGGCCTGCCTAAACTGCAACCCAAGAAGCCAAAACAGAGCTTCCAAGTCTGGCAGCATTTCCCACCAGTGACTTTTTCAATCTCTTGCTTTTCTGCCTAGATGGGGTTGTCAACAACTTGGTAGGGCACAATATGCTGCTGGTGACTTGTATTCAGCTTGGTGGATGACAAGTTGCACAGGCCAGAAGTCACTGCAAGTCTTCATGCCTGGAGAGACATCACCAACTTCCCACTTGGCTTATAAATGGTTGTGGATAATACAATAAAATGCATATTATGAGTTCTGGAATGTATTACTGAGGTCTCTGCCCTGCTTTCTTTGTCTCTGCCTTGATATTTTGAGCTTGTCTTCTGTAATTATTTTGATTATCTTTCATGATAGAACCTCTCTCCTTCAAGGACAACTTTGAAGGCACAGAACGAGATGACAGACAACTGTGCCAATCCATGCTCTCATTGACAAGGTATAGATTAGTATATTGGGAAACACTGGCCTGTGAGTGGTCCAATTGAAGAAAACAGCCTTAACCAAAGGTGTCATGGACTTTGAAGATGCTGAAACTCAGGACGAAAGGGAGAAACATGCTAAGAGGAAGGCACGTTTGGAAAACCCTCACTGTGATCAACTCCCACCTGGAAACCTATGTCCCCACTGTGGAAGGACATGTGGATTCAAAATTGGCCTCCACAGTCACTTACGGACTCACTGTTAAGACTGTGTTCATGGAAGACAATCTTACTCGGCTACGAGTGATTGCCAAAGAAGATGAAGATAATTAGTATGGTTGTCAAACAGCTAATCTACACTTTCAGATGGGTTCCTCAGGTGGGAGGCTCCCCAGTGCTGGACCATGTCCTACTGAAGAAGTGAAAGCTTTGAAGGCACAGATTGGGCAGTTTTCAGCCACCCATTCTGTATCTTCAAAACTCCCTTCAGGTAAACTGGATGAAATCAAGCCATGGGTTGAATCCAGCTGGCAGGCTGTAAGTTCTCAGCCTCTGTAGAAGTTTTATGGAACATGGCATGCTACAAAATCAGTTCTGACACATCTCCATGTTGGGTCAACTTTATCTGTGTTTGTTTTAGTGGTGGGAATGAGTTAATAAACAGAAAATCTGTGCATAATTTGTTGGGTTCCTTGGAGGCTCAATTTGTACTGTTTTGTTCTTTATTCTATGGGTTTTAGGCAAACACCACATATCACTATCTTTCAAAGCAGAGATGCTTGCTTTCCCAGCTGCTAGGCAAGGGGGGAAATGTACCCATAAATCATTAAAACCAGTCCCACAGTGAATATTTGGTCAAAGATATTCTGTCATGATCTAATGAAAAACTAAGCCACTCTAATATGTGGCGGAGTTTTCTTTTCATAACAATCACTTATAGGTTTTTAGACTTTGTAATCTTGTTCGGCATTGGCTCGACAGCCATTGTATAATCAAATAAGTTGGGCAAATGTATGAGCAAAAATTGACCGCTGTCATCTATAATAACTGCCTTGGGCTTTTCAAAGTTCTTCTAATACTGTCCATCTTATGAACTTCTTTGCCAGGTCCCCGAAACCCTTTAGGAAGGAGGCACTCTTAATGTTGTTTTTGTCCTGAACTCATCTGTGAGTTATTGTTGTTCAGTCATTTAGTTGTGTCCGACTCTTCGTGACCCCGTGGACCAGAGCATGCGAGGCATTCCTGTCTTCCACTGCCTCCCACAGTTTGGCCAAACTCATGTT
The DNA here is from genome assembly GCF_951804945.1 of Podarcis cretensis. Lineage (NCBI taxonomy): Eukaryota > Metazoa > Chordata > Lepidosauria > Squamata > Lacertidae > Podarcis > Podarcis cretensis. The sequence continues at coordinate 53,057,661 of NC_137180.1, forward strand.
GGTAGCTTCAAGAACACTGTCCAACCATCTCGTCTTTTGTTGTCCCCTTCTCCTTGTGCCCTCCAGCTTTCCCAACATCATGGTATTTTCCAGGGAGTCTTCTTTTCTCATGAGGTGGCCAAAGTATTGGAACCTCAGCTTCAGGATCTGTCCTTCCAGTGAGCACTCAGGGCTGATTTCCTTCAGAATGGATAGGTTTGATCTTCTTGCCATCCATGGGACTCTCAAGAGTCTCCTCCAGACCATAATTCAAAAGCATCAATTCTTTGGTGATCAGCCTTCTTTATGGTCCAGCTCTCACTTCCATACATCACTACTGGAGAACCATAGCATTAACTATACGGGCCTTTGTTGGCAAGGTGATGTCTCTGCTTTTTAAGATGCTGTTTAGGTTTGTCATTGTTTTTCTCCCAAGAAGCAGGTGTCTTTTAATTTTGTGACTACTGTCACCATCTGCAGTGATCATGGAGCCCAAGAAAGTAAAATCTCTCACTGCCACCATTTCTTCCCCTACTGACTCCATAATCTGAAAGTGAGTCTTCCTTAACCACTTGCAATGTGCTACATAAAATCTGCCCATTTCACACACACACGTTAAGAAACATGAAGGCCAGGGGAGCACATTTGAATGGCATGCCTACATGGATGGGGCTCATTGTATGGGTTTTTTCTCACCTTCCTACCTAACTATCCAATTGCATATCCCTTTCTATGCCCCAGTTATATTCTCAAGTGCTTTCAGATTCTCCTCCCCATTGTATCTTCATTTTATCTTTTCTATTTCTTCATGCATTTGCACTGATTATACTTATTACTTTTGCTGTATTTTGTATATCTATCTATCTATCTATCATCTATCTATCTATCTATCTATCTATCTATCTATCTATCTATCATCTATCATCTATCATCTATCTATCTATCTATCATCTATCTATCATCTATCTATCTTCATCTATCTATCTATCTATCTATCTATCTATCTATCTATCTATCTATCTATCTATCATCTATCTAAACTATCATCTATCTATCTATCATCTATCTATCATCTATCTATCTATCTATCTATCTATCTATCTATCTATCTATCATCTATCTATCATCTATCTATCTATCTATCTATCATCTATCTATGTATCTATCATCTATCTATCTATCATCTATCTATCATCTATCCATCTACCATCTATCTATCTATCTATCATCTATCTATCTATCTATCTATCTATCTATCTATCTATCATCTATCATCTATCATCTATATCTATCTAGCTATCTAGCTATCATCTATCTATCTATCTATCATCTATCATCTATCATCTATCATCTATCAACTATCTATCTATCATCTATCTATCTATCTATCTATCTATCTATCTATCTATCATCTATCTATCTATCTATCATCTATCTATCTATCTATCATCTATCTATCTATCTATCTATCTATCTATCTATCTATCTATCATCTATCTATCATCTATCTATCATCTATCTATCTATCTATCATCTATCTATCTATCATCTATCTATCTATCTATCTATCTATCTATCTATCTATCATCTATCTATCTATCTATCATCTATCTATCTATAATCTATCCTTCTTAAGTATCTTTAGAATGAGGCAGGAAAATTGAAGCTTTTTCCCACAGGGAAGGAAATCTTTCCACACACACAAAAGGGAGAGCAGGTTTTGCCTGGCACTAATTGCAGTTAAGAACTTAAGACGAGCCCTCCTAGATCAGACAAAAGGCTTGTCTAGCTCCAGTTACTTCTGCTTGTCTCCTTACTAATCCAAAAAAAGAAAGAAAAAAGAGCTAAAGCAAAAGTTTGACAATCGGAATTTCAAATATCAGAAGGCTTTGGTTTTAGACTAAGAACACTTGAAAAGTGTGGCAGATGTAGAACATTTGCTTTCCTCTGATTGTGCCTTCAAAGCTCTTCATGTTTTTGTCTCTGAATTCTGTAGCAGTCCTACCTAGAACTGTGTGGAATTGTTTTCATGCACTCATTTCTCTATAGAAACATACTCTTTCTTACAGGGGAAAACAGTTCTGCACAGTAGTCATATTCTTTGTAATACTTTGTAATACTTGATAAAGGAAAGATGCTAAGGCCCTTCTCTCAGACACTTGGTAGGGACACTGCAGAGGGCCTTCTTGGTGGCTGCTCCCAGACTCTGCAACTTCCTCCCTTGAGAAACTAGACTGGTTCCCTCCTTTTTGTCTTTCCACTGGCAGGTGAAGACCTTCTTCCATCAGGCTTTTCGGAACTGACTGCTTTCCATGAAAGGGCTGGCGTTGTGCTGTTTTCGTGGCAATTATTTTTATGCTTTAGACCGGGTTTAATTCATGTATATAGTTTTAATTCTATTAATGTTTAATTGTTCTTAAATTATTGTTTTTTCTATGAAAGAAATTCTTGTTTTTATCTGTAAGCTGCCTTGAGTCCCACCAGGGGAAAAGAGTATATTATTATTATTATTATTATTATTATTATTATTTGGCTTATATATCTGCCTCTACTAGATGATGAAAAAGGTCTCTATTCCCTTTGGAAGGAGAAGCTTCTCAAGAGAGCCAACCTCTGTCTTCTCTGGTTGTACAAGCTATATGCAAAAAACAACAACTGCAGAGTATTTCATTGCTCATTCAACTCACGTATATTCCACAGCATTTAAATAATATATATTTCAAAGTACTTTTATATTATAAATCACCTCAATACTATTTTTAGTAGTGGGTATAGGTGTCTAAGAAAATAAATAAACAAACAAACCGCCTCCCCATCCTGTTTTCACAGTTCCCCCAAGCAGAACTTGAGTGCAGTGCAGTGGTACCTCGGGTTAAGAACTTAATTCATTCTGGAGGTCCGTTCTTAACCTGAAACTGTTCTTAACCTGAGGTACCACTTTAGCTAATGGGGCCTCCCACTGCTGCCCTACTGCCGGAGCATGATTTCTGTTCTCATCCTGAAGCAAAGTTCTTAACCCGAGGTACTATTTCTGGGTTAGCGGAGTCTGTAACCTGAAGCATCTGTAACCCGAGGTACCACTGTAGTTTGGAAGCATTTGTGTCTCAAATTTCTGGGGGGATCTTGAGAGTAAATTCAGTCCCTGAATGGGTGAATCTCTTCCTCGTTATCTTAGCTACTCTATGGCTTGCTCCTGATGGCCACCAGCTTGAATGCTTTGAAAAGGGGATTAGACAAATTCCTGGAGGATCAGGCTATCAATGCCTACTGACCATAAAGACTATGCTTTGCCTCCCCGGTCAGAGGCTGTAATGCTCCCCAATATCAGATTTACATATAAACTGGATGTACATTTCCAAAAATATAAGATAAAAAACAAATAAAATAAGACCTACATATAGTGTTTTGTGTTGTGTAAGCTCTTATGATATAAGTAATGGGCCCCACCTGCTGGCCTGCTCCCTAAAATATCACTGGTTTGCTCATTTCTATATATAGGGTGCCTACATTCTGCATGTGCAGATGGCTTTAGATACTTATTAGGTCCATAAATTACCATATAGCATATATTCAACACAAAAAATAGTGACCATTTGTTGTTGACAAAGGACAGCTGGACATATTACCTTCAGTAGCTTAGGGCCTCATCAAACCTAGGGCCCTGACGCTCCCAAATGCCTGACCCAGCAGCACAGTCACTGGGTCTAAATGCAAACTACCACTGTTATCTTTCTGATAGCTTGTTGGATTTTCATCCCAAAACCTCTGACCAGAGGACAATCCCATCGTATTTGCCAGGAAGCACTTCTGGTCTTCCGACATCTCCCTCAAGGATCAGAAATGGTTGAAAACATTTTTGCTAATTAAACGGGAGTATAATTCCATCTTAAATTCTCCCTTAAATTTAATTTAATCACACTTTCCACTGACTAATCACAAACAGATCTCACTGCTGATCCATTGCAACAATATTAATTTCTCTCCCCCAGTTCTCTTAATTGGATTTATAATGCTACATTCCTGTGCAATTAAGAACTTATAAACCCTTGGATATAATTGTGTAGCCCTGTTCATTAGATGGCTTCTCAACCTTATTGTGGGCTCCAAGAAATCTTACGCCATAATAAAGTTGTTTGTCTTTAAGGTGCTGTGACAGACAGGCCTTGGTTCAGCCTCCTTGTGACCCAGCAACCAGTAAGAGTTGTCCAACCAGAAGGGACTGGTGAGTCAAAAATACTGAGAAGCTTTAGCGGTCAGATAAGGACAGTCGATTGTCTGAGAGTACCAAGATAGGCAATGGCTGTAAGTCAGGGACCTGGAGAGAGTTGGAACTGGCCTGTTAGAAACATGAGATTGCTAGGCAGGGCAACCCGGTTTGGCTCCCTGTGTGAAAAGTGAAATCCTAGAAAGGGTTGATTGAGTGTTGCTGGTTAGAAACACCACTAGCCATTCTAGGTGGGGAAAATCTACCCTGAAATTTGGTTTGGAAAAGAGTGCTGTTTGAAGTTCTCTGTAAGGTAAGTGTGTTTTAAACTAAGTTTTGTGCCTCGCTTCCATAGCTATCATGCTTAAAACTTTCATTGAGTGTAAATAAATAAACAATTTAGTTTCATTCCAGAGGTGCCTTCTCATCCTTG